>NC_133126.1:117657371-118970527 GCF_048418815.1 Hemitrygon akajei | reverse complement strand
CGGGCCATCCTGTCCCACGTATTCTTTGTGAATTTCACTTTTACCAAAGCATGAATATCTCCAGGGTGCATCTGATGAATTTCAAACATTTCCTCGAGATTGCGCCAGAGTTCCAAATTCCTACATGTGACTTTCAGTGAGGGCAACTCTGACAAAATGTACCATTACCCTCGAGGGTGAAGAGCTTATGAATGGCTGTAATCAGAGCCAAGGGCTGGCTCGGATTATCAGGGTTCTCGACCTGACCTTGCCTGACCTCAATCCTGACAGATACATCTGGATAAAATCTCTCCCTGAAATATCTCCCCACTAATTCCCACACTTTGCAAATGATAAAAGACAGGTACCAGTTAAACAGCACGTACATAAAAACTGCAGAGAATTTACTTCACAATCTGCCACTTTTGAGCGCCTGAACTCATGAGGTCTGCTGTATTCCTTTGCATCACACTTGCGAAACACGTATGCTGGGCTGCAGCTCCTGGAATGGGTATCAGCAACCCCGAATGGCATCCCAAACATTCAGTAACCATCCTTCCCAACTGATGGCCCCGTCTCACCAAATTAACATGCAGAGTTTCGTCTCATATAAACACACACTACTTTTATACGTACCAGTTCAGCTCTCTGTGTTCGTGATTCCCCATGTTCCCGTGTACCACCGGCCCGAACAGAGCAAAGCGTGAGTGCTAATTTGAAAAATGCTCACCCACCTAGACCGCTAAAATCGCTGGCCACACGATGGGTCAGGTGAAGGTATCCCACTCCCGACACCAAAAGTTGTTGCCTGAATGAAGTCACTGGAGGGAAGTGCTGGTAGATATGAAGCGACCTCTTTATTCAACAGTGCAAGATACAGCAGGCGTCCTTTTGTGGCCCTTTCTGGCTGGCCCAACATGGGGCTCGATATCTTATGTGCTAAACCTCAAAGGACAATTCCATACTTACAATGCATCCACAACACTTTCTTTGAAGCTACACACAAACTTCACACCTCCCGATTTGCACCCACAACACAGACATCTAAATGAATTTTAATCAGTATTCTCTGGTCTGTGATACAAAGCTTTCAGGAACCTATTGTTCAGAGCTACATGTTAAATTAAATGTGCAATTTATATTCAGATTTGAAGATTTGTGGCTGAAGTCATTTGCTTAGTATATACCAAAACCAAAAGTCACTCTAACAGATGTTGTATCTGGAGCTGTTTGTGACTTCAAGGGGCCCGACAGAGGGGTATTGGGCAATCATCCCCTAGTGGAATAACTGGGTTATCATCCAGCCTTTCTTCCCAATCCTCATCATTAAACCAAGTACCCCCATCTCAAGTATTCAGGTCATTGTCCAGTAAAAGAAGAGCCTGCACCTTCACTGTATCTGGTTGCTAATCAGCCCTTTGGGCCACTTCCTGTTGGCCAGACCTTGGCTAAGTGACAGGCAATCTCAAAACTCATTCCCATTTCCTTAGGCCAGGTCTTCATCAACTGACGGCTTCTGCCGTGGTCTCATGCTTAAAATTCCCTATTTCCTCCGCTTAGCAAGAGGTTCTCTGGTTGTTGTTTTATGGTGGTTACCAGCAGCCAATAAGCCCCTCTCTGCCTCCCCTTTGTGACTTAGAACTCTTACCCCTTCGTATGGATATGAGAAGATGACCCATCTTTACCCCTTAGGGGTCCAGCTTTCCTGTACAATCCACTAGTGAAATATGGTATATCAGCAAATAGTCCAGGCTGCCAACATTCCCCAGCCCTCGCCTCCAGAGTTATCAGCCCACCCCAGTCCTCTGCATTCTTCCTTCTTACTCTGGTTCCTGAACATTTTTGCTTTCTATCACTCCGGTCAGGTCTTGCCGACTACACCAATATAACGCTGAAAGAGTTGCAGATCCTGCCAGTAAAACAAAAAGACACAAATTCTCATTATCTATTTCAAAAACGTCATTCATTCTGACAGACAAAGCAAGTATTAAAATACTTATCCAGGTGTGCTCATTCCTTCCCCCCCTCCCCCCCCCCCCACTGCAATACACTTCTTGCTCTGCCCGATCTATGGCGCTGTTCACAATCCAGCCAATCATTGAGACCCCAGTCAACTCCCGCCTGGGCCTCCGACTGCTCTACTTTTATACAAACATTTGCAATAAGTCAACCAATACATTAGCACCAGTTCGAAACACCAAACCAATCATCACCTGCCTCTTCCCCTGTGTTCACGTGATTTCCATGTTCTTGCTGTCACCATCGAAGCTTTTGCAAACACGTACACTGGGTGTCACAGTAATGGAGACATTTGACATGTACATTCGCCCACCCCTCACAATACAAGAACACTTATCATTCTTCTGAACATAAAAGAACATAGAACTAATTTCACTGGCTACTCATGATAGGGCAGTTTTCAGCTACCTGCCTTGCCAGTATGTCCTTCCTTAAATGAGAGTGAAAATAGAACGCTACGTTTGACTTCTTCTCTATCTTGTACAGTTGTAAGAGTGCTTCTCTTTTTTTTTAAACATTATCCCCATGCAATAAAGGCCCATATTCCATTTTCCTTCTAACCACTTGCATGCTATATATTCCTGAATTGGAGTACCAAGGTGATTCTATACTTTGCTCATCTGCATTCTCTCTCTCCATTGAGAGAAATGCTCATGTTCTCACCTTAAACACTATTTGCTAAGTTTTTAACCAGCCACTCAACTCGGCTGTTTCCTGATGCAGAGTCCAAATGTCCTCATTGCACCATATCTGCTCACCTATTACTATATCATGGCAAACCTAGATACTAGCATTCTACCTCCTTCCTTTAGGTCATCATGAGTGAGGGGGAAGGAACTGATTCCTGGGCCACACTACTGGTTATGTCATTACAATTATTCCCATTCCGTTTTCTATGTCTTCATTTCACATAAAAACACTTTGCCAATCCCATCAGGGCTTACCTTGTGCACCAAACTTTTAGGAAATCCAAATACATTACATCTACAGGTTTCTCTCTACAAGTATGTGAAGAGCAAGAGGATAAGACGTGAGAGAATAGGACCAATCAAGTGTGACAGTAGAAAAGTGTGTATGGAACCGGAGGAAATAGCGGAGGTACTTAATGAATATTTCAGCATTCACTACAGAAAAGGATCTTGGCGATCGTAGGGATGACTTGCAGTGGACTGAAAAGTTGAGAATGTATATATTAAGAAAGAGGATGTGCTAGAGCTTTTGGAAAGCATCAAGTTGGATAAGTCACAGAAGCCGGATGAAATGTACCCCAGGCTACTGTGGGAGGCGAGGGAGGGGATTGCTGAGCCTCTGGCGATGATCTTTGCATCATCAATGGGGACGGAGAGGTTCTGGAGGTTTGGAGGGTTGCGAATGTTGTTGCCTTATTCAAGAAAGGGAGTAGAGATAGCCCAGGAAATTATAGGCTAGGAAGTTGATGGAGAAGATCCTGAGAGGCAGGATTTATGAACATTTGGAGAGGCATAATATGATTAGGTTTTGTCATAGGTAGGTCGTGCCTTCCGAGCCTGACTGAATTTTTTGAGGATGTGACTAAACATATTGATGAAGGTAGAGTTGTAGATATAGTGTATATAGATTTTAGCAAAGCATTTGGTAAGGTACCCCATGCAAGGCTTATTGAGAAAGGAAGGAGGCATGGGATCCAAGGAGACATTGCTTTGTGGATCCAGAAATGGCTTGCCCACAGAAGGCAAAGAATGGTTGTAGACAGGTCATATTCTGCATGGAGGCCGGTGACCAGTGATGTGGCTCTGGGATGTGTTCTGGGACCCCTACTCTTTGTGATTTTTATAAATGACCTGGATAACAAAGGTTGGGGGTGTTGTGGATAGTGTGGAGAGCTGTCAGAGGTTACAACGGGACATTGATAGGATGCAAAACTGGGCTGAGAAGAGGCAGATGGAGTTCAACCCAGATAAGTGTGAGGTGGTTCGTTTTGGTAGGTCAAATATGATGGCAGAATATAGTATTAATGGTAAGACTCTTGGCAGCGTGGAGGATCAGAGGGATCTTGGGGTCCGAGTCCATAGGACACTCAAAGCTGCTACGCAGGTTGACTCTGTGGTTAAGAAGGCATATGGTGCATTGGCCTTCATCAATCATGGGATTGAGTTTTGGAGCCGAGAGGTAATGTTGCAGCTATGTAGGACCCTGGTCAGACCCACTCAGAGTACTGTGCTCAATTCTGATTGCCCCACTACAGGAAGGATGTGGAAACCATAGAAAGGGTGCAGCGGAGATTTACAAGGATGTTGCCTGGATTAGGGAGCATGCCTTACGAGAATAGGTTGAGTGAATGTGGTGTTTTCTCCTTGGAGCAATGGAGGATGAGAGGTAACCTGACAGAGGTGTACAAGATAATTAGCGGCATTGATCGTGTGGCTGGTCAGAGACTTTTCCCCAGGGCTGAAATGGCTAGCATGAGAGGGCATAGTTTTAAGGTGCTTGGAAGTAGGTACAGAGGAGATGTCAAGTGGAGTTTTTTTACGCAGAGAATGAGTGTGTGGAATGGGCTGCCAGCGGCAGTGGTGGAGGTGGAAATGATAGGTTCTTTTAAGAGACTCCTGGATGGCTACAGGGAGCTTGGAAAAATAGAGGGCTATGGGCAAGCCTAGGCATTTCTAAGGTATGGACATGTTAGGCACAGTTTTATGGGCCGAAGGGCCTGTATTGTGCTGTATGTTTTCTATCTTCTATCTTCTATGTAATATGTGTTACACTTTTGGAGAAGTTGAGAAAATATGTCAAAAATGCTTTCCCTTTCATAAAATCATACTTCCTTGGTTTGAATACATTAATCCTTTCTCAATGACTAGCTATGTCTTCTTTGATATAGATTTTACCGTGTTCCCCACTACTGATGCCAAGCTCACTAGTCCTTGGTTTCTCACAGGATCCAGGGTTGGGCAATCTGGTTGTCTTTGCAACGATGGTGATAATTTACTGCAACCTGTATGTTAGTGATAGTACTTGTCAACTGGGGTGTTTCAAAAATTGCTTCATATGGACTTTCAAGGCTTGCTAGGTCATTTGGTGAGAAATTAAGGTTCAAATGTGTTAGTGTAGAACTGAAACAGGCCAAGTATGAATGGATGTTTCTTTACCAGTGAAATATTTGTATTTCACCTTGATTTCAACTTTAGGATTTGAATATGTTCTTTTGGATTATTATTAACAAGCAAGCACTATGTTATTATTACTATCTAACAATAATAGATAGAAAACTTCTGCTCAGCACGGACTTGGTGATATAAATTCAGGTTCTTCAATTTAATTGTTACACAGTTCAACAAGGCAGGAGTTCAGTGACCAGTCTTCAGAGAGAGAACTATCTGCTGAAGGAGGAGCTATCTCGCATGGAAGACCAACTGGCACAGAGCCATGCCGAGCGTGATGAGCTGGTTATCAAGTTCCACGCAGTCAACGAGCGAGTAAGTAGAATCTGATGTAATTTGATATGTAGAAGTGGTTTGGAGCCAGCATCCAGTAAGTGAGAGCTGCAGTGTTTACTTTCAGTGGCATCTACACCTACTGTACAATTTTGATAACTTGATAAATGTTTAAGCTGGTACCTTTCACAGTGGCAGTTACACCTGCTGAGAAATTTCATTTTTGATGCAGTGGATAATTTTCTTCTCACTTGGGCAATCCCTCATGACTACAAATGAATTGTTTCAGGTTCTCTGGGTTCTGCGGTGATATGAGTCCTATATCGGAACTCTAGATCTGCAATAGGTGAAGCAGGAGTTGGCCAAATGTGTTGGTGAGCAGATGGGTATTCTGTGAGGCAGTCCACTCTTTCTGCTACTTATGTAGGGCTCAAGAGGTTCCCAATACTATCCCAACTGTTCTTTCTCCATTTGTAATACTTATTGACAAGAGGTTCCTAGCAATCACTAGGAATGATATTTCTTTAAGAACACTTGGAGCACAGCCATAAGTATTTTTGTCAACCTCCTCCCATAACAGAACTCAGAAGGGAATGAATGTTTTAAGACTTTGGTGTTGGCCATGGAGTGATGTGACCAGCCTGAGTGTAACCGAGAGCTCAATAATGGGGATGGGGAATGTTAGTCAGAGGGGAGGACACTGATTTCACTTACTCTTTCAGTGAATTTGGAGGTTTTTACAGAGACAACACATGGGATTTTCCAGTGGCTTGAGATGCATGCCAAGTATCAGAAGCACATAAAAGAGTAGGGATCATTGTAATTTGCTATTTGGTAGACCGCAAGTTTTCTGCCAGGTCTGAGCTTTAGCTGTTCAGCTAATTTTTCCTCAATTGCCTACTGCTGGACTGGTGGTCTGAAGGCAGTGCTGATCTTCATCATCAATGTTCACATTTGTCGAGAGGTGGCGCCCAAGATATGAGAACAAATCTACATTTCCTAGGTTTCCACTGTGGTGCTTCATTGTGTTCAGTAGATACTATATCCTAGCTGCAGTGGTGTGAAGAGATAACATACTTACTGTTGCTGAAACTAAAGTTATTTTGTTCACATAGAGGATTGAACGACTGAACAACTCTTCTGAAACTTTGACAAGCATTGTCTATTACTTGTGCCTCAACACATCCTGGTTGAATTATTCTGGAACTCCATTATACTTTCTGTTCCAGCTCAGAGTATTTCCAGCCTGAGTAAAGACTGTCTTCTATCTTCTTGCCAAGATCAATCTCCATGTTTTATCAACCTAACCTTTACCCAGTGTTATTCAAAGACCAAACTGACATTCATAAACCCTACCTTGGTCTCTCTTCTGTAGTTCAGCAGCAATGCATGTCATCTGCTCTTTCAGGCCCCCATGCTTGAACTCTATCTGCGGCAACACGTAAGATGCTAGGATCACTCAGTACCCGATGCTGCCTGTTCATCTGAAATTTTACAGCATTTTGTGCATTGCTCCAGATTCTAGCAGCTGTGGTCTCTTGCTACAGTTGGAAGCTCTCACCTGGTCCAAAAGGGCAACAATGCTCAAGAAGAGCAGGGTGAGCTGCCTTAACGACTATCATCCAGTAGCACTCACATCCATGGCAATTAAGTGCGTTGTGAGGCTGGTTATTCCTGTCTCAGCAAGGACCTAGACCTACTGCAAATTGCTTATCATCACAATAGGTTTATGGCAGATGCAATCTCACTGCCCCGGTGGCTGCGATTATAACTAATAATCAAAAGTCTCCTTATTTTAGATTATATAGTGGAACCCGTCAGGGTTGTCCTCTCAGTCCTTTATTAATTAATTTGGTTTCAGAACCACTTGCTCTTGCTCTTAGAGATTCTAATTCTGTACAGGGTATTAAGAGCGGGGATAAATTACATAAGGTTTTGTTATATGCGGATGATTTATCAGACCCTAGGAAATCTATTCCCTTTATGTTATCCATATGTACTGAATTCAGTATTTTTTCTGGATATAAACTAAACTTACATAAAAGTGAATTATTTCCTATTAATAATTACTCTGATTATTATGATCAAATACATTTTAATATTGCTAAAAGTTATTTTAATTATCTTGGTATTAAAATTACTAAAAATTTAAAGACCTATATAAGTATAATTTCCTTCCTCTAATTGAATATACACAACAAACATTTTCCAAATGGTCGCCTATGTCGATGTCATTAATTGGTTGAATAAATGCTATAAAAATGGTAATTTTACCAAAATTTTTATATACATTTCAAGCGGTTCCATCCTTTGTCCCAAAATTTTTTTTTGATAGAATAGATTCCATGATCCTGTCATACATTTGGAATAATAAAAGCTCCAGAGTGAATAAATCTTTATAGCAAAAATCAAAAAAAGAGGGAGGACTGGTGTTACCAAACTTTAGATTTTATTATTGGGCAATTAATATTCGTTATATCACCTTTTGGATTCATGGTATAGATAACCAGGATTGTCCTTCATGGTTACATTTGGAGGAGAATTTGGTAAGGGCGTCTTCTCTTTGGCGTCTTTACTGGGAGATCCTCTTCCTTTTTGGTTCTCCAGAACAGGTAGACAAGGTTTTAGTCCTATTGTTAAACATACGTTAAAAATTTGGTTTTGGTTTTGCAGATTTTTTGATTTAAATAACTTTGTACTCTCTAGTAATATCTATTTTAACCTTTTCTTTAAACCATCAACTCTGGATAAGGCTTTTGTAATATGGAAAACTAAGGGAATAAAAACTTTTTTAGATTTGTTTTTAGAGGACTGTTTAATGTCTTTTTCACAGCTAGTGGATAAATATGATATATCTAATGCACATTATTTTAGATACTTACAAGTTAGGAATTTTTTACATGATTTTTTACCGAATTATCCACTTGTTCATTTACCAAATATGATACATGCTATTTTTCAGCTTAAACCATTTCAAAAATGATTGATAGCCATTATATATAAATAGTTATTAAATGCATGTATGATACCCAATGATAAGGTTAAATGTGCTTGGGAAATGGAACTTCAGCATTTACTTTCAGATGATCAATGGAATAAAATTTATTATCTAGTTAATAATTCATCTGTCTGCACATGTCACTGCCTAATTCAGTTTAAGATAGTGCACAGGGCGCATATGTCAAAAGACAAACTAGCGCATAATTTTTCTAATATAAGTCCCACCTGTGATAGATGTAACGCTGAGGTGGCTACTCTAATTCATATGTTTTGGTCCCGTACAAAGTTAAATAATTTTTGGAGGGATGTTTTTAGAACGTTATCAAAAATCATAGGTGTAGACTTACAACCCAATTCACTTACGGCAATCTTGGGATTATTCAAAAGGAAGCAGGAAGTGTTCCTGCTTCTGCTCAACATGTGATAGCCTCTTCAACTTTATTGGCTAGGAGAGCTATCTTGTTATACTGGAAGGATTCTAATCTGCCTACTGTTTTTCATTGACTCTCCTCCATTATGTCCTGTTTAAATTTGGAGAAAATTAGAAGCCGGACGTTTGATACATCTTTTAACTTTGAGCAAACCTGGCGACCTTTAATTCAATATTTTTATATGATCTATTTTTTTCTTGCTTTTTTTTAAAGGTAAAAACTCTTCCTTTTTGTTCTCTTTTTTTCCCTCTTTCTCTGCGAAGATTCAGAGCTGACCAGAAGGATGTTTTCTTTTTTTTTGTAATTTTATCCTTTTTATCCTCAAATGGACTGCCCAATCTCTTTTTTTTTGTTTTAGGTAAGTTTGGGGGGGGGAGGTTTCTCTTTATTATAAAAAATTTCCAGTCTTTTTTTGTATGAATTGCCAAGAAGAGTTATGGTTCTTTGTTTATACACAATAGCTTAATTTTACATTTACATGACTTTGACAGTATACATCTCTTTCATTGTTTGTACATTTATTGCATTATGTATTTGATATAACTTCTCCTCTGATTTGTATCTGTTCATTTTTTTAAAAAAATCAATAAAAAAAATTGAAAATGAAATGACTTCCTAATCAGAAGACCCACAATCTGTGTGGATCAGAAACATCTCCATCTTGCTGACAATCAGCACTGGTGCACCTCAAGGATGTGAGCTTAGCCCATTGCACTACTCTCAGACTATGAGGGACACACTCGATTCAGGAACAGCTTCTTCCTCTCTGACATTCAACTCCTGAAAGGACATTGAGCTAAGGAACATTACTTCACTACGTTTTTATTTTTTATTTTTGCAATACTTATCTAATTTAACTAATTAAATGCATATACTTACTGCAATTCAAGGATTTTTTTCTATTATTATGTATTGCATTGTACTGCTGCTGCAAAGACAACACATTTCACAACATATGCTGGTGATATAAAGACTGATTTTGATTCTCTTGCACTGAAAGTTAGCCCCATTACCTTTCTACCTTGGTTCATCTCTTTCAAAGGTCTTTTTAAAAACCTTTATCTCTGAATAGTCTGCATTCCTCTTCCATGTGTTGTTTAATTACATCACAGAGGTTAAAAGCTATCCAAGGTGTGGCAGCAAACCTTGATGCAAAATTATTCAATGTAGGTCTTAGATGTTGCCAGCAGAGGGCAGTATTCACTCAGCAGTCTTACTCCTTAGTATCCTCAAGGCTGACATATCTAAATAGTTCGAAACAAAGAACAAACTCCTGTAATAATTTCTCCTTTGGCTCCTCCCACTTCCTTCAAGCAAAAGGTGTCACGTGGTTCCCATCTAAGCCTGCCTTTTTGCCGGCTATGTGAAACACTCTGTTCCGAGGCTGCACTGGTATCCATTCCCCCACTTTTCCAATGCTACACTGATAACTGCGTTAGTGCTGCTTCCTGCACCCATGGCGAGCTCAATGACTTCATCAACTTCCACTCTTGTCCTCAAATTTACCTGGTCCATTTCCAACTCCTTCCCCCCCCCCCCCCCCCCCACCTTTTTCAATCTCAATCTCACTGTATCTCTGGAGACAGTGTACCTATTGGTGTCATTTATAAACCCACTGATTCTCACAGCTACCTGGACTAAACCTTTTCCCACCCTGTTACTTGTAAAACCGCCATCTACTTCTCTCAATTCCTCCATCTCTGCCGCATCTGCTCTCAGGATGAGGCTTTCCATTTTAGACTGAAGGAGATGTCCTCCTCTTTCAAAGAAAGAGGCTTCCCGTCCTCCACCGTCAATGTTGCCCTCAATTTCATCTCTTCCATTTCACACATGTCTGATCTTGCCCCATCCTCCCACCACCTTACCGGGGATAGAGTTCCTCTTGTCCTCACCTACCACCCCACCAGCCTCCATGCTCAGCACATAATTCTCTGGAACTTCTGCCATCTCCAACAGGATCCCACCACCAAACACATCTTTCCTTTACCCCCACTTTCTACTTTCCGCAGGGATCACTCCCTACGCGACTGTCTGTCTATTCAACCCTCCTCATTGGGTCTCCTTCCTGGCACTTATCCTTGCAAGCAGAACAAGTATTATATCTACCCCTATACCTCCTCCCTCACTACCATTTAGGGCCCCAAACATTTCTTCCAGCTGAGGTGACACTTCATCTGTG
The DNA here is from genome assembly GCF_048418815.1 of Hemitrygon akajei. NCBI lineage: Eukaryota > Metazoa > Chordata > Chondrichthyes > Myliobatiformes > Dasyatidae > Hemitrygon > Hemitrygon akajei. The sequence goes on along the minus strand of NC_133126.1, from coordinate 118,959,509 downwards.
AGTCTGTTGGGGTCCTATACTAGGTCTGGTGCTCTTGGTGTTGTCTCCTGTATATCAGTGAGACCCAGCGTAGATTGGAAGACTGTTTTGCCAAGCAACTATGCTTCGTTCCCCAGAAGAAGCGGGATCTCCCAGTGGCCACCCATTTTAATTCCACTTCCCATTCCCATTCTGACATGACATTCCACGGCCTCCTGTACTGTCGCGATGAGTTCACACTCAGGTTGGAGGAACAACACTTTATATTCTGTTTGGGTAGCCTCCAACCTGATGGCATGAACATTGATTTCTCAAACTTCTGGTAACGCACTGCACTTCAACATTCCCCATCCCCTTTCCCACTCTTGCCTTTTCTCCTTGCCTGCCCATTGCCTCCCTCTGGTGTTCCTCCCTCCTCTCTTTCTTCCATGGCCTTCTGTCCTCTCCTATCAGGCTCCCCCTTCTCCAGCCCTTTATCTCTTTCACCAATCAACTTCCCAGCTCTTTACTTCACCCCTCCCTCTCCCAGTATCACCTATCACCTTTTGTTACTTCCTTCCCTCCCCTCGACCTTTTAACTCTACTCCTCATCTTTTTTTCTCTAGTCCCGCTGAAGGGTCTCGGACTGAAACATCGACTGTACTTTTTTTTCATAGATGCTGCCCAGCCAGCTGAGTTCCTCCAGCACTTTGTATGTGTTGCTAGGATTTCCAGCCATCTGCAGATTTTCTTTTGTTTCTGTAATACCACAAATTTTTGCAATCTCTGAAAGACGTGTTGCCTCATCTAGTAAATTCGACAACAGACAGCAAGCAGCACTTTGCATTACTCATCATTTTTAATATGAACACTGTGGTCCAAATTCCCCATTGGGTCTATGCAGGCTCACAGAACAATCCTCTTGCCCATTAATTTTCCTTGAAACTTATTTTTTTCCACAAATTCCTCAACTCCCCCCAGATTCCACTTACACACCTGGGGCAATTTCCAATGGCTGATTAACCTACCAGCCTGCACAAGTTTGGGATGTGGGAGGCAAAACACGCAGTCACTGGAGAACATGTAAACTCCACCGTATAGCATCTGAGGTCAGGATTGAACGTGGGTCTCTGGCTCAGTGTGTAAGGTGCTTCACAGTGGGGTGGTCAACAGAGGAGAAGAATGAGTCAAACAACTGGTCAAAGAGAAGAGCTTTTAAATCATCCTACAGCAGGGGTGTGTTAGATAGTAATTACAAAGGTAGATATAATTTTGAAAGATTGGAAAATTAAGGGTTTTGGTGAATTGGCACAGAAGTGGAGTGAAGGATTAGATAAATGAGAATCAGAATCAGGTTTATTATCCCTAACATACTTTGTGAAATTTGTTGTTTTGTGGCAGCAATTTAGTGCAAGACATGAAATTATTGTAAGCGCCAAAAAAATGAATAATGCAAAAGATGAGTAATGAAGTAGTGTCCGTAGGCAAGAAACATTCAGAGAGCTGATGGCGGAGCGGAAGAAGCTGTTGCTAAAATATTGCGCAACACACACAAAATGCTGGTGGAACGCAGCAGGCCAGGCAGCATCTATAGGGAGAAGTGCTGTCGACGTTTCGGGCCGAGACCCTTCGTCAGGACTAACTGAAAGGAACGATAGTAAGAGATTTGGAAGTAGGAGGGGGAGGGGAAAATGCCAAATGATAGCAGAAGACCGGAGGGGGTGGGATGAAGCTGAGAGCCGGAAAGGTGATTGGCAAAAGGGATACAGAGCTAGAGAAGGGAAAAGATCATGGGACAGGAGGCCTAGGGAGAAAGAAAGGGGAAGGGGAGCACCACCCCACCAGCCTCTGGGTCCAACATATAATTCTCCGTAACTTACGCCACCTCCAACGGGATCCCCCTACCAAGCGCATCTTTCCCTCCCCCCCCTTTCTGCTTTCCGCGACTCCCTTGTCCATTCATCCCTTCCCACCGATCTCCCTCCTGGCACTTATCCTTGCAAGCGGAACAAGTGCTACACCTGCCCTTACACTGCCTCCCTCACCACCATTCAGGGCCCCAGACAGTCCTTCCAGGTGAGGTGACACTTCACCTGTGAGTCAGCTGGTGTGATATACTGCGTCCGGTGCTCCCGGTGTGGCCTTTTATATATTGGTGAGACCCGACGCAGACTGGGAGACCGTTTCGCTGAACACCTACGCTCGGTCCACCAGAAAAAGCAGGATCTCCCAGTGGCCACACATTTTAATTCCATGTCCCATTCCCATTCTGATATGTCTATCCATGGCCTCCTCTATTGTCAAAATGAATCCAAACTCAGGTTGGAGGAACAACACCTTATATACCGGCTGGGTAGCCTCCAACCTGATGGCATGAACATTGACTTCTCTAACTTCTGTTAATGCCCCTCCTCCCCTTGTTACCCCATCCCTGATATATTTAGCTTTTTTCCCTCCTCCTCCTTTTTTTTCTCTCTTTCTGCCCATCATTCTGCCTGTTCTCCATCCCCCTCTGGTGCTCCCCTCCCCCTTTCTTTCTCCCTAGGTCTCCCGTCCCATGATCCTTTCCCTTCTCTAGCTCTGTATCCCTTTTGCCAATCACCTTTCCGGCTCTCAGCTTCACCCCAACCCCTCTGGTCTTCTGCTATCATTTTGCATTTTCCCCTCCCCCTCCTACTTTCAAATCTCTCAGTACCTTCCCTTTCAGTTAGTCCTGACGAAGGGTCTCGGCCTGAAACGTTGACAGTGCTTCTCCCTATAGATGCTGCCTGGCTTGCTGTGTTCCACCAGCATTTTGTGTGTGTTGCTTGAATTTCCAGCATCTGCAGATTTCCTTGTGTTTGCCTGTTAAAATATTGAGTGTGGGTCTTCAGCTCCTGTACCTGCTCCCCAAATGAAGAGGGCATGTTCTGGGTAGTGAGTGTCTTTAATGAAGGATGCCAGCCTCTTGAAGGTACCCGTGATGGCAAAGGGAGTTCAAGATTCAGAGTTTGAGGTAAAGTAATGTTCAAAGTACATATATGTCACCATATCCTACCCTAAGATTTACTTTCTTGCTGGCATTCACAGAAGAAACACAATGGAACCAATGAAAAAACACATAACAAAGACCAACAACTAACCAAAAACAACAAACAGTGCAATTGCAAATAAACAAATCATGCATAGGTGTCAGGGGTCATGAGGTGTGTGAAGTTACCGTAACTAGAGAGAAGGCTCTGGGCAAGCTAAAAGGTCTGAGGGTAGATAAGTCACCTAGACCAGATGGTGTAGACCCCAGGGTTCTGAAAGAGGTGGCTGAAGAGATTGTGGAGGCATTAGTAGTGATTTTTCAAGAATCACTAGATTCTGGATGGATCTGGAAGATTGGAAGTTTGCAAATGTCACTCTCCTCTTCAAGAAGGGAGAGAGGCAAAAGAAAGGAAACTATAGGCCATTTAGTCTGTTCTCAGTGGTGGGAAGATGTTGGAGTTGATTATTAAGGATGAGGTCTCAGGGTACTTGGAGGCACATGATAAAATAGGCCATAGTCAGCATGGTTTCCTCAAGGGACAATCTTGCCTGACAAATCTGTTGGAATTCTTTGAAGTAGCAACAAGCAGGATAGACAAAGGAGAATCAGTTGATGTTGTGTACTTGGATTTTCAGAAGGCCTTAGCCAAGATGCCACACATGAGATTGCTTAACAAGCTACGAGCCCATGGTATTACAGGAAAGATTCTAGCATGGATAAAGCAGTGGCTGATTGGCTGGAGGCAAAGAGTGGGAACAGAGGGAGCCTTTTCTGACTGGCTGCTGGTGATTAGTAGTGTTCCACACAGGTCTGTGTTAGGACTAATTCTTTTTAAGTTATATGTTAGTGATTTGGATGAAGTAATTGACAGCTTTGTTACAAAGTTTGCAGATAATTTGAAGATAGGTGAGGGGCAGGTAGCCTTGAGGAAGAAGAGAGGCTACAGAAGGACTTAGGCAGATTAGGAGAATGGAGAACTAAATGGCAGATGGAATCTAGTTTCAGAAAGTCTATGGTCATGCACTTCGGTAGAAGAAATGAAAGGGTTGACTATTTCCTAAATGGAGACAAAATTTTTTAAAAATCTGAGGCGGAAAGAGACTTGAAAGTCCTTGTGCAGGATTCCTGAAAGGTTTATTTGCAGGTTGAGTCTGTGGTAAAGAAGACAAATGCAATGTTAGCATTCATTTCAAGAGGACTAGAATATAAAAGCAAGGATGTAATGTTGAAACTTTATAAAGCACTGGTGAGGCCTCACTTGGAGTATTGTGAGCAAGTTTGGGCCCCTTATCTTAGAAAGAATGCACTGAGACTGTAGAGTGTTCAAAGGAGGCTCGCGCGAATGATTCCAGGATTGAATGGCTTGTTCTATGAAGTGTGTCATTGATGGCTTTGGGCCTGCATTCACTAGAATTTAGAAGCATGAGGGGTGACCCTATTGAAACCTATCTAATGGAGAAAGGCCTTGATAGAGTGTATATGGAGAGGGTGTTTCCTATGGTGGGAGAGTCTAAAACCAGAGGACACAGCTTTTGAATAGAGGGGCGTCCTTGTAAAAGAACAGAGATGAGGAGGAATTCTGTGGAATTCATTGCCACAGACAGCTGTGGAGGCCAAGTCATTGAGTATATTTAAGGTAGAGTTGATAGATTGTAGATTATTCAGGGCATGAAGGGATTCTGGGAGAAGGCAGGACTTGGTCTCCACCACAGTCTGTGGCAGAGCTTTCTGCAGATAAGTGATGTTCTTTGGTTCAAGAGCCTGATGGTTGAGGGATAGTAACTGTTCCTGAACCTGGTGATATGAGTCCTGGGCTCCTGTACACCCTTCCTGATGGCAGCAACAAGAATAGAACAGGAATTGAATGGTGGAGGTCCTTGATGATGGATGCTGGTTTGCTGTGACAACACTCCTTATAAATGTGCTCAATGGTGGGGATGGCTTTACCCGAGATGGACTGGACTGTATCCACTACCTTTTGTAGGCTTTTCTATTCAAGGGCATTGGTGTTTCCATACCATGCCATGATGCAACTAATCTGTAAATTCTCCACCGCACATCCATAGAAGTTTGTCAAAGTTTTAGGTGACATGCTAAATGTTTGTAAATTTCTAAGAAACCTACTGTGCCTCCTTTGTAATGGCACTTGTGTGCAACAGATCCTCTGAAATGATAACACTGACTAATCTAAAGTTGCCGACCCTCTCCACCTCTGATCCCTGATGAGGACTGGCTCATGGGCCTCCGGTTTCCTCCCAGCTTCTTGGTTTTGCTGATGTTAATTGAGAGGTTATTATGGCACCATTCAGCTAGATTTTCAATCTCTCTCCTATATGCTGATTTGTCACCACCTTTGATTCAGCCTACGACAGCGCTGTCATCAGCTCAGTTAAGTATCGCATTGGAGTTGTGCTTAAGTGAGTGTAAAGTGAGTAGAGCAGGGGGCTAAGCACACAGCTTTGGGGTGCACCTGTGCTGATAGAGATTATGGAGGAAATATTTTTGCCAATCCAAACTGACTGGGGTCTGCAAGTGAAGAAATTGAGAAAGCAGTTGCCCAAGGAAGTATTGAGCCCAGGATCTTGGAGTTCATTGATTAGGGATGACAGTGTTGAATGCAAAGCTGTAGTCAACGAAGAGTATCCTGACGTGTGCACCTTTGCTGTCCAGATATTCCATGGTTGAGTGAAAGCCAATGAGATGACAACCGCTGTTGACCTGCTGTGATGGTCTGCCAACTGGAGTGGATCCATTTTGCTCCTCAGGCAGGAATATGATATGATCCATTACCAACCTCTCAGAGCACTTCATCACAATGGATGCAAGTGCTGCTGGATGATGCAGGTTACCGGGTTCTTCTTGGGCATTTGTGTCATTCAAGCCTGCCTGAAGCAAGAGGATACCTCAGACTGCTGAAGTGAGAGATTAAAGATATCAGGGAACCCTCCAGGTCATTGATCATCACAGGTCTTCAGTACTCAGCCAAGTACCCCATCTAGGGCAAATGCTTTCCTTGGGTTCACCCTCATGAAGATGCTCTGACGTCGGCCTCAGAGACTGAAGTTGAGGCTGTGGGAGTTCATGAACGTGCCTCCATTTTTTTTTGTCATTCAAGGCGAGCATAAAATCATGGGACCTCAACTTTTTTCACATATTTGCTAGATGTTACTTTGTAAGGGGTGATAGCATTCAAGCCGTGCCTCTCACAGTTGTGGCTGTGATGGAGCTGCCTGAGTCTACAACCCTGCGCTGTCTCTTGTGATCCTGTGTCCTGGAGGCTCCGTAACAGGCTGTGATGCAACTGGTCAGAATGATCACCATTGTACATATCTAGAAATTTCAACAGGCTTTGGTGATGTACCAAATCTCAAACGCCTATGAAGTAATATGGAATATCAAGAGATACTTGAGGGGCTGGGTGGCCTAATCCTGCCCTTATTTCCTCTTTCTATACTTCTGGGTACCTGTATTGCTGTGGTGGGTTTTATGAATGCTAGCTACTACAGTTGGATTACAACAATAATGGAGATTATGATAGGTTTAAAATGGTCGATGCAGTTTGCTTTATCCTGGAATGCCTTTACTATCTTTAGTCTGACTGCAACACCAAGGATATTGCATCACAATCTCGATCTGGGATAGTAGGTAGTGGAAAGTCTTTGGAGAGATGGATTGTAGGTCCTTAGTGCAACTTCTGTCCTGCTCATGGAGCAGAGATATCTACAAGGTTGCTCAGCCCCGGATCCAGGGAAGAGAGGCAGTCAAACCTAGTTGTAGTAGTTCTTGCTGGTACTTGCATGGTACAAATGACTCAAGCCTTGACCTTTCTCAATAACTGCTGCAGGAGGACACTGAATCCTTCATTGTCTGAGATAGGTTTCTATTTTGCCTGGTAGTTTTACCTTCAGTGCCACAGTGATGGCTCACTATCATGTGGATACATAACTGATATCACTTTGGTTGAGTTGGCAGAGCTTCTGCCTCCTAGATTTAGCATCCATGTTGAATCCTGACCTCTGGCACTGTCTGTGTGGAAATTGCAGCTGAAGTATCCAGAGGAGACACGTATAGTTACTCTGAATTGTCTGATTTTTATTTGTGTGCTTCGGTTTCCACCCACATCCCGAAGATGCATGGGTTGGCAGGTTGATCGGCCGCTGTAACTTGCCTCTAGTGTGCACGTGAGTGATAGAAAGTGGAAGGAGAAGATGGGAATGTAGAACTGTTGCATGTAGGTGGTCAATAGCCCACGTAGTTGGTGTGCTGGTTTCTCTGCTCTGTGGCTCTTTGAGTTGAACTGATTGAAACCTGGCTGCTGTGATGGTGTGACCTCAGGATTTGAAGTGATAACCTTGTCTTTCAAAACGGGATAGGATGTGCCTTGGTTTCAACATTAGGGCTGCTGAGATAGGGGCAGGTGTCAAAGCATGATGCAATTGGGAAGCTGTTGAAAATAAAACACCAAGAAAGTGACTCCTGATGCAGCCTGGCATAGCAGCTCACAACATGGAACGTTTCATGGACCAGGAGTCAGATTATTGGTGAAGCTGATTTTCTTTTCCATGTTCCTTTATCAAGGGAGACAGTCCTGCTAATGGCACAGTAAAGAGAAACTGAATGGGTAAATCAATAAAGTTGCCATTCTTAAAAGGTGAGCAACTTGGTGTAGTGTTTGAATAAACTCTTCTCCGGCTTCCAGCTGGGTACAAGTATTGATTTTAACTGATATTTCAATGACAAACTTTGCCATCTTCATCAGGGTTGATGCCTGGGTTTGTCTAGTCTGATGGTATTTATACCCCTGTCATCTGTCCCTCCTGATGATCAGTCCTCATCCAATCAGGTTTCTGCTGTCCCACCTTGTTTACAATTGAATTTCAGTTCTTACTTAGAACAAGACCTTCATCTTTGTTAAAATTCTTTTCCTCTAGTTTTATTTCAATGGCTTCCTTCACCAGGTGGTCAGTAGTTTTGTGTCATCAAAGTCAATCCCATGGCCATTGCGAATGCAGTGTTCTGCTATCGCCAATTTCTCTGGATAACCCAAACAGATACAGCCCCTGTGCTCCTTGATTCAGGTGTGCACCGTGCATCCCATCTGGCCAATATATGCCGCTCTGCATTCACAGGGAATCCTGTAAACACCCGCCATCCTGAGTCCCCAGTCATCACTGACCCACATAAGCTGTGATTTGAGTTTCCTTACCGGTTTGTGGATGGTATTAATCTGGTATTTTTTCAGGATCCATGTAATCCTTCCAGAAACTGTGGAAATTTGTGTCGTGTAGCTCTATTTAAGGGGGGAGTTGCGTGAGAATTGAGGATGCACTGTCTTTTTGAGATAGGAGGAATTGAGGAAATTGGAAATGTTACACTGATGAAAGAAATAGGATGAGTGAATACAGACAAAACTGCATGAGAGCAGAAAGAGATAATAAGCTGAGCTAAAATTCTCACATGAAAAAAGGGTGGACAAAAATCAATTCAGATTTGTTAAATGCACATTGTGTTTGACAATAACTTAGTCCTTCGGCAAAATAAGCAAGGGTAGTGCTGTTAATATTGTGTCTATGTACTTTAGAAAGATGTGCAATAAAATATATCAATAAAAATTTACTGAAGCCTGTAGGATTAGAGGATCAATGGGTATGAAGGGTTTAGACCTGAAATATCGACTGTCCATTTCCCTCCGAAGATGCGGCCTGACCCGCTGAGCTCCTCCAGAACTTTTTTTTGGGTTGCTTCAAATTCCAGCATCTGGTGTGTCTTATGTCGCTGGATGCAAAATCAAGTTACGAACAAAAGTCTGATTATAGTGGAGAATTATAGTTCTCTGGATTGAGGGAAGTACCTCTCAGGATTTTTTAATCAAAATTACTACACTTTATAGATTTAAAAATACTATATCTAACTGCACATGATATTATAGTTTGGAAGTTTAGTAACCAAGGGTGATGTTTCCTTTAAGGATCTGGCATAGGCATGATTGCCAAGTGATCGCCTCCTATGCTGCATGTTACTTTAATTTTATGATTTGTAATGTTGCTGGAGAAAATTATGACTCAACCAAAACTGACGACACAAATGAAGTAACAGAATATGTGGCTACCTCTTTAAAACAGTCCTCATGTGTAGAGTTTTGAGAGCCAGCTGAAGTGAAAGTCTTGTAGCAAGCTTGTTCTGATAGTGTGATGCAAAGTTTGTTTTTGTAATCTCCCTGGTAACAAACTCTAGAAGCAGTCCAACACACAATTTTGCAAATAACCCTCTATTTGTCTAATAGGTTGCTTGAGTTAAGATTAGCCAATTTTCCAAATCCTTGATGTCGCGGCAACTTTAGTCCAGGAAGTAGGAATGAGCTGCACATAGCTGGACAATCCCAGCAGAGGTGTAATTTTGAAATGTTGCAGAGGCGAGAAAACCATAGATTCAAGGTCAAGTCCTGTGACTTGAACAAACAATCTAGGCAGATCTGTTAGAGCAGCAACAAGGGAGTACTGTAAATCAAAACATTAGAACGGTAGGAAGAAATGCATACCTTGGGTCTGTTCTGCTATTCAGTCAGATTATGGCTGAGCTGCTTCTAAGCTGTATCCAACTGTACAGTTGCAGTGGGCCAATGTACATGAAATTAACTCTCTCATAACAGGGATTTAAGGAGATAGAGTACATTCTTTAGTAATATTTCTAGTTTCACTGTTGAGTTTCCCAAGCCTTGGGGAAGTCTGACAGGTAATAGAAGGGCTGGAATCATCAGCTATTACAGTACTGTTTATGAACTAGAAAAGGGAATTTGTAAATCCAATAGGCAGACCTCTAAATACTTTCATTATTTTACCTGAATCCTCTATCACCAACCTCCCCTTTCAATGACCATCAATGCTCTCTGAACATTCGTATTTCTTTCTAATTTCTGATTATCCCCAACTAGTATTTCCCAATATACTCCAGTACCTGAATGAGTCATGGGACTGATTTCTTGCTTAGCATGATTTCCTTTCCCCTCAACTCCATTTCTCTTCCAAATTTCTGAACTTCACCTATCAACTTATCCCCAGCTCCATAATCTATATGCCCACAACCCTAGACCAGGGCAGTGGAAACTTTTTGGAGCCTTTCCTAGTTAATACTGAGATGATGTGCACCAGACAAGAATCAAGTAATGAAACTTAATGAAAGTGCTGAAAACCAGTCTTTCATCTGATCGTAACTCCATCCCTTGCACTAAAATTCTTGTAAATATCAATGGCTATTTTTAAAAAGTACTCACTTGTCTGATTACCGGAAGAAGTCTCTTTAATGGAAATATGGTAAAAAAAAAAGAATGTTAGTAAAACTTAATGGAATTAGTTGATATTTTTCTTACATGGCTTAATAGCAATAATTTATAGGGGTAAATTTGAGATTTCCATTCAATTGTTTATTTTTGTCTGCTTGACTTAGAAAGAAATTACTGTGATATACATGTGCAGTCGTTATGGAAATAGCAGAGTTGCTTAGTTGTTTAATAAATTCCAAGATAACTTGCTTTAGTGATGGTGGGACTTGTGGATGGAGTTGACCAGGCATGGGATTGACTTAACCTTTGTGTTCTAGTACCATGTGTTAAAGTTAATCAACATATTTAGAAAAATGTGATTGCTCTAAATCTAGCAGTTTAAAACTCGGGTGATGGAATTTGGATTTTATGACATACTTCTGTTGGTCACAGAAGACTTGAATGTGGTATCAATGCTGTCTTTATGTTCCATTGTGAATTTTCTTAGCAACAGCGAAAGCAATGAGTGGAATTGCAGTAAAAAGCAGAGGGTGCATTATATGAACTCACGCTGAGAATAGATTCTGCAAAGTATCTATTTGCAGCCTGAATTGATGTAATACACCCTGTGCTTTGAAAGTTTGTTCAAAGTCTTTCCATTCACTCTTTCATTATTTCCCTCAGCACCATCCATTTCACTTGCAGTTTCCTGCTCACTCTCTTACAAGCACAGCTATTTCACTTGCTCTGGTAGCCTCACACATTCTTTCATTTGTGTGAATCACAGTAATGCATACTTATCTCCTACTTTTGAGAAGATATCTTTTAGAAGAATCTAATTACTGGTCTGTCTTGTTTTATTCTCCCAGTGGCTTGCTACGTTGTCACTCATTACTCTGAAAGATCTATGACATGATTAGGGACCAGCACCTGCAGCATCAGATCCAAGCACTACCTTTACATTGAGAAATGCAGGCACGTGTTTGATATATAATGGTTCAGTTCAAAGAAGTGTGTTAGCAACTATGCTCTTCAACACTTACTCAAATATATTTTACCCATGGCCATGTGGCTAGGCATAGCTCCAATGCCATCTATAAATTTGCTGATAATGAAACAGCTACTGTTAGCAGAATTTCAGTTGGTGACAATAGCGAGACATACCAGTTAGTGGAGTGGTGTCGCACAAGCAACCTTGCATTCATCATCAGCAAGACCAAAGAGCTGATTGTAGACTTCAGGAATGGTAAGATGAGGGAACACAAAACAAACCTCATAGAGGGATCAGGAGAGAGTGAGCAATTTCAATTTTCTAGGTGTCAATATCTCTGAGGACCTAACCCGGATGCAACATATTGATGCAGCTATAGAGAAGGCAAGACCGTGGCTACGTCTCATTGAGAGTTTGAGGAGATTTGGTTTGTCAACCAAAACACTCGAAAACTTCTGTAGATGTACCGTGGAGAGCGTTCTGACTGGCTGCCTCACCATCTGGCATGGAGGGGGTGTTACCTCATGTTCAAAGTAAATTGCTGAAGCTTGTAAAATTAGTCAGCTCCATTATGGGTACCAGCCCCCATAGTATCAAAGACACCTTCAAGGAGCAGTGCCTTAGGAAGGCACTGTCCATCATCAAGGATCCACATCACCCTGGACATGTCTTCTTCTCATACCATTAGGAAGGAGGTACAGAAGCCTGAAGGCACACAGTCAGTGATTCAGAAACTTCTTCCCCTTTCCCATCTGATTTCTAAATGGACGTTGAGCCTATGAACACTACCTCAATACTTTTTCATTTGATTTTTTTGCACTACTTATTTTAACTTAACTATTCAATAAACATACATATACTTACTGTAATTCTGTTTTATTTTCTCTATATTTATTTATCATGTATTTTATTTTACCGCTGCTGTAAAGTTAACAAATTTCACAATGTATGCCGGTGATATTAAACATGATTCTGATTCTGAAATGTTCAACCAAACGCTTAGCTGTGTTTCCACTGACAAGCTGGCAATAGCGGCCAACTGATCATTGAGGAGCTGATCGATGTAAACCAAACCCATATACATCCCATGTCTTCCTCCCACACAAATTTAAAGCTGGATCGTGCCTGCCTCTCTCTCTCTGCTTGAATCTGTTTCATCCTTCACCAGTGGTGTGGGCCACACTCCACCCCACTCCAATCTAGTTATTAGGTATATTGTAGCACAGCCATGCTTCACTGTGCTGGCTTTTGACTGACAGATTCTGGGTCTTGTATACGGTCCACTTCTCCCTACCTTCCACAGAAAGCCACACAGCTGCACTGGTGGCAACACTGACCTGAACAACTTTGAGCCTTGCCCATTACACTCCTTGTTATTGGTCATACCAAAAGCCATTATGCAACTTCAGGCAATTTTCTGCTGTGCTGTAACTGTGTAAGTGGTGGCGTCATCTGTTTGCTTCTACCCAGCTCTTTGGCTGGCCGCACCTTTTTTGAATTCAGCTTGTATCACTGTTCAGTTGGGTTAGATTGCCCAGAGTGCTCTGAAGAGTGCTCCCCATTTTCACTACCTCTGGCTTGAGAAATTCTTTTTGATACCATGCCTGCAAGATTCTTCCAGTCTATCCAATGTCTTGTATGTTGATGAATTGTAGCTGGTGAGACATCGTTAAAATCTTAGTGTATTAGATGGACCTGCATTCACTTGTTAATGTCACTCACCGCAAAGGGTTATTGTTAGTCTTTGTGATGACCTAGCCTGACTTTAGAACCTTCTGCAATCCGGAGCTTCCTATCATCCACTGAAGAATGAAAATCAATTTGTTTAGGAAGACTTTTTTCCCATAAATCTGTGCTGACTCTCAACAGAACGATTTATGATTCTCTTAGGATCCTTCTAATACTTCAACCACAACAGATGTGAAACACAGTGTTTTGTACCTTCCCTCTAAAGACTGATATTACATTAGCTACAACCCATCCTCATTTCTAATGATTTCCTGAAGTTAATCCCAAGAGCAGGTCCATTCACTGGTCAGTTCTTGGCGTACACTTTAAGTTGAAGTGAGGTATTCATTTATTCTATTGCTTACACTGTTACACAAGTGTGCACTAATCACATGCGTACATCCACGCTCACTCCTTGTTCAAGCTGATACACTACTTCTAACATTCACATTGACAGACCGTCCACTTGATTTTCACACAGCCAAATTATGTAGGGTAGCTGATGCAGAGCACTAGTATCAGTCCTACTTCGCTGTTGATCAATAACTGGAAGAGTACAAGAAGAGATTTATAAGGACATTCCCAGTTCTTGCTGGACTGTGTTATAGGGAAACAATGGACAGCCTAGAATATTTTTCCTTGGAGCATATGAGACTGTGAGGCGATTTCATAGAATGTAAGAAATCCTGCATCAGTAGGGTGAATGCACTCAGTCTTTTCCCTACAGTTGGGCAATTAAGAGCTACAGGGCATAGGTTTGAAGTGAGAATAGAAAGATTTAATAGGATTCTTGAAGGGCAAAATTTTTACACAGAGGTTTGTGGGTACATGGAATGAGATGCCAGAGGAAGTGGCTGAGGCACGTACAATAACAGCTTTTAAGACATTTTGACAGGTACATGGATAGGAAAAGTTTAGAAGGTTATGGGACAAACACTGGCATATACGATTAGTTTGGGTGGGGCATCTTGGTTAGTATGGACCAGATGGGCCAAAGGGCCAACTTACATGCTGACACCAGAGTATTGTCCTCTGTCATCTGGGCCCAGAACACCAAGTGCCTGCCTGCTCTTGAGCTGCCTCTGTGGTCAAGATCTAGTGAATTTTTGGTTCCAGCTGTGCGCCCTGTGTGTCCACATTCTTCCGCCTGTCACCAGTGAGGGAGCCCACAGAATTCTCACACTGCGTGTTTCAGGGAAAGGGGGTGGGGGCGATGCAAGAGTGGAAAGTAGAAAACGTATGGAACTGATTTTGTGTGGCAGTGGCTGTACGGGTGGGGGGTGCGGTTGGAAGCTGTTTTCACAGATGTGCAGCATAAAAGAAGGGATTGTGTGGCAGTAACTAATGCAGTAAATTACCTTTACTGAATGGGACTGTTCCCAGCGTGCACCAGGACTCAGGGACAAATGAGCCCATTGTGAATCTGTGAAAGTGAGATGCAGGCTGGGGTGGAATGCCAGACATCCCCTGATTCCCCTGACCAGAACCCCCCCACCCCCGAGCAACCAGCGTTCAAGGTACAGGAGTGGAGGAAAGATCTCTTACTCCCTTAAAGAAAGAGCAGGGTCTTTTGTATTCAGTGAGCAAGGGTTAAGTTTCTGCAATGTAAGCTATATAAAATTGCTGCTCCCTCCCTGAGTCTGTAAGGGACACCCCTTATCCTCTACCTCCTTGTCGATGTTTGAAGTACAGTACATTTTACAAACTATGAAAAAACTAGCTCTAGTGTAGCCCATACTTTTCCATTGCCAGTTTCGATCATCACCAGTACTTTCCCTTGTATGCAGTAATTGTCCTATTAAAGGTGGGAGCAGTTAGTACTGAGAAAATGAAGACTCAGCCATTTCTTTAGCCTGATTCAGCAGTAAACACACCCTGTGTGGTTGCTGCAGAAGGAACTCTCTTTGTTCCTCAATCTTAGCAGGATGGCTCCAGCAACATCTGTGTGTGCGCAATTTTCAATATCTGAATGAGATTGTCCACCAGGGGAGGTATAAACAATCGTACTGGAATTTGTGTTGAAAATAGCAAAGTACAATTTACCCCACCGATTAATAGCCTTCATCTTTTCAATTAGGATTACATTCAGTTCACTATTTAGTTTCTCTTGCTCCTGGATAGGTTGGAAGTGTGTACCATTGTCAGTTCCTGCATTCCTCGTGTAAAACTTTACTTTGGTATAGCTCTGTAAAGTTTGTGCACGTTTCTATTTTAGCCACTGTATATATGAAGATTAAAAAGGGCAAGGTGGTGTGTAACAAAATGTGCATATTTAAATTGGGATGAAAATCTTGTGGTTTGTCTGGCCAATCCCCCAGACAGTGCTAACATTTGCTCCACTGCATCCATTTCTATACCTGAGATACAAAAGGAGTTTGGGCAATAAATAAGGGAAATTCCTCTCTGACCCAGTTAGGTGATAGCAATTAGTCCTGATACCTCTCTGGTTCCGATTAATGCAAACTCTTGCTCAATATGACTTTTGCCCTTCCAAAAGAGATTCCCCTTCTTCTCAAAGGAAATCTGAGAGTGCCATCCATTGCAATAGTGGAGATCTGGTTGTACTTGTCTGTCATTCTCTGAGAATGACAGCAAAGCCTGACAAATAATATAGTCTTCTAGTGAGGCTGAGTCTGGTGGCCAACAGCCTTGTTTCTGTAATTAGCTAAAGTCTCAACTATAGAACTAGTTTAACCTCAAAGTTGAAAACAATATTTTGAACAGACTGGAGTGTGCAAACATTAAAATGGAGCAAATATTGACAATAAATGTAGCATGAGGAATTTGGATTTCTTAGTCAAAAGCCACCACCACAGATTCTTCGAAGTTTAGATTGGAGTGTGCCATTTCGTCTAGTGTCAGGCAGAAAAATGCTCCATGTAAGGTTTTACTGATTTCACCAACATTGATTAGTCTCTCCCAGCATTCTAGCAAAGTTAGCAAATATATTTAAATGGAGTCATGTGTAAAATAATGAGGAATGAGCAAAGGGATATAAACTCAAGGGTTGAGAGTAAATGGTTCAAGAAACAGCTGTGCATTTTGGGAACAGCTGTACATTGTTGGGCAGGAAAAATTTTCTTTGCTACTCATTTTCAGTCATTCCCCGGACATGTTGGATTTTACTACATGTACATACATTAGTTGAGAAATTGGATCAATTAACACCTTTTCCTGTTGTGAAAATTGCATGAAAACTGAATTAATTCACAGGAAATTGCACCAAACCATTTCTGGCTGGAACAGTGGATGTCAGAACATCCATGAACTGTCCATGTCAGTGCACCTGATAGCTCTTAGTTCAGCCATGCATCTAATACTATTGCCATGCAGGAAATGGCCATTTCCATTCATACTAACACAAACAGATGCTAAACTATAATCAATGTGAAGTATTCACAGAACAACTTGGAGCACCTCACTTTCTAGTGCTCTTTTTTCAGTTTAATAGGAGTGCCATTGACATCCAGGCACCTGATTGGGAGGGTTCATAACTTGTTACAGGTTTCCAAAGTCCACAGTGTGTGTGATGCACCATCAATAACTCACGCTGAGACTTAAGAAGTGAGATATCGGCTTTTATTGACTGGAAGAACAAACAACACTACATCCTGGGAAAATGAGGGAGAGCAGCAGACCACAGTCGCCTTTATACAGGGGTCTGTGGGAGGAGCCACAGGAGCAGTCAGCAGGGTCTGTGGGAGGAGCCACAGGAGCAGTCAGACAGGTATATCTAGTTCACCACATTCACCCCCCCTTTGTTTAAAAAAAATCCCCAAGTATATTTACAGGTTAAGTCTATCAGGTGGTCGAATCCTTCGCTGCGATCTACGTAGCTCCGGCTGCAATTGCACAGGAGCCAGAGGTGGTGATGGCACAGGTGCCGGAGGTGGTGTTTGCACCGGAGGCGGAGAGTGGGTTGGTTCTGTCCCAACAGGAGGTGTCAGGGATCCCTCGCGTGTGAGCGAGGTCCCTGGAATAGACGCGTACGAGATGCCCGGTACATGAGCGTCGTGAGGAGTCTGGGTGGGGCACGGTGTGCGCGGTGTCACCTCGGGTACAGGGTGCATAGTTACCGTGGAATGCTCGGGGTAGTGGTCTGCTGCTCCGGCGGGCGCCAGGTCGCGGACAGAGACCGTGTCCTCCCGCCCATCAGGCAAGACCACGTAGGCATACTGGGGATTAGCATGCAGGAGGTGAACCCTCTCGACCAGTGGTGAGTACTTATTACTCCTCGCATGTTTACGTAGCAGCACTGGCCCCGGGGACGTCAGCCAAACTGGTAGGGTGGTCCCAGTGACAGACTTCCTGGGAAAAGAGAATAGGCGTTCGTGAGGGGTGGCATTAGTGGACGTACACAACAGGGAGCGGATAGAGTGGAGTGCCTCAGGGAGGACCTCCTGCCATCGGGAGACCGGCAACCCTTTTGACTTAAGGGCTAAAAGTGTGGCCTTCCACACTGTGGCATTCTCCCTCTCCACCTGGCCATTCCCCCGGGGATTATAACTCGTGGTGCGACTAGTAGCAATGCCCCTAGCTAGCAGGAACCGGCGCAACTCGTCACTCATAAAGGAGGACCCTCTATCACTGTGGACATAGCAGGGATATCCGAACAGAGTGAAGAGCTGGCGCAGGGCTTTTATGACCGACGTGGTAGTAGTGTCGGGGCAGGGAACGGCAAAGGGGAATCGCGAGTACTCGTCAATAATACTGAGAAAATAGACATTGCGGTCGGTGGAGGGAAGGGGGCCCTTAAAGTCAACACTCAGTCGCTCAAAAGGGCGGGTGGCCTTGACAAGCTGCGCAGTGTCAGGACGGTAGAAGTGCGGTTTGCACTCAGCGCAGATCTGGCAGTCCCTGGTCATCGTCCTGATGTCCTCCAGGGAGTACGGCAGGTTCCGGGCTTTAATGAAATGGTAAAATCGGGTGACCCCCGGATGGCAAAGTTGGGCATGAAGGGCATACAGCTGGTCGAGCTGGGCACTAGCACACGTTCCCCGGGATAGGGCATCAGAGGGTTCATTGAGCCTGCCAGGCCGGTACAGGATATCATAATTGTAGGTGGCGAGTTCTATTCTCCATCGCAAAATTTTATCATTTTTGATTTTGCCCCGCTGTTGGTTGCTGAACATGAACGCAACCGAGCGCTGGTCGGTCAGCAAGGTGAACCTTTTGCCGGCGAGATAGTGCCTCCAGTGCCTAATAGCTTCCACTATGGCCTGGGCTTCTTTCTCCACCGCGGAGTGCCGAAGTTCAGAGCCTTGAAGGGTACGAGAAAAAAACGCCACTGGTCTGCCTTCCTGATTGAGGGTAGCAGCCAGCGCGAGTTCAGAGGCGTCACTCTCTACTTGGAAGGGAATGGTCTCGTCCACCGCATGCATCGTTGCTTTGGCAATGTCCCCTTTAATGCAGCTGAAGGCCGCGCGGGCCTCGGCAGAGAGGGGAAAAGTGGTAGACCGGACCAGGGGGCGGGCCTTGTCTGTGTAATGGGGGACCCATTGGGCGTAATAGGAAAAAAAACACAGGCACCGCCGGAGGGCCTTGAGAGTGGTGGGAAGAGGGAGTTCTAACAGGGGGCGCATACGGTCGGGATCAGGGCCAATGACCCCGTTCTCCACGACATACCCAAGGATAGCGAGTCGGGTGGTTCTGAACACACACTTGTCCTTGTTATAAGTGAGGTTCAAAGCATCGGCCACTTGGAAAAATCATTGGAGGTTGGCGTCATGATCCGACCAGTCGCGACCACAGATGGTGATGTTATCTAGATAGGGAAATGTGGCCTTCCGTTTGTACTGGTCCACCATCCGGTCCATCTCCCTCTGGAAGACTGAGACACCATTTGTGACACCAAATGGGACGCGCAGAAAGTGATAGAGCCTGCCACCCGCCTCGAAGGCGGTGTAGGGGCGGTCCTCCGGGCGGATGGGGAGCTGGTGATAAGCGGATTTCAGATCAATTGTCGAGTACACCTTGTACTGAGCTATCTGGTTGACCATATCCGCGATGCAGGGTAGGGGGTACGCGTCAAGCTGCGTGAATCTATTGATGGTCTGGCTATAGTCCACAACCATCCTATTTTTCTGCCCAGTCCGAACAACGACCACCTGGGACCGCCATGGGCTTGTGCTCGGCTCAATGATCCCCTCCCCGAGCAGCCGCTGCACCTCTGAATGAATAAAGGCCCTGTCCCCCGCGCTGTACCTCCTGCTTTTAGTTGCCACCGGTTTACAGTTGGGGGTCAGGTTGGTGAACAGCGATGGGGGAGGGATCTTGAGGGTGGAGAGGCTGCAAGTAGTGTCAGCAGCACAGCTATCGGCATGGTGCTGGGCGGGATGTGCGGTTCGGTGTGTATGTGCGTGTGGTAACGGAGTATATGGCGAAGTCCCACCAAACTGAGGATTCCTGACAGTGAGTGGTGGGAGGGGCCCGTCATATGCCATAGTCACACTTTCGAGATGGCTCTGGAAGTCCAGGCCCAATAGCACAGGTGCGCACAGTCGAGGCATGACCAGGAACGCAAAGTTCCGATATTCTATGCCCTGCACCACCAATGTCGCTACACAACCCACCCGGATGTCTGTGGAATGCGACCCAGAAGCCAAGGTGATCTTCTGACGTGCCGGCCGTGTCACGAGTCCACAGCGTTTCACTGTGGCCGGGTCAATAAAACTCTCAGTGCTGCCCGTGTCAAACAGGCAGCTAGTCCTGTGCCCCTCCACCAGGATGTCCATCATCGACCTTGCGAGCTGGTGCGGAGCGCTTTGATCGAGGGTCACGGAAGCCAGCGTTGAACGGGGCGAGTCGGGGGCGGGGCCTGGTGACGCCGGCAAAGATGGCCGCTCACATCCGGGCATGCAAGATGGCGAGTCGGGGGCGGGGCCTGGTGACGCCGGCAAAGATGGTCGCTCACATCCGGGCATGCAAGATGCCGGCTCCCAGGTCGCACACGGGTAGGTAGGGGCGGGGCATGGTGACGCCGGCAAAGATGGTTGTCCACATCCGGGCATGCAAAATGGCGGCCCCCAGGTCTCAGACGCAGCGCTGCTCGACCCCGGGCGCGGTTTAGATTTACAGACCTTGGCGAAATGGCCCTTCTTCCCGCAGCTGGAACAAGTCGCTTCGCGAGCCGGACAGCTGTTTCTGGGATGTTTCTGAAGCCCACAAAAGTAACAGAGTTTTATACTCGGCGAATTCGAGGAGTTCGTGATACCGCGACTGGCAGCGGCATTGGCGAATTCGCTCGGAACCGGGGAATCGCGCGGCTGGACCGCTTCGGCGTACAGCTGCGCAGCCTCTAACGTATCGGCCGTCTCTATCGCTGAGCGTAAGGTAAGATCAGCTTTTTCCAGCAGCCGCTGGCGTAAATACACTGACAGGACTCCAGTCACAAAAGCGTCTCGGACCAAGAGTTCCGTATGCTGTTCCGCTGTGAGCGTTTGGCAGTCACAAGTCCGCACGAGTGCCTGTAGAGCTCGGAGAAATTCAGCAGTCGACTCCGTAGGCCGCTGTTTTCGTGTTGCCAAGCGGTGCCGGGCATAAACTGCGTTTACCGGCCGCAGGTACTGTCTTTTGAGAGCAGCAAGCGCCCCCTCGTAGGTGGAGAGGTCCCTGATGAATGAATAAACTTTTGGGGCGACCCTCGAGAGGAGAAGTCTGAGCCGAACAGCTGAGTCGGTGGCACGAACCTCCTCCAAGTACGATTGGAAGCACACAAGCCAGTGTTCAAAGGCAAGAGCTGCTTCAGGGTCATGGGGGTCCAAATCTAAGCGTTCTGGGCGTAAAACGGTTTCCATGTTGTAACTTCCAGTCAATAAAATTGATGCACCATCAATAACTCACGCTGAGACTTAGGAAGTGAGATATCGGCTTTTATTGACTGGAAGAACAAACAACACTACATCCTGGGAAAATGAGGGAGAGCAGCAGACCACAGTCGCCTTTATACAGGGGTCTGTGGGAGGAGCCACAGGAGCAGTCAGCAGGGTCTGTGGGAGGAGCCACAGGAGCAGTCAGACAGGTATATCTAGTTCACCACAGTGTGTAACCTAATGTGGAGTGTTTTCTCTGACACTGAATTGTGGAGGTGCTCAGGTCCTCTGGTGGAGACTCCACTGTCAGCAAACTGTTGTTGGAGGTATCATAATGACCATGGCCGATCAGGGGCAGTTGGTGCCTTGGGTCAAAAGTCAAAGTGAATGAGTGAATAGGTTCCTCACTTGGGGCTTTCAGAGGCATTCATCTTGGGTGGGTGGAATCACACAGCATGAAGATTGAAATCTCCAGTTTCTGGTAAGCGCTCCCCCTCTGTCCCTTCATTTCTTTTCTCTGTCTACCTAGCCCCTATCACCGCATCTTTCTCCTAACCCTCTCTCTCTGCCCATGACCCACACATTCCTCCCACTGGTTCATATCCCCACTTCCTTTCCTTTATTCCACGATTCATCTTTTCCTATCAGATTCTGTCACCTTCATTTCATTGTCACTTTCACCTGTCACCTCTGGTACCATTCCCATTCTCTCCTCTCTCTCATCTGCTGATCATTCATCCCCATCGCCTAGATCCACCTATTAGCTGCTAGCTCTTGCTCCATCCTTCTCTGCACTTCTTTGTACTGGCTGCCTCACTCTACCTTTCATTACAGATGAATGGTCTTGACCCAAAATGTCAGCTCTCCATTTCCTTCCACAGATGCTGCCTGACTTGCCAAGTTCCGCCAGTGCTTTTTGTGTTGCTCCAGATTCTAGCATCTACCGTCTCTGTGTCTCTGGAACAATGCAGGCTCTGGGTTTTGAAGCTTAACATCTATGGTATAGGTGATATTCTGTGGCAGGACCTTTTGTCCTCAATCTTATCCCTGGACTTCTCTCTCTTTTCAGGTCTTTTGGTTTTTTGGTAAAAATGTCTGATTGCTGTAGCAAACTATTATTGTCCAAATCCTTTTTTCTTTGTGTGACGTGGTCACAAGAAGATGAGATCGCTAAAAGAAGCCATGTTTTGGGACACCAAAAAAAAACACCGGAGAAATCCAGCTATGAGACCAGTATATTCAAGTTGCTGTTAGCTGTTAAGGTCAATATGTCCAGTAACTTTAATGTGTCAGGATCTCTCTGACATACCTAATAGTTTCACATCCTTATACCATGATATCCAACTTGAACGATCTTTCTACTTTTGGAGTCCATCAGGATTGCCTCCACCCTATTTATGGAGGCTCTGAAGCAGCTAATGAGGTAAAGATGGGTACTACGGACTTGCTCACAGTCTGGGTAGGAGGTGGCTGAAGGGGTGGGTGGATTGTTAGGTTTACACATTTACACAGGAGTTCTGCATTCTCGCTCAAAATGCTATCATGGGCCAGAGTTTCCCAAGAGTCATTGGGGATGTTGCATTTCTTTATGTTTTGAGCACATCCTTGAACCACTTGGTCTGTCCATTCAGAATAATGTGTCTGTTTCAGGAGTCTAATATCAAACGATGCAGGCTACCTAATTTGCTGGCTAAGAGTAGCATCGGATCTTTGTGGCCCAGTGCACAGAAACAGACCCTTGGCCCACAATGTCTTTGCTGTCCATGAGGCCAATCTGTCTAATTGCATCTGCTTGCATGTGATCCATATCTCTCCAATCCCTGCATGTTCACATTAATTGTCTAAATGCGTCTTAAATGCCACTATCGTTTCGGTTTCCGCCACCACCCCTGGCAACGCATTCCAGAAATCTATCACTCTTTGTGTAAAGCACCTCTCTTAAACCCATGCTATTACAGGAAAGACGCTAGCATGGACAGAAGATTTGCTGACTGGCAACAGGCAAAGAAAGGAAACGAAAGGGGCCTTTTCTATTTGGCTGGTGGTGTTCTTCAGGGGTCAGGGGACCGCTTTTCTTCATGTTATATGTCAACGATGGAATTGATGGCTTTGTGGCCAGGTTTGTAGATGATACAAAGATAGATAGAAGGGTAGGTAGTGTTGAAGTAGTAGGGAGTCAGATTAGGGGAATGGACAAAAAAGTGGCAGATAGAATACAGTGTAGTGAAGTGTATGGTCATGCATTTTGGTAGAAGGAATAAAACCAAGACTATTTTCTAAACAGATCAAATTCCAAAATCAGAGGTGCAAAGGGACTTGTGCGGGATTCCCTAAAGGTTAACTTGCAGATTGAGTCGGTAGTGAGTAAGCCAACTGCAATTATAGCATTCATTTCAAGAGGATAGAATATAAAAGCAAGTATGTAATGCTAAAGCTTTATAAGGTAATAGTCCAACTGCACTTGGAATATGGTGAGCAGTTTTGGGCCTCATTCAGCTCTCACTGAACAGGGTCCAGAGAAGGTTCGCAGAATGATCCCAGGGATGAAAATGTTAATGTATAAGATGCATTTGATGGTTCTAGGCTGGATGGGGAGGGGGATTTTCACTGAAACCTATTGAATATTGAAAGGTCTAGATAGGGTGGATGTGGAGAGGTGGTGGAGTTTAGGACCAGAGCCTCAGAATAGTAGAACATCCCTTCAGAACAGAGATGAGGCAGAATTTTCTGTTGGTGAATCTGTGGAATTTATTGCTATGGATGGCTTTGGGAGGCCAAGTCATTGGGTATATTTAAAATGGAGGTAGATAGATTCTTGATTAGTAAGGGCATCAAAGATTACAGGGAGAAGACAGGAGAATGGGGTTGAGGGGTATAATGAATCAGCCATGATAGAAATAGTGGAGCAGACTTGATCGGCTGCCTAATTCTTCACCTATATCTTACAGTCATATGGTCTAACTCTCCTGTTCCTTTTTACTTTGATGTGTTTATAATGATGGTGCATCATCCATTTTCTCTGTGCATTTTCAAGCACTCTAATGTAACTATGCAGAAACCATTACTGTAAAGTCTTAAGAAGTTGACAAGTTCACGTTTGAAATACCGGGTGTAAACTTGATCTGTTTTTGCCTTTCACTGGAATTGTTCATAGCATGTAACCTGGTGAATGATGGTAATCTAGTACATCTTGTTTACTTCAATTTTCAAAAAGACATTAGTCAAAACATCTTCTTGCTAGAAAATTAAGGAAGTTTAAGGAATGAATGGTTTTGGTCTACCGGTGTGTGGTATTGGCTGAAGATTAGTAGATCAATGATTAGTGGCAAATCCTTTGCTTCAGAGCTGAACCATTTGGGTCTGTCCATAAATATGTACCTTTCACGATATTTGCGATCATGATGGAAGAGGTGACCCACAATAAAGCTCAATTCTGTACAGTTTGTGAAAGAGTTTCAATATGGCCGCCATATATCTCCCATGGGAACCATTCTGCCCAGCAAATTGGTGATGATGACAGTGAACACACAGGTGAAATTCGTCGGAAGCACGCACCTCAGGCAGGTTGATACATTGATCAGCATTCAACACAAATGGCAAGCCTGCTGTGTTGAAGCTCAGTGCTCTGGCTGGGGGGGGGGGGGGGGGGAGGCATTCTTAATGTACGTAGGAACAGAAATTCCCCACAAGTTTATTTAAAAGATTCATCACTACTCACTGGTTAGAAGTTTCTTTATGTTTTACCAGCTATTGCCCCAATTCTGAAAGACTTTGGTGGTTCTTTCTAGTGTCCTTAAGCTTCTAACATCTAAGCCAAAGACTTCTGCATGAACTAGATGCACTAGATATGGAATTTAGCATTACCAAGAGGATGAACAGGGAACATAGGGAGAGAGGGTAGCTGCTTACTGAAGGAGGGTGAAGAAGAAGAACCAAAGACCTCAGAAAAGATGTGTGGTATATGTGCTTCATTAAGAGAACATTTGTCAAGGGATACCACCCACCCACACCATCCACAGCTGTGCCTTCAGAACAGTGAGAGAACCAGGTTGCTTGTGACTGTTAAACACAATGGGTCTATTAGCCTGAATGTGCCAGGATCCTTCTGACTTGGAGATATTTGTAGCCTGGCAGTTTCATATGCATTGATGTAGGAATGGAGCTGGAATTAGAAAATGTGAACCTGAGATAAGAGGAGTGGGCAGAGGCCGCTTGCCTCCTCAAGCTGGCATAATAATGGCTGATCAGCTCCAGGCTCAAATTCCAGCATGCCTTCAAGGGCAAACTTGAAGTGGCACAGCTCAATGGATATGATTAAATATTCCCGTTTCAGCCTGCTGCAGCTGAGAGCCACAACTGCATCCAAGGTCTGTATAGTTAATAAAGATGTTTTAATGTGATTGAAAAATCTACCACTACTTAAAACCAAAGGTAATAATGCCAATTATGGCTGTAATATTCTTGCTAGGAGGACTCCTTGTCGGAAGCAAGGCTGCCTCTCTGGGCTACAAGTGCGTTTTAAAAAACAATGTTTTCCACTCCCAGTACTGGCTATCCTGCTGGTAAATGTACAATCTCTGGTAAATAAAATTGACGATATCAGAGTTAGGGTGCTGTACCAGAGGGACGTTAAGACCGCGTATGTCCTCTGCTTCACAGAATCCTGGTTAACCCCTCTGTACCAGACACAGCGATTCAGATTGACAGGTTCACTATACACTGTCAGGATAGGACTCTTAAATCTCTCAAAAGCAGAGGTGCAGGTGTATGCCTCGTGATCAGATCCCTCCAAATGTATCAGTGTTGTCCCAATTCTGCTCACTAGACCAGGAATACCTCACAGTTAAGTGCCGGCCATGTTACCTGCTGCAGGAGATTTCAATGATCATTTTGGTAGCAGTGTGCATTCCACCTCAGGCCAATGTCAAACAGGCACCAGACAAACTGAGTGAGGTGATCAACCGGCATGGAACAACACATCCTGATGCCTTCCTCATTATTTTGGGTGATTTTAACCAGGCCAGCTTGAAAAAGCCACTACATGATGATCATCATCAACAAACCACTTGTGGTACTAGAAGAAACAACACACTGGATCACTGTGACACCACCATCAACAATGCCGACCGTGCTGTTCCACGCCCTCTTTTCAGTAAGTCTGATCACCTGGCTGGACGCCTACTCCCTGAGTATTGGCAGAGACTGAAGACTGCAGCAACAGTAGTGAGGACCAGGAAGGTATGGACAAGGGAAGCACAGGAGCGCTTATAGGTCTGCTTTCAATTGGTGGACTGGACTGTATTCAAGGATTCATTTTCAAATCTGGAGGAGTCTGCCACAGTTGCTATCAACTTCATTAAAAACTGTGTAGATGAGTGTGTGCCTATAAAGACTTTTCATGTGTTTCCAAAGCAAAAGCCGAAGATGAACTAGGAGGTTCATCGTCTGCTGAAGGCTAGATTTGTGTTATTGAAGTTTGGTGACTGAGGACTGTACAAAAAAACCAGGTATGACTTTCGGAGGGCTATTTCAAGAGTGTAGAAACAATTCCGAGTGAGGTGGAGGCGACATCAGATGCGAGTCAACTCTGGCAGAATATGGCTAATATAAACTCCTGTCTCAGCAAGGACCTGAGCCCAGTGCAATTTGCCTATCACCACAATAGGTCTATGGCACTCACCATCCCAATGGCTCTTCACTCGGCCTTAGATCACTTGGACAATACAAACATATACGTTAGGATGCTGTTCTTTGACTATAGCTCAGTGTTTAACACCATCGTTCTCACAGTCCTGATCAGTAAGTTACAGAATTGGGCCTCTGTACCTCCTTCTGCAACTGGATCCTTGACTTCCTAACCGGAAGACCACAATCCATGCGGATTGGTAATAATATCTCGTTCTTGCTGACAATCAACACTGGTGCACCTCAGGGATGTGTGCTTAGCCCACTGCTTTACCCTCTATAGCCATGACTGTGTGGTTAGGCATAGCTCAAATGCCATCTATAGATGCCATCTGATAGTGTAACCAATAGAATCACAGATGGAGGCGAGAGGGCTTGCAGGAGTGAAATATACCAGCTAGTGGAGTGGTGTCACAGCAACAACCTTGCATTCAGCATCAGTAAGACCAAAGAGCTGGTTGTGGACTTTAGAATGGTTAGAATGAGGGAGCACAAACCAATTCTCATAGAGGGATCAGAGGTGGAGAGAGTGTGCAATTTCAAGTTCCTGGGTGTCAAGATCTCTGAGGATCTAACCTGATCCCAACATATCGGTGCAGCTATATGAAGGCAAGACAGCAGCTATATTTCATTAGGAGTTTGAGGAGAATTGGTTTGTCATCTAAAACACTCGAAAACTTTTACAGATGTACCGTGGAGAGCCTTCTGACAGGCTGTGTCACTGTCTGGTATGGGGGGGTGGGGTGGGGGGGGGGGGTTTAGTGGCTACCGCACGGGATCAAAAGAAGCTACAGAAGGTTGTAAAATTAGTTAGCTCCAACTTGGGTACTAGCCTCCATAGTATTCAAGACATCTTCAAGGTGCCTCAGAAAGGCGATGTCCATTATTAAGGATGGCCAAAACCCAAGACATGCCGTCTTCTCATTGTTACCGCCAGGAAGGAGGTACAGAAGCCTGAAGGCGCACACTCAGCAATTCTGCAGCAGCTTCTTCCCCTCTGCCTCCGATTCCTAAATGGACATTGAACCCATGAACACTACCTCACTTTTTACTATTTCTGTTTTTGCACTCTTTTTAACTATTTAACATATATATATACTTACTGTAATTGGTATGGTAATTTATTATTATTTTTCTATACTATCATGTATCACATTGTACTGCTGCCACAAGGACAACAAATTTCACAAATTCTGTAAATTTTTAATGGATTTTTCAAGCTGGGAATAATAGTAAAATGGTATTCATGAACAGCTGGACACACTATATGTTCTTTTGTTTAATTGTATGAATATTCATGAACAGCTGGACACACTGTATGTTTATTAGTTTAATTAGTGTGAATATTCATGAACATCTGGACACACTATCTGTCTATTAGTTTAATTAATGTGAATATTCATGAGCAGCTGGACACACTATCTGTTCTATTTGTTTAATTATGGTGAATTTTCAATGAAATGAAAGAATTTTAAGTGTATATAGAGTGATATGATATGGATCGCTATAGAAAGCAGATTTTTCTGACTTATGGAAAAATTGGTTTACGGACATTTCTCAGGAACAGAACCTTATTTAACACAGGGACTGCTTCTAGTTTCTCTTTAAATAGTGATTTAGCCTTTATAACTATTTAAGGTAATGAATTCCAGAGGTTCACTACCTTCTGCAAGAAATTCCAATGCACCTTAATTTTAAGAGACTGATCTAGTAACTGTGTCCCCTGGCTTGAACTCTCACCACAGTGGAAACATCTTGACATCTACTCTGTCAGGCCCCTCAGCATCACTATTTTTTAAAACTCCGACAATTTTTTTTTTCTTTAGACACTTTTTTTCAGGGCAACACTTCCATGCGGGAATACAAAGTTCAAAGTAAATTTATTATCAAAGAACATGTGTGTTGCCAAATACAATCTTGTAATTCATTTCTTGCAGGCATTCACAGTAAATACAAAGAAACACAATAGAATCAATGAAAGACTGCACCCAACAAGATAGGCAAATAAAAAAACAAGGTGCAAAAGACAACACTGTGCAAATTCAAAGAGAGATAAAATCCATGAGCAGCAAATATCAAAAACAGGATGAAGAGTCCTTGAGAGCGAGCCCCTAGTTTGTGGGAACATTCACTGATGGAGTGAGTGAAGTTATCCCAGTGGAACAAAAGCCTGTAGGTTAATAACTGTTCCTGAAACTGCTGGGGTAGGTCCCAAGGCTCCTGTACTTCCTTCCTGACAGCAGAAGAGAGACAGGCTAGGTGGGGAAGGTTTTGGATGATGGATGCTGCTTTCCTGTCACAGCGCTCTGTGTAGATGTTTTCATTGGTGGGGAGGGTGTTACCCATGATGGACTGGCTATATCCACTATTATTTGTAATCTTTTCCATTCAAAGCATTGGTGTTTCCATACCAGGCTGTGATGCAGCCAGTAAATATACTCTCTACTGCATATCCATAGAAGATTAGCAAAGTTTCAGATAACATGCCAAATCTTTGCAATTTTTGAAGGAAGTAGAGATGCGGCCATGTTTTCTTTGTAATAGCACTTACGCTCTAGACCCAGGACAGATCCTCTGAAATGGTAACACTGAGAAATTTACAGTTGCCACTCCTGTCTACCTCTTATCTCCCAATGAGGACCGGCTCATGGACTTCTGTTTTCCTCCTCCTGTAGTCAAAACAATCTGCTCCCCAGTCTTGTTGATACTGAGTGAGGGATTGTTGTTGCCCCACTCAGTGAGATTTTCAATTAGCGAAGTGAATCTCCTTTGGTCTGCCTCCAATGCCATTTGCCAAGCTGTACCTATACATGAACAGAAGTACTTAGAAATCTCTGAACTTCACTGATACTGTCTACTCAACAGAGTACATTCCACTCTATTTTGCATCTGAGGGTTAGACAGTGTGATTGGTGGCTTTGCAAATTTCCTCATTCTCTGGAGTACATTAGATTTTGTGCATGTCATGTTACAAGATTGAAATTGATGAGGAAGAAAGCAGAAGGTGAGTGGGTGTTCAGCACTGTTGTCTATATTTGATCGGCCTCACTTACTGCTGCCGGAGCCCTGGTGTCCTCTGCAAAGTGTGATTGCATGGCTTGTAGATTGGACTTGTTCTCAGAGCACTCTGTGGTTCATGTGTTTCTGATTTCTGCTAACTTTTTTTATTGCCACTTTGTGAGATTTTGATCCAGGCACTTTGACGCGGGCTGGCTCTGGGGCCTTCAGTCAACAAACGACAGAGAGTTAAACTGAACTGAGCTAATCCATCTGAACATTCCTAGAGCATTTGAAGGACTCTATGGTTTGACGTTTAAGATTTTACGTATTATTTGTTCATTTTTGGCTGTTTGCATGAGTTGTTCATTTTTCATGCGTAGGATGTTTGCTTGTTTTGTCGATGTCTGCAGGAGGATGAATCTTAGGGTTTTATATTGTATACTTACTTGGATAATAAATGTACTTCGAATCTTTGAAGCTTTTACTCCTCAGACAGGATGAAGAGGTCAATACTCCCCAATGCCATTAGGCTTTACAATTCTACCGCCAGGACTTAAGAACTTTTTAAAAGCTATTATTAATGCTTTTTGAGATAGTGATTTAGATGCATATCAGATTTTTTACTGAGTTAAGTATTGTATGTAATTAGTTTTGCTACAACAAGTGTATGGGACATTGGAAAAAAGTTGAATTTCCCCATGGGGATGAATAAAGTATCTATCTATCTATCTATCTATCTATCTATCTATCTATCTATCTATCTATCTATCTATCTATCTATCTATCTAGAGGTATTGCAGTGGCCAGTCCCTGAATGACAGTAGGTGAAACATCATGGAACATCATCACAAAGCTACTCTCACAAGTAGCATGTGAGAGGGTAAGCCAGATTCAGGCAGATCCCACTTTCATCTTTACCAGAAACCTCTAGGGAATTCAATAAAGGACAAGAGAGTTTAATTGATTCTGATTACTTTCAGAGGGAAATGGACAATATATATAACTGTACTAGGAAATAACCAAAAAAATTTTAAGTAGGACAATTTATATATAAAAAAACTTCATACAGAAGCCATGAAGTGTTGCATTTTGAAATAAGCTCATAGGATTGTGGGTGTTAGCAACCTCAGTTTCCTTGATTTCATTCAGCCAGAAAGGGAAAACGTGGTTCAAACTGCAGGGAATTTCCATTTTCAAGCAGAGCGGGATTGGAAAGCATCCATTCAACATATTTCTGGGAAGTTATTAAACAGATGGGAGCAGAAAAGAAAGAGAAAGAAGAAATGGGAGGTTTACACACTTGTCTGTCCTTTAAATATTATGATGGGATTTTGGAAGTTATGAGAGGAACTTATGACGTGAGAGGAAGTTATGACTTGATCACCACACATGTAAATGATGGTGTGTTTGGTACACTAGTACCCTCTTTGTGATACATGCAAACTAAAATATCAGCCTGAATCTCATGCTTAGCTCAGGAATGGGACTCGAGTATGCATCTTTTACAATTTGATATTTACAAGGGACATTCATAGCTTTGTTGTCACCAACAGGCTAAACCCAGCAGAGTCTGTAGATAAGCCTTTAGTATCTGATGGCATGATGCCTCTGGAATTCAAATTGCAATTCTGTGTTATATTCTTTCTCAATGCAGAGGAAGATTATGGAAAGTTTTGTTTTGGTGACTGTAGTACAAGGTGACGGGAAGCACTGGTAAACTATGTAACATTTGGTGATGCAGTGTCTATAAAAAGTATTTACCCCCTGCTGGGAGTTTTCAGGTTTTATTGTTTCACAACATTGAATCACAGTGGATTTAATTTGGCTTTTTTGACACTGATCAACAGAAAAAGACTCTTTCATGGCCAAGTAAAAGGAGATTTCTACAAAGTGATCTAAATTAATTGAAATATAAAACACAAAATAATTGATTGCATAAGTATTCATCCCCTTTAGCATGACACACCAAAGCATCACTGGCACAAACAATTAGTTTTGGAAGTCACATAATTTGTTAAATACAGTTCTGTTTTCGGAGACCTGTGTGCGGTCAAGGTGCTTTAATTCATTGTAGTAAATATACGCCCATATCAGGAAGGTCCAACTGCTGGTGAGTCAGTATCCTGACAAAAGCTATACTGTGAAGAAAAAAGAACTCTCCAGGCAACTCCATGAAAAAGTTAATGAAAAGCACAGCTCAGAAGATGAATTCAAGTACATTACTAAGTCACAGAATATCCCTTAGAATACAGTTAAGTCAATCATCAAAAAATAGAAAGAATATGGCACAGCTGTAAATCTACCTAGATCAGGTTGTCCTCAAAAGCTGAGTGATTGTGCAAGAAGGGGGCTAGTGAAAGAGGCCTATGACAGCTCTGGAGGAGTTACAAACTTTAGTGTCTGAGAGGGGAGAGACTGTCCATGCAACAACTGTTGCCTGGGTGCTTCAGAAGTCACAGCTCTATGGGAGAGTGGCAAAGAGAAAACCACTGTTGAAAAATCTCACATGAAATCTCAGCTAGAGTTTGCCAGAAGGCATGTGGGAGACACTGAAGTTAGCTGGGAGAAGAATCTATGGTCTGATGAAACCAAAATTGAGCTTTTTGACTATTGGACTAAACACTATGTTTGGTGTAAGCCAACACTGCACATAATCAAAAACCCACCATCCCCACTGTGAAGCATGGTGGTGGCTGCATCGTGCTGTGTGATGCTTCACTGCAGCAGGCCCTGGAAGGCTTGTGAAGGTAGAGGGTAAAATGAATGCAGCAAAATACAGGGAAATCCTGGAGGAAAACCTGATGCAGTCTGCAAGAGAACTGTGACATGGGAGAAAATTTGTTTTCCAGCAAGATAATGCTCCCAAGCATAAAGTCAAAGCTACACAGGAATAGCTTAAAAACAGCAAAGTTAATGTCCTGGAGTGGCCTAGTCAGAGACCAGACCTCAAGCCAATGGAGAATTTGTGGCTAGACTTGAAAAGGGCTGTTCACTCATGATTCCCATGCAATCTGACAGATCTTGAGCAGTTTTGTAAAGAGAATGGGGAAAAATTGCCATGCCCAGATGTGCAAAGCTGATAGAGATCTATCCACACAGACTGAAGGCTGTAATTGCTGCCAAAGGTGCATCTACTAAATACTGACTTGAAGGAGGTAAATACTTATGCAATCAATTATTTTGCGTTTTATATTTGTAAATAATTTACAGAGATCTGTTTTCTCTTTGACATGAGAGAGTCTGTTCTATTGATCAGTGTCAAAAAAGCCAAATTAAATCCACTGTGATTCAATGTTTTAAAACAATAAAACATGAAAACTTTCGGGGGGGGGGGGGGAATGCGGGGAGTGAATACTTTTTATGGGTGCTGTATGTGGCTCCAACTCTGTAAGGTTTAATCTTCGGTCCTTCTGGCGAGATATAACCTGTGAGAAAAATACCTCCAAGGAAAGTAAGTGGTAAAGAGAAACAAACAACTTTGTGAGTAGTATAGTCTGTTGGAATTTAATTATTTTACACACAACTCTGCATAAAGGATGTGCAGCTAAAGGTACAAGGGTTAATGGCATTGCCTATTTTGAAAACATTGCTGTTAAATGCTGGTGGAGTTCTATTTAGCAGACCTGCCCTGATCAAACATTCCAAAAGGGATAATAAAGAAAGTGAATTAATGACCTGAGAATTTTAATTAGAGATTAGTGGGAACCAGGGGGTTGAATGAGCCAAAATGTTCCCTGCTCCAAATGCAGAGTCAAGCATAATTGCCAAGTCTTTAAGAGCAGTTTGCAGTACAACTAGAACAGAAAGGGGTCATTGTGACAGACCATAACTTTGAGGGAGTGTGAATTAAGTGTGCCTTGAGCCTGCTGAAGTTTCACTTACCAAGTATCGTAAGCAGTTGTTGAGCTTTGTGGAATCACCTTGGTGCTTTTCCCAATTTCAGTATGTTCTAAGTCAGATCAGAAATGTGCTTTATGTTCATCAGCTTTGTTCTCAGATTATTAAAGACCAATGTTATCACAAGTCAACTCTCAATAACATTAACTGCCACTTACATTGCCTCTTCATAAGATTGTTACAAAGACGAAGCTGAACCACTCAAGTTTGATTGAAGATTGAATAGTAAAACAGTTAAAATTGGGTTCGTTCATGCCAAAGGAACACTGAAGTCTTGAGAGGTTATAAGGCCTGAAGAGCTAAACTGGGGTGAAACTATGATGTAAGCTGGTGTGGATTTTGAAATTCATCATTGCTTAGCTAAAAGTTAATGCTGCTCAGGAAGTGCAGAGGAAGAACTCAGTGTGCAGGATAGGTCACAGGCAGCAAAAGAGAGGACTAAGTTCACAGAAAGTGGAATGAGGGAGTCTGACCAAGAAGATGGAAGAACTCAGCAGATCAGACAGCATCTGTAGAAATGAATAAACAGAAGATGTTGCAGGCCAAAACCCTTCTTTGGAACTGGAAATGAAGTGGGACGACACCAGAATATAAAGGTGGTGGGGGGGGGGGGAGAGGACTGGCTAGGAGGAGATAAGTGAAGCCAGGTGAGTAGGAAAGGTAAAGAGCTGGAGAGGAGAGTGGACCATAGGAGAAAGGGAAAGAGGAGGAGACCCAGGGGGAGGTGATAGGCAGGTGAGAAGAGGTAAAAGGCCAGAATGGGGAATGGAAAGGGGAAGGAAATCCCTTCCATGATTTCCTTGTCCATTCAGCCCTCCTCATGAATCTCCCTCCTGGCACATCGCTGCAAGTGGCCAAAGTGTTAAACCTGTCTATTCACCTCCGCCTGGGTCCCCACCTGCTTCCCTTCCTCCCATGCTCCACTCTGCTCTCCTATCAGATTCTTTCCTCCCCAGTCCTTTACCTTTCCTACCCACCTGGCTTCATCTATCACCTTCTAGCCATCCCCTCCCCCCACCTTTTTAATCCTGGTGTTCCTCTTTACTTTCCAGTCCCAAAGCATTGACTATTTATTCATTTCCATAGATGCCTTCCGACCTGCTCAGTTCCACCTGCATTTTCTGTGCATTGCTTTGGATTTACAGCATCTACGGAATTTCTCATGTTTAAGGTATTGAAGTAGTTAGTTTTATTGGTAATGGAGGTATAGAGGAGTTCTTTAAAATCAAAACCAAATCAGGCAGGTATAAAGAGGATAGTACGCAGTTTTAGATACAAAATGAAAACTCACAGAAAAAAGTAGCAGGAAGATCATGACCAATCGGTTCTAATTTCATGCAAAATCCTTGGAGAGGGAGGGATAGACAGACAGACATACTTTATTGATCCTGAGGGAAATTGGGTTTTGTTACAGCCGCACCAACCAAGAATAGTGTAGAAATACAGCAATATAAAACCATAAATAATTAAATAATAATAAGTTAATCATGCAAAGTGGAAATAAGTCCAGGACCAGTTTATTGGCTCAGGGTGTCTGACACTCCGAGGGAGGAGTTGTAAAGTTTGATGGCCACAGGCAGGAATGACTTCCTATGACGCTCAGTGTTACATCTCGGTGGAATGAGTCTCTGGCTGAATGTACTCCTGTGCCTAACCAGTACATTATGGAGTGGATGGGAGTCATTGTCCAAGATGGCATGCGACTTGGACAGCATCCTCTTTTCAGACACCACGGTCAGAGAGTCCAGTTCCACCCCCACAACATCACTGGCCTTACGAATGAGTTTGTTGATTCTGTTGGTGTCTGCTACCCTCAGCCTGCTGCCCCAGCACACAACAGCAAACATGATAGCACTGGCCACCACAGACTCGTAGAACATCCTCAGCATCGTCCAGCAGATGTTAAAGGACCTCAGTCTCCTCAGGAAATAGAGACGGCTCTGACCCTTCTTGTAGACAGCCTCAGTGTTCTTTGACCAGTCCAGTTTATTGACAATTCGTATCCCCAGGTATTTGTAATCCTCCACCATGTCCACACTGACCCCTTGGATGGAAACAGGGGTCACCAGTGCCTTAGCCCTCCTCAGTCCACCACCAGCTCCTTAGTCTTTTTCACATTAAGCTTTGACAGCAAGAATTGACAGCAAGGGGATTGCACTTTGGACTTCCCAATATTTAGCTGGAAGAAATTTCTAGCTTTTCATCACTTGATGTTGGAAATAAGTCAGGCAACTTACAGAGAGCAGAGAAATTTGGTCAAAGGGCATGACAGTAAAGTAATGATGGATGTCATCTTAGTGCATATAGAAACCTTGCCTTTGTTTTCAGCTAACATTTGCTGAGGGACAACAAGTGAGAAAGGCCCAAGGAGAGGTCCATTGTGGATACCAGCTATAATGGGAGGGAAATTATTACCTTTCATTCTCTGACCACAACTGGATGAACATGCATAGAGTCAAGCAACCATGGGCCCACTGAATTGGATACTGATGGAGAGGCATTGAAAGACAATTAATGGGTCAATGTATCAAAGGTTATGAGGACGGATGATTTACTTTCTCAGAAGTGAATTGTTTCAGAACTGTTTCCATATTGCAGTAAGAGCAAAACCCTGATTAGAGGAATCCAAGTGAGGGATTCAGGGAAAGGTGGCATGAATATGTGAGGCTTCAATTTGAGGAGGAAAAGAGGTTGAAAGTGGAGTTGGTAGAACGTAAGGATCACAGAGGCTTAGTGACAGAGAGTAGAACTTTTTTTTTCTCCATGGCAGAGATGTAAAACTAGTAAGCATAGATTTAGGATAAAGAGTAAGAGGTTTAGAGGAGATTCAAGGAACGACTTTCTCACCCCGAGGATGGTTGTAATCTGAAAACACTGCTTGAGTGGGTGGAGGAAGAAGAGACTCTCACAACATTGAAGAAGTATTTAGACAAGCACTTGAACTGCTCAAATATGGTTAGCTACTGATAAATGGTATTAGTATAGATGGGCACATGAAGGTTGGCATTGAGATGGTGAGCCAGAGGGCCCATTTCTGTGCTGTGTGACTCAAAGGATCCGCTCTGTTTTGGGGCCCATGAACACCAAGGGCTAGCTCTCAGAGCTTGGTTCTGTGAAGTAAATTGTGCAAATTGAAAGGCTATGTATCTCCAGTGAAGGTTGGTTAACTCTGGAGGAATTCCGTTGGATGTGAAGTGCAACATTCTGGTGGGAAAGAATGAGGAAAGTGTTTGGGAGACATTACAGCCTTATTTGTCCCCAGTCTGCATCAATACCGAGGAGAAGCATGCTTAATCCTCATTATCCTCTCAATCCAGGAACTCATAGATTTGAATGACACAGTGGCATAGCTGGTATTAAATGTGGGTGTCCTCTGGTTGAGTTACGCTCATTCTCCCTCTCGGTCAGAGGTTCCCAACCTTTTTATTGCCACGGCCCCCTACTATTAACTGAGGGCTCTGTGGACCCCAGGTTGGGAACCCCTGTACTAGATGCTCCGGTTTTCTCCCACTTACCAAAAAAGTGCTGGTTGGGGGATTAATTGGCCAACGACATTGCCCCTAGTGTATAGCTGAACGGTAGAATCTGGGGGATATTGATGGGAATGTGGGAGCAGAACATGTGATTTATGTAGGATTAGTATAAATGGGTTGTTGATGGTTTGCAAGGCCTCGGTGGGCTGAAGAGGCTGTTCTATGCAAAATCTCTTTATAACTATATTATTATCCAATTGAAAGATCACAAAGATTTCTGCATCACCGCTGCCAAAACTGTTTTGAGTGCTGCCTAGTCCCATTAATTATCTATATCAGCCTAGGCTTCAAACAAGAGTGTCAGCAGCAACATTACCACACTCGAATGGTACCACCTGCCAGATTGTATAAAGTATGCTGAAAGAAGCCCAACTGGAACAAATGAATATTCCTTTCAAACATTGCCATAACTGTGCAGAATGAATTTCTCTTCCCTTTCTCCAAAGCTTTCCTCTGAGGATCCTGCCCGATGGTGGTTACTGGCTCCACAACCCATACCCCCACCCCAACCCCTGCTGCTCCGTGCATTCACCAGTTGGAAAATGTGTGTAATAGAAAGGGGGAAAATTTCAATTTCTCATCAAGTTGTAAGCAGAAAGCATGTATTTCAGCTGATTTTACAGTTTGGGAAGTAATTATGATTAACTACACATTGAATTTGAATGCAGTTACTTAGGATTGATGCACTCGGGCTTGGAGCGTGGGAAGCAAGGGATACAGCCAAGATAAACAAGAAAAGGCAATATGTGAGATGAAGCCAACGTTCGGGGTGATTCTGCAGGGATATGTTTGTACTGTATCTTACAACTGGAAATGTGTTAACAAACAACTTCATAATAGAGAGTCCATCTTTACAGATAAGAATATCTGATGATTTTAATCTCAAACAAAAAAAAGCAATAATACATAGCGGAAAGTTGTTTGAACAAGGATGGAGTGTTCAATTCCCTGCGCCTGTTGTGTTGTTTAAACAAATTGTGGATGATCTATGACTTGTTACTGTACCTGTGTTTACTCTGATCCTTAATATATTTATTTAATAAAAATATGCCAATCATTCAACAGCTACAGCCTATTGTTTCAAACCTTAGTTGCTGATTTTAGGTGAGTAAGGTTATTTGGACTCCCTGACCTAATCCAGCATGCCCCTAGAGCTCCCACATCACTGCATTTGATCATTTCTCAAGCAATTCCAGACCATTTGCTTCACTGTCTTACCCAAGAGGCCTTTTCATATGTTTTTGAATAAGTGAAGAATTTCCTGACATCAGTTCTAAATTTCTTTTGGCCTGGCTTTAACCTTCAGCACATTTGTCCCAATTTAATGATAATTTGAAATCCTTCCTTGTCTCAGATATGGAATATATCAAATCAGATTTATTATCACTGAATTATGTGACGTGAAATCGTTGTTTTGCAGTAGTAGCACAAGATACATAGACAAATGAATTTGAGGTGTGCGTTAACAGTACTCTAATTGAACGGGTAATGAGTTTCAAAAGGCTGAATCCTCTTACTCTTCTATTTGTATGCATCCTAGCTTGATAGGTTGAAAAATCTTGTGACAATAAAGTGAGGAAAGCCCCAAGGAGTAGCAATCCTAGTCCCTGTCGGAATATACAGACTGCTGGAAAAACTGGGAAGCACCTACAGAGGGAAAAGGACAGTCACTATTTTAGGTCACCCCAGATGAAGGTGTTGACTTGATGCATCAACTGTCTGTTTCCATCCACAGATTCTGTCTGCCTCACAGGGCTTCCCCAGCAATTTGTATGCTGTTCCAGATTCCAGCATCTGCAGTCTCTTGTGTCTCGGTATTAGTCCCTGTATCCTGTCCATGAATGTCAATATGCTGTTCAATGAACCTTAGATATCAAATACAAGCAGTGTTGGGGATTCTCGGCAGATCAGGCTGCATCTGTAGAGGAAGAAACAGGGCTCATGTTTCAAGTCGAGGACTTTACATCAGGAATAGGAACAGTTATGCACTTAAAATGTTTTCGATCGGAAAGAAGAGGGATGGTAGATCTGAAACATTAATTCAACTTTTGCTTTTCTTGGGCTTTTAGCTTCTTAGTTATGGGAGCTGATTCAACACACTTAAACATCAAAGAATTACCAGTCTTTGATTTGGCAAGATTTGGGGAGACATGTATAGTAAAGAGGAAATCTGACCATATTGCTGCTAAGATTGATTTTGGAAAAGATTTTTTGGAACACAACCAAATTAAAATAGGTGGATGTTTTAGATTAAGCCTTCAATATGCTTTTTAATGCCCCATCATTGATTTTCATGTCGTCATTTCTCCTGATGACATTTGTTTTGCCCAGTATATGGTTTCCTTTCTACTTGGCATCATTGCTTACATCAGCCAAATGGACATTATTCTTCTACATCTGAGCTTTCAAGATTCAAGATTCAAAATTCAAGATTGTTTATTATTATTCTTTAGTACATGAGTGAAAAAGAGAACAAAATGATTGTTACTGTGGATCCGATGCAGCATAAAGCAACACAATAGGCCTAACAACACAACAAATATTAATATACAGGTAACTGCTGAGTGTGGCCATAAATACGTACTTAAGATGAGCTTATATGCATAGACTGGATGTATTGCATGTGCAAAAGTGTTGCTGCCTTCGGGAGTATCTGAACATAAGGTGACTCTGACTCGGCATATGAACCCTGAGGTGGTGGGGGTGGGGGTGAGTGAACAGGTGGAAATGTTGATCAGCCTGATGGCTTGGGGGAGGTAACTATTTTTGAATGTAGTGATCCTGGCTTGGGCACTTCAGGACCTGTGCTTCAGAAAACTCTCAGCTCCATTTTCTCTGCAGCTGTACTAGTAAGGACATTTTTTTCAGGGGTTCTATTTCCATGAAGCCCAGGTTAATGTCTTTTGTACAGTATGTTATTTTTCTGATGTCACTGACATTGGTTACAACATCCCCACACAGTTGCGTGCACTTGATTTCACCAAACTGGGCATCTCTCCCTGCAGTGTTCATCCCATGAGAACACAGATCAAAAAAAGCTTGGATGCTGCACTGCTTGTGGGTTGTTGACCCATCACAGGCTGAAGACCCTTCATTCCCTGATAGAGCAATCAGTAGACAGTGGTACCACTGGGAATGTGGGCTCATCTGAATAACCCCACTTGCATTTTCAGATGAACTGTCAGAAATGCCTTCTTTTAAATGAAACCTTAAATAGAGCCCAAGTGTCCTCTCATGGGGATAGGGAAAGTACAGTGGAATTACTCAAAGAAGAAGGAAGTCTTCAGACAAGATTATCTTTCAACCACTATCTCTAGAGCAGTTTTAAGATTAAATTTGGTCATGTCAGTAATAAATGCATGTTTATAGATTGACATTAATAGTGCTTATTGGATCCCATCAAAAAAGCATAATAGAATTGTCACTAATTCTCTCTGAGCATCAACACCTTCCAGTCTCTCACTGTTTTGGTCCATTTCTGTGCTCAGTAACTCTGCACGGTTTTCAGGGTTCTGTGGTAACCCGTGATGCTTTTCCTACTGACGTGGATGACCTCCCATTTTTCCACATTATATTCCATCTGCCGTACCTTTGCACATTCATGTAGCTGATCTATATCACGATGAACCTTCTGCATCCTTCACAGAGCCCACATCGGTGCCAACAGCATATTGTTTATTCTGTGAGCCTCATGTGAAAAGGAATTCATTGCACCCGGTGTATATGAGCATAAACACATTAACAATAAACTAGTCAAATCTAATCTCTTCAGAACAAGTTGCACAATTTGCTTGACTATTTACTTCATCACACTACTAACTCTCTTGTATAATTCTGGTTTACTTCATCTCTTTCTTTTGTTTCTTCTCCACCAGTATTTTAACTTCACTTAAGTGTTCAGTTGTATGATTCTGTTTTAAGTAGCTCAGCTGAGTTATACACCAAAATAAAACATAATCATGTATTAGCAACTGATCGTGGACTTCAGATAGGGTAAGTCAAGGAACACACACCAGTCCCCATAGAGGAATCAGAAGTAGAAGGAGCGAGCAACTTCAAACTCCTAGGTGTCAATGTCTCTGAGGAGCTATCCTGGAAGCAACATATCAACGCAGCTACAAAAAAGGCCTGATAGCGACTATATTTCATTAGGAGTTTGAGGAGGTTTGGCTATGTAACCAAAGACACAATTTTCTAGAGAAGTACTGTGGAGAGCATTCTGACGGGCTATATCACAGTCTGGTATGGGGGAAGGGGCACAGCACAGGTTCAAAATAAGCTGCAGAGAGTCATAGCCTTAGTCAGCTTCATCATAGGCAAAGGCCTCCATAGTGTCCAGGACATCTTCAAAGAGCAATACCTCAAAAAGGTGCCACCTATTATTAAGGACCCCCATCACCTAAATCATGCCTTGTTACCATCAGGAAGGAGAAAGGAGATACAGAAGCCTGAAGGCACACACTCAACGATTCAGAAACAGCTTCTTCTGCTCTGTCTATCTTACTATCTTTTCTCTATCTCTTACTATCTTTTCTTTCAGTTAGACCTGACGAAGGGTCTCGGCCTGAAATGTTGACAGTGCTTCTCCCTATAGATGCTGCCTGGCCTGCTGTGTTCCACCAGCATTTTGTGTGTGTGTTGTCTTCTGCTCTGTAATCTGATTTCTAAATGGACCACAAACACAACCTCACTACTTTTTAATTTCTATTTTTGCACTAATGTTTTAACTGTTTAATATATACTTACCGTAATTCAAGTTTATTTTCTATTATTACATGTTGCATTGTGCTGCTGCTGCTGCAAAGACAACAAATCTCATGACATATACTGGTGATATTAAACCTGATTCTGATTCGGATTGATGTGATAAAATATAAGTTTGTCTGTCTAGTCTCTCCCCTTTCTAAATTTAATGTCTTATGTCTTCAGGCGCAATATGGGTGCTGCCTTGGAGAAGATCTAAACAGCTGATGGGAAAAACTGGGCGAGTTAGGCCAAAGAAGCAGACCCATTCTGCCTTACAGAAAGTGAAATGCAGTACTCCTCAAGCCAAAGCAGGATTGATCGAAAAGTAATGAGTTTTAAACCCATGAGCTCCCAGAAGCAAGGAGGCATTTCAGTAGCATTGAATGGTTAGGATCTGGTTTTAATCTCCACTGGAACTAAATAAAGATTATTGCTATGATACAAAGCAGCTGACCTGGCAGCGTAATTACACCATTATAGGGACATTGTTAACAATTAAAACAGTGGAGGCCGTGTTGTGAAATATTATCTGCCCAGAGAGTGAAGATTAAATGCAAAGAATGTTTGTTTTGAGGAACCAGAATTAATGGTGCCCCCTGCCTTCTTGCCCCTTCCCCCAGCCCTCACAGAGGACTAGATTGTTGCAGGCCACAGCCAGCTGTTTCCTGTTAACGGGACAACTCGCCTGCAGAAGATGAGCCAACTGTTTGGATTTGACTCAGCCATAACCCTTCCCCATTACCCTCCCCCACTACCCCCACAATTTGTCTATCCCTCAAACCTTTGCCACTCATTAATACCCATACAAATTTTGTGCTGGGAGCTTCCCCTGTCTTCAGAAAGTTTAAAAAAAC
Organism: Hemitrygon akajei; assembly: GCF_048418815.1. Taxonomy (NCBI): domain Eukaryota; kingdom Metazoa; phylum Chordata; class Chondrichthyes; order Myliobatiformes; family Dasyatidae; genus Hemitrygon; species Hemitrygon akajei. The sequence continues at coordinate 118,917,035 of NC_133126.1, read as the reverse complement.
TTTCCGGTGGCACCATTAAGAAGGCAACTTGTGCAAGCAGCTCCAGTGGAAATCATCAGATATTCCTGCTTAATCTGCTACAGCTGAAATCCACAGCTACAGCCATGGACAATACAGTAAACAGCATCATTTTAAAACATTTACAAAGCCTATCACTGCACAAAGTCAACAAATCTTGGATGCACCCTCCAGTTGCAAGTACGGTTCCCCTTTAAGGCAACAGAAAAGAGGGTGATGTGCTGGATTAAAAGTTTGTTTGAGAAGATGAGGTTCCAAATTCCACTACTATCTATTCTGCTGGCAAACATAGTTTGGAAAATATAATCAAAGTCTTCAGAATAAGATTGCTGTACCAGAGGGATATCAGGGTCTGTTGTGATTTTGCTTCATGGAGATTTGGCTATCCCCTGCCATTCTGGACGCAGTGATACAGTTCATTGGCCTCACAATTCACTGAGTGTGAGCCTACAGGAACATATCATACATACCCAAATCAAAAGTCATGAATGAACTAGGAGATTCGTAGTGTGCTAAGGGCAAGATCTGTAGCATTCATGTCTGGTGATCCAGGTCTGCAAGAAGGCCAGGTACAATTTATAGAGTGATATCTCAAGAGCTAAAGAACAATTCCATTTGAGGTTAGAGGTGAAATTGGATGCACGACAACTCTGGCAGGGCTTAGAGGCCATTACTTCCTACGAAGTGAAACCTAACATCATGAGTGGCAGTGATGCTTCACTCCTGGACGGGCTCAACACCTTTTATGCTCGCTTTGAAAGGAAGAATAAACTGACAGCTTTGAGGATCCTTGCAGCATCCAGTGACGCTGTGATCTCTGTCTCAGAGGCTGATGTCAAAATGCCTTTCAAGAGGGTGAACCCTCACAAGGTGACAGGTCCCAATAGGGTACTTGGTAGGGCTCTGAAAAGCTGTGCCAACCAACTGGCAGCTGTGTACAAAAACATTTTTAATCTCCCATTGCTACAGTTGGAAGTTCCCACCTGCTTCTAAAGGGCAACAATCATACCAGTGCCCAAGAGCAAGGTGAGCTATCTTAATGACTATTGTCCAGTAGCGCTTACATCTATGGTGATGAAATGCTTTGAGAGGTTTGTCGTGGCTAGAATCAACTCCTGCCTCAGCTGGGACCTGGACCCACTTCAAATTGCCTTTCTTTGAAATAGGTCTACAGCAGATGCGATCTCTTTGACTCTTCACGTGACCTTGGATCACCTGGACAATATTAATACCTATGTCAGGATGCTGTTTATTGACAACAGCTCAGTGTTTAACACCATCATTCCTACAGTCCTGATCAAAAAGCTCCAAAACCTGGACTTCTATACCTCTCTCTATAACTGGATCCTCGACTTCCTCACCGCAAGACCACAGTCTTCTAACATCTCCACCTCGCTGATAATCAACATTGGCGCAGTTGAAGGACGTGAGCTTAGCCCATTGTTCTACCCTCTCTACACCCACGGCTACAACTCAAATGCCATCTATAAATTTGCTGACAACACAACTGTTTTTGGCAGAATTTCTGATGGTGATGAGAAGCTGTGCAGGAGTGAGATAGATCAGCTGGTGGAGTAGTGTCGTAGCAATAACCTGGCACTCAACATCAGTAAGACCAAAGAACTGATTGTAGACTTCGGAAAGGATAAGATGAGGGAATGTACATCAGTCCTCATTAAGGGATCAGAAGTGGAAAGGATGAGCAATTTTCAATTCCTGGGTGTCAATATCTTCTGGGCCCAGCATATCAATGTAGCAATCAAAGAAAGGCATGACAGCAGCTGTATTTCATTTGGAGCTTGAGGAGTCTTAGCATGTTACCAAAGACACTTGCAAATTTCTGCAAATGTACAGTAGAGAGCATTCTAACTGTCTGCATCACCATCTGGTGTGGTGGTGGTGAGGTGGGGGACCACTGCACGGGATTGAAATACGGTGTAGATCGTTGTGAACTCAGTCAGTTCCATCATAGGCACTAACTTCCCCAGCATCCAGGACATGCGCACATGCGCTCTTCTTACTGCAACCATCAGGGGAGGAGGTACAGGAGCCTGAAGACACACACTCAACGATTCAAGAATAGCTTCTTCCCTCTGTCAACAGATTTCTGAATGGACATTGAACCCATGAACTTTTTATTTAGCACTACTTATTCAATTTAACTTTTAAAACGTGTGTGTGTGTGTGTATATATATACACACACACACACACACACACACACACACACACACACACACACATATATATATATATATATATGCACACATATATACACTTACTGTAATCTACTGTTTTATTATTATGTATTGCAATGCATTGCTGCTGCATATCTATACATTTCATGACACATTAAGTCTGATTCTGATTAAAGCAATTGGGCCAGAAGCAATTGGGTCATCTGCTGCAGACCAAAAGAGGAGGTGCAGACTAGTGGACATAATAAAACAAATAGTTTTGGAAATGTTTTGGCATTGCATGATTGACTATCATTGGCACCCCTCACCCAGATATTAGATGCAGAATTGAGCAAATCGTTTACATCGTTGTAATGTAGACCCCTCTGTTAGTGGACCGTAGTAGATTTTGTTAACTGTTGGGTGGAAGAGAGTAGTTGATAGTTACAAAAGGAAACCCAAGGTAAATAAAAGATGCAAACTACCCCTGCAACTCCCAGTGTGGGAACAAATCAAAAGACCAGAGTCACTTTATCCTCCGAAGGCCGCACATGGGACTTGTTGGATCGGGCAAAAGCTTTTACTAGCTGGCACCTGCCAAGTAGGGAATTATTTAGCTGTAAGAAGCCCTCCTTTTCTTTTTAAAAGAAATTCTTGAGGTAGAGTTTGATGGGCTGCCTCCTGTTCTTGTAGTTTTCAGCCCAACTTGTGGCTTAACCATCTAGGCATTTTGTTTTCCTCTGTTGCTCCTCCCCCAAACTGCAGGACTTGTCTTTTTATACTTTCTTCCTCCCCAGATGGTACCCTTGTGAGTTGCCATCTATCGATTTGTCTGCTCACCAGATCAAGAGCATGGAGAAGTAGAAGCTAAATGTACAGTCCAGAGTTAGGACAAGGTGTGAGGCTGGGGTCAGGATTAAGAACGCCAGGGTCAGGAATGTGGGTAGGTTTAAATCCAAGCTGAGACTGAACCTGGAAAGCTAAACCTTACATAAAAGTTGTTATATACATGGAAGGGTTGATTGCTATATGGCTTTGCAGTCTTAAATGTTGTTGACAACATCTCTGGAGACACTAGCTTGAAGGCCAATAGGATATAGGAGCAGAATTAGGCCATTCAACCCTTCAATGCTACATCATTCAATCATGGCTGATTTATTTTCCCTCTCAATTCCATAATCTGGTCTTCTCCCTGTAGCCTTTAACACCCTTTCACATCGAGAACCTACAAACAACCACTTTAAATATAACTTGGCCTCTATAGCTGTCTGTAGCAATGAATTCCACAGATTCACTGTCCTCTGGCTAAAGAAATTCCTTCTCATCTCTGTTCTAAAGTAACCTCCTCTTATTCTGAGGCTGTGCACTCTAGTCCAAGACTCTCCCACTAGTTGGAACATGCTCTTCATGTCCATCCTTATCTTAGCCTTTCACTATTCGGCAGGTTTCAATGAGATCCCCCTCATTCCTTCAGTGAGTACAGGTCCAGAGCCATTGAGTGCTCCTCATGTTAATCCTTTCATCCCTGGGCTCATTCTTGTAAACCTCCTTTGGACCCTCTCCAATGTGTGAACATGTGGAGGCTCTATGTAAGTTTCTAGTAAGTTTTTTTCTCTTTCTTTGAGTATTAGTACACAACTAGTGCATTGAGAATGGATTGAGGGGTCAGTGGTATGTTCTTTGTGTAAGCTGTGGGAACTCTGGGAGATTGATAACTGCATCCACATGAAGTGCATCAAGCTGCAGATCCTTCGAGACCGTGTTAAGGAACTAGAGCTGCAGCTGGATGACCTTCGGCTCATATGAGGAGGTGATAGATGGGAGCTACAGGGAGGTTGTCACCTGTAACTTGCAGAAGGTAGGTAGCTGGATGACTGTCGGGAGAGGGAAAGGGAACACACAGCCAGTGCAGAACACCACTCTGGCCATTCCCCTCAAAAATAAGTATACCACTTTGAATACTGTTACGGGGCAACAACCTACCAGGAGAAGCCGTAGCGACTGGGTCTCTGGCATTGTGTCTGGCTCTGTGCTTCAGAAGTGAAGGGGGAGAAGAGGAGTGCAATTGTGATAGAGGAATCATAGTTAGGGGAGCAGACAGGAGATTCATGGAGGGGAAAGAGACAGCAGGATGATATGTAGCCCAGCAGGCACCAAGGTCAGAGAGGTCTCTGATCTGATCCATATCATTCTAAAGGGGAAGGGTGAATAGCCGGAAGTTATAATACATAAGGGTTCCAACAACATAGGCAGGAAAAGGGATGAGGTCCTGAAGAGAGAATATCGGAAGTTCAAGTTCAAGTTTAATTATCATTCAATCATACATGAACACGGATGAATACAGCCAAATGAAACAGTGTTCCTCCAGGGCCAAGGTGTAAAACACAGTACCAACAGTCATACACAGAACAGGTGACATGACCTATAAATTGATGGTGCATGGGTGTTGTTGGCAAGAACAAGCATTTCTCAGCAGTCCACAGAAGAACGTATATATGCATGCATGCAGTTCAGCTTGTTGTTCCACCAATCGAACACTGGAGGGCAGCACTGACAGGAGGGGCCAGCTCCCAGCCAGGCATGGACATTGTGCTACACCGCCTCCTGTGTCTCCTCTCTTGGACCACTACAACAGGCAAGCCTGCGGCTTGAGGCCTAATCCTCGCTACAACCAAGGCCGCACTGTTCCCCTGCTCCCTGCCTTATCGTTAAGCAAGGTAAACGGGCTTGTAGCATTTTACAATATCAATGTCCAACAGAGTCTTGCAGTAAAAATCAAGCCAAACATGAAGAAAGCTATACCTTACTTTCAGAAAAAGAGCAAGAGGAACTCAAAAAGTCAGGCAGCATCTGTGGAGGGGGAAATGGATAATCTAAATTTCAGGTCAGAAGTTTAGTGGTCTGTCCATATTCTTCTATAGGTACTGTCTGGCTCATTGAGTTACTCCAACTCCTTGTGTGTTGCTCAGAATTTCCATCATCCACAGTCTCTTGAGCCTCCACTTTATATTCGTGTCTGACCAGTGATCAACAGAAAGATCACCAATGTTCCATCAAAAGGACATAGACCTGAATCATTCACTGTTATTCTTTACATTGATGCTGACTGACAAATTGAGTGTTTTTACTTTAAATTAACAACATTCATATTTTTCTTTCTTTTGTTTTCCGGTGACGTCCTATACCCCATTATAAAATAGTGGCTCTCTAACTGCAAGGGGGAAAAGAACCTGATGGGAGTTATATGCAAGTATCCAGAATGTAGGGATACAGATTACAGTGGGAGAGAGAAAAAACATGTAAAAAGGGAAATTTTATGATGGTTTTAGGGTATTTCAGTTGGCAAAGTAACTTCATTATCAAAGTACATACATTTCACCATATACGTACTTCTTTGAGATTCATTTTCCTGCAGGCATTTACATGAAAATAAAGAAATACAAACAAATTGACAAAGAGATAAATTGTGCAAAAATAAATAAATAATACTGAGAACATGGGTAGTAGAGTCCTTGGAAGTGGGTCTATAGGTTGTGGAATGAGTACAGAGTTGAGGTGCGTGAAATTATCCACGCTGGTTCAACAGCCTGATGGTTGAGGGGTAATAACTGTTCCTGGACTTGGTGATGTGGGCCTTAAGGCTCCTGTACCTTCTTCCCAAAGGCAGCAGTGAAAAGAGAGCATGGCCTGGATAGTGGGGGTCCTTGACGATGGATGCTGCTTTCTTGTCCCAGTGCTCAGGAGGGTCTTGCCTGTAATGAACTGGGTTGTATCCACCACATTTTTTAGGTTTTTTTTGTTCTGGGGCATCAGTGTTTCCACACCAAGCTGTGGTGTAACCATTCAGGATACTCTCCGCTGTGCATCTATAGAAGTTTATCAAAGTTTTGGATGATATGCTGAATGTATTCAAACTTCTCAGGAAGAAGAGGTGCTGTTGTGCCTTCTCTGTCATGGCACTCACACGCCGGTCCTCAAATATGATAATATCAAGGAATTTAAAGTTATTGATTCAATTTCCCAATGAGGACTAGCTCATGGACCTCCAGCTTCTTCCTCCTGTAGTCAATAATCAGCTCTTTGGTCATTTTTGTGGCACCATTCAACCAGATTTTCCATCTCCACTCTATACTCCAATTCATCACTATTTTTGTTTTGCAAGCTTGTTATCATTGTTGTCAGCAAACTTGATTAAGACATTGCAGTTGTAATTAGCCACACAAGCATAGATATAAAGCAAGTAGAGCAGGGTGCTAAGCAGATGGCTTGTGGTGCTCCTGTGCTGATGGTGATTATGGAGGAGATTATTGGTGTCAATGTGGTGTCAGTGATCATTGTTACCAATCTGTACGGACTGGAATCTGCGAGTCAGAAAATCAAAGATCCAGTTGCACAGGGGAGCATCAAGGTCTACATCTTGGACCTTAGTGATGAGTTTTGAGGGGATGATAGTACTGAATGCTGAGCTGTAGTCAGTGAAGAGCATCCTGATCTATGCATCTTCATTGTCCAGATGGAAGAGCTGAATGCAGAGCCAATGAAATGGCATCCTATCCCAGTTTGTCCTTCCAAAGTGCAACACATAAGATATAGGAGCAGAAGTAGGCCATTTGACCTATCGAGTCTTCTCTGCTATTCAATCATAGGCTGATCCAATTCTTCTAGTCATCCCCACTCCCCTGCTTTCACCCCATATGCTTTGATGCCCTGGCTAATCAAGAACCTGTCTATCTCTGCCTTAAATGCACCCAATGACTTGGCCTCCACAACCGCTCATGGTAACAAATTCCACAGATTTATCACCTTCTGACTAAAGTAATTTCTCTGCATCTCTGTTCTAAGTGGACGACCTTCAATTCTGAAGTCATGCCCTCTTGTCCTAGACTTCCCTACCATGGGAGATAACATTGCCATTAGTTGTTTGTCCATCTTGTGTGTGGTCTTTCATCATTTCTATGGTATTTCTTTACATTTACTGGGAATGCTCGCAAGATAATGAACCCCTCTTCTATATGGTGACATACACTGTATGTATTTTAATAATAAATTTACTTTGAACTTTCAGAATTAGGAAGTACAATTATTCTGAAATAAGGGCGGAACATTTCACCAGTCAAAAACATACAGGATCTGTGAAGATATTCCTTTTGCCAAAACACCTGACTAGAGGCCACAAACACAAATAACAGATCAATCCAATTTAGGAGAAGCATTGTAAACAACCCTCATAGGGAATGGTTGCAACAAATCACAGAGAGAGATTTAAGGGCAGACTGGATCAACACAAGGAGAGGAAGTCTGGTGACAGGTGAGATAGAGGATGTTGGGTAAGTGTTCATCGACATGTTACAAATCTGACCGCTCAGCTATGTAAGATTATATAATACTGTTAACTTGTTTGCTGTATCATCTAAATTAGTGTCATCATCAAACCAGTTACTTGTAAATATGGTAAGAATCTGAGGCCCCAGCAACTTGAATCAGCAAAATTGTATTCTTAATGCACTGATACAGCAATCGTTTTAACTATATTCAACTTCCTTGCAAAATTGGACCACAGAAAAGAGCAGTCCTGAGGAAGGAGGAGTGAGGGTACCTAAAACAAGTCTGAAGATAGAGACACAAGACACTGAGGATACTGCAGACAAGAGAATATCTTACATTTTAAGAACTCCTTACACTTGCCTGCATTAAATCGATATGCTATCTTAGAGGCTATTTTTTCCAGCTGGTCCAGATTTTGTAGTCATCTTCCACTCATATTCAACAAGACTGGAACTAGAGGTCATAGATTAAAGGTGAAAGGTGAAATATATAAGGTGAACAAGTTGGATTGCAACATTTAAGAGAAATTCGGATAAGTACGTGGATGGGAGGGGTATGGAAGGCTAGATGAGGTTCGATGGGACTATGCAGAATAACAGTTCAGCATGGAATAGATTAACCAAGGGGCATGTTTCTGTGCTGTAGTGCTCTATGACAATGAATCAACTCTGCTGGCTGTGCCACTGGGTAATCTTGTATGCCCTGTAATATGACACTGCTAACATTTACTAATGTAATTTCCTGTCTGTTGACCCAGTGCGACAGGCTGTGCGATGGCTGGCTCCCTGTTGGAAAGTTATCACTGAGTGCTTGTTTGCATTTCACCTCAGTTTGTTTGTCGATGGTGATTAATATCCGTCCATTTCAGCTGGGCCTTTTCTCCCCACGGGACATTGCAACTGCAGTAATGTCAATGTTATATTACAGGAAACAAGGCCTTCCATTTGTGTGCAACAGGGTCCCATGTACAAAAATATAGATGACTACATCTGGAGCAACAAACAATCTGCGAGAGAAACTCTGTGACTTGATCAGTATCTGTGGGGGTGGGGGGAGAAATCGTCGATGTTTTGGGCCAAAAACCCTACTGATGCAGAGTTCTGACCCAAAATGTCAACAATTCCTCACCCTTCCCCCTCACAGCTGAGTTCCTCCAGCAGGTTGTTAGTGCTGCAGATTCCAGTATCTGCAGTCTCTTGTGTCTCCAGGTAATCACATCATCTGTTATGGGTAACATAGAAAACGCTGGAGGAACTCAGCAGGTCAGGCAGCATCTATGGAAATTAATAAACAGTTGATCTTTCAGACCGAGACCCTTCTTCAGGACTGAGAAGAAAAGGGGATTATGCCAGAATAAAAAGGTGGAGAGAGGGGAAGGAGACTAGCTAGAAGGTGATCGGTGAAGCCAAGGGCTGGAGAAGAAGGAATCCGATAGGGGAGGAGGTGGACCATAAGAGAAAGGGAAGGAGGAGGGAAAGTAGTAGACAGGTGAGAAGAGGTTAAAAGGTCAGAATGGGGAATAGAGGAAGTGGAGCAGATTAGTTTACTGGAAAGAAATATCGATATTCATGCCATTAGGTTGGAAACTGCCCAGATGGGATATATGGTGTTCCTCCTTCACCTTGAGGGCGGCCTCTTCTTGACACAAGAGGAGGCCATGGACTGACACGTCAAAACCAGATTGGGATTGGCAATTAAAATGTTTGGCCACCAGGATGTCCCACTTCTGGTGGATGGTGCAGAGGTGCTCTGTTATAGGTGCTGCTAAGGATATCAGGGACCCACTGCTACTCTCAGGTAGACAGTTATAGATTCTACTTTAGGGTATCATGAGGAAGCTTGATGTCAGAATCAGAATCAGGTTTATTATCACCGGTATGTGACGTGAAATTTGTTAACTTAGCAACAGCAGTTCAATGCAATACATAATCTAGAAGAGAGAAAAAATAATAAAATAAAATAATAATAATTATCAATAATCAAGTAAATCAATTATGTATATTGAATAGATTAAAAATCGTGCAAAAACAGAAATGCTGTATATTTTTTTAAAAAGTGAATTAGTGTCCAAGGGTTCAATATCCATTTAGGAATCAGATGGCAGAGGAGAAGAAGCTGCTCCTGAATTGCTGAGTGTGTGCCTTCAGGCTTCTGTACCTCCTTCCTGATGGTAACAGTGAGAAAAGGGCATGCCCTGGGTGCTGGTGGTCTTTAATAATGGACGCTGCCTTTCTGTGACACTGCTCTCTAAAGATGTCCTGGGTACTTTGTCGGCTAGTGCCCCAGATGGAGCTGACTAGGTTTACAATCTTCTGCAGCTTCTTTCGGTCCTGTGCAGTAACCCCTCCATACCAATGATGCAGCCTGTCAGAATGCTCTCCATGGTACATCTATAGAAGTTTTTGAGTGTATTTGTTGACATTACAAATCTCTTCAAACTCCTAACGAGGTATAGCTACTTCTTTATAACTACATTGATATGCTGGGACCAGGTTACATCCTCAGAGATCTGGATACCCAAGAACTTGAAACTGCTCACCCTCTCCACTTCTGATCCCTCTATGAGGATTGGTATGTGTTCCTTCGTCTTACCCTTCCTGAAGTCCACAATCATTTCTTTTGTCTTCCTGATATTGAGTGCCAGGTTTTTGCTGTGACACCACTCCACTAGTTGGCATATCACACTCCTGTACACGCTCTCATCACCACCTGAGATTCTACCAGCAATGGTTGTATCATCAGCAAGTTTATAGATGGTATTTGAGCTATGCCTAGCAACACAGTCATGGCTATAGAGAGAGTAGAGCAGAGGGCTAAGCACTCACCCCTTAAGTGCACCAGTGTGGATCGTCAGCGAGGAGGAGATGTTATCACCAATCCACACAGATTGTGGCCTTCCGGTTAGGAAGTCAAGGATCCAATTACAGAGAGAGGTACAGAGGCCCAGGTTCTGCAATTTTTCAATCAGGATTGTGGGAATGATGGTTTTAAATGCTGAGCTATAGTCATGAACAGCATCAATAGACAATAGACAATAGACAGTAGGTGCAGGAGTAGGCCATTCAGCCCTTCTAGCCAGCACCGCCATTCACTATGATCATGGCTGATCATACACAATCAGTACCCCGTTCCTGCCCTCTCCCCATATCCCTTGACCCCGCTATCTATAAGAGCTCTATCTAACTCTCTCTTGAATGCATCCAGAGACTTGGCCTCCACTGCCTTCTGGGGCAGAGCATTCCACATATCCACCACTCTCTGGGTGAAAAAGTTTTTCCGCATCTCTGTTCTAAATGACCTACCCCTTATTCTTAAACTGTGGCCTCTAGTTCTGGACTCACCCATCAGCGGGAGTATGCTTCCTGCCTCCAGCGTGTCCAATCCCTTAATAATCTTATATGTTTCAATCAGATCCCCTCTCATCCTTCTAAATAGCATCCTGAGCTATAGTCATGAACAGCATCCTGACGTAGGTGTTTATGTTGCACAGGTGTTCTAAGGCCATGTGGAGAGCATCAACAAACCATGCTCCATCTCACTATAAGGTGCATAGTGAACAAATAGCAATTTGCTCTCTATCTAATCCATGCAGTAACAGACCTGGGTGTGTAATGGGTTCATACTGACTGATTTTTACTGCATTTAAGCCACGACGTATCGAAGTGCCTTCTCAGTAGTGTAGAGCTTTGCTATATACCAACAAAAAGCTGCTGGAGGAACTAATTGTGTCAGGCAGCAGTTGTGGAGGGAAATGCACTGTCGATGTTTTGTGTTGGGACCTTTTGTCTGTCAGTCCCTAAACCCCAGCTGTCCATTTCCATCTACAGATGCTGCCTTACATGTTGAGTTCCTCCAGCAGTTTGCTTTTTGCTTCCAGAAACCTGGTTAATACATGACTGTAGAGGGCACTTTACTTCATAGCAAAAGTTCTGATGCTGAGACAGGGCACCTGAAATAGAACGTTTTCTATTCCCTAATGTAATAAATCCTTCGCATCAATAAACATCAAATTCTTAAGCACAAAAATGTTTACTCGCTCCCTGAACTTCCAAATATTTTTGTGCAAATCACTTTCTCATAAACATTTCCATTTTGCATGTTTTGTGTCTTCTTTAGCAGAGATTTCTTTCGATTGTTAGTGTAGAAATTCCAGAAAGGAATTCAATTCTAAATTTAGACATGTTTATACAAAGTAATGCTAGGCAACGGGGAAAATGTGTGATGCAATTACCAAAGAGCAATTAAATTCTCTGACCCTAGCCCATGTTTCCTTTGCATGCATACAAAAAATGGATGGCAGCGTCCACGGTTACAGCAGCCTCTCCGGCTCCTATCCACAGTGAAGCTTCACATCCCAGTCATCTGTTCCGTCATCGATAAACACTGCTGATCATAAAGAACGCTAAAATCTGCAAGTCTACCTTGCTAGTGAACTGGACTATTCACCAGTCCTGTGCAATTTGCATGCATTTTGACTTATAGTTCATTAACTTATTAGTGGTAATATTTTGTTTTATGTGCTGTGAGTGATATATGTTATGAGGGTATTCCGTTGTCCGGAGGAACATTGTTTAATTTGAGAGAGAGAGAGAGAGAGAGAGAGAGAGAGAGAGAGAGAGAGAGAGAGAGAGAGAGAGAGAGAGAGAGAGAGAGAGAGAGAGAGAGAGTGTGTGTGTGTGTGTGTGTGTGTGTGTGTGTGTGTGTGTGTGTGTGTGTGTGTGTGTGTGTGTGTGTGTGTGTGTGTATAAAAACACATACATATACAGTCAGATAACAATAGACTTGAACTTGAAATATATATTGATTAAGATAGCATTCCTGAACATACTTGACAAATTTTATTACATCCAGTCCTTTTACAACATGGGAGTCCTGGTCAATATGTGAAAAGTTAAAATCACTTTTAAAATTACAAACTTATTTTTCTTGAAACTTTTGTTGCCACCTTTCGAAAGATTTATGAATTCCTTGAAAGTGGTGTCACAGGTAGATAGAGTCACGAAGAGTACTGTGTGCAGTTCTTCTCCCTTTCCTGTCAACAGATGACCAGAACTGCACACAATACTCCATATTAGGCCTCGCTAACTTCTTTTTCAACTTCAAAATAACACCCCAACTCTAGGACTCCGCATTTTGATTGATGAAGGCCAATCCTTTGTAAATTGGGGTACAGGAGTTGGGATATTATTTTTGAAGTTGTATAAGAAGTTGGTGAGGCCTAATTTGGAGTATTGTGTGCCATTCTGGTCACCTACTGACAGGAAAGATATCAATAAGATTGCAAGAGCACAGAGAAAGTTTACAATGATATTGCTGGGACTTGAGTTCCTGAGTTATAAGGAAAGGAGTTATAGATTAGAACATCTGCTCAAAGTAGTGGATGTGGCCCAGTTCATCATGGGTAAAGCCCTTCCCACCATTGTGAACGTCTGCAAGAAGCATTGCAGGAATGCAGCATTCATCATCAGAGACCTCCCACCACCCAGCACAGCCTCTGTTTTGGCTGTTACCATCAGGAAGAAGATATGGGAGCTACAGGTTTCACATCAGCAGATTTAGGAACAGTTAATACCCCTTAGCCATCAGGGGATAACTTCACTTGCCCCATCATTGAAATGTTCCCACAACCAGTGGACTCACTTTCAAGGACTCTTCATGTCGTGTTCTCAATATTTATTGCTTATTTATTTATTATTATTTCTTTCTTTTTGTTTTTGCACAGTTTGTTGGTTTTTGCACACTGGTTGAATGCCCAAGTTGGTGCAATCTTTCAGTGATTCTATTGTGGTTATTATTCTATTATGGATTTATTGAGTACGCCTGAAAGAAAATGAGTGGCAGGGGTGTATGTGGTGATGTGGCTGTACTTTGATAATAGATTTACTTTGAACTTTGAATTTTATTCCCTGCAGTCTAGGAGAATGAAGGGAGATTTAATAGTATACTGAATTATGAGGGGTATAGATAGGGTAATTGCAAGCAGACTCTCTCTACTGAGGTTGGGTGAGAATAGAACTGGAGGTCATATGTGAAGGGTGAAAGTTGACATTTTTAAAGGTGGTGAGAGGGACCAAGATATCAACTGGAGTGGTGGTTGCAGCTTCAATTTCAGTATTTAAGAGAAATGTGCATAGGTACTTGGATGATGGGGTATGGAGGGCTCTGGTCCACTTGTGGGTCAATGCTACTAGCTAGAATAATAGCTTGGCATGGATTAGATGGGCTGAAGGGCTTGTTTCTGTGCTATAGTGTTGTATGATTGAATAACTCTACAAATTTGACCTAAATCCTGCTGATTATTGGGTGGTTTATAATTATAGTCCCATTAATGTGGCCATTCCTTTCTTAATCCTCAGTTCCACACATTTAGTTGTAGCAGGTGAGCCCACCAGCCTGTCCCATCTGACTGCTGCTGTGACCTTTACCCCGACAAGAAATGTCACCCCTTTTCCTTTATTCCCCGTGCTATCATGTTGAAAACAACAGAACCACTGAACATTGAGCAGGCAGTCCTGCCCCTCCTGTATCCAAGTCTCATTAATGGCTATCAGATCATAATTCCACATACTAATCCATGCTCTAAACTCAATTGCCTTACCTAGTATAATCCTTGCATTGAAATGGACACAACTCAGAAAATTAGACCATCATGCTCAAACTATCGGTTGCTATCTTTGTAAGTAGGCTTAACATCTTCTTTCCCCACACCACTCTGCCCTGGAACTCTGGTTCCCATCCCCCTGCATCTCTCGTTTAAACCCCCCCCCCCCCACCACCCCAGAACGGTACTAGCGAACCTTCCTGCAAGGATATTAGTTCAGGTACAAACCACCCCATTTGGACAGGTCCCATCTTGCCTGGAAGAGAGCCCAATATTCCAAAAATCTGAAGTCCTTCCTTCTGTTCCAACTCTTTAGCCACGTGGTAAACTGTATCATCTTCCTGTTCCTAGCCTCATTAGCATGTGGCACAGGTAGCAATCCTGTGATCACCATACTGGGGGTCCTGTCCTTTAACCTAGCACCTATGGATTTGTTCACACTTCATGTCCTTGTGAGTGGTACCAACATGCACCATGCTCGATGCTGTTCACCCTTGCCCCCGCCTCAAGGGTCCAGCAGCTCAGGTTCAATCCTCACTTTGGGTTCTGTGTGAAGATTCTCCCTGTGGCCACATGGGTTTCCCTTGGGTGTCCTGATTTCCTCCCAAATCCCAAAGATATGTGGGTTGCTAGGTTAATTGCCCACTTAAATTGCCCCGGCATGTCTGTGACTGGTGGAGTTTGTGGGAAGTTGATGAGAATGTGGAGAGAATAAAACTGGATTAGTATAAATACTTGATGGTCAGCATAGACTCAGTGGGTCAAAGATCTGTTTCTATGGTCTATAACTCAACACCATTTAAAATGGCTTTAAGGGTTCTGTGGTTACCCACAGCACTAACCTGTTTTCGCTGCTGTTTCTCATTAGCTGGAGAAATGCCTCAAGTTTGAAGTGTCTGAAAGGGAACAAGAGGCGGCTGAGTCAAAAGCTGTGTTAGATCTCTGTCGCAAGTTTGACGATGAAGAGAGGGCATACAGGAGAAAAATTCAAGCCTATCAAGATGGACAGCAGCGCCAGGCTCAACTGGTGCAAAAGCTCCAGGCTAAGGTAGGAATTGCCTTTCAATATAGATTCTGACCCACATTATGTTGAAAGGTAGACTCACAGTTCTGAGAATGGAATTTTGTTTGAAGGGCCATGGAATTTAATGTGCAGAAAAATCATCCAGTAGGTTCAGTGAGGGAGTGTTGAAAATAGAATACATGTTAACTAAGCTTGGTAGCTTGGGTCTCAGTGCTATAGAAATGTCCTCATATACTGACCCATTAGCAATTAAACCAATACTTAGAAATAAGGCAATAGGAGAGCTGGCAGTTCCGAAGATTAGTGAAGTACAGTGCTGGCTTAATTTGAGTCAGAGCCTAGGAGAGAAAGGGTGAATGGTGGAACCAGATCACAGCGTTTCTGTGGCACTGTGAACACATCAACTCTATTACAGTGCTTCAGGATGTAGGGAACGGGTCCAAGGTTTTTCCTGGACCATTTTTTATTTGTTGTCAGGAAGTGGCAGAATTAATTTAACAGTTGGGTTACTGGTAGTTTATAATTGAACTGCTTGCCAGACTATTTCACAGAGCATGGATAAGTTGACTGATCTGCGCGAAACTTGAACAAATGTGAATGATATTAAGAGGGGCTGTCGGGCTATCTATGTCTTGGAAAGGAATTTAATTTCTTTTGCCTAAATATTAAATGAGGAATTCTGGGAATAGCACGGCATCTACAAAAACTGAGCCCTCAAAAACCTCAATAGTTGGGTCAAGCAATTGGACTGTATCACGACCATGTACAGATCCTTCCCAGGTTATGAATGCTCGATTTATGGATACCCTGTACATATAAGTGAGTGTTTGGGAGACCAGTGTGATGGATGTGGATAGATTTGCAAGATCCTATGGGAGTGCCAGCATCTTCTGCCATGCGAGGGCAGGGCAATCTGCCTGCCTTCTCTAGCCAGCCACCAAACCCCCTTCCCTGAGCTGCAGCAATCAGAGGTTGAGTTGTGGGAGTGCTGAGTACACTCACTTATTCACTCCGTGAGCAGGGCTGGCTGGCTACCATTTTTCCCAGACCTGCTTACTGTCCTGTCACAGCTGTTTCTATGATCCTCGCCCACCACTGTTATTCGTTTTCAAATTACAAACTGTTCAGATTACAAACAGTTGTCAGGTACAGAACGTAGGGAATGTGTGTATCAAGAAAGGAATCAAGATCCAGTACTCTCTCCTATGTGTCTACATTTGTCACTCATTACAATAGTCACATTAGGTGGCCTATGTTTAATGAGGAAGCTCGTTGCAAAAATTGATTTGTATAACATCATGTGATGAACTAATCCAGTATTTCCTGGTGCTAATAGTCAGCAAAGACCATAAAATTGTCAGTTGTTCAAGAAGACTGCCGATGTAGTCTTTAGTACCAATTAGTCATATTCTTCTCCCTATTGATATACCACAGGAACATTTTATTGTTCAAGTTTCCATTTGACTCCTTTCTGAAAACTCTAGTGACATCTGCTCCTAGCGCTATGCGGACAGCACAGTGGTTCAGCTGTTATTGATCTATTGACCAAGGTTCAATCCTGACTTCTTTTGCTATCTGCATGGAACTTGCACAATCTTCTTGCAAATGCATGCCTTTCATCTGGGTTCCCTAGTGTTCCTCTCGCTTCTCAAAGTCATGTGTGTTTGTAGGTCAATTGGCTGTCTAAATTGTCCTGGATGTGTATGTGAGTGTTGGAATCTGGGAGTGATGGGAATGATAATGGTGGAATTAGTTTGGATAATTGCCTAATGGTCGACTCTAAGGTCTTATTTTTGTGTTGTATGATTTCATGGTTATGACTATCAGGTGCATTAGAGGATCTTCTCATCTCCTCTCTGTTTCAATCTGTGACACCTAGTTAGTAATCTTCTTCATTGGGAATAGTTTCACCCCAATTGGTAAAACTCTCTATAGTCCTGAACGACCCCATCATATCTTCCCTTAGCCCTGTCTACCTATTCCTAGCTTGTGTACTTTAGTTTGACTGAATGCCTTCTTCAATAATTCTCCAAAATGCCCCCACCCAAATTCTCAAAGCAATTTCTTATGGAATTCTAATGGGAAGCATCCAAAAATCAAAAAGCCTTAAAGGGAACCAGCATATAAATTGTTTCATGTATTCATCAGAGTTAGATGAAGTTGCCAGATAGGAATACAGTAGTTGGATTTCAGTTGGATTCTGGTTGGAAAAGACAAGAGGCTGGTTGGTTTCTGTTTTATGTCTTATTGTCCCTCTTACTTAGCTAATAATGTACTGTGAATTCATTAAACAAATATTTAAGTTCTTGACATAGCTAAAACATTTAAAATTGCATCTTTTTTTTGCTAACTGAATTTTCAGTATGTTTAAGTCCGCATATTTCTGAAAGTAACCAAGTTGATCCTGGTATTATCTAATTTAATCCAGTCTAATCCAAATGTAATTAACCTTCATTAAATCATCAGCTGATTCTGGGCACAAGTCTGCAGGGATTTCAGTTTGGTGCTGAACAATGAGCACTTGTGTTGCTTCCATGAACAAGATCCAGGTTGAAGCTCGGTGGGAATAACCTCCCAGCTGCTTAACAAAATAAATCTGTACTGAACAGGGAATTGTGGGAACACAAAACTCAATGTGGTTAGAAGCTGTGAGTTTTAGGAGCTAAGTTTGGCCAAAACGTTTCATAAGGCACACATTAGGAGAATACGCAAAGACATGTTTACAGGACAAACTGTGCGAGAATGTTATAGAACTATCATTTACAGGGTACACTGTAAATGTATATGGAAACAGTAAGTATATTGTTACTATAACATATTTATTGCAAAGATACATTCACAGGGTAGACTGCAGGGAAGCTTTGTAAATGGTATACCATGCCAGGATGCCCAGGACTTACACGTAAGGTGAATATTTTGACGACCCGTACACAAACTATAGTGGTATAATTTTTATTTTTTATTGACAAACAACACAGTATAGGCCCTTCCGGCACTTTGAGCTGTGCCGCCCAGCAATCCCCAATTTAATCCTGGCCTAATCGCAGGACAATTTACAATGACCAATTAACCTACCAACTGGTACACCTTTGGACTGTGGGAGGTAACTGAAGCACCCAGTCATGGGGAGAATGTACAAACTCCTTACAGGCAGCAGCAGGAGTTGAACCCGATCTCCTATACTGTAAGTCATTGTGCTAACCACTATGCTATCGTGCTGGCCCAATTATGGTGTATTGTTTAATAGTTTTGTTTTTACAAACTGTTGAATGACCATCTTCACCCCCACTTTATTTTATCTTACCCCTGGATGGTAACTGTTTCTCTCTCCCCAGGTGCTGGTTGACCCCTTTAGTATCCACAGACATTTTCTTATTTTTATTTCAGGTTTCTAGAATCCACAATATTTTGTTTTTGATCCATAAAAAGGTCTGTCAGGGTGATAGGTAAATCATCATCACTTGAAAGGAAGGGGTTGGCAGGGTCTAAGGAACAATGTCTGGAGGAATATATGGTAGAAACAATTGTGGGGAAGTCTATGATGGGCCTGGCTTTCAGACCAAGGAACTAGGGTATGTGGAGACAAGTGGAATTCAAAACAAGGGAGTGATGGGCAACTGAGAGTGGGAAGGTTGGTGAGATACAAGCAACGGTGAACAGAATCTTAGAAATGGATGGAGAAGAGAAAAAAGATCTGATGCTCAGCATAGAATTAAACTGGATTTCAAGGTCATAAAATAGTGGGCAAAGTGAGCATTGAATTGCCAACAAGGAAGCAATTTGCAGTGGAGGTTAAAGGTGAGATGAAGGTGGGAATTTATTCATTTAGGAATATAATTTGGAGATGGAAAACTGAGGTGGTGAAGAGACTAAAGAAATTACAGTGGTGGAGCTGTATTTTTGCATTACCTGTAAACAGTAAATCTTCAACATTTCTTGTCTGTATTCCATATGGATCAAAAGATGTCAAGAACACAAAAAATGATCTTCACTTTGTCCAACACCAGTACTTTACTCAATTTTGTTACTCCTGGCTAAATTCCAAAAATATTTATTCACCAAGAACGAGACCTATTGAATGAAAGGGGAATGCTGATGGTGTCAAGAAAAACTTGACGAAGTCAGCTCAACCCCATATCAAAGGTGCTGCAAAACTCCAGCTTGTGAACAGGGATCTTGCCTTTTGACAGTGTAATATAGCTCTCTGCAGGCAAAATAAACCTTCAGTGGATTGGACTGGATCAGTAGAAGGTAAACACAAGAGATTCTACAGATGCTGGAAGTAAATCCAGAGCAACATACAAAAGGCTGGAGGAACTCAGCAACTCAAGCAACATCAACGGAAAGGAATAAAAAGTCAGTGTTTTGGGCCAAGACCCTCCATCAGGACTGGAAATAGAGGGGGAAGAAACCAGAATCAGTAGAAAATGTTCTTTACAGGACAATGTTCAGGCTAAGATGAGTGGGAATGGGGATTCTGCATTGATCTGGAATCATCTTTGTGCCTGAATTTTTGCAGTACAGTAAAATTCTGATAATTTAGCTTCCAAATGTTTTGATACCTTAAATGTTGGGCATCTTCCTCACTCATTAATTCATCATGTGATCCAGGTTCAGAGTGCACAATTAGTGCACAGATTCTGGAGTGAGGTCAGAACTTGGGAATGACCCAGACTGTCAGGATTCAGGGAAGTGGGAGGTCTGTGGCTGGAGTTGAGGATTGGACAACTTGTATGTGTCCCACTCTTTAATGCAACAAGTTCACTGGGAAGTCTATTATACCACTGCATAATATAAAGGAAGTGAAATAAAAGCATGCTTAGATATTAATGGGAGTATGACCTAGTTGCCTGGAAAATCTGTTAGTCAAAGTTCCTAGGGTGCTTAAATAATAAAATGCAAAGAATCTGAAAACTGTTATAATCTGAGTTGCAAAAATGTCCTGTACTTTGATTAACAAAGGAAAGGAGGATGCTTACAAGCTTTGGGCTGTTCGATTGTGGGTTATAGGGCTTATAGATATTCCTGCTAAAGCATTGCTGTGTGTCAAGCACCCACTAATATCTTCTAGTGTCACCAGGTAGATATGTCCTTGAGTGCACAGTATTCAGTGCCACGTGTACACTAATATTTTGAATCCCAGACCTTTAGAGCTGTGGGAATGATATGAATTTAACTGCAGAATCTACTCATAGCATTAGCTTTGAAAACAGCAAACTTCTAAGAGGCACTTAAGAGACTGCTGATGCTGGAATTTGGAGCAACACACAAATAGCAGGAAGAACTCAGTAGGACAAGCATCATCTATGGAGGGAGATGGGTAGTCAGAGGTTCTGACTTGTATCTGGGTTCTGGGCATGAGTCCGCATGAAGGGTGATTACACACTTTTTGTGTGCTGCTTCAGAGCTCAAAGGGAACGGGTGGCGGTTGAGAATTAAGATGCCTGAACATTCTGGAGGTGGGTCAGAGTCAGCTGTTTCATATTATATGGGGTGGACATAGATATCGTTGAGGCAGTGAAGTTTTCAGACCTCCCTCCCCAGCAGTGCCACTGTCCTCTATAGGCTCCCCAACACCCACCACCCCTAAACAAGAGTCTCTATCAGGCACGTTGAGACATCAGGTCTCAGGTGAAGATTCTGTTAGTCTTAAGCAGTGGTTTCCCCAACACTGCTACACTGATGAAGACTTCATTCGTTAGTCAAGACCTACTCTTGTAGTTGAGGACAACAGATTCTTCAGAGTCTAGCGTCACAGAGGCACATATGACTCTTTTGCTCTGTACTCAACAGCTTCCATCCATATCTGCGTTGTGCAGAGAGAACCCAGTGAATCTGTTTTCCAGTTGTGTGGTGCTGTGGTCACACTGGCTTTCCACATTTCATGATCAATTTTACATTCTAGAGAACATATGTCACACCTTAAATGTATCCACTATGCAGCTGAATATCTTGGTCAGAATTTTATAGCTTCTTATTAGTCTAGTTTATGTGGAAGGGGATGGGATCTTTTCCAAAGTTTTCCTCCTCAAAGTAAGGATTTTCCAGTCGTCTCATCGCCTACCTGGTTTATGAGTTGTCTTCACTAAAATGTGCAACTCAAGAAGTACTCTTCCTTAGAAAAAATTAGAAGCGTGGTTTTTGATTCTTCAGTTAAATTTGAAGAAACTTGGAGACCATTTATTTAACATTTTCATATGAGTTAAATGGTCTGATCCTAGACCTTACTTTTATTATCCTTAATTATTTGGATGGAGGTTCGGAGTTATTGGCACTACTGTATGTATTTAACATTATGCAATGGCCCATGTTGGTTAGTTTTTTTTTCTTTTTTTGGGTTTTTTTTTAATCTTTTTCAATTCTTTTACATAAATACTATGAGTTTGGGAGGCCTTATATTTTGATTATTATATATCTGATTGTCTATTTAAACTATTAATTATGTACTCTCAAATGCTTTGTATTCATATTTAATTTATGTTTTTCTTAAAATTAATAAAAAGATTTAAAAAGAAAGAAAAGAAGTACTCTTCCTACATCATTTCTAATTCATTTTGCTTGAGCTGATTGACATGGAAGATAAGAACATGAAAATCTATGGTTAAGAGTAAGCCATTCAGAACCTCAAGTCTGTCCTGCCATTCAAAATAGAAACATAGAAAACCTACAGCTCAATACAGGCCTTTCGGCCCACAAAGCTGTGCCGAACATGCACTTACTTTAGAAATTATCGAGGTTACCCATAGCCCTCTATTTTTCTAAGCTCCACGTATCTATCCAGGAGTCTCTTAAAAGACCCTATTATATCTGCCTCCACCACCGTTGCCAGCATCCCATTCCACACACTCACCATTCTCTGCATTAAAAAACTTACTCCTGACATCTCCTCTGTACCTACTTCCAATCACCTTAAAACTGTGCCCTCTCGTGCTAGCCATTTCAGCCCTGGGAAAAAGCCTCTGACTATCCACATGATCAATGCCTTTCACCGCTCATCCTCCATCGCTCCAAGGAGAAAAGGCCAGGTTCACTCAACCTATTCTCATAAGGCATGCTCCCCAATCCAGGCAACATTCTTGTAAATCTCCTCTGTATCTTTTCTATGGTTTCCACATCCTTCCTGCAGTGAGGCGACCAGAACTGAGCACAGTACTCCCAGTGGGGTCTGACCAGGGTCCTTTATAGCTGTAACATTACCTCTCGGCTCTTAAACTCAACCTCACTGTTGATGAAGTCCAAAGCACCATATGCCTTTTTAACCATACATTCAACCTGCGCAGCAGATTTGAGTATCCTATGGACTCAGACCCCAAGATCACTCTGATTCTACACACTGCCAAGAGTCTTACCATTGATAATATAATCTGCCATCATATTTGACCTACCAAAATGAACCACCTTGCACTTACTTGAGTTGAACTCCATCTGCCACTTCTCAGCACAGTTTTGCATCCTATTGATGTCTGCTGTAACCTCCGACAGCCCACCACACTATCCACAACACCCCTAACCTTTGTGTCATCAGCAAATTTACTAACCCATCCCTCCACTTCCTCATCCAGGTCATTTATATAAATCACAAAGAGAAGGGGTCCCAGAACAGATCCCTGAGGCACACCACTGGTCACAGACCTCCATGCAGAATATGACCTGTCTACAACCACTCTTTGCCTTCTGTGGGCAAACCAATTCTGGATCCACAAAGCAAGGTTCCCTTTGATCCCATGCCTCCTTACTTTCTCAAAAAGCCTTGCATGGGATACCTTATCAAATGCCTTGCTGAAATCCATATACACTACATCTACTGCTCTACCTTCATCAATGTGTTTAGTCACATCCTCAAAAAATTCAATCAGGCTCGTAAGGCACAACCTGCCTTTGACAAAACCATGCTGACTACTCCTAATCATATTATGCCTCTCCAAATGTTCATAAATCCTGCCTCTCAGGATCTTCTCAAACACTTACCAACCACTGAGGACTATAATTTCCTGGGCTATCTGTACTCCCTTTCTTGAATAAGGGAACAACATCTGCAACCCTCCAATCCTCTAGAACCTCTCCCATCCCCATTGATGATGCAAAGGTCATCATGAGATGCTCAGCAATCTCCTGCCTTGCCTCCCACAGTAGCCTGGGGTATATCTCATCCGGTCCCGGTGAGTTACCCAGCTTGATGCTTTCCAAAAGGTCCAGCACATCCTCTTTCTTAATGTCTATATGCTCAAGCTTTTCAGTCCGCTGTAAGTCATCCCTACAATCACCAAGGTTCTTTCCTGTAGTGAATACTGAAGCAAAGTATTCATTAAGTACTTGCGCTATCTCCGCCGATTCCATACATACTTTTCCACTGTCACACTTGATTAGTCCTATTCTGTCACATCTTATCCTCTTGCTCATCACATACCTGTAGAATGGTTTGGGGTTTTCCTTAATCCTGTTCACCTTCTCGTGGCCCGTTTTGGCTCTCCTAATTTCATTATTAAGCTCCTTCTTGCTAGCCTTATAATTTTCTAGATCTCTATCATTACCTAGTTTTTTTGAACCTTTTGAAAGCTTTTAGAAACATAGAAAATAGGTGCAGGAATAGGCCATTCGGCCCTTCAAGCCCGCACCGCCATTCAGTATGATCATGGCTGATCATCCAACTCTAAACCCTGTACCTGCTTTCTCTCCATACCCCCTGATCCCTTTAGCCACAAGGGCCATATCTAGCTTCCTCTTAAATATAGCCAATGAACCGGCCTCAACTGTTTCCTGTGGCAGAGAATTCCACAGATTCACCACTCTCTGTGTGAAGAAGTTTTTCCTCATCTCGGTCCTAAAAGGCTTCCCCTTTATCCTTAAACTGTGACCCCGTGTTCTGGACTTCCCCAACATCAGAAACAATCTTCCTGCATCTAGCCTGTCCAATCCCTTTAGAATTTTATACGTTTCAATAAGATACCCCCTCAATCTTCTAAATTCTAGTGAGTATAAGCCTAATCGATCCAGTCTTTCTTCATATGAAAGTCCTACCATCCCAGGAATCAATCTGGTGAACCTTCTTTGTACTCCCTCTATGGCAAGAATGTCTTTCCTCAGATTAGGGGACCAAAACTGCACACAATACTCTAGGTGCGGTCTCACCAAGGCCTTGTACAACTGCAGTAGAACCTCCCTGCTCCTGTAAATCCTTTTGCTATGAATGCCAATGTACCATTTGCCTTTTTCACTGCCTGATGTACCTGCATGCCCACCTTCAATGACTGGTGTACAATGACACCCAGGTCTCGTTGCACCTCCCCTTTTCCTAATCGGCCACCGTTCAGATAATAATCTGGTTTCCTGTTCTTGCAACCAAAGTGGATAACTTCACATTTATCCACATTAAATTGCATCTGCCATGAATTTGCCCACTCACCTAACCTATCCAAGTCACCCTGCATCCTCTTAGCATCCTCCTCACAGATAACACCGCCGCCCAGCTTCGTGTCATCCGCAAACTTGGAGATGATGCATTTAATTCCCTTGTCTAAATAATTAATATATATTGTAAACAACTGGGGTCCCGGCACTGAGTCTTGCGGTACCCCACTAGTCGCTGCCTGCCATTCTGAAAAGGTCCCGTTTACTCCCACTCTTTGCTTCCTGTCTGCCAACCAATTCTCTATCCACATCAATACCATACCCCCAATACCGTGGGCTTTAAGTTTGCACACTAATCTCCTGTGTGGGACCTTGTCAAAAGCCTTTTGAAAATCTAAATATACCACATCCACTGGCTCTCCCCTATCCACTCTACTAGTTACATCTTCAAAAAATTCTATAAGATTCGTCAGACATGATTTTCCTTTCACAAATCCATGTTGACTTTGTCCGATGATTTCACCTCTTTCCAAATGTGCTGTTATCACATCTTTGATAACTGACTCTAGCATTTTCCCCACCACCGATGTCAGACTCACCGGTCTATAATTCCCCTGTTTTTCTCTCCCTCCTTTTTTAAAAAGTGGGGTTACATTAGCCACCCTCCAATCCTCAGGAACTAATCCAGAATCTAAGGAGTTTTGAAAAATTATCACTAATGCATCCACTATTTCTTGGGCTACTTCCTTAAGCACTCTGGGATGCAGACCATCTGGCCCTGGGGATTTATCTGCCTTTAATCCCTTCAATTTACCTAACACCACTTCCCTACTAACACGTATTTCCCTCAGTTCCTCCATCTCACTAGACCCTCAGTCCCTTACTATTTCCAGAAGATTATTTATGTCCTCCTTAGTGAAGACAGAACCAAAGTAGTTATTCAATTGGTCTGCCGTGTCTTTGTTTCCTATGATCAATTCACCTGTTTCTGACTGTAAGGGACCCACATTTGTCTTGACCAATCTTTTTCTTTTCATGTATCTATAAAAGCTTTTACAGTCAGTTTTTATGTTCCCTGCCAGCTTTCTCTCATAATCTTTTTCCCTTTCCTAATTAAGCCCTTTGTCCTCCTCTGCTGGTCTCTGAATTTCTCCCAGTCCTCAGGTGTGCCACTTTTTTTTGCTAATTTATATGTTTCTTCTTTGGACTTGATACTATCCCTAATTTCCCTTGTCAGCCACGGGTGCACTACCTTCCCTGGTTTATTCTTTTGCCAAACTGGGATGAACAATTGTTGTAGTTCATCCATGCGATCTTTAAATGCTTGCCATTGCATATCCACCGTCAACCCTTGAAGTATCATTTGCCAGTCTATCTTAGCTAATTCACGTCTCATACCTTCAAAGTTACCCTTCATAAAGTTCAGAACCTTTGTTTCTGAATTAACTATGTCACTCTCCATCTTAATGAAGTATTCCACCATATTATGGTCACTCTTACCCAAGGGGCCTCGCACGACAAGATTGCTAACTAACCCTTCCTCATAGCTCAATACCCAATCTAGAATGGCCTGCTGTCTAGTTGGTTCCTCGACATGTTGGTTCAGAAAACCATCCCGCATATATTCCAAGAAATCCTCTTCCTCAGCACCCTTACCAATTTGGTTCACCCAATCTATATGTAGATTGAAGTCACCCATTATAACTACTGTTCCTTTATTGCACACATTTCTAATTTCCTGTTTAATGCCATCCCCAACCTCACTACTACTGTTAGGTGGCCTGTACACAGCTCCCACCAGCGTTTTCTGCCCCTTAGTGTTATGCA
This sequence comes from Hemitrygon akajei, assembly GCF_048418815.1. Lineage (NCBI taxonomy): Eukaryota > Metazoa > Chordata > Chondrichthyes > Myliobatiformes > Dasyatidae > Hemitrygon > Hemitrygon akajei. The sequence continues at coordinate 118,890,717 of NC_133126.1, read as the reverse complement.
GCTCTACCCATATCGATTCCACATCCTCCAGGCTAATGTCCTTCCTTTCTATTGCATTAATCTCCTCTCTAACCAGCAATGCTACCCCACCTCCTTTTCTTTCCTGTCTATCCCTCCTGAATATTGAATATCCCTGAATGTTGAGCTCCCATCCTTGGTCACCCTGGAGCCATGTCTCTGTGATCCCAACTATATCATATTCATTAATAACTATCTGCACATTCAATTCATCCACCTTGTTACGAATGCTCCTCACATTGACACACAAAGCCTTCAGGCTTGTTTTTACAATACTCTTAGCCCTTATACAATTATGTTGAAAAGTGGCCCTTTTTGCTTTTTGCCTTGGATTTGCCTGCCTGCCACTTTTACTTTTCACACTACTTTTTGCTTCTACCCTCATTTTACACCCCTCTGTCTCTCTGCACTTGTTCCCATCCCCCTGCCGTATTAGTTTAAAGCCTTCTGAACAGCAGTAGCAAACACTCCCCCTAGGACATTGGTTCCAGTCCAGCCCAGGTGCAGACCGTCCTGTTTATACCGGTCCCACCTCCCCCAGAACTGGTTCCAATGCCCCAGAAATTTGAATCCCTCCCCCTTGCACCATTTTTCAAGCCACGTATTCAACTGAAATATCCTACTATTTCTACTCTGACTAGCAGGTGGCACTGGTAGTAATCCAGAGATTATTACCTTTGTGGTCCTACTTTTTAGTTTATCTCCTAACTCCCTAAATTCACCTTGTAGGACCTCATCCCATTTTTTACCTATATCGTTGGTACCTATGTGCACCACAACCACTGGCTGTTCACCCTCCCATTCCAGAATGTCCTGCAGCCGCTCAGAGACATCCTTGACCCTTGCACTAGGGAGGCAACATACCATCCTGGAGTCTCGTTTGCGGCCGCAGAAATGCCTATCTATTCCCCTTACAATCAAATCCCCTATCACTATAGCTCTCCCACTCCTTTTCCTTCCCTCCTGTGCCGCAGAGCCACCCATTGTGCCATGAACTCGGCTGCTGCTGCCTTCCCCTGATGAGACATCTCCCCCAACAGTATCCAAAACAGTATATCTGTTTAGGAGGGAGATGACCTCAGCGGACTCCTGCACTACCTGCCTACTGCTACGCTGTCTAGTGGCCACCCATTCCCTTTCTGCCTGTGTAGCCTTTACCTATGATGTGGCCAACTCACTGAACGTGCTATTCACGACTTTCTCAGCATTGTGGATGCTCCAGTATGAATCCAATCGCAGCTCCAGACGGTCAGTGCGGTCTGCCAGAAGCTGCAGTTGGACACACTTCCTGCACACATAGTCATCAGGGACACTGGAAGTATCCCTGATTTCCCACATGCTGCAGGATGAACAAACCACGGGGCCGATCCCAGCTGCCATGACCTACCCAATACTTGCCTCAACTTTTGAAACTTTCTCCTTTGAAAGGAACTTACCTGGCCTTACCTCACTTGGAGTACCTCACTTTCTTTTATTCTTGACTAGATTTTCAACAGCCTTTGTCACATGGGTTCCTGTACCCTACCATTCTTTCCATCTTATTGGAAAGCACCTAGGCAGAACATCATGCAAATATCCCCTGAACATTTGCCACATTTTTGCCGTACTTTTCCCTGAGACCATCTGCTCCTAATTTATGCTTCCAAGTTCCTGCCTGATAGCTTCATATTTCCCCTTACTCCAGTTAAACGCTTTCCTAACTTGTCTGTTCCCATCCCTCTCCAATGGTAAAGGAGATAGAATTGTGATCACTCTCCAAAATGCTGTCTCACTGAGAGACCTGACACCTGACGAGGTTCATTTCCTAATACCAGATCAAGTACAGTCTCTCCTGTAGTTGGCCTATCTACATATTGTGCCAGGAAACCTTCCTGAACACACCTAACAAACACCACCTCATCTAAACCCCTCACTCTAGGGAAATTTCACTATTTGGGAAATAACTAAGTTCCTTGGGGTGAATATCACAAATGACCTGACTTGGTCTAACCAAGCTGAGACCACTGTCAAGAAGGCCCACCAGCGCCTTTACTTCCTGAGAAAGCTGAAGAAATTTGGCCTGTCCCCTAGAACCCTCACTAATTTTTATAGATGCACCGTAGAAAGCATTCTTCTAGGGTGCATCACAACCTGGTATGGAAGTTGTCATGTCCAAGACCGGAAGAAGCGGCAGAAGATCGTGAACATAGCCCAGCACATCACACAAACCAATCTTCCATCCTTGGACTCACTTTACAGCACACACTGTCGGAGCAGTGCTGCCAGGATAATCAAGGACAAGACCCACCCAGCCAACACACTTTTCGACCCACTTCCCTCCGGGAGAAGGTTCAGGAACATGAAGATTCGTACGGCCAGATTTGGGAACAGCTTCTTTCCAACTGTGATAAGACTGCTGAACGGATCCTTGCCCGGATCTGGGCCGTACCTTCCAAATATCTGGACCTGACTTGCACTAACTTACTTTCCCTTTTCTATTTTCTAATTATGATTTATAATTTAAATTTTTATTATATTTACTTTGATTTGTAATTCAGGGAGCGAGAAGCACAGAAACAAATATCACTGTGATGATTGTACGCTCTAGTATCAATTGTTTGGTGACAATGAAGTAAAGTAAAAGTAAATTAAAGTAAATTAAAATCTCTCATCGTGACAACTATTATTATTACACCTTTCCAGAATCTGTCTCCTTATCTGCTCCTCGAATTCCCTGTTACTATTGGGTGGTCTACACATCCAGTACAGTTATTAGCCCCTTCCTGTTCCTAACTACCACACACAGAGACTCCGTAGACAATCCCTGCATGACTTCCTGCTTTCTGTGCAGTCTTGACACTATCTCTGATTAGCAGTGCTATGCCCCCACCTCTTTTGCCTCCCTCCCTATCCTTTCTGAAATGTCTAAAGCCTGGCACTCTAAGTAACCATTCCTACCCTTGAGCCATCCAAGTCTCTGTAATGGCCACAACATCATAGCTGCAAGTACTAATCCACGCTCTAAGCTCATCCACTTTGTTCATGATGTTTCTTGCTTTAAAATAGACATATCTCAAAACATCAGTCTGAGTGCATCCCTTCTCTATCACCTGCCTATCCTCCCTCTCGCACTGTCTCCAAGCTTTCTCTATTTGTGAGCCAACCGCTCCTTCATCTTGTCTCTTCAGTTCAGTTCCCAGCCCCAACAATTCTAGTTTAAACTCTCCCCAATAGCCTTAGCAAACCTCCTCACCAGGATATTGGTCCCCCTGGGATTCAAGTGCAACCCGTCTTTTTTGTACAGGTCACGCCTGCCCCAAAAGAGGTCCCAACGATCCAGAAATCTGAATCCCTGTCCCTTGCTCCAATCCCTCAGCTATGTATTTATCCTCCACCTCACTCTACTCCTATACTCAGTGTTGCATGGCACAGGCAGTAATCCTGAGATTACTACCTTTGAGGTCCTATGCCTCAGCTTCTTTCCTAACTCCCTGTAGTCTGTTTTCAGGACGTCCTCCCTTTTCCTACCTATGTCGTTGGTACCAATACGTACCACAACCTCTGGCTGTTCACCTTCCCACTTCAGGATATCGTGGATGTGATCAGAAATGATCAGACCCTGGCACCAGGGAGGCAAATTACCACCCGTGTTTCTTTCCTGCATCCACAGAATCTCCTGACTGACCCCTAATTATAGAGTCCCCTATCACTATGACCATCCTCTTCCTTTCCCTACCCTTCTGAGCTACAGGACCAGACTGTATGTTAGAGTCTGGCAGCTACTGTTGCTTCCCCCAGGTAGGTCGTCGCCCACCAACAGTACTCAAACAGGAGTACTTACTGTTAAGGGGGACAGCCACTTGTATCTGACTCTTGCCCTCCCCACTTACCTGTCTCCCAAGGTCCCGGTGTGACTGCTTGCCTATAGCTCCTCTCTATCACCTCACTTCCCTGACCAGACGAAGGTCATCGAGCTGCATCTCCAGTTCCCTAACCTGGTCCCTAAGGAGCTGCAGCTCGACGCACCTGATATAGATGTGGCCATCCAGGAGGCTGGGAGTCTCCCAGACATCACATATCCAACACCCAGTACAGAACACTGGCCTCACAGACATACTTCCTATTCCTTTTCCTCACAGGTAACTTATCGTGCCTCAACCCGTTATTGCATAAGCCCTGTTGAGCCAAAGCCTTCCTACTCTGTCTGTCTCTGCTCACACGCCCGCTCTATAAAACTGTCTTCTTTTAAATTCCTCCCACTGGCCTAACTCGGTGACCCCCACACGCTTGCACAGTCGTGCCTCGATCAAACCTGATCAGAGCTGATATGTCCTCAGCCTCAATAGCTTTGTGCCGCTTCTACATTGCCCTCAGATCTCTAATCTTACATTAATCTATCGACCTTCATTAAATCCCTGCATTGATCTAACCTCTGCACCCACCTGAGCGAGGGAATTCCAGAGGTTCTGCACATTCTGCATGAAGAAGTTCTGAGGTGCTACAATTTTAAATGGTTGCCCTTTATCTTGCAGTTGTGACCTCTGCAAGATCCTCCTCCCACAGGAGAAAAGATGTCAACACCTCTACCTTGTTAGGCCCCCTCAAAATGTTCTATGTTTCAATAAGATCACTCCAATTCTTCTACATTTAAAACTTACAGATCTAAATTTTATAGATGCTCGTGATAGGATAACTCTTCCAATCCAGGAACCAGACCAGTGACTACTTTTGGGCTGCCTTCAATGCCAATACTTCCCTTCCTAATTAAGGAACTCAAAATCCTGCTCAGAAATGGAGCATACTCAGTAGAATAGCCCTTAAACAGCTTAGTTACAAGCAGTAGTAAGCAAAATGCTTACTCAAAGCAGGACTAAAAACCCATATCGCAGAGATAAAGAGCACCTCATTCACTCTCGCAGCGAGATAGCTTCTAGTATAGATATTGCGAAAGTGTTAAATCTGCTGCAGTATTTGGCTAATATAAACAATACTTGGACCCAAGCTGCATTTGGACAGATGACTCGAGATAACCTCAGGCCTGCTCCAAGAAAGATCCTGAACTAAACACAAAATACTGATGGTAAACCACTTCCCATTGCATAGAATTCCAACTCCAAGAATAACAGTTAAAGCACACAAACTACTGATCCAAGCAAAGAATGTTCTGGATTATCCAGTGTTGAATGGCCAGAGCACTGAACACAAATATTCCCCAGGCGCATGCCTTTGAGCACACTTCCAAGCTTAATCACCCTCAAATCTAATAATTGAGCATGTTTCAGTTTTCCGGCTGCCCTCGCTGGTCAAATGAATGAATGATTAAGGGGCTTGAACACGTGTGTTGACTAACTGACTATTTTTATTTTCGATTATAGAAAGCCTCGTCCAATGTTTTTCTGGCAATCCCATTGAGCTATTTGTGAAAATTTTGTAATCAATGACTTTTATTATAAAGTCAATCTTTTGCCAGTTTAAACTTCAGGTTTAAAAAAAATCAAATCAAAACACTAGCATTTCTGCAGCACTTTTTAATTCCCTGTGACATCCCAAAGCACATTCCATCTAATGAAATATGTTTTATTGTGGAGCAACAGTTATAGGAAATAAGCTGGCCAAATTGTGCACACTAGGGGGTTATAACTAGCAACATGATATTACGGGATTATTGTGATGTTGAGAGAGACCTCCACTCTTTCTCTTTGCAACGATGCCATGGGATTCCACATGTTCTGTTTTCTTTTCAGATGGAGGCAAGGGCACTGGGTTAGAGAACTGTAGTGTATTGTGGCTTCTTCTGTACTTGTGTAACTATCACTCTAACTGAGTTAGGCATGGAGCATTAAATAACACAAATGTTTATTGTAACAGTTGAGCCCAGACTTTCTGAAAATATTTTACAAACAATATTATAATAAATAACCACCTTACTCATTCTCTTAAGGTAGCACCAACTCAGCAGCCTTAAGGTAGCACTTAACAATTTCTGAATATGTATAATTTCTTTTTTATTTCCCAAATCATAAAAATATTGTGCAAGCAGGGGAAGATAATTATATTCAGAAATTATATACTAATAAATTGAAAGAAGCCAATCATAAATTTAGTTACAGTAAAAATCTTAACTTCTCATCTATATTTGGTAGAGAGCTGAGCAGCTTTTGCAGATTTCCTAGTCTTCTCAGCCCTTCTTTTTCATTCCAATATCTTATTGTCGTTGCCATGATGCTTGAGGATTTCCTGCGTTACTTGTCTCACTAAGCTTACTACCAAAGAGATGTGTTACCCACTGGTGTTACTCAAGGACGATATGATCAAATGGTATTATGTCCCTCACTGGCACTGATGCCCCAAAGTTCTTCAGCCACCTTCTTTTTTCTTGAATGTTGCCAAACTGTACTTCTAAATTAATGAATTAATATATCTGAAATACTAACCAGCGTGCATGAGGTTACTTTTCTGCTGGCCACACTAAAAATCATTTCTTGCTCTCTATGTGCATAGTGAGAACAATAGTCTATAGTGTCCATTAGGAATCTTAGTTCAGCGACCGTGAGTCCAACAGTAATGTTGCTGTCTCTTCATCAAGACACCTACCATTGAGTCTCAGTTGTCTGTGATGTTACGCTAGTGATTGGTATTCGATTTATTGTTGGTACAGTGCAAAACCTGGTTTTGCCTGCCATTGATACAAATCATTTCTTCGCATCTTCAACATATTGAGTTGTATAATTGGAAAAACAATTAGCAATACAGATCACAATGCTAGACAAAAAGTCGAGGGCAGACAGACATTATCGTGCAAGGCAACAACAAGGTAGGTTCTGAGGTGAAGTTTTCATCTTGTCGTATTGGGTGACCATTCAGCAGTTTTATAACAGCAGAATGAGCCTGGTGCTACAAGCTTACAGGTTTTTGTGTCTTCTGCCTAATGGAGGAGAAGGGAGAATGTCTGAGTTGTAAGGTGTCTTTGTTGCTGTTGGCTGCTTTACCAGTGTAGTGAGAAGTGTAGCAGAGTCCATGGAGGGGAGGCCGGTTTTTGTGATACGCTGAGCAGCGTCTTTAACTCTCTGCAGTTACTTGCCGTTTCGGCCATACTAAGCCATGATGCATCTGCTGATGCAGAATCTTGGAACAGTTGATGGAAATGTGGATGATGCACCATCAATAACTCACGCTGAGATGTAGGAAGCGAGGTATCGGCTTTTATTGACTGGAAGAATGAACAACACTACATCCTGGGGAATGAGGCAGGGCAACAGGCCACAGTCGCCTTTATACAGGGGTTTGTGGGAGGAGCCACAGGAGCAGTCAGCAGGGGTCTGTGGGAGGAGCCACAGGAGCAGTCCAGACAGGTATATCTAGTTCACCACAGTGGAATTAATGTAAACGGGTAATCAGTGGTCCACATGGTGGGCCAGAGAACCTTTTCTCATCCTGCGTATGACTCTATGACAATAATGCACAAAATAATTTTGTTTTAGTAGTTGCTTCTTATCTCTGCTGTTCTGTTTTATGTCATGGTTCAACATCAAAGATGTACAGGTCATCAATGAAATTCTTGACTCTCTCCATTCAGGTTTTGCAGTATAAGAAGCGGTGTGGTGAGCTGGAACAGGATATCATCGAGAAAGCCTCTGAGTCGGAGCAACAGAAAGTGTCAGTGAGTTGCAGTTACCAATATTTCAGCCTTAGCAGGAGTAAGGCTTGATTCTTCTCAGCAAGAATGTCTGACAGTTGATGACAGTCAGGCTCGCACCTGCAACTGGCTTCTTTTTACCTGTGAGACTGTCAATCTTTCAAATGGCTAAGTTGTCTTAACAGTTGGTCAAACGTGTCAGGGAAAGTTTACAGGAGTGGGTGTTGGGGAAGGGCATTGAGAGTGTTGGTCAAAGCAAGAGGTTTGCAGTTAAATTTAAAAAGGATGCTGTGCAGCTTATGGCCACGAGGATAGGAGCTTCTTGTTCAGACTAATCAATAAACAAGTGAAAGTGAGTAAGAGAAAGAGGGCACAAAGAATATGCAGAGTGAGGAACTGAGGAAGAGAGAATTCTGTTCAATATCAACATGCTTTAAAAGAAACCTGGCCAAATTTCTACCTTCGTGCTTACTAAACTCCAGTGTTTTGACTGATTGTGTAGATTTCTACTGAGTGCATACAAACATCACTGTTTGGTGTGACACTACTCGATGCATTTTTGGAGAGCGTTACACAGGGAAATGAAGTGTTAGAGAGAACAAATATCCTAATGGAATGGAAATAGCAACAGTCTCATATTCAACATCAAATGATTTTATACTTTGCTTTAACATTACTAACATCCTCAGTAGAATGAGCAAACTTTACAAAGACAGCACTGGAGGTCAGGATTGAGCACTAATTGTTGGACATCTCAGGCAGGTGACTCTACTAGTTTCAACACGAGAGTTGAACAAGATTACAGAGGAATTTGGATTTGTGAGTGCTGGAAATCACCTCCAATATAATGAGCAGTTGATCTTCTGAAGTGGTTGCGGTCCACATGAGGAGGATAGAGAGACAAGGAGAATAAGTCCCAGCTGGAGTTCCTTGGTAACTAGCTTGTGTATCTCAGTGTGTGTAACTATAGTTAGCACTTACCTTAGGTGGCTAGATATTCTGCTGAAAAGCAAGCATGAGGAACATGAGCATGGAAATAATAAAACATGGATGACGATGTCCCCCACAATAGAAGCAAACGAGGGCCAGAACAGCTGCATGGGCATTATGAATATGTAGACCACTGGTTTTCCAACGAGATGTCATAGGTCCGAGCCCCTTTTGCTTCGGTCTCACTCATTCTTGTAAGTTTTTTCCATCCTGTCATCACAGTTTGGCTACCGTTGTTAATTTTAGTTACAGACACGCTTGGAGACAACAGAATCCCACTTGAGGAGGACGGAATATGAGCACAATGCTGAACTGGAAAGCACTCTCATTCGCCTGGAAGAAGAGCAGCAAAGGTCCGTGACATTTATCTGTTTTGCTCTTCAGTACCTTGACCAATTGCCCATCATTCTGCGGAGTGGCTGTGGTGGTGGTGTACAGAGACTCCCAGAGCAGGAAAAGTACTGGAGTCTGTTATGTAGGAAATAATAATGGGATTTGTCAGAATGGATTTATGTATGGGAATTCACTGACATATCTTTGAGCTTTTTAAGGTTGTGGTGAGTGGAATAGATAAGGGGAAACTATGGATGTGTACTCTGGAATTTCGGATTCAGTTTAGTTTGTTGTCATATACACCAGGGTGCAATGTAATTCCTCTCAGAGTAAACAGTAATAATAAACTAAATACAGCAATGGGACAAAACAAAACGATGAAGCAATGGATACTTATTAAAGAGGTAATTAAAATTAGGGCAATAGGGAATAGGGGGTAATATATGAATGTGTAGACTTAAGATAGTCAGGGTGCACAACTGCTCCAACCTGCCCTTCATCCTCAAAACAGATGCTCCCAGGGCTGTGTGCTGAGTCCATCGTTGTACACTCTGCTTACGCATGACTGCACAACCAAACACCCAAATAATTACATTGACTTCTCTAACTTCCATTAATGCCTCTCCTCCCCTTCTTACCCCATCCCTGACATATTTAGTTGTTTGTTTTTTTCTCTCTCGCTGCTCATCACTCTGCCTGTTCTCCATCTCCCTCTGGTGCTTCCCTCCCCCTTTCTTTCTCCCTAGGCCTCCCGTCCCATGATCCTTTCCCTTCTCCAGCTCTGTATCACTTTCGCCAATCACCTTTCCAGCTCTTAGCTTCATCCCATCCCCTCCGGTCTTCTCCTATCATTTCACATTTCTCCCTCCCCCTCCTACTTTCAAATCTCTTAGTACCTTTCCTTTCAGTTAGTCCTGATGAAAGGTCTCGGCCCGAAACGTTGACAGTGCTTCTCCCTATAGATGCTGCCTGGCCTGCTGCGTTCCACTAGCATTTTGTGTGTGTTGAAGTAATTATATTGTCAAGTTTGTTGATGATGTGACAGTGGTGGGACTCATCACCAACAATGATGAGGTGACTTACAGAGAGGAGGTGGAATTGCTCGAGGCCTGGTGCCAGGCGAATAACCTCTTCCTTAATGTCAACAAGACAGAGGAGATGATGAACAGACAGGATATGACCTATTTTACACCTAGGGCCTTGGTGTAAATTGACAGAATTGTTATCAGTTTAGAGCCAGTTATTCTGCCAGCAACTTTACATATATGACAGTGTAAAGAAAATAAGCGATAATAAGTAGTAATGTGATTAATTTCAGTGTAAAGCTGCTTCATTTGAGTAATTAGTGTTTGAGAGCAATTCATTATGAATCTATAAAAGGACACAAAGCAGCCTCTGAATTCACACCTGAATTGGGGTTGTAGAATTTTCAGTAACACTAATACAGCCACGAGACCAAATGCAGTGCTGTGGCATTCTGACAGTCTCTGTGAAATGAGCAATGCTCCACGCGGTTAACACCTGGCTGCAGGTGCTGTATAAATCCGATCACTAGGGAACAGTTTCTGCTTGACTCAGTTTCTGCTCAAATGTTGTGCTTGGCTCAAAGGGTCTGTTTATGGCAGTGAGTGGGAAGTGGTTTGATGCACAGCTGTTGGATTGCGATACATGTTTATCTGGAATTGACTGTACCAGTGTGTGCTTGACTGTTCCTGATGTCCTCATTTTTACCTACCAGCCAAGATTCAGCTTAGAATTACAGGCCCTGCTGCATGCTTATAGAGGCATTTAAAAATGGTGTTTCATCTCACTGAATTCTGATCTCTTTCCTTCTTAGTTTCATCTCATTATTCTTTGATAAGTATATTAATGATGAATTTAGCCTATTATTTTAACATATGTCGGTTTGACCTACTTGGCAACACTCTCCTTGGGGCTAAAAAATGATTGCTCTAAAGATCTGAGCACATAATCTAAGGCAGCACTGGGGGAGTGCTGAAGTTTAGAAGGTGTCATTTTTCAAACAAGCTCTAAAGTTTGCTCAGGTGGGTGTTAAAGATCCCACAGCCTTATTCAAAGAAGAGCTGGGAATTTCCTTCCAGTCATTTGGACAACTTGTCTCTCAAGAGCAGACCAACCAGTGAAAGATTATCTGGTCTTGCATCCCACCTGCTTTTTTTCATGGAATTTTGCTGTACGGTAATTGGAAACACGTCTAGCAGTGCAACATCAGCAAGTGCACTTCGAAAGTAATTCAAGAGAGGTTAAGCACTTTGGGATGAACTGGTTCCTGCTATTGGGAGCAGGATTAATTTTGCTCCTTAAAGTATTGTAACTTAGAGTTCATGCAGCAGATCTTTCTAATTAATAACAGCTGTGTAAATGGGACATCTTTCAGTGCTGGGAGAGTTGTAATGACAACACAAAGTTTCTTCATCCTGTTGTACTCAAACCTCTAACAGGACGGAACATTTCCTTTTCCATAAATTTTCATGTTCAACAGCTCCCTTCCCTCTGAACACCAAACTGCCATCCTCCAACTGTTACCCAGTTAGGTGACAAAGTGCCATTGAACAAAAAAAAAACTTCTGCCTTTTGTCACCTAGATAAAAGCTGCAGGAGTTCTCCAGAATTGATCAGTCGAGATGGGCAGGAGGGTGTGAGCACGTGAGGTAGCTGCGTGTATCCAAAAGGTAGAGTGGGGAAACCTCATTCTTAGTACTTGGTCATTGGGCCCAAAGTGAGATTTTCAGCAGAATCGACAGAATGGATGCTGAGAAAAATGTTTTCCTAGTGGGAGTATTTAGACGCAAGGTTATAGTTTCAGAATAAGTAGTCACCCATTTCAGATGGAAATGAGGAAGAATTTCTTCTCTCAGAGGATTCAGAACATATGGAATTCTTTTCCCCAGAGGGCCGTGGAGAAGAGTCATTGGACATAAGAAGTAGATTGACATGTATTTAAACCACAGAGGTATCAAGAGATATGGAGGGAGAAGGAAAAAATGGTGCTGTGGCTGAGATTGAATCAGCTATGATGTTATTAACTAACAGAATATGGTCAAAGAGCTGAATAGCTCCTATTTCTTGTGTACTTACGTTCGGTATCTCTCAATGACTTCTAGGGAAATTGTATCCAAGCAAAGTGATTAACCAGGTTTGTGGACAAAACTTCAGTCTAAGTAGATGTTGGGGTGTTTTCTGATGAGGAGAAGCTGAGAAAGCTTAAGAAAAAGGACAAGATACAAGATGGTGACACAGTATTGATAACAGGACAGAGCATACAAACGTGAGAGAATTCCTACAGTTAGAGTTGGATCAGGAAATGCTTCCCCTATCTCACCACAAGAATTGTTCTTTCCCTCCCCCCATTACTCACTATAATTATGAGATACATCTCATTATTCAGATGCACGCCCACCAGGCTTCTTCCCCTGTTGTTTACCCCAGTCACCAATCAGCACTCACACAACTTGTAAAGCTACTTCCTTGTGATCCAGAAGACCCAACCTCCCTGTTTCATGATATCTTCCTCCTCTGCTGACCCAGTGAAGCCACTGACCTTCCACCTTCGTGAATCAACCGAATATCCAGCCTCTCTGCCCCAGAACCCTTTACAATTATCAACTTTATAATGACCTGCTTTAATGCCTCATATTGTCACTATCCCTCAAGAGTTGACGTAGTCTCCATTACACCAGAAATTCTGCCGATGCTGGAAATCCAAAGCAACACACACAAAATGCTGGAGGAACTCAGCAGGTCAGGCAGCATCTGTGGAAATGAATAAACAGTCGTCGTTTTGGGCCAAGACCTTTCTTCAGGAATAGATAGGTGGGGGGAGACGAGAAAACAAAAATGTTGGGAGAGGGGAAGGAGGATAGCTAAAAAGTGGTAAGTAAAGCCAGATGGTTGGTAAATGTAAAGGGCTGGAGAGGAAGGAATCTGATTAGAGGAGAGTGGACCAGAGGAGAACGGGAAGGAGAACAGGACCTAGGGAGATGATAGACAAGTGAAAAGTAGTGAGAGGCCAGAGTGGGGAACAGAAGAAGAGGGGTGGAGTTATTTTTTTTACCGGAAGGAGAAATTGATATCCATGCTCTCAATTTGAAGGCTAACCAGATGGAATATAAGGCGTTGCTCCTCCACTCTGAGGGTTGCCTCATTGTGGCACACAATCGGAGCCCATAGACCAACAGGTCAGGATGGGAAGGGGAATTGGAAATAAAATGTTTGGCCAACAGGAATTTCTGCTTTTGGCAGATGGAGTGGAAGTGCTCGACAAAGCAGTCCCCCCAATTTATGATGCGTATCACCAATGTAGAGGAGGCCGCATCGGGAGCACCGGACACAGTAGATGACTGCAGCAAATTCACAGGTGTAGTCTTGCCTCACCTAGAAGGACTGTTCGAGGTGAGGGAGAAAGTGAATGGGTGGATGTAGCACTTTGGCCACTTTTAGGGATAAGTGCCGGGAGCAAGCTTAGTGGGGAGTGACAGATGAAAAAGGAGTCACACAGGGTGTGATCCATGTGGAAAATGGAGAGTGGGGAGGTGAAGATATGTTTGGTTGTCGATTCCTTTTGGAGATAACGGATGTTGTGGAGATTGATTTGTTAAATGTGGAGGCTCATGGGGTGGTAGGTAAAGACAAGAGGAACTCTATCAGTGATAAGGCAACAGGAAGATGGGGTGAGCGTGGACGTTTGTGAAATGGAAGAGATTCAGGTGAGAGCAGCATCAATGGTGGAGGAAGGGAAACCCTGTCCTTTGCAGGAGGAGGATATCTCTGATGTCCTGAAAAGAAAAGCCACAGCCTGGGAACATGTATGACAGAGACGAAGGGTCTGGGAAAAGGGAATAGCATTTTTACAGGCGATACGGTGGGAAGAGATATAGTCAAGATAACTAGTTGAATTGGTAGGTTTATAAAAGGTGTCAGTTGACAGTTTGCCTCCAGAGATAGAGACAGAGAGATCAGGAAGGGGGATAGAAGTATCAGAAATGGACCAACTGAATTTAAGGCAGGGTGGAAGTTGAAGGCAAAGTTGGTGAAATTGATGAGCTCAGCATGAGTGCATGAAGCAGCACCAGTGTGTTTGTCAATATATCAGAGGACAAGTTGGGGAGCATTACTAGGGAAGGATTAGAGCATGGACTGTTCTATGTCGCCAACAAAAAGGCGGACATAGCTGGGACCCATGCAGGTCTGCATGGCCTCCCCTCAGGCATAGGGGGATAGACAAGCATGCCATATACCTTCTTAACCACCTATCAGCCTGTGTAGACACTTTCAGAAATGTTAGGTTCTGAAGTTTTAGTCCAAAATTCTTTCAGAAGACAAGAAAACTTGTTGCTTCATGATGGTTTTATTCAGTGTTGATAGAACAATTGGAAACAGGAACAGAAGCTAGTGGAAGGCTTAAAGACAAAGAGACAAAGATGATAAAATTGTGCTGCCTTGCAGTGCAGCTCTTGAACTATGGATTAGGAAAACTCCATTCAGATTTGTAGATAAGAGTTAACCGATAATACTTCTGGGGCGCCTAGGATCGACTCAAGTAGCAGCAGTACTCTCAATGGATACAATTAAATATTCCCATTGCACCCTGTTACAGCTAAAAAGCACATTGCTACCAAGGTCAGTAGAGTTAACAAAGATGTCTTAATGCATTTAAATGATCTATCACTGCTTAAAACTGACAGAAACAGCACCAATTGTGGTTAGAAGTGCCCGTGTAGGATTACTCGGAGGAAGCGTGGGTGCACAGCAGGGTTACAAATGCGTTTAAGGAAATGGGGTTTTAAACTCCCTATACCAACTATCTTACTGGCAAACGTGCAGTCTCTGGTGAATGAAATCAACAATCTCAGAGCTAGGGTGCTGAATCAGAGACTGCTTGTGTCCTTTGATAGTCTTTACACAAGTAAAAAGGTGAATTATGATAAGGCATATTATTATGAATAATATGATTTGTGATAGAATCAGAATCAGCTTTAATATCACTAGCATATGTCATAAAACTTGTTGCTTTGAAGAAACAGTACATTGCAATACATAGTAATAAAAAACTATAATTAACATTAGTACATACTGTATACATAAAAATAGATTAAACACATAGTGCACAAAGAAGAGAAAAAATAGTGAGGTAGTGTTCATGGGTTTGCTGTCCATTCAGAAATCTGATGGCAGAGGGGGAAAAGCTGTTCCTGAAATGTTGAAATGTTGAGTGTGTGAATTCGGGCTCCTGTACCTCCTCTTTGATGGTAGCAATGAGAAGAGTTCATGTCCTGGATGATGGGGATCCTAAATGGTGGGTGCTGCCTTTTTGAGGTTTCACCTTTAGGGTGCCCTCAATACTTGGGAGGATAGTGCCCATGAAGAAGCTGGCTGAGTTTACAACTTTCTGCAGCGATCCCGTGCAGTGGCTCCTCCATACCAGACGGTGATGCAACCAGTTAGAGTCCTCTCCATGATATATCTGTAGAAATTTGCGAGTGTCTTCGGTGATGTACCAAGTCCCCTCAAGTTCCTGCTGAAGTGTAGCTGTGTCATGCCTTCTTTGTAATTGCATCCGTATGTTGGGCCCAGGATACTTCTGTAGACAGATCTAAAGTTCATTCCCAGCAACTTTAAACTGCTCACCCTTTCTATTGCTGAACCCTCGATGAGGACAGCTGTGTGTTCCCTTGACTTCCCCTTCCTGAAGTCCACAATAAATTCCTTAGTCTTACTGATATTGAGTGCAAGGTTGTTGTTGTGACACCACTCAAACAGCTGTTCTATCTCGCTCCAAAACATCTCCTTGCAACCATCTGAGATTCTGCCAACAACTGCTGTGTCATCAGCAACTTTATAGATGGTATTTGAGCTGTTGCCCGCTGTACAATCAGAGGAGTAGGGAGAGCAGGGCAGTGCACTAAGCCCACCTCTCTAAGGTGCACCAATATTGATTGTCAGTGAGGAGGGAGTGTTATTTCCTATCTGCACAGACTGTGCTCTCCCAGTGAGGAAGTCAAGGATCCAGTTGCAGAGGCAGGTACAGAGGCCCAGGTTTTGGAGCTTGTTGATCAGAACTGAGGGCATCATTGTTTTGTGCACTGAGTTGTAATCAATAAGCAGCATCCTGACATAGTTATTTCTATTGTCCAGGTGATCCAAGGCTGATTTGAGGGCCAGTGAGATTGCATAATGTAATGTAAAGAATTTACTTCGCATATATGTGAAGGATGTAAGAAATAAAGTCAATTCAACTCAATTGAATCCGCTACGGATCTATTGTATTGATAGATAAATTGCAGGTCCCTGCTTAGGCAGGAATTCATTCTAGGTATGACTAACCTTTGAAGGCACTTCATCGCAGTAGATGTGAGTGAGTGCTACTGGACAATCGTCGTTAAGGCAGCTCACCCCGCCCTTCTTGGACACTGGTGTGATTGTTACTCTTCTGAAGCATGTAGAAACCTGCGCTGTAGCAGTGAGAGATTGAAGATGTCTGATCCCTCCCACCAGATGGTTGGCACATGATTTCAGTGCTCTACTATGTACACCATCAGGGCCTGTTGCCTTGCAAGGGTTCGGCCTCTTGCAAGATGTCTGACATCAGCTTCTAAGACAGAGATCACAAGGTCATCAGATGTTGCAGGGATTCACACAAGTGTAGTTTTATTCTCCTATTCAAAATGTGCATAAAAGACGCTGAGCTCATCTGGAAGTGAGGTATCACTGTCGTTCATGATGTTAGGTTTCGCTTTGCAGGAAGTTACGGCCAACAAACCCCATCAGAATTGATGTGCAACTGATTCCACCTCTAACCTCAATCAGAATTGGTCTTCTACTCTTAAAATACCTTCTGTATCTAGACTTCTTCTATAGTTCTGGATCACTGGTCTTGAATGCCACAAATCTAGCCCTCAGCAGACTATGAATCTCCTGGATCATCCACAACTTTTGTCTAGTATGCTCCTGAAGATACACGCTCATCCACACAGGTTTTGAGTAACCCTAGCTTCTGAGACTCAAATGAAACCAGTCAAAGAAATCCCATCTATCAGATTGATGCTGCCTCTTTATGGATATGATCAGCCAAATTAGTTATGTCTTCAGCCTCTCAGGTGTGTAAGTACAAAACTCTCTGCCTACAAGTGCACGCGTTCTCCCTTTAACTGCTAAGTGACGATCTAATGGCATATGATTTTGAAGAACCATCTTATGCATGGCAGCTAGTTTTGTTCCTTTCCCCAAGGCATCAGCAGCATCCTTTCTAAACTTGCAAAGATATTTTTGATGCCTCGTGTCCTCCTTACAACACCGTAAAATGGGAATAAAATTGATGTCAGCAATCTCTTTTGGAATTCTCTCATGCACTTCTAGACCTGGGAGCTAAAGGTAAGGTGTGTGTGTGTGAGTCTCACAGCAGGGAAGACATAGCTTAAATAGCAAGATCCTAACTAACTAAGTGGAAGAGAGATGTAGTCTCTATTTCCGTACAGAAATTACATATTGTTCCAAGAACTTCAGACATTTCTTATTACTTGACAGGAGCCTTGATGAATTGTAATATTTTTCTGATCATCAATGTAAATTCTAGATTCATAACCCCATTTAAGCCAGTGTAAAGTGTAATCGCATGAACTATGCCCAACTGGAATGGTACCTCCTCTGCTCAAGCAAAAGTTAGCTTTTTTAGTGAACACATGAAAAGATTTAATAGCTTTGTCATATACACTAGATGTGGATATATCTCAGAACAAGACGTGAATAGAGTCAGATATAATATTCCCTAAATCATGCCGATTATATTTACATAAATGATCCAGTTTAAAATGGTATGTAGGGGGTATGACCATCGTATATTTATGTCTCCCTTGAGAATAATGAATCATAGGCATAATGTCAACATCGCCATTGCTGGAATGTTTAATAAAGTGGATGCATGTTTATTCTGGGTCTACAGGAATGCCCAGCGTTAGTGAATATTTTGAAGTATGTGGTATATACTGACATACCCAGCAGCTAGAGGCATTAACTGTATCAGCAAATTCCTGTGAGACTCATAGGTATACATTATGAGATATCTCACTGGTACATTATGAGCTGGGAAAATAGTCAAAAATATAGCAACTAATATTTGAATGAACATTCATAATGTCCAGTAGTTGTTGATGTGCTTGAAGTCTTCTGGCTGGTTCATTGCAGCCCAGCAGTGTAGGTACTGTGACTAAGAGGTTTCTAAAACAGAAACCATAGCACTCATTGTCCTCATCAAGTAGTACTTTAGCTCACTAGCAGCTGCTGGCATGTAACCACTTGTTTTTTTTTTACCTTCCACTTTCACTGCCAAGTTGGTAATTAACAGCATTTGATAAGAAACTTTCCCAAGTTCCCCAGTGGATCCTTATATGGTTTCTTAATCAGGACCCACTCACGAGGAATCAGAGTGCATCTTCCTTCTGCTGGATCACTCCAAACATCGGAAACCTCTTGCGAAGCAGAATGGATGGCTTGGGGTAATTTCCCTCAATAGCTAACTAAACTGTCTACTAAAATTGTTGGAGCGGCCTTTGTTGGAGAGGGCTGTGTTAGAGTGGCAATTGTGAGGCTTGGCTCTTTGAGGCTTGAGTGAGAGAAGGCAAGAAAGCTGTAGGTAGAATTTCTTCCCCTCCCCTCCCCCCCCACCCCCCCCCCCCCCGTTTACTTATTATTCTCCTTCTTTATATCTCTACAGTTACAAAAGTAGGGGTACTGGGCTGGATAGTTGAATGTTCCTCCTGCTGGATGTGGGAAGGCAGGGAGACCTCCAATGTTCCTGATGACTACACCTGCGAGGTGCATCCTGCTGCAGCTTTTAATAGTTCATGTTAAGGAGTTGGAGCAGGAACTGAACTCTGGGTGGAGGAGGTTGTAGAGAGGTTGTTACACCCAAGGTGCAGGACCCAGAAGACTGGTTGACAGGAAGGGAAAAGGGTTTGAACAGCCAGTGCAGAGTACTGGGGGGGCATCCCCCTCAACAATAGGTATAGCATTCTGGATACTGATGCGGGGGGGGGGGGGGTCGCGCAGGGGAATGACCTAACAGAAGAAAGTCACAACATGTGTATGGCTCTGTGACTCAGAAGAGAATGGGGTTGAAGAGGTAAGCTGTAGTAATAGGGGATTCGTTAGTTAAGGAGTTTCAGTGGATGAGAATGAGATTCCCGAAAGGTATGTTGCCTCCAGGTGCCAGGGTCAGGAACATCTTGATCAAGTCCTCAGCATTCTTAAGTTGGAGGGTGAGTAGCCAGAGGTCGTGGTCCATGTAGTTACCAATGACATAGGTAGGAGGAGTGACAAGGTTCTGCAATGTGAATTCAGGGAGTTCGGTGCTAAGTTAAAGGACAGGACATCTAGGGTTGTGATCCAAGGACTGCTACCCATGCCACATGCCAATGAGGCTAGAAGTAGGAATATCATACAGTTTGACACATGGCTAAGGACTTGGTGTAGGAGGGAATGCATCAGAATTTTGGATCTTCGGGCTCCCTTTCAGTTCCAGTTCCTTAATACATTCTCTCAGGAGCTGCAGCTCGGTGCACCTGGTGCAGATGTGTTAATCTGGGAGACTGGACATCTCCCAGATTTCCCACATTCCACCCAGAGTACAAAACTGCCCCTGGAGCCTTTTTAACTAACCTATTATGCCCTAACAGATGAGGAATGAACAAGTAAGGACAGAGAGAGAGAGTAACTTACAAGACAATGTACCTCACTCAAGCCTAAGCCTGATGGGCCAAAGCTACTGAAAGAGTGGTGATCAATGGCAGTTGGTGATCACAATCCCACTAGTTTCAAAGTAAATAGGCTAAAGGATCGACTGGTCCGTGAGTTGAGTTCTAAATTGGAGAAAGGCCTGTTTTGATGGTTTCCAGTCTCCCAGATGGCCACATCTGCACCAGGCACACTGAGATGCAGCTCCTGAGAGACCGTGTTAGGGACCAGGAGCTGCGGCTTGATGACCTACAGCTTATTAGGGAAAGTGAGCAGGAGATAAATAGGAACTACAGGGAGTTAGCACCCCGAGGCTGCAGGAGTTAGACAATTGAGTGACTGTCAGGGAAGAGAAGGGAAGGGAAGATTTCAGATAGTAGAGAGCACCCCTGTGGCCATCCCCTTCAGTAATCGTTATCTCATTTTGGATGCTGCTCAGTGGGATGACCTGACAGTGGACGACCACGGTGATCGGGTCTCTGGCACTGAGCCTGGTTCCGTGGTGCAGAAGAGAGAGAAGATGAGGAATGCGGTAGTCATAGGGTGTTTCATAGTGAGGGGAACAAAGAGGAGGTTCTGTCAGCCTGATAGAGATACCTGCATGGTGCCAGGATATGGGATGTCTTGGATCGGGTCCAGAGTATTCTGAAGTGAGAGGGTGAACAGCCAGAAGTCTTGGTACATGTTGGTACCAATAACAAAAGGAGGAGGTCCTGAAGAGAGAATTCAGGGAGTTGGGTAGGAAGCTGCAAAGCAGGACCTCCAGGAAGGTAATCTCAGGATTGCTGCCTGTGCCACATGCTAACAAGTGCAAGAACAGCATAATCAGGCATATTAATGTGTGGCTGAGAGACTGGTGTAGGGGGAAGGGCTTCAGGCTCCTGGATCATTGGGGCCTCTTCTGGGGGAGGTACGGCCTGTACAAAAACTATGGGTTATACCTGAACCCAAAGGGGTCCAATATCCTAGCAGGCAGATTTAATAGAGCTGTTAGGGAAGGTTTAAACTAATTTGGCAGGCGAATGGGAACCAGAGTGATAGGGCAGAGGAAGGGGAAAACAGAAATAAGTTAAAGATAGCGTGCAACAGAGATGATAGAAAGGACAGGCAGGAGGTGAGGCATAATCACAGCCAGTGGTATGATTTACAGGGCAATAGAGGCATGATACACTTAGAACAGAAAGCAACAAATACTGGACTGAAAGTGTTATATTTGAATGTACACAGCATAAGAAATAGAATGGACAATCTTGACATTCAGCTACAGATTGGCAAGTATGATGTTGTGGCCATCTCTGAAACTTGGCTAAAGGATGGCTGCCTTTGGGAGCTGAACATCCAGGGATATATGGTGTATCGGAAAGATAGGTTAGTAGGCAGAGGGGATGATGTGGCCCTGTGTGTAAGAAATGATATTAAATCATTAGAAAGGGATGACATAGGATCTATGAGCTGAGTTGAGAAATGGCAAGGGTAAAAGATCCATAATGGCACTTGTATACAGGCATCCAAACAGCAGCCAGAATGTGTATAACAAATTACAGCAGGAGATAGAAAAGGCATGTCAGAAGGGCAATGTCATGGTAAACGTTGGGGATTTTAACATGAAAGTGGATTGGGAAAACCAGGCCTGTACTGGACCTTAAGAGAGAGAATTTGTGGAATGACTAAGGGATGGCTTTTAAAACAGCTTGTTGTTGAGCCCACTAGGGGATCAGTTGTGCAATGATCCGGAGGTGATAAGAGAGTTTAAGGTTAAGGAAACTTTAGGGAACAGTGATCATAATATAATCGCGTTCACTTTGAAATTTGAGAAGGAGAAACTTAAATCCAAAGTGTCGGTATTTCAGTGGAATAAAGGAAATTACAATGGCATGAGAGGGGAACTGGCCAAAATTGACTGGAAAGGGACACTAGCAGGAAAGACAGCAGAGCAGCAATGGCTGGAGTTTCTGTGAAAATGAGGGAAGTGCAAGACAGATATAATCCAAATAAGAAGACATTTTCAAATGGAAGGACACTACCGTGGCTGACAAGTGAAGTCAGAGCCAAAGTAAAAGCAAAAGAGAGGGCATACAAGGAAGCCAAAGATAGCAGGAAGATAGAGCACTGGGAAGCTTTTAAAAACTTGCAGAAGGAAACTAAGAGGGTCATTAGGAAGGAAAAGATGATTTATGAAAGGAAGCTGGTGACTAATATCAAAGAAGATACTAAAACATTTTTTAAATATATAAAGGGTGGAAGAGAGTTGAGGTTAGATATAGGACCAATAGAAAATGATGCTGGAGATATTGTAATGAGAGATGCAGAGACAGCAGAGGAACTGAATGTGTATTTTGCATTAGTCTTCACAGTGGGAGATATCTGCAGTATACCAGACATTCAAGAGTGTCAGGGATAAATCTTCTGGACTTGATGGAATGCATCCTTGGGTTCTGAAGGATGTAGATGTAGAGATTGCGGAGGCATTAACAATGATCTTCAAGAATCGATAGATTCTAGCATTGTACCAAATGACTGGAAAATTGCAAATGTTACTCTGCTATTTAAGAAGGGTGGGAAGCAGCAGAAAGGAATCTATAGACCTGTTAGCCTGACATCAGTGGTTGGGAAGTTGCTGGAATTGTTTGTTAGGGATGAGATTACGGAGTACCTGGAGGCACATGACAAGATAGGCCAAAGCCAGCATGGTTTTCTGAAAGGAAAATCCTGCCTGACAAACCTACTGCAATTTTTGAGAAAATTACAAGCAGGGTAGATAAAGGAGATGCAGAAGGTGTGGTGTACTTGGATTTTCAGAAGGCCTTTGACAAGGTGCCACTCATGAGGCTGCTTAGCAAGATAAGAGCCCATGGAATTACAGGGGAGTTACTAGCATGGGTGGAGCATTGGCTGATTGGCAGGAAACAGAGAATGGGAATAAAGCAATCCTGTTCTGGTTGGCTGCTGGTTACCAGTGGAGTTCCACAGGGGTCGGTGTTGGGACTGCTGCTTTTTACGATGTATGTCATTGATTTGGACTATGGGATTAATAGATTTTTGGCTAAATTTTCTCATGTTGAGGAAACAGAGAACCTGCAGAGAGACTTACATAGTTTAGAGGAATGGGCAAAGAAGTGGCAAATTAAATACAATGTTGGAAAGTGTATGGTCATATATTTTGGTGGAAGAAATAAACGGGCAGACTATTATTTAGATGGGAAGAGAATTCGAAATGCAGAAATGCAAAGGGACTTGGGAGTCCTTGTGCAGGATAACCTCCAGGTTGATTCAGTGGTGAAGAAGGCAAATCCTATGTTTGCATTCACTTCTAGAGGTATAGAATATAAGAGCAGGGATGTGATGTTGAGGCTTTATAAGGCACTTGTGAGAACACACTTGGAGTATTGTGTACAGTTTTGGATTCCTTATTTTAGAAAGGATGTACTGACATCAGGGAGGTTCAGAGAAGATTCACGAGAATGATTCCAGGAATGAAAGGGTTACCGTATGAGGAACGTCTGGCAGCTCTTGGGCTGTATTCCCTGGAGTTCAGGAGAAAGAGGGGGGATCTCACTGAAACATTCCAAATGTTAAAAGGCCTGAACAGATTAGATATTGGAAAGTTATTTCCCATGGTTGGGGGTTCTAGAACAAGTGGGCACGACTTCAGGGTTGAAGGACGGCCATTTAGAATGGAGATACAGAGAAATTACTCGAGTCAGAGGGTGGTAAATCTGTGGAACTTTTTGCCATGGGTGGCTGTGGAGGCTAAGTCATTGGGTGCATTTAAGGCAGAGATAGATAGGCTTCTGATTAGCCAGGGCATCAAAGGGTATGGGGAGAAGGCATGGGAGTGGGGATGACCGGTAGAATTGGATCAGCCCATGATTGAATGGCAGAGCAGACTCGATGGGCCTGCTCATATATCTTATGGTCTTATTTTCTAAAGTTTGTATATGCTTGTCAGAATAACAGGTTTAGGGAATCTTGGTTTTCAAGAGCTATTGAGGCCCTAGTTAAGTAAAAAAAGGAGCATAGGCAGGTAGAACAAATGATGTAGTAGAGGAGTATAAGAAAAGCACGAGAACATTTAAGAAAGAATTCGGGAGGGCCAAAAGAAGGCATGAGTTTGTGCTAGCGTATGAGGTGAAGGAGAATCCTAAGGAATTCTTTGGACATGTTTAGAACAAAGGGGTAGTAAGGGGCAAAATTGGTCGTCTGGAAGATCAAAATGGTAATTTATTCATTGAGCCAAATGAAATGGGGGAGATCTTAAATCGATTTTTACATCTATAATTACTCGGGAGGACAGAGTCTATAAAAGTGAGGCAAAGCAGTAGTGAAGTCATGGACCCTATAGAGAGCAGGAGGTGTTTGCTATCTTGTGGCAAATTTGGGTGGACAAATTCCCAGGGCTTGACAAGCTGTTCCCTCAGGCCCTGTGTAATGCAAGTGCAGAAATTACAGGTGCCCTGGCAGAGTTATTTAAATCATCCTTCATGACACATGAGGTGCTGGAGGATTGGAGGATAGCTAACGTTGTTCTGCTGTTTATGAAAGGCTTTAAAAATAAGCTAGGAAATTATATGCCACTGAGCCTGACATTAGTGAGAAAGTTATTGGAAGGTATTCTAAGAGGCCTGATATCTGGCTATTTGGATATACATAGACCGATTAGGGATAGTCAGCATGGATTTCTGTGTGGAAGGTTGTGTATAATCAGTCTTAAATTGGATAAGACATTGGCTTTGTGGGAGAAGCCAGAAAGTGGTAGTTAACGATTGCCTCTCTGACTAGTGGTCTATGACTAGTGGATTGCCGCAGTGACTGTTGTTATTTGTCATCTATATCAATGATCTGGATGGTAATATGGTTAACTGGATCAGCAAGTTTGCAGATGACGCCAAGATTGGGGGTGTCCTGAACAGTGAGGAAGACCATCAGAACTTGCAGTGGGATCTGGACCAGCTGGAAAAATGGGCTGAGAAATGGCAGACATAATTTAATACTGACAAGTGTGAGGTGTTGTTCTTTGGTAGCACCAAGTGAATGGTGGAGCACTGAGGAGTGCAGTAGAACAAAAGGATCTGAGAATCCAAGTCTATAATTCAGTGAAAGTGGCGGCACAAGTAGATAGGTTATAAAGAAAGCTTTTAGCACATTGGCCTTCATAAATCAAAGTATTGAGTACAAGCTTTATATTAAAGCTATATAAGACATGGATGACGCCTAATTTGGAGTATTGCGTACAATTTTTGTTACCTACCTACAGGAAAGATGTAAATAAGATTGAAAGAGTTTGGAGAAAATTTACAAGGATGTTGCTGGGACTGAAGGTTATCTGAGTTAGAAGGAAAGACTGAAAAGATTAGGACTTTATTCCTTGGAACGTAGAAAATTGAGGGTAGATTTGAGAGATGCAGACGAAATTATGAGGGGTATAGATAGGAAAAATGCAAGCAGGCTTTTTCCACTGCAGCTGGGTGGGACTACAACAGGAGGTCACGGGTTAAGTTTGAAACGTGAAAAGTTTAAGGAGAACATGAGGGGAAACTTCTTCACTCAGAAGGTCATGAAAATGTTGAAGGAGCTGTCAGCATGAGTGGTGCATGCAAGCTTGATTTCAATGTTTAAGAGCAGTTTAGATGGCTACATGGATTGTAGGGATCCAGAGAGCGATGGTCCCAGTGCAAGTCATAGGGACTAGGCAGTTTAAATAATTTGGCAAGGACTAGATGGGTCAAAGGGCTGTGCTATGCTGTATTGTTCTATGTCTCTATGACTTATAATGTGTATATCAGCTTCTCAGTAAGGAACAACTCCAAAAGCGTATTGAGACTCAGTGTAGATTTTAGCTGATCTTCCTTCTGCTACCTCACAGGCTTCAGTTAAAGCTTTCAGTTCTGCCTGTTGCACAGAGGTACCAGGAGACATGCTTCCTGATGCCAGTCCTTCAATACCAGAAACAACCATTCAAACTCCACTGTCAAATGTAGAGGAGCCGCCAGTGTACAGAATCGGATTTTTGGCAGAGAAATAACCAATAGAACACTGTCAATCTCGATGTTCTTGAGTTAAGTCTGCTGTCATATGTTTCTCATTGACATACAGGGTAGATGGTTTTCCCTCTATCGGGGATTCTCAATGCAGGTGCAGTACACAATGTCACCTTTAAAATTTGAAGCACTTTCAGTTGCTCTTCATTAAGAGCTACGGGGTCATCTGACCACTTATAGTCCTTCTGCAGATTGTTGAGTGGTTGATGGATCTTCCACTACCTTACCAAAACATTGATTAGCAATGGTTTCATCTTCAGTCCTGTGTGTCTTCATTCCCTTGGACTTTATTGGAGCAAGGTGTGATATACCTGTCAATCATATCATTTCATTCCTGTCACCCTCATTTGAATCATTCGGGACCCCTAAACTTAGTCGCCATATAAGAATAGTTACCCTGAGTGAGCTGCAGAGATCACTGGCTGCAACTGGAGATGAAGTTCATGGCTTGACAATCTCTAAGGTCTTGCACAAAAAGGATATTTATGGAAGAATGGCAAAGGAGTAGCCCTGGCTAAAGAAAAAAACAAGCCTGTCCTTTCCCATAAAGACTTAGAAAAGCCTCATTAAGATGATCCTGTAAAGATGTTGAAGCAAGTCTTGTGGTTGGATGAGATTAAAGTGGAGCTTTTTAGCCTCAATACTAAGCAGTGTGTGTGGCGTAAATCTAATATTGCACATCAGCCAGGTAACACCATCCCTACTGTAAAGTATGATGGAGATAACATCACGCTATGGGATGACTTTCAGCAGGAGGGACTAGATATCTGGTTAGGATCGATGGGAATACAGGGATGCCCTGGACAAGTCCTAGTAGTCTCTGCCAGAGAACTTAAACTGGGGAGGAAGCTGGTTTTACAGCAGAACGTCAACCTAAAGCATGTTGCCTGAGCAACCATGAAGTGCCTTCAAATGAAGAAAATTGATGTCCTTGAGTGGTCCAGTCAGAGTCCTGAGCTTAACCCAATCAACCATCTCTGGCAAGACCTCAGGATGGCTGTTCACCATTTCTCCCCAAGTAACCTTGTACAGCTTGAGCAAATTAGCAGGGAGGAATGGGTAAATCTTGCTCCATCAAGTTGTGCAAAGCTAAAAGACACTTATCAAAAAAGACTATTGGCTCTTAATATCTATGAGAGGTGGTTCAACCAAGTATAAAGCAAAGGGGGATGAATACTTTTGAACTGGTGACATTTCAGATTTGAAATTTTGGTTTCTCATGCTTTAAAATTTTCCCTGTTTTTGAGCTCTACTGTGAAAAAAAAGCATGTGATTCACAAATAAAAATTCCCAGTTAAATTGTTTAATGTCGCTGGTTGTAATACTCATTTAGGTGAATCAATGACTGGGGTCTGAATACTTTTACAAGGCACTATATACAAGAACTACTTAAAATACAAACAAGTAATTAATTACTAAACTGCAACACCACATTTGGCCTGGTTAGACTCCATTTGCCATTTCTACACACATATCTGCAGCTGATCTATATCCTGTTATATTCTTTGCCAATCTCCTATGCTATTCACAACACCACCAATCTTTGTATCATCTGTAAGCTTGCTAACCCACTCAACAACATTCTCATCCAGGTCATTTATATACATTACAAACAGCTGACATCCCAGCACAGATCCCTGTGGAACATCAATGATCACAGATGTCCAGCAAGAGTGAATCCCTTCAACCACTACTCTCTGTCTTCTATCAGCAAGCCAGTTCTGAATCCAAATGGCTAATTCGCCATGGATCCCATGCATTGTAATCTTCTGGATGAGCCTTCCATGAGGGACTTTGTCAAAAACCTTACTAAAATCCATATAGACAACATCCTCTACTCTACCTTCATCTGCTACCCCCATCATCTCATCAAAAAACTCAATTAATTTAATAAGACATGACTTCCTTGTACTTCCAAGTGCTCATAAATCCTATCTGTAAGAATGCTGTCCAGTAACTTCCCTACCACAGGTATGAGACTCACCTGTCTATAGTTTCCAGGATAACCCCTGGTTGCCTTCTTGAATAATGGAAAAAACATTAGCTTCTCACCAGATTTCTGGGACTTCACCTGTGGCTAGAGAAGACACAAAGTTATTGGTCAAGGCCACAACAGTCTCATCTCTTGCCTCTCACAATAAGCTGGGGCATATCCCATCAGACTCTGGGGACTTATCCATCTTAATGATCTTTAAGAGACTCAACACTATCTCGTCTTTTGCCTCAAAATCCTGGCATATTAACAACAAGACTCTGATCTCTCTATCCTCCATTTCCTCCTCCTTGATAAATACTACTGTAAAATACTCACCCATATCCACTGCATCCAAGCAAATACTCCCCCCTTTATTCTTGAATGGCTCTAACCTCCCTGGTTATCCACTTGCTTTTGATGTATGTATAGGTGATTGGGATTCTCTTTAAATCCTACTTGCATTACACGTAAAACTTTGACAAACTTCTATAGATGTGTGGTGGAGAGTATACTGACTGGGTGCATCACAGCCTCGTATACAAACACCAATACTGTTGAACAGAAAGTCTTACAAAAAGTCATGAATACAGCCGAGCCTATCACAGTTAAAGCCCTCCTACTGAACACCTCTACACAGAGCGTTGTTGCAGGAAAACAGCTATCATCACCAGGGAACCCCACCAGCCAGGTTATGCTCTCTTCTGATTGCTGCTGTCAGGGAAAAGGTGAAGGAGCCTCAAGACTCACACCACCAGATTCAGGAACAGTTATTACCGTTCAAATATCAGGCTCTTGACCTGGAGGGTATAACTTGCACTCAATTTTACTTGACCCTTCACATTAGGCAGAAAATGGTGTTGGGTAGACTGATGGGACTGAAGGCTGATAAATCCCCAGGGCCTGATGGTCTGCATTCCAGGGTACTTAAGGAGGTGGCTCTAGAAATTGTGGATGCATTGGTAATCATTTTCCAATGTTCTATAGATTCAGGATCAGTTCCTGAGGATTGGAGGGTAGCTAATGTTATCCCACTTTTTAAGAAAGGAGTGAGAGAGAAACAGGGAATTATAGACCAGTTAGCGTGACATCAGTGGTAGGAAAGTTGATAGAGTCAATTATTAAAGATGAAATAGCGGCACATTTAGATAGCAGTAACAGGATCGGTCCGAGTCAGCATGGATTTACAAAGGGGAAATCATGCTTGAGTAATCTTTGGAATTTTTTGAGGATGTAACTATGAAAACGGACAAGGGAGAGCCAGTGGATGTAGTGTACCTGGACTTTCAGAAAGCCTTTGATAAGGTCCCACATAGGAGATTAGTGGGCAAAATTAGAGCACATGGTATTGGTGGTAGGGTACTAACAAGGATAGAAAATTTGTTGGCAGACAGGAAACAAAGAGTAGGGATTAGCGGGTCCTTTTCAGAATAGCAGGCAGTGACTAGTGGGGTACCGCAAGGCTCGGTGCTGGGACCACAGCTATTTACAATATACATTAATGATTTAGATGAAGGGATTAAAAGTAACATTATCAAATTTGCAGATGACACAAAGTTGGATGGCAGTGTGAAAAATGAGGCAGATGTTAGGAGAATGCAGGTGACTTGGACAGGTTGGGTGAGTGGGCAGATGCATGGCAGCTGCAGTTTAATGTGGATAAATGTGAGGTTATCCACTTTGGTGGCAAGAACAGGAAGGCAGATTACTATCTGAATGGTGTCAAGTTAGGAAAAGGGGAAGTACAATGAGATCTAGGTGTTCTTGTACATCAGTCACTTAAAGTAAGCATGCAGGTACAGTAGGCAGTGAAGAAAGCTAATGGCATGTGGCCTTCATAACAAGGGGAGTTGAGTATAGGAGCAAAGAGGTCCTTTTGCAGTTGTACAGGGCCCTGGTGAGACCACACCTCGAGTATTGTGTTCAGTTTTGGTCTCCAAATTTGAGGAAGGACATTTTTGCTATTGAGGGAGTGCAGCGTAGGTTCACGAGGTTAATTCCCAGGATGGTGGGACTGTCATATATTGAAAGATTGGAGCAACTGGGCTTGTATACACTGGAATTTAGAAGGATGAGAGGGTATCTGATTGAAATATATAAGATTATTAAGGGATTGGACACGCTAGAGGCAGGAAACATGTTCCCGATGTTGGGGGAGTCCAGAACCAGAGGCCACAGTTTAAGAATAAGGTGTAGGCCATTTAGAACGGAGTTGAGGAAAAACTTTTTCACCCAGAGAGTTGTGGATCTATGGAATGCTCTGCCTCAGAAGGCGGTGGAGGCCAATTCGCTGGATGCTTTCAAGAAAGAGTTAGGTAGAGCTCTTAAAGATAACGGAATCAAGGGATATGGGGAGAAGGCAGGAATGGGGTACTGATTGTAGTTGATCAGCCATGATCACAGTGATGGTGGTGCTGGCTCAAAGGGCTGAATGGTCTACTCCTGCACCTATTGTCTATTGTTTATTATCATCCAGATGGTTGACGTAGATGACAAACACACTGGACCCAGCACCGATTCCTGCGGCACTCCACTAGAGACAGGTCTCCAGTCAGAGAGGCAACCATCCACTACCACTTCTCTCATAAAGGAAATGCCTAATCCAATTTATTAACTGATTTTGAATGGCAAGCGACTAAACCTTCCTGATCAACCTCCCGCGAGGGACCTTGTCAAACACCTTGCTGAAGTCCATGTTGACAACATCCATTGCCTTGCTTTCTTCTACTTTCCTGGTCATTTGCCTGAAAACCCATAACTTGGTTAAACACAACCTACCACACACAAAGCCATGCTGACTATCCCTAATCATTTCCTGTCTATCCAAATACTCATATATCCAGTCCCTTAGAATACCTTGCAATAATTTCCCACTACAGATGTCAGGCTCACCGCCTTATAATTTCCGGGTTTATTTTTAGAGCCTTCCTTAAACAGTGGAAGATTAGCTCCCCTCCAGTCCTCCTGTACCTCACTTTTCACAAAGTATGATTTAGATATCTCTTCTACTGCCCCAGCAAATTCTGCACTTACCTCACACAGGGTCCAAGGGAACACTTTGGCAAGTCCTGGGAATTATTTATTAACCCTAATTTGTGTCAAGACAGCAAATAACTCCTCCTCTGTAATCTGTATAGGGTCCGTGACATCACTGCTGTTTTGCCTCACTTCTATACAGTCTGGGTCGATTTCCCAAGTAAAGCCAGATGCAAAAATTCCATTTGAGATCTCCCCCATCTCTTTTGGCTCCACACATGGATTACCATTCTGATCTTCCAGAGGACTGGTTTTATCCCTTGTAATCCTTTTTTCTGTTAACATGTCTGTGGAAGCCCTTATATTCTTCTTTACTTTGTCTGCTAGAGAAAGCTCCTGCCTTCTTTTAGCCCTCCCGATTTCTTTCTTAAGTGTTCTCTTGCATTTCTTATACTCTTCAAGAACTTCATTTTTTTCATGCCTGCCTGAACATGCTGTGCCCCTTTTTTTTCTTAACTGGGGCCTCAATATCTCTCGAAAATCAAGGTTTCTTAAACCTGTTGGCTTTGCCTTTTATTCTGACAGGCATATACAAGCTTTGTACTCTCAAAATTTCACTTTTGAAGACCTTCCACTTGTCAAGTACACCTTTGCCAGAAAACAGCCTGTTCCATTCCACATTTCCCAGATCCTTTCAGATACCATCAAAATTGGCTTTTCTCCAAGTTAGAATCTCAACCCAACGACCAGACCTATCCTTTTCCATAATTACCATGAAACTAATGACATTATGATCACCAGATTCAGTGTTCCCCTACATAAACTTCTGTCACCTGCCTTGTCTCATTCCCTGATGGCAGATCAAGTATTGCACACTCTCTCATTGGGACTTTAATATATTGATTAAGGAAACTTTCCTGAACACATTTGACAAACTCTTATCCTTCCTGGTCCTTTTACACTCACAATGGGAGTCCCAGTCAGTATGTGGAAAGTTAAAATCACCAACTATCACAACATTATGTTCCTTGCAACAGTCTGCAATCTCTCTGCAAATTTGTTTTTCTATCTCCCCTGGACTGTTGTGTGGTTTATAATATGGCCCCATTCATGTGGTCATACCTTTTTATTTCTCATTTCTATGCATAAAGCCTCATGGACGAGTTCTCCAGTCACTCCTGACTGAGCACTGCTGTGACATTTTCCCTGAGTTGTAACACCACTCCCCACCCTTTAATCACTCCCACTTTATCACCTCTTTTCCTTTTCTTTCTTGACTAAATTCATCATATCTCAACATCCAAGGTTCTCTTATCTTGCCATTCTTGTCTTTTCTTCTGGCTGGAATGTACCTGTCCTGTACTCTGTACTTCGTTGGATATGGACTTGCCCAAAAACAGCTGTTCCCATTTAACTCTCTCTAGCTAATGTTTTCATAATTTAATCAGTTTTCAATCTATGTCAATATATGACCACCACCCTGCATTGCAGTGCGCTTTAATTTTACGCACCAACTTTTTATGCTGGACCTTACCTTCTGGATGTCAAGTGTACTTTGTCACTTTTCTTCCTTCATTTTTTTAAATGGTCACATATTAACAGTTTGCAAATCTTCATTTCCATTTGAGGTGTGCATTCTGACTTTGCAAATTGCATTGATCATTTTCAAGTGTGCTGCTATCTCATCCTGTATGATAGGCTGTAGCATTTCCCTTTCACTGATGTTAAGCAAACCACTTTCTAGATTCTTGTTCTCCATCTTGCTCCTTTTTAAATAATGTTGTTATCTTTGCCATCTTCCAATCTGCAAGAACTCTAGAAGGTAATTGCATCCACTATTTCCATTGATACATTATTTATTACATTGGGATGTGAATCATAAGGCTGTGAGGATTTAGATTAGCAGAGAGATGCAGCATAGAACCAGTTCCTTCTACTAATCAAGTCCACATTGATTGTCTCCACTTTTATACACTGTTCCGACATTGTTCCCTTTTTTAGCAACTCAGCCTAGATTCTGCCACTCAACTACACACTAAGGCAATTTACAATGACTAAATAACCCGTCTTTGTGATGTGGGAGGCTTGGGTAAAACCGTGCAGTCGCAGGGAAAATGTACAAACTCTACACAGGAGACACCTGACTACAGGACTAAATCTGGGCTCTGCGGCTATGAAGCTGTAAGCTACTCACTGTGTTACCCCTCTCAGGCTTTCATTGCCATTGATTTCTCCAGCACTGTTTCTTACCGATATAACTTCCTTTATTTAGTTCCTTATTTTTGTTAGATTCTTGGTCCCTAACATTTCAGGAGAGTCATGTTGTGGTGTCTTCAGTGAAACCTAAGAGCACATGGTGGTAGAGTGACAACAGGAGCAAATCTTTTGAACCTTGCAGTCAGTAAGGCAATGGCTGATCTACCTACACAACAGGCCCTTGCAATGTCTCTTGATCAAGTATCTGCTCCCTGATTTATATTGGCTTACTGCTAAGTGTCTGAATGTAAAATTCTCAGTTTCTTCAAAGTTACCACTGCCCATTTATCTCCAATCCATTCTTAAAACTTACCAAAATAGTTTGCACTTCTCTAAATACTGCCTTCTAACATGCCCGGATATATTAAACTTAGCACTGGGTTCTGCATTTTTACTGATAAGGTCTTGGCTCTGGAGTTCCATCCTTAACCTTTCCCTTAAAATGCTCCATAAAATCCTTTTTTTTTCAAATTTGATCTTCATGTTGATGATGCTGCAGAGATAGAATGAGCTGTCAAAGAGAAAGTAGTGAGACGGGTACAATTAGATCACTTTAAAGACATTTGGGCAGGTACTTAGCTAGAAAAAGCTTTAAGGGATATGGGACAAATATGGGAAAATGAGACCAGTTTAGATGTTAGGATGAAGAGCCTGTTTTCATTAATTCTATCTTTTGTGATCTTGGTGACAAATGTTATTTTAGTAAGAGCTCCTGATTCATTAAGTTACAGTTGCGATGGTAATACAGTGCTGACCTGATCCCTGTCATTTTTATTTTTCCCGAGACAGAGGCAGCAGCCTTTCCCAAGTCAACGCCATGCTGCGGGAACAACTGGAACAGGCCAATGCAGCCAATCAGAGACTCAGTGAGGACATCCACAAGATCACAGCTGACTTTGGCAAGGCTAGGAATGAACTGGAGCATAAAGGAATGAAGCAGCGATGGGGGCAGGAGGTACAGTCATGTCACAGTATCTCATTGGTGAACCACTTTATGCTTTTTCATTCTTGCTCGCATAAAACCACAAAGCAAAATCGTAGTATTGGCGGGCACTCCTGTGTAAAAGGTGTCACAGTATGAATTCAAGCTAGCACTTAACACAATAAAACTAACCCCTCCCCCACCTTTTATTTTTGGCATCTTCCCCCTTCTATTTCAGTCCTGAAGAAGGGTCTCGGCCTAAAACCTCAACTGTTTTATTCATTTCCACAGATGCTGCTTGACCTGCTGAGTTCCTCCAGTGTTTTGTGTGTGTTGCTTTGGATTTCCAACATCTGAAGACTTTCTCGTGTTTACAATAGAACTCCATTCATTTATTAGGCTCAGGTCCTTTCTGATGCCAGACCTGCCAGTTTTCTGTATTATCACATGTTATCTCACAACAGTCCAAAAATCTTTTGATCCACTGTTTTTTATTAAAGACAATAGAAATGATTTGATGAACAGAGGTAATATGAAGGGAGCACAGGAAATAGACCGAGTGAATTTAGGCGTGTAGGAACCAAGGCTGTAGTATGGAAACTGGATCCCCACTGAAAATAAGGGCAGTGGGGTCCAGTGAGTGGCAGGGATATCAGGTCCTGGTGACTGGGTGGAAGTGAGGCAACCGGGGCCTGTGAGTGGAAGGGAGTGTATGAAATAAGGTCCTGACGAGTGGAAGGAAGTAGGGGAAATGAGGCCCAGTGAGTGGAAAGGCAGTGCGGACCAGAGTCCCAGTGAGTAGAAGGAATTGTGGGA
Source organism: Hemitrygon akajei (assembly GCF_048418815.1). NCBI lineage: Eukaryota > Metazoa > Chordata > Chondrichthyes > Myliobatiformes > Dasyatidae > Hemitrygon > Hemitrygon akajei. The sequence goes on along the minus strand of NC_133126.1, from coordinate 118,856,032 downwards.
ACTGGGGCCCCTGTATGGAAGAAGGTGTTGGAACTGTGGGAAAAGCTTTAGACAGACCGTGTGAATGTGAGAGTATGGTAGAAATTGGCAGCAGAGGTGATGAGATTTATCTTGGCTTCTGGTGAAATTTGATGGAGTCATATCCAGGCTGAATGTGTAGGCAGTAGCCATTAGTATTCCAGACATGATAACTTTCTAATAAAGCCTATGGATATCCAAGTGTCCTTTTTGCCCATGTGAAATAGGCAAATTCCCTCCTTCACTTTCCCGTTAACTTTCCTGTCATTCCTATTCCGGGAGATCCAGTTTGAATATTTAAACATGACCAACAATGTGCTTGTACGAAAATATTACAGGACTGAAATGTACTGGAAAATTATTTAAACTATTTATTTTGGGTCTTAGATGTTCTGATTGTACTTTGTGCTGTCCTGTAGTTTTGGTGCTCATCACTGTATTTGTTGTTGTTCTTATTATTACCCTGTGTACTGTTTAGTCTGAACTTCATCCGAGCAAGGAATTCCATTGCATATTGGTGTGTATGACAGAAACTAATCTGAATCTGCTTCTTTCAGATGCATGGCTCCCGTCTGACTGGCAGTCACGGCAAGCTGTTGACTCTGTGGAGGCAGGTGGCTGGGGTGCGCGGTGACCTCACAGATCTGAAGAGCGGGATGGAGCAGTAAGTACAGTCAGTGGGTAGCTGGGACATCGCATATTGATAGCTCAAAGATCAACACAACATGAGTTCCTTCCTAATTTAGAGCACCGAGTCAAAGAGAGATACAGCATGTAAACAGTCCTTCAGCCAAGCATGTATTTACACTATTCCTACACGAATAACTTTTTATTTCCCCAACATTCCTACCCACCTTTACCAGACTCCACTGTCCACCCACTCGGGGAAATTTTCCCAGGCATTTAACCTACCAGCAAATATGCCTTCATGATGTAGGAGGAGACCAGAGAACCCAGGGAAACTCACACAGTCACAGGGAGATCTCGCAAACTCCACTTAGGCAGCACTCGAGGTCAGGATTATTCTTGGGTCTCTGGCAATGTGAGGCAACGGCTCCATTAGCTGCGTCATTTGTCAACCACTCTTTAACACTGGGGTAGTTAGCATTGCATTCTGGCGGCCATTAGTTAGCGCAACAGAACACTTCATGATAGGAACGTAGAAAATTTTTTTTTGTATCAGGTTGTGTCTGACAATGATGAGTGTGACCAATTTAAGAGTTTCTGAGAAAGGTCTTTATCGTGCTGATCTTGGGGCAGGTAGACTATTCTCACAAACACCAATACTTGATTCCCGCAAGTATTTCCTCCAAATCTTCGGTGGCTGAACCTGCACAATTACTGTCAGAACCAGGGCAGGATGTGACACACTTTATTGTGGGCCCTTTACATAAGAGAACAATAATAAGCTGGAGATACGTTAAGAAAGTCCGTACTTGGTCAGGATGCATACTGTGGTAGGTAGATCGGAATTGCTACCTGGTTCACCTGGCATCCTGGTTGTTACAGGATGTAATAATAGCGAAATTGTGGCCATCAGTCTGTATCAGTTAGTTTACCACGAACAAGGCCAGGGAAATCAAATTGATGCTTACTTTGAAAACCGTTTGTTTTGTTTTCTCTAAGCATGAGGTATCAATCAAATTATACACTGCTTTTACAACATTAATATTTATGAACTAAATTGAGTTTTAATTAATCAATACCAACACCATCTACCTTCCCCCTAGATACCTGCTCTATGAATTTACCACCGATTCAGTGGTGTCTTTTCTGGAAATCGGTCAAATTTATTCTAAAAATAGACTTCTTCTGGAGTTCTGGCAGATGAAACAGAAAAATAGATTATATTTACATAGCCCGGCTCTCTGCTTCTTTCTGGACAACAGACCCAACCAGTTCCCCTCCAGCACCCTCACTCTCAGCAATTACTCTTTTGACTCCTCACTCTTTCTCGAAACCAAAGGTGTAGCCATGGGCTCGGGCATGGGCCTGTGCCATGTCTGCCATCTTGCCGGCTGCATAGAACGGTCTATGTTCCAAGTCTACACTGGTAGTGCTCCCTAACCTTTTCTCTGCTACATTTGTTTCTGGATAATCCAATTGCTTTACAAACAATGTACTTTTAAAGTGTAATCATGACTGTAACATAGGAAAAACAGCAGACAGTTTCTACAGAGTTAACTACCATCAGTACCAATATCATAGCAACCCCCAAATAGTCTGATTGTTAGTAATGCCAGTGGAATGGTAACATCTGGGTAAAGCACAGGGGATCTCTTCCCATATTTCTTGAACAGGATATTTCACGTGTATTTGGGAGAGCATTTGGCTTCACGTCTCTTTGATGAGATGTAACTCTGACAATGCTGTACTGCAGGGAGCCAGGTGATCTGAATTCTAAACCTTCTGACTTAGAGACAAAATGGCAGCCAAACTAAGGAAGGCTGATTGATTATAATTATCATTTGAGCCCTTAAGTTTACTTCAGAGTGCATTCAGATCACTTCTGAATTTTCTCTTTCCAAATGACAACATGTTGGATTTGTAAATTCCAAACCATTGTCTCAAACACTTGATATATCTTTAATGTATGTTTGTTAGGCCTTAACAGTGAAAATGCAGGCACTGGTACTAAATTTAGTACATCTGTTTCATTGCTTAATACAGTGGATTCTGGTTAATTGAAACATATCATGACCAGTACATTTTGACCCAATTAAACAGCTGCCCCAAGTAGCCAAAGTTCCATGAAAATAGTTAAAAAGGTATAAAAAAGACAAACAGAGAAACAAATTATGTATTTATATGAAATGCAGAATAAATTAGAACACCACTAATAGTACTACAGTGCTATAAAAGTGTGAATTAATCCCTGATAATTATGGACAGAGAAAATTCATCCAGTGTATGCAATGAAGAAAATAAGCACAGACACCTAGTTCAGATAATGGACTAAACACAAAGTACACTACAGATGGAACGCAGCAGGCCAGGCAGCATCTATAGGGAGAAGCGCTTCTCCCTGTAGATGCTGCCTGGCCTGCTGCATTCCACCAGCATTTTGTGTGTGTTGTTGTTTGAATTTCCAGCATCTGCAGATTTCCTCGTGTACACTGTAGATGCTGTGATCAAATCAAGATGTACAAAAAAGCTGGATGAACTCAGCAGATCGGGCAGCATCCGTTGAAAGAAGCAGTCAATGTTTTGGGTCGAGACCCTTCTATACTGGTACTGCTCCCCAACTTTTCCTTCGATACATTGACGACTACATTGGTGCTGCTTCCTGCACCCATGCTGAGCTCGTCAATTTCATTGACTTTGCCTCTAACTTTCACCCAGCCCTCAAATTCACTTGGTCCATCTCGGACACTTCTCTCTTCTTTCTCGATCTCTCGGTCTCCATCTCTGGAGATAGACTGTCCACTGACATCTTCTATAAACCCACTGACTCTCATAACTACCTTGATTATACCTCTTCCCACCCTGCCAAATGCAAAAATTCTATTCCCTATTCCCAGTTCCTCCATCTCCGCCGCATCTGCTCCAAGGATGAGGCTTTCCGTTCCAGGACATCCCAAATGTCCTCTTTCTTTAAGAATCGTGGTTTCCCTTCTGCCGTCATCAATGATGCCCTCACCCGCATCTCCTCCATTTCCCGCACTTCAGCCCTCACCCCATCCTCCTGTCACCACAACAGGGACCGTGTCCCCCTTGTCCTCACCTATCACCCCACCAGCCTCCAGATCCTGCATATTATCCTCCGCAACTTCCGCCACCTTCAACAGGACCCCACCACTAAGCACATCTTTCCCTCTCTACACCTCTTTGCTTTTCGCAGGGATCGTTCCCTCCGCGACTGCCTGGTCCACACGTCCCTCCCCACAGATCTCCCACCTGGCACATATCCCTGCAAGCATAAGTGCTACACCTATCCCTACACCTCCTCTCTTACCACCATTCAGGGCTCCAAACAGTCCTTCCAGGTGAGGCAACACTTCACTTGTGAGTCTGTTGGGGTCATCTATTGCGGCCTCCTCTACATCAGCGAGACCCAATGCAGATTGGGGGACCGCTTTGTCGAGCACCTACACTCCATCCGCCACAACAGACAGGATCTCCCGGTTGCCACTCACTTCAACTCTCCCTCTCATTCCCATTCGGATATGTCCATACATGGTCTCCTCTACTGCCATGATGAGGCCAAACTTCGGTTGGAGGAACAACATCTCATATTCCGTCTGGGTAGTCTCCAGCCCCTTGGTAGGAACATTGAATTCTCCAACTTCCGGTAATTCCCTCCCTCTCCCTTCCCCCATCCGACTTTCACTCTGTCTCCTCTTCTAGCTGCCTATCACCTCTCTCATGACTCTGCCTTCTTCTATTACTCATAGTGCTTTCCCCTTAAGACTCCTTCTTCACCTCCTCCTGCCTATCCCCTCCCTGCTTCCCCTCCCCCACCCCTTGATCTTTCCTCTGATTGGTTTTCCACCCTCCCCCCACCTTCTTTATAGGGCCCTTGCCCCCTCCTTCTTTAGTCCTGACGAAGGGTCTCGACCCGAAACGTTGACTGCTTCTTTCAACGGATGCTGCCCGACCTGCTGAGTTCATTCAAATAACGGACTGTCGTCATACAATGCTATCGACAATTGCATCCTACAAATCATCATTTTCATCGTCGAACTATTCAAATTCTTCATAGCTCCTAACTTACTGAAGTAGTGAAATGGTTTCAATTTTACTCCCGGCTGTTTCTGGCATCTCCAAGCTGAATGCTTGAAACTGCAGACAGCAGCACTATTCAGAGTTGTCTTATTGCTTAATTCTTGCCTAAATTAACTGAGATTTCAATACAAATATATGCAAATAAACCTTTTTAAAATGTTTTCACTTTAAGCATGGTGCATCTAACAGCCATGCAAGTGCCCGTGACTGACACTAGTTAGAATCTGTTCGGAAATAGTCTCCTGCTGCAATTAAGTGGCATAGTGTCCCAAATAAACAAAGAAAAACCCAGACATTTTATCAATCAGTTTTGTCCCAAATAAGCAGCTGTCCTAATTAACTGAATGTCAATTAACTGAAATCCACTGTACTAATATATCGGTTACTGATGTGTTCTAATAGGTGCAAGGTGATTGAGTGTGTGTCCATGTTAATTTGATCCACTATCCCCAGAAATCTTATGGAGCTAAATGCTGATATCGTCCAAACAACTCAACGTCTACAGTCTGCATGCCTGAAACTAGACTCCAACTTGCATCTGCCTCAGAGCAGTGCCACTTCGGCACTGGAGAAGTACACCGTGCAAAATAGCCGACTCGAACAGCAGCTCCGCAGCAAGGTCAGAGAGATGATTCAAATGCAGAGCAAGTGCGATGTGGAAAAAGCAGAACTTCATGCAAGGTAATTGGCTGCAACACTACTGCAAGAAAAAAGCACTGAGTGCAACATTCTGCTGTTTGGGCAGTGGGTGCCAATTTGGTCTTGATGCACAAATGCAGGTGTGTTGCACGAGTGTAGCCATTGCAAAGAGTGACAGCATATGTAACAGTAACAGTGCATGCACTGGGATAATTAAGAATAGGTGTTTTGCAACATGAGTTGGTGTCCAGTTCACTTCCCAATAGGAGCTCAGAGATGCAGCCAGGAGCATGTAGTCAACATGCATAGAGGATCCTTCTACTGCTTCTGCAAGCAGGTCCTGCCAGACACCCACAACCTCCTCACTGCTGTGGAGCAAGGCTGGACTTTCTTCACCAGTGATTGCAATGATCACACTAACCATCAGCTTCAGGTATTTTGAGGATGGAACACAGTTTGCCATATTTGGCTATGTTTGGAGAAGTCACAGGCACTTTCTGTTCTGAGGGAGTGAAGACCATGTCTTTGTCTTTTGGCAGAGATCAGCCTGCAGATTTACTAACTGTCAAGCTCCTTGATAAAGTACGGTTCAATTGACTGCACATAGTCGAGGTGCCCTGTATAAATTCTGAGATGAGCCACAGCTAGAGTGACCTTCATGCTTACCACAAGGCTCGTCACTCCATTTCAGAAACCACAAGCATGAATGCCATCCGGTGATGGGTCAGACTGTGGGCATGCCCCCATGTTTGGACCACCCTGGAGAAACTTTACAATATTTAGCAGATTTTGTTTCAAGACTTATTACAATCTACATCCCCTTCACAGGGCATCAACATTTGACCATAGCTGTGAGCAGGAAGATTGGAGACAAGATGTTCTCGATTTGACCAATCGGATTATGCAGTTGATTAGCACAACCCCATTTCCTCATTTCATTGAGATCCTCCTATCTCCCTCTGATGCTGATCCTCACAGCTTGACTGTGGTGCAAGTTAAAGCTGCAGGATGATAAATATTATTCTGAGATCTCTCATGCATTCCCTGCCTTCCTTTGCCTTTCCAGTGCTTTCCTGTAGGATTTCCTGGTGACTGCAGGTGCTACAATAGAATGACTTTGAGCATCTCTGGCTTTTGGTGATATCTTCTCACCATGGCAACAGGACCTTGGGCGATCAGATCAAAGTGGCAGTAGCATGTGCACAGCCAGTAACTGAGAAAGCCGCCTCAGGATCTCAATCATCCTTTTGGGGCAGCTGCCAGACTGCCTTGGCTACAAACCTCTTTGATATCTAGTAGTCAGGCCAATGAAATCGGAAGTCCAGTCTTTTATTCAACTGTCTAGATATTGGGTCGCTTCTACTTGCATTGCAATGGGGTTTGTGGGGCTGGGGTAACCTTAGTGGTGATTGGGTATTGGTCACTTTTGTACAATTTGATACACCTAAGAGGCTTGTTGGGCTATTTTCAAGAACAAAGGAAGTCAACGACATTGTCTAGAACTGGAACCAGATGACATAAGGATAGTAGATACATTTCAAAAGGATGTCACTGCAATGTCATAGAGTAATACAACATGGAAGCAGGGCCTTCACCCTCACTGCCCTGTTTAGTGTCTACTAAGCTAGCCCTGTTTGGCCACAATTTCCCCATATTTCTCTATACCTCTGTTATCCATAACTTATCCAAATTTATTTTAAAATTTGTTATTGTCACTGTCTCAGCCCTTTCCCTTAGAGCTCATTCCACATCTACACCCTCCTCTGCATTAAGCAGTTGCTCCTCTCATCCCTTTTAAACATTTTACCTCTCACATTATACCTATACTCTCCCTAGATATGTCCATCATGTCTTATACATCTCTGTTAGGTCATTCTTCAATATCATATGATCCAAGGAACAAAGTTCTATCCAGTCCAAACTCTCACTTTTGCGAAGTCTCTAGAGTCCTGGTAGCATCCTTGTAAATCTTCTCTGCATCCTTTCCAGTTTAATGATGACTTTCTGATAACAGTGCAACCAAAATCTGTGCACAATATATCAAGTGCTCCTCTTTCCAGCCACATCCTAAAGACCTGCAGTTTGACAGGTTAACTGGCTGTTCTAAATTACCCCTTAGTGTTGCTTTAATCACAGGGTATGTGAGAGAGTATAAGCTGTTTGAGTATATTGAAACATTGTAGGAGGAATGAGATTAATGGGATTTTTCCTCTAGAAGCTAGCATTGATATGATGGGCCAAGTGGCCTCCTGTGGTGCAGTAAATAAGATAATGCGAAAGAGTTGCTGACAGTTCAGATGCCTTCCATGTTTATTGCATTGACTTTGAACAGTTGCAGATCTGTCCATATTGATCTTATAGTATCACGTAACATCAATTACCTCATGTGAAGATAGTCGGACTAAAATTATCTGGCACCTATGCAAATGCACTTTCTCCAGCTGGACTTCTGGAATCAAAGCAGGAAGCAGCCCAGGCGTACCATGGCACAACATCCCAGCCCATCAACTAATTCAATGCAGACCAGCAATCAAAACCAGAATCAGGCGTTTTATTGATTCACAAGTGAGGACATTAAGCGATCCCAAAATGTGATCTTATCAAACTACTTACAATATATCTCAATTGAGTGCAGGAATTGTGGCAATTATCAACGTAGAATTCAAAATGAGCCCTACTATGGAGAGTATTGAAAAAATGTTTATAAACTCAAAAACAGAACATAAAACAAAATGTTCTGTCATTAATACAATTCAGTGAAACCAGATGACCTCAGCAAATTTTGCTTTGTGTAATGGTGGACTAGAGACGATATCAAATCAGCAGCCAATTTTACGTCTCTTTTCATTTTTGCTCATACGAACTCCATAGGGGGAAAATAACATGGAAATATTATGATGTGCTGCCACCTCTTTATCATCTATCATAGGCTGATACATACAAAGTCCATTAGAGTGTACTGGGAGAGAGAGGTCACTAAAGTGGAGCTTTCTATCTTATAAGGCCAGTATGTCTAACATCTGTGAAAGGATTTTGAAGGTTAAAAAATATATGCACATAGAAAGATAGTTGATAGGGGTAGTCAGCATGGCTTTGTTCATGGGAAATCATATCACAAACTTAATTGTTTTGATGAAGTGACCAAGAAAGCTGATGAAGGCAGGATGGTAGGCATGATTTAGATGGAATTTACTCAATGAGCCATTTTTAATGGGATCCCACCACCAAACACACCTTTACCCACAACCCCCACCTCCCACTCTCTGCTTTCCTCAAGAATTGCTCCCTGTGATTCCCTTGTCCATTCACCCACACCCCCCCCCCACTAATCTCCCTCCCTGCAAGCAACGTAAATGCTACCCTACCCATGCAACTCCTTCCAGGTGAGGCAACACTTCGCCTGTGAATCTGTTGGGGTCATCTGTAGTATCTGGTGCTCCTGATGTGGCTTCCCAGTTGTACAGAATGCTAGTGAGACTGCGGTTGGAACATTGTGTTCAGTTTCAGCAGTCCTACAATAAGATTGTTATTATTAAACTGGAAACAGTGCAGAAAAAGTTTACAAGGATGCTGTCAGGACTTGAGGGTCCAAGCTATTGGGAAAGGTTGGAGAAGTTAGGACTTTATTTCTTAGAGCATAGGAGACTTAGAGGTCAAGAACTAGTGTGCAAATCTGGAAGTGTTTCAGATTTCTGGAACATTGGGATATTTTCTGGTATGACATGTACAAAAACGATGAGTTAAACCTGAACTTGAGAGGGATCAAGCAGATTTGCTAGAGCTCTTGGGGAGGATTTAAACGAGTTTGGCGGGGGTTGTGGGGGAATCTAAGTGATAGGTCAGAGGATGGGGCAGATTCTGTGCAGGGAGATGCAGCATGCAGATAGTCTGAGGAAAGGTAGGCAATTAAAGGGTAAAATTGCAAACAGTGGGATGGGTTGAACTGTGTCTATTTTAATGCAAGACGTATCAGGAACACGGGCTGATGAACAGAGCATGGAACAGTACATGGAACTAAGATGCTGTGGTCATTACAGAGACTTGGTTGTCACAAGGGCAGGAATGGCTGCTGGATGTTCTGGAGTTTAGATGTTTGAAAAGGAACAGGGAGAGAAGCAAAAGAGGTGGGGGACTGACATTGCTAACAGGGATTTTATCACTGCCGAAAGGGAGGATGTCATAGAAGGATTGTCTACTGAATAAGTAAGGGTAGATTTACGATAGAGGAAGGGAGCACTTACTCTATTGAGAGTATTCTATAGCTCTCCCAATCCTCCTTAGCAACAGAAGTACTGAAGAAAGATCAGGAAGCAGTTTTTGGAAAGGTACAAAAATAATTGGGTTGCTGCGATGGGGTCTTTAACTTATCTAATATTGATTGGCACTGCCTTAGTGCAAAATGCTTGAATGGGGCGGAATTTATTAGATGTATCCCAAAAGGATCCCTGACTCAATACGTCGACAAGCTGGCCAGAGGAAAGGCCATATTGGACTTGGTGCTAACAATGAAGCAGTTCAGGTGTCAGATCTCTCAGTGGGTGAGCGTTTTGGAAACAGTGACCACAACTCCCTGATCTATACCATACCCTTGGAAAGGGGTAGGAGCAGGCAGTATGGGGAAGTATTTAATTGGGAGAGACAAAAATATTAGGCAGGTACTGGGGAGTATAAATTGGGAACAAATGTATTAAGGGAAATGCACTACAGAAATGTGGAGGTTGTTTAGGGAGCACTTGGTGGGGGTTCTCTATGGGTTTGTTTCATTGAGGTAGGGAAAGGATGGTAGGGTGAAGGAACAATGGATGACAAGAAATGTGGAACATTTAGTCAAGAGGAAGAAAGAAGCTTATCTGAGATTTAGGAAGAAATGATTAGACAGGGCTCTAGAGTTACAGGAGAGCTAAGAGGGAGCTGAAGAGTAGATTTAAGAGAAGTAGAAGGAGATATCAGAAGGCATTGGGGAGTAGGATTAAGGAAAACCCCGAAGTGTTCTACACATCTGTGAGGAACAGAAGGATGGCCAGATTGAGGGTAGCAGTGATCAGAGATGGAGGAAACATGGGCCTAGAGTCATAGGAGGTAAGGGGCATCCTGAATGGGTATTTTGCTTCGGTATTCACCAGTGAAAGGGACCTTATCATTTGTGAGGTCAGCATAAAACAGGCTGATATGCTAGAACATGTCACCATTAAGAAAGAGGATGTTCTAGGAAAAATATTAGGATATCCTGAGGCCAAACAGGATATACCCAGGGTACTATGGGATTCAAAGGAAGAGTTGGCAATGATCTTTGCATCCTCACTCGCCACAGGAGTAGTACCAGATGAATGAAGAATGTCAAATGCTATTACAAACAAGAAAAAATCCACAGATGCTGGAAATCCAAGCAACACACACAAAGTGCTGGAGCAGGCCAGGCAGCATCTATGGAAAAGAGTACAGTCAAGCTTTCAACCCGAAACCCTTTGGCAGGACTGACAAATGTTATTCCTTTGTCAAGAAAGGGAGTAAGGATAAACCTAAGAATTATAGACCAATGAGTCTTACTTCCAGTGCTGGGCAAATTATTGGAAAAAAATTTTAGAGATAGCATTTACAAGTATTTGGAGAAGCATAGTTTGATTACGGATAGTCAGCCAGGCTTTGTGAAGGGCACATCATGCCTCACAAGGCTGACTGAATTCTTTGAGGATATGACAAAGCACATCGATGAATGTAGAGCAGTGGAAGTAGTCTATATGGATTTTAGTAAGGCATTCCCTATGGTAGTTCCCCATTGCAGTTCCCTATGGTAGGCTTATTGAGAATGTCAGGTACATGAGATCCAGAGGGACTTGGCTGTGTGGATATAGAATTGGTTTGTCCATAGAAGGCAGAGGGTGGTAGTAGCTGAAGAGTATTTTGCCTGGGGGTCAGTGACCAGTGATGATCTGCAAGGATCTGGTGTGGGACCCCCTGTTCTTTGTGATTTTTATAACTAATGCGGATAAGGAAATGAAAGGGTGGGTTAGTAAGTTTGCAGACTGCATGAAGGTTGGTGGGGTTGCAGATAGTATGGAGAGTTGTAGGTTGGAATGGGACTTTGACAGGCTGCAGAACTTGGCTGTGAAATGGCAGATGGAGTTCAACCTAGAAAAGTGTGAAGTAATTAATTTTGGATGGTCAAATTTGAAGGCAGAATAAAGGATTAATGGCAGGATTCTTGGGAGTGTGAAGGAACAGAGAGACCTTGGGGTCCACGTCCATTGATCCCTCAAACTTGCTGCGTAAGCTCATAGGGTTGTTAAGACAGTGTATGGTGTGTTGGTCTTTGTTATTTCAGGGATTGAGTTAAAGACTCATGAGGTAATATTACAGCTCTATAAAGCCTTGGTTAGACCTTTGGAATATTGTGTTAATTCATCACTTCATTATAGGAAGGATGTGGAAGCTTTCTAGAGGCTGCAGAGGATATTTAATAGGATTCTGCCTGGATTAGAGGGCATGTGCTATGAAGGTATGTTGAGCGAGTAAGGGTTTTTCTCTTTGGAGTGAAGGAGGATATGAGGTAATTTGATAGAGGTGTACAGGGTGATAAAAGGAATATATAGATGGATAACCAGAAACTTCACCTTGACGAAATGAGTAATAAAGGGGGGCATCATTTTAAGGAAGGAAAACACAGAGGGGGATGTCAGAAGTAGGTTCTTTACACAGTGAGTGGTTGGTGCATGGAACACCCTGCCAGGGTTGGTAGCAGAGGCAGATACTTTACGGGCATTTAAGAAACTCTCAGATAGGCACATGGATGAAAGAAAATTGGTGGGCTATTGAAGAGGAAAGGTAGATTAGTTAAGAGATTGCCACAGCATAGTGGGCTACAGGGCCTGTACCTTGCTATAATGGTAAACAGGCAGGGCAAGGAAATGGAACAAAGGCTTCATCCTTCAGAGAGCTCACATTGAATCAGTAACATTGTTTGGTGCTGTAAGATTCCCATTATTCATTTACCATAGGTTCCAACATAGAGAGAGGCCATTCAGGCTATTGAATTTATGCCAACTCACAAAGCAATCACATTCCCCCCACAACATTCCCTGGTAAGTTATTTCCCAATATTCTCACCAAGCCCCCAAGATTCTACCACTTTTCTACATACAAAGGGACAATTTAGAGTGGCCAATTAATTGACCAGTTAGCAGTCGTTTTGGATGTAGGAGCTCCTAGGGGAAACCTATGTGGTCCCACGCAGTCTCCAAACAGCTAGTAATGGAGGTTAGAATTGAACCCAGGTCACTAAAATTGTGAAGTAACTACTGTACTAGCTGAGCCTCAGTACCACAGAGTATTGTTTACATTTGCCAGGAATTGGAGAGAGTACATGTTCATGGTTTCCACTATTTGCCAACTTAACACACTGGGAATTTCTTTATATTGCCATTGTCATCACAGAACACAGAGAGCCATATCAAAAAGAAGAGTCTGAAATATTATTTCTGGGGACTTTGGCCCAATTTGTGACAATACTGGTGTGTTCAGTATCGGTTCCAGCTTTGAGGTTGTTTAATAGTGGTATTGTGATTTTGCACCACTAGAGGGCCTCACAGAGCTGATTGATTGGGGGAGTCCCCGCACCGGAAGAAGCTGGCAAGTCAATAATTCAGTGAATTCCAGAGGCTACACTACCCAGGCAATTAGAAACCCAACACTGCATTTCCTGAATTTAGTTCCAATGTCTCCAGGTGCTCTCCCAGTTTTTTGGTCATGTTCCAGACCAAAAATGGGTAGATCCTAGTTGCAACAACTTTATGTAAAGTGGAAACTACTGGAAATGCTCAGCAGGCCAGGCAACATATGTGGAAAGAGAAATATAGTTAAGGAGTTAGGTCAAAAACTCTTCATTATAACTATTGAAAACCTTCTGAACATTTCTGGAGCTTTCCATTTTTATTTAAATTTCCAGTGTCTGCCATCTCATGATTTTCAATCTACATGTATGTACCATTTTAACAGGGGCCACAAGGGTTCAGTAAGTTTACAAATCCTCGGAAACGATGCATCAGAAAGTTGACAAGGATGATGCTAGGGTTAGGGTCCCTTATTTACTTGGGGAAGTTGGAGTTTGTCTTCAGGCAGAGATGATGAGGGAAAATTTTTAAAAAGGTGTTAAACACTTGACAGATTTTGGTAAGAGTAAAGGACATGAAGCTGTCTCCTCAGTTTTGGGGACTGGGTTTTGGACAGCTGGCAAAAAAAATCAGTGAAGAAAGCACTGAAGGACACAGTGAATTGGAGCATAATGGCACAGTGTACATTGCTGGAGGATTCAATGGCATCTTTTGAAAGAACAAGATAAATATTTGAAAAGCACTAGCTCCAAGTCAATTGGAGGATGTGGGCTGATTGGATCATCTTTTTAAATGCTGGTCCATACCAGTGTCCTCTCTCTGCAGTTTTGTGTAAGAAAAGTTAGAGGATTTCCAGCCCCTGATCTAACTTTAAGAGGTTACTTCACTTTACCTGAACCAGGAGCAGCTTCTTTTTGGTTCAATGTGCCTTATGTCCTTTCTAGTATTCTGCATTTTTATTTCAGGATTAACGAGTTATCTGTTGCATTGGAGAGACTCAAAATACAGAATGCAGAGAAGGAGCGAACTATCACCTCACTCAACCGTACCCTGGAGAAGTTGGTAGGTGTGGCTGCCATGTCTTGTCACTAAGCTGATGAGGTGAGATATGATAAATCAACACAGGAAGACAAGAAGAGGATGAGGCTGTTCAACACTTAAGATTCATTTCTAAAAAGCTTATGCCCAAAATCCTTCCAGAAAATTATGGGGCTGCAATATTAGTGCAGGGACATTGGTAAAGAAAGAAGACAAACTAATTAAGTTCTCAGCTTTAATGGTATAGTACAATGTAGTACCGCAAGGAGATATGGCAAGGATATATAAGTTTTGCTTAGAGCACTGTATGTCTCTGAGTTCTTTGTCATTAAAGATATGCACAGCTTCGTCCAATCAAAGGAAACAATTTTAAAAATCCTGCTCACCTGAGAATTTTTATATGGGCAAATGATGTTATATTTCTTGCTAATTTTCATTTGAAATTAATCCCATCATGGTGCCTGACCCAATTATTTTTTGTGTTGTTTTGAAGGACTTCACAGAAAAGACAATGGAACAGCAATGGCAGGTATTCTTGGGAATAATGCACAAGGTGCAAAATCAGTTCATCCCCCAGAGAAGGAAGGATTCAAAGGGGGGAAAGTGGCCTCAGTGGTTGACAAAGGAAGTCAGAGACTGCATAGCATTAAAAAAAAAGGAAATATGATAGAGCTAAGGTGAGTGGGAGGACAGATGATTGGGAAGTTTTTAAGGAACAAGAGAACTTAACTAAAAAGACAATACGGGGAGAAAAAATGAGGTACGAACGCAAGCTAGCCAGGAATATAAAGGAAGATAGCAAAAGCTTTTTTAGGTATGTGAAGAGAAAGAAGATAGTTAAGAACAATGTTAGGCCCTTGAAGAATGAATTGGGTGAAATTGTTATGGGAAACAGAGAAATGGCAGAAGAATTTAATGAGTACTTTAGATCTGTTTTCACTAAGGAAGACACAAGCAATCTCCCAGATGTATGGATGGGCCAAGGACATAGGGTAACAGAGGAAATGAAACAGATTGACATTCGGAGGGAAACAGTGATGAGGAGACTGATGGGACTGAAGGCTGACAAATCCCCAGGTCCAGATGGTCTGCACCCTAGGGTACTAAAGGAGGTGGCCCTGGAAATTGCAGATGCATTGGTAATCATTTTCCAATGTTCCTTAGATTCAGGATCAGTTCCTGAGGATTGGAAAATGGCTAATGTTATCCCACTTTTTAAGAAAGGAGGGAGGGAGAAAACAGAGAACTATCGACCTGTCAGCCTGACATCGGTGGTGGGAAAGATGCTAGAGTCCATTATTAAGGATGAAATAGTGGCATATCTAGATAGCAGTGATAGGATTGGGCCGAGCCAACATGGATTTACCAAGGGTAAATCATGCTTGACTAATCTGTTGGAGTTTTTCGAGGATGTAAACAGGAAGTTAGACGGGGGAGATCCAGTGGATGTAGTGTACCTCGATTTTCAGAAGGCATTTGATAAGGTCCCACATAGAAGATTGGTGGGTAAAATCAAAGCTCAGGGCATCGGGGGGAAGGCATTGACATGGATAGAAAACTGGTTGGCAGATAGAAAGCAAAGGGTAGCGGTGAATGGGTGTTTCTCGGAATGGCAGGTGGTGACTAGTGGGGTGCCACAGGGCTCGGTGTTGGGACCACAGCTGTTTACCATTTACGTTAACGATTTGGATGAAGGCATAGAAAATAACATCAGCAAATTTGCTGATGATACTAAGCTGGGTGGCAGTGTGACATGTGATGAGGATGTTAGGAGAATTCAGGGTGACTTGGATAGGCTGAGTGAGTGGGCAGATACTTGGCAGATGGCATTTAATGTGAATAAGTGTGAGGTTATCCACTTTGGGAGTAAGAACAGGAAGGCAGATTATTATCTGAACGGTATAGAGTTGGATAAGGGAGTAATACAAAGAGATCTCGGAGTCCTTGTTCATCAGTCACTGAAGGTGAATGAGCAAGTGCAGCAGGCAGTGAAGAAGGCTAATGGAATGTTGGCCTTTATTACAAAAGGAATTGAGTACAAGAGCAAGGAAATCCTCTTGCATTTGTACAGAGCCCTGGTGAGACCACACCTGGAGTATTGTGTACAGTTTTGGTCTCCAGGGTTAAGGAAGGACATCCTGGCTGTAGAGGAAGTGCAGCATAGATTCACGAGGTTAATTCCTGGGATGTCTGGACTGTCTTACGCAGAGAGGTTAGAGAGACTGGGCTTGTACACGCTGGAATTAAGGAGATTGAGAGGGGATCTGATTGAAACATATAAGATTATTAAGGGATTGGACAAGATAGAGGCAGGAAATATGTTCCAGATGCTGGGAGAGTCTAGTACCAGAGGGCATGGTTTGAGAATAAGGGGTAGGTCATTTAGGACAGAGTTAAGGAAAAACTTCTTCTCCCAGAGAGTTGTGGGGGTCTGGAATGCACTGCCTCGGAAGGTAGTGGAGGCCAATTCTCTGGATGCTTTCAAGAAGGAGCTAGATAGGTATCTTATGGATAGGGGAATCAAGGGATATGGGAACAAGGCAGGAACCGGGTATTGATAGTAATTGATCAGCCATGATCTCAAAATGGCGGTGCAGGCTCAAAGGGCCGAATGGTCTACTTCTGCACCTATTGTCAATTGTCTATTGTCTATTGTCTAATCATGGTTCAGTTTGCCCTGGTGGTAGGATGTTTTGAAAAGATTTTAGTAATGGATCACATTGAAGGACGTTCTTTATATCTGAACTACTATCCATTGCACATAATAGAATGACTGCCATCATCATAATAGAAGAGTCTAAAAGATAGATACTGGAATATTTATTTCTGGTTATAAATGGCAGGCTATTAATATTGTGACTTGGAAGTATGCGATAAAGTTAGCACCCATTGTGGCAGGTCTGCTAAACTCTGGGAATCTGATGACCAACCTTTAGCTAAGGCTGGTCAACTTTCTGGAGGTACAGTTTCATCAAACAGCAGTTGAGATCATTGTAACATGCGCTGATAGTGTAAATCAGTCGATGATCAGTCAACTATTCTTCATCCTAACTGACATCAATGGAAAGGAAAATAGGGTGTGGTATCCAATTGACTAGCTATATTGATGTTGACAATTTAAAGTTAAAATTATAGCCTAGCTCTGAAAGAGAGATACGGTAACAAGATGATTTGTCCCACCATTTGGTCCTTCTGTTTGTGTACGTTTTGAGAGATTTTCCAATAGACCTTCCATGTGATTTCTATTGATGATCCATTATATTGTACAGGATGTAATATCACAGAACTCAGTGTCCTGTTAATTAATTGTTGCAACCCACATCCAGTTAAATTCCTGATGAAGTATCAGGTGTTGGGTCCTGAAGAACGGTTTCAGCCCGAAACATCGACAGTTTATTCATTTCCATAGATGCTGCATGACCTGCTGAGTTCCTCCAGCATTTTGTGTGTGTTGCTCTGGTTAAATTAGCCCAGTTACTTGCCCAATTTCATCTTGAGGCAAGAGAATTTTCCATTTGCAGTGTTTTATACCATTGATATCTTACATGCACCAAATGTAATCATTTATTCCTGCAAGCAGTACGAGTGTGGCAGTTCAGGTCAATGTTTGTGTCCGTCTCTTACTGCCCTCTGAAACGAGTGTCTTGTTGGGATGTTGCTGTTGTCTGTAGTCACATATAGAGCAGTTAGGAATGGAACCAAGTACAACAGGGAACCTAACTCACTCCTGGGTCATTATTCTGATTTATTGGCCCAATGGATACAATAATTTCTCTTTATATCCCCACATGCCTGAATCTGCACCTGTTCTGTTGGAGCATTCGCCATTCCTTGACCTATCTCTATCAGTAATGTTTCCTAAGTTATTACTTTTATTTCTTCTGCCACAAATTCTGGCCAACTAACAAGAGTAGATTGTGTGGATTACATAGCCCCAGGTTTAATTCCATTTGGTGACTAATTGAGTAATCTCAGTGAGTATTGGAAATTGGCTTCTAAAACTGAGTCGGGGTGTGAAGAGGAAATAAAATCCATTTCTGATCAAAGGCTGGAAAAAAATATTCATGTGTTGTTTCAAGAACAAAAACTGGTTTGATCCTTAGTTTTTCTAAGGTAGAGCAGCAAGCAGGAGTTAAACCCCCAGTAAGAGCAAAGAGTATAAGGAGAGGAGTTTTTAAATGGATGAATCTAGATTCTTCTTATTTTTTTGGAATAAAATTATCCTTGTTTTCAATTATATTGCCAAGATATGTCTAAAGTTTGCTTTCATAAACCAAAGCTGTTGCTAATGGAAAAAAAACAGATTTTTACTCCATGTTCTTACTGCAATTATACATGTTGTTGGAATTTTCTGCAGTTTTTCTGAGCTGAACAAACACTTGTCAACCCTCATCGTGGAATTTTAATTAGAAGTTGGAGAAGGAAACATTTGTCACTGCTCCAACTTTTTACAGAATTTCTTTGCTGGGTTTGGATTGCTAATTGATTCTTGACTGCTAACAGGAATCGGGTACAATTGAAGTTACAAGTGAATCCCAGGAGAACGAAGCCCTCAGGACTGAGATAGAATCCTTACATCAAACCTTACACAACATTGCTCAGGTACAAAATAAAATGGATCAATGCATGAGAGCGATCTGTTGGTCTGTTCTTCAAAAATGTGCTGGTTTAATAGGTAACGTCTTATAAAGTAGCATCTAACAACTAGGGCAAGAGAGAGAGGGGAGAGGGACACTTAGAGAAAGCATCAACAAGGGATGAATATAAAAATAAACAGGAGCGGGCAACTGACCCCGTGTGCTTGATCTGCCATTCAGTAAGGTCAGGACTAGTTTGTGACCTCAGCGCCACTTTCCTGCACCGACCCCATATTAATTTGTTCCTTTAATATAGTATCTGTATTTTTTTTTGGTCTCCATCTTGAGTTTCTTCAGGGAATGATCCTCCAGTGCAGAGAATTCCAAAGATTCACTAATCTCTGAGTGAAGAGATTTCTTGTGGCCTCTACTTTGAATGGCCAACCACTTATTTAAGATCAGTGAACCCTGGTTCTAGACATCATTTCCATCTATCTTGTCAATGCAAGTAATGAGACCACCTCAGTTTTTCTATACTCCAGAGAGAATGGGCCCCACTCTGCTTAATCTCAGAATACATACATTCAAGCCAGCAATCTACTAATGAATCTTTGTACCACTTCTTCAACTTATATATCGCTCCATGAGGAGGGAGACCAGACGTCTCCAGACCAGAGAGCCTACATAATTGGCTTTGTCTTGTGCTGAAAGCCACGTAGGCAAGTCTTGTGTCTGTAGCGGTAGGAATGACACTATTACAGCTGGGGTCGTGGGAGATTTCGGATTTCAGTTCCCATGCCGTTCTGTCAGGGGTCTGTACCCTGCATCCTGTGGGAAGCCTGTGTTTTACCCAGGTGTTTCGGTTTCTTCCCACTGTCCAAAGGCATACTGGATAGGTTAATTGATCTTTGTAAATTGTCCCGTGATCAGGGCAGGGCTAATCGGGTTTGTCAGGGGGTTGCTGGAACAGTGTGACTCAAAAGGGCAGAAGGGCCTACCCCATGCTGTGTCACTAAATAAATAAATGAGTCCTCCTTCCCAATTACTTACAGTACCTACATGCTAACTTCTAGTTATTCATGTGCAAGAATTCTGAGGTCCCTCTAAGCTGTAGTTTCTTTCAGTCTCTCAACTGTTTAAGAAATACTCACTTTTCTGTTTATTTTCTATCAAATAGATGACCCCACATTATCTTCACATCATCTTCCCATCTGTTATGTCCCTAGCTTCTGCCAGCATGTATCTTGCCAAAGTTTCTGTACATTCTGTATGTACACCGTCAGCAGAATATTACACTTGAGCCTCTCACTGCTGACGTAGACTATAACCAGGGGGCACCAGCACTGACAAGCTACAGGGTTCCTTGTTCTCCTGAATGGTGACAACTTGGGTGGGTAACAAAGGCATGCTTGCATCATTTCAAGATTGTTGGTTAGGTCATAATGTCTGGGGGTGAAAGGGGTGCAGTGCTGAGGGGCTTTAGATTGGGAGGAGATAAGCCCTTCTAGCACGTGCAGAAAATTTAGATTGCAAAGTTTTTTTGTTTGCATTTACAACATGCACAATCAATCGCATTCATTGTTCTGCTTCCCTTTTTCCCCAGGCTGCAATTCTTGATGCGGACATGGCGAGCTCTCTGTCTAGGGAAGCAGTGTCTGAAGAGACTGAGGCTGATTCTGGCAGAGTGGGGCCAACCTCTGTCCGTACATCTTCTCCGTGGAGGCACAGGTCACCCACCCACTCCCGATCCCCGCTTCGCAACCGCTCCCCGTCTGCTGGCGACTCCACGTTGTCCGCAGTCCAGACGGCACTGCAGAGGCGGCAGCTGCAGGTGCAGGTGAGCGCTCAGCTGCAGTTTCCCTGGCAGTAATGAAGGTGTTCCGCGTGGAAAGTGGTTCCAGATATGTTCCAGGATCCAGAAACAGAAAATGTTTTTGTGAGAAGCAGAGTATTCAGTTCTCGTGTGGTAACAAATTTCAGAAGCAAGGTTTCGTTGGACATTTATTAGTGCGGTATGCAGTTAGTGCATGCCGAACTTATCACCTTGATGCTTTGTATACACCTCCCCTATCCCCAGAACTTGCATCTTCAAATACTGAACCATGGTCACTTTACATAACAGACAATCTGCAGGATAAACTCAGCAGGCTGAGCAGCTGGAAAGGAATTGTCAATGTTTCGGTTTGAAAATCTGCGCCAGGATAATTCAAACCCAAACTTCAAGAATTCCTTCATTCCCCGTTCATCTAGCTGAGTTCTTCCAGCAAATTGTTTGTTGCTCCAGATTCCAGCATCTGCAAGCCCTTGTGTCTCCAGCATTTCAAATACAGTTTGTCTTTAGCACCACTACTCCACATGCCGAGGTCTCACTGTTATCCCAGCTACTCAAGTCAACACGTATCTTCCCAAAGACCAGTCCAGTATCTGGGAAGATTAGAAACCAGTGCCACGTTGGATTTTTCAAGTCGTGGACAGCATTCAGTCAGTTGCTAAATGCTCAGTCAACAAGACTGGGAATTTCTTCTTTAGAGGTTTTGCTGGCTGCTCGCTCTGCAGAACCTACTCACTCCTTGGCATTATGGGGGCTGCAAAGAAAAGAGCCATCAGGACCATCCCAGAGGCTGCTGAGCGAGCCTCCAGGTGGCCATGGATCAAGAGGTGTGACCTGTGGATCAAAGCTGATCAACCCTGGCTGGATCGCCTGGGTGAGAGTGTCTGATCTTGGAGGACTCGAAACACCGAATGATGCCAAGTTTCATCACTGATGATGTCTTCTAGCGCATCCTCAGATGTATCTCAACATCATAGCTAAAACATTAACCTCCTTCCCCTTTCCAGATCTTTCGGCCTCTATCTCTGGAAACAGTCGATTCAACGATATCTTTTATAAACTACTGACTGTCACAGCTTCCTTGACTATACTTCTTTGTAAAAATGCCATTCCCTTCTCCCAGTTTCTCCATCTCTCCCACATCTGCTTTCAGGATGAGGTTTTTCATAACAGAAGTAATGAGATGTCCTCCTTCTTCAAAGAATTTCTTGTGTTTAAAGCATTCAGTATCTAGGCTGAGCATAAAATCAGAAAATGTTTTAATTAGTTTTGGATATCATTCACCTTGATAAGCACAAATTTTACAATGAAAAGAAATACTGAACAAGTGAGAATGGTTTAATAGATGTTTGAATACTGGGAGGTGATGGGAGGAAAAGGTTAACTAGGAAGTTTATGTCAATCGATTTTCTTAAGGTTACTGGGCAGGATTTGGAGCTTCACAATGAGAACTATGTGATCTATGAACTGCTCTGATTGTAGTCCCTTCCCATCTCCACTTCTTCCTTGTTTGCAGTAGTTCAAAGGCATCCTTACATACCTGTGGTTGCAAAAATGTTGAAACTTTCTAACTCGTGCAACCCTGTTTATAATTCTTCTTAAAGAGAGAGAGGGAGAGAAAACGGATTACACAATAATTCTGTGAACTCTGTCCAACTGGGGTGGAGGGGAAGTGTTTGAAGTTGTCTGTTCTTCAGTTGCCTTTAATGAGGTGGAAATGGCTGAACCCATTTGATACTTAGTCTTTTGAACATTTTGCATTTAGAATTAGCCAAGGAGGATTATGGAGTTTGAGAACAGCATTTTGCTGGCAATTAGTAGCACGTCATGTATTAATTTGGTGTGACAAGGATTAGGCCCAGTGGGAATGTCAGCATTTCTGACAGGTCTTTTATTCCCCCATTGCCAGGCAACGTTGAACTGGAAACACCAAGAAAATTTGTGCCAATGCAGACAAAATGAAAGTTGTTGGGCAGAGTGTTTTGAGTGAATAAACTAGAGGAGTCAGGCAAGGACTTTGTCTTGGATTCAGATCCAGATAAATATTGGAAGAAAAGCAAACCTGAGTAAGATAGAGAGAAGCAAGTTCAGAATAGGGCAGGAAGTCACTGC
Organism: Hemitrygon akajei; assembly: GCF_048418815.1. Classification (NCBI taxonomy): domain Eukaryota; kingdom Metazoa; phylum Chordata; class Chondrichthyes; order Myliobatiformes; family Dasyatidae; genus Hemitrygon; species Hemitrygon akajei. The sequence goes on along the minus strand of NC_133126.1, from coordinate 118,833,485 downwards.
CGTGATTGGCATGAATGGACTGTAGAACTCTAGGCAGACAGAGTGGAAGTGGCTGGTTTGAGAGGTATCTACCTCCAAAGGCAGTGCGCAGCAGTCGTTGAAGGACAGAAATCGGGGTTTGCTCTGATGCATTCCACAAAGGTGGTATGCTCGTGACATCCCTGCAGTAATTCTGTTGGGCAGTGCTCTCAGAGTCCGGACTCATTATAGGTGATGAGGCGAGAGATTTTTTAAATACTAGGGCATTAATACAGTTAGAAATGGGAGCATGAGGCAGGATCAGAGCGAGGACTAGAACATTAGGTCTAAGTCAGCAATAACACTAAGTCAGCAATAAAAACAGGGATGCTGGAAATCCTCAAAGGGTCAGTCAGTAGCCGTGAAGTGAGAAATACTGCATTTAAGTGAGAAAATGCCAGAAGAACTCAGAAGATCAAACAGTGCCTGTGGAAAGAGAAACCGTTTACAGTTCAGAACAGGGGTTCCCAAGCTGGGTCCACAGACCCCTTGCTTAATGGTTTTGGTCCAGGGCATAAAAGCAGCTGGGAACCCCTGGTTTAGAGCCCAGCCCGTTATCAGAACTAAGAAATTAGTAAGTTAATTGAAAGAGGGCAATGGGTGGAACAAAGGGAATGCCTGCAATAGGTTGAAATGAAGAACCGACCATTGACTGCAGAGCTGAGCTCATTGGCTTTTGCAAGGTTCAAGTTCAAAGTATATTTATTATCAAAGAATGTATAAATTATACAATCTTGAGATTCATCTTCTTACAGGCAGCCACAAAACAAGAAACCCAAAAGAACCCATTAAAGAAGACCAACAAACACCCAAGCAACACGCACAGAGTGCTGGAGGAACTCAGCAGGCCAGGCAGCGTCTATGGAAAAGAGCAAGCAGTCGACATTTCAGGCCGAGACCCTTCTTCAGGACCGATTCTGATTCCATAGATGCTGCTTGTCCTGCTGAGTTCCTCCAGCATTTTGCGTGTGTGGCTTGGATTTCCAGCATCTGCAGATATTCTTGTCTTTGTGCGCAGAGAGCAGAGAAAACACGCAAGTCGGGCATACAGTAAAAGCGAGCAACAGCTTTCAGAGCAAAAGTGAGTTTATATACACAAAGCCTGGATCAGCCAGAGCAAGCCCACAGTCTCAGCCTCAGTTTATCACACAGTGGGGCAAATCATTGCTAAGCTTGCAGATACGAAGGCTGGATCAACTGGAGCAGGCCACAGCCTCAGCCTTAGTGCCGTGGAGAGCAGAATAAATGTCACGGAGCAGTGAGCAGAACTCACTGGACCCTTGTCTCCAGTCCTCAGCACCCGGCCTTTCGGCCTTTTCAATCCGTCCAGCCCAGTGTTTAAATTGTCCAAGCACTGAGTCATCCCTTACACTAGGACCCGGGCCCTGTCGCTTCGACACACTCTGGGCCTGGACCCCGCTGTCACATTCTAACCCATATCCAACCTTCCCAAATTGGCCTGGTGCTTAGATCAATCAAACTTCACTCTCGATTTTGGTGAACAAGCTCCGAAACTCTTCCGCTCCAACTTTTCCCTACTTCGCATGCCCCAACCCTGTCTCAACCTCACTCCAACCACTTCTTCTCAAACATGCCTCAACCTCGCTCCAACTCTGTTTATGTGTGGTTAGGGAATGAGACAGGGCAGGTGACAGAAGTTTGTGTGGGGGAACACTTTGCATCCAGTGACCACAAAGCCATTAGTTTCAAAGTAAATATGCAGAAAGGTAGGTCTGGATCATGGGTTGAAATCCTAATTGGAGAAAGGCCAATTTTGATGGTATCAAGTGTGGATTGGGACAGGCTGATTTCTGGTAAAGGTGTACTTGGGAAAGTGGGAGGCCTTCAAAAACAAAATCTTGTATGTGCCTGTCAGAATAAAAGGTAAAGATAACAACTGCAGGGAACCTTGGTTTTCAAGAGATTTTGTGGCCTCGGTTAAGAGAAAAAAGGAGGTGCATAGCAGGTATAGGCAAGTAGGAACAAAGGAGGTGTTTATGGAGTACAAGAAATGCAAGAGAACACTTAAGAAATAAATTAGGGAGGCTAAAAGAAGGCATGAGGTTGCTCTAGCAGACAAGGTGAAGGAGAATACTAGGGGCTTCTACAGGGATGTAAGAGCAAAAGGATTGGAAGAAACAAAATTGGTCCTCTGGAAGACCCAAGTAGTAATCCATATGTGGAAGCAAAACAGATGGAGGAGATTGTAACTGCGTTCTTTACGTCTGTATTTACTCAGGAGATGAATATAATTTTATAGAAGTGAGGCAAAATGGTATCAACTTCATGGACCCTGTACAGATTACAGATGAGGAGGTGTTTGCTACCCTGAGGCAAACCAGGGTGGATAAATCCACAGGACCTGACAAGGCATTCCTTTGGACTCTATGGGAAACAAGTGCAGAGATGGTTGGGGCCCTAGCAGAGATATTTAAAACATCCTTAGTGACAGGAATGGTGCTAGAGGACTGGAGGATAGCCAATGTTCTTTCACTGTTTCAAAAAGGCTGTAAATAGACTCCAGGAAATTATAGGCCAGTGAGTCTGACGTCAATTGTGGGAAAGTTATTGGAAGATATTCTAAGGGACCGGATCTTTAAGTATTTGGATAGACATGGACTGATTAAGGATAGTGAGCATGGCCTTATACATGATAGGTCATGTCTAACCAATCTTTTTTAGAGTTTTTTGAGGAAGTTACCAGGAAAGTGGGTGAAGGCAAGGCAGTGGATGTTGTCTACATGGACTTGAGCAAGGCCTTTGACAAGATCCTGAATGGGAGATTTGTCAAGATGATTTAGTCGCTCGGCATTCAAGATGACGTAGTAAATTGGATTAGACATTGGCTTTCTGGGAGAAGACAGAGAGTGGCAATAGAGAGTTGCCTTTGTGATGAGTGGTGTGCTGCAGCGATTGTTACTGGGTCCTTTGTTGTTTGTCATCTAGATCAATGATCTGGATGATAATGTGATTAACTATATCAGCAAATTGGTGGATGACACCAAGATTGGGGGATGTAGTGGACAGTGAGGGCAGCTATCATGGCTTGTAGAGAGATCTGAATCAGCTGGAAAAATGGGGTGAAAAATGGCAGATGGACTTTAATGCAGACAAGTGCGAGGTTTTGCTCTTCAGTAGAACCAACCATGGTAGGTCTTACACAGTGAATGGCAGGGCACTGAGGACAAAGAGATCTGGGAATACAGTTACATAATTTGTTGAAAGTGGCATCACAGGTAGAGAGGGCATAAAGAAAGCTTTTGGCACGTTGGCCTTCATAAATAAATATATTGAGTACAGAAATCAGATGTTATGTTGAGGTTGTATAAGACGTAGGTAAGACCTAATTTGAAGTATTGTGTGCAGTTTTGGTCACCTACCTACAGGAAAAATGTAAACAAGGAGTGCAGAGAAAATTTATAAGGCTTTTCAAGTCAAGTCAAGTCAAGTCAAGTCAACTTTTATTGTCATTTCGACCATAACTGCTGGTATAGTGCATAGTAAAAATGAGACATTTTTCAGGACCATGGTTTACATGACACTGTACAAAAACTAGACTGAACTACGTAATAATAAAAAAAAACACAGATAAAGCTATACTACAGACCTACACTGGACTGCATAAAGTGCAAAAAAACAGTGCAAGCATTACAATAATAATAAACAGGACAGTAGGGCAAGGTGTCAGTCCAGGCTTCGGGTATTGAGGAGTCTGATAGCTTGGGGGAAGAAACTGTTATATAGTCTGGTTGTAAGAGCCCAAATGCTTCAGAGCCTTTTCCCAGACGGCAGGAGGGAGAAGAGATTGTATGAGGGATGCATGGGGTCCTTCATAATGCTGTTTCCTTTGCAGATGCAGCGTGTAGTGTAAATGTCCGTGATGGCGGGAAGAGAGACCCCGATGATCTTCTCAGCTGACCTCATTATCTGCTGCAGGGTCTTGCAATCCGAGATGGTGCAATTTCCGAACCAGGCAGTGATGCAATTGCTCAGAACGCTTTCAATACAACCCCTGTAGAATGTGATGAGGATGGGGGGTGGGAGATGGACTTTCCTCAGTCTTTGCAAAAAGTAGAGATGCTGCTGGGCTTTCTTTGCTATGGAGCTGGTGTTGAGGGACCAGATGAGATTCTCCATCAGGTGAACACCAAAAAATTTGGTACTCTTTACGATCTCTACCGAGGAGCCGTCGACGTTCAGTGGGGAGTGGTCGGTCCGTGCCCTCCTGAAGTCAACAACCATCTCTTTTGTTTTGTTCACGTTAAGAGACAGGTTGTTGGCTCTGCACCAGTCTGTTAGCCGCTGCACCTCCTCTCTGTAAGCTGACTCGTCGTTCTTGCTGATGAGACCCACCACGGTCGTGTCATCGGCGAACTTGATGATATGGTTCGAGCTGTGTGTTGCAGCACAGTCGTGGGTCAGCAGAGTGAAAAGCAGTGGACTGAGCACACAGCCCTGGAGGCCCCTGTGCTCAGTGTGACGGTGTTGGAGATGCTGCTCCCGATCCGGACTGACTGAGATCTCCCAGTCAGGAAAGTCTAGGACCCAGATGCAGAGGGAGGTGTTCAGGCCCAGTAGGCTCAGCTTTCCAATCAGTTTCTGAGGGATGATTGTGTTGAATGCTAAACTAAAGTCTATGAACAGCATCCAAACATATGTTTCTTTTTTGTCCAGGTGGGTTAGGGTCCGGTGGAGGGTGGTGGCAATGGCGTCATCTGTTGAGCAGTTGGGATGGTACGCAAACTGCAGGGGGTCCAGTGAGGGGGGCAGCAGGGTCTTGATATGCCTCATGACAAGCCCCTCCGAAACACTTCATGATGATGCAACGGGACAGTAGTCATTTAGGCAGGACACTAAAGACTTCTTCGGCATGGGGACGATGGTGGCGGCCTTGAAACACGTTGGAATGGTGGCGCTGCTCAGGGAGATGTTGAAGATGTCAGTGAGAACATCTGCTAGCTGGTCTGCACATCCTCTGAGCACTCTACCAGGGATATTGTCTGGTCCAGCAGCCTTCCATGGGTTGACTCTGCACAGGGTTCTTCTCACATCGGCCACGGAGAAACACAGCACCTGGTCATTCACAGGAGGGGTGGACTTCCTTGCCGCCACATCATTTTCAGCCTCAAACCGGGCGTAGAAGTTACTCAGCGCATTTGGGAGGGAGGCATCACCTGCACAGTCAGGTGATGTTGTCTTCTAATTGGTGATGTCCTGGATGCCCTTTTGCCAGATCTGGAAGACCTGAGTTATAAGGAAAGATTGAATAGGTTTCAATAGGTACATTTAATGTTAGAAAAATGCATACAACATACATCCTGAAATTCTTTTCCTTTGCATACATCCACAAAAACAGAGGAGTAGCCCAAAGAATGAATGACAGTTAGAACCCCAAAGCCCCCCCAGCTCCCCCCTCCCACACACAAGCAAAGCAACGACCCCACCCCCCACCCCACCAGCAAAAAGCATCAGAGCCCTTCCACCGAGCACTCAAGCGTGCAGCAAGCATTAATAAAGACAGAGACTTGCAGCACCCCGAAGACTATCGTTCGCCCGGTAATTCGACTCCATGCTCCCACTGTTCTGTGCTCTCCTGTGACGCTTCAGGTTAGGACTGTATTCTTTAGAATGTAGAAGACTGAGAGGAGATTTGATAGAGGATACAAAATTATGAGGGGTATAGACAGGGTTTTTCCACTGAGGTTGGGTGGGACGACAAACAGAAATCATGGCTTAACAGTGAAAGGTGAGAAGCTTAAGGGGAACATGAGGGGAACTTCTTCACTCAGAAGGTCATGAGAGTGTGGAATGATCTGCCAGCACTAGTGGTCCATGCGAGCTCAATTTCAACATTTAAGAGAGGTTTGGATAAATACATGGATAGTAGGGTTATGGGGGCCTATGGTCCCGCTGTAGGTCAATGGGCTTAAATAGTTTTGGTATAGTGTCTATGCTGTACTTTTCTGTTACTCAATGACTCCGTCTGACACCCACATGGCTCACTTTTGCTTGCGATGATTTTTACCAAATTTGCCAATTTCAGTAGCACCATTTTAAACTGGAAGTTGCTCATGTTGTGCCATCTAGTCTTCTGAGACACGCTCAGCAGGTCGGGATATTACAAATGATTTCCATCATCAGCATTTTCTATTTGCTTTTAAACCACAAATTCAAGAATCATATTTACAAGTAGGACTGCAACAATACGTCAGATTAAACTTTAACACAGAGCCCCAATGCTTCATATATTAAACAAAATAACATTCAAGATCTCCCACAAGGTCCAAGATTGAGCTTAATATATGCAAGCTTTAGGTCAATAACACTATGGCTACATCCACACTACGCCGGATAAATCCGCAACCGAAGCTTTTTCTCTTCGTTTTTACCCTCCGTCCACACTAAAACGGCGTTTTCGTCCCCCGAAAATAGAGCTTTTCAGAAACGCTTTCCAGGGTGGGTTATTTTTGAAAATGCTGCTCGGGCAGATCAGTGCGGAAAACGTAACCGGAGACTTCTGAAAACGCTATCAGACAGCAGCGCACTATTTCATTGTTTTCTTGAACACAACCTAACAATTTCAGAACAGACGGCAAAGAGACTGAAGCCAGAAGAGTTAGAAATGTACTCAGCAAATACTTTGACCCATAACTTACTGAATAAATAAGTATACTGTATTCACTTTGCCCTGTTTTCTGTCCTTGCTCGTATGAAGGTGGTTTACCTATTTATGCAAGTACTTCTCTGACAATAGATGTGTAACAGCTTAATGTAACATCGTATGGAAATACAAGATAACACTGATGCAGACATGTTTTATACATTTAACAAGGTGCTTTATTAATGCAACAGAGTTAGTCAGTTTTTCAATGTTTGTCGTCAGCCGGGTCAATCTGTCATTGAACTCCATCGACTGCCGCCGTACGCTGCAGTATTTGTTTTTTTTAGTTTTAAGTTCTCCTGCGTGACAGCCAACAGCTGTCCATCGTTTTAAGTTTTTCTAGTCTGTAACTATACAAACGCGCACTTTTACGGTGAGATTCGACACCAAACATGTCGCTTGTTTTCGGTAGATGTGTCCTGCGCATGCGCAGGAGGAGGAGATTCGCCAAAATCTCTTTTTCAGTGTGGATAGAGATATTTTCAAAAATGCATAGTGTGGACGCCTATCGTTTTTACTCGAAACAGGCGTTTTCAAAATTATCCAGTCTAGTGTGGATGTAGCCTAAGTGGGAATAAGAGAGCTATCCAGGTCAACAAGGCAATGTCAGAACAAAGAAGTACTAATAGGTTAATTAGCTACTTTAAACTATTACAATGTAAGTGAGTACCAAAGAGTTGGTGAGCATATGAGAGAGAATAAGGGGTAATGGAAATGATGGGATTGTCCCCCTGGGAATCAGCATGGAACTAATTGGCTGAATGGCCTCAGTCATTGTGTAATAAGTCAAAATTATAACAAGGTCATAATTACAGCTTGAATGGTGGATTGGAGATTAGGACAGTGAAGTATTTATTATGAGATAAGGCAGGACACCGGGTGAATGGTGGAACAAAGGTAAAGTAATTGGTAGACCAATAACACTTAATGCCGGCTGGTGCTGTAGTGGCATCGCCACCGGACGTCGAGATGAGGGGTTCCTGGTTCAAATCCAGCTGGCTACTTGCACACATTCCATCTGTGCTGCTAAAGCATCGAGCTAGCAGCTTGGTCTCGTAAAAGACAGACAAATGCCTCAAGGCACGGAGGGACAACATTAACACTTGGTAAGAGGTAGGTCAAAGCACTGTTAGAGGAATGGTTATAAAACTAGATTAGAAAGGAAGAGGAAGAAAACATGGATCTCTAAGATCCATGTCATTCTGGAAGATGCCTTCAACAAAGAGACTGCCTTTGTGAATGGAAAAATTGAGCTAATTTTTAGGGAGATTTGTGTCCAATTTCCTCAATGTCTTGAGATTTTTGTGTGTTCAGTCATCTATCACCATAGTATTTGATCCTGATGAGCCACCTGTACTCGAGATCTAAGCCCTGTTCATAACTTCTCTTAGAAACTAATGTTTGGATCCGAAACTATACCTCAGTCACATCCATGGGTCAATTAGAAGCCAGGTTAAGCAGACTATCAGAGTCGAACAGTGATCAGATATGTGGATGTGTTTGGTAGTTTGCAGATGCACAGCAAATGAAGAGTGATGATGGCTCAATGCATCCCACAAGGGCTTGTGTGGTGTGCTATCATCAGCAGAAAGAAAGGAGTTGGGTTAACATATTCCCTGAGGAAATGTTTCCATCTCTCGCCATGTTTCAGCCTTCTGACCACTGCTTAGGAAAAGCAGAGGCTGGAGGGAGTTGTTTGAAATGGAACGGTCTGCGTGAATATAAGGTGACACAGTGAATACTCTCACAACTATTATAATTGTGAGAAATATTATAATATTGAGAAATAGTAGTAAAGCAAATGTGGAGTGGAGCAAGAAGTATGAAAGAACTCTCTGGATGGCACTGGTAAGATCTTTGCATCTCCTTCAGACTGAAGCCAGTTCTTGAAGACGAGGCTCATAACACTAGTAGGTCACACCATCTCTTGCCACCTTCATCTATTTGCTTTGGTATTCATTGGATTATTGGAGGCTATTTCACTTTTTAGTCCCACCATTTTACATTATGCTTCTTTGCTTTGGTCACAGGAAAGAGCCTTTAGTCAAGTCCTAAATCTGTAGCTTAGTGACCGAAGCATTTAAGTGGACTTTGTGCGCTATTGATTATGTTGCATTTCAAGTCTAGCAAAGCAGATATTTATTACAGGGAAATAAAAATCACAAATCAAAATTATTGAGGTGATCTTTAAGGCCAGAGTGAATAGTTAAAAAGTGGTTGAATAGGTTTCTAATTTAAAGTAGCCTTGAAATCCAGCCCTGTGGTGTTGTAAGTCACAGACCACTGCAATTCAGCCTTAGCTTGATAGTCTTTGTCAAACAAGAAAATGAGTGATTGAAGTGACCGCTTTGATCACAACCAGGCTCTTTATGTATTTAATATATAACAGCTCTTTGGGAAGATAAATGTGCATTTCTTGAAACGAAACAAAATCAAATATATAAAGAGTTATTATTTGTGAGTCTTCACTTTCCAGTTTAGTTTAGTACTGAATTTTTACATGGGTGTTTAGTGTTGCAGGTTCCTGTCATGTTTTCTCCACAGTTCTGTTTCTTATCCTGAGAAACAACACTGAGCGGTCAGATCTTATTTCATTCAGTTTCACATTTTCCACTTGAGTATACTAGAATCTTAAGCTTAGTTTTACAACATGTTGGATATAGCATGAAGTTCTTTCCATTCTTCCCCATCAAACCCTGCCAGATTTACATTAGGTACAGAGTTAAGCTCTTTCTATCTGCTGTGACCACACACTGCTCCCCAGGTCTTCTTCACTACCGCTCCGTGGTGGTGTGAGATAATCCCTTTTTGTGGTTGGGTTCAGTGACTCAGTAACTACAGTCTATATAATTAGTTAAGGTGGAAAATTCTGGATACTTATCATTATTGACTTGTAATTTCATGGCCTTCAAAGAGGATTGGAGATGCTAGAATCTTTAAAGAGCTTAATTCCACTTTTTAATGTGGTGTACGTGGTTGCACGATGGCTGCCTGTTGCTTGAGTCAATTTATAATGTGTGAAACTTGGGCATTTTCTACAGGAGCTTCGTGGTAGAGTGGAGGCTGTTCAGGATGTGGTCATCTCTTTGAAGAAACAGCTTGGAGAGGCTGAGAGTGAGCGGAGGCAGTTGGAGCAGAACCTGGAGAAGTTGAAAGGTGAAGCTGAAGACTCAAACCGAGCCAAGGAAGATGCCAAGAGGGATGCAGGCCGCTACCGATCCTCGCTGGAGATCCTGGGAAGGTGGGAATTCATCTTTTCTTTGAATTAGCTGTGAACATAAAGTATCAGGGGCAAGAGTAGGCTCCTTGGACACTCAAGCATGTTGTGACCTACCTCTGTCATAAAGATATATTCCTTTGCTCTTTGAGGAACAGAGTTCCAAAGACTCATGATTCCCTGAGAGAAAAGCTTTGCCCCATTTCTGTCTTAATTGACATAACTCTTGTTTAAAAATGTAAATGTGTTCTAGGGTCTCTGATCTGAAGGAACATCTACTCCATATATAAATTGTTGAGAATCATCAAGATCTTGTATATTTTCTGCAAGAACTCTTTCATTCTTCCTATACAAAGCAACCCAGGTTAATCCTCTCAATGGCTTCCAACTGTTGATACTATTCCTTACATATGGAGACCAGTACCATACACAGTACTGCAAATATGGTCTCAGCAATGCCTTGTATAATGGAAGCATAAATTTGTATTCAGTTCCCCTCTCAATAAGCACTAACATATGGATTTAAGACCATTAGATAACAATAATAATAATAAACAAAAACATATGGCTATAAGACCATGAGATATAGGAGCACAATTAAGCCATTTGGCCTAATGAAACTGTTCTACCACTCAACCATGGTTGGGTTATTCTAACCCCATTCTGCAACCTTCTTCCCATAACCTCTAATACCTTTACCAGTTAAGAACCAATAAATTTCTGCTTAAATACACTCAAATACTTTGCCTTCAGAGCCCTCTGTGGCAATGTATTCTGTAGATTCATCACCCTCTGGCTAAAAATCTTAAATCAGTAAATTGGTTTATTATTGTCATGTGGACTGAGGTACAGTGAAAAGCTTCTCTTCCATCCTGTCCCTATGGATCATTGCAATGGTGCATCAGAGTAGTGTATGGCAAAACTGTAACAGTGCAATACAAAGTGCTACAGTACAGAGAAGGTGTAGTGCAGATAGACAGTAAGGTAGATTGTGAGGTCAAGAGTCCATTTCTTCGTGCTGGGAAACTGTCCTTGAGAATTTAATATTTATTTATTGAGATACAGCATGGAATAAGCTCCTGCGGCCCTTCGAGCTGCATCACCCTGCAGTGCTCCAACTTAATCCTATCCAAATCACGGGATAATTTACGACGACCGATTAACCTACTAACTGGTGGTTTTTCAACTGTGGGAGGAAACCCACGTGGTCGCAGGGAGAATGTACAAACTCTTTACGGGTGGCAGCGGAAATGGAACCTGGGTCACCTGTAATGTAAAGCGTTGTGCTAACCTCTGTGCTACCCTGCTGCCTAATGGTAGTGTTTTCAGGCTTCTGCCTGATGGGAGGGAGAAGAAGAGGGAAGGTCAGGGGTGGGTTGGATTTTTGATCACTGAGGCAGTGAGAAGAGGAGACAGTCCACAGAAGGGAGGCTGGTTTCTGACATGTGCTGAGGTGTGCCCACATCTCTGTAGTTCCTTGCATTCATGGGCAGAGCATTTGCCACCATACCAAGCTGTGATGCATAGGGTCAGGTTGCTTTCTATGGAGCATTGATGTAAACTGGTAAGGGTTAAAGGGGACATGCCAAATTTCTTTTGCCTCTTGAGGAAGTAGAGACATCAGTGAGCTTCCTTGGCTATGGAATCAAAGTTGCTGGATCAGGAAACACTGGTGGTGGTGTTCACTCCTAGGAAATTGAAATTCTCAACCCTCTTGACCTCAGCAAAGTTGACATAAACAGGACCTTGTGCACTAACCCATTTCCTAAAGTCAATGACCAGCTCTTTTGGTGTGTTGTCATTAGGTGAAAGGTTGTTGTCATGACATCATATCACTAGGCTTTTTCTCCTTCCTGTACTCCAATTCATCAATATTTGAAATACGCCGACTTCAGTGTATCAAACTTGTAGATGGCATTAGGACAGAATCTGGCCACGCAGACTGGTGTGCGCAGGGACTGGAACAGGTTGCTGAGGACAGTCTCCTGTGGTACCAGTGCTGAGAATAACAGTAGCACAGGTGTTGTTGCCTGGCCTTACCAACTATGTCTGTTGGTCAGGAAGCCAATGATCAAGTTTCAAGGAAAGGAGTTGAGAACCCAGGTTTAGGAGTTTGGAGATGAAGGAGTTTGGAGGAGCTTGCAATTATAGTTTTGAAGGTGGGAGCTGTAGTCAATAAACACAGTCTAACATAGGTGTCCAAGTCAACCAGAGATGAATGTAAGGCCAGGGAGATGGTTTCAACAGTAGTTGAATTACAGTGTGTTGAGGTTGCTTGTTACCTTGATTTCTTTAGGTACCAGGATGATAGTGGTTTTCCTAAAGCAGGTAGGAAACTCAAGTTGAAACAGGGTGAGGTTAAGCATGTCTGCAAATAGCCACCATCTGATCCATGCAAATTTAATGATGCTGCTAAGGACACCATACAGGCCAGTTGGTTTCCTGTGTTCTTACGTCGACAATGTTGACTGAGTGTTCAGGTATGTTGGAGGCTGTTGGGGTGGGTAGTGGCATTCCAATTCCCTTCTGCTCAAGATGTACATAGAATGCATTAAGATCATCAGGAAGGGACACAATGTTGTTGGAGATGCTGCTTGAATTTGTTTTGTAGCCCATTACATAAGCTCTGCCTGAACTCACAGCTAATCAGAGATTCTACTTTGGATCAGTATTGTCTCTTGGTATCTGTGGCCTCATGAAGATCATATCTCAACTTATTGGGAAAGGAGACATACTGATAGTAATCTTATGATCTTTCCTGTTTACTAGCTGTACCAACATACTAATCTTTTCAAATCATGTACTAAGTCACCAGGTTCCTCTATATCTCAGTATCCAGTACTATCTCACAATTTAGATGAGCTTTTTAATTTATTTTTCATAACAAAATGGATAAGTTTGCATTTTCCCACATAATAGTTGATTTGCCAGATCTTTTCCAACTCATTGGGCCAATCTGTATCCCTTCGTAGCCTCTTTACAACTTCAGATTCAGATTCAAGTTCAGTTATTTAGAACGTGTATATTGAAACATACAGTGACATGCATTACTTGCATGAACAACCAACACCTAAGGATGCGCTGCGATAGCCCACTTATTTTCCTACCTATCTTTGTGTTATCAGCAAATTTAGCAACCACATTTCAGCTTCATCGAAGTCACTAATATAAATTATATGAACTTGTGGCCCCAACCCTAATCTCTGTGGCACATCACTTGTTTCATCTTGTCAACCAGAAAACAACCCACTAATATCTAACTTGTTTCCTTTTGGCCATTCTTTTATTCAAACCAATAAGCTATCCTCTACTCCAAAAACTTACACGAAGCAAGATGAACCACTCTTTGTTACTGATTAGAAAGGGCTACAACATTCAGCAAGACGATGCTCTCTCTAGTTAAAAAAGGGGAATTTAAAAGATATATCCAGCATCCACTTATTGTCTGGTGTCATGTTCCTTTGTATTGTAAAGACAATTTTAGAATGATGTAACATGTAGTGTAGTCCTACCAACTTGAAGTTCTGGAACTAGTACAATCAAATCAATAGTGTCACATTTCTTCAATTAGCCACAGACCAACTACTAAACAAAAGGTGTAAGGCATAGAGTTTTGTTGTCAGTAACTTACCCTTCTCAGAGTGAGAATTTCATTTACTTTCTTCTGAAGACTGCTATATGGCTGCAACTTTTATTCTTATCGCAACTTTGGATCTGTCAATGAATTTTAATTGAATTCAAAGATGGTAGCCTTCCCTCTTGACTGTGCTCCATAATTCTACAAATGAAGCACAGAATTGCGGTGCAGGGATCATTAATAAAATCTCAGTCAAACTTATCTTTGCTTCTGCCCAAGAAGTTATAGTAAAAGGAATAAAGAAATTACATGACACTTATTACTGAGCTCTTTCAGCCATGCCAGCTGGAATCTGCCAGTGATCAAATATGTTAGTTCTAATTCCCATTCTTACACCAACATATCTATCCAAAGTCTCCTCCCTGCCAGGTCATGACTAAATGCAAATTAGAGGTACAGGTCACCAAACTGTAGTCCCCAAACTGGTGGCACTAATGCCGAATTGTCAGACTTCTGTTAACTGCTCTGCCTCTTTTCTCCATTCCCTCTCCTCCTGATCCACCTGGGCCCCATCACTTTATTTCTTGCTCCTCCACCGTCCTTTCCATCTGCCCATCAGCCATGCAGTCTTCCCATGAGTTCCTCTCCTCAATTCCCTCCTTTTACCCCATGCTCCACCTTCCTCTCCTGTCAGACTCCATCATCTTCAGCACTTTGTCACGTCTGCCTATCATCTCCCAGCTTCTGACATCATTCTCACTCTCCCCCTCCTTGTATACCTATCAGCACCCCACCTGGATCCACCTATCACCTGCTAGTTCTTGCTCCAACCCTTTCCTCCACCTATTTTGTACAGGCTATCTCTCTTCTATCTTCCTGTCCAGATGAAAGATACTACATAGATACACTATAGATACTGCCTAATCCACTGAGTTCCACCAGCACTTTGTGTGTTGCTACAAGTTGCAACGTCTGCAGTCTTTTGTATCTTTAACACTTATGTACCATCATTTATAATGTCAGAACTTCCCAGTGCATTTTACACTGCTGAATAGGTTTCACATATAGCTATTTTAGTAATGTCACAATCTATTTTACAAAAGACAATGTCTGAACAGGGTGAAGACCAATCAAAACAACACAATTACTTTCCTTGTCATCTAAGGCCTGAAACATATAACAAGAGACTGATGAATGAGCTCAATAGAGAGGGAAAAACCAATTGTGTTGGAACTAAGGTGCAAATCACAGTATGTGCCAGTCAACTGAAATAAAAAAAGAAAGTTGGAACTGACCAGCACATTAGTTTTAATGAAGTTGATAGGGCATAGATCTTGAGAGGGTTTTACCCTCAATCAACTCTGGCTATTCTTTGAGGTAGAGGATGACTTGTTACCATAGAAACAAGAACAGGCCTTTGATCCATGGTGTCTGTGCCTGCTATGATGCCAATTTAAACTGCACATCTGTCTGTACATGGTCTCTATCCCTTCATTCTCTGCCTGTTCGCATTCCTATCTAAATGCCTCTTAAATATTGCTATCATATCTGCTTCCAATACTCCCTCCAGCAACATGTTGCCAATGCCTACCACTCTCTTTATAAATACAAACTTGCCTTGTATGTCTGCTTTAAACTTCCTCTTCTGAAGTTAAGGCTACAGTACTTGACATTTCCATGCTGGGAAAGGGTTCTAACTATTCACCCTGTCTACGCTGATCCAGTTCGGCAAGTCCTGAGGTGGTTAACAAGGCTGATGAGATGAGTTGGGGCAGACTTTGCTTGATGGAAAGATTGGTTGGTAGTATGGGATATGATTTGCTGCTGCTGCCACTTGTGAAGGCCTCTGTGTGCCTCTGAATTTCCCAATAACATCCAGGTACATCTTCCCCACTTTGAACAATCATGGACCAAGTCGTTCCCATGAGCTGTTGACAGACACAGTTACACAAGGAGACTTTTTGAAGATCTTTGAATAGTTTCCTCTGCCAAGTTGTCAATCTCTTGCCAAGATGGAGGTGACAGTACTAGGAATCTGGTGTTGGACCTGACGTAACTAGTAGAACCCACTGAGTGAAATTAGAGCCAGTGAGTTTGGCCAGGGACAGGATGTTGATGTTGATTAGCATATCCTGTCTGTGGATTTGGAGGACTTTGTGGAGAGAACATTGATGAACCTCTCCAATGATTCAGTAGATTGTCCATTGTGCAGGATCGCAGGAACCACTGCTGCTGGTAGCTATGAGCTGGGTTTGATTCTTTATCTTCAAATGCTCTTTTTCTTTGGTTTCCAAAAACTGCGCTGGTGCACTGATGGCCATCTGTCCTGTCACAATCACTTGGGAGAACTTGATGGAATGGCTTATTTGAAAGGCAGCTCCTCTAACAATGCAGCAACCCCTCACCTTGGCAGCTGCCACCCAAAGGTGATCGCTATATCTGAGTCCATCTGCTTCCTGATTCCAAAAAAAAACTAACCAGAAATAGAGAAGGCCTTTGTGTGCAACCATATAAACTGAAGCAACTTGCTTGCTAATAGCTCGGAGATGCCGGGGTATATTTATGTGAATGCCCATGCATTGGTCAAGAAAAAAATAACTTTCTTCATGGAACTCTGCCAAGGGTAAATTCAAAGCCTCTTTGTAGAGCTGGTAATGCAGCCTCGGAGGCCGGAGAACACCTTGTTGTGTTCTGGCGCACATTCCTTCCAGTGATTTAAAAAAAACATTTGAAGGAGTTCTGTAAAGATCCAATCTTGCTTAAGGGCCACTCCCTTTAATAAGTAACTGTGACATAATGTCCATAACTTACGGGTCCCCACTCTAAATTACATTTCTTCCCCTAAAACAGATTTCTTTTTAAAAAGAAACACATAAGTGACCTCTCACCTGCAAACTTGTCTCACAGGAAATAAAAGGCAGCCTTGTGCTCAGAGTTATTTATGTGCCCTGGACGAGCTGATCCATTGGTTGCCTTTAGGTTACACTTGAGAGTTCAGTTATAAGTCCACATCATAGTAGCAGATATAAAGAGGAAATGCTGGGAAGGTCAGGCAGCATCTGCAGCAAGGACAGAGTTAATGATGTTGGATGGCAGTCACTTCAGAAGATGATTAACTTCTGTCTTGATGTACTTTTGCAAGGCTATCCTACAGATAGAATGGCTTACAACAACAAACACAAAGAGATCAATCTGACTGACACGTTAGCCTTTCAACTGTAAGTTACTAGGGATGAATAATCAGTTGAGCTTATTTGAATCGTCCTTATTCACATTTGCTAACAGAAAGTTAAACATGCTCTATTCAGAAAAGAAATTAATGGTCATTATGACACCTATCAGTTTTATTGTGGCTGGGTCAAAGATTTTATTAATGGGTAGCCCAAATGCTCTGATCTTTAAATCCACAAAGCAGTACTACCCTAAATATATATTGGATTACCAGAAGGACTTGGCCTCAATCTTCTAACTCAGTGATAAAAGTAAACTGCCATTGAGTCATACAGTATGGAAACAGGCCTTTCAGCCCGTTGAATCTGTGCTGACAATCAACCAGCCTTTTGAAATAATCCTATATTAATCCTAGTTTATTGTGTTCAGCAACTCCCCCAGATTTCACCACTCACCTAAGCACTTAGAGCAATTTACAGTGGCTAGTTAACCTACCAACCAGCACCTTACTGGGGAGCAGTTACAGCGAGATTGACCAAGTTCACATCAATCCGACATCAGGATTGGACCTGTTTTGGTGGAGTTGAGAGGCCATGGCTCCACAGTATCCAAGCTGGAGCTGTGAAACAGTGCCTCACTAACAGTAACACCATCTTTATGCTGTCAAATGAATCAATGTTATGCGGGTTACTGTGAGGCTGTGGCTCGTGTTTTCCATCTATTGTTGAGGGAAACATTGGCTGGAAAGGCACTAACATTTTCTGACAATGCTGAGAGTCCCCAAGCTTATGCATCCCCACTCCCTGGGTTTCTGCTGGTGCTCTGGGCTCCTTGCACATCCTAAGGTAGATAGGTTAATTGGCCAATGTAAATTGCCCCTGGTGTATAACAAAGTCCATTGGACTCCAAAGTCCAGGAGGATTTCTGAGTGTATAGAGAAGAATAAAATGTGAGTATGTTACTGATATTAGTATGGTTTTATTATTGTCACATGTACCAAGATACAGTGAAGAACTTGCTTTGCATACTGTTTATACAGATCAAATCATTACCCAGTGCATTGAGCTAGAATAATGAAACTCCTCCATTAGTCATGGTCGGCCATGGATGTTACATCCCAGCTGTCTACGTGATACGCAACCCAGGGCAGTACACGGAGAGCAGTCTATTGCCCGTGTAGCAGATTTCCCAACCATGCAGCTGATGAATCCAAAGGAATGGCAGGCAACAATACAATTTGCCCCAGTGGTATGGCAGGAATTGCCAGTCAGCGTTGAACTCAATGTAGCACTGCCTTCAAGACTCCAGCTCTGGACTTTTCCCTCGGGGTTTAGTCCCAAAGCCTTCGCCGTGAGAGAGCAGAGCCGCAAGGCAGCGGAGGTTTGAGATCGGTTTTCCTTCTCCTCGATCAGCTACCAACCATGGACGTTGAGCCCCATTTGCCCAAAGGGATTGGTCTTAAGTCGCCAGTAATCCACCATTGCCTCTTCTCCTGTCAATAGAAGTAGTTCCGCTGGGCTTAGTAGCTAAGCCACACATGAGGGCCAGGAGCAGGACTTGGTTGTCAGTGGCTATTTTAGACACATGCTATTGGGAGCATTTAATTGATAGTGGGAGATTATCCCCTCCACCACACCTAGATATAACAACCTCAAGGAACTGATCTACAGAAAGGTGAAACAATAACAGTCCAGAATAGAGTGCAAAAGCTACTGAGGAAGAGCAGTGCAGGCAAACAATAAAGTGGAAGCTCAGAATGAGGTAGACCATGACACTAAGAGTCCATCTTATCATGAGCTCCATTCAAAAGACTGATGACGGTGCAATAGAAGCTGTCCTTGAGTCTGATGGTGCTTTCAGGTTTTTGTATCTTTTGCTCATGAGCAGAGAAGAAAGAACATGCAGGCTGGGTGGGATCTTTGGCTATGTGGGTTGCTTTACTGAGGCAAGCAGCGAGAAGTTTAGAGGGAGTCCATAGAAGAGAGACGGGTTCCTGTGATGTGCGGAGCTGAGTCCACAAGTCTCTACAGTGTCTTGCAGTCATGTGCAGAGCAGTTGTCATTCCAGGGAATTATGTACCCAGACTGATGGATTAGAGTAAAATTGTGTTTGGTGGGCAGCACGGAATCAAATATTTCTATTAAACTACATGTCGCAATTACATCTATCATTGCTAACACTCTGTTGCTGTTAACTAGTTGATAACACGCTGCCCATGTACATCAGCAAGATCTGTTTGGAAGTTTCTGTCTTACTCACTGTCCTGCCCTCTTTCCCACCCTCCCCACAGTGAGAAGGCGGATTTAGAGAAGGTGGTGCACTCTTTGAACCAGCAGATCGACAGCTTACACTTGGACCTGGAGCGCCAGAGAGCCGCAAATGATGATTTAAAGCGGCAGCGCGATCACATCGAAGACAAGAAGGAAGAGACGCAGAGAGACTATGAGCAAGCCAAGAAAGAGGCTGAAAGAGGGTATGCAGACAGCTTGCAATACATTTTTATCAGATGCATCCTGCTGAACTGATAATACTAACGTTAATGAAAGAATAAACCAGTGACTGTGGAAAGGGGAGGTGCCGAAGTCACCTGGTGAGCCTGCTGCTCGCTTGAGCGGCTTTTCAGAGGGGCAAGATGATTGTGTCTGGTGGGAATTTCCTCTGGTTGCCTTTCTCTGTTCCTCATTCCTCTCCCTTTTTAGAAAGAGAGCATAATGATGAGGGTGGGCAAGAGTGCCAGAGCTGTAGTTAGTAAACAGCCATAATGATACTGCTTTTTATTATTGAAAGGCTTCAGTCAGGAAATAGCTTCAGTACACAATCCAATGAGTGGAAAGGAATGGCTTCCAAAGTTAGAAGTCTATAAAAGATCTGTTAAACAAAGATTTATTTTCAAGTTATCATTGTTTGCTGATCATCTCCATTGCTGGTCTCCTCGCTTTTAATCCATCTGATGGTAGTTATTTTGCATTCCTCTGCTTCTATTCTCTATGTTTTTAAATCTCTTCATCAGATCCTTTTGCAACCTCCTCTGTTCCAAAGAGATTAACACCATCCCCTTCAGAGTTACCACATAGCTGGTCCTTCAATCCTGAGAATTGTTGTAGTAAGCTTCTGTGGTGGCTGCAATTACCAGCCGCACCATCAACCGGGCATATTAAAGTGTCCAGTAGCCGACAATCCTCCTGATAATCTGGAAAACCATGGAGCTGTTGCATTACACCGGCCGAAGTAGATGGGGCTGGATAATTGGTTTGTGCAATTCTGCTGCAGCCAGAGGGGTGTTCTCCGGAGCTGCTTCATTTATGCCGTATCTTTTTAAGGAGAGAAATGTTTTCTCTCCCCTGCAATTTACTATGGACCGGCCAGCATCGAATATAAACCCGCAGTCAGGAGATGAGTGGTGTCTCTTGGTTTGAGGAGTATTTACTATGTTGTTGTAACCCAGTTCTGTTCTGTCAGCTGATTCAAGTTTGGACTCTAGAACAGTTCTGTTGAGTTTGGAAACATTTTGGGTAAATAAAACCCCTATTTTTTTCACCTTTACCTACTCTCCCAGTTTGATGCTTACCCTGGGCCTTCACACCTTCCAATGCACCTTGCCTAAGGGCCTCACGTCTTTCCCCTTGAAATGGGGGAATAGTTGTTGCTGAAACAGTGGTTTATAAGGTTTTGACAAGACTTCCTCATCTTGTAATTGATAAATCTAAATAATGTCCTAAATCATGTCCAGGTCCTCTATAAGTTTTAACAGGGTCCGTTCCTATAAACTCTTCATAATCCGAATAGCTGACATGTCAGAAATGCACCCGTGAACTAGTTTCCCATACAGTAGAAGCTGCCTGCAGCCCTACTGAAACCAGCAATTCATCCCACTAGTCTGCAAATCATGTCATTGTATCTATATCATTTGGGTTAGGAAGGACTTTATTTAAATCACTTTCTCAACCTGACCTCTCACTTTCCTTATATTCCCCAGATCTCTGCTCTGAACTGTGGACTCTAGTTGCTTTGCCTTTTACTAAACTTTCATTGGCCATGCCATCATCATGCAGTTATCATCAGGCAAGCAATCTGCCAGAAGTCCTGAAGTCCCACTTTCAAGTTCAGCTACTTCCCTTCAGCCATTTGTTTCTTGAACCAACTGGCACAACCCTATTCACTGCCTCACTATTACAATACTGTGACCATTTTGCACTACTATGGACTTTGTTTATGTTTAATTGTGTTCTGCGGCCGCAAACGAGACTCCAGGATGGTATGTTCCCTCCCTGGTGCAAGGGTCAAGGATGTCTCTGAGCGGCTGCAGGACATTCTGGAATGGGAGGGTGAACAGCCAGTGGTCATGGTGCACATAGGTATCAACGATATAGGTAAAAAATGGGATGAGGTCCTACAAGGTGAATTTAGGGAGTTAGGAGATAAACTAAAAAGTAGGACCACAAAGGTCATAATCTCTGGATTACTACCAGTGCCATGTGCTAGTCAGAGTAGAAATAGGAGGATATTTCAGATGAATACGTGGCTTGAAAAATGGTGCAAGGGGGAGGGATTCAAATTTCTGGGGCATTGGAACCAGTTCTGGCGGAGGTGGGACCGGTATAAACAGGACGGTCTGCACCAGGGCTGGACTGGAACCAATGTCCTAGGGGGGGCGTTTGCTGCTGCTGTTCAGGCTTTAAACTAATGTGGCAGGGGGATTGGAACAAGTGCAGAGAGACAGAGGGGTGTAAAATGAGGGTAGAAGCAAAAAGTAGTAAGGTGAAAAGTAAAGGTGGCAGGCAGGCAAATCCAGGGCAAAAAACAAAAAGAGCCACTTTTCAACATAATTGTATAAGGGCTAAGAGTATTGTAAAAACAAGCCTGAAGGCTTTGTGTGTCAATGCGAGGAGCATTCGTAACAAGGTGGATGAATTGAATGTGCAGATAGTTATTAATGAATATGATATAGTTGGGATCACAGAGACATGGCTCCAGGGTGACCAAGGATGGGAGCTCAACATCCAGGGATTTTCAATATTCAGGAGGGATAGACAGGAAAGAAAAGGAGGTGGGGTAGCATTGCTGGTTAGAGAGGAGATTAACGCAATAGAAAGGAAGGACATTAGCCTGGAGGATGTGGAATCGATATGGTTAGAGCTGCATAACACTAAGGGGCAGAAAACGCTGGTGGAAGTTGTGTACAAGCCACCTAACAGTAGTAGTGAGATTGGGGATAGCATTAAACAGGAAATTAGAAATGCGTGCAATAAAGGAACAGTAGTTATAATGGGTGACTTCAATCTACATATAGATTGAGTGAACCAAATTGGTAAGGGTGCTGAGGAAGAGGATTTCTTGGAATGTATGCGGGATGGTTTTCTGAACCAACATGTCGAGGAACCAACTAGAGAGCAGGCCATTCTAGACTGGGTATTGAGCAATGAGGAAGGGTTAGTTAGCAATCTTGTCGTGTGAGGCCCCTTGGTCGTGTAAGAGTGACCATAATATGGTGGAATTCTTCATTAAGATGGAGAGTGACATAGTTAATTCAGAAACAAAGGTTCTGAACTTAAAGAAGGGTAACTTTGAAGGTATGAGACGTGAATTAGCTAAGATAGACTGGCAAATGATACTTCAAGGGTTGACGGTGGATATGCAATGGCAAGCATTTAAAGATCGCATGGATGAACTACAACAATTGTTCATCCCAGTTTGGCAAAAGAATAAACCAGGGAAGGTAGTGCACCCGTGGCTGACGAGGGAAATTAGGGATAGTATCAAGTCCAAAGAAGAAATATATAAATTAGCAAAAAACAGCGGCACACCTGAGGACTGGGAGAAATTCAGAGACCAGCAGAGGAGGACAAAGGGCTTAATTAGGAAAGGGAAAAAAGATTATGAGAGAAAGCTGGCAGGGAACATAAAAACTGACTGTAAAAGCTTTTATAGATACATGAAAAGAAAAAGATTGGTCAAGACAAATGTAGGTCCTTTACAGTCAGAAACAGGTGAATTGATCATAGGGAACAAAGACATGGCAGACCAATTGAATAACTACTTTGGTTCTGTCTTCACTAAGGAGGACATAAATAATCTTCTGGAAATAGTAAGGGTCCGAGGGTCTAGTGAGATGGAGGAACTGAGGGAAATACATGTTAGTAGGGAAGTGGTGTTAGGTAAATTGAAGGGATTAAAGGCAGATAAATCCCCAGAGCCAGATGGTCTGCATCCCAGAGTGTTTAAGGAAGTAGCCCAAGAAATAATGGATGCATTAGTGATAATTTTTCAAAACTCCTTAGATTCTGCATTAGTTCCTGAGGATTGGAGGGTGGCTAATGTAACCCCACTTTTTAAAAAAGGAGGGAGAGAGAAACCGGGGAATTATAGACCGGTTAGTCTGACATCGGCGGTGGGGAGAATGCTAGAGTCGGTTATCAAAGATGTGATAACAGCACATTTGGAAAGAGGTGAAATCATCGGACAAAGTCAGCATGGATTTGTGAAAAGAAAATCATGTCTGACGAATCTTACAGAATTTTTTGAAGATGTAACTAGTAGAGTGGATAGGGGAGAGCCAGTGGATGTGGTATATTTAGATTTTCAAAAGGCTTTTAACAAGGTCCCACACAGGAGATTAGTGTGCAAACTTAAAGCACACGGTATTGGGGGTATGGTATTGATGTGGATAGAGAATTGGTTGGCAGACAGGAAGCAAAGAGTGGGAGTAAACAGGACCTTTTCAGAATGGCAGGCAGTGACTAGTGGGGTACCGCAAGGCTCAGTGCTGGAACCCCAGTTGTTTACAATATATATTAATGATTTAGACAAGGGAATTAAATGCAGCATCTCCAAGTTTGCGGATGACACGAAGCTGGGCAGCGGTGTCAGCTGTGAGGAGGATGCTAAGCGGATGCAGGGTGACTTGGATAGGTTAGGTGAGTGGGCAAATTCATGGCAGATGCAATTTAATGTGGATAACTGTGAAACCAGATTATTATCTGAACGGTGGCCGATTAGGAAAAGGGGAGATGCAACGAGACCTGGGTGTCATTGTACACCAGTCATTGAAGGTGGGCATGCGCTGGAAAAAGGCAAATGGTGTGTTGGCATTCATAGCAAAAGGATTTACAGGAGCAGGGAGGTTCTACTGCAGTTGTACAAGGCCTTGGTGAGACCGCACCTAGAGTATTGTGTGCAGTTTTGGTCCCCTAATCTGAGGAAAGACACTCTTGCCATAGAGGGAGTACAGAGAAGGTTCACCAGATTGATTCCTGGGATGGCAGAACTTTCATATGAAGAAAGACTGGATCGACTAGGCTTATACTGACTGGAATTTAGAAGATTGAGGGGGGATGTTATTGAAACGTATAAAATTCTAAAGGGATTGGACAGGCCAGATGCAGAAAGATTGTTTCCGATGTTGGGGAAGTCCAGAATGAGGGGTCACAGTTTAAGGATAAAGGGGAAGCCTTTTAGGACCGAGATGAGGAAAAACTTCTTCACACAGAGAGTGGTGAATCTGTGGAATTCTCTGCCACAGGAAACAGTTGAGGCCGGTTCATTGGCTATATTTAAGAGGAAGTTAGATATGGCCCTTGTGGCTAAAGGGATCAGGGGGTATGGAGAGAAAGCAGGTACAGGGTTCTGAGTTGGATGATCAGCCATGATCATACTGAATGGCGGTGCGGGCTCGAAGGGCCGAAGGGCCTACTCCTGCACCTATTTTCTATGTTTCTATGTTTGTTGGATAATGTTATATAATGTATGTTTCCTTCATGTTTTTCTTGAAAACGTGTCTCCAATGGTATGTGCCTGTGATGCTGCTACAGGTAAGGTTTTCACTGGACATATGTGTATTTGTTCATTAGATATTAAACTCGACTTAACCTTACAAAAATGTATTATGTTGAATTGTTCAGTATTAAACATCACCTGTCACCTACCTGTTCATCACATCAACCAATCTATATCTCTTTGAAATATTTTACTAACCTGCCTCTAATGTTTGAACATTGAACTGTGATGGAATGTATCAAGTGGAAAGGGTCAAAATGAGAGACTGTGATGAAGGAATAATGACAGGTAACAAAGGGACTCCGAGAGTCATTTACAGACAATGATAGTTGATGGAGTGATGGACTGACCAAGGTGAGCTTTTTGTGCAGGCAGTGAGTATGGCTGAGATATGAAGTTCAGTATCTTGCATCTGCCTCTGTGGAGAAGCAGACTCTTCTGACTTATCAGCAAAGATCAAGAATGGGTTGAAAATAGATAAATCCAGAGTACTTAAAATCTTGGTAGCACTCAAAAGAAATGAACTGAAAGAAGGAAGAGTGTAAATGGTGCAAAAAAAACACCAAACACCTGGAGCAACTCAATGGATCAGGCAGCATCTGTGAAGGGAAATGGACATTTGGCTGCTGCACAGAAGCTGAGTTCCTCTAGTAGTTTGCTTTGTTTTGGTCCGAATTCCGGTTTCTTGTGACTCCAAGGTGCAAATGGTCGAGGCTGCGACCACATCATGAAGGCTTTCTTGGAAATGGAAGTGTAAAACGCTGAAAGATTGTAAATATTTTCCCCCTGCATGAGAACAACCATGGGCAGGTAAGCCAAACATTGATGGTGGAGAATCTTTCAGAGCAATAAGCCTGACAAAAAATTAATTAGCACTTTGATTTTGAGAAGTATGGGGAAATTAATGAAAGTTTTCATTTGACTGTGTGATTAATGAATGAATTCTTTCATGCAGATTAATAAGGATAATAAATTAAAACTATAAAAATAGACTTTGCAAGGTTTTTTTTGACAGATTATCACATAGTAGGCACATCAAATAATTGTGTGTAGGATTAAAGATATATTGGGAGCATGTGTGCCAAATTGGCTGAACATGAGAAAGCAGAGAGTAGTGATGAATTGCTACTTTTCAGGCTGAACTTCATTATTCACTGGTGTTCTCCAGTAGTCAGGAATATGTAATAATGAAATTAGGTAAACAGAGCAGAATTTCAAAGGTGGAGATGGTCAGAAATTCAGAAGTGTAGTCAAAAGTGATGTGGGCAGCTTGAGGCCATTGCCGAGTTGGTAAAATAGCAGACAAAATTTAAAACTAAAAAATGTTAGAATATTGTCAGGGGTGCGAGGAGAAAAAAAGATTTACTATTTTAAAGGGTTGTAGCAATGGAGAGAATAAAGAGAGTCAGTTTCCAAACTCAGGACAAGTTAAGATGGTAGAAAGACAAAAGCCCTGTTTTCTGTCCTATACACAACTATATGTATGCACAGGTGCAATGAAAACTTACCTGCAACAACATTACAGGCACATAGCATCAAATACATAACATTCACAAGAAAAACATAAAATATACACACCTTTAGAAGAAATAATGCAATTAGAACAAAAACAAAACAATACCTGTAGTGCATAGTGTTATAACACTGAGGTGGTGATCAGCGTTGAGCAGGTTGGTTCAAGAACTGCATGGTTGAAGGGAAGTAGCTGATGTCAAACTTGATGGTGTGGGACTTCAGGCTTTTGTACCTCCTGCCCAATGGTAACTCTGGTTGTTAAAATGATAACATTGTTAATGGACAACAAAGCAAGGAAGTTGCACTAAACCTCATGCTAAACTTGTATGTAGTATTGAAGAGGAATGGAGACATGCCAGTGCACTGACGTTATTTGCTACCTGATATTCTGCTCCTACTTATGTGGCATACTGTGAACATATTGTCACATTTTTTTTCATTGGTTCATTTCAAAAGTATTGGTTTGCTGTAAAGCATTTAGTTGAGATTGTGAAAGGAGTTCTCTGAACAGAAGTGGGATTCAGTACAGTTCATTGCTATCAATGAGTGATTAACCTTGATTTTTTTCAGCGAGAATGAGTTACGCTAAATTTCAGCAAAGGCCAGGATGATCAGGCAGTGGTGCCATGACATTTTGCAAAGAAAAGTTGCCTATTACACTGTAATCTTGATTGTGTATTTGTGTTCCAACAGACAGAAGTCATTAGAGCTTATGGAAGTCAGGAACTCAACTCTAAGGAAGGACTTAGTGACTATGAAGGAAGCTTTGAACAAAGCTATATTGGAGAAGGAGGTGCTGCAGAATGAGAAAGGAGGCCTGATTGAGGCTCTCACCAAGGTATGTTGAGCAAAGCTTGAGAATCCACCAATCAAGGCATAACCTAGAAGAAGAAGCACAATGCAGAGATTAGAACAAGGATACAGAAACAATGAGTTTGTGGCAGATCTCTAACATAACTCCAAATGTCCATCCATTCAAAACAATCCTTTAAAATCTCTTTAATTAAAACAAATCAAGCTGAAATTTAAGTTTTAAGATTGGGTCTGAATAAGTTTTCTCAATGGAAACATATCCTAATCGCACCCACAAAACCTGGTTCTTGATCACAAAACCCTCAACCATCTGAAACATTCCATTTCTTTACAACCAGGATATCTAAATGTTTATTGAAATCACTTCAAAACTACTAAATTCCAGGGAGACCCACTACAGGTTATCTTCATAGCTTAATCCTATAATCAGTCTGGTAAACCTAGGCTACAAGCCCTCCAGGTCAAAGATGAGTATGTGGCACAGTTCATTGTGCTTTACAGTCAGGTCGTGTAAGAACTAACCTTTTGTACCTGAGTCCTCTTGATGTAAAGGTCAGCATACTATGTAGCTTTCAGCAGTTGTCAGTTATATATTTACAAGGACACACAGTTCTTCATTGTTTAGAACTCACTATTTTCAGTTCAGAATAGTTGACCTTGTGGCGACCCACTTTCTGCGCAGGCGAACCGGCTCACAAATAGCCAGCGTGAGGGGGGAGACTTTGGTAGTGCACCTCTGACGTCATGTTCGCCCGGAGAGGGCAGGCACTAGGGATTTAAATGCCAGCGCTGCGAAGTTTGAATAAACTAGTCTCGAAACGACTTACTGACTGCGTGTCGTAATTTCAGCGCTGTGTGTAGCACATTGCTACATTGGTGACCCCGACGGTCCAAACGGGATTTGGACCAAAGATGACCGACTCTTCATCTGTTCATGCAGTTTTGTTAAAACTGCCGACTTTCTGGACGCTGCAACCACGCATGTGGTTTAGCCAAGCAGAAGCCCCGTTCCAGATTCAGTAGATACCCTCTGATTCCACGCGTTACTACCACGTGGTGAGCGCCCTTGACCAGGAGACGGCCGCCCAGGTTGCGGATTTCATACAGTCACCCTTGGAAGAAGGCAAATATGAAGCATTCAAAGCGCTGCTCATTGGGACCTTTGGCCTCTCACGGCGTAAGCGGGGTGCCCGCCTGCTTCACCTGGATGGTTTGGGAGACAGACTGCCGTCGGCATTGATGAACGAGATGCTGTCCCTGGCTGATGGACACAAGCCCTGCCTCATGTTCAAGCAAGCGTTCCTAGAGCGACTGCCCGAGGACATACATCTGCTGCTGGCCGATGCAGATTTCAGCGACCCCCGGAAGGTGGCGGCCCGGGCAGACGTGCTGTAGAAAGCCAAGAGGGAGAGCGTGGCGTCCGTCGGTCAGATTACCAGGCCACGTGCCCAACAGCAGACCAGACCAGGCCCGGCAGGGGGGGCGCACACAACACAGAGGCAGGAGTGAGGAGGCCAGTGAACAGTGGCGTTTCTACCACCAGCGGTGGGGCACAAAAGCCCGCCGTTGTCACCCACCCTGCAAGGGCCAGGGCCAGGGCCAGCTGCCGCTAATGACTATGGCGGCTGGCCACCAGGACAGCCTCTTGTACGTCTGGGACAAACAGTCGGGACGCCGCTTCATGGTCAACACCGGAGCGGAGATCAGCGTCTTGCCCCCGACGGGGTACAATACATGCAACAGGAAGCCAGGACCCACCCTGAGGGTCGCAAATGGCAGCACGGTACAGACCTACGGCACCTGCACAGTGCAGCTGCAGTTTGGCGCCAGCCGGTTCACGTGGGACTTCACACTGGCCGCGGTGGTCCAACCACTCCTGGGGGCGGACTTCTTGCGAGCTCACAGCCTGCTGGTCGACTTGCAAGGGAGAAGACTGGTACATGCCGAGACTTTCCAGACGTTCTCCCTGGGTGAAGCCAAGTTGCCGGCCCCTCACCTGGACTCCATCACGCTGTCGGACAACGAATTCACCAGAATCCTGGCGGACTTTCCATCGGTTCTGGCACCACAGTTCACGGCAGCCATGCCCAGACACGGGGTACAGCACCACATTCCGACCCAGGGACCACCCCTCCACGCCCGCGCACGAAGGCTCCCCCCGGAAAAGCTCTGCCTGGCAAAGGAGGAGTTCAAGAGGATGGAGGAATTGAGGATCGTACGGAGGTCTGACAGCCCAAGGGCCTCCCCCCTGCACATGGTGCCCAAAGCAGCCGGGGGTTGGAGACCATGCGGCAACTACCACAGACTGAACGAGGCTACCACTCCAGACCGCTACCCCGTGCCGCACATACAGGACTTTGCAGCAAACCTGCATGGGGCAAGAATCTTTTCCAAAGTAGACCTCGTCCGGGGATACCATCAAATCCCGGTGCACCCTGAGGACATCCCCAAAACAGCACTCATCACCCCGTTTGGCCTGTTCGAGTTCCTCCGAATGCCGTTCGGCCTGAAGAATGCCGCACAGACATTCCAGCGGCTAATGGACGCGGTGGGACGCGACCTGGACTTTGCGTTCATCTATTTGGACGACATCCTTATAGCCAGCAGTTGTCGTCAGGAGCATCTGTCCCACCTCCGCCAGCTCTACTCCCGCCTGAGTGATTTTGGCCTTACGATCAACCCGGCCAAATGCCAGTTCAGTCTCGATACCATCGACTTCCTGGGCCACAGGATTACCAAAGCCGGGGCAACACCTCTGCCCGCCAAGGTAGACGCGATCTGCCACTTTGACTGGCCCAACACGGTCAAAGGCCTGCAGGAGTTCGTTGGTATGGTGAACTTCTATCACTGTTTCCTCCCCTCAGCAGCCCGTATCATGCACCCTTTGTACACCCTGATGTCGGGTAAAGACAAGGACTTTATTTGGGACGAGGAGGCCGCAGCCGCTTTCGTTAAAGCCAAGGAAGCCTTGGCAGATGTCGCGATGCTGGTGCACCCCAGAACGGATGTTCTGACCACCCTCACGGTGGACGCATCCGACACAGCAGTCGGTGGGGTGCTGGAGCAACTCATCGACGGGCGCTGGCAACCCCTAGCGTTCTTCAGCAAGCACCTACGACCACCCGAACTCAAGTACAGTGCTTTCGACCGGGAGCTGTTGGCACTGTATCTGGCAATCCGGCATTTCAGGTACTTCTTAGAAGGCGTTCATGGACCACAAACCACTGACCTTCGCGTTCACGAAGGTGTCCGATCCCTGGTCGGTTTGCCAGCAGCGATATCTATCCTACATCTCCGAGTACATGACCGACATCCAGCATGTCTCGGGAAAGGACAATGTTGTGGCGAACGCACTCTCCAGACCAGCTGTCCAGGCCCTGTCCCTGGGGGTGGACTATGCAGCACTGGCGGAGGCGCAGCAGGCAGACAACGAGATGCCCAGCTACAGGACCGCAGTCTCGGGTTTGCAGCTGCAGGACTTTCTCGTAGGCCCAGGTGAGAGGACCCTCCTGTGCGACATGGCTATCGGCCAACCTCGCCCCATCATCCCGGCAGCCTGGAGGTGGCGAGTTTTTGACTCCATACACGGTTTGGCGCACCCATCTATCAGGACAACCGTCCGGCTGGTCTCCAGCAAGTTCGCGTGGCACGGACTTCGCAAGCAGGTCAGTGAATGGGCCAGAACGTGTGCGCAGTGCCAAACAGCCAAGGTGCAGTGGCACACCAAAGCCCCGCCGCAGCAGTTCGAACCCACCCACCGTAGGTTCGACCACATTCATGTGATGTCGTGGGCCCCCTACCAGTGTCCCGAGGAGCGCGGTACCTCCTAACTATGGTAGACCGGTTCATGAGGTGGCCAGAGGCGGTCCCGCTCACCGACACATCTGCCGATTCCTGCGCCCGAGCACTGATTGCAACCTGGGTAGCACGCTTCAGGGTACCGGCCCACATTACCTCCGACAGAGGCGCCCAGTTCATCTCCAGCCTGTTGTCGGCTGTGGCCAGCCTGTTGGGAATGCAGCTACACCACACTACTGCCTACCACCCACAGTCGAACGGACTGGTGGAACACTTCCACCGTCACTTGAAGTCGGCTCTCATGGCCCACCTGAGAGGACCTAACTGGGTGGACGAGCTTCCCTGGGTCCTGCTTGGAATTCGTACAGCGCCCAAAGAGGATCTGCACACCTTGTCGGCCGAGTTGGTGTACGGCGTGCCCCTGGCCGTCCCGGGAGAGTTCATACCAGCCCCAAGGGGGCAAGAGGAAGAACCCGCAGCAGTCCTGGACAGGCTACGCGAAAGGCTCGGCAACCTGGCCCACGTACCAACTTCACAGCACGGACGGACGCCGACCCATGTACCCAAAGACCTGCAGAACTGTAAGTTTGTGTTTGTACGAAGGTACGGACACCGGGCACCGCTACAGCGGCCGTACAAGGGGCCATTCAAGGTGATCAACAACAATGGGTCCACGTACGTTCTGGACATTGGGGGAAGAGAGGAGATTTTCACGGTGGACCGACTCAAACCAGCCCATGTGGACTTGGCACAGCTGGTCGAGGTTCAGGCACTGCGGCGCAGAGGCAGACCTCCCAAACAGAGGCTGATCCAGACTGTGGACATTGGGGGGTGTATCGCCGGTTCTGGGGGCGATATGTGGCGACCCACTTTCTGCGCAGGCAAACCGGCTCACAAATAGCCAGCGCGCGGGGGGAGACTTTGGTAATGCACCTCTGACATCATTTCCGCCCGGAGAGGGTGGGCGCTAGGGATTTAAATGCCAGCGCCGAGAAGTTTGAATAAACTAGTCTCAAAACGACTTACCGACTGCGTGTCATTATTTCAGCGCTGTGTGTAGCACATCGCTACAACCTGATATTTACCTGTATTGAAATCTCTGATCCATATTTTCCCTATTTTCATAATCTATTAATAATCACAATTTGATAATTCCAATTCTACTGCTAGGAATTGTGTCTATTGTTGTCCTATTGGCCAGCTTAGCTGTGTGCACCTTTCTATTCTATCAACTAAACCACAGATTCCCAACCTAGGATCCACAGACCCTTGCAAAATGGTATTGGTCCATGGCTTGAAAAGGGTTGGCAATCCCTGATCTATATTATAGACAAACCGATCATCTGCTGTGCACCCAATGATCTGGCATCTTGCTGCAAGTGATGTTAGTAATTTCTGCTCACTGGTCTCGTCCTACTGTTTGCCATTCTCCCCAGCCAGCTGGATCCTGTCAAATCACAGGTGGTAAGAGTGGGCTCCCTCACCTCTGCCCTCTGACTTTCAACACAGGAGACCCCAGGGCTGTGTCCTAAGCCTCCTCCTTTACTCTCTGTATACCCATGACTGTGTCACCACCCACAGCTCCAATCTGCTAATTAAATTTGCCGATGATACTACATTGATTGGGCTTATCTCAAATAATAATGAGGCAGCCTGCAGAGAAGAAGTCATCATCCTGACACAGTGGTGACAAGAAAACAACTTTGTCCTCAATGTCACAAAAACAAAGGAGCTGATTGTGGACTACAACAGGAATGGGACAGGCTAACCCCTATTGACAGCAATGGATATTGAGAGGGTGAACAGCTTTAAGTTCCTTGGCATACACATCACCGAGAACCTCACTTGGTCTGTACATACTGGCTGTGTGGTGAAAAAAGCACAACAGTACCTCTTTCACCTCAGACGGTTGAAGAAGTTTGGTATGAGTCTGCAAATCCTAAGGACTTTTTACAGGGGCACAATTGAGAGCATTCTGACTGGCTGTATCAGTGCCTGGTATGGGAACTGTACTTCCCTCAATCGCAAGACTCTGCAGAGAGTGGTGCAGACAGCCCAGCACATCTGTGGATGTAAACTTACCACTATTCAGGATATTTACAGTGACAGGTGTGTAAAAGGGGCCTGGAGGATCATTGGGGGCCCTGAGCCACCCCGACCACAAACTGTTCCAGCTACTACCATCCAAGAAACGGTACCATAGCATAATAGCCAGGACTGTCAGGCTCCAGCACAGCTTCTTCCTCCAGGCCATCGGATTGATTAATTCACGCTGACACAATTGTATTTCTAAGCTATAGTGACTGTTCTGTTGTATATCTTACTGTACATACTATTTATTACAAATTACTTTAATTTGCACATTGCACATTCAGACGGAGATGTAACATAAAGATTTTTATTCTTCGTGTATGTGAAGGATATAAGAAATAAAGTCAATTCAATTCACTCACATGATCCCCAGTTCCAGCAGGTCCAATCACTCACCATATCCCTAGTTCCAGCACATCCAACCACTCACCATATCCCTAGTTCCAGCAAGTCCAATCATTCACCATATCTCCAGTTCCAGCAAGTCCAATCACTCACCAGATGCCCAGTTCCAGCAGGTCCAACCACACACCAGATCCCCAGTTCCAGCAGGTCCAATCACTCACCAAGGCTCATGTTCCAGCAGGTCCAACCACACACCAGATCCCCAGTTCCAGCAAGTCCAACCACTCACCGTATCCCCAGTTCCAGCACATCCAACCACTCACCAGATCCCCAGTTTCAGCAAATCCAATCACTCACCAGATCCCCAGTTTCAGCAAGTCCAATCACTCACCAGATGCCCAGTTCCAGCAGGTCCAATCACTCACCATATCCCTAGTTCCAGCAAGTCCAATCACTCACCAGATGCCCAGTTCCAGCAGGTCCAACCACACACCAGATCCCCAGTTCCAGCAGGTCCAATCACTCACCAAGGCTCATGTTCCAGCAGGTTCACTGGGACTCCAGTTTAAGTGCTTTGTTCAAATTGACCTAATGGTTGGTCACCCTCTCTTGAAACTTACCTGGTTCTGCTTTCCATGCTCCCATGAAACCTACAAATTTTCCTTAAATATTTAAGTGAAAAAATGTATTTTAGAATATTAATGAAATAACATCTAACAGTCTGGAAAATCTTGTAGTCTGGCACCACCAAAACCCTGATTGTGCTAAATTATCGGTTTTACTGTATGATTTACAAGTTGTACGTCTAGTACAGACTCTTCTGAGTATCCAGATCACTCTCTATTTATCCTATGTGCCTCCTACTGCTCAGATTTCTGGGAATGTCAATAAATTTCCACCAGTTCCAAGAATTTCTACTTCAGTTCTTATTAAGTGACTTCTGGAAACAAAATTCGTTTGTTCTCTACCACAGATACAAGGAAAAGTTGATCAGGTTACACAGAAAGCAAGTGTACTTGCAATCACCAGAGTTGAATTGTAGCACAAAATCTGCATTCTGTATTTATGGCACCTATGTAGGAAAATAGAATTAATATTTGAATATTAATGATGCTAGCAAGCATTTAGAGACTTCAAGAGACTATTCTGACGGATAGGATAATTAATGACACTGATGGTTTACCTAATTCTAATGTTTGATGATTCATGTGGATTATGAGTGCTACCTTTGTTTTTGATTTTCTATTCACTGGAATATTATTGTAATGGATTCAGATTCTGATTCCATACTGCTAAACTCTCTGAAATCTACTGCAGTTAAAAACAGTATTCCACTTAGCAGGTTTGTTTTACTTAGAGTTGACCTGCAAATTAGATCATGCATACCCACTAGTGTTACAGTATAATGTCTGACGGTTTATATAATTGGATCCATTTGTATTTAACCCGATCAAAACTATTATTTTACAGTTAATTTAAGATATGATTATTCCTGGTATTTTATGGATTTTTCGGATGGTGAATAAGTTGGTTATTTTTCCCTCTTATTGAAAAACTAACCACATCTATTTTATTTGAATCCTATTGTACAGAGGTGCATTTTCCTATTTTTGGGAACATCTGGTTATGATTGCTTTATTTTGGGATGTTGGGGGGTTCTTTGGAAGAGTTTCTACTTCTGAATATTCCCTTCTTGTTTTTGTTTTCATTTCTTTATCATCTCAGCTTTGAGTTGAGGTCAGGTTACTACCGAACAGGAGTACCGAATGAGCAGGGAGGATATTCATCTCCATTTTGCTACGGGAGCTTTGCCCCACACTGGGTGCCATGAAAGCCCTTGATGATACCCAATCAAGACTGGTACTTAGCAAAGGTTTTTTGTAACTCTTTGGCTTTATTGCCTATTCCAAATTGCTTTGGAGCTGAGTGAGTTGCTGAGCTGTTTCAGAGTGTAGCTTGAGACAAATTTAAGTGAGGAGTGCAGCAGGCAATGCTGTGGCTTTATTGCTCCAGAGACCCAGGTTTGATCTTGACTGCTGGTGCCATCTGTGTGGAGTTTGCACAGTCTTGTGATTGTGTGGATTTCCTCCAGGTGTTCCTGTTTCCTCCCAGACCCAAAGGACCTGTTGGTTGGTAAGTTAATTAGCCGGTGTAATTTGTTATTTACTTACTGCCCGTTGCACTGTTGGTATTTAGGGCAGCAATGAAGGTCCTCCATCTCTGTCTGTCCATATATCTGTCTGCACACAGATATAGACGGACTCATCATTGCTGTTGCCTTAACGATTTTTTTTTGAACAGTCAGGGTTGTTAGTCCTGAGCTGACTGCCACCCGTGCCCCACCCCCAAATCTGGAGGACCAGTGGAGCTCTCTTAGTCTGGTCTCTACCCTTTGACTTGTTTAGCATGGGTGACCCTGCCAAGAGCCAAAGTACAAGGCCCTGACTCCATCCAGCATAGTCATTGAGGCATGCAAACCTCCAAACCTTATGGCAAGGGTTCAAGAACTGTAAATTGTCCTTGGTATTAATGGGCTGTAGGTTAGAGTTGATTAGGACATGAAAGGTGGTAGATTATCAGAAGATAATGGGGGAATGAGATGGATGGGATTGTTCTGAGAGATAGATTGAATGATACAGGAAAATATAAGTTATACAGTATTGAGATTAGACCAAGTGGATTGCCTTTCCAAGGGAGCATGGACGAACATGTGGCTTCTTACAACAATCCAGCAACTTCATGATTACCAGCACCAAAGTTCATGTTTTACCCTGGACACATTTTTAATTAGTTAACAATTTCCCTTTGCTGGGAGTAGAATATTTGCCTCTAGGCTTCTCGGTCTCTAGTCCAGTTGCATAATGCTTATTCTTGAGGAAGACCTGAAGAAATTCTGAAGTTATTTGATAGAGCTTTCAGCTTCAATGGATAACAAAGGCTTTTTTGTTCATTTCACAGTCTGAGACTGCATTTTAGGCTCCTCCACAGTATTTATATAAGATTGATTGTTTTTCTTTGTGTGATCGACATGGGGTTTTTAAATATACTGGACTTGTTTTGAGCCTTTGTGGCAGTGTATGACTGTATTTGCTATCTGTTTGACTTCCTGCATGATTTGAGGGTGCTTTATCTTGCTAATGTGTCTTTTTTCTTGGGTCCGTTCTCTTTTCATTCTTGTAGGCCGAGTTGAATAGTGCAGACCTTGAGTTGTCCTTAAACAAGCTGAAGACTGAGAAAGACACCCTGCGAGATTCTCTTGCCAAGATGACTGCACTTAGTGAAGGTTTGGCTCAGGATAAGGTTGAAATGAATCGCATTCTCCTCCAGGTCAGTTAACAAAGCCAATGGTAAAAAACCTTGCAGGGCAAATGTATCATAAGCTAAAGATCAGAAATGCTCTAGGTTTGATACTTGGTTCCCATTCTGCTCTTAGTGAAGCTACCTGAAGAGATCCCACAAGTAGCCACTTCATTGTTGAGTGATTCAGAGCTATGCATGGGTTATTTCAACTTGAGGTGGCTAAATCACCAGGATTTCCTTCACAATTGGATAGAAACCACAATTACACCTTTAACTCCTTCAGTAATCAGGAATCATCTGGCTACCGGACATGTCCACATTTTTCAGCCCTTCCAGATCCTGAAAAGAAAATGGCAACACTGGTCAGCTGTAGCACACACACAGAATGCTGGAGAAACTCAGCAGGCCAGGCAGCATCTATGGAAAATATTAAACAGTCTCGGCCCAAAAGGACGACAGTTTACTCATTTCCATGGATTCTGCCTGGCCTGCTGAGTTTTTTCAGCATTTTGTGTGTTGCTTTGGATCACCAGCTTCTGCAGATTTTCTTGTATTTGATATTGATCAGCCAACTCATTATGGGCTTAAAGAAAGCACTTTCATGTTGCACACAGGCAGGGAACTTTCTCAAGACCAATGAACTATTTGACCAGGACTGCACTGCTCACTTCTCTGCTCCTTGTCACAATCCATCAGGAAAAGCACGTTACAATGCATCTGCGTCAGCCTTTCCATAATCATCGTCAGTGTTGTCTGATAAAGCATTAGAGTGCAATCTCTCTCTTGAGGGAGCTAACACACTACTTTCACTTTCCTTCTCTGACCACAGTTGTCTCTCAAGTGAAGCATGCATCTCTAACCACCCTCCAGGTCACACAGTACCAGTGTCTGAGCTGGTGATTTGCTTTGTAAAATGCAATGGTGCAGTCCATTCCCCTGCTCATCTGCCACCTCCTCTTCTCTTTCAGCATTTCTTTGTGGCTGAGGGTGGTGGGGACTAGTTGATGGAGCATGGCTCAGGTGAGTATGTGGGCTTTGCTGTGGTAGTGTCTAACCAATATGGTTTGTACTTTGAATGCCACAAAGGTGAATCTGATGTGAAAGTCCAGGGAGGTGCCCAGGAGGCTGAGTTTCTTCAGCAGCTTGAATATATTTTGCTTTTGAAAGGTTACAATCCATTTGTTAGAACAATTGCTGTTATTTGCAGATTTAGTCTTGAAGACAAAGGAACTTAATTTCACACTTCTTTGGTTACAAGATTGTGTCCATGTGTATGCTGATGTACTACATATATGTGCACATGTGTGATTATGTGTGTCACGAGTACATGTGCATACAGTCTGCATTTGTACACATGCATGGTTGTATGTGCAGATTTGTGTGTGTGCAATGCAGTGTATATGAGTGGGTGAAGCTGTGTGTGTGTGGACTGCACGTGAGTTTGTGTGTGAGGATGAGGATGAAAGGTGCAGTTTAAAGCATTAGCGCTTGCACCTTGACATGACTAATCACGGTAAGGAATTCCTTTCAATGCTGCAACAGCGTGAGTCATCTCACGAGCAGGCCCAGCCCTCACCTCCTGCCAGCTCTCCTTGGTGGTCCTGAGTGATCTTGTCAGTGCATAAAAATCCTTCTCATCCTCCACACCAGCACACAGGTTTCCTGGGTCTGAAAACATGGAGCAGTTGTTTCATTTCACTCCCTCTTTGCCCGTCCTTCAGCTGGAAAATCTCCAAAGTATTGTACTCACAGCAGTCTATGGCCCTGTAGAATAAGGCCTCAAAAACTGACATGAATTAGTACCATAAAGAGCTGGGAACTGCAGTAAATTTGACGTTTGATATTTGGAACCTACTTGATAAATAAAGTGGCAATTGCCCTTCTTCGGGCAGTCATAATTTTAACACACGTCTATGGCCTGGCTTAAGTAGCTGTGGTTGAAAATCTCAGTTAGCATTTCAATTCAGGACCAAAGACATGTACTACTAATATGCTTGGAATCAGAGAACCTCATGCCGAACCAACAATCAGATTGGGCAGGCCAAAGGCCAGAGGTAAAGATTTAATTTGGATATCTTGTGTTTCATGATTCAATTTTACAGACACACCACAGAAAGAATCTTATTTGGATATAGCACAGCTTGATTTGGACACTGCTGTGTCCAAAACTGCAGGAAATTGCAGAGAGTTGTGAATATATATTTATTTACTGAGACAGCATGGAGTATGATTTTACAGCCCTTCAAGCCGCGCCACCCAGCAATCCCCGATTTAACCTTTGTCTACTCTCAGAACAGTTTTCAATGACCAATTAGCCTACTAACCAGTACGTCTTTGGACTGTGGGAGGAAACCAGAGCACCCAGAGAAAGCCTATGCATTCCATGGGGAGGTTGTACAGACTCCTTACAGATGATGTTGAAATTGAACTCTGAACTCCGATGCCTCGAGCTGTAATTGCATCACACTAACAGCTATGCTACCATGGCATCCAAGTACAGCTCAATCCATCACAAGAACCTACCTCCCCTCCATTGACTGTACTATATGCTCCCTTGGGAATGCGGCCAGCATAATCAAAGACCCTCGCATCCTGGTCATAGTCTTTCCTTCCTCCTCCATCAGGCAGAAGAAACAAAAGCTTGAGAGTACATAGCACCAGGTTCAAGACAACTTTTACCCATTGCTATAACATTCTTGAAAGGCCCTGTTGTACGATAAAGATGAAACTTGACCCGTCATTCTATCTCATCGTGGCCTTATTTGTATACATGGCTCTGTACAACTCTTTTTCCATAACTGTACCACTCTATTCTGCATTCAGTTATTGCTTTACCTTTTGCACTAGCTCTGTATTCATACATATATGTGGAATGACTTGTTTGGATCGCATGCAAATAAAGATTTTCACTGTATTTCAGTACACATGTAAACAATAAACCAATTACAATTACCACATCTTTCTTAGAAACTGCAGTCTTTATCTGTCTGTGCCAAAAGAGACCTTAACAGTTAAAATAGGTTTGGGATCATTAACTTGTAGAAAGGCCATCAGCACAGGTGCTCTACAAAACTGTGTGCTTAGCTCCTGCTCTACTCACTTTATACTTACAACTGTGTGGCTAAGTTCTGCTGCAGTGCCACATTGAAGTTTGCTGAGTATACCACTGTTGCTGGCCATGTGAAGACGAATCGACATATAGGAGAGAGAATGAAAATATGATTGAATGTTACCACAACAACAACCTCTCACTCAGCATCAGCAAAACCAAAGAGCTGATAATCGACTACAGGAGGGATAAAGCTGGAGGTCCATGAGCCAGTCCTCATTAAAGGAAAGAGGAGGAGAGGGTCCATAGCTTTAAATTCCTTGTCAACAACATATCAGAGAATCAGTCCTGGGATCAACATATAAGTGTCATCACAAAGAAGTTACAACAACATCTCCATCTCTACTTAGAGGTTTGCATAGATTTATCATGTCACCAAAAACTGACAGTCATCTATAGATGCAGAGTATGGAGTATCCTAACTGGTTACATCACAGGTTTAGGGAAGCTTGGGTTTTGAGAGAATTTGAAGCCTTGGTTAAGAAGAAAGGGGAGGTGTATATAGCAGAGATAGGCAGCAAGGAACAAATGAGGTACTTGAGGAATATAAGAAATGTAAGAGAACACTTAAGACAGAAATCAAGAAGGCTAAAAGATGAGGTTGCTCCAGCAGACAAGTAAAGGAAAATCCCAAGGGCGTCAACAGATACAGTATATTAAGAGCAAAAGGATAGCAAGGGACAAAATTTGACCTCTTGAAGATCACTGTAGTCATCTATTCATGAAGCTGAAGGAGATGGAGGAGACCAGAAATGGATTTTTTACATCTGTAATTACTTGAGAGTTGGACAGATTCTTATAACTAAGGCAAAATGATAGTGAAGTCATAGACCGTTTACAGGTTACAGAGGAGGAGATGCTTACTGTCTTGAGACAGATTTGGGTGGATAATCCCCAGTGCATGACAAAGCGCCCCCTCAGTCCTTGTGGGAGAGGCTAATACTTAAATTGCAGAGGCCCCAGCAGAGGTTTTTAAAACATCCTTAACCATTGGTGAGGTGCTGGAGGATTGAAGGGTAGATAATGTTATTCCATTGATCAAGAAAGTCCCTAAGAATAAGATGGGAAATTCTAGGCTTGTGAGTAGTAGGTGAATTTTGGAAGATATTCTAAGATACAAGATAAATAAGTATTTGGATAGACATGGCATAATTAAAGACAGTCAATGTGGCTTTGCGTGTGGTAGGTCATGTCTAGCCAATTTTTTTAGAGTTTCTCAAGGAAGTTACCACAAAAGTTGATGTAGGAAAGTGAGTGGACATTGTCTACATGGATTTTAGCAAGGTCTTTTGCTAAGACCCACATGGGCAACTGGTGAAGAAGGTTCAGTCGTTGAACATTCATGATGAGGTAGTAAATTGGATTTGACATTGGCTTCATGGGAGAAGCCAGAAAATGGTAGTGGACTCTCTGACTAGCGGCCTGTAAGTGATGTGCCGCAGGAATCAATGTTGGGTCCGTTGTTGTTTGTCATCAATGATCAGAATGATAATGTGGTAAACTGGATCAGCAAATTTGTGAATAATTTTGAAAATTGGGAGTGTAGTGGACAGAAAGGAAGGCTATCAAAGCTTGCAGTGAGATCTTGACCAGCTGGCCAAATGGGCTGAAAATGGCAGATGGAATTTAATGCAAGCGTGTGTGAGGTGTTACACTTTGGGAGGACAAACCAGGGTAAGACTTACAAATTGAACTGTAGGGCACTGAAGCTTGTAAATCAGAAGGATCTGGGAATAATGATCCATAAATCCTTGAAAGTGGCATCACAGTTAGGTAAGGTCATTGAAAAGAGATTTTGCCACATTGGCTTTCATAAGTTAGAGCTTTGAGTACAGCTGCCGGGGTGTTATGTTGAAGTTGTATAGGATTTTGGTGAGACCTAATTTGGAGTATTGTATGCAGTTCTGGTCACCTACCTACAGAAAAGGAATCAATCAAATTGAAAGAGTACAGAGAAAATTTTCAGGA
Source organism: Hemitrygon akajei (assembly GCF_048418815.1). Lineage (NCBI taxonomy): Eukaryota > Metazoa > Chordata > Chondrichthyes > Myliobatiformes > Dasyatidae > Hemitrygon > Hemitrygon akajei. Next base: position 118,792,129 of record NC_133126.1, on the reverse strand, counting down.
CCTGAATTATAGGGAAATGTTGACTAGGTTTAGGACTTTATTCCCTGTAGCGTAGGAGCTAAGGGGAGATTCAATAGAGGTGTACAAAACTTTGAGGGATATAAATAGGGTAAATGCAAACAGTCTTTTTCCACTGAAGTTGGTGAGACTAGAACTAGAGATCATAGGTTAAGGGTGAAAGGGTGCGAGTGTTGAACAAGCTGCCAGCAGAAGTGGTGGATGTGGGTTTAATTGCAACATTTCAACAAGGTTTGGGTAAGTGTATGGATAGGAGCATTATGGTGGGCTACAGTCAAGGTGCAGGCCGATGGGCTAAGCAGAATAACAGTTCACCATGGACCAAGTGGGCTGTAGTGCTTTATTATTCAAAGACTATAAAGAGAAAGATACAGCCTGCTCCATCACAGGCAGAACACTCCCCACCATTGAGTACATCTTCAAGGAATACTGCCACAAGAAGTCAGTGTCACAGTCCCCCATCACCCAAGCCACACCACCTTCTAGCTGCTATTATTGAATAGGAAGTACAGAAGTCTTCAATCCACACCACCAGGTTCAAGCCCCTGAACGGGTATGGATAACTTAATTCAACATTACTCTGAACTGACTGTATGACCTACAGACTCACTTTCAAGAACTTTTTACAATTCATGATCTCAGTGTTATCTTTATTTGAAGTTTGATTTGTCTTTGGTGCAGCATAGCGGTTAGCGTGACGCTATTACAACTTGGGGTGTCGTAATTCCAATGTCACCTGTCTGGAATTTCTACGCCCTCCATGTGAATGTGTGGGATTCCTCCGGGTGCTCTGGTTTCCAAAGACGTACTGGGTACAAGGTGAATTGGTACCTGTAAATTGGTACAGGTAAATTGTCCTGTGATTGGGCTAGGGTTAATAGGTGGGTTGCTGGACTGCACGATTCATTGGGCTGGAACAGCCAGTTCTGCACTGTATTTCTAAATAAATAATAAATATGAAATGCCTGCAAGAAAATGAATGTCAAGGTAATATATGGGAATACATATGGACTAAATTTACATATGATACGTAATAAATATGTAATGCATATGATAATAAATTTAGTTTGAACTTTGAGAATAGCACCATGAACCCCACCATCACATTGTTCATCAGGAAAACTCTTTATCATTTTAGTTCTCTTTTTAGAGGGTAGTCTATTTTTCTCATATTCATTGAGATCTTATCTCAAGGATAGGACTACTTATAGACAGTATTACAACAGCTAACCCCAATTCAGTGTATCCTGTATCCCTTAACACTCTTACTTTTGAAATTCACACACTCAGTTTATCATGCAGGTTTGGACCAATGTACTTGGAGCCTGGATGGTTATAGCTTGGGGTTAACATCTGTTAAATATTTCTCTTCTCTTAGATGGAAGATGATAGAACAGTTCTGCAAGGACAGAAGAAAGAGATTGAGAAGGCAAAGGCTAGTATCCAGGATGTATTGGTCCGCGTCAAGCAGGAGAAGATGGACCTGGACACGGAGAAATGTGGATTAGATCAGTCTCTGCAGATTGTGGAGGCAAGCCAGGAACAGCTGGAACATGATATAGTGGTTCTCCAAAGGGCCAGGGATCAACTGCAAGATCAGCTTGGGCAGGTATGAACTTAATAACGTTCTACTGCAGGAGCCAGTTGAATCATTGCTAAATTGAGATCATATGTGTGCTCTACATCTATTACTGCAGGTGGATGTGGGGAGGCTGCTCAGTAGAAATGGAATTAATACAGATGCATGTATATCTGCTTAAAAAGCACTGCTCAAATAAATAACAACTGAGTTAACCTGTGAGAATTCCAGTGATTTTACCTTTGTCTCCCACTCTTCCATAAAATGGTCATTATCTAATTCAAGCAAGCTGATAGTCACCTATCAAATTATCTTCTTATAGAGTAATAGAGTGATGATGGAAGGATGCCTTAAACCCAAAGTGGTCAATGTCAGCCATGGTGCCTATCAAGTTAGTCCCATTTGCTCACGTTTGATCCATATCCCTTTAAACCTTTCCTACTCATGCATTTTTGAATATTGTTATTGTACCTGCCTTAACCAGTAGCTATCATTCCATAGGTTCAACATTCTGTGTGAAGAAGTTCTCCGCAAGTCTCTTTTAAATCTTTCATCTCTCATTATAGCAAGCGTATGCCCTTCGTGTCCCCTCTCCTAAGGAAAAGATTATGCATGTTCATCATATCTACGTATACTGCTCAAGATTTTACACACCTCAGGATCTATACCCTTCAGTCTTCCAATTCCAAACAATAAAGACCTTGCCTGCCTAACCTCTCCCTATAAACAGGGCCCTCATGTCCTGACAGCATCTTTGGAAAGCCTATCTTATGTGGCTCATTGTCAAACTTATTTGTACTACGCGCTTATGGGTGATTTTGAGATTCTTCCTATAATGAAAATAATGTGAAAATGCAAGGTGTTGTCATTGCAAAGGTTACAAGGGTTGAGAAGGTATGGACTCATCTCATGGTTTCCCGGTAGCTTTATAAAGATAACTGTGAATCCAGATAGCTGCTTTGATTATCTTTGCGGAGGTTAAAGTACAAACGTTGTAGAAACTATGAATATATGACTGAAAAGATGCAGAAAATGGGGCAGCACAATACCATAATGGTTAGCATGCTTTTCAGTAGATGTGACCTGGGTTCAATTCCTGCCACTGCCTGTGAGCAGTTTGTACGCTCTCTCCGTGACCATGTGGGTTTCCTCCGGGTGCTCCCGTTTCCAAAGACACCGGTTAGTAGGTTAATTGGACATTGTAAATCATCCCATGATTAGGATAGAATTAAGATTGTTAGGCATCGTGGCTTAAAAGGCTAGAAGAGCCTATTCTGCTCTGTAAATCAATCAGTCAATCAATCAATAAAACGATTCTGTAAATTCACAGCTTCGGGAGACAGAGCAGGTTGGCCTGATCTCTGTATCTGTTTGTTAAGTTGCTGCTGAAGTGGCATGCTCATATTTCTATTTCAGAAACTGTCAAGCATCTGTTATTTCTCTCTGGTCTGTCTCAGTTTTTTTGTTTAATTGTGCATCATCTCACACAGGCGAATCGGCAGAAGCAGACCCTGAGTGAGCAGCTGGCTCAAGCGCAGCGAGATGGGGAACTGCAGAGTGCAGGGCTCCTCCGGGCCAGCAAGGAGAAGGAGGAGATGATGAAGGAGAAAGCCAGCTTGGTGGTGCAGCTGACTGCTGCTGAGAGGGAGAGCAGAGCACTGTCGGAAGAGATAGCTGCCCTCAGGTGGGAAACTCTGAAACAGTATGAGTGGACCTCTAATAAAACTGGTGCCTGTTGCATGACATCAGATGTCTAATGTGCCCTTCAGCCCTGGCTTGCAGAACCAAAAGAATATTCTTTCACCAGTTTCAGGACATGAACCCCGAGGCAGATCAGCCATGGTCATGTGGAATGCTAGCAGAGGATTAAGGGCTGAGTGATCTATTCATCCTTCCATTTTCTTGTGTTCCAGTGAATGAAGGAAAATGATTAAGATGGATTTCCATTGTTAATGGCATTCAGCTGAAGCAATAGCAAAAGAATAGCCATGCACAGAATTTCATCCTGCTGAGAGGGAGAGCAAAGCACTGTCGGAAGAGATAGCAGAATGAGATGTGTGAGATGATGCACAGAATTTCATCCCCTTGCTACGTGAAGGGATTGCTGGGTGGATATAGATCTCTACCAAAGGGGGTGGAAGGCTCTGCAAGCCTGAAGATCACCCTTGAGCAAGGTGTAGCTCCTGTTTAGCCCCCTGATAAAGGTCACATGAAACCATGGGAACAGGTGGCGGATGGTTGTATGCGTAGCTGGTGCATATCACAAGTCCTGGTTATGTGACCACTGATGCCAAACAGACAATCTGTGAAGATAATGGCTGGGGTCACCTGTCTTGTAAGGACACTGCCCAGAAGAAGGTAATGAGAAAAATACGTAGAAAAAGTATGCAAAGAACAATCATGTCCATGGAAAGACCATGATTGCCCACATCATTAAACACGGCATATAATGAATGAATGCTATGGGAACATTGTTGGTATAATTCACATTAGCGGGCAAGGAAGAGGCACCTTCTGTTTCTAGCCAATGAGATGTTGGGACTCTGAATAGGAGTTAAGGAATTTTAATGGTAATGTCAAACATGTGCTCATACAACATCAAAACAGGCCCTGGAGCCCACTGTCCTCACTGAAAATCCAATACTCTTCTCCCTATTCTTCTCACTTTCCCGTCAACATCCACTCCCCCAGATTCTGCTATTCCTAACACTAGTGGCCACTTATGCTACCACCAACCAGTGTGTGGTTTGGGACATGAGAGGAAACTGGAGAACCTGAGATCACAAGGAGAACACTCAGACTCCACACAGACAGCAGCAGAGGTCAGGTTTGAACTCAGCTCACCAGAGCTGTGAGACAACAACTCTAATAGCTGCATGGCTGTAGTGCCCTGGAGAGCACTTTCTTGTAGAGAGTGTGGAGAGGAATATACTGTTCCCCTCGAAGGCAGAAATTTTGGTCAGTCCATGGGCCAAGTCATGTTAGGATGGTACCTCCTCCTTTTCTAATCCACCAAAAATGTCGCAATCTTCCCACACCTCACGAAGTCATCGCTGTCTTCTTCCCCAGTCCTGGCCTCCCAAACAGAGACAGCAATACTGCTTTCTTTGATAGACCCCAGAGAGTCTTTGATCACTGTTAGTCACAGAAAAGAGTCTCAAATACAGAGCTGAGGTGAGCTGTTAGCACAGTGCTTGCCTACAGAAATGTAAACTTACCTACTCATCTAGTGCTAAAGATAAGGATTTTGACATCAATGTGACTAGATCAAAAGCTCTCCATGGCCTTCTGTCAAAGCATCCATATGTACTATTTAACAAGAGATCGTGTTACTACATGCCGACCTTTAACCCTGATCTTGCTATCCTTTACAGGGCAGATAAGGAAGCTCTAGAGACCAATCTTTTCGAGGCTCAGCAGCTCATTGTGCAGCTTGAGACCTGCAAGGAGCAGCTCGAAGGAGAGAACCAATCCATTTTATTTGCTAAGGAGTCACTCCTGGGTGATTTAAGTTGGTTTATTTAAACTTGTCAGTTTTGGATGTGAATGCACGTATGTCTTTGAATGTGTCTGTGTGCATATATGTACATAAGTATAGTAATTTGCCCAGGTGTGAATAATATGTCCAGATCTGAGTTAACTTTACTCTTTACATTCCAGTCTTGGACTGGGTCAGATTCAGTACACATTCTGTTTCTCATTCAATAGTGCATTGTTCCAGCTTGGGGCAATTTTCCCTATTACACTTTATCCTAATGACATCTTTACATGCACCAAGCAAAATTATACCCTTGGTCACGTAACAATTGTACAATTGTACACAGAAAACTGTGACTTAAAACAATTTTAAGAGATTGGAAAATACTAAAGCTTAGAAAAGCAACAACATTAAATTATAAATGAATATAAAAAGATGCTCAAAAATTTGCACAGATAAATAATATAAATAAAATGAAGAGAAGCATGAAATTAGTTTATGAATAATGATAGTGAAAATATTGATGAGTTATTTGGCAAGTTTGTATCAGAAAGATTAATGCATTGGATGTGATGTTAAACAGGGAAATCAGAAAGGACATGAAATGTTTGCAGTCGCTAGGAGGACATAATGGAAAGGGGGAGATAATTGATAAAGAATCTGAGAAGATAGAGAAAAATCTTGTTATCTCCTTTGGATTGCACCCAAACATATTTAAAAAGAAAGTTGACAGAAGGATAGCAGAGGCTCTGTCATGCATATTTAAAACTTCATTTTATAGAGGGCTTGCGGCCAGTTTGAGTGAATTCCTCATTTAATGTGGGAAATAGAACACAGTACCACAGAACCAGGTAGCTTAGCACCTGTAGGTAGGAAAGGTAATATTTATAAAAAGATGCAGCTGACAGTCATCTGGCAGATGAAGATTATGTAAGGACAACTTTGAAAGGGAAGATCGTCTTTGACCAATTTTTGTGAATTGTCCAAAGGAGCAGCAGAGAAAAAAGGCAGAATGGGAGATGATATATAACACAGAAAAACTACAGCACAATACAGGCCCTTCAGCCCACAATGCTGTGCCGAACATGTATTTAGATATAGTAAGATGTTCAGAGGCTTTTGATTAGGCAAAGTACAGTCCATTCTTGATTAAGATCAATGCATGTCAAATTTGAGGAGAGTATCAGAATGATAAATTAACTATCATCAAAACAGTAAGCAGACAGTAGAGGTAGTTAGAGATAGGGACTCATTTGAGAAAGGTGAGAAGTCTTCCAGAGGGACTGTTGCTAGGATAACTCTCCATGCTTTGCATTAGTAATTTAAACATGGAAGAAGGAAAAATCAGGAAATCAGGAGAGCTGAAAAGGGCCATCATAGTTTTAAAATATGGGTTCCCCACCTTTTATATGCCATAGATCCCTAACATTAACCATGGGGTCTGTGGACCCCAGGCTGGGAACCGCTGTTTTAAAGGGAATCTCTGAAAGTGACAATACAAATAGGCAGGGTGGTAAAAAAGGCATGAGCTGTTTGGGGCGTTGAACATAGAAGTTAGAAAGTCAGGTAGCAGCTGTATAAAGCTTTGCACAGGCCACATTTGGAGTCTTGTGCACACTTCTGGTCACCGCATTACAGAAAGGATATGGAGGTTTTGGAGAGTGTGCAGAAGAGTTTCACCAGGATATTACCTGGACCAGAGTAAGATTGAGAGTGAGAGGACAAATGGATTGTTTTCTCTGGAGCATCAGAGGCTGAGGGCAACCTGATAGAGGTACATAAAATTGTGATAGCTATAGATATGGTATACAGGCAGAGTCTTTCTCTTCCAGTGCGTAAATATAAAATACGAAAGGGCTTAGCTTTAAGGTGAGAGGGCAAAAGTTTAAGGGAAATTTTTGAGTCCGTTTTTTTTTAAACAAAGAGGGTGTAGATGCCTGGAATGAACTACCAGAGGAAGTGGTGGAGCAGATACGACAGCAACATTTAAGATGTACTTAGACAGACACAAAACACGGGTAGTTAATGGGAGGATTATAGAGTAAGTGCAGGTAGATGTGCAGTTTAAATTGACATCATGGCTGGCACAGATATCCTGACCCAAAAGGCCTGTCTCTCTGTTGTACTGTTCTACGTAGAGTTATACAACACAGAAACAGGCCATTCAACCCATCAGGTCTTTCCTACCCAATACACACCATTTCATACTGATCTTATTTTATTCTCACTACGTTGCCATCAACTGCCCCCCCCCCCCACACCAGCCTCCATCACTTACCCACACTGAGGCCAAATAGCCTCCCAACCCATGTTTGTAGAATGCAGGAGAGAACTAAAGCACATAGGGGTACTCACACAGCAACAAGGAAATGGTGCAAACTCCAGAAGACAACATTGAACTGGGTTCACTGGAGCTGCAAAGCAGCAGCTCTATGGTGCATGACACTCTGATATCCATCATGCTCCCACATCAATGAAAATAGTGAAGCTGGTTTACAAGCAATAAAAATGATACAAATTTCTGAGATCCATGAGGTAAATACAGTGAATTCTGGTTAATTGTGTCATTGGTTAATAGGGGCAGCAGCTTATTTAGACAACTTGTAAGGAACAAAACCTAACTGAGAAAATAACCAAGGATTCCCTTTCTTTGTTTAGGATATTATGCTGCTTAATTGGGATAGGAAACTGTTGCTGAACAGTTTGTAACTACAGTCAGTTGAGTGTGTTTACATGGCCGTTAGACACCTCACTGTGCTGAGAGCAAACAGTTTTTTGATAGCGTCAGTTGTGTGTGTTTGTGTTCAAAAAGCAGTGATTTTGACGAGAACACTGTGGTTTCAATCATTCAGGCTTGGAGATGCCAGAAACAGCCAGGAGTGAAATTGAATGATTTCACTTCTTCAGCAAATGAGGAACTATGAAGTATTTGAAGGTATCGACAATCACGTTGAATGTTATCCTTGGTCCCTACTGGACACTCAGCTCTCACCTGTGGCTCCAAGTAGCCATTTGCATGTGATAGCGGCCACTCCCCAGTAGACTGCTTCAACAAGTGGGCTAAACCAGGTGAGGGTAGTCTGCAGGTCTCATACCCCAGTGAGATAGGGACTTGCCTGTCTTAGCATGCAAAGACAGCTCTGGTGGACTGAGTGGATGAAATCTAAGGTGACGTTCAGCAGCCAGGAAGGCGGTTCTGCAACATTCCATGGAGAACGTAGGGCATGCTGAGTCACAGAAGAAGTCAAGGTCATCCACTGCAACCAAGGAAGACCCCAGATGTGATGACTACTCGTCACTGGGCCCTGACTTCCGAGACAAGAGAGTGGAACTGCCCCAGTGCAATGGCTTCTCCTCTTTAAAAACTCTCCTGCACAGGTTTCCTGTCATTGTTAGTTGTGACAAATAACCACCAGTAGTATAGGTAGTTTTCTAATTCGTTATGATTTCATTTACATGCATACTTTGTTAATGCAGTTAAGTGGTACTTTGTCTTTTTTATACCTCTTTAATTATTTCCGTAAAACTTGGGCTAATTGGGATTACTGCTTAATTGGGCCAAAATGTACTGGCCCTGGTGCAACCCAATTGACCAGAATCCACAGTATTTGAAAAACTCTGTGTATCATACCATTGTTTGACACATAGGGTATCTGCATATTCAAAAAATATATGGCAAGATATATCACAATTCACCCTTATGATAGTGAACAGTGAACTAGTTATTGAGAAACACCTAAGCAAAGGGCTGTTTTCAGTAGAATGTAGAAGAGACAGAGGCGTCCTAGTGGAGGCCCTGGATGAGGCTTAATAAAAGACAGAGGTATTGTGATGGAGGTCCTGCATAAGGTTTGTAAAGACTGAAATTCAGTTACATGAAGCAAACTACCAACAGCAAAGCCCAAATTGCTGAAAATGCCCAGAAGATTCTAGGAGGCAACAATCCCATTAAATGTCATTCGTTTTGAAAAGTTAACTATTGGCCAGATCTTCTGAAAAGTGCCATGATTATAAAATAATCAACAATAAATTCAGGAGGAAATTTAGAAGAATTCTTTTGACAAGAATAGTTACAGTTAATGGATAAATTAGTTCTAGATGGGGGAAGAAAGGAACAGAAAGTCTGATGACTGGCCTGCTTGAAGAGTGTTAGAGAAACCTCATGGCATATCATACATCAGCATCAAGTGGTTAGACCAGATGACCTGTTTCTGCATTTTAGATGCATTTCAATGTACAGTCTAGATTGATGTGAAGTGCAGCATTAAGAAACTGTTATACAATGAGAATTATAAAATTTAATTTGAGTGAGACATTGGACATTTTTCCTCACAAGTGAATATACAAAACCCTGATGAAGGGCAGGGAAGTCCTCCCCAGAGACTAATCAATATTTATCCATCAGCTAGTGCTGAGAAAGCAGATCTCCCACAGCCAAACCATTTGCTGCACTTAAGAATACATTCATTCCATGTCCTGTTTCTCCGTTTTATTTTTTTCCAAAGTACCTCAATAACTGTAAAGTGCTAGGAATGCCCCTGAGGTCATGAAAGGCTTCAATATAAGCATTTTCTTTCTTCCTGGAGACAACGGCCCTTTGTACCTGCAGCTTCAGCATCAGGATACATTTTATTCTATTTCACCTATTTGCATTGCATGTTTATAGCTATAGACATAATCTATTGGGTCCAAACATAATGAATTCACAGCTGGGTAACTCCTATCTGCTGCACACAGGTATGTTATGTTTGATAATTCCAAAGCTAATCCAAAGGAAAATATAGAGGAGGGGATATTCATGTATGCTTAGTTCACTTAACTTCTGTGAGGCATGTACTTATGACATGGTGGCGTAATAACATATGCCATTCACGTACTTTTACACACATATATAACCTGTAATGAATTATGTAAACAACAAAGAATGCTTAATAAAGCAATATATTTGCAATATTACTCAAATATTAATTAAATATTAAATACATAACAAGGTATGGTGCGCATCTGTTAGGATAAAATGATAGTTGTAGAATTTTGCTTGGCTGTTGCCATCAGATAAAAGGTACAAGAGCCTCAGGAATCACACCACCAGGTTCAAGAATAGTTACCACCCTTCAACCATCAAGATGTACCGTGGAGAGCATTCTGACAGGCTGCATCCCTGTCTGGTATTTGGGGGGGGGGGGGGGGGAGTGTGAGGGGCTACTGCACAGGACCGAAAGAAGCTGCAGAGGTTTATAGGTCTAGTCAGCTCCACCTTGGGTACTAGCCTACAAAGTACCCAGGACATCTTCAGGGAGTGGTGTCTCAGAAAGGCAGCTTCCTTTATTAAGGACCTCCAGCACCCAGGGCATGCCCTTTTCTCACTGTTACCATCAGGGAGGAGGTACAGAAGCCTGAAAGCACACACTCAGTGATTCAGGGACAGCTTCTTCCCTTCTGCCATCCAATTCCTAAATGGGCATTGAACCCTTGGACACTACCTCACTTTTTTTAATGTACAGTATTTCTGTTTTTTGTATGTTTTTTAATCTATTTAATATACATATACTGTAATTGATTTACTAATTTTATTATTTTTATTTATTTTATCTTCTTTATTATGTATTGCATCGAACTGCTGCTGCTAAGTTAAATTTCACGTCAGATGCTGGTGATAGTAAACCTGATTCTGATTCTGACGTGTTCCCACAACCAATAGACTCACTTTCAATGACTCTTCATCTCATATTCTCAATAGTTATTGCTACTTATTTATATCTGCATTTGCACTGTTTGTTTCTGCAGCTTGGTAGAATTCCCTAATTGGGTCGTCTTTCATTGATCTGGTTATAGTTCCTATTCTATAGATTTGTTGAATCTGCCCACTAGAAAATGAATCTCAGGGTTGTATATGTTGGCATATATGCACTTTTGATGATAAAATTTACTTTGAACTTTGGGTGTATGTTAACTATATCTGGTTTGGTTTTATCATTTGATTTGATTTCTTATTGTCACATGTGCTGAGATACAGTGAAAATCTTTTGATTGGTTGCTGTCCAGGCAGATCATGTGATACATAAGTACATTGAATCAGTAAAAAGAAAACAGTGCAGAATGCAGTGCAGCAGCTTCAGAGAAATAGCAATGCAGGTGGACAAATGAAGTGTAAGATAATTGTCCTTTCCTGCTGTTTCAGCTGAGGTTGACCTTGTTCGTAAAGAGATGGACTTACAGCTAATCAATGTCAACCGAGAGAAGGAGTTGTTACAAGAAAAACTGGGTCAGGTGGAGAAGGAGAGCCACATCTCACTGAAAAATGAGCAACAACTCCGTGAAGAGGACGTTGAAAGACTTCAGAAAGAGAAGGTATGCGGTAATCAAGCCAAGTATCAACTGAATATTGAGTTTTGCATGTGTGTTATACAAATCCCATGCAAAGCTACTCCATTATCCACAATAATTGCCTATAGTAATGTTTCTACTTCTCAAATGTAAATAAGGTATTGTATGTTCAGTGCTTCTTTATAACTGGTAACTTTATAATTAGTATCATCTTTATGAAACACAGCCTAGAATTGTTATATCCAAAATGGTTTTCAATACTGAGCCCATAGATTCAATGAAATTTTATTGTGGGTAGGTTTTGAACAATGGGGACAGTTCAGGTTACACAGTGAAAATAAAGCATTTGTTGCACTCTACAGGAATGGCTGCGCATTGAGCTGACAGCGGAGAAAGCTGAGGCTGTTCAGCACCTTCAACAGGAGCGTGAAGAACTAATCAGCCACTTTGAAGAGGAGAAGGAGGAGCTGAACGAAGAAATTCTCACTTTACAAAAAGAAAGGGATGAGAGACTGATCCAGGCAGAGAGCATAAAGCAGCAGGTGATGAGCATATTTGACTTTCCCAAGGGTCACAGTGTAATTGAATGGCCATCAATGAGGTTGGACCACAAGATACAGTACAGAGAGGTCTCTCTAGGAATGAAGTGGTTGAACTTTATTACTGTACAAAAAAGAGGCTTTAAAACCTTGAGAGGATTGCATGCATATTAAAGTTTTTTTAAATATCATAGAAATACATAGATTCAGAAAGCAAGTGAGGCATAAATTTTACAAGACAGTGAAGAAAAAATGTGCAAGACATTACTGCAAAAAGCAAAATTCAGAATCAAATAAGGGTTGGCGTGGACAGAGTGGGTCAGTGGACCTTTTTCCATGCTGACCCTACATTTTCTACACAGTGAAAGAAGGGTGTTGGAAAGAGTCAGTCTGGTCCTCACTTTCTATTCCATCAAGTTTGACATTGCTGGCTACCTTCTGCCAGTTAGTTGGTCAATGAGTAGAAGTTTGATCTGTAACCCTGTAGGTCCTGAACATGCTGCTAGATCCAAGTTAAGTGCTTTCCCGCAGAGAAGGAATTCTCCCAGCATCCCATCAGGTTCTAGCCGTCATTTGCTTGTTTTCTGATGGTCAGATATTCCATATCCAAAAATGGATAACATGAATTTTAAGCAGAATTTGAAAAAAAAACATTAGTACTGAGGTTTGAGCCAACATCTAATTTTCACTCTAGCTGCCCACTGGAACACAAAACAAAAGAACACAATAAAATGGGAACAGGAGGAGGCCATCAGATCCCTGAAAGCTGCCCCATCATTTGCTATAATTGTGGCTGATCTGTGCTGGCCACAGCTCTTCTTCTGTGCCAGTTCCACACAATTCACAATTCCTCAACGTCCTGTCTTCACCTTAAAGTATCTGGTGTCTACCATCCGCAGGGGCAGAGAATTCCAGAGAATCATTACAATGGGAAATGGTATGTGTACTTGCCTCAGTTTTACATGACAGGCCCTTTACTTTGTAACTAAGTCCACATGTTTGTGATTCTTCCACCAGTGAAAACATATCAGCATTAACACTGTCAAGCCCACTTTGGATCCCATATTTACAGTGGGATGCAAAAGTTTGGGCACTCCTGGTCAAAATTTCTGTTACTGTGAATAGCTAAGCGAGTAAAAGATGATCTGATTACAAAAGGCATAAAGTTAAAGATGACACATTTCTTTAATATTTTAAGCAAGATTATTTTTTTATTTCCATCTATTACAGTTTCAAAATAACAAAAAAGGAAAAGGGCCTGAAGCAAAAGTTTGGGCACCCTGCGTGGTCAGTACTTAGTAACACCCCCTTTGGCAAGTATCACAGCTTGTAAACACTTTCTGTAGCCAGCTAAGAGTCTTTCAATTCTTGTTTGGTGGTTTTTCGCCCATTCTTCCTTGCAAAAGGCTTCTAGTTCTGTCATATTTTTGGGCTGTCTTGCATGCACTGCTCTTTTGAGGTCTATCCACAGATTTCTGATGATGTTCAGGTCAGGAAACTGTGAGGGCCATGGCAAAACCTTCAGCTTGCACCTCTTGAGGTAGTCCATTGTGGATTTTGAGGTATGTTTAGGATCATTATCCTGTAGTAGAAGCCATCTTCTTTTCATCTTCAGCTTTTTTACAGAATTTGCTGATATTTAATTGATTCCCTCTACCAGTGAAATGTTCCCCGTGCCACTGGCTGGACACAAGCCCAAAGCATGATCGATTCACCCCCGTGCTTAACAGTGGGAGAGGTGTTCTTTTCATGAAATTCTTCATCCTTTTTTCTCCAAACATACCTTTGCTCATTGCAGCCAAAAAGTTCTATTTTAACTTCATCAGTCCACAGGACTTATTTCCAAAATGCATCAGGCTTGTTTAGATGTTCCTTTGCAAACTTCTGACACAAATTTTGTGGTGAGGATGCAGGAAAGATTTTCTTCTGATGACTCTTCTATGAAGGTCATATTTGTGCAGGTGTTGCTGCACAGTAGAACAGTGCACCACCACTCCAGAGTCTGCTAAATCTTTCTGAAGGTCTTTTGCAGTCAACCAGGGGTTTTGATTTGCTTTTCTAGCAATCCTACGAGCAGTTCTCTTGGAAAGTTTTCTTGGTCTTCCAGACCTCAACTTGACCTCCACCATTCCTGTTAACTGCCATTTCTTAATTACATTACGGACTGAGGAAACGGCTACCTGAAAACGCTTTGCTATCTTCTTATAGCCTTCTCCTGCTTAGTGGGCATCATTTCTTTTAATTTTCAGAGTGCTAGGCAGCTGCTTTGAGGAGCCCATGGCTGCTGATTGTTGGGACAAGGTTTGAGGAGTCAGGGTATTTATAAAGCTTTGAAATTTGCATCACCTGGCCTTTCCTAACAATGACTGTGAACAAACCATAGCCCTAACAAGCTAATTAAGGTCTGAGACCTTGGTAAAAGTTATCTGAGAGTTCAAATCTCTTGGGGTGCCCAAACTTTTGAATGGTGCTCCTTTCCTTTTTTTTCCACTCTAAAATTGTACAAAACAAAAATAATACACTAAGCTTGCTTAAAATATTGAAAAACATGTTTCATCTTAAACTTTATGACTTTTGGAGATCAGTTCATCTTCTACTCACTTAACTATTCACAGTAACAGAAATTTTGACCAGGGTGCCCAAACTTTTGCATGCCACTGTAAGTATGATCTACTGTGATTCTAATAAATTCAATGGAATATGAGCCCAGACAATCTAGCTTCTCTTGAGAGGACAGTCCTCTCATCCCAGGAATTAGACTGGTGAATCTCCTTTGGATTACCTTCAGTGTTGCTGTATCATGGGACAGTGAGCATTACAACATAGTACAGGCCCTTCGGCTCATGACGTTCTGCCGACCTTTTAGCTTGTTTGATGTCAATCTTTTGCATACCCCTCCATTTTTCTGTCATCCATGAGCCTATCTAGAAGTTCCTTAAATGCCCCTAATGTATCTGCCTTTACCATCACCACAGCAGTGCACTGCACACACTCTGCAAAAACTTCCATCTGATGTGCCCCTATACCTCCCACCAATGACCTTAAAATTAGGCCCCTCTGATGAACCATTTCCGCCCTGGGATAAAGTCACTGGGTATCCATTCTACCTGTGTCTTTTATCATCTTGTATACATCTACCGTCACTCTCATCTTCCTTTATATCAGAGAAAAATACCCTTGCTTGCGTAACCTGTCCTACAATCCAGGCAGAATACTGATAAATCTCCTCTGCACCCACTCTAAATCTTCCACATCCTTCCTGTAACAAGGCATCCAAAACTGAACACAATATTCCAAGTGTGGTCTAATCTGGGTTTATACAGCTGAAACCTTACCTCACAGCTCTGGAACTCAAATACCCAACTAATGAAGGCCAACACACCATAAACCTTCTAACAACCTGCACAGCAACTTTGAGGGATCTATGGACATGGACCCTAAGATCCCTCTGTTCCTCCACACAGTTAAGAATCCTGCCATTAACCCTGTTCCCAACCTTCTAAAGTGAATCATTTTAAAATTTGCAATCCATCTGCTATTTTCAGTCCAGCTCTGCATCCTGTTATAACCTACAGCAACCTTCTACACTATCAACAACTCATATCATCTGCAAACTTAGTCACTCACCTTTCCACTTCCTCGTTCACATCATTGATACAAGTCACAAAGAGAAGGGGTCCCAGAGCAGATTCCTGCAGATCAACACTGGTCACTGACCTCCAGGAAAAATACTGTCCATCTGCGACCACCCTCTGCTTTCTATGGACAAGTCAGTTCTGTAAATACACAGCCAAGTTTCCCTTGACCATGCCTCCTGACTTTCTCAATGAGCCTACCATAGGGGACTTTATCAAATGCTTTACTAAAATCCATAAATACCACATCTTTTTCTCTACCTTCATCAATGTGCTTTGTCACATCCTCAAAGAATTCATTCAGGCTTGTGAGGCTTGTGTTGTGTGGAATCAGGTTTGTAGATTCAATGAGTGGGAACAGAAGACACTCACTACTGATTAGTAGGTTAACTATTTACAGGACAAGACAGACACTGAATATTCAGTAAACCCCTCAAGCTACACACCATTGCAAATACTTATGTAAACTAAGCACTGAAATGGTGGGACAAAGCAGACGCTTAAATATACACAGCGGTAAATACTGATCTAAAGTGTGAACCTAGGCCCTCTTTACTGCAACACACCCCTACTGCCTACCTTATGAGCTTTGTATATTGTTGCTGAATCCTAAAATCTTTCCAACCTTCTGGCACAGTGTAAGCCCTTTCACCATGTATGTCCTAATTTTTATTTGACCTCCTTTGTTGACCACAGATTGTGCCTCTTTTTAGTGGAATCCCTTTTTCTAATTGGGATAAGTTTCTGGACCAGCTGTTTGTACATTTTCTACCATTCACCTACTAGAATGTTTCTTAGCTCATTTTCCCAGTCCATCTTAGATGGTCAACATCTTCAACTCGGGAGACAAGTGGTAAGAGTAAGTCAAATTTTATGACAGAATAACTGTTAAGAATCATTGTTGGACTGAAGTTGCACTTATCAGACAGGAACAGTAAATTTCCTGTCTGTCTACCAAGGTTGTCATGGGGACAATATGATGTCTAGAAAAAAAGTTGAGCCATCAGTTGTACGAGATGCTCCATAATTCACGATCAAATTCTTCATCCTCTTTCACTAGAAGCTATCAGTCTGCTCAGATCTTTACAGCAATTGGAGCAAACTATGTTGTTTTTCTTTTCAAGGCTTTGTATCTTAAAGAGTCAGAGAAAAATATCCTGTCTGAAAAACTCAGCCATACTCAGCGAGAGCTTGGTAATTCAACCATCGAGATTGATCGATTGAAGCGAGAAATGCAGACTCAACAGGAGCAGGACAAGGTGATAATCATTTGCTTTCATGAGTATTTCCATGTTTTAAAATCCAATGAAATGAACGCCTAGTCTGACTGTGTAATCACTGACAGCAAGATTATACAGAGACTAGAAAATTACATATTATTCTATAGCAACACCTACAGAATGCTGGAGAAATGCAGCAGGTCAGGCAGCATCTATGAAGATGAATAAATGGATGATATTCTAAGCTGAGACCCTTCATCAGGACTGGAAAGGAAGGGGAAGACACCAAAATAAAAAGGTGTGGGTGGGAAGGAGGACAAGCTCCAAGGTGACAGGTTAAACCAGGTAGGTGGGAAAGGTCAAAGGCTGGAGGAGGAATCTGATGAGAGGAGAGTGGACCATGGGAGAAAGGGAACAAGCAGGGGCACCAGGGGAGCTGATAGGCAAATCAGGTGAAGAGGCAAAAGGCCAGAGTGGAGAATAGAAGAAGAAAGAAGCGGGAGGGGAAAAAAAGAGAAAAAAATTTACCCAAAGGAGAAACCAATGTTCATGCCATCAGCTTGGAGGCTGCCTGGATGGAATATGAAGTGTGCTCCTCCACTTTGAAAGTGTTTTCCTTTACAGGACATCAGAGATATCCTCCTTCTTCAAAGAGCAGGGTCTCCCTTCCCCGCTGTTGATGCTGCCCACTCCCACACCTCCTCCATATCCCAGACATCCTCGCTCACCCCTCTTCCCACCACCTTAACAGGAATAGAGTTCCTCTTGTCCTCATCTACCATCTCATGAGCCTCCTCATCCAACACATAGCTTTCCATAACTTCTGCTATCTTCAGTAGGATCTTACCACCAAACCCATCTTTATTTCCTTCCCCCACCACTTTAAGCTTTCTGTCGGGATCACTCCCTCTGTATATCCCTTGTCCATTTGTCCCTCTCAATCAATTTCCCTCCTGGCACATATCCATGCAAGCTAGTGAAATGTTACACTTGCCCTTTCACCTCTTCCCTTACCTCCATTCAGGGCCCCAAACAGTCCTTCCAGGTGAGGCAGCACTTCACCTGTGAATCTGTTGGGGGTCATTTATTTTATTCAGTGCTCCCACTGCACTCTCCTCTACATTGGTGGGACCAGACAGAAATTGGTGTACCCCTTTGTCGAACATATCCGCTCCATCTGCCGAAAGTAGAATTTCCGGATGGCCAAACATTTTAAATCCTATCTCCATTCCCATTCCAAGATGTTGGTCTGTGCTCTCCTCTTGTGCCACAATGAGACCACCCTCAGGATGGAGGAGCAACACCTTATAGCTCATCTAGGTAACTTCCAACCTGATGGCATGAACATCGATTTCTCTTTACAGTAATTTACATTTCTCTTTTTTTCCTTTCCCCCTCCTTCTTTCATCTTATTTCTTATCTCTTCTCCTTGCCTGACTATCACCTCCACTGGTGCCCTCCCTTTCTTCTATGGCTCACTCTCCTTTCCTATTAGTTTCCTTCTTCAGCTCTTTATCACCCTCTAGCTATTCTCCTTCCCCTCCACCCACCTTTTTATTCTGGGGTCTTCCCCCTTCCTTTCAAGTCCTGATGTAGGCTCTTGACTATTTATTCATTTTAGATGCTACCTGACTTGCTAAGTTCCTCCAGCATTTTGTATGTGTTTCTCTAGATTTCCAGCATCTGCAGAATCTTCTGTATTTAGATATTCTATAGTTTAAAGAAACTATTCTATAGTATAAAATGGAGTTCCTGTAAATCAAAACCTTCCCCAATGAATAAGAGAGGAACTTCTCATTTATATCATCTTGTTTTCTTCAGGATACCATTAACACCATTAATACTGACCTTAAGGACCTCCAGAGCCGGTTTGAGGAAGCAGTGGCCGCACATGAACGAGAAGTCAAACGTCTTAACGAGCAGCTGAAAGATTTAACCCGTCAGAGAGAGGTGTCTCACAGAGAGGTGGGTTCAGGAACAACCTGTTCAATTTCCTTAGACTCAGGGTCATTTATGTTTGAATGTTGATTCGATCCCTGTCCTTGGAATGCTGACTGATTGTGAGGGAACAAGAGTTTATGGATAGACAGGGTGATTACCACAGCTTAAATTCAGAGGAGGGAATCAGTCAAAATATTGAAAATAGTCAATAGAAGCAAGGATCTGAAGTGAAGAATTTATGCAAAAGGAATTAACCTGATTCAGGGTATTTTTGTCATTTGATTCTCAATTGGTGGAAGATGAGCAAGCCACTCCAAAACCTTCATGCTTCCGCTATATCTACTAAGGACATGCTCCATTAAGCAGGCAGCATGAAGATCTCACCAAAAGCAGCTGTCTCCTTTTCATTTCAGGACGTAATTTGATTGGTTGCTAACTATAAAGCTCAAAGCTATTTGCAGTAGTATCTTAGGACTTCTAGAGCAGGCATCTCAAGGCATTGGGAAAATTTCAGCAAGCCATCACCTTATCCTCTAAATTCAGTGGAAGGATAAGTGAACTAACTTGAGCTTCCTCTCCTAAACCAATGTCTCCAGAGTTGAGGCACTGGTTACATTCAGTTGGCTACGTTGGCCACAACCTCCCTTCCATCAGTAAACCTGAAACTGACCCTCAACCCTTGAAAAGGGTCAAGGATGTGTTCAAAGTCTTCCTCAAGATGAATGACAACCCCATTAAGATTTCTGAGACTTTTGTACATGACTGCTCAAAATGGAGATGGAGCAGTTGAGATAATATTAAAAACATTCAGCTTATGCATTAGGAGCACATAGATATTCTGTATAAATAGCAGAATTACCTACCCACCACATCAATCACTACCTATCCCATATGGTGGAAGAGTTTGTAGTTGGAGATGCAAAAGACTGCAATGCTGGAATCCAGAGCATCAAACAATGCTGGAGCAACTGAGTAGGTCAGACAGCATCTATGGAGGGAAATGAGCAGCTGATACTTTGGGTTGAGACATGGAGATAACATGGCCATATATCCATGTGAAGAGGGTGAATGGCAGATGAGGGAGAGGGAAGAATATTAATGATATTAGAACCTGGGAGGTAATAGTTGGAAGTGACAAAGGACTGAAGGTGATAGAATCTAACAGAAGAAAGTGGAGCATAGAATCAAGTGAAGGAGGTTGGGAGGAGAACCAGTGGAAGGAATGTGTGGAGGATGGGCAAATGGAGAGTGTGGGGAAAAGTTTATCATCCCTCATCATCTACCACACAGCCCACAGAACAGGAATGGAAGCAAGTCTCCGACTGCCTAAGAAGGAGAGTATTCTTGTGACTTGATTGCTTTAATTCATCAACTCACAGAAATGAACAACATCTCTAACCTCATGGCCATAGTTACATGAAAGTCTTGTTTAAAATGGCTTAGAGTTGGCCTCTTTATGAAGAATCCCAATGGAACTGTTCCATAGTTTTCCTAGTGGAAATAAAACAAACAGCTAGATGTGCCAATTTGCACAGCTGTATTACTCCTGTGGCAAATATGCAGTAAAGATTGAATAGGGAGCAGTGAGTATTTGTGCCCAAGGAACTTCCTCCAAGTCTGAAATTTTCCATTTATCTACAAGGAACAAATGGCTCAGATACTATTCTGTAAGTCTTTTACCCTAACGATATTGACTTACAGTCCTCTGGCACGTGTCTATGTGCACCTTCTGAAGTATGTGTACAGATTCCTTACTGCATTTGTAATCAAAGTAACCCAAACATTAATGAACTTCACTGCAAGGAAATCCAAATCCATAGACCTAGCCCTACTCTATGCTATATCCTCTTTGGAGTTTGACAGGGCAACATTTCCCAATCCCAAACTCTGTCTTTCAAAGCAAACATTTTTTTTTGCAAATCACAGAACTACATTTTGCTATAAAGGGAAGCCAGGATTCCTGATCTGACATGGCCTCCAACAGTACACAAAGTGACTTTAAATTCCCTTGAAAGGGTTAAAATGGTTGGAACTGAATGAAAAGCAAAACAAATCTGTTAAACCATGACCGATTATTTTTGTTGGCAACTTCGCCAGCCTTCAAGACTGATGTATGGACCACACAAATGACAGATTTCTCATTGGCAATTAAATTTGTTTATGTGTGTCCCCATATAGACTAAGTGCTCAAGTTAATCCTTTTGTTTACTCTTTATTAGTTTATTATATGACTGATTGTTCAAGAGAACTATTCCTATTCCTACCCATAAAATGAGATCTACATGGCGCCAGCCAAGTCCCTGCTTATCTTAGAAGGAATAATAAAGTTTTTATAGCTCCTTTCACACTGGGAATAATCCGAGAACATGGTATTTATTTTATAAATGTGGAAAAGTGCTTGCAGCTGCTCCAAAGATGTCTATTTGAGTTGTCAAGCTTTTGTAACAATGGAGTGGATGTGTGTTTGTTGACTTGGGAACCTGAAGCTTGTTGGGGAATGGGAAGCATGTTCATATAAAGATTGGTGGTGTAGATTTGAATTTGTTCATAGGTTACAAGGATCTGGGATCATTTGTTTCCCATGCAAATCAGAGGGCACTTTGCTACCCAGTTCCATTCACAGCGGTAATGGATTGAGCAGGTCCAAGACTTACTGGTGATATCGGTTAATCTATCTTGCTGTTAGCTCCTTTCAGAGGTGACATATTCTAGTTGCGAGGTATTTGAGACATGTTTGATCTTAGTTCTGCAAATTGCCAGAATCCATCACCCTATTGTATTCAAATAGCAAGGGTGTGTTGTCCAGCCCAATCACCAATAGCGCCAATCTCCTGTCGAATTGAAAATTACCTCTTCTGATGAAATGGCAAGTTGTAGTTGGTGTCCATGGACTCTAACCTCAGGAAAAGTATCTATGAGGGGGCTAGGAAGAACACGAAAACTATTTTAAATTCTGGTAAGCTGAACCTCAGTGGTGATGTTGTTTAGATCCAATTGGCTCTACCTACAGCTTTTCTGCTTATCTTTATGATCCCTAGCTTGAGCATGAACCAAAATCTCCAGTGGTTTCTTCACTGAAATCTCAACTTTAGAACTTTGAACTTAAGAGGAGAAATGGTTCCCACAATCCCTCTAGCCTGCTCTACCATTATATCATGGCTGATCCAATCATTGATTTTAACTCCATTTTCATTCCTAGTCTCTATAACCCTTGATACCCTTTCAGCAGAATATCTACACCAACCTTGTATTTAATTAAAATTTTGTTCAAATCTGGACTGAGCCAATCTTGTCTATTTGATGTCCTCTCACTGCTTTCTCAAAATAAACTCTCAAAATGCACCACTCCAGAGTCATGGTTGTCAGGAGAGCCATTTGTGATCATTCATTCAGCTTAGACTCAGCACCTGAATAGCTTCTTCAAAATTCACTTACTGTCTGAAACTTAACACACTCACCATTACCAACTCTCAACACACCCTATCTGCAACCTAGTATAATTCATTTGCTCCACTGACCCTCCAACAAAGTCTTGATTTCATTCACACTGTGTCAGACAGGATGACCTCCAATTTCTCTCTCTTCTGAGCATTCTAATCATATAAATAGTTCTAAACTCTTATAGTGTTGCCCACAGTCAACAGTGGTAGATTGCCATATTTAGACCATCTCTTAAGTAGCTTCTTTGTGTTGCTCGAGACTGCATGAGCATTCCTCTCTGCACTACTTCATCTGTATTTTTGCACTTTCTTCCTCAAATACCCTGTGGTTCTGCTCTCTCAGTATCCATGATTGAGCCGACTGAATGCACAGACCACTGTAAGAGTCTTCCCAGCTTTGGCTTACGAACGCTTTAGCAACATGCACCAAATCCTTCCCCATTTCTGGACTATTACCTCCCCATCTGCTTCTGCACCACCTTCAAGTTAATTTCACTGGGGGCTGCCAACAATAGCCTTGGTCTACTTACCCAACCAACTTTTTCTCAACTCTTTTTCTTGCTGCTTAGTTCCAATCTCTACGCCATTCATGTCATTAAAAAGATACTTGGATTATTTTGTCAGTTCATACTATCTTTGATACCTTTTCAGCTTCTTGGTCTGGTTGTTGGCATGATTTCAACAGAGGATTCTACTCTGCCACCTGCTTTAGCATAGCTCACCAATTGATATTGTGATTTACCCTCCTATAGCTTGGCTGTTGTCTTCAGCTCTGTTGACTCACTTCCATGACCCAATGTTTCCCACAGTTTCACTCTTATCTAACTCAGAAACCATTTCTTAACTTAATTTAGAGATGCTGCATGGTAAAAAGCCCTTCTGACCTAGGAGCCTACGCACCCAATTGGTTAATTACCCTACCAAGCTGTACGTCTTTGGAATGAGGGATGAAGCCAGTCATAGGGAGAACATTCAAAACTCCTTGCAGACAGCAGCAGAATGGAACCCAGGATACCGACGCTGAATTAGCAGTAACACTAACTGTTATGCTATCAGTCATCTCCTGAAAAGGATTCTTCTCTGCCATGTAGCCATCATCAGCTTGTTGAAGCTTACCTCATGAGCAAAATATTTGGTCTTTTTTTTTTAAATGCCCGTACCCACTTTTGTCAAAAATTTTGTTGGACACCATGCATTCAAAGGTAATTTGGTTGTATGTGTGCACATCCCCTCAACTGGCATAATCCTAATCAGCACAGTTTAGCAAAACTATGGCCACTTTGATCACTTTGCACAAAAATGGACATTGTTCTTTCATATAAAAATTTATATTTTTTATGATACTATATGCCTGTGATGCTGCTGAAAGTAAGTTTTATATTGCTTCTGTGATGATATGTATGTGCATATGACAATAAGTTCAATTCTGAGTATGGTACTATTCAATTAGATTGGTCCAAGAACCCCACCATCTAATGGTTGTCTCTTGCTCTTCAGAACTCTTACACTTCATTCTCACATACTTCTTGTCCGTTAAGGCATGCTAGATTCAGTCATTAATGATAGATTTGCTGCATGTCATCCTCTAATTGTTACTGATGAACAGGTGGAGGAGCTGAAGACACAACTCCGCCTGGTGGAGGATGTTCGAGATGGAATTCGGCGAGACCTTATCGAAGCTCACAGGAAGGTGCGAGAGAATGAGGAGGCTCAGGAGCTGCAAAGGAAAGAGAACCTGGAGCTCAAACGTGTTCTAAGTGATGAAGCGCGGGAGAAGGAGGCCATCCAGAAGTCCAATGAGGAACTTAGGAATAACATCAAAAAGGTTGAAAGTGAGAGGATCAGGTATTATGAATTTGGATGCTACAATCAGCATGCCACCTTCCCAGTCCCCATCACATATACACTCCAAATGCGAACTTGCTTACAGTCGCTAAAACTAATTATATTTAACAAACACTACCATCCTATAAATTAACCCTCAAAACTACACTCCAAGAACTTTCTGCATTTACCTATAGGACTTGCAAACTTAGTTACTTCAAAAGCAGCAATAAAATGGCACCCAGAATGCTCCTCAAAACTATTCCCTAAAACCCCCAAAAATGCAGCTATCAAATCCTTCCCATAACTGTACCCTTAAGCCACTGCCTAAACCGAACCTTAAACAGACACAGCTAACCTAACTATCAGCTCTCTTTCTCAAATTGTTGCTGTATTTGACTCCATGCTTTTGATAACGGCTCATTTATAAGAGCTAACTTGGTACCTCTGTGCTTAGCTTAAAGAGAACAAATGAGGAGAAGGAGCAGAAGATGAAAATCGTTGAAGACGCCAAAACCACAGCTCAGAATGAGGCAGGAGAACTGCGTGCAAACCTCCGGGACGTGGAAAAATCCAGACTGGATGCTCGGAGAGAATTGCAAGAACTTCGACGTCAGGTGAGAGAGGAAGTTGAAATTAGTTGAAAAACTGCAATACTGGAAATCAGAAACGAAAAAAGAAAATGCTGGAATGTTTTGGTTACAGAAGATCAGGGAGCATCTTGAGAAGAAACAGAAATAAATCTATTGCTTTATGACCCTTCCCCTTCACGAAAACTGAAGAAGTATCATTGATCTGAGGAATAACTCTGAGTATCCCCAGCTATTTCTGTTGTTATTTTAAATGCTGAATTCACTGCCTGTAATCCTGTTCATTTACAGTATAATAATGTATTGAGGTACAGCATGCAATAAACCCTTCCTGCTTTTTGAATCACAGTGCCCAGCAATCCCCTGATTTAATTATGAATGACCAATTAACCTACCAACCAGTATGTCTTTGGACTGTGTGAGGAAAACCGAGCACCCAGAGGAAACCCACACAGTCACAGAGAGAACATAAAATCTCCTTACAGGCAGCAGCAGGAACTGAACCCAGCTGGTCTGTACTGAAAAGCGTTATGCTGACCTCTAAGCTACCGTGCAGCTCAACTCAAAGTTATAAGAATATCTCCTGACCTAACATATTTCTTACATTGCAATTGTGACTACATGGTTAAAACCTGTAAACCAGAAAAACAGTGAGATTTAAACGTCTTTTGAACGTACTTTTCACCGTCATTCTCAGGTGACGATGCTTTAGTCTTCTGAATTGTCAAGGAAAAGAGATCAGATTTACTTAACCCCTGTCCTGCAGAAAATTTTACAGTATTGAATCATAAAATGTTTGCAGTAAAGGGAGGCCCTTTGACATAAAGTTTCTAAAGAGCAAATCCATGGTTCCATCACCACCACTAACCTCATTTCCTAATCATGACCCACCACTCACTTCCCTTGGCAATCAGAATCAGGTTTAATATCACCGGCATATGTCACAAAGAAATTTGTTATCTTTGCAGCAGCAGTACAATGTAATCATGATAAATATAGAAAAAATAACTGAACTATAGTAAGTATATATGTTTAATAGATAAATTAAATCATGTAAAAATGTAAGTATTAAAATGTAGTGAGGCAGCGTTTAAAAATTGGATTTAAACGGTTTAAAAATCCATTTAAAAATTGGATGGCAGAGGGGAAGAAGCTGTTTCTCACATTGCAACCTACTTCTATTACATTTGCAGATATTTTCCTAGATTCCTCCAACCAAATGCTATGTTAAAAAGAGTTCCCTTATTTCACTCTTAGCTCTCTTCAGCCACACTGTCAACCCTGCAACGTAGCAGTCAGAATTTCAAAGATATACAGTACTGAAAGAAAAGCACTAAGGTGTATAATCTTACTGAAAAACATTGGGATTTTTGATACCTATTATTTGACACTTTCTCTTACAAGAAACCCCTGAACACTAGTACTATTGAAATTTGACCTTATATGCAGCAAATCACTTCTTTCATTGAGCAGGGATTAGCGTCACAT
Source organism: Hemitrygon akajei (assembly GCF_048418815.1). Lineage (NCBI taxonomy): Eukaryota > Metazoa > Chordata > Chondrichthyes > Myliobatiformes > Dasyatidae > Hemitrygon > Hemitrygon akajei. The sequence goes on along the minus strand of NC_133126.1, from coordinate 118,766,050 downwards.
ATATAGCCGCTGCTGTCATTGTAGCTGCAGGGTTAGTTAATGAAATTCAGTCAGTAGTGTCACCACGGACATATCTATAGAGAGAGTCTCTCAGCATCCAGCTGCTGAAATAAAGCATTTCCTGGTAGTTTTCCCTCGTAACTTTGTTCCATTTTATTTTATACCTGTGACATCTATTCTCTTCTACTTTATTTTATACCTATGACGTCTATTCTTTGACCTCTTCATTCTCCTATTCTAGATGTTGTCCAGATCCTTTATTAATTTATTTACTTCTACAAAATCCCCCTTCTCAAATTTAAAGAAAATTGTTTAACCCTCTCGTGTCCTCATGTCTTTGTCCTGTTGAAGGTGGACTACTATTTTTAAAAGATACATGATTTCTGTATTACCTATTAATAAAGTGCATAATATGTGTACACTCTTTACTTATTCCTTTCTCTTCATATATCTCACCGCTTGCTTCAAAATTAGCTGGGACTGGGGACTAATGACTGAGAATGCATGCAAGGCATGCTTAATGGGAGGGAGAATTCACGATTTGTGAAGTATAGAAGGAGCTTAATATTTCAAGGGAACCCCAGCACTAGTTCAGATAGTAGATGTAGATGGATGAATGATCAGCTGCATTGTTTGTTTATTTTGTAAGAAGTTTAGAGATATGGTAGGGGATTCTAATACAAGAGGGCACGACTTCAAGATTGAAGAACGTCCTTTTAGAACTGAGATGCGTAGAAATTACTTTAGTCAGAGGGTGGTAAATCTGTGGAATTTGCTGCCACAGAGGGCTGTGGAGGCCAAGTTGTTGGGTGTATTTAAGGCAAAGATAGATAGGTTCTTGATTAGTCAGGGGATCAAAGGGTATGGGCTGAAAGCAGGGGAGTGGGGTGACTGGATGAAGTGGATCAGCCCATGATTGAATGGCAGAGCAGACTCGATGGGCCAAATGGCCTACTTCTGCTCCTAAATCTTATGATCTTATATGGTTCCCACTGCACTGTACTTCCTCTGTAACTGCAACACTACTGTATATTCTACGTTCTGCTATTGTTTCCCTTGCACAAAGTATTTATGTTTTAAAATTATCTGTCTGGACAGTTTGTAAAACTAGGTTTTTCACTGCTTCTTGGTAAGTGTGACAATGATAAATCAATTGAACTCAATTCAATTCACTTGATGTTGAGCAGAATCTGTGGATAGGTACATTACTCTTGACTTTGTCTGTGGCACCAGTTTCTACCCGCTCTTCAAAGCAAATAGCTTTATGTGACTGAAAACACAAAGCTGAGAAACCCACTTCCGTATCTGTTCCTTGCAATCCCTGTATTGTGAACTCTGCTGTTTCCTCAGGTAAAGATGCTGGACAATGAGAATGCGAAAAAGAGCAAGGAAGTGGCAGAGCTGCAGTCCCGCATAGCATTGGAGGAACAGCGCAGTGAGGAGTGCAGGCGGGAATCTCTTGACCTGAAGCAGAAGATTACGGAGGCAGAAGTAAACCGTGAATCAGCTCGCAAAGAGGTGGGATTAATCCTTTTTTAATATAGAAGCCTTACAAGAGCATTATTCAACTCTTATATACCTTCTGGTTCGCTGTTGTGAATGTTACTATTTTTTGAATTCTTTTGTGAAGTATTTCCATGCATCAGATAGACAGACGGAGATGGTGTTAAACATCATTGTGAGAATGGAGAGCCTTTATTAACCTGCACTAGAAAAGTGCACAGTCCAAGACTAGACTTGAAAGTGTAGCTTTTGCTTCTAAAGCAGGCATGATATCACTCAACGGGATCCTCCCTGCATCATCAGAGTGATGCATGTGTGAGCTCTTCTTCTCAGGATAGAGATGTGATGAGCAGAAATTCAGCGCTTTCTGCAGCAGCACACCCCAGCTCACGCACCTCTTCAGTGTGACAAGAGTCCAGCTCAACAACCTGATGCTGTACTCGGAGATCCTTTCAACATCTCAGCTCCAATACATTGAAATTGATGGACCATTCATAACACCAATGTCTACCTACTCTCCTGAAATTTACCTGCTAGACAGGGTCAGAGCCTTGAAGACCACCTTTATGGAGGCACCAAGTCGTCGAGCAGCAGAAGTGACTCTATTCACGGGTTATAAGAGACAATAAGACATAGGAGCAAAGTTAGACTATTTAGCCCATTGTGTCTGCTCCATCATGGCTCATTCTCCACAGCCATCTGTGGCAATAAATTCAACAGATTTGCCATTCTTTGGCAAAATAAATTCCTCTTCATCTCTGTTCTAATGGACTTCTTCTGTTCTGAAAGGATGCCATCTGGTCCTGGACTCCCCTAATATAGTAAACAAACTCTCCATGTCTACTCTATTTGGGTTTTTCCATATTTGATTGGTTTAAATGAGATCACCCACCCCCCCCCCCCCCATTTTTCCAAACTACAGCTAGTACAGGCACAGAGTTATCTAATGCTCCTCATACATTAACCCTTTCATTCCGAGGATCATTATTGTGAACCTACTCTGGACCTCTCCAGTGCCAGCACATCCTTCCTAATATATGGGGCCCCGAAACTGCTTACCATATTCCAAGCACAGTCTGACCAATGCCTTATAAAGCTTCAGTATTACATCCTTCCCTTGCTTTTATATTCTAGTCCTCTCAAAATGAATGCCACCATTGCAATTGCCTTGCTCACCATCGACTCAAACTGCAAGTTAACCTTTAGGAAATCCTGCACAAGAACTCCCAAGTCCCTTTGGCCCTCTAATTTCTGAATTTTCTTCTTGTTTAGAAAAGAAGTGTACTCTTTTATTCATTCTACCAAAGAGCATAACCATACCGTTCCCTACACTATATTTGATTTGCCACTTCTTTGCCCATTCTCCTCATCTGCCCAGGTCCTCTGCTTCCTCAGCACTACCTGCCCCTCCACTTGTCTTCACATCGTCTGCAAACCTGGCTAGAAAATCATCAATCCTGCCATCCACATCACTGCCATATAACGTGAAAGGAAATGGTCCCATCACCGATGCCTGCAGAACACCATTAGTCACCAGCAGCCAATCAGAAAAGACTGACTTTTATTCACACTCTTTGCTTCCTGCCAGTCAGCCAATCTTCTATCCTTGCTAGTATCTTTCTTGTAATGCCATGGACATTACAGGAAAGAAACCTGGTGCTCCTGACTCCATGGAGAAGCCATAGGGAGAGTCAGCCTGCACCTTCCACAATCATCTCTTTTCTGGTTGGCTGCTGGCGACTAATGAGTTCTGTGGGGACAGGGTGATGGGACCACTTCTCTTAACATTATATGTCAATAATTTAGATGAAGGGTTTGATGATTTTCTAACCAAGTTTGCAGATGATATGAAGACAGGTGGAAGGGCAGGTGTACCTCCTCCCAGTCCATCATTGTTGCTGATGAAGCCAGACACTGTTGTGTTGCCAGTGAACACTGATGTGGTCAGAACTGGATTTAGCAGTACAGTCATGCGTTCGCAGTGTGAACAACAGCGGGATGAGCGTGCAGCCCTGGGGAGCAGCGGTACTCAGCGTGATGAAACCAGAAATGTCGCTGCTAGTATGGACTCTCTCTGGCCTTTTCATCAGGAAGTCCAAGACACAATTACAGAGGGAGCTGCTGAGCCCCAAACTGGTAGGGGTCCAGTTTCTGGGAAAGGATTTCATTGAAAGCAGAACTAAAGTAGATGAACAGCATTCTGACATTGGTGACGCCATGGTGACACAGTTGGAACAGAGCTGTGTAAATGGCAGAGGCTGTGATATCGTCGATGGGCCAATCTGGCCGATATGCAAACCAGTAGAGGTCCATTGTGATGGGAAGGCTGGATTTAATGCAATTCATCACTGGCTACTTGAAGCACATGAGTATTACTGAGGTCATTGCCATGGGACACTAGTCATTGAGGTAGAATGCAGTTGTCATCACGAGCACGAGCACTGGGATGATAGAGGTGGGGGTGAAGCCTGCGGGGATGGTGGTCTGATCCAAGATTCTGAAGATGTCAGTGAGAACATCTGCTAACTGGGCTGCACAGTCTCTGAGAACACAGCCAGGTATGCCATCAGGTCCTGTAGCTTTGTGTGGGTTGACCCAGACTAAGGTATACCTCACATCAGCTGTGGCTAGACAGAGTGTCTGCTCCAGGGAGTTGGAGGGGGGAAGGGGCCTCTCTCATCAGCACATCATTTAGTGAATCAGAATGTGCATAGAAGGCATCTCAGGAAGAGGGACCTCCCTGCCATTGATGCACAGGATGGTCTTATTATCATCTGAATCCCTGCTACATATACTGCCAGTCCCTGGTGTTACAGAAGTGGCTATAGCTTTCCTGTATGTAGTCCCATTTTGTTTTCCTTATGGGTTGGGAAAGAACATCTCTTGTTGACTGAGAGCTACCAAACTGAAGTCAGAAGACCTTGTCAAAGGTCTTCTGAAAATCCAAGTATACAACATCTATATGTTTGTGTTATGGAGTTAACAAATTATATCACACAGGAACAGGTGCTTCAGTTCACTCTGTCCATTCCAACCACTAAGTACAGATCTCTACCAATCCCATTCCACAGCACATGGTTCCCTTGGCAATTCATGTATATAACATGAGAATACCTGTCTCCACCATGGCTCAGCTAATGACTCCATAGTACAACCATTTCATCTTCTGACCTCCTCTAAACTTCTTCTGCCTCACTTTGAATCTCCAGTATGTCTTCTAGTATTAGACACCTCTGCTTTGTGAAAAGGTTTCTTGCTATTTATCATAGAACAGTAAAACACAGGCATTGACCCACAGTGCACAATGTTGTGCTGAGTTAATTAAATTAGTAATCCAATGTCCAACTAAATAAATCTCTTCTGCCTACATAATGACCATGTCCTTTCATTTCTGCACATTCATGTGACTATGTAAAAGCCACTTGGATGCCTCTGTCATATTTTCCTCCACCACTTCCCCAGGCTTTATGTTCCAGGCACCCAGCACATTCGATGGTTAAGAAAAAATTAAATATCTCCTTTGAACTTACCTCCTCTCACCTTCAATGCATGCCCTCTAATATTAGACATTTCAACCCTGGGAAAAGGATACTGGCTGTCTATCTATGCCTCTCATTATCTTATGAACCTCTGAGTCTTTGCCACTCTAGAGGAAACAACCCAAGTTTGTTCAACCTCTTATAATACATGCCCAATTACCAGCATCCTGGTAAACCTCTCTTCAAAGCCCTGATGTCATTACTACAATGGGTGAACAGAACTGAATACAATACTCCAGATGTGGCTACATTATGGAACAAGAGGTCTATAAAGGTGCAACATAACTTCCCAACTCAAACTCAATTCCTTGACATTTGATTTCCCAAAGTTTTATAAAATTGTACCAAGACCACCCTCCTTTGCCATTCTCTGCCCTGGTTAATGAAAGACTGCATGCTGTATGCCTTCTTCACCTCCTATCTGTCGGTGATACTACCTTACCTAATCTTTGGACATGTACACCAAGGTGCCTTTGTTCTTCAATTCTTTCTGGGGCCCTACTATTCACGGTACATGTCCTTCCCATATTAAAATCTTCCCCTCCACCCATCCCATCCACCTAGAAATACATCAGTTAACATTTATCAGGATTAAATTCCATTTGCTATTGCCCTGCTCAGCTCACCAGCTGATCAATTTCACTTATGTATCATAAAACTACCTTTCTCTCTATTCAGAATATTTATGATTTTCATGCCATCTGCAGACTTATTAATCATGCTGCCTACATTCACATTTATGTCAATAATGACTATGATAAACATCTGTTCATACAAATAGATGCAACAAGGTAGTGTGTAATACTCTTTGAACTGTGAGTCTGCTTTTGCTATGTTACTCCTATTTCATTGGTTGTAATTTTCTGTTTTACAAACCTTTGTGCAAAAAAATGTTCTCTGTTCATTTTTACTCAGTTTCTGTATCCAAAAATCCAAATGTACCATATGCAGTGCTCACCCTCATCCACACCAACCTCAAAGAACTCAAAAATTAATTGAACATGATTTGCTTTTCATATATATGTGGATTCTACTCAATCACATTATATTTTTAAATGGTAAAAAATCCTTTATAATAGATTCTAACATTTTTTCAACTTCCAATTTTGACAAGTAGCCCTTCTGGCCCTTTGAGCCACACCAACAGCAGACCCTGATCCAATCCTAACCCAATCACAGAACAATTTATAATGACCGACTAGCCTATCAACCAGTACATCTTTGGACTGTGGGAGGAAACCCACGTGGTCACAGGGAGAATGTACAAACTCCTAATTTCTGGTTAAAATGTTAGTAGTTCTCTGTTTTCTCTCATCCTTCCTTCCTAGGTAATTTGGATCATATTTACTGACTTCAATCTGCAAAAAAAACTATCCAGAATCCATAAAACTTTGCAAGATTATAACCAGAACATCCATTGTTTCCATAGCTAACGCTTAAAAAACTCTAGAATGTAAACCACTGGACTCTTGGGATTTATCAGTCTTCAAGCTCTAGCAAATTTCCTTTAGTTTCTCATTCACATCGGGCTGTCCAGTATTATGGAAGTTTTTTTCTTTCCTCTGTGAGGATCAACACAACAGTATAGGTAATTACACAGTCATTTCAATATTCCCTATTTAAATTCTCCCATGCCTGTTTATGGCCCTTGCTATTGCCCCTTACCTTCACTAGCCTTTTTCTTTTTACATGTAGAATCTCTCGCAGTATGTTCTCCTCTTTCTCATTAGGTTGCTCAATATCCAGCCTTCCCTTTATCAAATTCTTAGCCAGCCTAACTTGAGTTCTAAAATATTCCCAATCCTCGTGCTGTCTGCTTTTTCTCAAAACTTTTTAATTTGTTTCCTTAATTTTAATATAGTGGTTTCTGGTTAATTGTGCCATTGATCAATTGGGTCAGCCACTTATTTGGGCTAACTCTTAAAGAACAAAAATTAAAAGGTGGGGTTTCCTTCATTTAGTTGGTACACTATGTGCTTAATTGGAGCAGGGGACTGTTGCCAAACAGTTTCTAATTAGCGTCAGTCCTGTGCACTTGCATGGCCGTTAGATACTACATGGTGCTTAGAGCAGATGGTTTTTAAATAGCACCAGTTGCATACATTTGTGTTCAAAAAGCAGTGATTTTTGTTTCTGATAGTTGCTGAGAGATAAGCAGTGAGGCAATTCTGCTCACTGCATTTTCAAGCATTCAGTCTTGGAGATGTCAGAGGCAGCCTGAAGTGAAATTAAAACAGTTTCACTAGTTCAACAAGTTAGGTGCTACAAAAAATTTGAAGGTATCAACAATCATCTTGAATGTTACAATGAAAATGAAGATTTGGAGGAATCAATCATTGAAAGGATTGTATGAACACAGTGCATTATCTACACAAGGTGTCTGCTCTGATTTTGTTCGTTTACAGTCATTCAAAAAACACAACAGCATATACTGGGTTAATTCCTCCATTGATAACTACTGTATTAGGAATTAATACATAGCTTTATAGTATTGTATCGATAATGTTCTAATTTGTTCTGTTTTTTTATATTTAAATACTCAATTTGTTGCTCAGTTAAATGGCAGTTTTTCTTTTTATTACATTTTAACTATTTCCATAAAAATTCAGCTAATTGAGGCAGCTGCTTGAGTCAAAATGCCTTGGTTCTGATATGTCCCAATTAACTAGAATCTACTGTACTATGTTTAAGTTCTGTTACAATTCATGATTGCACCACTTTTTCTGTATATTTGTATATTTGTTTTCAAAGTTCAAATTAGATTTATTCTCAAAATATGTATACAGTATACAATGCTGAAATTCATCTTCCCCATAGACAGTCACAAAACAAAGAACCATGGAACCAACACAATCAAAGTAAAACATCAAATGTCCCCCCACCACCCACGTGCAAAAAAATTGCACAAACAGCAACAAAAATGATTGACAAACACAGAATACAAAACACAAAGGGCATATTTCAGTACAGTTCCGTGTAGTGTTCATTAGCTGCAGGCTGCCTGATTCAAAACTCACCCAACAGTTGTGACAAAAAAAGAGCAATCAAAAACTAGAACTAGAAATAGAACACATCATAAAAATGGAATTAAATTTTCACATCATGGATTATATTTTTAAATGCTTCCCATTGTATGCCTCCTATCAATACATTTCCTCGAGCTTTCTAAAACAACTTACACCTCATCTTTTCATAGTTAGTTTAGAATGGAAATGATGATTTCAGAATTCACCACAACAACATAGCATCCTATTATCATCACTCCTTAGAAGCCCCTTAATAATCTTATTAATTAACCCTTGCACAGGGCTAGATCTAAAGTTTCCTGTATCCCCAGCTGATTCTTCAACATACTAATCTAGAAATAAATCTTGTGTACATTTCAGCAACTCATCCTCTGCATCGTTGGTATTAATTTGATTTCCTCAGTCTACATGTGCATTAAATAGATTACAGGATGTGGTTACATGGGAGGTAAGATTTTGCGGAGTTATGTTTTTTAACAATGGTAGAGGCTGTATCAGTTTGTAGATGGCTAACTATTATGCATATTTCATTCACAGCTTTTTCAAAAATTGTGTACTGTGGACAGTTTTACTCAGTCTCTGTGTCAATGCACTTGGCAAAGGAACCATTGCATAATTACAGTTGGCCCTCCTTATCTGCAGATTCCGCACGCGTGGATTCAACCAACTGCGGATCGGGAAAACCTGGAAGTTCTCTCTCCAGCACTCATTGTTTGAGCATGTACAGACTATTTTTTCTTGTCATTATTCCCTAAACAATACAGTATAACAACTATTTACATAGCATTTACATTGTATTAGGTATTAAGTAATCTAGAAATGACTTAAAAGTACAGGCAGTCCCCGGGTGATGAATGAGTTCCATTCCCAAGTCCATCTTTAAGTCAGATTTGAAGTTGGAACAGGTACATCCAGTATTATTTACAGTCAGTTAGTCGAACGTTTTTCTTAGTATATAGTACATATTTTACCTTTCTGTGCATATAAAACACTTAAGAAACATACGTATTTCAATAATTAAACCACTGTGTTGCTTAGTAATAATTGTAGCTTTCATCGGGGCAGGGCCTTTCACATGCTCCATTATAATTGTTCCAATCGTTGACCGACTGTAGCCTAATTCTTTTCCAATGACCAATGGCATTTCACCTCTTTCCGATCACTTTATTACTTCCACCTTATTTTCATTCGTGATCATGTTTATTTTTGTGAACAGAAACACTGTGGATTCAGAGCTTCACTGCCGGGTCCTAATGTCCACCGCACTGAGACATGTTAAATAAAGTTCGGGGTTCCGCTGGGTCCTAAAGACCACTGCACTGTGACAGGTTAAATAAGGGACTTGAGCATCCATATTTTTTGGATCCGCGGGGGGGGGGTTCTCGGAACCAATCGCCCGCGGATAAGGTGGGCCGACTGTATAGCAGAGTAGTGGACCGAAAAGTCTTTCCTTTTGGAGTAACAAATCAGTATCAACACTTTCTTGGTTCACTCCCACGCCAAGAGATCGAAGGCAGTTGTCGAGTAACTCTCCGCCAAGTCTTTTTTAAAAAATCGTAACGCCAACACTGAGTGGATTTTTAATCACACACCTTTATCACTTATTAGTTGCAAGGGGAAAGTTCAGCTCCACTCCCATCAGGGATGGTAGGAGACCCCAATACACTTTTTACAAGGCATTCTTTTTATACATGAAAGGGAGACGAGGTTACTATTTCCAGTGAGCACAGTCCTTCCAATACATTCATTGCGGTCTGCCATTTGTGGTTGATTCATCTCTGCTACTTCCTTACTCTTGCACGATGTTCATTACAATGGGTGTTGGCATTCATGTATTCATTTTGTAAGCGTATTTCTTACAGCCGTGTACTTATTGCAAAATAATAGCTCAGCATTCTGGGATTCTCTACTCTGTTTTGTTGCTTCAAGTGGTTACAAAAAATAAAGTTCAATACATATTTCCAAAGTCATCCAGTGAATATTGATTTTCAGATTGTTTCAGACAACATAAAGATTAAAATCCTCAGATTAAGACCCGACCAAATTTACTTAAATCATTCATGGTAACCACATGGATAAACAGTGTGCCTCACCACCATTCACCTGAAGTATGACTGACAGTGACAAGTCCTGCTTACTTTTTGCAGATTGCTGTTCTTCAAAAGAAGATAGTAGATGTGGAAAGTAAGTTCCATGGACGTGAGAAAGAACTTCTTGAACAGTTGGAGAACTGCCAGTTGAATGAGAAGAAGTTCCTGGACAACAAACACGGCCTGGAAAAGAAGCTGCAGCAAGCCCAGGAGGAAGCAGATAAGCTGATGCTGAAGATTTGTGCCATGGAAGGCCGCATCACTGGTCTTGAAGCTGAACTGTCTAAAGTGGAGGCTGCCAAGAGGGATATAGAGTTCCAGTTAGATAGCTTGCACTCCACACTGAGGAGAACCTTGGGAATTGGACGGTCTGGCCGTAGTCCATCACCGCGGAGACCTCTCTCTCCCACCAAAGGTACCAAATCAGACAGAATACATTTCTGTTCACATAACCATTGCCGCTGTTTGTAAGTTTGCTTCTTACTGTACCAGGATTTCATTGTTCTTGAACACTGATTGATAGCCTCTGCCTGATTTGATATATCAGCACTGTCATATCTCTACCCTCTTATCTTTCTAAGTTTATCCTATTCTAATTAAATTTCTGTACTTTTCACTTTTCCAAATTTGATCTTCATTGTGATCACTGTTCACAAGCCTCTCACACTTATTTTTAAACACACCTGCTCTATTTTGTTTCTTTCTCCCATGGTAGAAGTTCTTTCTCCGTTGGTAGGAGTATCAAAAAGGACAGTGGATTGCTTTAATGACAGAGGAAGGAGTCTTAAGAGAGTTAAGGGAACAGCTGATATCTGGCACTCACTGCCAGAGGAGGTGGTGGAGACAAACTGAACTATCACATTTAAAAGGCAGTTAGGCTGACACTTGAATGGGCATACCAGGACCGGTGTTGGAGAACATAAAGGTTAGCATGGACACGTTGGGCCAGATAGCCCTCTCTGTGTTGTAAGATTTAATGACTGCACTGCCATCACTGAAGCACTGTAACATCAACCAGACAGTCAGCCAAACTCCATTCAAAAACGACATGAGAGTTAGGGTGCAGTCTTCCAGCTCCCTGCTTTTATTGCAGACTTAATGGCAGGACATAGTGAATAAGGAGTGAAACTGAAAAACAACAAAATACAGTGCAATTATCACATTTTTCTAGTCACACAAGTAAATATACAGACATAAGTAAGAACTTAGTTTAGTTTACACAGATAAATATTATAAGATTCCAACAAGTAGATACTCCAGGTAAATAATAAATAAACCATTAGCATCCAGGTTAGTGTCTAAAAAACTCAAAATAACATTCTATTTCAGCAAAACCTTACATACTTTTAGCTCAACTTCTAAGCAATATAACAACAGCTTACAAGCAATGCTTCTGCTGAGGAAACAACAGGATGGCTTTGAATAGAACCTTTGTTCACTCCTAACATAAACCTGTTGCCCTCTGCAAGTCAATGAGTTTTTCTACTTATTACTTCCTGGCTGCACAGGAAATGACCTAATACAGATCAGAAACTGCTCATTAAAATAAAAGCTGTATGTGCTTAATCACATAGAAAAACATAAATGGATTGCCCAAAGGGCAGAACAATGACTTTCCAACCTTGAAACAGTAGAAAATTCTTGCATTGTGTATCTTCGAAATCAGATCTTAGAGATTGTCTTCCCCTGTCAGTAGGAGATAGTTTTAAACCTTGCTGGTAGCAGAAAATAGTTTAGCCTCACTTAAGGATTTTTTTTAACTGTATATCTCTTTTATCTGTTGATTTCTGAGTGTTTTGTGCCTTTCCTAGTAAATTATCTGACTATGGGGTTGGGTAAACAAAGGGGAGAGTGATCAGGAGGGGAGGAGAAATGGTGTTCACAACATGTGTATGGAATCACAGTGCCTACCACCAGGAGCGCAAGGCAGGCTACATCGATCCAGCCATCTTGTCCATTCAGTTTTAAATGCCTATAGATGTAGTGGTGGTGCCTGAGGACTAAAGTATAACAAATGTTACACTGTTGTTCAAATCAGGATGTGAGGATAAAGCCAGCAGGCACAGGAGATTGGATTGCAGAAGACAGAATCGGGAGCAATACAAAAAGCACTAGAAGATCTCAACAGGTGGAGGGAGATGAACAGTTCATGCTTTGGGAAGAGGCCCTTCATTGGCAAATAAATGAAAAGTAATGTGAGGAAATTGACTTTTACACAACAAGGGGCAAGATCTAGAATTCATTTGCTGAAGTTATAGAGGCACTTACGGTATTCAATTGTCATATTCAAAGGAAAGCTGTAAATTGTTCAATAAAACAAGAATTTGCAGGTCAGTAGGGAGAGGGTGTGGAGATGGAAGAGGATTAATTTTGTGCATGGAGGTGGTGTGCACTCAGCTGGCCATTTGGCCCCTTTCTGTGCTGAAGCTATTCTGTTTCCATTTCTGTGATGAATTGAACTCTGTGTCCTGAAACCCCAGGATCTGACAGTACCTTCGTTGCCACCACCGATGGATGGGACAGCCCAGTCCCACAAGCGGGATCCCCCGGTCACAGCCATTCCAGCTCACCTTACCGCTCGGTGTCACCTGTCCGAGGCAGGCAGTACGCGGCGGACATCGACCCAGAGGTGGTTAAAGGTGCACTGCAAGACTTCCTGCAGGAACTTCGTGGTGCACAAAGGCAAAAGGTGAAGTATCTCAGAACTCTCTGTGGAATAAATTGATCTGTATTTATATGTGACACACAAATGATCCCAGTGCAGCAAGGTCCATGTAGATAATGCATTTAACACAGGAAATCTTCAGAGACAATTCATGATGGAAATTGAGAAGCAGTCGCTAAATTTCAAAAAATAAAGACAGACATTTGCATTAGTGTAACACATTGGTAGATTAAATAGGCTCTGTAATTTACCTTGTCGTATGCAGATAATGGTGAAAAACTGCAAAGGAGAATTGCTGGGCCTGAAAGTGAATAAAATGCATGGATGCAGGAAAACATAGAGGGGGCTGGCATGGACACTGTGGGTCAAATGGCCTTCTTCATTATACTTATAAAGGAGTAACTTCTGAAGCAATCTCATATGGAGCAACACACACAAAATGCTGGTGGAACGCAGGAGGCCAGGCAGCATCTATAAGGAGATGCACTGTCGACGTTTCGGGCCGAGACCCTTCGTCAGGACTAACTGAAAGGAAAGATAGTAAGAGATATGAAAGTAGTGGGGGGACAGGGAAATGTGAAATGATAGGAGAAGACCGGAGGGGGTGGGATGAAGCTAAGAGCTGGAAAGGTGATTGGCGAAAGTGATACAGAGCTGGAGAAGGGAAAGGATCATGGGATGGGAGGCCTCAGGAGAAAGAAAGGGGGAGGGGGGAAGCACCAGAGGGAGATGGTGAACAGGCAGAGTGATGGGCAGAGAGAGAGAAAAAAAACAACTAAATATGTCAGGGATGGGGTAAGAAGGGGAGGAGGGGCATTAACGGAAGTTAGAGAAGTCAATGTTCATGCCATCAGGTTGGAGGCTACCCAGCCGGTATATAAGGTGTTGTTCCTCCAACCTGAGTTTGGATTCATTTTGACAGTAGAAAAGGCCATGGATAGACATATCGGAATGGGAATGGGACGTGGAATTGAAATGTGTGGCCACTGGGAGATCCTGCTTTCTCTGGCAGACCAAGTGTAGGTGTTCAGCGAAATGGTCTCCCAGTCTGCGTCGGGTCTCACCAATATATAAAAGGCCACACCGGGAGCACCGGACACAGTATACCACACCAGCCGACTCACAGGTGAAGTGTCGCCTCACCTGGAAGGACTGTCTGGGGCCCTGAATGGTGGTGAGGGAGGAAGTGTAAGGGCAGGTGTAGCACTTGTTCCGCTTACAAGGATAAGTGCCAGGAGGGAGATCGGTGGGAAGGGATGGGGGCGATGAGTGGACAAGGGAGTCGCGTAGGGAGCGATCCCTGCAGAAAGCAGAAAGAGGGGAGGAGGGAAAGATGTGCTTGGTAGTGGGATCCTATTGGAGGTGGCGGAAGTTACGGAGAATTATACGTTGGACCTGGAGGCCGGTGGGGTGGTAGGTGAACACAAGGGGAACCCTATCACGAGTGGGGTGATGGGTGGATGGGGTGAGAGCAGATGTGTGGGAAAGAGGAAAGATGCATTTGAGAGCAGAGTTGATGGTGGAAGAAGGGAAGCCCCTTTGTTTAAAAAAGGAAGACATCTCCTTCGTCCTGGAATGAAAAGCCTCATCCTGAGAGTAGATGCGGCAGAGACGGAGGAATTGTGAGAAGGGGATAGCATTTTTGTAAGAGACAGGGTGGGAAGAGGAATAGTCCAGGTAGCTGTGAGAGTCTGTAGGCTTATAGTAGATATCAGTAGATAAGCCTTCTCCAGAGATGGAGACAGAAAGATCAAGAAAGGGCAGGGAGGTGTCAGAAATGGACCTGGTCCCCCCCCCCCCCCCACCCCCAGCCCTTCCCACCGATCTCCCTCCTGGCACTTGTCCTTGTAAGCGGAACAAGTGCTACACCTGCCCTTACACTTCCTCCCTCACCACCATTCACGGCCCCAGACAGTCCTTCCAGGTGAGGCGACACTTCACCTGTGAGTCGGCTGGTGTGGTATACTGCATCTGGTGCCCCCGGTGTGGCCTTTTATATATTGGTGAGACCTGACGCAGACTGGGAGACCACCAGAGAAAGCAGGATCTCCCAGTGGCCATACATTTTAATTCCACGTCCCATTCCTATTCCGATATGTCTATCCATGGCCTCCTCTACTGTCAAAATGAATCCAAACTCAGGTTGGAGGAACAACACCTTATATACCGGCTGGGTAGCCTCCAACCTGATGGCATGAACATTGACTTCTCTAACTTCCGTTAATGCCCCTCCTCCCCTTCTTACCCCATCCCTGACATATTTAGTTGGTTTTTTTCTCTCTCTCTGCCCATCTCTCTGCCTGTTCTCCATCTCCCTCTGGTGCTTCCCCACCCCTCCCCCTTTCTTTCTCCTGAGGCCTCCCGTCCCATGATCCTTTCCCTTCTCCAGCTCTGTATCACTTTCGCCAATCACCTTTCCAGCTCTTAGCTTCATCCCACCCCCTCCGGTCTTCTCCTATCATTTCGCATTTCCCCCTCCCCCCACTACTTTAAAATTTCTTACTATCTTTCCTTTCAGTTTGTCCTAACGAAGGGTCTCGGCCCGAAACATCAACAGTGCTTCTCCTATAGATGCTGCCTGGCCTGCTGTGTTCCACCAGCATTTTGTGTGTGTTGTTTGAATTTCCAGCATCTGCGGATTTCTTCGGGTTTGCTCATATGGAGCAATCTCATATGGGCCAGATCAGACAACCAAGTCAAATATTCTTCCCTGAAGAATATTAGTAATAGTTTGGTAACTTACTGAGCTTTGCACTGCCAGGCTCTATATGCCTTCATGGACAGTCAAGACAACTTTTAAGACTTGTTGTTGGCTTCCTCATTTAGGATGAGGCTCATACTCAGCTGGTAAAACTGACTCAGAAGCTGTCACAAATGGAAACTGAGCGAGAGCGGATGAAAGGACACATTCAACAGCTCCAGAAATCCCTGACCGAGGCAGAGGAAGGTGAGTGGCCTGATCTCTTAAGTGATCACATGAAGCCAGACTGGTTAAGAATGGGTAATCTTCTATCCTGAACCAGTTGGGTGTTTACAACATTCCAGTTTACAGCTGCCCAATCTTTTAACTCATTTAAATTTTACATTTCGCATAGTGGGATTAGAACTGGGATCGCAGGATTATCATTCAAGACTTTTGGGTGAACTGTTTGCTAACTTAAACATAGCATTATCACCATACTAAACAGGATTGGTTACATGGACTGTACTAAATTAGCTTGATCACCACTGGAGTGACAATGGAAAGCATAAGAATGGGATGCTGGAATTCTTGTTCCAGACAAACTGAAGCTCAAAACCTTATAAAATAAAATAAATAAAAACAGGAAGTTCTGGAAACACACAGCAAGTCAGGTAATACCTGTGGAGAGAGAAGAAATTCAGATCTTTAATCCCCTGTCAGAACTTTGTTGGTGTGTGTGTGTGTGTGTGTGTGTGTGTGTGTGTGTGTGTGTGTGTGTGTGTGTGTGTGTGTGTGTGTGTGTGTGTGTGTGTGTGTGTGTGTGTGTGTGTGTGTGTGTGTGTGTTTGTGTACACTTTAAAGTCCTCAGTTGCACCAGTGAAACAAACCACCCCAGTACAGAACTCTAAATGTGTCATGGTCCAGTCCGAAGTCCGCATTCCGGTTCACGGTCCGGTCCGCGGACTCCGGGTCCTCCGGCTGTCCCTTTGTTTCGGTTGGACTTAATCATAAGCACCTGATGCTCATCTTGGGGCTGGGTATATCAGTAGCCCTGGGATTGAGTGTGGTTGGGGGGTTGTCTTGTCAAGATTCCCTGGGAGCAAATGGCCAGTGAAAGGCTAGAACGGCCACTTGCCATCTTTAGGCTGAGTTGGAGAACCATTACTTCTTGGAGCCTTGCTGTCAGTAGTCAAAGCTGTCACTGTGGTATGGATTCAGCTGTTTCCCAGGCCAGCTGGGTCAGCCACTCTGAACTAGGTAGGGATCTGGTTGTTTCTGTAGCCAGCCAAGGTTGCTGGCTGTAACTGTGACTCAGAGCAACCCCGATGCAGAGGTGGAACTGTCTGTTGTTCTTTGGTGTTTGTCTCTTCCTGTCCTTGCCCTGTGGGGTAAGTCTGGCTGTTCTGCCATTACCCGATGGATAGACCTGCCCCACCTTGGTGTGGAGTGAAAGTTGAGTCTCGGCTTGTCGAAGGAGAAGTCCTGGCTCTATGATAGATAGATAGATAGATACTTTATTCATCCCCATGGGGAAATTCAACTTTTTTTCCAATGTCCCATACACTTGTAGCAAAACTAATTACATACAATACTTAACTCAGTAAAAAAAAATATGATATGCATCTAAATCACTATCTCAAAAAGCATTAATAATAGCTTTTAAAAAGTTCTTAAGTCCTGGCGGTAGAATTGTAAAGCCTAATGGCATTGGGGAGTATTGACCTCTTCATCCTGTCTGAGGAGCATTGCATCGATAGTAACCTGTCGCTGAAACTGCTTCTCTGTCTCGGGATGGTGCTATGTAGAGGATGTTCAGAGTTTTCCATAATTGACCGTAGCCTACTCAGCGCCCTTCGCTCAGCTACCGATGTTAAACTCTCGAGTACTTTGCCCACGACAGAGCCCGCCTTCCTTACCAGCTTATTAAGACGTGAGGCGTCCCTCTTCTTAATGCTTCCTCCCCAACACGCCACCACAAAGAAGAGGGCGCTCTCCACAACTGACCTATAGAACATCTTCAGCATCTCACTACAGACATTGAATGACGCCAACCTTCTTAGGAAGTACAGATCCTAGTCTGCCTCCAAGCTCCAGCCTCCGAGTTATGCAAGCCTCAAGACCCCAGCCTCAAGCCTCCAGCTCCAAGAATTCAGGCTTCGTCACGTCTTCACATGGTCTGGGGCCCGAGCCTGAGTCAAGACCCAGGTTCTGGGCCCTTGTCCAGTCTCGGGCTCGGAGTCCACACTCAGGCTCCTTGTTCCCAGTCCCTCGTCCTGGTCCTGCTTCCCTAGCCTAGTCTGTGACCTGTCCTGTCCTTTAGTTTTGTCCCGTCCTGTTCCTAGTACTTCAGTGTCTGTGTCCTGCATTTGGGTCCATTCCCAATGCCCCCCTTTATGACAAAATGATCCTTGTTCAGAGCAGAGAAGTTTCTTACTTCCCCTATACTTCCCTTTACAGAAACATATGTGCTTCCACAAGAGTTATCTTTCCTCTCTTTAAATTCCTGGGAGTATTGGCTAGTCCTCTGTACAGCAGTATCCCATAAATTAACCCAGTGAATCTGCATTGCATCATCCTAAGGGTATATTCCATAGAGACCATCAAAATGGCCTACAGTACTCAAATGTGTGTATAATTACAGTGAAATATCCTTACTTTGTTGGCACAAGAATGTGTGTTGTGTTGGCTGTTAACACAAGCAACGCAGTTCCTTGCATGTTTCGATGTACACATTATGAATAAATCTGAATCTGAATCTTTGTATTCCAACACAAATGAAACAAAACACATCACGCCAGTTGTAACAAAGGCCAACATGCTGCTTGTCGTATTTATCACTTGCTTTATTTCCACGTTAACTTGCAGCATTTTGTGTGCCACCGCACACTACATCTGACCCCTTCTGTGAGCCAACATTTTCTTTTATTTGTCATTTAATAAGTATTTTGTTTTCAAGTCTTCTGACCCAAGCTAAATAACATATTTCTCCATATTATACTCAATTTGTTATCCTTGTGCTGTTCAGTTAAATTGTAGCTACTCACTTGCAAGCCTGGATAAATGGCACTGCCCTTTCATCTGTCATTACAGTTGGGCATTCTACTGATCCTCTGTACTACAAAAATATTTGTCTGCCAAGCTTAAAAAGACTAATTTATGTGTGTAACCTTCAGGTTTGGCCCGCATGCGTTTGTTTAGGGGAAGACAGCCTCCAGCCCAGCCAAACTGAGAAATCTTGTTTGTGTGGATGCTGCATGATGTGTTGCCGGGTTACGAATTTGCACTGCAAAATGTCAGACAGACACCATATGCAATTAAACAAATGAGCTTTATAATTCTTAATCTGACTATAGGGTTAGTAAAGAAAATGAGAAGAAAAAGGGTGCACATTAATGAAACAGTCTAACGTGCACGTTGAAGCTCATGGTTCCGCCCAGTCGTTCCCCATCAAACTCTTCCGAGCGTCGTCAACTCTCGAACCCTTGCTCCAAGTCCACTCAGTCCTGCAGTCTACCGACTCTCTCCACTTGCAACTTCTCCCTTCATCTCTCACGGAGAAAAGACCACGAATACCTTCTCTCAGACACACAAGAAGAAACGACATGCCTCTCATTGGATAGCACACATTCTAAAGCCCCTGTTATCTCTAGTCATAGTACAAACACTGCTGCTACAGAGAAACCATTACATTAGCAGTGAAACATTACAGAGAAACCATTACATTAGCAATGAAACTTTACAGAGCGTTACACTCTCCCCCCCCCACCAAATTTAGTCATGTCCTCATGATGTTGAGATAATTTGCCAACCCTTCCTGCAAAACACACAGTCCAACCCAGGTGTAAAAGGCAGTGGCATAGCTCCCCAAAACAGTAGGGGCCACACTCTGTTACCCCATTGCTACATAGGCCAACCTATCCAGTGGTCTAATTCTCTGAGACCTCCACACCCCCTCACCTAATTCTTCAGGTTCTGACACTACTGGGGATACTTATGGTCTACCTGTCTGGTCAACCCATCAGTCCTTTCAACCCCCAAATGTCCAGAATCATCTGAAGTGACTTCAATGCAATCCTATCACCTATCACTCATGCTCACCTGCAACTTGGACCCAAGCCCCACTTCATTGTTTGCAGGGTCACGCTGCAACCTAGGCTATTCACAGATAGACCCTCCACCCACCAATTTCACCTGACTCAGTCTCTTCCTCAGTCAATGGGGAGTTAGCAAAAGGTACAATATACCACACATCCAGGTCCTCATCTCCGAATCAATATCCCTCTCAAGGGTGGGAGCCGGCCTAAACTCTGCTGCTGTTGGCCCTGCAGTCACCCCGCATCTCCGCAGAGTCCTCTTACTAGGTGTAGGCTTCAGGTCGGGCTCTGGGTCTACCTGCGCCTCTTGTCCCAGAGGCAGAAAATGGTTCCGATGAAGAATCTTGACTGGCCCATTTCCATCCTCTGGTTTCACCTGAAAAACTAGCAGGTTTGCCATCTGACTCTCCACTACCCAGGGTGTAGCTGCCTAGTGATCAAACAGCTTATGCTTCCCAGGTAGCTCCAAATTCCTTATGAGGACTTGGTCTCCCAGTAGGAGTTGGGAGGACCTCACCTTTTGATCCTACCACCTCTTATTTCCTTGATTCTGCTTGGCAGCTGCAACCTCAGCTAATTCATAAGCCCTTTTCAGTTTCCTTCTCATATCAGACACATACTTCAGATAAGTCTTCAGTGGTAGGTCGGCCCTCGTCAGTCCCAAAACAAAGGTCAATGGGCAACCACGCCTCACGCCCAAACATCAGACAGTACGGTGAGTACCCGGTAGCTTAATTTGGGTACAGTTGTAACTGGACCAGATGTCCAATATGTTGACTCCACCTCCTCTTCTTGCTGATCTCCAGGGTCCCGAGCATGTCTATCAAGGTCTAATGAAACCTCTCTGGCTGGGGATCACCCTGTGGGTGATAGGGCATGGTTCTCGACTTCTCGACTCCAAGCATGCCCAGTAACTCATGGATGAGCCTGTTCTCAAAAACCCATCCCTGACCACTATGTATCCACCTGGGACGGCCATAATAAATTAAATACTTCTCCCATTACACTTTAGCCATTGTGGGCGCCCTCTAGTCCTTGGTAGGAGAAGCCTGCGCAGATCTGGTGTAGTGATCTGTGATGACTAAGATATTCGCCGTGTTGTCGGCATTGGGTTCTGTTGACAGGAAATCCAAACAGACCAGGTCCAAGGGCCCCGCACTCTGCAAATGGGTCAAAGGAGCTGCACGCGTAGGCAGTGTCTTCCTCCATATGCATCGAATGCATGACTTGCAGTATTTTTCGACCTCCAGCTTCATCTGGGGCCAGTAACACTGGTCTCTGATCAACCCATCAGTCCTTTCAACCCCCAAATGTCCAGAATCATCTGAAGTGACTTCAATGCAATCCTCTGATACTTCTCCAGCAGAACCAGCTGGCAACGCCGAGGTCAGTCTAAAGGTAACGTGACCTGGTTCCTCAACTCAAACCAATGCCATTCTCTCAGTAATGGAGGTACCACTGTATGTTTCATCTTCACCGCCTGAGCCATATCTCCCCTTTTGACCACTAACCAATTCTTACCAATGCCCGGGTTATCTCGCTGAGCAGCTGCCACTTCCAAAGGTCTCAACTCCGGTAACTGGCTTGTTTTCAGGATAGTCAGGTTACAGTAAACTTGTGGAATGGCGTCATCAATTGATCCCATCTGAAGCTCCCAATTGATCCGCTGCTCGATCATGCCTCTCTTTTGCCTCTGCCGTCATGGTGATGGCAAACTGACACGGGGCAGGAAAGCTTTCCCACTCCTCGTTCCTGTCCAGTCCATCATGTGCCCGTTGGGACAAAGCATCTGTATCAATGTTCCGGCTCCATGGTCGGTACTTCAGGCTGAAATCACAGGCAAACAACGCTGCCAACCACCGATGGCCTGTGGCATCCAGTTGCACCGAGGTCAGGATATAAGTTAGGGAGTTGTTGCCCGTCCTCACCTCAAATTTGACCCCACAGAGGTAGTCACTCAGCTTATCCACCACCACCCATTTCAAAGCCAGAAACTCCAATTTGTGTGTGGGATAGTTTTTCTTAGAGGGCGACAGACTCTGGCTGACAAACACAACAGGTCTCAAACCGGTGCCCTGATACTGATACAGGACGCCCCTAAACCCTTTCAGCTGGAATCGGTGTGCATTTCATACGGCAATCAGCGCCTGGGTCAGCAGCTCCTTCAGCGACTGAAAGACCTCTTCACATTTTGCATCCCACCTCAGGCCAAAGGGCTCTGACGGGCTAAGATACCCTCCACCCTCCCTATTTTCCCTTTTATCCCCCTCCCTTTCTTCACTAAGGGAGGGTAACCACACAGAAGCTGATTCAACGGTGACTCACTTTCACGTAGCCCTTCACAAAGAGCTGAACTCGAGGAATGAATGCAGAGAGCTCACAGTCTGAGGTCTTGGCCAAGTGGTCACTACCTCTCTCTTAGCCAGATCTGTAGCTACACCCTCCGTGAGACTATGTGCCCAATATAGCTAACAGACATTAGCACTTGTCCAGGGAATGTTTTAATCCTTCATCTTTCAGGCGGCCCAGCACCTTCTGTAGCATCACTTCATGTTCTTCCAAAGTGGACCCAAACACTATAAGGTCATCCAGATACACCACTACCTCAAGTAAATTCATATCCCCCACCATCTTCTCCATGATCTGTTGGAAGTTTGCAGGGGCTCCCAATATGCCCTGGAGCATCCCCTGAATCCCAGGGGACATTTAAATGCCATCTTCTCTTTGTCGCCCTCGCTCATGGGGATCTGGTAATATCCACTCCTCAAGTCCAGAACACTGAACCATTTTGCACCACTCAGACAGGCCAGCATGTCTTCAGTCCTCGGGATAGTATACTGGTTGGGGACGGTACGCCTGTTCAGAGTCTTATAGTCCACACACATCTGTACCTTCCTATTCTTCTTTGTGGCCACTGCTATTGAGGATGCATAGGGGCTTCGGGACTTGGTGATGATCCCAGCTTCCTTCAACTTACACAAATGCTGCCAAATGTCCTCCACCTCGGCAGGGGACAGTATCCTTGACCTCTCTCTGAACAGGGTGTCCTCAGTCACCCGAATAGTGTGACAAGTGCTCTTGGAACAACCTATATCAAACTCGTCAGTGGAAGAGACACTACCAGCTTCAACGTCTTCTCTACCAATCTCCTCTTCCCACTCGCAGGAACTGGAGAGTTCCAGAAGTTGAATGACTCAGCAGGCAACTTCCTTCTTTTGTCCAATAGTTTCTCCCCAGCTTGTCTTACAAGGACACTAGACGTGACCGTCACCAGGAACAGATGCGCCAAGGGCATCTCCTGCTTGAAGTTGACCTCCCTCTTCGTAGTGTTCCTGACAATCACTGCCATCCTGCCCACCTATAAGATCCAGGGTTTCTACAGTTTGGGCCTCATCAGTACCCCAGCCAGAAATCCTGACTCCCCCTCGTGGTCTTCCAAAGCATTCACCAAGAGGGTCTCACTCTTAGGCACCAGAAAATTTAGCAGTCTCCATCACTCTCGCTACTTCCGTGGGCCATAACACAATTGGTTTCGATGGGTGAACCATGCAGTCCCTCGTCTAAATTCGGTATCTGGCCCAGTGCAGCCACACATTTCCTCAAAAGCAGCTCGAAACACTGGGTGCATGGACAATGTTCCCAGAAAGTTCTCACCAGCCTTCTCCTTGCAGGCCCCCATTAGCCTCTTCACAATAGGGGTGTTGGTCCCCACCAGAATTGAAACACCACCCTTCTCAATGGGGTCCGGACAAACCAGCACCAGACACTCCCACATCGGCCTCTGAGGACTCCAGCTTCACTGACAAGTATCCATCATACGGATAATCACCAGCACTAAGATCCCAGATCTCCAGTGCCCTGAATGGTGTCAATGGTAAATGCTTCAGATACCGGTTGTAAAACAAATGGTACAACAACGTGACCTGCGACCCGGTGTTGAGTATGGAAATACCCTCTATCCGTAGCGACACACTGGAGCATGGACCCACTAAGTATTCAGGAATAGGTCCTTTCGCTTTCGGGAGTTCCTTGGTACATTGCTGGGAACGTGTTCCCCCAGAGACACCAGGCCGTTCCCTCACTGGGTCTCCTCTAAGTTTCCCGACATCTCTCTCTGCTTAGGTACCCAGGGACTCACTCTCCAAGGGGCTTCCCACCATTCACACTCCTGCCTGAAGTGTCCCTCTTCACCACAGTATAACAAACAATACCCGCCTCTCCCCATAACATGGAACCCCGGCCACCCACAGCCCACTGTATAGTCCGTCCCCTTAGGGGATCCCCCTCTCCATCAGTCCCATCATAATGGGGGGGTGGGGGTTCCACACCCACTTTTAACACCCAGGACATCTCGGGTCTCAAGTCTGCCATGATCTCCTTTACCATCCCTCGGGTTGGGTTAGCCGTGGTCGTTCCACCACCCAGGGCTACTACCGAGGACTGTACCCTGCTGACAGAGCCCTCCCACACCTCCAACATGTTCTCCTCCTCACATACCCCTCTAATCAGCTCAACAGAAGAGGAAGTGGAGTGCATCTTACAAGACAGTTGGAGACCCCAAGAAATCAGGCCCTGGGACTGGGCGCCCTTGGCTATCTAGTCCATTCTCAACCGCCTGAATGATCCCTCTGTGCCACAAGCAACTTAGCTGCCTCTCAAGCCAGAAAATGTAAGCAGAAAGCTTCTCCCCGTTTCTCCTGCTGCATGTTCTGAAACACCGTCATGAGCTTCATTGGGCTCCCTGTCACGCCAACGGTGTTCTCCAGTACTCCCAGATAATTGGCAGTGTTGGCTAGGGGTTGCTGTGTTTTCATAACTCTCATCACGTCAGCAGCCAATCCCCTCAAACTCCCAACCAATCTCTGTCACTTTACATCATCAGAGCACTGCCACTCATCTGGCAACTGAGAGGTCTGCCCCACCCAAGTCTCATACCCCTCTTCCCCCTCGGGAGTGGGCGATATTCCAGAGAATATTCTTAGCTTCCAGTGGGGACCCTCTGCCTGTGAACTGGACCACTTATTCACCGAAGAGGTTAACGGCTCAGAACTCTCACTCTTCCCTAGGGGACAGGGACTAATTAGATATTCCAAATCCGACCACTCCTTCCCTTCACTCCTCTGAAATGATAGAATCCTGTCTTTGAAGTCTCTGCTCCCAGCTACGGGAAGCTCGACATGTGATTCGGCTCGCTCCGCTATACTTCCCTCCTCCCTGACAGTATGGGCAGGCCATGGTCCTGTCTCCCCAAGGCACCGATAGCAGTGGGCAGTTCCACCGCCATTACATCAGTGCTAAAACAAGGTCTGAGCCTGTCATTTTATCAAACCTCCATCCTGCAATCGTGGCTTTGCCAACAGCTTTAACAGTACTCAAAAGTGGAATTAACAATTCATCTGGAGTACAAATATCCACCCTAGTCAACATGCACACATTAGTTACCTGTAACCCCACAGAGGCATACCCCGGTAGCATCCATACCAGCATGCAACCCACTAGTTCAATGCTCAGGGCAATCGCACAACCTCATAGGAATCAATCCCGGATGAGCCCCCACATTTGTAACCCTCAGGGTCGGCCGGCATGCACTGTCTAGGGGAAGACTGCCTCTGACCCAGCCAAACTGAGAAATCTCATTTGTATGGATGCTGCATGATGTGTTGCTCAGTTACAAATCAGTACTGCAAAATATCAGACAGACACTATACAATTAAACAATTGAGGTTTATAGTTCTTAATCTGACTATAGGGTTAGTAAAGAAAAAGGGCCCATTTTTTATATAACAGTCTGATGTGCATGTTGGAGCTCATGGTTGTCCGTCCATTCGTTCCCCATCGGCCTCCTCTGAACGTCGTCGACTGATGGACTCTCACTTCAAGTCCACTCCATCCAGCATTCTACCAACTCTCTCCACTTGCATCTTCTCCCTTCATCTCTCACCAACAAAAAGCTCACAAATACCTTCTCTCAGACACACAAGAAGAAACAACACACCTCTCATTAGATGGTGCACATTCCAAAGCCCCTGTTATCTCTAGTCATAGCACAAACACTGCTGCTACAGAGAAACCATTACATTAGCAGTGAAACATTACAGAGAGGCCATTACATTAGCAGTGAAACCTTACAGAGCGTTACATGTGTGCTTCTGATTCTTAACCATACTAATTTATTATTGCCAATCCCACTGTTATTTATCAAACAAGAAAATCTAGATATTACTCATTCAATGATATCCTGCTTATTATATCATAAAATAAAACCCAATCAGTTTTGGCAAACATGATTTCCCTTTAATGAAACCATTATCTAATTAATTCACTTTAGCTGTGTCTTGTTGACATCCTTTTAGTAGCGAGCAGCAGCATCTCTTCAAAGGCTGATGTGAGATGACTGGTCTATAGTTGCCTAAACTCTCTCTACCCATTCTTGAAAGTGACAATTTTCCTATTCTCCAGCCCACAGGAATCTTTACAGATTTTTTCAATGATTACTTTTAAAGCAATCACTTTTGTTATCTCTTTTGTTGTCCTTCTTATGATCCTAGCATGTTGGTCATTGGATCATTTGTCAATTTTTAATCCCATTAATTTCTCTGTTACATACTCTTTACTGATATCAAGTCCTTTACTCTTGTTAAATTATTAGTTTTCTACTGGTTCTACAGGGAAGACCAAGAACCATTGGCATCTTGTGCCATTCTCATTCCTGTTTAGTTTTTTACTTCCTTTACTATTAATATTCTATTTTTTCCTTTGATGTTCTTTTTCCACAGTTGTTGCAGCTTTAATTATTTTGATAATTCATCAGAATCAGAATTGGATTTAATATAATCGGCAAACGTGAAATGTGTTGTTGTTGCAGCAGCAGTACATTGCAATGAATAATAATAGAGAAAACTGTGAATTACACTAAGTGTATGTTTGTGTGTGTGTATATATATATATACACACACACATACATGCTCACACTTACTTATTTATTAAATAAATAATGCCAAAAAAAAAGACAGTAGTGAGGTAGTGTTCATGGGTTCATTGTCCATTCAGAAATTGGATGGCAGAAGGGAAGAATCATTGTGTGTGTGCCTCCAGGCTCCTGTACCTCCTTCCTGATGGTAGCAATGAGAAGAAGGCATATCCTGGGGTGATGGGGTCCTTAATGATGGATGCTGCCTATTTGAGGCATGACTCGTCGAAGATGTCCTGGATGCTAGGGAGGTCATGATGGAGCTGATTTGCGTTCACAGCTCTCTGCAGCTTACTTCCATTCTTTGCAGTGCCCCCCACTCTCCCCATACCAGACGATGATACAAGCAGTTAGAATGCTCTGCATGGTGCATTGGTGGAAATTGGTAGTGTCTTTGCAGACATACCAAATCTCCTCAAAATGAAATATAATCACTGCTGTGCCTTCTTCATAACTGCATTGATATGCTGGGCCCAGGATAGATCCGCAGAGATGTTGATACCCAGAAACTTGAAATTGTTCACCCTTTCCACTTCTAATCCCTTGATGAGGACTGGTTTGTGTTCCTTCATCCTCCCTTTTCTGAAGTCCACAATCAGTAACTTACTCTTATTTACCCCATCCCTCTGTATCATTCTTTTTGCTCACATTTGATGGTTTCTAAAAAATAACACTACACTTACTGGAACCATTGTAATCTAATCTAATGTAATCTTTTAACCTAATACTATCCTCAACATCTTCAGTTACCCTGAGAAGTGTCTCTTCTCCAATGATGAATTTATTTCTCAAATGTATGTTTGTCCTAAATGAAAATAAAAGAAGCTACAGATTCTGAGAATCTAAAATAAAAACAGAAAATGCTGGAAAGATGTTAAGTATTATCCTCAAACAATTCAAAACTATATAAAATTGTGATCACTTTCCCTTTTGGGATCCCTTATCACATGATTAACTAACCCTGTCTCATTGCTCACAGTGGGGTATGAAATAACCTGCCCTTTCGTTTCCTCCATGATCTAGTGTTTAAATGAACCAAATACAATTTATGAATTTGTTTTTCTAACAAGCAGTTTGATTTACCTATCTTTATAAATATTAGTCTCCCGTACCTCTCCTACAAGCTTCTCTTGAAGAGAGTGTCTGTTGTTTATTAGCTGTTCCCATCAGTGTTTCTTGTTCTTACTTATCTCCATCATCCTGACCTTTTGAACCAATGTCATTCCTTATTAACATGCCTAATTATCCTGCATTCTTGTTTTCATTAACACCGTCACACAGCGTGGAAAAGGACCATATGACCCATTGCGCCCATGCTGACCAGTGGGCACCCACCCATATTAATCCTGACATTTCACCCGTGCTTTCTAACGCTGGTCGCAAGGTTTGAAAATTGCTCTCGGTCCAGCTATTTAATGATGCAGATTTGGAAGGGATCGAGGCGCGCGGGCTCAGAGATAAAGTATGTGAGCCGGGGCAAAGGAAGAGCGATGTTTTAGTTCAATCATGGAATGGGATGGAGATGTTTAACAACCTTCACCCCTTAGTCCATAACTCCTATGGTAGATATCTGAGGTGGAACAGCTGGATGGCTGGAGACTTGTATCTTGGCACTTTGCCTCTGAAGTTCCAGACTCTCAGTTTCCTTACTTTGTTTCAAAGGGAAGCGTGGATTGGAAGGACGGTTGAGCAATGCTCAGACTGCGCTGGTGCTGCAAGAAGAGACCAATAAACGCGCAGAGAGAGAGAAGAAGGCCCTAGCTGAGCGGGTAGCCACTTTGGAGCAGAGTCTTCAGTCATCTGAAGGGGAGAGGCAGGCTCACCAGGTAAGAGTTGTCAAAGGGGCAGTTGGTCAGTGCCCTACAACCAGCACAGAGCTGATGCATCAGTGTATTTGGTCTAATACTCACATTGTTACCCATCGGTCCAAGCAATGATGTTTACTGTGCCCTGGAGTTGGCATTTGACCCATATCCCTCAAAATCTTTCTATTCATGTGCCTGTCCAAGTTCAATTTAAATGTTGTTAACACACATGCCTCTAACCATTTCCACTGGCAGCTCAGTCCATATATCCTATTAAATCTCTCCCCTCTCATCTTAAACCTGTGCCCTCTCATTCTTTGGTACCCAACTTTGGTAAAAAGACTGTGTAAATTCACCCTATCTATGCCCCTCTTGATATTATACATCTTTATGAGATCACCCCACATCTTTCTACACATCACTGATATTAGCCTGCTGAGCTCCTATCGATAATTCAGTTCCTTGAATCCTGGCAACATTGTTGTAGATATTTTTCTGCACTCTTTCTAGCTTAATGGGATCTTTCCTATAGCAGGGTGACCAAAACTGAATACAATATTCAAAGTTCAAAGTAAATTCATGATCAGAGTATATATATATGTCACACACACACAAAATGCTGAAGGAACTGAGCAGGCCAGGCAGCATCTTTGGAAAAGAGTAGACATTTCAGGCTGAGTCTCTTCAGCAGGACTGGTGAAAAAAAGATGAGGAGCCAGAGTTAGGAAGGTGGGAGAGGGAAATAAACAAGGTGATAGGTAAAACCATGGGGGGGGGAGGAGTAAAGAGCTGTGAAGGCGATGGGCAGACAAGGAGATAAGGTGAGAGAGGAAAAGGGAGATGGGGAATGGTGAAGTTGGGGGAGGGGCATTACCAGATTGCCTGTCCATCACCTCCACTAGTGCTCCTCCCCCTTTTCTTTCTTCCATGGCATTCTGTCCTCTCCAAATATGTTTGTAGATTCACCCTTCTCCAGCTCTGTATCTCTCTCACCAATCAACTTCCCAGCTCTTTACTTCACACCCTTTCTCTCCACCTCCTGTTTTACCTATCACCTTGTGTTTCTCTCTTTCCTCCCTCACCTTCTTTTTCTATTTTTTTCTTTTTCAATATTTTTATTAATGTTCACATAGAGTACATGAGGATACAGTTGGACCTCCTTATCCTCGAGGGATTGGTTCCGGGACCCCTCGCGGATACCAAAAAAAGGTGGATGCTCAAGTCCCTTATTCAACCTGTCTCAATCCGGTGGACCTTAGGACCCAGCGGAACCCCAGACCTTATTTAACCTGTCTCAGTGCGGTGGACATTAGGACCCGGCAGCAGAGCTCTGAATCCACAGTGTTTCTGTTCATGAAAATAATCACGATCACAATTGAAAATAAAGTGGAAATAATAAAGCAATCAGAAAGAGATGAAACACCATCGGTCATTGGAAAAGCATTAGGCTACAGTCGGTCAACGATCGGAACAATTTTAAAGGATAAAGTGAGAAAAGCCCTGCCCTGATGAAAGCTACAATTATTACTAAGCAACACAGTGGTTTAATTATTGGGTTTTGGGTTTCTGATCCTCCACATCAACCGGGCACGGATGGAGAGCGCGCTCGGGAGCGATCTGTCACTGGATTGAACTCGGGAATTTCTGTTCCCGAGCCTGGTGCTGAAACATATGTTCTTAAGTGTTTTATATACATAGAAAGGTAAAATATATACTATATACTAAGACAAACGTTTGACTAACTGACACTAACTAATACCGGATGTACCTGTTCCGACTTACTTAGTAAGAGAACTTACAATTTTTTTCGATCCCGATTCACGATAACCTACACACATCCTCCCGTATACTTTAAATCATCTCTAGATTACTTATAATACCTAATAGAATGTAAATGCTATGTAAAGTAGTTATTATACTGCATTGTTTAGGGAATAATGACAAGGAAAAAAAGTCTGTACATGCTCGAACAACAAGTGCTGGAAGGGTTTTCTCGATTCACGGTTGGTGAATTCGCACATGCAGAACTCCCGGATATGGAAGGCCGACTGTATATATTATGAATCAAAAAAAAGATAGAATAGTACCGAATACATTATATTTAAATCACACTTGCAATCGTAGTACCCGATATTCATAATCAAACACATACATTAATTAAATGTAATTTGAATTGTAATAATTTTATTA
The DNA here is from genome assembly GCF_048418815.1 of Hemitrygon akajei. NCBI lineage: Eukaryota > Metazoa > Chordata > Chondrichthyes > Myliobatiformes > Dasyatidae > Hemitrygon > Hemitrygon akajei. The sequence goes on along the minus strand of NC_133126.1, from coordinate 118,735,485 downwards.
TAAAAAGAGAATCTAAACCCACTACGAAGATTGAAGCTGTTTGGTAAAGGAAGAAAGATGGAAAAAGATCCTTATCACATAATGATTTGTGTTATTAGCCAACATCTGTACTTCAACACCAAATCAAAGGTTTTGAAAATAGTTCAAAACTGGTCCCCACAATGTTTGAAAGTCTTGGTTAGAATCAGAATTTGAAGAATGGATCTTCTCTAAATTTAAGCGTGACATAGCATCACATAACCATTGAGCATGAGTAGGTGGAGCAACATCTTTTCATTTAAGCAACACCGCCCTCCTAGCTATAAGAGAAATAAAAGCCAATATATGCAAATCAGGTGTCTCCAAAGTTTTGCCTTTTTCTCCAACAATACCAAACAAAGCACTCAAAGGGACCACAGGGTCCACATGTCCAAAGACAAGCTATCTCGTTTTTATCCGGATATACCTCCCTATTGTGATAGATGTAACAATGGAGAGGCTTCACTAATCCATATGTTTTTGACATGTCCGAGTCTTGAAAAATACTGGAAAGAAGTGTCCAAGCATTTTCTGTACTTTTTAAAGTAAATTTTAACCCTTTGACTCCCTCACCTTCTAACTCTAACTCCTCATCTTTTTTTCTTCCAGTCCAGCTTGCTGAAGGGTCTTGGTCCGAAACATCGACTGTACTCTTTTCCATAGATACTGCCTGAGTTCCTCCAACATTTTGTGTGTGTTGCTTGGATTTCCAACATCTGCAGATTTTCTCTTGTTTACATATATGTCTCCGTATGTGACCTTGAGATTCATTTTCTAGTGTTCACAGTAGAACTGAAACATACAACAGAATCAATGAAAAGCAACACACACAAGATGCTGGAGGCACTCATTTCCATAGATACAGTCTGGCTTGCTGAGTTCCTCCAGCACTTTGTGTGTGTTGCTTGAATTTCCAGCATCTGCAGACTTTCTTGTTTCAGAATCAATGAAAAACAACAACAACTAGTGTGCAAAAGAAGACAAGCTGCACAAAAATTGATTGATTGATTAATTAATTAATTTGATTGATAATACTGAGAACATCAATTGTAGAGTCCTTGAAAGTCAGTTCATAAGTTGTGAAATTCGTTCAGAGTTAAGGTGAGTGAAGTTACGCAATTTATGCTGGTTCAAGAACCTGATTGCTATTCCTGAACTTGGTTGTGTGGAACCTAAGGCTCCTATACTTCCTACCCAATTGAAGACTTGAGAAGAGAGTATGGCCTGGATGGTGTTGGTCCTTGATGTTGAATGCTGCTTTCTTATGGCAGTGCTCCTTGTAGATGAGCTAATTTGTGGAGAGGGCTTTGCCTGTGATGGACTGGGATGTGCCATAATTTTTTGTAGGCTTTTCCGTTCATGGGCATTGCTGTTTCCATATCACGCCATGAAGCAGCTAGTCAGGATACTCTCTACAGTGCAACTCCAAAATGCCAGTATTACAGTATTCCAAATGCAGCCTCACCAATGTGTTGCACAACTGCAAAATAAAATACTAATATCAAAACTCAGTGCCATAGGTGATGAAGGCCAGTATGTCAAAAGTCTTCTTCACTACCCAACTTGCAACACTACTTTCAGGGAACTGTATACTTATACTCCTACACTCCTCTAGTCCATAACACTCCCCAGGGTCTTACTGTTCTCTGTGAAGGTCCGACTTGAAAGTTTTCAGTGTTGATGAACATCGTCAGTTAAATAATGATATAGGAAGTAGATGTGATGTACTAGAAAAGATCAGAAAGAGATTAATATTGGTTTTGAATGAATATAAAGTTGAAATAGGAAAATTTTAAATCAATGATTATTACAAGAATTGTGCATATTCAGCATTTCCTCCAATTTACAAAGGTAATATATATTAATTAAGATAATAAAGTTAATCCTTTAAATTTGTATCACTTTCAACAAGGGCATTTATCAGGAAAATTTGGCAGTTAGGTTAATTGAAAAAACATTCTTCTTAATGACTTCCAGCTGTATTTCTAAGACATATTGTTAAGCTGATGGAAACACTTGGATTGGAAACTGAAATAATTGAGTCATAGGAAGATACAGAAAGAAACAGGCTCTCACGAGCATTGTACTGACCATCAACCGACCATTTGCACTAATCCTTCACTAACCCATTTTATTCTCCCCAAATTCCCATCAAATTTTATTTCATTCCAGGTTTTACCATTTATCTACACACAAATGCAGCTTAGTGCTGTTGGTGAGGTTATCTGACCAAAAGTCTTTTGCATTTGTAGTGATCCTCACATAAAATGATCATGTATGTAAGATGTAAATACGTAAGCATCCAAATCAAATTTATTACCACTCTCTTATATGATATGAAATTTGGTGTTTTGCAGCAGCAGTAATGTGCAATAACAAAATAAATTACAAAATAAATGAATAGTGCAAAAAAAGAAAAGAATAATGAGGTAGTGCCATGGACCATTCAGAAATCTGATGGGAGAGAGAAGAAGCTATTTCTAAATGGGTCTTCAAGCTCTTGCACCTCCTCTGTGATGGTAGTAAAAATGAAAAAATGCTATGTTCCAGGTGGTGAGGCTTCTTAGTAACAGATAATGCCTTCTTGAGGCACCACCTCTTGAAGATGTCCTCAGTGGTGGGGAGCAATGTGCCTGTGATGTAGTAGGTTGAGTCTACAACCCTGTACATCCTTGTGCAATCCCATGCATTGGAGACTCCTTTGCAGACTGTGATGCAACCAGTCAAGGTGGTGTCCACCATACATCTACAGAGGTTAGCAAGTAACAGACCAAATCTCTGAATCTCATAATGAAGTAAAGTTGTACTTTTCTCATGATTGCATCAATGTGTTGGGCCCAGAACAGATCCTTTAAGCTGTTGACCTCCAAGAACTGCACACTTTTTCCACTGCTGACCCCTTAATGAGGACTAGTTCATTCTCCTGACTTACCCTACAATCAATACCTTGTTCTTACTTATGTTGAGTGTGAGGTTGCTGTTGCAATACCACCCAACTCTGCTGATTTATTTCATTCCTGTATGGCTCCTTGTTGCCATTTGGATTTTGCTGATAACAGAGCTGTCATTTGTGAATTTATAAACGATGGAAGTACAAAGCCTAGCCACACAGTCATGAGTGTAAAAAAAGTAGAAGAGAGGGAGAAGCATACATCCTTGGGATGTGCCTGTGTCAATTGTCAGCGAGGAGGAGGTGGTATCACTGAACGGTACTTTCTGTGGTCTCCCAGTCAGGGGATGATCATATTGAATGGCAAATTGTAATCAGTAAACAGCAGCCTGGCACCTCTTTTGAATGCTCCAAAGCAGAGTGGAAAGCCAGTGAGGTTGCATCTGCTGAGGACCAGTTGCAACCATAGGTGAATTGCAGCAAGTCCAGGACCTTGCTCGGGCAAGAGTTTATTCTGGCTGTCACCAACTGCTCCAAGCACTTCATCACAGTAGATGTACATACTACTGGTGGGTACTTATTGAGGTGGCTGCCCTGCCCTTCTTGAGCACTATTCCTTTGAAGCCGGTGGGAACCTCAGACTACAGGAGTGAGAGGTTGAACGAGTGTTCCAGCCCGTTGGTTAGCACCGATCTTCAGTCTCGGGCCAGGAACACCAACAGGGCCTGACTCTTGTGAAGGATGTGTTTAACATCAGCATCCAAGACAGATCAAGTCACTGGATGCTCTGGGGATCTGAACGGTGCAGTGTTATTCTCCTTTTCAAAACCTGCATAAAAGGCTTTGAGCTCATCAGAAAGTGAAGCATTATGCCATTTATGCTGTTAGGTGTTGCCTTATCAGGAGCAAATGCATGCAAGCCCTGCCTCAGCTGCTGTACACCTGATCGTGTCACTCATTTCACATGGAGTTGCCTGGTTGCTCTCACAATAGTCTTCATAGGTCATTCCTGGGCTTCTTGAATGATTCTGGATCATCAATTCCGAACACACCAGATCTAGCCCTAAGGCTCTGAGTCTGGCTTGGGAAAATGCAGTATGCTCTTGAAGGCACACACTCACCTGCATAGTTCTGTAAACACTGCATCCTCTTTTGACCATACCATCATGGCCCTCACCATCAGCGTTGCAGTCTTCAGTCTGTGCCTCGATGCTGGGTGTGCAAGTACAGCCAGATGATCAGATTTGCCAGTGTGCGAGTGTAGGAAGGCACATTAACTGTTCTTGATGGTGCTGTAACAGTGATCAAGTTCCTCTAACCAGAGAAGCCAACACACTCAGTTACAGATGGTATGTTCTACATGAGATGATGACATTGTTTTCATCCACTATAATTGGCTTTTAGTAGTAATCATTGTATCAAAATTACAAATGCACATTGCTGTAGTTCTGCAGTATATCTCACAATGATGTGGCACAAATTCCATAAGACCATAAGACCACAAGACATAGGAGCAGAATTAGATTATTTGGCCCATCGACTCTGCTCCACCATTGAATCATGGCTGATCCTTTTTCACCTCCTCAATCACATTCCCCGGCCTTCTCTCAATAACCTTTCATACCAGGTCCAAACATGAACCTATAAATACACCCAACAACCTGGCCTCCACAGCTATCTGTGGTAAATTCCACAAATTCACTATCCTCTGGCTAAAGAAATTTCCCGGCATCGCTTTTTTAAATGGACACCCCTCTATCCTGAGGCTTTGCCCTCTTGTCCCAGACTTCCCCACTATGGGAAACATCCCTTCCACATCTACTCTGTCTAGACCTTTCAACATTTGAAAGGTTTCAATGAGATCCCACCCCTCCCATCCTTCTAAATTCCAATAAGTACGGACCCAGAGTTCCTCGTATAATAGCCCTTCCATTCCCGAAATCATCCTTGTGAACTGCCTCTGGACTTGCTCCAATGCCAGCACATCTTTTCTTAGATGAGGAGGTCAAATCTGTTCACAATACTCAAGGTGAGGCCTCACCAGTGCCTTATAAAGCCTCAGCATCACATCCCTGCTCTTTTATTCTAGACCTTTTGAAATGAATGCTAACGTTGTATTTGCCTTCCTCACCACCAAGTCAACCTGCAAGTTAACCTTTAGGGGGGACTGCACAAGGACTCCCAAGTCCTTTTTAATCTCAGTTTTTTGGATTTTCTCCCTGCTTAGAAAATAGCCTGCACATTAGTTTCTACTACCAAAGTGCATGACAATGCATTTTCCAACATTGTATTGCATTCTCCACTCTTCCCCATTCTCCTAATCTGTCTAATTTCTTCTGCATCCTACCTGTTTCCTTAGTACTATCTGCCCCTCCACCAACCTTCATATCATCTGCAAACTTGGCAACAAAGCCATCTATTCCATCTTCTAAATCATATATATACAGCATAAAAAGAAGTGGTCCCAACACCGATCCCTGCAGAACACCACTAGTCACTGGCAGCCAACCAGAAAAGGATCCTTTTATTCCCACTCGCTGCCTCCTACCAAGCAGCCAATGCTCTAACCATGTTAATAACTTTCCTGTAATACTATGGGCTCTTAACTTGGTAAGCAGCCTCATGTGTGGCACCTTGTCAAAGGCCTTCTGAAAGTCCAAATATACAACATCCACTACATCCCCTTTATCTATCCTACATGTAATCTCCACAAAGAATTCCAACAGGTTTGTCAGGCAGGATTTTCCCTGCAGGAAACCATGCTGACTTTGTCCTATCTTGACCTCTGTCACCAAGTACTCCATGGCCTCATCCTTAACAAATGATTCCATCATCTTCCCAACCACTGAGGTCAGTCCATCTGGTCTTTTTGCTTTCTGCTGCCTTCATCCTTTCTCAAAGAATGGAGTGACATTTGCAATTTTCCAGTCCTCTAGCACCATGCCAGAGTCCAGTGATTTTTGAAAGATCATTACCAATGCCTCCACAATCTCTACTGCTTCCTCTTTCAGAACACTAGGGTGTAGTTCACCTGATCTGGGTGACTTATGTACCCTCAGGTCTTTCAGCTTTTTGAGCAGCTTCTCCTTTGTAAAAGTAACTGCACTCGCTTCTCTTCCCTCACTCCCTTCAACATCTGACACACTGCTATTATCTTCCCATTAATTTTTGCTTTGTTGTATGCTCTCTCTTTTGCTTTTACATTAGCTTTGACTTCCCTTGTTAGCCACAGTTGTACTATTCTGCCATTTGAGTATTTGAGTAATACATCTGTCCTGCACCTTCCACATTTTTCCCCAATACTCACTCCATTGCTGCTCTGCTGTTATCCCTGCTAGCAGCTCCTTCCAATTTAACTTTGGCCAACTCCTCTCTCATACCACTGTAATTTCCCTTACTCCACTGAAATACTGCTATGTCAGACTTTACTTTCTCCCTATCAAATTTCAAGTTGAACTCACTCATATTGTGATCATGGTTCCTAAGGTCTCTTTTACCTTAAACTCCCTAATCACCTCAGGTTCATTACATAACACCCAATCCAGTATAGCTGATCCCCTCATAGGCTCAACGACAAACTGCTGTAAAAAGCCATCTCGTAGGCATTCAACCAACTCACTCTCTTGAGATTCATTACCAACCTGATTTTCCAATCAACGTGCATGTTAAAATCTCCCATGACTATCATAACGTTGCTCTTTAGACACGCCTTTTCAATTTCCTGTTGTAATCTGTGATCCACATTCCAGCTACTATTGGGAGACCTGTATATATCTGCCATCAGGGTCCTTGTACCCTTGCAGTTTCTTAACTCAACCCACGAGGATTCAACATCTTCCGATCCTATATCACATCTTTCCACTGATTTGATGCAATTCTTTACCAGCAGAGCCACCTCACCCCCTCTGCCTACCTTCCTATCCCTCCGATAAAATTCCTTTCATTATCCGTCATTCTGAGGATTCGCAAATAGGAAATTCAGACTGGATAAGAATGCTTCCCTTGACTCAAGCCCAAGATTGGCAATAGCAGAAAGGAGGGAATTAGGGAGCCCACAATCACTGCTTCTAGAATGAAATGAAGAAGGTCACACGAGAAGTTTGCAATGAAGGTCATATTAGCCTTGAATATGTCTTCACGTACCTATAGGTTTGAGATGTATGTGTTCTTGTCTGGAGTTTTATGACTGTCTTTTCCTGCAGGAGAAGATCAATAGGATGAAAGTAAATGAAGCAAAGCTGGAGGCCGACAGGCGTAAGTTGAAAGAAGCGCTGGAGGCATCTGAGAGCCGTGTCACCAAGCTGGAGCTACTCCGCCGCTCCCTCGAGGGGGAGCTGCAGCGAGGGCAGCTGACCCTGAATGACCACGAAACGGAGGCACAGGTCCTCCAGGACCGAACCAAGATGCTTCAGCGGCAGCTGGCTGACAGTGAGACAAAGGCCGCTGCCCTCCAGCTCTCTGTGGATCGTCTGTCAATGATGCTGACTAAGACAGAAGAAAGCGAGAACAATCTGAAGGACAAAGTACAGAGTTTGTCGTCGACTCTTTCAGACACAAGTGCTGGCAGTACGTTACTGCAGGACAGGATTTCCCAACTCCAGAAAGCCCTAACCTCCAGTGAACAAGACCGACGAGTACTTCAAGTAAGTTCCTCAGCTAAGAGTGAAGCTGCAATATATTTACTCCTCTTTTAGAATGGAATGATTCCATGTGTTTGTTATCTTCAGAATTAATTATTTCAATTCTCACTTAGCTGACTCCCATCCTTCATAATCTACACTTGTCTGAAACATGCTTGCCTCCTGTGACCTCCAACATCCTGCTTAATTTGTACCAGCCTGATCTATACCAGGCTTCTTTTTAATTTGACTTGGATGTTAGGATTATCTTCCTCCTGTTATCATCCATCCACAGTCTCATTCTCCCAATCTCCATAACCTCATCCTCTGACTTGCCAAAAGATACATTCCTCTCATTCTCAATGGTTGCCTTGACTTTATCCTCACTCCACCACAGATACCTCCTGGGCCTTCAGCTCCTGGTCTACACCTCTCCAGATTACTCTCCACCGGTAAGATAATACACCTCAATGACCGAGCACTGCTTCTCTTTTGTAGCTCAGCATTAGATGTGTACTGAATAATGCCACTATGTAAAGCCGGTGGTTGTTTTCTCTGTTATAGGCACAATAGAAATAAAATTTGGTATTCATGCTAGTTAAGTTTGAGCTTCAAACCAGGCTTAACATGATCAACATAAAGGCATAGTACTGCAGATGTAAATGTAAAATAAATGCAGATTCTAGACAACATTCATGGAGAAAGACAATTACTTTAGCCTGAAATGTCAATTCTACTTCTCTATCTGTTGCAGCCTGACCTACTGAGTATTTCCAATATGATCAATTCTTATTGGAGGATGAATATCTTTATATCACAGGTTACTGTTCAAGTGGAGAGGAGGGAGAGGGATGAGGGAACATGAATAAATTTTATTTTGTTAAAAATAGTGCTCTGCTGCTAATCTGAAGAATTGTGAAGTAAACAACCAATTCCTAATTACAATTATAGATTCCAGAAGCAGTTTATGGCTATTTCATTTTATTGAATTATCCCATTCAATCTTGAGATCATTCTAGAAATGGACTTAAACCACTGGCAGTGCTTAATGCAACTTTGAGCCATTTCTTTGAGTAGCATAGACACCACACAGGGAGAATAAAATGGATTGCAGTAGGATTATGGTGAAAAATTGGGTGTTTGTTGATTGGCACAACTCAGTGGGCCCAAGGGTCTGCTTCCATACAGGATCTCACTCAACACTGTGACTGCCTGACCAGATATCTACAAAGTCTTGTTCTATTCTTGGGTAAACGACCAAGCTCTGAGTCAGTTCCTAGCACAGTAATGAAGAGAAAATCAGATTGATTTATCCTTGATTCCATCTGCTACACTTGAAGCATGCAGCTTAATAGAGCACTGGGTTACTTGTGAACTCTTAAGGTGATGTAGATGCCTCAATATAGGAGGAAATTGATTAATTTCCACATGGAATTCATGTCAGCGTAATAGTTAAATAATGGTTTAGATCCCAACAATAAAAGCATCTTTTGTTCACCAATTATTGTTTATCCCTGTTTGGCAGCTACCCATTTGGACTCTGTTATTAATGGCCAAATAGATGGACAAAATCTCTTTCTAGAAATATCTTTGTTTCCAGGCCACTAATACTAATTGTGTCCCTGTGCCAGCACCAAAGCTAATCCAATTCTTCTTGGATATTTTTGAAATGGCTGGTGGCCAGTTTCAGAGCTCCAAGCTTAGAGAAGATCCAGAAACTGAGAATGGGAAAATTAGGACAACAAACACCAGCTGTATCCAATTATTTTGATGACTCACACAACCTTCACTCATGTGAAGACAACTGGCATTGCGTAAAATCCAACAGTAGGACCAAATATTGAGTGTTTCAAACTTAACACTTTTGGATATTTCAATGTACTAAGGGTCACATTTAGCATAAACTCTGTAAATATAACTCGTAAATCTCAGAGCAAAAATCAAACTGTTGGAAAAATTCAGTGATTCAAGCACCTCTGTGGTGGGAAAAGGAATTGATGACATTTCAGGTTGAAAGCTTGCATCACAGCTGAGAAGAGAATTGCCAATATAAAGAGGAGAGACGGACTAGTAGGTGAGGAGATGGAGGTGGAGTTCGAGACAAAGACAGGCAGATGATAGATGGAATCTGATTAAAAAGGTGTGGATGGGTCAAGGTGTTGGAGGGGAGGGTGAAGTTGGAGACCAAAGCACCCAGAGGAAACCCAGATGATCACAGAGATAATGTACAAACTCCTTATGGGCAGCAGTGGGAAGTCATAATGGGAACAATGACAGGAGAAATGAGGGACAGATGGAATCAAATGAGGAAGGAGATTTGACAAGTGAAATGTGTGGGTGATAAGTCGATAGAATGGGGGAGTCAAAATGGGTGACATAGGCTGAAATTGGGGATATGGGAAAGGAAATACAAATGAGAGGACTGGAATTGGTTTGTGTGTGTGTGTGTGTGTTCATTCTGTGCTGGGGGGAGGGGAGAGGGAGACCAAGGGGAAGGGGAGGCTACCTAAAGCTGAAAATTCAATGATTATACTATTGGGTTGTGGACTACACAGGCAGAATATGTATTGCCATTTGTCTAGGTGAAGACATTAAACCCTATCCAATATAGACATCTATGGCCACCCTCACTAAAGGGAGGATACACTGTAACTACCCAATTTTCAAAGACTAGTTCACTTCTCTGTTTGTCCTCCATTGCAAGTTTAGCTGTAAATACCCACTATCTGAGGGGTGGCTCTCCACCCCCCCCCCCCCCCCACCACCACCAAAGAGGAGTCATTTCCAGTTAATAAAGTAGTTTAAAAACTGTTCATTTATTTTTAGTGATACACACTTAAATCCATACAAAATTCTGAAAACACATTGAAAACTCACAGTGATTTTCCAACAAAAAAAATTCCAAATTACAAACGATTTCTAAAACACAAAGAATTTCCAAAACCCAGTACAGCTCCCATAAGCTAAAAAGAGAAAGCTATGAATTATCCATCACAGAAATCGAAGACAGAGGAACAGATTCTAGTTCACCTTGTGTTTCTGACAATCTTCTTGATACTCCTGAACCATTCACAATAAGGTTGTCTACTCACTACATTTATACTGTTTTTCTTCTACTTGATAGTTTTTCAAATATATTTTATGCAAACGGTCTAAAAGCTTCTGTAGACAGTGTTCCAAGTTTCCCACAATTAATGTTGTAAAGCTGACTCTCTGGGCACACAAACTTTCCAACTTTTAACAGATCAGCTACTTGATGAGCAAAGTGATTAATATCAATCTGGTCTGCAAGTTTCCTTGAACTAAATAACTTTGCCACATTATCTTGGTTGAAGTAAGCCCAATTAAATAATTCAGTTGTCTTACACTGCATCTTTTGAAAAATCAGTCCAGGAGCTTTGAGCCAGCCTCCTGTGCTTTATGGACAGTGCTTGTTTGCGAAACTGTCCTTTTAACTCCAGACTGATTATTGGTTGCTACTTACATTAAGAACTGATGACTGGCTCCCATATATGAAAAAAAGCTGAATAAAGGATATTGGTTGGATGTTTATCTTACTCAAAACAATCTTATGGATTTCAGCTACTATGTTAGAAAGCTGAGATTGGCAAAAAACAGAAAGCGCCCCCCAGGACCCTGGACAGTGAATGTCCATAACAAATGTTGTTCTTCTCATTTGCATTGGGTCTGAAAGTCAGACAGGTTGTTATGAGAAGGAGACTTAAAATGGCATCCATCAGGGTGTTTGGGATGGGCATTGTGAATGGAGAGCTGATGCTCTGAAAAAATGGTCACCTCATTTGCCCTTGGTTAGCTTAAAGTCTCAATTTAAAATTTGTATCCATATTAAAGCTTAACCTCTATCTCCCACTCGTTAGTCACCATTTATCTTTTACTGCTTCCTTGGTGTATCTATGCATTGTGCCTACTCCTTCAAAATGTCTTACAAGTTCTTCCTGTTCTACTGTGTATCTATCCATCTGAGCGTATCTATCTCTCCATCCCTGCTGCTTCAGTGTGACTGTCTCTCGATTTTTGTTCTTCCAGTGTTTCCAACTATCCCGACACCTCAGTGTGTCTGTCTATCTTTGACTGCAACCTTGCAGAGCTGAACCATCTACAGTATCACTGTGTGTCAGTGCATCAGCTCATTTCTTCAGTCTATTTAACCTTTCCCCTGCTTCTCAAAGCAGTGGTCCATCTTTCCTTGCTTCTTCAGTGCAGCTGCCTCTGATATTTGTTCTTAACTTGGCTGAATCTCACCCGCAGTTTGTAAAACACATCACCAGCACAGAGCAGATGCTAATTTGTGGCAGAGGTTTAAACAACTTTCACGAGCCTAACCCATAACATGTGAGCTCAGGAATAAATAGAGTTTCAATCAGGCACAGTGAAGCAATGCCACTGAAATAACTGAATACATCGATGCCAGCATACACAGGCAAGGATGGCAGCCGAAAGCGGAAGTCAGAGGTGATGGAACACAAATAGCAGCCGACAAGGTGAAGTTACCCTGAAGTTGTGGGAGTGCAGCCATACTGAGCCTTTTGAAGTGGGGATAGACCGCAGCTTATACTACAGTCTGACAGTGTGTGTGATACTGTGCAAAGCTGAGTCTGATCCTTCTGCTGTTATCTGCAGGAGAGAGCTCTTAGTGTGCTTATGTTGGCAGAAGTCCAATGTACTGAGAGTTGTGATATGCCTAACTGTGCACTTTTAATAGACAGGACGGCATCAGGGAATGATTGGAAAGGCGGCATGGGAGTGAACGTGGGTTTTAAAAGCAGCATGCCCTTCGTCAGGACTGAAATGGAAGGGAGAAGACATCAGAATAAAAAGGTGGGGGGAGGGGAAGGAAGTTAGCTGGAAGGTGTTAGGTGAGGCCAAGTGGATGAGAAAAGTAAAGGACTGGAGAAGAGGGAATCTGATGGGAGAGAAGAGTGGACCATAAGACCATTGTTGGTGAATTGTGTGCGAGAAGATAGTCACCAACATTTTCTACTTTTGGCACACAAATGTGGTAGCCTTGAGTGCAAGAAGACATTGAATCCCGTGGGCACATACCGGCAGCATAATCTGCATGTATCACTTTGTAATTTCATCTATTTGCAGACTGAAAATCATTATCATGGAATGAGGCACAAAATACAACAGAGATTTGGATCAGTGTAGCATCTTCATGTGCAAATTCTATACAACAAACAAATATGGTCACTGTTACAGCCAATTTACACATGCAGAATTCCTGCACACAGCAAAATGAAAAGGACCTAACTATCTGTTTTAGTAATTCCAAATTAGGCACAACCATCTGATTGGCGAGGTGAACGTTATAAAAGACAGGGACAAGGTTGATTTATAATTTCGGGCTCTGCGCCAGGGCTGTAAGGTTTCAGTGATGTGGAGCACGTAGTGTTTGAAAGGGGTAAGTGTGGGGTATCTGATGTGGAAATCTCAAACATAAAAGTGCAACTCACATCAACAAATGCTGGGTCAAATTTCCAGAGCGACACAGAATGGTTGCCATTGTATCCCACTCCCTCCAAACAACATTGTTTGTCATTGAGTGCTAAAATAAGCAACTTTGTGGGTTTAAATATAAGGACCATATTCCAGTACAGTCAGCTTTCTCAGCATTGCATTGCCCTAGATATAATAGCTCCATGGATAAACCAACAATCCAACTTGTCTGATATGAAGTGCTGGTTCCAACATAATGCAATTCTTGCAAAAAGATTCATCATTCTTTATTCCCAATTGTGGCGATCCCAGTTTCCAATACAAACTCTCATTCTGATATTTCAGATTAAGAGATGAGGGGAAAATGGGGTGGCTGGAGGGGTAGGAGAGACTAGGGCAAGGGGTGTTGGGGGGGAAGAGAGAGAAGAGAAAGAGGCAGGTAGATAAATATCAAATAACTTGAAGACCATGAAGCCTTGAATGGGTTGGGCAATCACAAAGGTCCTGATATTAGGACTTCAGGGAACTGACAGAATTTCACATTTTTTCAATGTATCCAAAGGAACAATTAAAACATAGGTGGCATATTACAGAAATCTCCGAGATTTGAAGACTTTTGATATAAAATAACTTGCGCTGATGCAGTTTACAAATCTCCCAGTGGAGTAGCATTAGACAGATGAAATGCAAAAAGCAGCCAGAAACCAGAGCATTTTGTGAATAGTTTACATCTTAATTTTTCACTTTGTCCCATGACCATAAGTGGGGGAAGAGATTAACCTAGAAATCAGACTTCATCCTTTACTTATGTGCTAAAATATTGCTGGATTAAGCACTCATTCAGGTCCCATGCAAAAAGTTATGAAAAGGCTTTTGAAACATGATTATATCCAGAAACAAGGCCAGTTTGTGCAAGGTGTAGTTTACAGAATAAAGCAAAGAAAGGCTGGGTAGGCTAGGCAATGACATTATAATGGCTGGTAAAACCAGGTTAGTGGCTATGGAGATTCCACCCAAGTTCTCCTTAAAAATGCTTTGTATGTGCCTACTCCCAACTCAGGAACAGCTGAGGTCTCTGATGTTTATCTTCAGTTGCTTTGCTGTGTACAGATAATAGATTTTTTTTTAAATTTATTGGAGTTTAATAGCCAAACTCAGACAAAATATTTCCACTTAAGAAGAATTTCAAAATCTAAGGGACATAAATATAGGAAAATCACTGATAAATGCATGAAGAATTTCAGGAGAAATTTCATACCATAGAGTGGAATTACCACATGGAGTTGCAGAAGTTACTAGCAATTTAAGCGGAGAATGGATAAATGCACAGAAGAGAAAAGAACAGAAGGATATAATAACAACATACACAAAGTGCTGGAGGATTAGCTGGCCAGGCAGAATCTATGGCAAAAAGTACAGTCAACGTTTCTGGCTGAAACCCTTCAGCACGACTGGAGAAAAAATGCTGAGATGGGGGGATGAGAGAGTGAACCAGCAGGTGATAGGTGAAACCAGGGGTGGAGGGATGAAGTAAAGAGTTGGGAAGTTGATTGGTGAAAGAAACAGAAGGCCATGGAAGAAAGAAAAGGGGGGAGAAGCAAGAGAGGAAGGCAATGAGCGGGCAAGGAGATGAGGTGAGAGAGGGAAAGTGGATGGGAAATGGGGAAGAGGGGCAATTGGGGGACATTACCAGAAGTTTGAGAAATTGATGCTCATGCCATCATGTTGGAAGCTCCTCCAACCTAAGCGTGGCCTCAGTCCCGACGGTGGAGGAGTTATCATGATGACATGTTGGAATGGGAATGGAAAGTGGAATTAAAACGGGTGGCAACTGGGAGATCACGATTTTTCTGGCAGAAGGAGCATGGGTGCTTAGTGAAGTGATCTCCCAATCTATGTCGGGTCTTAGCAATGTCCAGGAGGCTGCACTGGGAGCACCAGACACTGTATATGACCCCAACAGACTCACAGGTGAAGTGTCGTCTCACCTGGAAGGACTGTTTAGGACCCTGAATGGTAGCTAGGGAAGAGGTGTAGGGGCAGGTGTAGCACTTGTTCCGCTTACAATTATAAGTACCAGGAGGGACCGTCTGCCAGAACAAACAGGGTCTCCTAGCGGCCACCCATTTTAATTCCACTTTCTATTCCAATTCTGCTACGTCCATGCATGCCCTCCTGCACTGCCACGATGAGGCCCACTTAGGTTGGAGGAACAACACCTTATATTCCGTTTGGGTAGCCTCCAACTTGATGGCATGAACATTAATTTTTCAAACTTACGGTAATGCCCCCAACCCCTTCCCTTCCCATCCCCTTTTCCCTCTCCCACCTCGCCTCCCTCTGGTGCTCCTTCCCCCTTTTTCTTTCTTCCATGGCCTCTGTCTCTTTCACCAATCAACTTCTTAGCTCTTTACTTCACCCCTCCCCTTCCTGGTTTCACCTACCATCTGGTATTTCACTCTCCCATCCCCCCACCTTTTAAATATACTGCTCATCTTTTTCTCTCCAGTCCTGCCGAAGGGTTTCAGCCCAAAACGTTGACAGGTCTTTTTTCCATTTGATGCTGCCTGGCCTGCTGAGTTCCTTCAGTATTTGAAAGGCAAACATGAGGAAATCTGCAGATGCTGGAAATTCAAGCAACATACACAAAATGCTGCTGGAATTCCTTCAGTATTTTGTGTATTTTGCTCAGATTTCTAGCATCTGCAGATTCTCTCATTTGTGAGAAGGGTATATTGTTTAAAGTAGATGACTGAGAGGAGACTCCTCTGATGCATAAATTTCAACATGGAGCATTTGGTCTGAGTGAACTCTTTCCATGCCCTTAACAGAATACTTGAGTCCTGATAAAAGGTCTCAGCCCGAAACATCGACTGTACTCTTTTCCATAGATGCTGCCTGGCCTGCTGAGTTCCTCCAGCATTTAGTGTGTGTCTACTTTGTGTTTTAGTGTGTATACTTCTCTCATGTGAATGCTTCTTCCTTTCTTCCAGGAACGACTAGACACTATCTGTCAGGATCTTGCAGACACCAAGAAGAAAAACAATGCCCTGGTCGAGCGTGTGCAGTCCATGCAGAAATCGCAGGGGAATCTAGAGCTGAGGCACTTGGAGACGGAAGGACAGAATCGCCAGCTGCAGGAGGTGGGTCACAGAAACATGGATCTACCAGAGCAGGAGCTGGGATTGAGGTCAAGTCAGGCGACATGGGGTATTATTAGTGTAACCCCAAACTGATAAGAAAACAAATCAGTAGAAAAGTTCTTGACCTGTCTTTTGACATGTTCCAGGATCTGTTCATTCCTTCTGGTTGGCTCCTTAAGCATCAGGTACCCTCCAGCACCATGCTATAGAAGGTTAACTTATAATGAGTCTGTAGAGTTGATGGGCAGGCCACTGATAGCTACAGTACCAGGTTCAAACCTCAGCCTCACTGGCATCCTTATCGATATTTTCCACAAAGTTGTGCTGAGTAGTGTTCAGGGGTGGGTAACCTGGTTGAAGATTGTCCACTTCCTTCATTTAAGGCAACTTGAGGTCAACTCTAGCAGATGAAGCCAGTTGAATCAGGGGATCAATGCTTCTTTGATAACACTGAACACCATTGTTGATAGCACCCAATGAGATATTGTTATGGTCGGGTCTGAAGTCCGCATTCCAGTTCCTGATCTGGTCCGCAGAATTCGGGTCCTTTGACCGCCCCTCGTTTCACCTTGAACTCAAATAGTCACACCTGAGAATCATCTTAAATATAAGGGACTCTGGGACTGAGTATAGTTGTGGGGGGGGGTCATCCTGTCCATCCCGGCTTGGAGTACCACCGTTAACGACGAGTTCTGTGAGTGAGGTATGGACTGGTCTGCTCCGTAGCCCGCCCGAGTCTTCCGGCCACAATGAGTCTTGAAGTCACCCTGGACCGAGCTCCCTTCCTACCCCCCACCTCCGTCGGGTAAGCCAGGCCAGATTGACATTGCCCGGCGGAGGGCTCTGCCCCTTCCTATCCCTCACCTCCGTCGGGTAAGTCAGGCCAGATTGCTGTTGCCCGGCGGTGGGCTCTGCCCCTTCCCCTTCCCCTCCCTCACCTCCGTCGGGTAAGTCAGGCCAGATTGCTGTTGCCCGGCGGAGGGCTCTGCCCCTTCCCCTCCCTCACCTCCGTCGGGTAAGTCGGGCCAGATTGCCATTGCCCGGCGGAGGGTTCTGCCCCTTCCCCTCCCTCACCTCCGTCGGGTAAGTCGGGCCAGATTGACATTGCCCGGCGGAGGGCTCTGCCCCTTCCCCTCCCTCACCTCCGTCGGGTAAGTCGGGCCAGATTGACATTGCCCGGCGGAGGGCTCTGCCCCTTCCCCTCCCTCACCTCCGTCGGGTAAGTCGGGCCAGATTGACATTGCCCGGCGGAGGGCTCTGCCCCTTCCCCTCCCTCACCTCCGTCGGGTAAGTCAGGCCAGATTGACATTGCCCGGCGGTGGGCTCTGCCCCTTCCCCTCCCTCACCTCCGTCGGGTAAGTCGGGCCAGATTGCCGTTGCCCAGCGGAGGGTTCTGCCCCTTCCTATCCCTCGCCTCTGACGGGTTGTGCCCTGTGACCTGCCCAGGCCCCTGTGTCTTGCCTGGGAGGTCCGGTCCCTGCCCAGGAGTTCTGCGGCCTGCCCAAGGGGGCTATCCTCCCAGTATTCCTAGTCCCAAGAACCCATCCTCTAGCCAAGCCTCAAGCAAGCCTCAAGACTCCAGCCTCAAGAACAGCCTCAAGCAAGCCTTGAGACCCCTGCCTCTAGCCAGACCTCGAGACCCCTGCCTCTAGCCAGGCCTCGAGACCCCTGCCTTTAGCCAAGCCTCAAGACCACCTTGGACCCCAAGATCATCTCTGAACTCCAAAATCTCCACAAACACCACAGTCTCCACACCTTGTCCTATCCTTCAGCTTGTCCCATCCTGCCCCCAGTACTTCAGTGCCTGCGTCCAGCATTTGAGTCCAGTCTCACGTCTCCTTATGACAGATATCAGGATGGGGCCTTTAGTTGAGCCTATTACACTATAATGACTGTAAGGAGAGAGGTGTATGAGTCTAACTAGATTGTTTGAAAGTGGCATGTGAATAGATAAGGCAAGCTTGCCTTCATTGCTCAATGCATTGAATATAAGAGTAAGGAAGTCTTATATAACTATATAAAATTTGCTTATGCCTTACTTTGGAGTACTACGTGCAATGTGGATCACCCCATTGCAGGAGAGATGTGGGGGCTTAGGAAAAGGAGCTGAAGAGGTTTACCAGGATGCTGCTTGGATTAGAGAACATGAGCTCCAAGGAGAAACTTGTTTCCTTTCTCTGTAGAGCTGGAGCTGAGGGGAGACATGACAGTGGTTTATGAAATTTTGACAGGCGTAGAGAGTGTAGACAGTCAGAATCTTTTTCCCAGGAAAGATTTGCCGAGTATTCAACATTTAAGATATGAGGAATAATGTTTAAAGAAGATACTGCGGGAGGGATTTTTACACAGTGAGTGGCAGCTGGCTGGAACACACTGCCGGGGTGGTGGTGAAGCAGAAATGATCGTGGTGCTTTTAGAGATGTTTTTGAGAGAGAGGTAAATGTGCAGGGAATGGAGGGATATGGACCAAGTGCAAGTAGAAGAGATTTAGTTTAATTTAGCATTGTGTTTAGGAGCCAAATAGCCTGTTTTGCTGCTGTACTGTTATATGTTCAACATCTGTTGATTAAAATAAATATATAAAAACTAATCAAAAATGAAATAACTACTGATACTAAAGAGCATCATTTTATCCTGTGAGCTCTATTCCAATGTCACTAGTGTAGAAATTGTACACTGAGGATATTAGTTGAGGCTATCACTCTTTAATAACTGCGAGGAGAAGGGTGAGTGTGACTAGTAAGACTGCTAGTATTGTCTCATGGGTAATTAGTGGCTGGCCCTCCATTTTTCTGCACTCTGGTGCTTACAGAGATTTGAAAGAACTGGGGGCAAACAGAATCTAACAAGGATCAGTGAAGGACATAAGCAGCCTCTGTTATATACCCCCTGATATCACAGAGACCTCTGCCCCGATCAGATGGCCAAATCTCCAGAATCGACCTTGAGAGCAGGACCTACTCATACATGAGCCATATCGTGGAACTGCAGCTTTTTAAAAATGTTTTTCACATTACAGTTTATTCTAGCAATTGAGTTATAAAGGCATAAAGGCTCTCATCCATAAAGACATACAACACAGAAATAGGCCCTTTGCTGACCAGGCTGACCACTATACGTATCTATTGTAATTCCATTTACCCACATTTGGTCTACAGCTTTCTATGCCCTGGTGATTCAAGTGCTTATCTACATGCTTCTTAAATGTTGTGAGAGGCTCTGCTTCTACCACCTCAGGCAGAACATTCCAGAATAAAATCATGTACTGCATGCGTGCAAAAAATTTCCCCTCAAATTCCTTCTAAACCTTCCACCTCCCACCGTCTTGTTTTAAATACCTGCAAACTCGTCTGCACTATCTAAACTGTCATAATTGTGTATACTTCTATCATATTATCCATCAACCTCCTTAACTCCATGGGAAGTAATCTCAAACTGTTCATTCTCTCCTTACTACTGAAATGCTCCTTGAGGGTGGAATGTAATCTGTGGGGGTGGCCTAGGCTACTTAGTTCAGCAGTCTCTCTGGAAAAAGAGTGAAAATGGATTGCAACCTGGCGTCTATGGTACCTCCTGCAGATTTCTCCTGTAGTCTGAATGTGGTTCCTGAAGCATTCGTCATAGATCAATGCTACAATCCTGAAGACTATCAGTATATATAGCAGCATGTTCATCATTGTTATACATCACTTTAGTCATTTCAGAAATATTTTCTAATAATATCCTCACAATGGATTTTCCTGTATTTTCATACGGTAATGATTCATACATGGTAATTTTCTCAAGTCTTCAATCCTAGATGTTTTCAAGAGGCATAGTTTGACATTTAATGTGGAACATGGGGTTGTATTGCACAGTAAAAGGCCCTATGGCTCAACTCATCTAAGCTGACCGAAGTGCCTATCCGAGCGAGTCCCACTTGGCTGAGTTTGGCCCATATTCCTCAAAACCACTCTTATCCATGAACCTGTCCAAGTATCTTCAAAATGTTGTAATCAGCCACTTCTGGCAGCTTGTTCCATATATACACCACCCTCTAGTAAAGAAGATTCCTTTTAAATCCTTCCCCTCTCACTTTCAGTCTATGACCCCTGGTTTTTGATTGGCTTTCCCTGGGTAAAACAGACATAGAAACATAGAAAATCTACAGCACAATAGAGTCCCACAAAGCTGTGCCGAACATGTCCTTACCTTAGAAATTACCTAAGGTTACCCATAGCCCTCTATTTTTCTGAGCTCCATGTACCTATCCATGAGTCTCTTAAAAGACCCTATTGTATCTACCTCCACCGGCATTGCTGGCAGTCCATTCCACACACTCACCACTCTCTGCCTAAAAACTTACCCTTGATATCTCCTCCGTACTTACTTCCAAGCACCTTAAAACTGTGCCCTCTCGTGCTAGCCATTTCAGCCCTGGGAAAATGCCTCTGACTATCCACAAGATCAATGCCTCTCATCATCTTGTACACTTCTGAAGTCACCTCTCATCCTCCATCGCTCGAAGGAGAAAAGGCCGAGTTCACTCAACCTATTCTCATAAGGCATGCTCCCCAATCCAGGCAACATCCTTGTAAATCTCCTCTGCACCCTTTCTATTGTTTCCACATCCTTCCTGTAGTAAGGCAACCAGAACTGAGCACAGTACTCCAAGTGGGGACTGATAAGGGTCCTATATAGCTGCAACATTACCTCTCAGCTCCTAAACTCAATCCCACAATTGATGAAGGCCAATGCACCGTATGCCTTCTTAACCACAGAGTCAACCTGCGCAGCAGCTTTGAGTGTCCTATGGACTCAGACCCCAAGATCTCTCTGATTTTCCACACTGCCAAGAGTCTTACCATTAATAATATAATCTATCATCATATTTGACCTACCAAAATGAACCACCTCATACTTATCTGGGTTGAACTCCATCTGCCACTTCTCAGGCTTGTTTTGCATCCTATCAATGTCCTGCTGTAACCTCTGACAGCCCTCCACACTATCCAGAACATCCCCAATCTTTGTGTCATCAGCAAATTTACTAACCCTTCAAACATTAAAATTGGAGCCTCTAAGATTAGCCTCTCTTAGGTCATAATTTTACATTAAAATATTGCATTAGAAAGTGATTGTTCTTCTCTAAGTTTTGGTTGAACTCCATATGTGTAACTCTCTACTCTACTTTTGCCAGATGTTGCAGCAGAGACAGGAGAGTGAGCAGGAGGTGCTGAAGTTCATCGAGAAGCTTCAACAAGAAAAGCACACTTCCCAGGAGCGAGTAGCCAGCTTGCAGAGGGTTGTTGCACAGCTAGAGAATGAGAAACGAGAACTACAACGTTCGAAGGTGTGCCTTGAGAAAGACCAATCTGCCCTCAGGAGAACACTTGATAGGGTGAGAGGTCACTGCTATTAAACAAACACAAGGGAATACAGATGCTAGAATCTGAAGCGAGGAACTCAGTGGGTAAAAGAAGCAGCATTTTTGAGGTGGGGGTGGTTGGTGGGAGGAATTGTCAGTGTTTGAAGTCAAAATTCATTTTGCCTCACACATGCTGCTCGATCTGTGGAGTTCCACCGGCTGATTGTTGTCACTAACATTAATCTATGTTTTCTTATATATTCATTGAAGAAATGTAGCCTTCACAAGCTGAGCCAGTATTTAATTGATCATCCCCAACTGCCCTTGAGAAGGTGATGGTGAGCAGCCTACTTGATCCAGTGCCTTTCCGGAGGTGTGGCCATGCCCACAATACTGTTGGGGAGTGAGCTTCAGGATGTGATTCAGTAACAGTGAAGGAAAAGTGATATATTTCAAAGTCAGGATGATGTGTGGCTTGGAGAGCAACTTCTAGGTGGTGATGTTCCCACGTTTTTCTGTCTTTGTCCTTCTAGCTGGTAGGGGCTGTGAGTTTGGAAGATACTGTCTTGGTGAGTTGTTGCATTGGATCCTATCAATAGTACAAACTGTTACCATGCATTGGTGGTGGAATGAGTGTATGGATGTGGATGGGTTACTTATCAAGTGGGCTGCAATGTCCTAGATGATGTCAAGCTTCTTGACTTATTGAAGCTGTACTCATCCAGGCAAGTGGAAGTATTCCATCACAGCCCAGACTTGAGCCCTGTAGATGGTGGACTGATTTTGTGGAGTTAGGAGGTAGCTTAGACACCAAGGATTCCTAGTCTCAGACATCTACATTGTGTACATGGCTACTCCAGTTTCTGGTGAATTGCGCTCTGAAATAACATGCACTCTGGCTCGCTCTACCTGTAGAGCCTCCCAGACTGGACATCATACAGCATCAGGCAATGGCTTATTTCCTACTCAAGCTGGATTCACTCCTCACCTCCGGTGCTGTCTGGGTGCAGTTTGCACGTTTCCCCTCTTACCCTGTTTGCTCCAGCCAGTTTCCTCCTGCATCCCAAATAAGCATGGATGTATAGATAATTGACCAATGTAAATTACCTCAGGTTTCAGAGCCAAACAGCGCAGAAACAAGCCCATCAGCCCACTATGTCAATGCTGGCTGACAAATACACTTACATGATATTGCTCTTGGAGTATTGTGTACATATTTTGTCTACATACCTGAGTAACAATGTTCTCGTCTTGGGCCGGGGTTCTCAACTAACATGGTTTGATGGCTCTGGGTCTGTACTCAATGGAATTCAGAAGGATGAGGGGAGATTTCATTGAAACCTTTTGAATGTTGAAAGGCCTGGACAGAGTAGATGTGGAAAGGATGTTTCCCATGGTGGGAGAGTCTAGGACAAGAGGGCACAGCCTCAGGATAGAGGGTCACCCTTTCAAAACAGAGATGAAGAGGAATTTCTTTAGCCAAAGGGCGGTGAATTTATGGTATTTGTTGCCACATGCAGCTGTGGAGACCAGGTTGTTGGGTGTATTTAAGGCAGAGATTGGTAGGTTCTCGATTTGACATGGCATCAAAGGTTACGGGGAGAAGGCTGGGAACTGAGGTTGAGGAGGAGTTACAAAAAAAGCATCATCCATGATTGAATGGCGGAGCAGACTCAATAGGCCAGATGGCTTAATTCTGCTCCTGTGTCTTATGGTCTAAACCTTTTTAATGCCATGGACCCCTTTGTCAGTCCAGTGAAACCTATGGACCCCTCCTCAGAATAATGTATTTAAATATATAAAATGAAATACATAGGATTACAAAAAAATCAATTATATTGAAATACAGTTATCAAAATATTAAAATACAAATTTGTGCTTTAGTAATATACGTACTTCTTTATTAACACGTTAAGTAACAACACTATACTTCTAAAATATTGGGAAGTTAAGACTAAATTTTACTGTTTAAAGTGTGATGACTGGTGTTGCTTAGCTTGAATAAAAACATTGAACTGAGGGGTGGTCTTTGACAAAGCAACACACATGTCATGTTAGATATCCCATCGATTTCAATATTTTGTTTTATGATTACAAGTGTTAAAAATCCTGATTCGCCAAGATATGTTGTTGCAAATAGAGTTAAAGCATCCAAAGCTCACTTTACAAGGTGAGGATAGGCTTCTCTCAGGGAACACCAGAATTTTCCAAGGCTTTTTGAGTTCAACTCTAATCGTAGTAAGTGGCTTGTTGCCTATATTTATAATTGAAGGTAATGCTAAGTTTCAGTTAGCGGTTAGTGAAAATAAAGATGTTTTGTTTTTTTTTTGCCCATCCAAGTTCACGAACCCCCTGGAATCTATCTGCTGACCCTTGAGGGGTCCATGGACCCCAGATTAAGAACCGTTGTCATAGACGGAGTGCTGTGAGAGTACACAATACTCCCTACTCCCTTCGGTATACTGTTGTATACTGTTGAAGAATGATAGCTAACCTCAGACTGGACGCAAGGAAATTGTTTATCCTGAAATCTGGTCACACTCTCAGAATTAGGCGTAGACCATCTAGGACTGAGATGACCCAGAAGAGGTGAATCTCTGTAAATTCCCACCCCAGGAGACTGTGGATCCTCAGCGTTTAGAGAGATTCCTAGTTATCTGGATATTGAAGGCATGAAGTGAAATGAGGGTAGTGCAGGAAGGTGCATTAAGGCAGATCAACCATAGTGTGGATGAATTCGAAGGATTGAATTGTCTACTTTCACTGCTATATTTGTATTCTTCATTTTGTTACAAAGCATTGGTAAAAATGGAAAATATTCTCCAAGCCTGGAGGATGACATCCTTCCTGATAGCATTCATGCTGGCACTAGGACAGCTCTATCAGACTCAAGAATGGACCTCTCATGCTAAAGGTGAACCGTTGATCTCCCGGTTTTTGTCATTGTGGCCCTTGAAATTTAATTGTTTACCTGCATAGTCCTTTCTTCCAGCTGCTACATATTCAGCATTCAGTTTTTCTTTCTACCAACATGATATGTTCATGTATCCAATAATCTGTCCGGGTGGCACACAGAAGCTTTAATTTGTTTCGAGTACATTTGACAACGATAGAGCAATGCCAGTGCAATGCTGTCATACTGGCAGAGTAGCTACCTCACAGAGGGCTAATTCTTGCCATTTTGATCTACAGTTTGTGTGCCTTGTAGCGGCTGGGTTTGCAGCAGCGGACAAGCACCCAACTTTTTATCCATTCTATCTGCTTACTGACATAGGCAAAATTCCTTTATACTGGTTTTCTCTGTAAAAATAAATAATACTGATGCTCACACCCTGTTACAAGCAGCATTCAGTGCCATTTTCTCTGAATGGAATTTTGGATTGGGAGACCAGCTTTGTGGATTGTGTCTGCACAGAGAGATTATGTTTGGCAAGAGTGCAGTTAGTTAAGCTGCTACCTCACAGCTCCAGTGACCCAGGATCAGCCTGACCTCAGGTGTTGCCTATGCTGAGTTTGTAAATTGCCCCTAGTAGGGTTAATGAATGCTTGAATCTGGTGGGAACTGAGAGAGAATATTTTATTTTAATGAGGGAATGTGGAATTAGTGTAAATGAGTGATTAATGGTTAATGCTAACTTGATGGACTAAAGAGCCTGCTTCTACACTGTGACTCTAAGTAAACTTTATTGGCTTGTCACCTTGGAAATGGTACTTATGGAGAGATACGGCATGAATCCCTTCGGACCCACCGTGCCGCACCACCCAGCAACCCACCTATTTAACCGTAGCCTAATCTTAGGGCAGTTTACAATTACCAATTAACCTACTAACCAGTGCATTAGTTATCATTCATTCCCCATTTTCCCCCGGGATTATCTGGTAGGGCAGAGTAAATGCAGGGTCGGGAGAGGAGAGCAGAGGTGAGGTTCGCCCAATGAAAATGGTGTGGCAAATGCTCTGGAGCCACGTATGTCAACTGGAAATGGCACTGGTTTCTGGAGAATGTGACCGTCACAGACTGAAGACTAAAGAGAAATAACATGATTAATTCATGATATCTCAAATAGTTATTGAATGTTCTGAACATGTTAATCTACATGTGTGCATGTCAGGACATGTTTACATTTTCCCTCTATTTAATGCCAATGTACAACACCAGACATTCAATATTATTTCATTTATCTAGTTGGTTTCATTTTCCATTTTAAAATGAAGCAACTTCACTCTTTTCAGTTCCATTGCACCACAGTGTTATGGAACAAAGGTTCTTCCAATGGACCAAGGTCCTTCCCATTTTACATAACCCGAGTGAAGCGAACTCCTCTCCATATATATCCTTTTAACTGAGTTTAATCTTCCCATGGATTGCAAGAATCTTTGCCCCATTTTTCAATAACATCTTATTTTTATAGCTCAGTCCAATTTGCAGAATATTGCAACTTTTTGTTTCAAGAATATTTTTTACGAAGTGCTCTGCACATTTAGTGGAGATTCTACAGCTGAATAAATGGTAAAATGGGCTGGAGTACAAAGGTTCATCTAGTGGCAGTTATTTATTGCCAGTTTATTGAATTTTGACACAAACAAGTGGGTTCTGTTTATTAGAGTTCACGTTGCAAAATCCAAGGGCCTGAATCAGCTGAAGTGCATCATAAATATGCGTTTTGACCAGCAGCTAAACCTGATTGTGTGTGGGCCGATCTGTCACTTACCACTGCGGTCCCTTCCTTGATCAGATCTAAATGATGGCCCTGTGCCTGCCTCTGAGCCCACCCTGCTTTGTTTAAAGACCGGGAAGTCCATTGGAAACTCTTGTAACAAATAAAGTCCAAGTTTTAAAACAAATCAAAATTAATCCACTTTCCTTCCACTGTTAGTCTGATAGCTCCTGCAGTCAGAGAGAGTGGAACAGGCGCCAGTGGTTTTGTCAGTTTACAATGTATTTTACTAGTCCTCGGTTATACTGGAATAAAAATGAGCATTTATACAGTACCTTTGATAACCTCAAGAATGATTTACAATCAGTGAGCGTGCAGTCCAGGACACCTGATCATTTTTCATTTGGACAGTGTCCCAAGACAGTAATAAAGGAAGTAACAAAATACTCTATGAGGGAAATTATTGTTGAGGTATAAATGTGAGCCAGGCCATCCATATCCCAGTGTCATCTTTTGATTAAGCCATAGAATTTTTAAGTACTAGATTCTTTTATAACAAATAGGACCTCACATCCCTTCTAAAAGAAGGCACTTCAGAACCTCTTCATTGGAATATCAACCTAAGTTTTAATTTTAGGTTTATGGAGTGGAACTTCAGTGTCTAATTATCTAACTTAAAGGCATGAAATCATTGTCCCTCTTCGCCTCTGCAAGAGGTGGTCAGACAAGTAATTATAATGCCGTACATGCATTCAACCATATAGTCACTATGGCCAGGAAAACACACCAGCACCTCTATGTCCTCACAAGCCTGTGGAAATTCAGCATGTACCTGATCAATTTTTAGAGGTCCACCACAGAACACATCACGGCTCGGTATTGCAGCTGCTCTTCCCATAACTCAGGAATCTGCAGAGTTATTAAAACAGCACAATTCATCACTAAAACCAGCCTCATCTATATTGACTCCATCAATGTTTCGCTCTGCCTTGGGAAAGCAGCCAACAAAATCAAAGACCCCACTCACCCCAATCATTGTCACTTCTCTCCCCTTCCATCAGGCAGTAGATACAAGAGCTTGAAAACATGTGCCACTAAGCTCAAGAACAGTTTCTGTCCCTCTGTTATAAGATCTTGAAGAGATCTCATTTACCATAAAGATCTCTCAGTCTACTTCTTCATGGCCCTTGCACCTGATTTGTCTTGCTGAACAACTGTAACACCATATTCTGCATTCTGCCATTGCTTTTCTTTGTGTACTACCTCAATGTACTTATGTTTGAAATGATCTGCTGGAATAGCATACAAAACAAAGCTTTTCACTGTATATCTTGCTACATGTGACAGTAATAAACTATTTACCCCACGTTGGGGCAGTTGCAATTGAGGGTCTAACTATTGTAACATGGGTTCTGCCAAGTAGGACTGAGGTGAGCAGAAATGTCTGCAGTCAGAAGAACAAAAATCATAGGAAATTTCCATCTCCAAAAGCTGTAGATGCTGTAATAGAAGCAAATATAGTACAAATAAGAAGGTGAATGCAGCAGAAATTCAGCAATAATCTGTTGAATGGCAGAATAAACAATGAAACAGAATGATCATCATATGCTCAATGTCTCATACGCTTAGTTTCTTATGAAAGGAGGACACGCTAAAAAATATACTCAGTATCAAAGTACATATACATCACCATATACTATCCTGAGATTAATATTTTGCAGGCAGTCACAGTAAATATAAAGAAATCGAATCCATGAAGAACTTGACACAACAAAGATGGGCAAACAGCCAATGTGCAAAAGACAACACATTGTACAAATACAAAAAGAAAGAAAATAAATAGCCAGACAGATAGATAGATAAAGGAAGAAAAAAAAAGAAAAAAATCAGAACCTGAATTGTAGAGCCCTTGAAAGTGAGTCGATTGGTTATAGAATGCATTCATTGCTGGGGTGAGTGAAGCTATCAACTCTGGTTCAAGAATCTGATGGTTGAGGGATACTAACTGTTCCTGGACCTGGATGTGTGGGACCTGAGGGCCCTGTACCTCTTTCCTGATGGCAGCATTGAGAAGAGGGCATGACCTGGAGAGCGGGGGCACTTGATGATGGTTGTTGCTTTCCTGTGGCAGCACTCCTGCAGATGTGAATGATGCAGAGGGTTTTACCTGTAACGGACTGAGCCATATCCATTAATTTTTGTAGGCCATTCTGTTCCATTCCAGGCCGTGAAGCAACCAGTCAGTATACTCTTCACCACACATCTATAAAATGTCAAATTTTCAAATGACATGCCAAGTCTTGGCAAACTTCTAAGAAAGTAGAGGCACTTATGTGCTGGACCCAGGACACATTCTCCGAAATGATACCACTGTAGAATTTAACGTTGTTGATCCTCTCTACCTCTGATCACCTGATGAGGACTGACTCATGGACCTCTGGTTTCCTTCTCCTGAAGTCTATAATCAGCACTTTGATGATATTGAGCGATAAGTTGTTGTTCTGGCACCACTCAGCCAGATTTTCAATTTCCCTCCTATATGTTGATTCGTCACCACCTTTAGTTCGGCCAATGGCAATGGTATCATCAGCAAATCTAAAGATAGCTTTGGAGCTGTGC
Source organism: Hemitrygon akajei (assembly GCF_048418815.1). Classification (NCBI taxonomy): domain Eukaryota; kingdom Metazoa; phylum Chordata; class Chondrichthyes; order Myliobatiformes; family Dasyatidae; genus Hemitrygon; species Hemitrygon akajei. Next base: position 118,706,731 of record NC_133126.1, on the reverse strand, counting down.
TTAACCTCACAGTCCTAAGTATAAAACGAGTAGAGCAGGGGCTAAGCCACAGCCTTGTAGTGCACCTGTGATTGTGGAGACCTTGTTACTAATCCAAACTGACTGGGATCTGCAAGTGAAGAAATTGAGGATCTAGTTGCATAAAGAGATATTGATGCCTAGGTCTTGGAGTTTATTCATTAGTTTAGAGGGGAAGATAGAGTTGAATGCTGAGCTGTGGTCAATGAAGAGCATCCTGGGATATGCCTCTTCACAGTCCAGGTGTTCCAGAGTTGAGTGAAGAATCAATGAAATGGCATCTGCTCTTCACCTGTTGTGATGACGGGCAAATTGAAGCAGATCTGAGTCCACTCCTAGGCAGAAGTGGAATGTTTCATCACTAATCTCTCAAAAAACCTCATCATAGTGGATATAACTACTCCTGGATGATAGTTGAACCCATGAATACTACCTCACTTTTTTAATGTATATTATTTCTGTTTTTGCACTGTGCTTAATCTGTTCAATATACATATATATACTTATTGCAATTGGTTTATTTATTTATTTTTCTTTCTATATTAACATGTATTGTATTGTACTGCTACTGTTAACAATTTCACAACACATGCCAGTGATAAGAAACCTGATTCTGATTCTGATTCTGATAGTCATTGAGGCAAGTTATCACCTTCTGCTTAGGCACCAGTATAATTGAAGCCTGCTTGAAGCAGATAGGTACTTCAGACTGACAAAGTGAGAGGTTAAAGTTATCAGTGTACACACCAACCTGTCGACTAGCATGGGTCTTCAGTACTCTGTCAGGTACCCGGTCTGGGCCAGATGCTCTCCATCGGATCACCCTTCTGAAGAAAGATCTTGCGTCGGCCACAGAGTCTGAAATCACAGGGTCGGCTGGGGCCGTGGGAGGTCATGAGGGTGCCTTCATGTTTTGTCCGTCAAAATAAGCATAAAAGGCAAGTGGGAGAAAAACCTTGTTGTCACGTATGTCACTTGGTTTTACTTTGTAGGAGGTGATAGCATTCAAACCCTGCCACTGCTATCGAGCATTCTTCTGTCATTCCAGTTTGGTCTGGAGTTGCAACAACGCATGTGAGAAGATGGCACTTGGATGTCTTGTATTTTACGTGGTCACCAGACCTGAATACCATACATCTGGCCCTCAGCATATTTCAGATCACTAGGTTCATCCAGGACTTCTGGTTGTGGAAGACTGAATGATTTTTGTGGGGACACACTCATCTATGAGTGACTTTATAAAGTCTGTGACAACCTTAGCTTATTTGTTCAGATCCCAGTCCACCGACTGGGATCTTGAACATATCCCAGTCCACCAACTCAAAGAAATCCTGTAGCTGCTCATCTACTTCCCACAACCACCTCTTTGTCTCCTTACCTCTGGAGCCTTGCTCTTTAGCCTCTGCCTGTATGCAGGTAGGAGGAGGACAGTCCCATGATTAGATTTTCTGAAATGCAGTCTAGGCACGGAATGATAGGCATTCTTGGTGGTTGTGCAGCAGTGGTCAAGGGAGTTGGATCCCTTGGTGTCGCGGGTGTTATGTTGATGATAACTGGGCAGAGATTTCTTCAAGCCTGATTGAAGTCCCCAGCAGTGATGGGAAAGGTTTCTCGGGGTAGGTTGATTCTTGTTTGTTAATCACGGCACTCAATACTTCAAGTGCTTGCTTAGCATCTACGTTTGGCAGTACGTAAACTGCGACCAGGATAACGGAGGAGAACTCTCCTGGTAAGGAGAATGGACAGTAATTAGAACATAGAACATAGAACATAGAACAATACATACAGCACAATACAGGCCCTTCGGCCCATAATGTTGTGTCGACCCTTACACCCTGCCTCCCATATAACCTCCGCCTTAAATTCCTCCATATACCTGTCTAGTAGTCTTCTTAAATTTCACTAGTGTATCTGCCTCCACCACAGACTCAGACAGTGCATTCCACGCACCAACCACTCTCTGAGTAAAAGAACCTTCCTCTAATATCCCCCTTGAGCTTTCCACCCCTTACCTTAAAGCCATGTCCTCTTGTATTGAGCAGTGGTGCCCTGGGGAAGAGGCGCTGGCTGTCTACTCGATCCATTCCTCTTAATATCTTGTACACCTCTATCACGTCTCCTCTCATCCTCCTTCTCTCCAAAGAGTAAAGCCCTAGCTCCCTTAATCTCTGATCATAATGCATACTCTCTAAACCAGGCAGCATCCTGGTAAATCTCCTCTGTACCCTTTCCAATGCTTCCACATCCTTCCTATAGTGAGGCGACCAAAACTGAACACAGTACTCCAAGTGTGGCCTAACCAGAGTTTTATAGAGCTGCATCATTACCCCGTGACTCTTAAACTCTATCCCTTGACTTATGAAAGCTAGCACCCCATAAGCTATCTACCTGTGAGGCAACTTTCAGGGATCTGTGAACATGTACCCCCAGATCCCTCTGCTCTTCCACACTCCCAAGTATCCTGCCATTTCCTTTGTACTCTGCCTTGGAGTTTGTCCTTCCAAAGTGTACCCCCTCACACTTCTCTGGGTTGAACTCCATCTGCCACTTCTCAGCCCACTTCTGCATCCTATCAATGCCTCTCTGCAATCTTCGACAATCCTCTACACTATCCACAACACCACCAGTCTTTGTGTGGTCTGCAAACCTGCCAACCCAAACTTCTTCCCCCAAATCCAGGTTGTTAATAAAAATCACAAAAAGTAGAGGTCCCAGAACCGATCCTTGTGGGACACCACTGGTCACAACTCTCCAGTCTGAATGTGCTCCCTCCACCACGACCCTCTGCTTTCTGCAGGCAAGCCAATTCTGAATCCACCTGGCCAAACCTCCCTGGATCCCATGCCTTCTGACTTTCTGAATAAGCCTATCGTGTGGAACCTTGACAAATGCCTTACTAAAATCCATGTAGATCACATCCACTGCACTACCCTCATCTATATGCCTGGTCACCTCCTCAAAGAACTCTATCAGGCTTGTTAGACATGATCTGCCCTTCACAAAGCCATGCTGACTGTCCCTGATAAGACCATGATACTCTAAATGCCCATAGATCCTATCTCTAAGAATCTTTTCCAACAGCTTTCCCACCACAGACGTAAGGCTCACTGGTCTATAATTACTCAGACTATCCCTACTACCTTTTCTTAACAAGGGGACAACATTCACCTCCCTCCAATCCTCCAGTACCATTCCTGTGGAGAACAAGGACATAAAGATCCTAGCTAGAGGCTCAGCAATCTCTTTCCTCGCCTCGTGGAGCAGCCTGGGGAATATTCTGTTAGGCCCCGGGGACTTATCCATTCTAATGGATTTTAACAACTACAACACCTCTTCTCCCTTAATACCAACATGCTCCAAAACATCAACCTCACTCATATTGTCCTCACCTGTCAACCTTTTGTTCTTCACATAACTGAAGAATGCCTTGGGGCTTTCCTTTACCCTACTCTCCAAGGCCTTCTCATGCCCCCTTCTTGCTCTCATCAGCCCCTTCTTAAGCTCCTTTCTTGTTACCCTATATTCCTCAATAGACTCATCTGATCCTTGCTTCCTAAACCTCAAGTATGCTGCCTTCTTCCATCTGACTAGATTCTCCACCTCACTTGTCACCCATGGTTCCTTCACCCTACCATTCTTTATCTTCCTCACTAAGACAAATTTATCCCTAACATCCTGCAAGAGATCCCTAAACATCGACCACATGTCCATAGTACATTTCCCTGCAAAAACATCATCCTAATTCACACCCGCAAGTTCTAGCATTACAGCCTCATAATTTGCCCTAACCCAATTAAAAATTTTCCTGTCCTGATTCTATCCTTTTCCATGATAGTGTTAAAGGCCAGGGAGCGGTGTTCCAGATCAGATGAACAAGAGTGCGATAAGATTGCTATGTCTGAGCACCACAAGATTTTATCATGAAGCAAAGACACCCATCCCTTGCTTTCTCAAAATCAGCATTTCAGTCCATCTGGTGAATCCATCCCATAACATTAGTGGCCTATAAAGCAGAAATGTATCTCAGGGTCACTATGAAACAGTGTCGATCAATAATAAACACAGAGGAAAGCTCACTCTCCATTGCCCCCAGATTAACAAATGGATGTGCAATCATCATTCAACAAGGTTCATCTTTGCATCTATAAGCTTCCCTGGAAAAGTGAGCTCCTGGTTCCTGGCAGTTATTAAGTTCTTTATTTCCTGCTCTCCTTCTGATAAACTTTACAAAATTCTTTTTCCCAACTTGTATCTCATTGCATTTTCCATTTCATTTTAGATTTCTCTTTAACTTGCTGCTGTCTTGACTTCTAGGATTTGAACCTTTGACAAGTTTTCTCCAGTAGGCAGTCCAATCTGTTTGGTCTTGAACCTACTCCATTTATTTAACACTTGGAACAGTAATAAACAACCACTGTAAAATATACGAAAGGAAAATGCCATGGAATACCTCTCTGATTCATGAAGCATTCCAGTGAAAAGGCCACACAAAGCAATATCAATATTGAATCACATCATTACAAACTGAATCAGTCTGCACATAACAGGGTGCATTTCAGTGATGATGTTCCATCTCCAGCAGAGGTAAACTAAGTTAAGTTCAATAAAGTTCGTTGAATTAATTAATAAAGCAGAACAATATTTTTGTTTCTTGCTAAAAATACAGCTTTCTGCAGCAATCGTACTGTTTCTTCTTGATAGCTGAAGCAGAAGTTAGGACTGGAAGGCCTTGCTATGGTCAGTCATTCTGCTCACGGTGGTAGTGGTCACCATCATCCTCAATTCCAGCTTCTCTTTATCCACAAAAGTCTGCCAGCAGCATGAAATGGCCATTTGCCATCAAACTTGTATCCATGAGGAGTCTCTGTAAGTTTTATATATTTAAAATAATTTCTTAGCACCTGTGTGTCGCTGGGAAGGCCAGAATCATTACCTAGCTTCTGCTGCATTACCAGAACGGTCCTACCGAATGAACTTCCACACTTTGGTCCTTCTGCATACTCGGCTGAATTGCTGGTTTTTATACGTATTTATTATACGTGACCACATTGGTCTGAAATCAAACAAAAGCCAGTGAACAGATTTCCTTCCCCGAAGGACATCAGTGAGCCAGATGCTTCTTATAAATTTTAGTAGTTTTCTGGTCACGATCACTCATTGTCTTTTGGAATCGAGGTTAATAACGTAATTGAAGTAACTCAGTACCAATGGTGGGAACTCAGTGGCAGGTTTCTGGGTTATTAATCCGGGCCTCTAGGTTACTGGTTTTATAATAACCACAGCACCACCACCTGAGTTAATGTTTAGAGTGGCTGTTTAAACAGCATTGATATTTGCACTGAACTCCCAAGAGCATATTTCATTACTCAACGATCCAGTTCCAGATGGAGGTACAGAGGCCCAGCTATTGGAACTTGTTGATTAATGTTGAGGGAATGATTGTGTTGGATGCTGAGCTGTATTCAATAGACAGCAGCCTGACATATTGTCCAGGTGATCCAAGGGTTAGTGGAGAGCCACTGAGATTTTAACTGCTGTAGACCTTTGGTGGCTATAGTCAAATTGCAGTGGGTCTGGGTCCTTGCTTAGGTGGGAGTTCATTCTAGCCATGACCAACCTCTTACAGCAGTTCATCACAGTAGATCTGTATGATAGCTCACTCTGCTCTTCTTGGGCGCTGATATGATTGTCACCCTTTTTGGAAGCAGAGAGAGATTGAAGATGTCCTTGAACGCTCCCACCTGTTGGTTGGCACAGATTTTCGGAGACCCACCAGGTATAACATCAGGGCCTGATGTCAGCCTCTGAGACAGAGATCACAGGGTCGTCAGGTGCTGCAGGGATTCATAGAGAAACATAGAAACCTACAGCACGCTCCACGCTCTCTTAAAAGACCCGACCATATCTGCCTCCACCACCATCGCCAGCAGCCCAGTCCACGCACTCACCACTCTCTGTATAAAAAACTTACCCCGACATCTCCTCTGCACCTAGTTCCAAGCACCTTAAAACTGTGCCCTTTCGTGCTAATCATTCCAGCCCTAGGAAATAGCCTCTGACTATCCACACGATCAGTGCCTCTCATCATCTTATACACCTCTGTCAGGTCACCTCTCATCCTCCATCGCTCCATAAGGCATGCTCCCCAATCCAGGCAACATCCTTGTAAGTCTCCTCTGCACCCTTTACATGGTTTCCATATCATTCCTATAGTTAGGCGACCAGAACTGAGCACAGTACTCCAAGTAGGGTCTGACCAGGGTACTATATAGCTGCAACATTACCTCTCTGCTCTTGAACTCAATCCCACGATTGATGAAGGTCAATGCACCGTATGCTTTCTTAACCACAGAGTTAACCAGCGCAGTGACTTTGAGTGTCCGATGGACTCAGACCCCAAGATCCCTCTGATCCTCCACACTGCCAAGAGTCTTACCATTAATACTATATTCTGCCATCATATTTGACCTACCAAAATGAACCATTTCACATTTATCGAGGTTGAACTCCATCTGCCACTTCTTAGCCCAGTTTTGCATCCTATTGATGCCCTGCTGTAACCTCTGACAGTCCCCCACACTATCCACAACACCTCCAACCTTTGTGTCATCAGCAAACTTATTAACCTGTCCCTCTACTTCTTCATCCATGTCATTTATAAAAATCACAAAGAACAGGGGTCCCAGAACAGATCCCTGAGGCACACTACGACCTCCATGCTGAATATGACCCATCTACAACCACTCTTTGCCTTCTGTGGGCAAGCCAGTTCCGGATCCACAAAGCAAGGTCCCCTTGGATCCCATGCCTCCTTACTTTCTCAATAAGCCTTGCTGAAATCCATATACACTACAACTACTTCTCTACCTTCATCAATGTATTTAGTCACATCCTCAAAAAATTCAATCAGGCTTGTGAGGCATGACCTGCCTTTCACAAAGCCATGCTGACTATTCCTCATCATATTATGCCTCTCCAAATGTTCATAGATCCTGCCTCTCAAGATCTTCTCCATCAACTTACCAACCACTGAAGTAAGACTCACAGGTCTATAATTTCCTGGGCTATCGCTACTCCCTTTCTTGAATAATGGAACAACATCCACAACCCTCCAATCCTCCAGAACCTCTCCCGTCCCCATTGATGATGCAAAGATCATTGACAGATGCTCAGCAATCTCTTCCCTTGCCTCCCACAGTAGCCTGGGGTACATCTCGTCCAGTCACAGAGACATATCCAACTTGATGCTTTCCAAAAGCTTCAGCACATCCTTTTTCTTAATATCTACGTGCTCAAGCTTTTCAGTCCACTGTAAGTCATCCCTACATTTGCCAAGATCCTTTTTCATAGTGAATACTGAAGCAAAGTATTCATTAAGTACCTCTGCTATTTCCTCTCGTTCCATACACACTTTTCCACTGCCACACTTGATTGGTCCTATTCTCTCACGTCTTATCCTCTTGCTCTTCACATATTTGTAGAATGCCTTGGGGTTTTCCTTAATCCTGTCCAGCAAAGCCTTCTCGTGGCCCCTTCTGGCTCTCCTAATTTCTTTGTGAAGCTCCTTCTTGTTAGCCTTATAATCATCTAGATCTCTATCATTACCAAGTTTTTTGAACCTTTTGTAAGCTCTTCATTTCTTCTTGACTAGATTTACAACAGCCTTTGTACACCAGGGTTCCTGTACCCTACAATCCTTTCCCTATCTCATTGGAATGTACCTATGTGGAACTCCACGCAAATATCCACTGAATATTTGCCACATTTCTTCCATACATTTCCCAGAGAACATCTGTTCCCAATTTCACACGGGTATAGTTTTATTCACCCATTCAAAGCATGTATGAAATTGTTTGAGCTCACCTGGGAGAGAAGTATCACAGCCACTCATGACACTAGGTTAGGAAAGCCGAACAATGTAGACAAGGCATCACAGCTCAGCTAGTGAAGCTTTATGGGTAGAACTGTGGAATGTAAAAGGTATGACCACATTAATGGGGTTATATTATATACCACCAGAAGTCTGCGGGATTTAGAGGAGCAAATTTGTAGAGGGATCACAAGATTCATAAGGTTGTGAGAGTTGGTGATTTTAACTACAGGAGTACAGGATGTGGGATGTTATGTTGAAATTCTATGAAATTCTATCTAATGAAGTCTAATTTGGAGTAATGTTTGCAATTTTGGTCACTTACCTACAAAAAGATGTTAATAAGGTTGAAAAAGTGCAGAGAAAATTTACAAGAATGTTGCCAGAACTTGAGGACCTAAGTTATAGTGAAAGGTTGAATAGGTTATGACTTTATTCCCTAGAATGTAGAAGATTGAGGGAAATTTGATAGAGGTATACAAATTGTGGGGGGGGGGGAGGGGGTATATATGTAGGATAAATGCAAGGAGGTTTTTTCCACTGAGGTTATATGAGACTACAAGCAGAAGTCATGGGTTAAGAGTGAAACATGAAATATTTAAGGGGAGCATGAAGGGGAACTTCTTCACTCAAGGGGTGGTGAGAGTGTCGAACGAGCTGCCAGCTCCAGTGGTGGATGTGGAATTGATTTCAACATTTAAGAGAAATTTGGATAGATACATGGATGGGAGGGGTATAGAGGGCCATGGTCTGGGTGCAGGTTGATGGGACTAGGCAGATTAATGGTTTGGCATAGACTAGATGGGCTGAAGGGTCTGTTTCTATGACTCTATAAAACAATTCCAATTGAGATTAGAGACTGAATCAGATGCACATCAGCCCTGGCAGGGTTTTCAGGCCATTGCTTCCTACAAAACAAAACCTGATGTCATGAATGGCAGCAATGCTTCACTCCCAGGTGAGCTCAGTGCCTTTTGTGCACACTTTGAAAAGGAGAATAACCTAACTCTATGTGAATCCCTGCAGCATTTGGTGACCCTGTGATCTTTGGCTTGGAAGCTGAAGTCAGAACATCTTTCAAGAGGGTGAACTCTCACAAGGTGTCAGGCTTTAATGGTATACCTGGTAGGGCTCTGAAAACCTGTGCCAACCAATTGGCGGAGTGTTCAATGACATCTCCAATCTCCCACCTGCTTCAAAAAGGCGACAATCAAGAAGAGCAGGATGATCTGTCTCAAATGCTATTGCCCAGTGGCGCTCAGATCTACTGTGCTAACGTGCTTTGAGAAGTTGGTCATCACCAGAATCTGGTCCTGCCTAAGCAAGGAGCTGGACCTGCTGCAATTTGCCTACTGCCACAATAGGTCTACAGCAGAGGCAATCTCACTGACTCTCCACTCAGCCTTGGATCACCTGGTCAATAGTAACACTTACATTAGGCTGCTGGTTATTGACTACAGCTCAGCATTCAACACATTCATACATAGAAACATAGAAAACTACAGCACATCACAGGCCCTTCAGCCCACAATGTTGTGCTGACCATGTAACCTATTCTAGAAACTGCCTAGAATCTCCCTAATGCATAGCCCTCTATTTTTCTAAGCTCCATGTACCTATCTAAGAGTCTCTTAAAAAACTCTGTTGTATGTGCATCTCTGCTGGCCGTGCATTCCACGCACCCACCACTCTCTGTGTGCAAAACTTACCTCTGACATCCCCCTTGTACCTGCTTCCAAGCACCTTAAAACTACGCCCCCTTGTGTAAGCCACTTCAGCCCTGGGAAAAAGCCTCTGGCTATCCACACGATCAATGCCTCTCATCATTTTATATACCTCTATCAGGTCACCTCTCATCCTTCGTTGCTCCAAGGAAAAAAGGCCAAGTTCATACAACCTATTCTCATAAGGAATGCTCTCCAATCCAGGCAGCATCCTTGTAAATCTCTTCTGCACTTTCTCTTTAGTATCCACAGTCTTCCTGTAATGAGGTGACTGGAACTGAACACAGTACTCTAAGTGGGGTCTAACTAAAGTCTTATATAACTGTAACATTACTTCATGGCTCTTGAACTGGTTGATGAATGCGAACACACCGTACTCCTTCTTAACAGCACTGTCAATCTGCACAGCAGCTTTGAGTGTCCTATGGACACGAACCCCAAGATGTTGCTGATCCTCCACACTGCCAAGTGTCCTACCATTAATATTATATTCTGGTAAGATACCCTCAGCATCTGTATCTCCCTCTGCAACTGGATCCTTGACTTTCTCACCAAGAGACCACAGTCTATGAAGATTGGAAATAACATCTCCACATAGCTGATATCTACACCGGCATACATTAAGGATGGTGCTTAGTCCACTGCTGTACACTCTCTACACCCACAACTGTGTGGCTAGGCATAGCTCAAACACCATTTGTAAATATACTAACAACACAACAAAATTTCAAAAGGTGATGAGGATACATCAGCTGGTTGAGTGGAATCACAGCAACAACCTTCCACTCAATGTCAGTAAGACCAAGGAATTGATTGTGGACTTCAGGAAAGATAAGTTGAGGGAACGCACACCAGTCATCAGCAAGGGATCAGAAGTGAAAAGAGTGAGCAATTTTAAATTCCTCTGTGTCATCCTCACTGAGGATCTATACTGGCCCCTATATATTGATGCAGTTACAATGAAGGCACGACAACAGTTATATTTCATTAGGAGTTTGAGGAGAATTGGTGTGTCACCTAAGACACTCGTAAATTTCTACAGATGTACCTTGGAGAGCATTGTAACTCGCTGCATCATCATCTGTAGGGAATTTGATCACCTATACATGCATACCATAACCATTGCTTTTAACTTAAGAAGATATTTTTCCAGCTTGTAAATATAATACGACCTTTTGTAGTCCCCTGAGTCAGCCACAAGAGTGCCATGGTTTGACAAATCTTTCAAAGGATGGGAAATGTGACAATACAATAATCTCTCATTCCTGCTTTGGATCAAAAGCTTAGATAATGTGCTAGGGGATCAGACTGAAGCTTAAACCTCATGTTCTACCAAGCATTTCTGATGTGAATTGTTTGCCCAGATTTACCTCAATGGCCGAGCACAATACTTTACACTCTATAATTTTAATTTTAAAATTATATTTTATAATTTTAAGTCCTATTCAAGTTCTCTTAGATTAATTAGCTTGCCACTATTATACTGGTGTATTTTACTTTACTATTATTAATGTGGGGAGCAGGTACTATTCCCAAAATGAGGCTGAGGAGATTCCTTTCCCACTGTACGAATTTATCACATCCAAAGCAAAATGTTGGACTTCTTTCTATCTTGTTGCTTTTGTTGTTCCTTGTTGTGCCTCAAAGTCCAGTGCAGATGCCACTACACCATCAGCCGGCTTTCTTTCTAGCTAATGAATGTAAAACTCCTGTCCAATAGCTCAGTTAAACAGTCGTTCTGCCAGGAACAGGCAAGGTACATGAGACAATACTCAGTTGCCAATTTCAGTTGAATTTCCATGACTAAGAAGACTTAATGAGGAAAGGAATCAAGAAGGTACCAAGACCAGAAATGGCCTTGAATTGAATTAAATCTTATTTGCTTGTTTTGCGAGCATTGGCAGAAAAACAAAATGTGAAGAAACCTCTAAATACTTAAGAAGATTAATGCTGAACCACACCCTTCTTTTCTGTGGATGGATTCTGATAAAGTGTTGCCAAAGTGCCAGGAAAAGTTATGCTGCAATAAGAATCTATAAACTGAGTCTGATCGCAAATCTTTTCTGGCAATAGGACATTTAATCATTTGTTCACCAACTGGCAGAAAGCATCAAACACGGCCCACATCATGAGCAAGTATAATAAAATTAATAAATTACTCATTCTAAGTTAAATCTGGCAATGGATTTCTGGCAAATATTTAGCATTTAGAATGACAATTGCATAAATGGGAAAAGGCTTCTAAAGAAAGAGCATGAGTGGGTAAGGTTTTGGGTCAATAACATTCATTCCAATGGCGACCACTGGCTTCACACAAAATGGTCAGATCAACACATGCTAAAAACCTGATCTATCATCTGTATAGGTTTTACCCTTTCTAGCTCTCACTATTTGCAAGATCATTAACAGTATTAGTGTAGGTGTACCTGTTTCTCTGTACTGACGAAAATAATTTCCACATCATCAGAAAATTAGTTGCCGCTGCTCAAATGTACATCTTTAATGATCTTTCATTTTCTCTGGGCCTTAGTGGACCCAGCATATATATCTTTTGCAAGGTCAAAGGCCTTGGTGCCTGAGGGGTTATGGCCTTATTCTGTTAATTGGCAGCAGCAGAAATTTGCTCACCATACCCTCAGCATGCAGCTTCCAAGCTCAGCAACTGCCTTCCACAATCAGCTCAAATAACCCAACTATACAACCCCTCCAAGAAATGTCTTTTCTTTTCCATGGAGATCTTACACATTCAAAATCAACATGCCAGCAACCACTTACTCACATTCAATCTGGACACCTGCAAAAACCTGCAAAAACTGAAAGAATCTGCCCTTGTAGTATTTGAAGTTGATATGGTCAACATAATAAGAACTACACCAATGTTAAGTTAATTTAAAAAGTATTTCAGGGGACCTTCAGCAAATCAGTTTGAAAAGGAAAAAGAAAGCTCTATTTTGGATGGGAATTAAGGGATTAGGATGATCAAGGACTTGGCAGGAAGCATAATTTTAAGTTAAGAAGAAGAGGTATTTAGGAATGGCATAAGGAGAAAGTGACTGAAGACTTCACCTCCAAGTGCAGGAACATGGAGAAGGAATAATATGGCCATTAGAGTATAGCCTTCGATGCTATAATGAAATTGAGGATGAGTAAGTTCACACAGAATGCTTTGGGAATATACAAGTTCAGGTCAACAAGGGAAATAGATTATTGACATCAGGTTGCAGAATCATAAACAGATGTTTGTCGTAGGTTACAACAAACACTGACAGGATGAAGAGTTGGGCTGAGAAGTGGCAGATGGAGTTCAACATGGGAAAGTGTGACATGAATCACTTTGGAGGTCAAATTTGAAGGCAGAATACACGGTTAATTGCAGGATTCTTAGCAGTGTGGAGGAACAAAGGGTTCTTGGGGTCCACATCCATAGATCCCTCAAATTTGCTGCAGAAGGTATAGGGTTATTAAGAAGGTGCATGTGGTGTTAATCTTCAATAATCAGGGGATTGAGTTCAAGAGCCGTGAGGTGATGTTGCAGCTCTATAAAGCTCAGGTTAAACCACACTTGGAATATTGTGGTCAGTTCTGTTGGCTTCATTATAAGAAGGACATGGAAACTTTAGAGAGGGTGCGGGGAGATTTATCAGGACACCACCTGGATTGGAGAGCATGTCTTATGAGGATTTGGTGAGCAAACTAGATCTTTTCTCTTTGGTAAGATAATCGATGTCATAGATTGAGTTGACTACCAGGGTGGAAATGGCTGATATGAGAGGGCATAATTTTAAGGTGATTGGAGGAAAGTATAGGGCAGATATCAGAGGCAAGACTTATACACAGAGTGTTGCATGCATGGAATGTGTTGCCGGGGTGGTGATAGAGGCAGATACATTAGAGACATTTAAGAAACTCTAAGGTAAGCACATGGATGATAGAAAAATGGAGAGCAATGTGGGAGGGACTGATCGTAGAATATGTTAAAAGGTTGTCACAGCATTGTGGGCTAAAGGGCCTGTAGTGTGCTGTAATGTTCTATGTGTGGAAAAGAATACGGAATTCATCACAGAAATTGGTCTTGACCAGTGGTTCCCAAAGTGGACAATATCCCCCACCCTCCCCAAGGGCAGTGGAAGTTTCTAAGAGGGCAATAAAGATTAAGTGCACAGGTGCTCAGTAGCAAGGGGGGCAGTGGAGGGATTACAGGCTTAATTTAAGAAATGAATTATTTATTATGATTATTTGACCCTCAGTGCCTCATAATTGATTACAATAATCATGTTATCACCTCATCTCTTGCTAACCCACCGTCCTCTTAGACTTTGCTCAAAGTACGTTATAGTTTTTGTAAAGCGATGTACCATTTCTGTATTTCTATATTTGGCATATGCAAAATTTGGACTGAAGAAATCATGTTATTTCCAGGCCTGGTCCACACATTATTGCTGTTCATTATTGTAGAACAGTGTTAGCCACTTCAATTCCCATACGCTAATCACACAATGATGCAATTCCTGTGAATTAGGGTATGGCATTCAATGGGATAAAGTTCAGAATCTGTCTTTTTGAATAGTCTTGACTGCATTTCCCTGGCTCACAGCCCAATCAAAATATCACTGCCCCACTTTATGTACCCTCAGGTGGAGAGTCAGGTTTGCCTGAGCTATGATGACATCATAACTTTCCCTTTATTGATTGCAGCACTTGAGGTTGGACTTAAACAGTAGGTGATTGACGGTGGTCATTAATCTGTAACGAAAATGGCAGAAGTAGACCAAACGAAAAAGAAGTGTAGACAGTATATTGTGGAGCATCTGAAATATGGATTTGAACCAGCACCAAGCAGCAAATGTGTATATTGTGTGAAAAGTTTTTTTAAATGAAGCAATAAAGCCATCCAAGCTGATAAAGCAAAATACACTTTGATAAAGCAAACAAGAACTTGGCTTATTTTCAGTTGGTGAAAACTTTCAGAAATGTAAAATACATTTGCCAGCACTTCACAACAAAACGGTGATGGTTTGCACTCTTCACACAATACTTCATTGCTCTTTGCTAAATTGGAAAGCCCCATACAACTGAAGAAGAACTGACACTGCCAGCAGTAAGGGAGGTTCTGAGCATATCTTTGCCTAAGTCACCAGACCAAATAGTTAAAGCAATTCTGCTCCGCGAAAACCTGTTTAAAGACAAATAGATGAAATATCTGAGAACTTAGAAGGTACATTGTACAACATACTTAGGACAACAAAAATTGCTCTGCTGTTAGATGAGTCAACTTAGCCAGGCAACAAATTGTTGCTTCTTGGTTATGTTTGATTCATAAAAGACGAAAGTATGGTTCAAGAGTTATTATTTGCAAGGGGACTAGAAACAGATATGAAGGGGGAGTCAATATTTTAGGTTGTTGAGCAAGTTTTCAAAGAGAAGGACATTCCACTCACCAACATTTTTGCCTGTGCCACAGATGGGGTACCATCAATGATAGGATGCCACTGTGGGGTTGTTACTTTCTTGAGAAAGTAAATAAAATCCAGTCCCATGCTCTCAATTCTTGACTATTTCGAGAGCCTTGTTTTGAGAATGATGAACAATTTGGATGCTTGCTGTTGCACAAAAAGGCAAATGTCTCTCAAAAGGACACCATCTGAGAAATATTTTAGGCACTTTTTGAAATTGTGATGAAATTCTTTGAGGACTCAAATGCTCCATTCATAATCAACTCAGGAATGTTAGGCAGGACGTTGCTTATTTATCAGAGTTATTCGCAAGATTTACTCAAACCAGTATTAAATTGCAAGGAAATTATGTGATTCTTATCAAAGCCAAATCAGTCATCTCCACATTTCTGTCCAAGTTAACCCTATTAGTGTATAACATTGGCCAGTGTGACCTTTTCCAATTTCCGAGCCTCTCCGAGCTGGAAGAGAAAGAAAGAATACTAGACGATGATCTTCAAGTTTACTGTGTCCAGCTGGGCGAGCTGCATAAAGACATGTCAGAGAGATTTCAGGATCTTCTCTTGATTAAAATTGCAGATTGGGTAATAGATCCATTCCTGAACACTTGTAATTAGAAATTAACAGGAAGGATGAAGGAAGAGCTGATCTTGTTACACAGTTATAGAAATAAATCTCTGAACACTATCCTGCACTGTATGAAAAGGTCAAGATGTTCTTTATTGCCTTTCCAAAGTAATACTTAATTGAACGCAGTTTCAGTGCAGTGGCACAATTTCTTTCAAAGCAAAGAAACGGGCTGTAAATTACTGAACAAGGGGGTCTGAGACTGCTTCCGAGTGACATTCAGCCTAATGTTGAGAAGCTGCTTTCACTGCACCAAGCCCACCCATCTCATTGAAAAGTAGAAAAGCAATGAAGCAGTGGATAGTTGAATCACTATTGTACACTCTAAAATTGTTAATGAAAATTATTCTTACTGTAATTAAATGAAGAAATAATTTTATTTGTATCTTTAAATAGGTTTGAATAATTTTGAAATTATTTGTCACTACTTTGAATTTGTAGTTCCTGTATTCTTTCACTGTGCATCCCAGATCCAAATTCTTTCTAGTTTGTATGTAATGGCTGGAAAGCCATGGGAGCCAAGGGAGTGGTAAACCAAAAAAAAGATTGGAGACCCCTAGTCTGCACTAAGATATAGCATTTCTGGATGATCATTTGGATCAAAAGATTAAAGCTCGCTCATGCAGGAAAATCTACAGCTTAATATCCAAGCCACATGTACAGGGAAATTAGATTCTAATCCTGTATTTTAGGAAATAAATTCCAATTCCATATTTAAGGAGGTACAGGAAACTACAGATGCTGGAATCTGGAGTAGGAAACAAAGTGCTGGAGGAAGCCAGCAGTCAGGCAGCATCTGGAGAGAAATGGACAGTCAATATTTCTAGTCAAGACTTTGTACTTCACCCAAAATATTAACTGTTTATTTCCATTCATAAATACTGCCTGACCAGCTGAGTTTATCTGTACTTACAAATCCCAATCCCATACTTTAGGAACTAAATTCCTATTCCATATTTTAATCCCATATAGAACATAGAACATAGAAATTTACAGCACATTACAGGCCCTTTGGCCCATAATATTATGCCAACCATGTAACCTACTCTACAAACTGCCTAGAATTTCCCTATTGCATAGCCCTCTGTTTTTCTAAGCTCCATGTATCTATCTAAGAGTCTCTTAAATGACCCTATGTATTCACTCAAACTATTCTTATAAGGCATGCTCTCCAATCCAGACAACATCCTTGTAAATCTCCTCTGCATTCTCTCTATAGTATCCACATCCTTCCTGTAATGAGGTGACCAGAACAAGTGGAGTCTAACTAATCCTAACTAACTGATCCTCTGCACTGCCAAGAGTCTTACAATTAATATTATATTTTGTGTTCAAATTTGACCTACCAAAATAAACGACTTCACACTTACCTGGGTTGAACTCCATCTGTCACTTCTCAGCCCAGTTCTGCATCCTATCGATGTCTCTCTGTAACCTCTGACAACCCTCCAGACTATCCACAACACTCAACTTCTGTGTCTTCAGCAAACTTACTAACCCACCCCTCTACTTCCTCATCCAGGTCATTTATAAAAAAAACACATAGAACAGATCCCTGTGGAACACCACTGGTCACTGACCTCCATGCAGAATATGAACCATCTATAACCACACTTTCCCTTCTGTGGGCAAGCCAATTCTGGATCCACAAAGCAAGGTCTCCTTGGATCCCATGCTTCATTACTTTCTGAAGGAGCCTTGCATGGGAACCTTATCTAATGCCTTACTGAAATCCATATACACTACATTCACTGCTCTACTTTCATCAGTGAGCTTTATTACATCCTCAAAGAATTCAATCAAGCTCGTAAGCACAATCTGCCCTTGACAAAGCCATGTTAACTAACCCTAATCAGATTATGTCTCTCCAAATGCACATAAACCCTGCCTCTCAGGATCTTCTCCAAAAGTAACAACATGAATAATAAGTTCTGAATTCCCATCTTTCCCCTCTTCTATGATAAGTGACAGATGAGACTACGGTGAGGGAATAATGATTAATGCTGACATGGAGATAAACAGCATATGGTTCAATATTGTCAGGTAGAAGAAATCAAAAAGCAACCACAAATTGTAGTCCTACAATTCCTGATTCAGTCATGTTGTTTTTTTGCCTGTGTTATAAATTCAGGTTTAATATATGAGCTATGATTTACTGAAGGTAACCAGTTTTCTCATAAATTCTCCCCCTCTCAAGTAAAATCCATAGCTTATCACTTTGCAATCAGACCACTAGCTAACAAGAGGTCTGATTGAGTTCTGATCTTCCTCTTACTGCACAGCTCCCTGCTTATGAACCACTAACACATCATTTCTCCATTTGTTTAAGGAGTTAATCAGGAACTACTGAGAAAGATTAAATTGTAAGCCATAGTTGGTGGAAATAATTTGTGTTACACTTGTGTTTTGACATCAACAGCACAGGCATTAACCTAATTACTTAGCTTGTGACAAACTGACCCTGAAACTCACATCCGAAAGCATCCATGGTTTGACTTCAACCATTGAAATTAATTTCATGTGGGTGAAATTGGTGGAATTTCGGAGCCCTTCTCACATTACAGCTGCTAGTTGACAAATGCTTCACCAACAAGTTGCTTGGTGAAGCAATGTCATAGTGAGAACTTCCATCTGATGGGAATGGAACATGGGAATTTCATGCTTGGAGGGGAATAATTCCTGTGCTTGGTATTTGATGTTTCTGGAATTGAATGGACTGTATCATTGGCTCACCACTTGCTCCTGACCAGCTCAGTACAGGCCCAGATAGCTATTGTTTTTAGTATTTTTTCTTTCCTTGCCTCCATTCCTCCGGAGAGTACCGATTTCTCATGCTGAGCTCTGAATGATAGAGTTATGCAGAACAGAAGCAGATCATTAAACCCATTGTGTCCATCAGGACCATTTTTGCCCATCAACTCTGATCCCATTTGCCTTCACTTGGTCCATCATCCTTCTGTACCTTGGCAATTCAAGTGCCGGTCAAAATGCCTCTGAAAAGGATTGTGTCTGATTCTTCTATCTCCTCTGGCAAGTTGTTCACTCTCTATTTGGATAACTTTCCCCTCAAATTCCCAAAGAAATTGCTGCAGCTGTCACCGTATCACTTCCCAACAGTCAGTGAGGAACCCAAGCTTTGCGAAATGGTATTCTTGAATCCATTTAGTATTGGCAGCAAAAGGCAAATTTCTCTTCCATGGTATGTTGCGACATACACAGAAGCCATTTGGTACTATATTTTGTGAAATTGAAAGAGATATCCCGCTTATTCTGCTCCAATCTCTTTCTGCATAGCTTGAGATTTTTTTTTACTTTAAGGGTGCATCCAGTAGTAAATTGAAGGTTACTATTGAGGGGCTGGATTGTTTGGGTTTTTATTTCTTTGAGTTTAGAAGAATGAGGGGTGATCTTACTTGAATATGTGAGAAGCTAAGGGAACATGATGTTGAGACATTTTCACTAGTCACAAGTAAAGTGACTTAACTACAAAATAAAGGACCAATCATGTAAAACTGAAGTGTATAGAAATTTCTTCTCCAAGGGGCAGTGAAACCTCCAATATTTTCTGCTTTTGCGGATGATTGAGGCAAGATTATTAGACATATTTAAAGTGATGGCGAATAAGCACTTAAAATAATAAGTATTAAGGGTTATGAGAGACTGGCACCAAAGAGGAGTTGAGGCCAGCATGAATCATTTGTGATCATATGAAATGGCAGTGGGGGCATTCTCAAGGGCCTAGTGGCCTACTTGTTCTTATGAATATTCTTTCACCAATTTGTCAGGCATTCCATTTCATATTGAACTTAGTGATCGTGTGAGCTAGTTCTCCTCAGCTCTGGCAAGTTCTCCCTCAAGAATATAAGAAAGAGAAGCAGGGGAGACATTCATCTGCTCGGGCCTACTGTGCCATTGTGTAAAAACTTGCCTTTTTTTTTACATCAGCACCACTCTCCTGCAATAATCCTTTGATTCTACTAAAGATCAATAAATATTCAGATATTGCCTTGAATGTTCCAAGCAACTGGGTCTCCACAGTCCTTTTAGGCAGAGAATTCCAAATATTTACACCCTCTGAGTTGAAAAGATCCTTTCAAGTCATGTTCTAAAAGGCTAAACCCTTACTGTGTCAGGAAATGTAGAGGCGGCTTGACCCAGAAGCAAAGCAGTGGAAACGATTTAGTGATGAGCAATAACTTTAATAATAGATTGCAAAATAACAAACCATGAAGAGCCACAAAACAAGAGAGGACAGATAATAAATAAAACAGGTAACAAAGTAATTCAAGATAGGAGCAACTGGTTGAGGTTAGTTGGTTCGATTAGTGAACAAGGACTGTGGGTGAGAACCAGGGTTAAATAGGCTGCAGGTGATGTTAGAAATGAGTGGCAGGTGACTCCTGTTAGCTGGGACTTGCCTGTGCAGGCTTGAGAGGACCCCTCCACCTACCCCCACCACTCCACTGCCATCCTCCAGCAAGACAACCCAAGTGGGTCCGATGGATTCAAGGTGTAACTGGACAGCACCCTAGATCTCTCCTCTGGATCATACCCTTCCCAGTCAACCAGGTACTCCACACCCCTTCCACACCGACATGACTCCATTAACCGGTGAACCACGTACAGCAGACCACCTTCCACTATCCTTGGTTCCAGAGGTGGAAGCTCAGGTAGGTTGAGTGGTCCATGGACAATGGGCTTGAGGCAGGACACATGGAAGGTAGGTGTGGTTCTGAAGGCAGCTGGAGACAGTCAGTGACTGGATTGATGTGATGGGTAACCTTGAAGGGACCAATGAACCAGATGGAGCTTGCATGTGTCAGTGCACAGGGGCTCTTCTCAGTTGGACAGCCAGGCATGGTCCCCAACATGGAGTTGTCTGGTTGGACACCAACAGCAGTTAGCCTTACGGCAATTGGCATGGTTGGCAGCTAGGATGGCCCTGGTTGCCCTTGTCCAAGCATTCCGGCAGCAGGGAACCAGGGCCCTGGCGGGAAGGACCTCCACTTCGGCTCCACCACAGGAGAACAGCGGGGGTTGAAACCATGAAGCACTTCAAAGAAGAACACACCTGTGACAGAGGAGGTGTATAGATTATGGGATAGCTTGGTCCAGAGTAGATACTTCTTCCATGTAGAAGGTGGCGAAGCAACACAGAAACTTCTCCACTTGCTTATTGCCTCTTTCTGACTGACCGTCAGTAACCAGAGGACAAACTCACTCATGCAGAGAAGGGAGTGGAAGGCTTGCCAGAAGCAAGAGATGAATAGTGAGCCCCAGTCCGACATAATGTCGGCAAGCCGTAGAGGTGAAGTACATGTTGGAGAACCAGATCTGCAGTCTCAGTAGCTGACGGAAGCTTGTGGAGGGCAATGAAGATCCGGTCGACCACTGTTATAATCACTGTGGCCCCATTGGAAGGTAACAAACTCATGATAAAATCTCAGGGAAATGTACAGCAGAAATGTGGCAAATGTTCAGGGGATATTTACATGGTGTTCTGCATAAGCACATTCCAATGAGCCAGGGAAAGGATGGTTGACTACAGGAACCATGGTGTACAAAGGCTGTTGAAAATCTAGTCAAGAAGAAAAGAAGAGTTTATGAAAGGTTCAAAAAACTAAGTAATGATAGAGATCTAGAAAATTATAAGGCTAGCAGGAAGGAGCTTAAGAATGAAATTAGGAGAGCCAGAGAAGGTGCTATGAGAAGGCCTTGGTGGACAGGATTAAGGAAAACCCCAAGGCATTCTACAAGTATGTGAAGAGTAGGAGGATAAGATGTAAGAGAATAGGACCAATCAAGTGTGACAGTGGAAAAGTGTGTATGGAACCAAAGGTACTTAATGAATACTTTGCTTCAGTACTCACTACAGAAAAGGACCTTGGCGATTGTAGGGATTTACAATGGACTGAAAAAAGCTTGAGCATGTAAACATTAAGAAAGAGGATATGCAGGAGCTCTTGGAAAGCATCAAGTTGGATAAGTCACCGAGACCAGACGAGAAGTACCCCGGGCTACTGTGGGAGGCGAGGGAGGAGATTGCTGAGCCTCTGGCGAAGATCTTTGCATCATCAATGGGGACAGGAGAGGTTCCGGAGGATTGGAGGGTTGCAGATGTTGTTCTCTTATTCAAGAAAGGGAGTAGAGATAGATGGCCTCAGACAGGGGTGATGCCCGGGAGGAGGTCAGTGATGCAGTCACGTTATTCGTGAGATGTCAGGGTGCTGGCTTCTTTTTACTGAAGGTGATGGCTAATTTGTAGGAGTTTGTTGAGGCTGAGGGTTTCCTCCATCTCCACAGATTGAGGATGTGCAGTCAGCTGAGGTTGCAGGCAGGTGGGTCCCCAGCTCAGCAGTGAACCAGATGACCAGGTGAAGATAGGGTCGTGAGTGGGGAGCAGGGGTAACCCAAGGTGGAAGGAGTGTTGGGTGAGTCGATATGGAGGAACTGGTGGACTTGCAGTGCTCTCTGACGTTCATGTGCACAGAACATTTGCACAATCTGACCATCCCAGACCCCAAGGGTTTGTCAATAGCTGTGATGTAGAAGGTGTGTGAGATTGGTTCACACAGAGTCCAGTCCAGAAAGTTGTCTCCTGCACCGGAATCCCCCAGAACCTCCTGTGTAGCTCGAGCTGTCAGAGTGCAGAGAGGAACAGAGAGAGTGAGTCAGGCTACATTGCGGCAGCCTGAAATGGTTCTTGGAATGAAACTGAGGTTTTGGCTGATAACCTGGAGGGTTGTTCCACAAGATGCTTGTCAATACGGAGGACCAGAGTGATGAGGCTTTCGAGGTCAGTGGGCTTCTGCAATGTAGACAGCTCATCTTTCAAGCACTCTGAGAGGCCATGATAGTGATGCGCCAGCAGCGCTTCTGCATCCCAGCCGCATTGTGCTGCAAGGGTCCCGAATTCCACGGTGTAATCTAGCCCACATCTTGAGCCTTGATGCAGGTGATGTAGTCGATCCACTACCTCCCTTCCACTTTCTGGATGGTCAAAAACCCATTGCACCTCGGCAGTGAAATCCTCATATTTGTTGCAAATGGTGGTTTTGTTGACCCAGTTAGTGGTGTGCCAGGTCAGAGCATGCTCAGTCAAGAGAGAGGTGAGGAAGGCAAACTTGGCTCAGTCCGTACTGAGATTGCTGGAGCTCGAGAGGTATGACCCACTGGGACAGGAAGTTGCAGTATCGGGTTAGGGATCCATTGAAGCGTTCAGACACTGAAATCTGGAGCTCAGAGGGAGGGGATTGACTAGTACGTGATTGTTGTATCCAGGCAGTGAGTTGAGGAGAGTAGCGAGCAGATGTTTAATGGTTTCCTGCTGATCTGGATCGTGTGGCATGACAATGGGCACCTTCCTTTAGGTGAGCATACTCTGCTGGGTCAATTCATCCTGGTTCACTCATCCTGTCAGGCAATGCAGAAGAGGCTTGATCCAAAAGTAGAGCAGCAGAAATAATTTAGCAGTGAGCAATAACTTTAATAATAGACTGCAGAGTAACAAGCCACAAGGATCTACAAAACATGAAATTACAGATTCTGAATACAGCATGCAACAAGGTAACTGAAGGCTAGGAGCAACTGTTTGAGGCCAGCTGAGTGGATGAGAACTGGGGTTAAATAGGCTGCAGATGATGAGTTAGAAATGGGTGGCAGGTGACTCCTATTAGCTGGGTGGAGTCTGGGAGGTGCCTGCCTGTGCAGGTCTGACACATGGGCCCTTGACTCCATTGCAAAGAGAGACAGCACCACCAATCGTACCCTGTCAAGTCCCTTCAGAATTTTGTGCATTTCTTCTCTCCTCATGCTAAATTCAAAACAGTGCTGGCCCAGTCTATTGAATCTGTTCTCACAACAAAATCCCCAGGAATAATCCATTATCCTTGACATGAGTACAGCTTAATATGATTCTTTTTTCTTATTTCTCTTGATTTTTTTTGCTTTGGGTCAATTTTAATACAACTGCTGGAAAGCTTTTCACCTCTGGGAAGTTAGGCCCTAATGCTTGTGTCTTATTTCTTTAAGAAATCTCAAGGGTCATTGGTTTTGGATTACAATGTTCTTCCTGACTTGACAGGCATCCTTTTGTACCTTGGTAGTTAAAAGCAGCAGTGGCAGATATGTCTCCTTTTGCTGCAGTATATTGCAAAGTCAGCAAGATAATGCTCCCAGGCAGGGCAAGATTTTGTGAACATGTGGAACTCTAGAAAGTAAAATGACACTGTTACTTTGAGATCTCCTCAAGGAGATGGATCAGGAAGTGAAGCTCCTGTCATGGAATTAGAAGTTATTGAAGGGGCGTGTAGATTTGCTTACCCAATAATAGAGAAGATCAGTGTGCAAGAAAGCTAGAATTTGCCTCTCGCGATGAACCACTCTTGATCCAAGAGTTCTTGGATATTATCATTTTGGAAGAGAAATTCTCTGTAGTGTATAACATATGGGTTCTCAAACAAACATTGTGAAGAGGACTTATAAAGCTGTTATCTCTTTATGAGTCCATAACAGCATAAGGCATAGGAGCAGAATTAGGCCATTCAGCACATCAAGTCTGCTTCGCCATTCCATCATGGCTAATCCCAGATACCACTCAACTCCATACACATGCCTTCTCGTTATATCCTTTGATTCCCCGAACAATCAGGAAACTATCAACTTCAGCTTTAAATACACCCACGAACTTGGCCTCCACCACAGTCTGTGGCAGAGCATTCCACAGATTCACTACTCTCTGGCTAAAAAAATTCCTCCTTACCTCTGTTCTAAAATGTCACCCCTCAATTTTGAGGCTGTACCCTCTAGTTCTGGATACCACCACCATAGGAGACATCCTCTCCACATCTACCTTATCTAGTCCTTTCAATATTCGGTAGGTTTCAATGAGATCCCCCTCTCCCCCAAAGCTGCCAAGGGCTCTTCATAAGTTAACCCCTTCAGTCTGAAATTATGCCATAGACATTGATTCTCAGTCCTTCTCAGTGTTGTACACAGGGTAGGAACATAGAGGTCCTGGAGTTTTACAAGCACAAAATTGGGTCCTTCAGCCTACCAAGTCTGCAACCATCAAGCACCCATTTCTGCTGATTCTACATTAATCCTGTTTTTTATTCTCCCCACATTTGCTGCAGCTTCCCCCAGATTCTACTCTTCATCTCCATACCAAGTACAACTTACAGTGGCCAATTAAACTCCCAACCCATACGCCTTTGGATATCGGAGGAAATCAGAGTGTCCAATACTTACCCCAATACTTTCATTGAACTCAGCACTCTAATTAGCATTTAGTTCACCGGGGCTTCGGATATCCACCCCATTCAGAACACAAGCATAATTTGTGGGTAATCTCTGACCTCACACCAACTCTTAATCCCTACGGTGTCCATTATAAAGTACCTAATTCACTTTCCCTGACACTAGTTTAAACATGCATACCACTTGATCGATTCTTAACCGCAATTACACAGCATTCAGCAAAACCCGGACAGGCACCCCACAAATGTAGCCCCTCACCATGCTCGTATGCAAATTGGCTCGTTAGCTAACTCTGCTAACAGCCATAGGATGACTCAGTGAGAAGGCCACCTTTCATAAACAATATACATTTAGGGTCGCAACACACACAAAATGCTGGTGGAACGCAGCAGGCCAGGCAGCATCTATAAGAAGAAGCACTGCTGACGTTTTGGGCCAAGACCCTTTGTCAGGACTTCGTTAGTCAACAGTGCTTCTTCCTATAGATGCTGCCTGGCCTGCTGCGTTCCACCAGCATTTTGTGTGTGTTGCTTGAATTTCCAGCATCTGCAGATTTCCTCGTGTTTACATTTAGGGTCGGTATGATTTGGGGTTCAACCAAACAGGGATGTTTTGATGTTCTGATTAATGAAACCTCGATTTGAGTGAATGATGTGTAAATACTACCCAAACACAATTATCAGTCAGCAAGAAATAACAGATCGTACACTGCATAAAATTATATAAAAAGTGTATTTACTAATCATCTTTATCAAACAGTTATTAAGCGAAAGAAAAAAAGAAAAGAGCCCATTACGGTAAAACCAGTCTAAATGTGCACATGGCATTTTCCAAAAGCTGAGTATGATCGTTACTCAAGGCGCTGAATTCTCATCACCAGTCATCGGTAGAGTTTCCCATCTTGGACTTCTTCATCTCATGAAGCAATCACTCTTCCCGTCAGATCAAATCCTACAGGCACCTCTCCCGATCTCCTCTTTTCCACAATTCCTGTAAAAACACCACAAAATCTGCTAGTGTCCATCACAAAACTGTCTCCATCCGGCACTCTCTAGAACCTTTTTCCAATTCCACCATCCTGATTGCCTGACACAACATTCCTAAGATGAACATCATAGCTCCTTATCTTTATCTGAAACCAAAACATTCCACCAGCAGGACCCACTGTTTTTTACAGAAAGCTACTAAATGAAATACTCCACAGCATTAGCAATAGAAATCTTAGCCAGAGCATTACGTACATAAAAACTTTGCCTCCACAGCTGCTTGTGACAATGAATTCCACTGATTTACCACTTTCTGGCAAATAAATTTCTCCCCACCTACTTTCTAAAAGGACTCCCCTCTATTCTGAAGCCGCGTCCTCTAGTCTTAAACTCTCCCACCATAGGAAACATCCTCTCCACATCCATTCTATGAAGGCCTTTTACCATTTGATAGGTTTCAATTAAGTCCCCCTCATTCTTCTGAATTCTATTGAATACAGGCCCAGAGCCATCAATCGCTCTTCCTGTGTCAAGCCATTTGATCCTGAATTAAGTTCATTGCAAGTTGTCTGTGCTGTGTAGGTGAGTGGTAGAATTTAGGGGGCGTTGCTCAGCATGTAGGAAGAATAAAATGGGATCAGTGCAGGAACAATGTAAATGAATGGTTAATAGGTCGAAGGACCTGATTCCATGTTGTATCTCTTTATGGAACCCACAAACCTCTTCACCACAAGGTGATGATCCTCGAAAAAGGATCCTGAGGAATCCTGCAAGTGATGCCAACTGGAGTTTAGCCATCTGGCGCTTAGCACCTGATAAGGTCACCCATGGCGGTAAAATGGGGGGTGGGGGGGGGTGTCCCACACAATGAGCAATCCAACCAATACCTCACCTGTAAAGCTGGCGGAAGATGATAAAGATGGAGGAAGGCTGAAACAGTGAAGCACCCCTAGTCATCTTGCGCTCCATTTCACTGGACCCTGACCCCAATCTGTCAAGGACAGGTGTAGTGGCTGCCTGTGCATTAGCCTCCCCACGTTCAACGAAGTCAAACACAGACATTCCCCATTAAGGGAAACCATCCTAATATTCTGGATTAAGTCTAATGGTGATCAGCAGGTGGCAAAGGGGCAAGACTGTGTGGATCCTGGACTGGCCTGTACAGCCCCCTGAAGACCCTCCAATATACAACCCTTGACTCATACGCCACTCAAATGATCTCCTTATTACTTCACAAAAATTAGGACCTTTGCACTCTTGCCCATATTTACATCTACACTTGAAAAGCCTACATGGGCAATGAAACACTTTAAAATGATCCCACTGCCATGAAATGTCCTGCATAATTTCACAGAATTTCCTCCTTTCATCATGGAAGAATTTCTCCCACCTTTTCTCTTTACATTCATCACTGACACGAGGTTCAAAGGAGGAATATACTTTATGTATATATATCTTGGATATCCAAACTGCCTACCTGTCAAGGTTTGAAATTCTTCAAGCATTTTTTTAAATCACTGGCATCTTTGGGTCAAATTCCTGCGTGCAGCATTAGAGAAGTCATTAAGTTGTTTATTTTAAAATGGACCAATGGCTGTTATGATAGCACTGACAAGAATTTGACACAAATGTGTCAGTTTTTGAAAACGCTGCACAAAGAATTTCAGCCCCACCTTTTTATAGTTCTGTACTCTGCAATGAACCTGATCTAACTCCTGAACTCAAAAGCAGAAAGCTGTTCAGCTCCGAGACTGTTCAGTCCCACATCTCTACTGGGGCCGTACCCAGTTTCTATTTAACTTAAATCTACCACTTTCACCTTTTGCATTTTCAGTTGATGCTGCCTTTTCTCCTACAGGGACAGTGTTCCCAGATTTTCGAACTGTCTGGGCAGTGCAGTGGTGCAGGGCTACTGCCTCACAGCTCCCGTAACCCCGTTTCGATCCTGACCTCGGATTGCTGTCTGTGTGGAGTTCATGGGTTCTCCTTGCCTCTGTGTGCTAGGTTAATTTTGTGCTGTAAATTGCCCTTAGTACGTATGTGGGTGGTAGAATTTAGGGCATTGCTGGGAATATGAAGAATATAAAATGGGTCAGGGTAGGATTAGTGTAAATTGGTGATTGATGCTCAGTTTGGACACAGATGGCTGAAGGCCCTGTTTCTGTACTAGCTCTCTCTGTAAGTCTATAACTTCCTGACATCATTCCCTCAATATCGTAGGTTCGACCTTCAGGCAACATCTGGATCCCCACCAGGACAAACAGTCTTGCTAGCTGATATCCTATAATTAGATTACTATCGAAAGAAGCACCAGCTCAAGCTCTCTGTTGGTTTTCCCTTTCGATGAGCTGCTAGTTACATATCAACGCCATTGAGCCGAAAGAAGCATCAGACAGCCTGCTGGAGGAACTCAGAGCTCAAGCAGCATCTGTGGGAGAAAAGGAATCATCGAGGTCTCGGGTCCAAATCCTGCATCAAGACAGGGAGGTGGCCAGTATAAAAATGAGAAGGGGAGTGATGAGACGGGAATGCGAGGTGGTCGGTACACCGAGGAGAGGTCAGAAATTGATTGGCAGGCTGGGCCAGTTAAGGAACAGAGGGGGAAGTGGGAATGGGATGGGGAGACAGTGGAAGATGGATGATGGATGGAGGCTGACAAAGAGAGAAAATGAAATTAACTGATAGGTTTTCCTGACAAACATCCAGCTATTACCTGCAATCTAACAAAAATCAAAACACAAAGCAATTTGTGTTTGGGTTTGTTCCCCCAGCTCTCCAGCTCCGTTGCCAGTTACCCACCTGATTGATTTCCCGTATCTAACAAGAAGCCCGTTCAGCTTTCCCTATACGGATTACTGTACTGCAGTCTCCTTTCAGAAGGTCTGCATTTCTGACTCCATTGATATCTCGATGTCAGTCTCCCCTGCGGCGGAAAAAGTCACATCTGCCTGGAATGCTTGTAACTGCTAAGCTACAAAAGGCGGCTTCAGTCAAGTCAGTATTTAGTCCATTCCATCATCAGTCAAGGAATCTTAATCTCCTCGGCTCAAATATTAAGTCTCAGAGATGAAAGGATTATATATTTATAAAACCAATATGTGCTTTCTTAAGGTGATACTGAAATGTGCAGGCTGAATTCTTTGTTTTTACAGTACTCTGTCAGGGTGACACATGGCTTTGCTTATTCAGTATCTTGTTAAGCTCAGAGATTCCTTAACAGCACTTGTCAGTGAGATTCTCTATCACAGGAACCTCAACCTGGGGGGAGTCAAACCAGTATTAATTCTTCCAAAGATAATGTCTGCCCACACATTTCATAATGCCTGGGTGTGTTATACAACTAACTCAGGTACCGGGGAGCTGTTGGGAGAAGCTTTTGAACTACTGTATCTTTTTCAGGAGGAATCCTTGACCTTGGCTACTTGAGGGTACACTGCCCAATAATGTCTGGTGATGATACTCCTAATGGTACTGAAGCAGTTGTTTTGATCAAGGGAAGGTGATGGAAGGAACTCAGCCAGGCATTCTCATTGCGTTTTGGTGGATGTGAGACAAAACAGGATAGAGGGCTTCGGAAGGCACATACAATGCCAGCTCTCACTGTGGGCTTGTATTCATGGATGAGGGAGGCTGGTGCCAGTTGAAACTTGGTTCTTGTGTGGAATGAGAACCTCAGGAGGGAGGAGCAAAGAACCTGGAAGATAAAGTTGCAACAGTTGGATCAAGCAATCTTTGTAGAGATCCAGGATAGATGTGAAACACCTCAGTTTCCTTGGCTGCGGAAGTCTAAGGAAGTCAACCTTCAGCCCCGCCAAACCTGTGAGACTGAGGTGCTCTCCCACTCTAAACCCCGGTTTGTGTGGATGCTGTGTCATTCGCTACCCTGTTACAAATTAATGCCATGAAAAAACAGACAGTACACTGCATACAATTAAAGGAATCATATTTATGAATCTTAACTAAAGGGTTAGTAAAGAATAACAAAAAGAAAAGGGCCCATTTTAATTAAAAAGTCAAATGTGCACAAGTTGAAGTTCATCTTAAACTTCCCTGTCACTCACACTCTGGGCCCTCAGTCAACGTGAAAGCCCACATCACCTTCTGAACGTCGCTCGCAATCCATCTTGAACAAACGGGTCTCCCACTGGATTATATCCTACGACCGGTTCTCCCCGGCGACTTCTCTCTTCATCTTCTCGCAAACAAAAGCTCCAAGCCCAACCTTAGTGTCCCTCAGCAGAGAAACCTCCCCTTAATCCGACCGTCCTAACTGGATGGCACTCATTTCTCCTCTCTCTTATCTTCAACAGTAACCCACACATAAGCTGAAAACAAGCAGCTCTCACAGAACAGCACAAAATGAAATACGCACAGCATAACAGTAAAGGACATGAACCAGGGCATTACACATGTTTATGCCACTTCAGTTTGCTCTAATCCCCATCATACTTCAAAGATTTACCCCAAACCCAGAAAGAGTGTGGATTATAGTGTAAAATGTATATACTGTAAATTGAACAGGAAACCAGTTAGGATTATGTTGATTTCTACCCTTGTCTGTTGATCTGTTAATTCACTTGCATCTTAGTGAACTCATTATTATCTGGCTTCTGTTCTACCAAATCATGACAGAGGGAACCACAAATTTGAAACCTTGGTTTTGTTCCTCTGGCTCATGGGGTGGGGGGTGGTCTCCTTTCTGTAGACAAGAACATTTATAGGTCATAAGGCTCACAGTAAAGAGTCAACTGCTGGTGGCTGTAAAGAAATGGTAGATCTGATGGAAGTTGATCTTCACAAGGCAAGGTTGTAACAAAAATCAGCAGCACTCCGTGAATTACTTCTTTGGAATTGAACAAGACATTGCTTCATGGAAAAAAAAAGACTCATTGGTTTTCTAAACTGCGACTTGAGTTTTGATGAATTAAGTTCATGGATCAGGCCTGTGCTTGTCCTAGGTTGCCTACACGGAGTTAACACAATGTCTGGAATCCAGTGCAACATGAACCTCTTGAGTAACTGCTGCTGCTTTTGATCGTTGTAATTGTCCACACAGGCATATTCATGACTATCCTTGCCCCATAGACACCTAATAAAGAAGAAAAATCCCACGAGCTAAAATCAAATGATCTTATCACTTTTAATGAGCCTGGTGCTACACAACAAGTGCCAGTTCTGTCAATACAATTCAGTATATGTTGCTGATCTCTGCATATTTTATATGGAGGGTTCCCAAAAGGCCTCAGCATGTGGAAATGCTGAAAATTCAAAGCACTTCGCCTCAGTTCCCTAATACGCAAATGCAAATAGAAATTGCCGGAAGCACTCAGCAGGTCATGCAGCATCGATGGAAACAGAAACAGTTACCACTCGCACCTCCATTTACATTGGAGGCACAACAGTTGAACTGCAAAGTAGTGTCAAACTCCTGGAAGTGCATATCACACACATCCTCCACAGTCAGGAAAGCTCACCAACGTCTCTACTTTGTAGGGGGCTGAAGCGCTCTGGACCTTGCACATTCATGCTCACGTAATTTTACAGATGCACAGTATTTACAAATTTACAGATCACTTCTGGATCACTGCTTGGTACGGAAGCTGCACTATGACATACGGGAAGGCTCTACAGCAGGTAGTCAAAACTGCTCAACACATCATTGGCACCATCCTACATGCCATCAAGAACAGAAAGATGCTGGAAAAGGGCCAGGAACATCATGAAGGATTCCATACACCCTGCTTGTAGACTACTCACTCCCATACAGTTGTTATAAGCCGGGGGTGGTAATGAGGACAAGCTCCCACTACCTATTAAATGCTCCCAATGGTGTGCGTCTCAAATAGCCTCTGATAACCAAGGCCAGCAGTTGGCCTTCACGTGTGGCTTAGCTACTAAGCTCAGTGGAACCGTTTCTACTGATAGGAGAAGGGGCAAAGGCGGGTTACTGGCACCTTAAATCCAGTTGCCAGGGCAGATGGGCCTCGTCAGGCGTGGTTTGCAGCTCATCCAGGAGAAGGAAAGCTCTGTCTCAAATCTCCTCTGCCTTGCGGCTGTACCCATTCATTGGGAAGGCTTCGGAGGGGAAAATCCAGAGCTGGAGTCCCTAAGGCAGTCCTACATTGAGTTCAATGCTGACTGGCAACTCCTGCGACACTGCTGATACCAAACTGTACCAGTCTCAGCCGTTCCTTTGGGTTCATCAGATGAGTGGAGAGGAGGAGCTTGCTTACATGCTCTCCATATCGTACTGCCCAGGCTTGCGTATCTCGACAGCTCAGATACAACATTCGTGGCTGACCCTAACCAACAAAGGCTTCACTCACTTACTATCCGGGAGGAGATTACATAGTATCCACGCCTGGAGAACCAAACTCAAAAACAGGTAACTTTCCCAAGTAGTAAGGCTGATCAACACCTCCACCACTAACTCCTTCACTACTTTATTATTTTCCATCAGTCACCTTATGTGCAGCCTAGTGTCACTCTATGGGCATACAATCAATCTGCATGTAAATTATCTTATGTATTTATACTTACTGTGTGTACTTTGTTATTATTATTATTTTTTTAACTTTTGTGTTTTTTTGTGCTGCATCGGATCGAGAGTAACAATTACTTTGTGCTCCTTAATCCCCATGTACAGGAAATAGCATTAATCAAACTCGAATCTTGAATCTTTGGTCAGAGCTGGGGAAGAGGGAATACAGAGAAAGTGGGAGAGTAATGTGGAGAGCAAAGGGGAAGGGTGTGGGGGTCCACATAAGTTTGAGGGGTAGTGGCATGCAGGGCAATGGGATATGACTAACTGGCCAGACTGTAGTAGGAGGAAGAGTAAAATTAAGCCAAAATCATTGATGGATGACCCATAGAAATGGGCAGTAATATATATAATAATAATATATCAGAAATGATATAGACAGAAAGAAAGACTGAGTTACCTGAAGTTGGAAACTTTGAGACCAAAAGGCTGCAACATGCCCAGATGGAAGATGATGTGTTGTTCCTCAAGCTTGTTGTAACAGTGCAGGAAGCCACAAGCGGAGAGGACAGAGTGGTATGGTGATTTAAATATGCAAACAATAGGAAGCTCAGGGTCTATGCAAAATGAATACCAAGGAATCACCCAATCTGCGTTTGTAGAGGAGGTGACCTTGGGAACAGTAGATTGGAAGAAGTGCAAGTGAAGCAATAGTTTCTTCACCAGGAAGAATTGTTTGGGCTTCAGTTTGGTGGGAAGTGAAAAGGCCTTGCACCTCCCTGCGGATGCAGGGGAAAGCACCATAAGATGAAAGTGCGTAGTGGGATATGAATAGCGAACAATGGATTTGTGGAAAATGTGATTCCTTGAAATGCTGGAAGGGGACTGGAGGAGAACGTGTGTCTGATAGAATCTTGTCAGAACAGGTAGAATTTCCTGCAATCCACTGAATGTAGAGTCTGGTAGGATGAAAGATGAGGTCATAGAACAGTACAGCACAGAAGAAGGCTCTTCAGCCCATGATGGATGTACAAACACAGTGCCAAATTAAACAAAGTCTCTTCGGCCTGCAGATGCATATCTCTCCATTCCCTGCATATTCACATGTCTACCTAAAAGCCTCTATCTGTCGTATCTGCTTCCATGCCAGCCTGTTCTGGGCAGCCACCACTCTCTGTGTAAAAACAAACTACCACTGAGCGGATGAATTTAGCTTCCCAAACTGCACTATGTACAGTGAGACAGGGGACCAGGGGAAATCCACCTCTGCTCTGTCCAGGAGGAGGAGGTGTGAGAGAAGGGATGTACAAACTAGACGAGACACGGCCACGGATTTGGTTAACTATGACAGAGC
Source organism: Hemitrygon akajei (assembly GCF_048418815.1). Lineage (NCBI taxonomy): Eukaryota > Metazoa > Chordata > Chondrichthyes > Myliobatiformes > Dasyatidae > Hemitrygon > Hemitrygon akajei. The sequence goes on along the minus strand of NC_133126.1, from coordinate 118,672,960 downwards.
GGACGTCATGGTTCAGGGAAAAGGAAGACATTATTGAAGTGCAGGGAAGTCGAAAAAAAAACTGCAGATGCTGGAAATGTTAAATAAAAACATAAAATGCTGTAAGTACTTAACAGGCCAGGCAGTATCTTAGAAGGAGATACAGAGCCAACATGTGAGGTCAAAGGCCCTTTGTCAGGTGAGTTTATAACCTGAAATGTTAACTCTGCTTCTCCTCCTACAGATGTGGTCTGATCACAAAAGCCTTTCCCCATACAAGGCAAGCTTCCTATCAACTCCTGTGAAGGTAGACACAGCCTTGGAAGTGTAGTTCATATCAAATCCTGACTGACGTTAATCAGCCTGCAAGTCTTCCCTGTTTCAAACTCTAAGAGTATGGACAGATAGAAAAACAACCTCTCAAATTACAGCTTACCAGAATTGGCTGTTCCCACATTCACCGAAGGAATGAAAGACATAGTTTAGTTGACCCTCCCTGAATGTTTTGGCATAGGACAGGTACCACATGGTGTGTGTTTGTGTGTGCACACATTTACATTATGTGACCTGGGAAGCTAAACTCAATAGCTTCAGCTGCACACACATGAGACAATAAGGAACCCTCAGTGCTGTGCTTATCTAGAACTCATTGCTTATTGTGCAGGGCCCCATTCCCAGTGACTTGTCCAATGGCCAGTGCTCCTCACAGGAGACAGCTTACCATAATAGGGTCTGGGCTTTGCCTGTATTGGAACCGGTGGGAGAGCCCTCACTCCGCCAGCCAGCACTCACTGTGGTGATAAATATTTCTTGTTCCAGATTGAGCGGGACAGACTGAGGTCTGAAGAAGATGTCTTGCGGCTGTCAGTGGAGAAAGGACAGTTGGATCAGTCACTCAGTGGTGCAGAAATGGATCTCGCAGAAACGCAAAGGCAGATTCAGCAGCTGCAGGTCAGGGCGAGTCACAACCAGCTGGCAGATTTTAATGAGCTGTGGGAAACATTGATGCATGCTCTTATTAGCTGCTGGCACCAGTCCTCACTCATTTAGGGTGACTGGCCATCATGTTGAGATGGTATAAGGAGAGGCAGTAGCAACAGAACAGCAATCAGACCAACCTTTCCACTCTGGCCACCTTGCCCCATTCCTCTCTCTCTCTGTCACTACATATTCCTCAGTCCCTCTGTCACTAGACAATCGTCCCTCCATTACTGGACGTTCCTGATCCGCTATCACTGGGATTTCCTCCTACTTCCCTCTATCACTGAACCTCCCTCTCTCCCCTGTCCATTTCAACCCTCTGACATTAGTACTCAGCCCTGCTCATCTGAACTGGTAGATGGAAAGACAGTAGCCTGATCTGCACATCTTGGGTTGCACTCAGTAGCTCAGCTAGGAGAGCTGCTGCCTCACAGGTCCACTGATCTGAGTTAAACCCAGATGTCTGGTGGTGTCCGTGTGGAATATGGGAGTGGCCAGTTACCTCACCAATCCTCATGTCTTGAGGGCGTGGAACAAACCCTGTCATCTGGAGGGAACGCATGTTGACGCAGGGTGAGCAAAGACCAGTAGTATGGCAGAATATACAGGGGTTGACAAGAATAGGGGGCCTGCCGGATTCGTGTAAATGGGCATATGGTGATTAATATGGTCACATTCGGCTGAACAACTTGTTTCAGTGATGTCTGACTCTATCCTACTTTGGGTTATCTAAATGATGCTATTTTAAAGGGCCTCTCGCTGGAGAGAGAGAGCCTGTCCAGGATACCGAAGTGCTGGGTTATGGACTGTAGTTTTGAAGGACTCTGGATCAAGGGGGCTTTTGCCATTGCTTTCATGGTGGGAGGTGCTTCTGCTGGTGCAAATGGGGGGAGGGGTGGGTTGACATTTTTGCTGCTGCTTAGCAAAGGGAGGGGCTTCGATATTCTATCATTCATTCTATGGGGTCACTTGTTTTGTGGATGTCTGTGAAGAGTATGAATTTCAGGCTGTATACTGTATACATTCTCTGATATTAAATCCTAAATCCTAAAATCGTACATTACAATTCAGATTGCTCTCTGTCCTCCATATGGGTTAGCTGTGTTTGGAGGGCTCCTTTATACAAGGCTCTTCTTTTTCCCTTATTAGGGAGAGAGAGCGCCTGTGGTATGTCGAATACCGGGTGAACGAGTAGTCTTTGGGGTACTGCAAGTCTGTGTCTTTATTGATGCTTTGCTGCACACTTGAGTGCTCAGTGAAGGGTGTGAATGCTTTTTTGCTGGTAGGGGGGGTCGTCACTTTGCTGCTGCTTATACATGGGGGGACTGTGGTGTTCTAACATTTAACTGCCATTCATTCTTTGGGGCACTCCTCTATTCTCTGTTTTCATAGATGTTTGCAAAGAAAAAGAACTTCAGGATGTATATTGTATATATTTCTCTGACATTAAATGTACCGATAGAAACCTAGTGATCATCGCAGAAGTCGGTTAATCTCTTTATTGCACTTCTGTTTTCCATACAGTTGTTGGCTTGAAAGTCAGCCTCAGTCATTTGAGATGTCACAAACTATGTAGCATCTCCTTCAATGTTTGCATTTCTAGGGGAACTATGTTCTGATAGTTTTCTCCCATGTGTATTTATACCAGTAAGGGTGTCATAGGCCAAAATTTCCTGCCAAGTAATGAGGTAAGAATTCAACATTGGGGATCTATGTGCTACAGATTAAGTTGCGTTCTCTGATAGAAATAAGCTACCAGAAGCAGGATACTGCGTATTAATTGCAACACAGAGGTGCACTGGAAGTTTAAAGGCACCACATACACAGACTGCTTCCAAACTGAACTTCCTACAAAAAGTCAGATCAAGGAAAAGTGCCCTCTTAATAAAGTGACAAGTTTTAATTGCTGTTAATCAATCCATCCAGCATTGAAAATAAACCATTTTAAATTAATCAAAGAAAATGCAGGTACTGAAAATCGGAAATAAAAACAGAAAACTGATGTAAACACTCAGTAGGTCAGGCAGCATCTGCAGAAAGAGAAACAATTAATGTTTCAGGTAAGGGATATTTCATCAGAATTGAAAAGGAGAAAAAAAAACAAGTTATTTTTCTGGAGCTGAAAAGGGGGGAAGTTGGGGGAATGGTATATCTCTGATAGAGTGAGTCCAAATAAGTAAATGTAGCAGTAAGTGAAGCAGTTAGGATCGGATTATGTTTCTTAGTGTGGGTAATGTTTTGCCAATAGCAAGACTGTGGGACATGCTCAGTGGGCCAGACAAAACAAATAGAAAGAGAAAAGCTGAGCCTAGGTGATAGCAGGCAGAAGTAGCGAGTTCTGATACAAGCAGACAGAGAAGTAAAATGTGTCTGGTGGTTGAACATCGGTCGAGCTGGAAGAAATAACCACATATCTATACACCTGGGGAAATCTGCAGCAGCCAATTAACCTCTTTGGGACATGTGGAGGAAGCTGGAGATTGGAGAGAAACGTATAATCACCAGGAGAACATGCAACTCCACATAGACATCACCTGAGGTCAGTCACTGGAGGTGTGAGGCAGTGGCTCTGTAGTTGTGCTAGCATGCTTCCCAATTATCTGCTACACAGTAGTTCTGGAATCCTGACCACTTAGTTTGATGATGTTGTATGTGATTCTGTTTCAGATGTGTTATTTAAAGGCATATTGCTCTCAGGAAATCTGATGGATTCTGGTGGCAGTCAGGAACTGTTCAGTCTTCATGAATGACCCCTTAAATGTCATTGGACCTTAGAGGGATATCAGATTCTTTACTGTGAGAAGTAGGAAGCCTGGTAAATGTGGTGCAGGTTTGCCACAGAAGAAAACAGCAGTTGAGCAGCCTCAATGTCTGGACAATAGGAGGCTCATTCTTTTGTAATCTGGAGAATATTTCTCCCAACCTTGAATCTGTCCTCTTCATTTTTTCTTCAGTAAATCACAAGAATGTAGGAGGAGAGAAGGCCACCTAGACTTTCAGTATGATGCTGGCTGATCTGTACCAGACCCCATGTCCACCCACAGCCTCTGCCCGGCCTGAGGGGGGGTCAAAGGGCAAGCTTCTGTGCTCTCTGACTCTATGTCTCTAAGATAGGACCATGATGGAATGGGTAGACATCATAGATGAGTTATGAGGACCCCATGGCAAATAGATTACAGAATTCTATCTGGTCATGGCATGTCGAAAATAATTGTCACCCATGAGGACCTGGAGTTGGGAGTAATCACTGCACATTGATGACCTTAAAACATTACCATCTTCAACATTTTAATGTGCCATCCACACACCTTCAGGGCACACTTCAGAGGAGGAAGTTGCTCACCCTGAATGTCCACTGTCACAATATTTGACTGACCTATATCCGCTCAGATACACTCTCCTGGGTCCAGTAACTTTTCACCTGCTTGTATGAATACACAAGAGAGTAGGGATGGATAAGAGAGATGGATAGGATAGTGTTGATTGAGCTCTGTGCAGCTGGGTACAGATGTTGCATCTCAAATGCTGTCAACCAACAAGAGTGTTCTGGAGCAGCAGTGAAGAATGTGTGAGGTTCTGGCAGATATCCCAGCAGCAACGCGCAGAGAGATTAGCGAAGTCTGTCTTGGATGGGAACTGGTATGAAGTTGCAAGCCTTTGCAATGATGGTTTTGTCAATGGAGAAGGTGACCATTTGCAAGAACGACCAGATGCAAAAGTTACACAAGTGCACACAGCACTCAGAATATGAATGCATGCTGAATACAATGTATTGTGCTCCAGCCTATCATTCATTGGCTAACTCACCAACTTAATTGTGAAAAAATTGTATGACAGTCATAATAGCAAGAGAGGTTATCAAAGTGGGTGTACCCATTAGAGATATTTACCAGGAGTGCTGCCCTTGGCATTGTCTATTATCCTTCCGATCAGTCCATCAATTTCTTTGACCACCTACCGTCGTGCAAGAGGTTCTGTAGCATTAGGACAAGGATCCTTATGTTAGGATGGGAAGCAGAATCTTCCCCCAGACCATAAGACTCCCTGCCACACGTATAAACCTCATCATATGACCTCATCATGTGTGATGCGTTATACTGTTTATTTTTTAACTTGTATATGCACCTTACTATTTGTTAATTTATCTGTGGTAATATTACCCTAGGTGTTAAGTGCATGAGTTACAGTGTGTGTACTGTGTTGTGCACCATGGGTGGACAACGAAGGAACGTTCTTTCGTTTGGTGGTATACATGTGCACAGTTGAATGACAATAAACTGAACTTCAACTTGAACTTGATTGATCAAAACATGTCCTTGTCCCACCCATTGTCCCTTCAGCATTTAATCTTAGTTGCCCCTTTAGTCACATGTCCAATGGAACCCCTGTGCAGTTCCACAAGGAGCCATCTGTCTTAGCATCTACAGGAGCTGCAAAGTGCAGAAGATTTCAGCTGTCAAAGTAGCTAACTTCCCTCCTCAGCTGAAGCCACAGACTGCAACGTGTAGGAACGGGTAAAGGAATGATAAGCAGTTGCACAAGAATTTGCATTTGTTGTTTCAACAGTTAGTCTATGAAGTTGCAATTTGTTGGACTGGCATTAAATTTGATTATTGATCCCATTTTTTGGTCTTGCACAACTGTGATTCACCATGTTAAATTAGTTACATTACAACGGTGGCTTTGTTGGTTCAAAGGTCCAATTTAATGTCAGGGAAGTGTATACAATATACATCCTGAAATGCTTTTTCTTCACAAACATCCACAAAAACAGAGAAGTGCCCCAAAGAATTAAAGACAGTCAAACGTGAGAACCCCAAAGTCCCTCCTAACTCCCCCCTCCCGTGCGTAAGCGGCAGCGAGCGACAATCCCCCCTCCCCACACTGGCAAAAAAAGCAAGCATCAGCACCACCACCGAGCACTCAAGCGTGGGCAAAGCAATAGCAAAGACACAGACTTGCAGTTACCCCAAAGACTTTGTGTTTCACCCGGCATTTGACATACCACAGGTTCTCTGCCTCCCTAATAAAGGAGAGGGAGGTGTCTTCATTTTCCCAGTGAGCAGGGAGACATAACATCTACTCACTAGTTTACCATGTTAAAAGTCTGTTACATTGCTTGTTTTTTGAGCTCTGTGCCTGAAGACCACAGCAGTAGGTTTTCTGACTCCCCGATGACACACGGGTCTCCTGCTGTAACACCAACCCTTGATCCGCCCGTCTCCAGAGCCTCAAGATCTTAGGCTTCCAAATACGAGCCGAACTCTCACTGTTATCACTGAATAAAAAGACTGGGCTCCAGTTACCCTGCAGAACTTAAAGCACTGTAAACAAGCTTGGACATCAGTGTGGAAAATACGGGGTGCGGCACTGTCCGACGTTCTGTCTTTTACTTGAGATCTTAAAATCTTAAACAGGCTCTTTTTCTTCAGTAGATGCAAGAGATTCAGAAAAGAACAGGGATTATTGCTACTATTCTACCCAATGTTTCCTCTGAATCAGATCATCTGATCATTGTCATAGCAATCTGCTCAGCATTCCTTCCTCCTCTTCCTCTTCATCCAGTGACGCTCTTTCTCTCTGCCACCTTGTTTCCAACATTCTGCAAAAGTTTATACAGAAGGTACCAAGTCACCATCAGTCTGGAGACTCAGACTTGGGTGTGGGGTGAAGTGCCATCTGGTCTGTCTAGGTACCTGAAGCACCTATTCAGCACACCAGTGTCTGAGGTTGGCAGTGCCACTCCTGAACCTCATGCTCTGGTATATAATGAGATATTATTAGCCACATTCAAAGGCAATATTTCTTATCTCCACGGAGCCAACTAGTAAGTCCAATTGGAGTTGTAATTGGTTTGTTATTAAAAATACCAAAATACAGTGAAAATTTTTGTTTTACATGAGAGGCATTGATTATGTGGATAGTCAGAGGCTTTTTCCCAGGGCTGAAATGGTTGCCACAAGAGGACACAGGTTTAAGGTGCTGGGGAGCAGGTACAGAGGAGATGTCAAGGGTAAGTTTTTTACTCAGAGAGTGGTGAGTGCGTGGAATGGGCTGCCAGCAACAGTAGTGGAGGCGGATACGATAGGGTCTTTTAAGAGACTTTTAGATAGGTACATGAAGCTTAGTAAAATAGAGGGCTATGGGTAAGCCCAGTAATTTCTGAGGTAGGGACATGTTCGGCACAACTTTGTGGACCGAAGGGCCTGTATTGTGCTGTAGGTTTTCGATGTTTCTATGCCATCTACACAGGTCATTCCAAAAAATGAGTACATTGAGAGGGTACATAAGGAAAGACAATAACAGAATGCAGAATGAAGTGTTACAGTTACAGAGGAAGTGCACAGCAGGTGGGCAAGTAAAGTGCAAGGACCAAACTGAGGTTGATTAAGAGATCAAAGGTTCATCTTTATCGTATGAGATCTGTTCACAAGTCTTATAACTTCAGAGTAGAAGTTGACCTTAAACCTGATGGTATATGTTTTCAAACTTCTGTATCTTCTGCCCGAAGGAGGAAAAAAAGGGAATGACTTGGGTGGCAGGGTTAACACAGAACAAAGGCATCATAGTACCTGCCTGGGAATTTGCTCTGATTGGAGATGGGCTGTTGTGGATGATGTGTAGGCCCTTGCAGATGATGAATGCTCCTCGGTGATGTGTGGCTGCTTTGATTGCCTTGTGCGTTCAGAAAAACTTAACAGTAACCCCATGTATGCTGACTGCGCCCGTCGTCAACAGGCGACCCATCGGCCTTCTGCTGCTTCAGTCTGTGAGATGCTGCATATGTTTTGCACTCAGTCCCTGAAGGATCCCAGAGCAAATAATCTGAGGGATCTCGGCTGACAGCCGACAGTGTAGGGTGGTCAACCCTTCTGCAAAGTCAAAGTTGAGTTTATTGTATGTGCAAGTATGTTTGTTGTATTGAGTTTAAGTATGTGTAAGCACGGGTGCAATTATAAGCTTACCTTCAGCAGCGTCACACTGAAACACAAGTCATACAAAATTATACAAGGAGCAATTAGGAAAAGAGTCAAGGTCTATTGTTGTGCAAAGTGGTCTTTCCTGCACTGAGATAGTGATTGGGTTGCTGGTGCTGATGTCACCTGACCTATTTAATGTTTCAGGCATTTTCAGATTTATTTCAGAATTCCAGCATCTACAGTTGTTCTGATTAATCGGCCCCCAGCTAATACCCTCACCTCCTCAGATTCTGCTGCATGATTTCCGTCAGAAAGCAAATCACTGCTGCATCCAAGGCTCTTGATTTGTGCATTGTTCCCTTCTCTGGGTCCTAATTCCTGCAGCAGAAGCACAGGCAGGCTGATGTGGCCATGGAGATCTACAAATTAGGACTCAAGGGGTTATCAAAGACTACAAAGTTTGCAAACTTTGTTGCAATTCTAAAAAGCCTTTCCTCAGTCTTCGCAATTCCCTTCGTATAAAACCCATGTGCTGCGAGCCTTCCACAGACTCAACCCAGAGGCTGCAGTGTTCATTACATGATTTGAGTGTTAAATCTTTGTCCCCATTACACTGCCACGTCTTTTTCCAACTTGGTTTCACTGGCACCGAGCAGCCATAGACACCCATGTTCCAAACTTAAGTTAATATTGCTCTCAACAAGAAAATGATACATGGAAATGTTCAGCCTCCCTTCTCCCACACCTTAACATCTTCAGGTAAAATGTGGGAGTTGGAATGTGACTTTGTTTCCAGTTTGCCATTTCTAGCACTCATTGATTTCAAACCCTTCAAGGCACATGAATTTTAATTTACACCCTGCCTTTGAATTTGATTTGTTCATTTCTCAACTTAACTGCAAAATGGAACAAGTAGAAGTATTTGAGGCAGTTCCTAAGTATTTGACGACATAAATTGATTAGAACTTGATCAGATTAGAATAGATGCTTTCTCAGCATCCGACATGAACCCACTTTGAAGACGGGTGAAAGTCAATTAATGTGGATCACCACTTGCTATTCTGTCCAGTCAGGACTAGGTTCAGTATGATAAGCACCTTCCCACCTTAGTGGATGATTGCAAGGGTTATAGAGTCGCAGGGGTGACTCGGTACTGCCAACCATTACAAAACTAGGAACACATTGCGCTTCTTTCCTCAGAATTTAATAGGACTCCATGGATATCAGGAGACTTCAGTGAGACTACAGTTTGCCCAACTGTCATCCAAAGATTGAGCTTCGACCAAGAGGTAGTACTTTCTCCTGCATTAAGCTGCTGAGGTACCCATTCATTCTGTGACTCCAGCTGACAACACTCTGTCAGTGAAAGCATAGTATGGATGTCAATAGGTCATGCAGAGAGGGTGAGCTGAAGGGCCAGTTTTCATGTTGTCTTGCAATGACTTTATGCTTCAGTTTCCTCGGCAGAACTTCTTCCTAAGTGGCTCGTGCACATAGAGCACTGCAGCACAGAAAGAGGCTTTCGGACAATCTAGTCTGTGCCATCCTGGTCTTCTGCATAATCTCATCTACCTACACACAAACCGTAGCCCTCCATACCTCCCTCGTCCATGTACATATCCAAACTTCTCTTAAATGTTACGATGACCAACTGGTCATTTACAAATGTTTTATTGCAGACAACTAACATTGGGACCTTTGTGAAATCCTATTCCAGCAGCCTCACGCAGAAAGCTATTCCTTGGTACCAAGCACAGCCTAACCCGCACAGCCTCCTTGGAGTGTTCAGAGTGGCATGACGGGGCAGGTGGAAGAGTGTCATTGACAGGGCCCTTGAAGCTTTAATAATATTGAGTTACATTAATTGGAGATTTCATTGAGAAGGAAGAAATGGCTGAGGCAGAAGAAATAACAGGTACATGGTAGGAAAGGTTTAGAGGGATGTGGTCAAGTTGGGCAAATGGGACTAGTTAAAATGGGCAGTTTGGTCAGAATAGACAATGGGCTGAATGTTTCCATCTTGGATTACTCTCTGACTGAATAAGGAGAAACCAAAAACCAAACAAATCAGCATGCCAGCTGTGAATCCCCGGGAAAACCCCATCTTCTTCAGAGGAGCAGCCCACGGTGTCAATCAGGAATTGTTGGAATGGAGTCAGAGTGCAACACATATGGAGAGTAAGCAAATGAGGCTCTTCCTTCATAAAGTTGACAATGCTATAATTAGTCTTCATTTCAGCCAACAGTCCTGCATGTTTTTGCCACCGTTATTCAATCAGACCCTTTTTTGACAGGGACTGACAGCTGAAATGGAGCAAAGCCACAGCCAGAGACTAACGGAGCTGACCACCCGCCACCATCAGGAGCTGGAGAAGGAGACCAAGCGCCTTAGGATTGCTAATCAGCAGGCTGAGAGAGTACTGGAGGCCAAGGAACGAGCCCATAGAAAACGCGTGAAAGAACTTGAAGAACAGGTATATCTTTCCTATGCCTAGTTTACCTGGTCTACCAAGGACAATGACTGATAGTAAACCACAATATGTTATTTTCAAATTCTCACCTGTGAGAGATGAGAGAAATTGACAGGTTTAAAATTGAGATAAAGCTAGGCAAGATAACACAGATGGGTATTTTTGTTGGTAAGTATAGTGATAGGAAACGGAGATTTTAGGTAAGTAACATAGAATGAGATTAGAGTGTCACTAGAATGTGGACTGCTTTGTAATATGGTAAGCAATCCCAGCATTCCAAACATTCCTGAAACATCAAACGAAAATGGAGACTCTAGGAAAATGGAATTAATTTTGGGGAGAAGAAAATGAGCGAATATCAGATCCTGAAATTCAGAGCAGGGAAGACGATCTTCAGTACTAAGGTTAAAATGGATCTATGTCTCTGAAAATATGTCTGCTGCCATATTTCCTATTCATTCATTATACCAGCACAGCTAAATATTTAATTTTACTGTTCCAGGAATTGGCTGTCCTTACACTGAAATCTACTGCCAATAAGGAAGCATTTAGCTTTCCCTTAAGTTCTGTGACTATGTAGAATATCTGCCACAGTAGGAATACTACAGTTGCCAAAGGTAGCCCTGGGCTAGGAGAGGAGTATTGTGAATTATCCAACATTACCAGTTTGATTGCTATCCATACCCCATTATTATTATGCTGTCAAATTATCATAAAGATTCACGATAAGCTGACAGTCACTGTGAAACTTGTTCTGCCTTACTGCCTACATAAAAGGATAAGAAAGTGGCAGCAAGCATTAAGGAATAAGCCAGAAAAGTAGACGATGTTTGTAGCAAAAAGAATTCTGGAGATCTTTTTTGGTCTACTGACTAGATGGGAAGAAATGAAGTTTACTGGTAAAAAAAATTTGATTGAACAGTATTGAGTCTTGGTTGAAAACAGTCAGATTGAAGGGATGCCTTTGGGCCTAGCTGCCACTAACTGAAGAAACATAAATTTTCAATAGTTGTTCTGGTTTTGTATTTCACTGTTTATCTAATCCAGGAGATTGAATCAACATGAATTGATTCAAATTGAATTTTCTCCCCTCTTGTTGGGAAAGGGAGAGAGAGAGCCTGTGGTATGTTGAATTGTCAGGGTGAATGATCAATTTTTACTGTACTGCAGATCATGGTCTTTCTTGGGGGTTTTGCTTGGTGGGTGGAGGGTGCTGAATCCTTTTTTGTCAGGGAGGGGGGATGGTGTTGCTTTGCTGCTGCTTGTGCATGGGAAGGGAGCAATAGGAGGGCCTGGGGTTCTAACATATTCACTGTCACTCATTCATTGGGGCTCTTTTCTGTTTTTGTGGATGTCTGCAAAGAACAAGAATTTCAAGTTGTATATTGTATACATTTCTCTGATATTAAGTGGAACTATTTTGACTCGGATTCAATGAAAAGTATGTTCAACGGGCATTATTGACTGTTGCCTTAAGCCAACTAACCACTTGTTCTGCTTGCTTAGGTAGCTATCCTGCAGGAGCAGTTGGACCGGGAGATGAGGAAAAGACAAGTCTATATTTCACAAATGCTTAAATCAGGAAAGTAGCTGGGAAGCAAATCAAGTTCCATCCAATGGAAACTGGGGAATAATCTTAAATATTCAAGGCAAAGTCATTCAATGGATGAATGTTCAACTGAATGGTCACATTTATATGGCCATCATCTTGAAAACAACAGCTCTTGAAACCTTTTGCTTGAACTGCAAATTACAGAATATGTATAGGGCAGTTCCTCACACTGATTTGTGGGCAGAGTTCATAAGGTCTTTCTGACATCCTCTTTCTGATTGGACTTCTGGCCTACAAAAACCAATGAGGATTCTGACCCCACAGCTACAGCAGACATTCCTGCGCCTTCTCACATCTAATTTCAATACTGTGAAAAGACTGATCTTTTGAATCTTCCACAGTGGGGAATCTCTGTGAAACCTTCCCAACAACCACTGACCTCAGTCTCTGTCGAGACAGAGTCTGTTTACATTCTTGACGTGGCATTTTCCAGCTGGTAACTGTATTCACTTGTCCTGTTTGCTCACTTAAGTATCCATAGCTCTGCTTCTGAAATTCAAAGACTAACATTCCCAGGGAAGTACATGAAACATTCTTAACCATTGCACAAGCCTTCTGTTTGCTACCCTGCTCTTCTGGTTTCATGGATGAAGTTTCTCTCTGTGACCCAGAACAGTTCCATTGGATGCTACCTGACTGGACCAAGAGTCATGGGCTTCATTGAAATCATGGTGAGAAGTGGGCATTCTGCACCTTTAGCTGATGCTCTGCTAAACCCTAGAATCCCACAGCTCAGAGAGGAATGGTTGATCAGCGTGAAATCATAGACCCCTGTAATAACACCAGTCAAAAAGAAACACATTAGCCCTACCTTGTGATTACAAGTGTTCCTACATTGTACTGGGATAGCCTAGCAGGGAAGGAGACCCAAAGTTTGGCAAAATCTGCAGAGCTGTTCCTCGGCATAATGTTAACCTTGTTCCTGTTAGCTGGTGTTGAAATGACAGTATAATTTAAATTTTGCATTATAGATGAAATTTCCATTGATTCCAACTGCTGGTCGGTCACTAATTTCAGGGCAAACAAAATCAGGTTCAGGTGCGAGCAATCCTACCTTCTCCTGCCCTACTCCTCTGCTTCACTCTCTGCTCCCTCCATCAAATAGCTTAGCAACAGCAAGAGCAACTATAGAAGGCAAAATACAGTGTAAACTGGGTGATGACAGGTCAAAGCTGATTTTTCTTTCCATGTGCTTAATCTCAGGGCAGTTTTGCACATAGCTCATTTTACAATCTGTTCAACATCCAAAAGGCCAAGTGTTTATGTGTGTACAATTCACAGCAAAAGGGTACTGAGAATAGTCATTAGTGGCAACGTTACAGCCAGTAGGCACTGAACAGCACAGTTTCCTTCCCTGCACTGTTGAGGATCAGTAACTTACATGGAGCTTCTGTCTGTACTTAAATTGGCAGCCAGGATGGTGCAATACATCAGCTAGGGATAACACTCCAGAACTTTAGAACATAGAACAGTACTGCACAGTACACAGCCTGCAGCCTACAGTGTTGTGACAACCTTTTAACATAATCCAAGATTAATTTAACCCTTCCATCCCACATTGCCCTCGATTCATCCTTCATCCATGTGCCTATAAGAGTCTCTGAAATGTCTCTAATTTACCTGCTTCTACCACCACCTCTGGCAGTGTGCTCCATGCACCTACCACGCTCTGTGTAGAAAGAAACTCCCTCTGACGTCCTATTCTACTTCCTTCCAATCCCCTTAAAATTATGTCCTCTCTCATTAGCCATTGTCCGCTTAGGAAAAACATACAGACTATTCACTCTATCTATGCCACTTATACATCTCTATCAATTACCTCTCGCCTCCTTCATTCCAAAGAGAAGCCTCTAGCTTGCTCATTCTTTCCTCATAAGACACGCTCTTTGATCCAGGCAGCATCCTGCTTAATTTCCTCTGCACCCTCTCTAAGCTTCTAAACCTTTCCTCTAATGAGATGACCAGAACTGAACTTTACCATGGGAGTTAAGGAATGAACCGCATTAATTGTAAATAATGCTGCAAATGCACAGCTGGACAGCCAGCATCCATGGGAATAGAAACAGAGTTAGTGTTTCAGGTAGAGCACCATATTCACTTAGAAACCCTCAATCAAAGACCTGACAATTAAGCCATATTAATCCAAGAATGGATTCTAACATCAAACTGTACATTGACTATGGAGGGCTATTTAGAAGATGTCATGTCATACTCCCTAGTAAGATACAGGAAAAAATAAATCAGCTGTTAACAGATAACATTGAATTGATTCTTCAGTCTAAACAAAAAAAAATCACATCCAACATCCACATCCATGTGATCCAACAATCACATCCACGCTAGCAATGTTAAAACAGAGTTTTGTTACCATCCAAGATAAGGGTTTCATGTTTCCACACGTCTAGTTGGTGTGGTTCTCCATTGTTAAGTATGCAAGGTTTTTACTTTCCTTGATATCTGTCACTGTGTTGCATTTAATAGTTATCTCTGACCATGTTAGTGTTATTGCATCTTTATTTCCTCCTGGAACAAAGAGCTGTTAAAGTTGAAATCCAGCATTGCCTAATCATGATATCTGATTTTATTTGTGGCACATACAAATTGCTGGAGGAATTCTATGGAGAGGAATAAAGAGTCAACTTTTCGGGCTAAGACCCTTCCTCTCTATAGATGCTGCCTGACCTGCTGAGTTCCTTCAGCATTTTATGTGCGTCATTCTGGATTTCCAGCATCTGCTGAAACTCTTGTGTTTTTGGACTTAGCTCTTCATTTTTCCTACTCTTTCCAACCTCGCTCTTAATGAAAGCAGTCCTAGTGCCAATGTACCACAAATGATGCTAGATCTCCATCAAGGTCCCACTAAGCTGTCTTGTAGAACTGGAGTCATTCCTTGATGAGGTGACAGTCCAATTTGGCCTAATTAACTAGCCAATCTGTCAGTTCATTGCCGGATATTGCTTTTGATGCATGAACTCCCTAGAACCTTTAACTCTATGCAACAAAATGGGGGTGGATATTTGCATACTGAAAAACAAAAGGTTCAAAGTATGTATGTAGTATACAACTCCTGAGATTCTTCTTCTCCAGAGAGCCATGAAACAAAGAGAAGCCATGGAAGTCAATTCAAAGAGATAGAGCAAATCCACACCCTCACACAAATCACAATCAACTCTACCCCCTCAGAATGCAATAAGACCATCGGTCCCCAAATCCACCTCCCCCCGCACAAAAGAACAAGAGCATTGAACCCCCCTGACCCCCTACCCCCACACAAAAAAAGAGGAAAAATATGTAATTATATCAATACAGCAGAGGGAGAACTAATATCTATGCTCAACCCTTTACCCACCCTTCCCATAAAATGCTGTCAATATTTTAAAATCAGCTGCTCCACTGAGAGAAACAAGAACTTTTATTCATTTTTGTTCCTTTTTACTGGCGATGTTTTAGATCCATGCTGACCAATTGTATCGGTGTGTATGTTTGATAGACTGAGTGGCTACTATCCGGTCAGGATTTGTGTTTGATAGCTTGATTTAGTATTGTGTTTCACTCTTCAATTAAATATAGGTTAAAACATGCACCCAGCTATAATTCTAGTAACCAAGCAAATTCAACAAGAATTCATGTGATATCTTTGTATAGTTTTGTAAAGTGATTATAATTAATTTTTTTTAATCAATAAAACTGGTTGTAATGTGGTTTTAATCAAATGTGTCTGAGTTATTCTGTATGTAATCTTCTCATATATGGGCTGCAGTACTGAATTACTGAGCGTGCATTTAACTATTGGCCTAGCTTAGCTAATTGCATGTTGATTGACCATGACATTTAAGTTAGCCAAAGTATTCATTGAACTCTCTTTTGAAATCTTGTTCTGAATCTACTTCCACCACCCTTCCTGGCACCATGTTCCAGATCATAAATAAATTGTCCTCAATTCCAATTTCTTTTCCCAATTATCTGCAAATAGATTTTGTTTTCCTCCATCCAGTGAAAACATATGTGCAGTTAAGTTTCACCAAAAAAAACTGTTGTCTGCTTCTGTTGTCATGAAACATTAAATTTAAGAATTTGAAGACGGAAGGATTTTTGAATTCAATAAATCATGTAATCATTTTAAGTTATGGCAATGATCAATTACACAGGAAAGAAAATATCAATGTCCTATTTTCCATTTCCTTTATAACTGTGCAAAATGCACATGACATAATGCTGCCTGGTGAATATCAGCTGTCTACTTAACCATGGGGTGAATCACAAGGAAGCCTCACCTGATATTATTAAACAAGGGTCACCGCAGAGAAATCGAGATTGTAACCCCAATAGACTTCTCACTTAGCCTGCCAATTGTGAATGCCCCAGCTAAGATAGCTAAACTCGGTGGTCCCAAGAATATAAATCATTTGGTGTAGGCTCTCCCCACTTAGCTGCAGGAGCAACTTAGTTTGCTCACTTAGAAAAGATTTATATAGTTCAAAAACATCTATACCGCTCTGAATTTGGGTCCAGGAAAAACCTTGCAAAAATAAGTAAAATGCAAAGTCCCAGATCTAACTAACTTCTTGTTTTGCTGCTATGCTTCTGCACAGCTGTTGTGAGAGTGGTGAACGTAGAGTGCTGCGTGATTTCAACTGTACACAGCAAGCTCTTGCCACAGCTGTCAATCCCATGTGCCCAAGGGAAGGCATGATTACAACATTGGCTCAATTCACTGCGAGAATTCCGAGAATGAAAGGCTCCTTGTTTTTGGGAAGCTTATGTCTGAAGCCAGGAATTCCTTTTGCACACCCTTGTTGCTCTGAAGTTCTTGCTGTTGATACAACAACTAGTTGTGGATTGTAAACTAGGGAAGTGCAATAGCCAATCAACTTCCTGCACTGATTTCAGGTTAACCTGTTAAACCGCTGCCCTGCAGCTCCTCAACCAAACACAGGTTGTGGACCACAACTTCGAAGAGCTTATATTGTTAAGGAAATACCTGTCCTCCTTGCTTTGCACTGCAAACATATTTTTGTTGGACCTTGTCATCTGCGGATTGATGGTAGCCACAATCTGTTTCAGAATGGAAAGGAAGCAGCGCAATTAATTATAACATTGGTTATATTGAATATGTGTATCAACATTTCTGGGACTTCACAACAAGTGCTGTTACAAATGAAGAGGTGGTTTCCATTTCTCTGTTCTTAAAGAGGCTTGAAATAATAGAGTAATTAGGCATTAACAGCTGTAGCTGGTAAAACTGCCAAAGATTAGTTAATCTGAGCATTAGGTATGAACTAGGGTCATTAAAGATTGGATGCAATCTATATTATTACACAAAAAGCAAGATGGACTCAAATTGGCAAAGTATACATAACATGATAAATTGGAACAAACACAACAGCTTAAAGAATGCTGGTAAAAAGTGTGGGTGTTTGGATGGTGGAAAAGTTCATGGTTCAACAATCCAGTGTTTTTAGTTAAATAATCTCACTTACCTGCCTCCATAATTCCAAAAAAAAACATTTTCTTCATCCCTTTAAATTGTCTATTGCACTCATCTTACATAGTGACCATCCCTCAGGATAATTCCCATTTGGGTGAATTTGTTGCAGGACTCTTCTCATCTATAACTTCACTACTTTATCTTAAAACTGGAGTCCCTCATTAACACCGCCTATTATTGTCACCTTTATGGCCTTCTTAATTTCAGCAAAATCCATTCGCATTATACTGCAGCATATGAAAGTCTCCCACTACTTCCTACACCCAATAATAGTCAACACTTTGAGATTACACATAAAAATCTCAATACTGTTTATAAAATACTTTAAACAGCAATCTCTCGCAGATAACAGTAGAACAGCACACAAAGTAGCCTGGGGTAAACATAGACTTGAAAGTCGGCACAGTTTTTTGTAGTTTATTCTCATCATCCACTTTCTTTCTCAGTTATTTTGGTCATCATTTCCTAGCTTCTGTGATTATTGCCACTACTAACCTCCGCAATATTGTATTCCTTTTCTGTCAATTTGATGCCATCTCTTTTTGCCACAGATAGATTATTCTCTTGTAGTATTGTTATTTCTCAATGGATTACATATTTTTAAGATTTAACAAATATTTTTGTTAGTGGTAGCTTTACTATCTTGCCTTTTAATCTATTTTCCTGGTCAATTCCTCCATAATCCTACTTTTAACTTAAGACACCATCTTCAGAATGGAGTTGTTTTCTTTTCACATGCTCAGTAAAATTCTGTCATGTTATGATTACTCTTTCCCAAAAGATGCTTTACACGATGTCTGTAAGCAACGCCGTCCCATTATGTATGACTTGTTCTTGTTTGCCTCCACATAGTTCCAAGAAAGTGTACCAAATATGTTCTCTAGACACATTAGCAGGACTACCTAGTTCTGATGAAGGGTCTGAAACTTTAGCTTTCCTTCTCCAACGATGGTAACTGATCTGGAGAGTTTGCTGTTTTAATTTCAGATTTTCACATCTGTAGTTTTCTTTTGTTTATTTTCATTCAATCCTTGGCATCCTAGGCTCAAACCTCCGCTATCACAAGATTAGGTCAGAGTTTTGAGATTGGGAGTAGATTTACTCCTGAGAGCCCTGGGCTTAGACCTTTGCTTTTTCATTTTATTTAAAATGTCCTGTGTTTGGACCCAGGTTTAGTCCTAAATGTCCTGGGTTCAGACTTGAGCAATTCTAGCAAGACCAGAATGTACTGGGTCTGGATCTAAGTTTAGACCAAAGTGTTCTGAGCTCAGACACAAGAAGTCCCAGGCTTAGTTCAGTATTTCCTGTTTTAGATTTGGGCTTCTGCAGTTGTTTGAATTTCTCAGTCCTCTCTTTTTGCCTCTCACATTTTGTTTTCAAAAACTTGAGAATGAGTGTTGTTTTTTGAATACTTCAGAGCTTTTCTCATATAAAATGCTCAGAACAGAGCAAGACATTCAGCCCACACAACACACAGAAAATGCTGGTGGAACACAGCAAGCCAGGCAGCATCTATAAGGAGAAGCACTGTCGACGTTTCAGGCCGAAACTCTTCGTCAGGACTAACTGAAAGGAAAGATACTAAGAGATTTGAAAGTAGTGGGGGGAGGGGGAAATGCAAAAGGATAGGAGAAGACCGGAGGGGGTGGGATGAAGCTAAAAGCTGGAAAGGTGATTGGTGAAAGTGATACAGAGCTGGAGAAGGGAAAGGATCATGGGACGGGAAGCCTCGGGAGAAAGAAAGGGAGAGGGGGGGAGCACCAGGGGAAGATGGAGAACAGGCAGGGTGATGGGCAGAGAGAGAGAGAAAAAAAACAAAAGACTAAATATGTCAGGGTTGGGGTAAGAAGGGGAGGAGGGGCATTAACAGAAGTTAGCGAAGTCAATGTTCATGCCATCAGGTTGGAGGCTACCCAACTGGTATATAAGGTGTGGTTCCTCCAGCCTGAGTGTGGATTCATCTTGACAGTAGAGGAGGCCATGGATAGACATATCAGAATGGGAATGGGACGTGGAATTAAAATGTGTGGCCACTGGGAGATCCTGCTTTCTCTGGCGGACCGAGCATAGGTGTTCAGCGAAACGGTCTCCCAGTCTGCCTCGGGTCTCACCAATATATAAAAGGCCACACCGGGAGCACCGGACACAGTATACCACACCAGCCGACTCACAGGTGAAGTGTCGCCTCACCTGGAAGGACTGTCTGGGTGCTGAATGGTGGTGAGGGAGGAAGTGTAAGGGCAGGTGTAGCACTTGTTCTGCTTTAAGTGATATGTGCCAGGAGGGAGATCAGTGGGAAGGGATGGGGGGGGGGGGGGGACGAGTGGACAAGGGAGTTGCGTAGGGAGCGATCCCTGCAGAAAGCAGAAAGGGGGGGGAGGGAAAGATGTGCTTGGTAGTGGGATCCCGTTGGAGGCATTCAGCCCATTTGGTCCATGTCACTGTTTGTGTTTATATGTGGCTCTACCAGGCTTTATAATCAAACCCTCTCATCATATCTTTCTGCTCTGCGATTCATCAGTGTGTTTGTTGAAATTCTCCTTGAATGAACAAGCAGTATTCATGTTAATTACTCCCAGTGGTAGTGAAATAAAGTAGTACATGGAACATGGGAAATTAGAAACTTGTGTCACTGTGCTAGGGTTGTGGTATTGTGACCAACTTCTTTCACAGATGCCAGAATGTTGTACAATATTGCAGATTCAAAATAGCAACATGAGATTACCTTTTAATTTGGCCTTTGGAACTAATGGCAACCTTGCAATTTCTGAAATGGGACTTGATAAATAAACAAAGTACTAATTGAATTGGACAATTAGGTTAAACTGAAATAGTAGAATTGAATGGGTGGCAGAGTGGAGATAAGTCCCTACCAAAGGAGGTGTAAGGCACTCCTTCCCTCCGCCTTTGCTTGCAGGGCTTCTTTGGGCAAGGTATAGCCTCCTGATCAGATTCAAGTGAAGCAGGCAGTAGATGATTGTATGAACAGCTGATGCAGATCACAAGTCCTGGCTGTGCAATCACTGACACCAGGCAGATAATCTCTAAAGAGTATTGATAATGGCTGGGTTCACTTGTCTTGTAAAGACACTGCCCAGAAGAAGGTAACAGCAAACCACTTCTGAAGAAAAAATTTGCCAAGGACAATCATAGTCCAAGACCATGATCGCCCATGTCATGTGACATGCTATATGATGATGATGAATGATCTTCCATGTAATAGACCTTTAAGGTGTTGGTTAACAAATTACTAGTTACCTTGGTGTTATTGATAATTAAAACAAATACTACATATCTGGTCTATTTCCCTCAAATTGCTTAACCCAGAGCAGCCTAAGATTAGTAACTAGGCTAATTAATGTCAAGTTTTATAGAAGGCAAAACTCTAGGTGTAAGAGCTGAGTTTTTCATTCCCATGTGTAATGTAAAATTTTTTTGTGTTACGATCGACATTCCCCACTCTGCTCCAGCAAATTTAGAAGATGAGGTGATGCATATATTTCCTAAGTCTGTGAAAAGATCTTGTAAGTCAATGGTTAACACTTTCTGATGGAGCTAGAGTTGCCAGTGTCTGGTTTTTCTTGAAGAGCTCTTGACTTAAAGATTAATCTCCTACAAACAACTGTTAGAAAGTTTATTGCATCGACAAATGTCAGCGTGAAACTGCATCGCCCAGAAAATGGATGCAGAAAATTAGTCTGTTCAACTTCTGGTGCAGCACATCAACTTAATATTGTCTGCTCATTCCAAGGGTTTCACCTCCAATATCACTAGCTACTCCTCAGCAGCTGACACTCAGAACAAGTCCCAACTTGTGATTGCCTCTTGACATTTAACATTGGCCTCTGCTTTAAACCCAGATTATGCTGACTGTATCAGCATTATTCAATGAACCTAAGGACCTGTTTCCATGCTGTATAACTCAATGAGTGTGCGTATGCCCTAAAAGGAAGTCTCACACAGGGTCTGCAGCAGGTGCTGGAGGTCATTATGCTTGCCAAAAGACATCGCAAAGGAGAGTGTGGACTCCGCAGATTTCCAAGGCCGGATACATGTTGAGGGGTAGTGTTGGGGCGGGTGGATGGAAGAACCAGATGCTGATTCTCCAGGGGCTAGGGGACAATGAGATATGAGTAGGAGGAGATAGCCCATCAGGATCAGACTACCTAAGTAAATTCAACAACCTCATAGTCATTGCCAAACTATAACTCATTAACTATATAAACTCACTCTGACTGGGACAATTCCAGTGGAAAAGACAGAAAATTCCAGTGGATAAAAATCGTGAATAATTATCTATTCACCAGCACCCTTACAATTTCAGAGTACAAGGATCTGACCAGGAACTGGTTGGGTTCCGGCACCCTAGAGTTCACCAGTACATCATCTTATCTAATATTAATTACCTTTAGTTTATCACTCCTATTCAAACCTTGTTCCTCACAACTTGCAAAGGACTATTTCTTGCTTTCTACAGATCATTTTAATAACTATTTCTTTTTTCCCATTTGCTCATTGGGCTACTATCTCCAAAGAACTTCTGTTTACCTACACGAATGCCATCCTTTTCTTGCTTATAGAAACTGTTCAGTATTCTGTGTTAACTTTGCTACTTTGCTGTCATGATTTAACTTCTTCCCCTTTATTCACAAACAAAAGAAAGCCTGCAGGTGCTGGAAAGCAAAGTAATGCACATAAAATGCTGGAGGAATTCAGCAGGCCAGGCAGAATCTGTGGGAAAAGGGTGAAAGGCAGCATCTACAGAAAAGAGCAAACAGTCGACGTTTTGGGCCAATACCCTTCGTCAGGACTGGGAAAAGAGATGAGAATTCAGAGAATGAAGATGGGGGAAGGGGAGGATGAAGTACAATGTGGCAGGTGATAGGTGAAACTGGGAGGGGAAGGGTTTCCTCTCTCTCAGCTTATTTCCTTACCTGCCCATCAACTCCCTCTGGTGCTCCTCCCCCTTTCCTTTGTCCATGGCCTTCTGACCTCCCCTGTCAGAGTTTCCCTTCTCCAGTCCTTTCACCAATTGACTTCCTAGCTCTTTACTTCACCCCCCCCCCACTGCCCCCTCATTGGTTTCACCTATCATCTTCTACCTTGTGCTTCTTTTTCTCCTCACCCGACCTTCTCAGTCTGATTTCTCATTCCTTTTCCCAGTCCTGATGAAGGGTTTCAGCCCAAAATGGCGACTATGTTCTCTTCTCCGCAGATGCAACCTGGCCAGCTGAGTTCCTCCAGCATTTTGTGTGTATTACTTCCTTTATTCAATTCCTTTGGTTATCATTTTGTTTGTGGCCTTAACTTTCCCAGCCCTCGGGTTTGCTATATTTTATTGGGAATATTTTAAGCCTTTTACTTTAATCTGAAGTTATTTGTGCAATGTAAAACAATCATCCACCTGTGGTTTTTTTTTTTGCAACATTGCCCTCAATATTTCCCATTCCTTTTGTTCTGTCTTTGTGCTCAATTCATGCTGCCACTTGCTCTCTCCTTCTCTCAGATGATTCTTTTCATTCTTGCTGTGCATTTTAACACTTACTGATTCCACATTCAAGCTTCCAAGTCCATAGCTCCCTGAAAGTGACTGCAAAAGTTGTTAGAGTGGTAAACAGGGTGTGTGGCATGCTTTGCCTTTATTAGTCGAAGCATTGAGTTAAAGAGCCAAGAAGTTATGTTGCAGCTTTATGAAACTATGATTAGGTGAATCTGAAGTATTGCATTCAGCTCTGATGACCCTGTTACAGGAAAGATGTGAAGAAGGTGCAGAAGATGTTTACCAGAATGCTGCTTGGATTAGAGGGTGTGTGTTCTGAGGGTAAATTGGACAGGCTGGGGTTGTTTGTCTAAAGCGATGGAGGCTAAGGGGAAATCTGATAAAAGTTTATAAAATTATAGAGACATGGACAGACAACCATCATCTTTTTCACAGGTTGAAATATCTGAGACCAGAGGACATGCTTTTAAGGTGAGAGGGGAGGTGAGCAGGGCAGGTTTTTTATAGACAGTGATGTGTGCCTTAGAATACGCAACCAGCGATACAGCGATGAAGACCGATACATTAAACGGATTTAAGAGGTTTTTAGTTGGCAGATGGATATGCAAGGAATGGAGAGATAGGGACCATGTGCAGACAGTGGGCCAAAGGGCTTATCCTGTTCTCTGTTCTATATTCTCCCTTAAAAGTGTTCTGAGTGCTTGATTTTGCCTGTCCTTAATCAGGCTGCTGCTCGTAACCCCATTCTTCCCCATTACTTGCACTGTTGCCCCCTCCACCCATTCCATTTATGCCCATTTTGCCTCCAGGCCTCTGCCTTGTGATGGGTAGCTGGCGCAGAGCGTGCAGCAGAATCAGAACACCACACGAGCTGCCAGGATATTGAAAGCCTTTTATCGTAACATTTTTTTGGATCTGAGCTTCACCTGCATTTAATGGCTGTCCCCAGTTGCCCTCGAGATGGTGATGGTGAGCAAATTTCCTGAACTCTGCGGTCATTCTCTTTGTGATATTCACAATGTGCTGCCAGCGAGGGAACTCCTGGGATTTCAACCCAACAACTGCGAAGGACTGGCAATATATTTCCAAGTCATGACGACATGGAGGCAAAGCAACTGTGTCTGCTATGTTTGTGGTGCTGGGAAGCTGAGTGACAATAACACACGGGAGAGATGGAGAGGTGAGGAAGAAACATGCAGCTGCTTATTTTACTTGTAGGTCTTCCACCCAGAATGTCCTCTCAGTATGTAAATACACAGGGAACCTGGACAGCAACCGTAAGGGTCAAAATATACATGAATACATATCTCTCCCCACTTGTTTTTAAAGTTTCTCCCCTTTCCCATACACCGAACAGCTTCTGATCTATTAACATTCAATTGAGTAATCATCAAATTCAACCAACTATTTTTTTCTCTAAACTAGGGAAAGAGCTAGTAGACAGCCTGTACTCTCAAGTGTAACCCAGGGGATAATTCTGCCCCGTGTGCTGAGGGTTAGTCATTAAAATAGAGATTCAATCTGTCTGGAGGCCATCTGTTCCTGTGAGGGTACCGGTGACCTGGGGACGATGCCAAAGTCGTTTTATCTCCTGGTGGTGTACACTATGTATAGATCTTGGCTTGGGTACTGCATTGTCAGTACGGGATACCTCAGAAAGCATGTGTGATGGAGGAGTGCTGGCTATGTCATTTGAAATTAACATAGTTCTAGAGTAATCTCAGAATCCTGTCCCATTTTTACTGGGTAAGGATTGGTCAGTTTGTGTTGGTTTTCAGTAGCCTCAGAAGTGGGCAACAGCTGGTCAACATACCTTCTCCAGATGTTGTGATTGCTAGTTTCCACTGTGTGTGACACAGAACCAGTTTGTGCCACCACCAATGCAAGTACGCAAATTCCAGGCAAGTACTCCCTATCCTGCTGTGAAACTTCTGTATTTTGCTTTGGCGCACCTCTCTGCTTGGGTTTTCTGTTCATTTAGCCCAATCTGTTTTGTGTTCTGGGGTCAAAGCAGGTTAAGCCAGTGTGAAGCATCAGTGCAGTGGCTGGAGCCATTTTGGTGGTGGCATGAGGTATGTTGCAGAATATCATCAAAAATGTGCTAAGACACTGGTTGATGGATCCACTTCCCAATTAAGTCTTCAGTGCTTGTTTCATTGCTTGTATGAATCATTCAGCAAGGTCACTAGTGAATAAATGATTTGGTGCTGACTCGATGTGCTGAATACCTTTTACTTCTATAAATGCTTTGAACTCTTCAGACAGGAGTTGTGGGACATTGTCACTTACAAGCTGTTGAAGAAGCCCAAAACACCGGAAGATGGAGCGTAGTTCCTCAATGCACTTTTCAGATGTAGTGCTCTTCATGATGGCAACCTTGGGCCAATTACTGGATATGTCCACTGTGACCATCTACATGTCCTGCAAAATCTATAATATGTGAATCCTCTGCCATGGTACTTCAAGCCATTTCCATGGTTGCAAAGGAGCAAGATGAGGAACATTTCTCACTCAATGTGGGAATGCTTTGACCTTCTTGTCAATCCTGGCCACGAGAAGTAGACGCATGCGATTACCTTGATGTGAACTACGCCACAGTGTCCTGCATGTAGCTCAACAAGCACTTGCTTTCTTAATGGTGGAGGAATGGCAACACAGAAGCCCCATAGTAAACATCCTGCTTGGACTGTGAGCTCCTTTCATTGAACCTAGTGAGGTTTCAGTTCTATGGTTGGCTCTTCTTTCCATTCATAAGTTAATATGTCCACCACTTTAGATAGAACAGGAATAGTACGTATGAGCTTCTGGACCTGCGTCGCAATTATCGGAGCTTTAGGTACTAACTGGAAGTAAAAGATTTCTTTTGGGATAGCTCTGGTGCTGTAACAGCTAAGGAAAGTCTAGACATTTCATCAGCATTCGAATGGTGCTCAGAACTCCTGTAGTTTATATCATACTGGAGTGCAGATAGTACCAGACCCAACATTGAATTTGACTAGCAGACAGGGAAAGCCTGCATGTGGGGAAAAAAATGCTGTCAAGGGCGATGATCTGTCAGTAGTGTAAAAGGGCAACCAAATAGGAATTGGTGGATTTTTTTAACTCCAAAGATAATTGCGAGTGTTTCCTGCTCAACCTAAGCATTGTGGCTTTTCTACCTTGCTTAATGTCCTTGACACAGAAACGATTGAACACTCCTCACTGATGGCATGATGTGTGAGATAACTGCCCCCCCATACAATAGGCTGATGAGTTGCAGGCCAACTGTATGGGCAATGACAGGTATAAGTGTGTGAGTGTTTTGGATTGTGACAAAGATGTTCTGGCCTTTTTAAAAGCCTCTTCACAGTGATCTGTCCACTGCCAGTGTGTTGATTTCTTTAAAAGCTCATGAAGTGGTTTCAGCATGTTAGCTCCATTAGGAACAAACTTTTCATTGTATGTTAGTACTGCTAAGAAAGATCTTAATTGGCTTACTTTCTGTGGTGTTGGAGCTTCCATGATTGCCTTCACTTTTGATGGTGCCTTGTGAAGCCCTGAGTTGTTGATCATATGGCCCAAATATTCAGTCGAAGGTTGAAGGACCACACACTTGTTCTTCTGGAACCTCAGCCCATAATCCTTGAGTCTTCATAGTTCTGTTAGTGCTCCTGCTCATTTTTCCCAATAGTGAGTAAGTCATCCAAATACCATTGCACCCCATCAACCCACTTGGGATCCATTGTTCACTGAAAAGGTGCGGGCGCTGAGGTGATGCCAAACGGAAGCTTTTGGTTCCTGAGCATTCCTTTGTGAGTCACTATGATCAACAGTTCCTGTGACTCTGACTCCACATGCATCTGCAAGAACGCTTGATACAAGTTAATCTTGCTAAACGTCTGTCCTCTGGGCAATCCTGCAAAAAGTCCATCAATGAAGGGAAGAGAGTATTATTCAGCCATACGAACCTTGGAGTCTTCACAAAGTCTTAAAGACCCACCCCTTTTCAGGACAGGAGCCACTGGAGTTGCCCATCTACTTGCACACACTGGTTCCAATACCTTATACTGGACTAGTTTTTCCAATTAAGCCTCTACCTTTGGTTTGATGGCATATGGAGCAGATTTTGCCTTCAGGTGTTTGGGTGTTGTGTCAGGCTTAACAGCCAGGTTAACAGTGATTCCTTTCATACAGCCCAGTTCTCCGTTGAATACGTCTACATGTTTCTTCAATAACTCTTGTAGACCAGTTCTCCCACCAGTCAAGTGCACTTCATGCCAGTTGAGCTTGAGCTGTTCCAACTATGAACAGCTCAGAAGTGCTGGATAACTACTTTTAACAAAGAACTGTGGAAGTTTCTCTGTTCGTTAATCTCCTCTGTGACATGTACTACTGCACCCTCTGGAACAACCTCACCAGTGTAAGTTTTTAAAGGCAACCTTGTCCCTTCTGGGGTGAGATGCAGCCTTGTAAACTGTTTCTGACACCAGAAATACTGCAGCATCTGTGTCCACCTGCATCGTCACTGTGGCCCGCTCCAAATGCTGTGTTGCCCAATAGCCATCTTTGTGTCCTGGAGCATAAAATTTCTTCAACCACAGAGTGAGAGGCACTGAATTCATCCTCAATTTGCTCCATCTTGTTTAAATCTTTCTTTTTGTTTTCCCAAAAGATATGTTTCCTGGTGTTTTTCTATAAGCCATTTTTCTTTATTACAGTGTTTTTGGTTGGCAGTGTCTTTTTACTTTTATAGGCACATTCAATATGTCCCTTTTTGTCACAACTTTAGCAATCTAAATCCTTATACCAGCCTTCTTTTGCTGAATGCCCATTTTTGCCACACAGAAATATTGCTTGCCAATAGGAATCTTATTCTTAAAGTCAGTAGAAACTTTATAAACTTGGGAAGATGCGCTTAATAGCTGTGCTTTTTTAGCTGCCATCTCCATAGATGTACTAATCTTAATTGCCTTCTGTAAAGTTACCTTTGTCTTCTATAAGCAAATATTTCTGAATTGCTTAACTACACAGACCATATGAGTCTAACTCATAATGTGCCATTCAGTGACTGTCCAAAATCAGTGTTCAGACAATTGCTTCAGCACAATCACAAACTATGAAATAGACTCGTCTTTCTCTTGATTCCTCTTATGAAATCTAAGCCTCCCAGCAATAAACAAGGGTTTAGGTGAATAGTGGTCCTTTAAGATTTTACCTATATCCTCATAAGGCATATTACCAGGCTTAGTGGGTTGCACTATACTGCATAATAAACTAAACATATTTGCACCCATCACCGTCAGAAAAGTTGGAATGCAAATATCATCTGAAATTTGATTTGAAGTACAAAATATTCAAATCTTTCAGAATATGAAATCCATTGTTCTGTCATTTTGTCACTTAGCCTCTCACTTACAAACATTGTCACCATTTCTAAACACAATCACTTTCCTTAAAAGTTAACTCGTCTTATCTCTCTCCCTCTCTCTCTTAATTGTTTTATTTGACCGTCCCATTCTCATTTTCTCCCACGGGATTCTTCACTCACCCACATTTCAAAGCAATACACCAGCAGTATTACACACAAACTTTTCTTGCCAAAGGGAACAAATCAATAAATATCGCATGAGGACCTGTCACCTTGTCGCCGAGTTTGTGGTACGAGGAATCCGGGTGACCATGAATAACGCACGGGAGAGATGGAGAGGTGAGGAACAAACATGCAGCTGTTTATTTTGCTTGTATATCATCTACCCAGAGTTCCCTCTCACATTATTTCCAGTATGTAACACACAGGGCAGCTCGTCATAGCCTGTATACATGAATATGTAACAGTTCCCATGGGCCAGCAGCTCTTGTCTTTCTTCAAAAGTTCAAAGTACATCTTATTATCAAAGTATGTGTAAATTATACAACCTTGAGATTCTTCTGCTTACAGGCAGCCACAAAACAAGAAGCTCGAAAGAACCCAATTTTTAAAAAAGACCAACATCCAGTGCACGGACAGAGCGAGGGGGGAGAAAACAAATCAGATCATGCAAACGGTAAAGCAAGCAACCACATTCAGAATGAAATTGAGTCTATGAGCCCAAAGCCAGGAGCAGTCAGAGCAGGCCCACAGCCTCAGTCTCAGTCCCTCACATGGAGGCAAGTCACCACAAAGCTCCTCAGCCTCAGTGTGGAGTAAAACATTGTGAAGTAGAACTGGCTCAACCCTCACCTGCGGTCCCGACACCTTGCCTTTTCAATCCATCTGGCCCGGCATTTAAATTGTACAAGCACTGGGTTGTCCCCCAGCCCCCACTGCATCGATATGCTCTGGGTCACTTCTGGCCCCTACTTAACCTTTCCAAATTGGCACGGTGCTTAGATGGATCAAATCTCACTCCCAGTTTTGGTGGATGGGCTTTGAATCAGCTCCATTTCAGCCTTTCTCCATTCCGTTCACTCCAACTACATCTCCGATTCTGATTGTGACTCCATCCTCTCCTAAAACACGCCTCGATCCTCAGATCAGTCTTGCCTTCATTCGCCTCTTCATTGTTTGCGGTGATCGTTTACCAAACTTTTCCATATAAAAAGTGAACGTTTAATGGGATGGATGGGGAACCAGACAATTGAGATGTTTTGTCCTGGGCAGTGCTGAGCTTTTTGGGCATTGCTGGAGCCGATTCCTCCCCTCAAGTGGAGTGTATTACATCTCATTCCTAGTTTATGTCCTGTCGATGATAGAAAAGCCTTGAGTTATCAGGAGCTATCACTCACTGCAGGGTACCTCGCCTCTAACCTGTACTTGCAGCCATGGTATTATCCCTCTTGTACCTGAATAGTGGTCAAAAGCAAATGTGAATTCCACTTTGTTAGCACTGGGTTTAAGTGAGCAATGCATGCTCACTGCACTCCTGATCTGCCATTCTCCTTAAGCGTCCCCGGATGTCTGAAAGCACAGCCAATGTTCTGACTGGGCTGGGTGGCACTGTTTTAACAATCTATGTACAAGTGTGAAACAGATGAGTCAAAACCATGATTGTTACAATCTTTCAATGTAATAGTTTATCTTAGTCAGAGGAAAGCCCTTGAGATTGACAGTCATGATCCTCTCCATCCAACAAACAGGAATCTTGTTTTTAATACATTGTGGAGCAGGAGAATGGACGAGATGGATGAACAAAGGCAAGGTAGTTAAGGGAAGATAATTGGAGGTCGGATCCTATAGGGGAGATAAGTGGGGTTGTTTCAGGGGGTAGCACAGTACACAGGTAGTGGACCTTCTGCCTCACAGTTCCAGATTTGATGCTGAGCCCAGGTACTGTCTGTTGTCCATGCTTGTTTCCCTTGGATGTTGCTCAGCTTCCTCCCACATTCCAAAGACATGCCAGCAGGTTAATCACTGGCTTGCTTACTTGGGCCCTTAGCTCACAAGTGCAGCATTGGCCATCGATGACCTCTCGTCTCCATCGTCCTCTGAAATTGATGGTATGGCTAGAGTTCACCAACGCTTCTGCAATCCATTGCATCCATTTCCTATACAGCTTCACCAGAGCCTGTTGGCCTGCCCTTTTCATCTCCACCTCTCACAATGGGGACTTAGGGTTGGACTTGGAGAGGCCTAGCAAGTTAATAGGCGAATATAAATTGTCCTCAGTATATAGGTGAAATCTGGCAGCAGCGGGGGAGGATATAATAGTGACATATTTAGAATACAACAGATTAGTGTAGGATTATAGGAAATAGGTTGCTGACAGTCAGTACATACATGATGGGCTGAATGGCTTCCCTATTTCCCTTATGACTCTATGATTCTAGTCCTACCATCACTGTTTGGTAGGCTAAACTTCGCAACTTAGCAATCTATTTTTAATATAAAATTAGATAGTTTACTTCATAATAAAAAGATCCCGAGAAAAATATGTGCATAGATCATACTATAACAGTTTACACATTTAGTCGATACATACATCCATTATAGTCAGTGCTGCTGAACATAGAACAATCTCTTGAATTTTTTGAACACACGACAGTTTCTGGACTCTTGCACACTGTTTATGAAGGAAGTTCAGATGGGTAGCATTATGAGTAATCTTTCTCCAAAACGTTGTTATATGGTATTTCTTGAGTGGTTCCTGTGGTGTGTATTCCTAGATCTTGGTATCATACAGTAAAACTCTGTTAATGAGATTTTTGGGAGACTGAAAAACTGAGACTAGTGAGATTTATGTAAATAGGTTGTCTGTGGTTGACATGGAATTGATAGGCCAAACCCCAGTGTCTGTGTTACATCCCCAATGATTCTAGGTAACGTGTCAGGCCTATACAGGTCTCCATCCAGCAAGCAGAAATCCACTGCTGCTCACTTACAACTCATCACCAGCAGCCTATTTAAACTCAGCTCTCATCCACAATCCTCGTTCACTCACAAACTAGCGAGCCTCAGCCCATCGCTCCTAGGCTTCAGTTACCTTGTTGCCTTGCCAAGTTAAGTATCTTCTCCCATTTTGTGTCCCTTCGTGCTTTTTTTTATCTTGCAGTTTATTATTGAAGTTATCACTCACAGCTAAATCTTCTCCACTGCTCTGAGTCTGCATCAAGCCTCTTCTCCGTTTCCTAAGAAGATGAATCAACTAGTGGTTAATCCAGCAGAGTTTGCTTGCCTGAAGGAAAACATCTGTTGACAGGAGCACACAATCCAGGGACAGCAGGGAACCAGTGACCATCTGCTTGCAACTCATAACCAACTCTTCGTCCTGATGCAGCAACCCTGCTCCCTTGGAGCCCCAGATTCAGATGCCTCAATGCTTTGACAGATCCCCAAAGCTGATGCTGCAATTTCCTGTCCCAGTGCATCTTACGTTTTAAGCTCCAGCCATCTCAGCATGTTATGGACTGAGCCAAGATTGCTGTCGTCATTTCTCTTTTGACTGGGCGAACTCTGACCGGGGCCACCACTAACTCTGACAATAAAGCCCCCATTTGCAGCCAAGACGGAGATTTTACCGCTGAGGTGCGCTGGGATTTTGACTATCTGGGAAGCCGGTTGGTTACTTTGCCTGTGTCAAGGCTCACACTCGGTGCTAGTTTGCTCCATGCAATTCAGGACCCTAGAGGCTGAGTACATCTGATATGCAGAAATACTGCTGGCCCATTACCAGCACAGCCTCTAAGAGCACTTCAACGATACACAGGAGATGCCCACCGACCTCAAGAGCCTCATCAATCTGGCCCTCTGTATTGACAAGCGTCTTATGGAACAACCCGCCAGATCACCAAGCAGAATCCCCGCTCCGTTCCCAGAAACATTTCAGGCTGCAGGACCCTCATCATCAATGCCTCCAGAACCCAGGCAGCTAAAGAAAGCTTCCTTAGCCTCCGAAGCATGTGAGGTTGGTGGCAGGACAACTTGTGCACTCACTGTGGAGCTGCTGATCATCCACGCATCAACTGCCCACTGTGTCTGGAAAAACAGCACCGTCAGGTAGAGGCAGGGGACCTTCTATCTGGTAAGGACCCCCTGGCTCCTCATTCCAGCACCATAGACTGACTCACTCCCTCCGTCCTCCTCCATCTCCCGATGACCCTGCACACAAAGAAGGTTCTGGTAGATTCTGATGCAGCAGCCAACTTCCCAAATTGGACTCTGCATGTGAAACTTGGACCCTACCAAACCCATCTCTCACCCCTTCAACATCACAGCCATTTATGGATGTCCCTTGGGGTCTGAGATGGTTGGACCGTGCACACGGCCTGTATATATGAGCGTCAGAGAGCACCGTGTCTCCATCCAATTTCCACTGATTGACTCATCCAACACTTCTCTCATCTTGAGTTTCACCTGGCTCTCCTCTTATGCCCTTCATTTCGTTTGGTCATCCAGTTCACTGCCGAGTTAGGAACCCACCTCACTGCAACCTCAGTTGACTTCACCCCATAAATCAGTGAAATGGAGAGAACCCTCAACCTAACCAAACTCCCTCAAGAATACCAGGACTTAACCATCACTTTCAGCAAAAGGGATGCCAGTGTAGGTTTTCACAAATAAAATGACATGAGGCATTTTATATTAAAAAAAACAATTCATTTATTGTACTTCAGGCATTGAACACAAAACATGTTGTAACAGAACTTCATGTTATAAGTCATCATGTCTGACCAACCTCTTAAAGTGAAACCCCAACTCAATGTCAGTGGTTGTGAATTATGTACATTTCCACATTATCCTACACAGCCCTCCAGAATTCACTGAAACCGGCACTGTGAGCTCAGACAAGCCACCCGGCTTGGGTCCTGTGTTCCATGGGTGGAGGAACTGCAGGTGCGCTGGCCCACCCAGAGATGCATGGACATGCTCATGGTCATGTTGTGATGGCAGGGCATTGTTACAGAATCCTCCAAATCTTGATGGGCCGGTTTAAGGTGATCTATCAAAACACATTCAAGTTTACCCCTCTTCATCAATGATAGAATTCTTTTTTCCCCATTCCAAACACGAATGGGCCATCGTAAGGGGACCTAAGGGGATGTTGGCGTGTGCCGTCGTGGAGGAAAACAAATGAGGTGGAATATAGATCAGCAGGAACCCAGGAGTGCTATATGCCATGAAGGGAGGTAGGAGTAGGTGAAAAGGAATTGAACTTACTGAAGAGGGCGGAACACTGAGAGGCCGACCAGGCAGTTGTGACATCGGTAATAAAATCACCTGGCACTCGTAAAGGCTGCCCCTATGGCAACTCAACCACTGACAACTGCAGGGCCTCTTCTGGAGCCATTCTGAGCCCCTGCAGGACCCATGAGAGACAATCATGCCAACACTCATCGATCAGGGAAGCCCTCTGAGCAGCCTTTAAGGAGCGGTGAAACTGCTTGCATAGGCCATTGGACTGTGGGCGATATGCAAGTGGTGTAAAGTAGCCTGACGCTGAGATTTCCAGCCATCGCAGTCCAGAGGTCTGATATGAATTGGGGACCGTGGTCAGCGGAAATGTTAGATGGGGTGCCAACCCCGGCAACGAAGGTGCTGATGAATGCCTGAGGCACATCTGCAGCTGTGGTCGATCTCTGACCACCTGGTGGCCAGGTCCACATGGTAAGGAGGTGCTTGAAACCACCGGGGTGGGGGAAAGAGAGCCAACAAGGTCCACATTGTCATGTTTAAACTGTCGGTCAGAGAGTTTAATTTTTGTCAGCTGGCACTCCTCACAGGCTGCACGTCCTAAGGCCATGCCCCACAAACTTCAGTCCAACCCATTTCTGTGAGGCCTTCCAGCTCAGATGCGAAAGGCCATGTATGAAGTTAAAAACAGTCTGCCTCTAGCTTGCAGGCCCTCTGGGGCGAGGGCGACTGATTGAGACATCACACAGGAGAGAAACCTCAGTTTCCCCGAACTTAATGTTAGCCAACCACAGGCCCATGATTGCTGTTCGATAAGCTTGGGCCTCCGAATCAGCAGCCTGGTTGGATGCCACGCCAGCATAGTCAACCCCTATAGGTATGACCTCAATGGCTGGCTGTGAGAGGCAATCAGCCACGGCATTACTTTTCCCCTTGATATGTTGCATCCTGAACTCTGATATGTAGCCAGGTAGCGTTGCTGCTGTGCAGACCAAGGATCTGATATTTTGGCCATTGCATGCACGAGGGGTTTGTGGTCAACAAACACTGTGAAATGGCAGCCCTCGAGAAGAAAACAAAAATGGCAGACAGCCAGATAGAGACCGAGAAGCTCACAGTCAAAAGTATGGTACTTCCTTTCAGGGGTCGGAGCTGCCAGCTGATGAAGGCAGCAGCTGCCACAGACCTCTGACCAGCTGTTCATGCAGCGCCCACAGCATAGTGCGAAGTGGCAGTAGAATGGCTATGGGTGCGCCAGTAGGGTTGTGTTGGAATGAGTTTGTTTGATATTATCAAATTCCCTGGTCATGTACACTGATCAGTCAAACAAGTGATTCGAGGTATTGCCTTTAAGCGCACTACACAGGGAAGCATAATTATCATCACAGAATGAAGTGATGATAGAGTTCACCATCCATAAAAGCTCCTATAGCTTTTTACTAGTGTGGGGTGGTGGTAAATCCATAATTGTGGCTACTTTTGATGGGAAGTGTTTCACACCTTCTGCAGAAATGCAATGGCTGAGAAAGTCACTGGTTAACAAGCTGGCATTTAGCAGTTATTAATCAACCCATGTTGGCTTAAGTGCTCAAAAAGTGTGCAGAGATGAGAAGCGTGTTCGGATTTGAACACACTGGTGACGTGTCATCTAGGTAAACAAAAGGAAAATCTAAGTTTTTTTAATACAGTCCATTAGCTGTTGGAAAGTCTGTGCTGCATTTTTCAGCCCAAATGGCATGCACTGAAACTCAAAGATACCAAAAGTGTTATTACAGTCATTTTGGGAATGTCCCCCGAGCACACAGGCACCTGATGGTAGTCCCTAACTAAACTGATTGTGGAAAAAATTAACTTTCCGGCTAAACATGCCAAAAGGTTTTGGATGTGTGAGACCCGGGTAACAATTGGAGATGGTGACCTTGTT
This sequence comes from Hemitrygon akajei, assembly GCF_048418815.1. Taxonomy (NCBI): domain Eukaryota; kingdom Metazoa; phylum Chordata; class Chondrichthyes; order Myliobatiformes; family Dasyatidae; genus Hemitrygon; species Hemitrygon akajei. The sequence continues at coordinate 118,637,500 of NC_133126.1, read as the reverse complement.
AATTGCCACATGGGCAGCAACCACCATTGAACTTAGGGACCATACAGAGGGGTGAAGCCCAGGGGCTATTTGACTGGTGCACAATGCCAAATCTTTCCATATTGGCAAACACAATCTTCACGGTTGCCAGTTTCTTTGGGTCCAGTCTATGCATTTCAGGACAGTGTAGACGAATTATCTCCGAGTATACATGGTTGTTCCACAGAGAGAATTCAGTGCACTCCCAGGAACTTGGTGCACTTAATTCTCTCTACGGAGCAGCCATGTATACAGACAGTGAGCTGGTTCATCTGCACCTTCCTGAAGTCCACAATGGTTTCCTTTGTCTTCTCCATATTCAGGCTTAGGTTGTTCTTCTCACATCAATCCACCACCTGTTCCATTTCCTCTCTATACTCCGTCTTAGATAGATAGATAGATAGATAGATAGATACTTTATTCATCCCCATGGGGAAATTCAACTTTTTTTCCAATGTCCCATACACTTGTTGTAGCAAAATTAATTACATACAATACTTAACTCAGTAAAAAATATGATATGCATCTAAATCACTATCTCAAAAAGCATTAATAATAGCTTTTAAAAAGTTCTTAAGTCCTGGCGGTTGAATTGTAAAGCCTAATGGCATTGGGGAGTATTGACCTCTTCATCCTGTCTGAGGAGCATTGCATCGATAGTAACCTGTCGCTGAAACTGCTTCTCTGTCTCTGGATGGTGCTATGTAGAGGATGTTCAGAGTTTTCCATAATTGACCGTAGCCTACTCAGCGCCCTTCGCTCAGCTACCGATGTTAAACTCTCCAGTACTTTGCCCACGACAGAGCCCGCCTTCCTTACCAGCTTATTAAGACGTGAGGCGTCCCTCTTCTTAATGCTTCCTCCCCAACACGCCACCACAAAGAAGAGGGCGCTCTCCACAACTGACCTATAGAACATCTTCAGCATCTCACTACAGACATTGAATGACGCCAACCTTCTAAAGAAGTACAGTCGACTCTGTGCCTTCCTGCACAAGGCATCTGTGTTGGCAGTCCAGTCTAGCTTCTCGTCTAACTGTACTCCCAGATACTTGTAGGTCTTAACCTGCTCCACACATTCTCCATTAATGATCACTGGCTCCATATGAGGCCTAGATCTCCTAAAGTCCACCACCATCTCTTGTTGTCATTCTTGATATGGTCAACCACTGTTGTGTCATCCGCAAACTTGATGACATGGTCTGAGCTGGATTCTGCGACACGGTCATGTGTCAGCAGTGTGAACTGTAGCGGGCTGAGCACACAGCCTTGGGGAGCGCCAGTGCTCAGAGTAATGGGACGAGAAACATTGCTGCCCATACGGGCTGACTGTGGCCTTCCTGTTAAGAAGTCCGATTGCAGAGGGAGGTGTTAAGACCCAGAGAAGGCAGTTTCCCCACCAGTTTCTGGGGTATGATGCTGTTGAATGCCAAAATGAAGTCTATAAATAGCAGTCTGGCTTATGAAACCCCATTTTCAGGTTGAGACAGACAGAGTGGAGGGCAGAGGCTGTTTCCTATTTCTTAAGATCAATTAACAGTCCTTGGGCACACAGGAAATCTGCACTGAGCTGAGATCTAGCCATTTTAGCCAGGATGAAGTCCCATGTGTAACGTTGCCCATTAAAGCAGAGCATCAACCATCATGTCCCGTAAGTCTGGATCCTGCTGCCATTGATGCCGTCCAATACGGTTTCGTTGCTCTTTGCCTTCTGGTCAATTTGCGAAGCTGGCAGCACACTCACTTGTGTACGCATGTCACTCAGGAAGCATTGCCCTGAAAGGGTATCTCTAATGAACAGTAGACAACCCTGGCAGCTGGAACCCATGGTGTTCACAGACCTCCGACATCCCAATGTGCTGGCACCATTGAAGCTGAAGGTAGTCGGCACTTCCTAGTGTTTGGACCAAAGTGAGTGTGGTATAAGCACAGATCTGGTGTAGTCTGTTTCTCAGTATTAGTTAGTAGTCTGTTTTACATGCTTATGCTGGAGGCCTTGCTGTCCGGGCTTATTGAGGCAGGGAAATGAGGAAGAATTATGCACCGCTGCCTGGCCATTTTAGCAAGCTCCCTATAGGCCTTCACAGGTGCATAAGTGAGGGCTATGCAAACTTGATCAGGCATTTGCTGCATGAAGAGTTCTTTAAAAATAAACCAAGGATAGTGATTTTCCAAGAGAGACAACATGTGGCCCATTAATTAGCTCCAACAGCTTAGTTTTGCTGTGGCCAGGTGGGGAGAGCAACTCTTTGGCGTGTTCAGACTCGATAGTCCAAAAATCTGTAAAAGGTGAATTTTCAACCATTGGTGTTCATCATGTTCAGGTGGGTGTTCTAGTAGACTCACCACTCTCGCAGCATGGAGTTGCTGAGTGATGCTACCACATAGAATTACTTGCTGCTGTTGGCAAAGATTTCTTGCAGGTGAATTCAGCCTCGCCTTGTACAAACCAAGCAATGGCATTTTGCTCCCAAAACTCCAGCAGCTTCAAGCGACTGCATTGGCTGACATGTTCAATAACTCTGGAATTGTCCGGGAGTATTGGGGTCACAAATGCAGGTTTTTGCAAAATTGGTGTGAGGTATCTTGAGTTTAAGAAAAACCATAACAACTCACTTATTGTACTCCAAACACAGAACACAAAAAAGTGTGGTAACAGGACTTCACGAAATAGTTCATCACATCTGACCAGCCTGCTAAAGTGAGACCCAACTCAAAGTCTATGGTTGTGAATTATGTACATTTTTCACCAATTACATTACTCTAAACCAGGACCCTGCCACCTCACAGACCACACAACTATATGATCAACCTACTGCCAAGAAATACCCCTCGCTGAGGTCATCTGTTCTCCCTCTCCTCTCCTGAGAACTAATCCATGAATGACTATATCGCTGAAGCACTACAGCATGGCTCCATTCAGCTATCCTAGTCCCCAGCTGGTGCACAGTCCTTCTTTGTCAAGAAGAAATATGGAGGTCTTCGTCCCTGCCTTGACCACTGTGGACTCAAAAAAAAATCACTATTAAGGACCACTACCCGCTCCCCTTGATGGATAGCACACTTGGAACACTCCACAGGACCCAGATCTTCACCAAACTGGATATACACAGTGCATACAACCTGATCCACGTTCACCAGGGTAATGAATGGAAGACAATGTTCATAACACCCACTGGCCACTGCAAATATTTGATGATGCTTTTTGGTGCACAATGGCCTCTGGATTTTCAGTGACACCAGTTGTGGTGGTACATCACGATCATAAATGTATGTCTGTTAGTCACTGCCTTCCCTCAATGTGCCCAGTCCAATTCCTCCAACCTGTAGCCCTCTGGGTTTGCCACCTTTCGATGGGGCCAGAGTGATGGTTCGGTTCTCCAAGGCAACCCACAGCCAGGGTAATGCCATGGTTGCAAGGGCAGATTAGAGGCGGTGTATCATGCAGAGGAACATCCAGAACGCTCTGAATTTCACTCATTTACAGCATCTTTCCATTGAGATAATAATCCAGCTTTGCTTCTCTTCACCAAAATGCTTGACCTTACACTGACCTACGTTAAACTCAATTTGTCAGGCTCCATTCTAGCCTCCTGAGCTATATATATTCCATTGCATGGTCACAGTCTCCTTATCACAATGTGCCTTCGATTTAGTTTTGGACATTGGAAACCTTACATTCAATTTCCTCTTCCAAGTCATTAATTAAAAAAATGAATAAATAAGGGCTAAAACCAGTCCTGGGATTCTCCACAACACCTCTACACCAGAGAAGGACCCATTTATTCCGAACTTTTGTTTTCTATGTGACCGCAAATTTCTAATTCAGGCTAACACACTTCCTCCAATACCTTGCACTCTTAATTTATGTACCATTGCTGAACACCCTTTGGATCTGAAAATAGCACATCTATAAGTTCCACTCTATGGACTCTCCCTGTCACATCCTCAGAGAATTTGAAAAAAATTCTCAAGCATAACTTACCTTTCATAAAACCACATTCACTAGATTTTTGGTCATATTCAGTTTTCTTAAACGGGTTAGTATTTCATTTTGGATTATTCACTCCAGCATCTTGCCAACAGTAGCTGGTCTATTGTTCCATGCCTTCAGTCTTCCTCCCTTTTTGAACTTGGACAACACATTGGTTTCTTTCAAATATTTTGGTGTTCTCCTAGAATTTAATGAGTGTGGTAAAACACTTCCCTTAAAAACCTAGAGAGCAGCTCCTGGTGGTATGTCTGCATGTAGCCCTTTGGGTTGTTTTCATATGTTATCCCTCATGTTTGGATTTTTACAAGCTCCATTTGTTACCTCAGAGATATTTGCAGGGCTTTCTGAAGTGAAAACTTCCAAAAATTTATTTAGCACATCAACCATCTTGTGCTAATTCATCAGCCTCGTTCTCTATAGGCTCCTTACTAACCTTAGCTGTCTTCTTTCTATTTATACATCGATAATAGGCATTGGAGAAGTTTTTTCCCTACTGCGGTCACTTTGCTGAACAGTTAACTGCCGGTTAACTGTCGGCTAACTATTACTTGGATTGCACTACCTGGATGTATAATCTATATTTTCGTTTATATTTATCATTATTATTGTTATGAGCAGAGAGACAACATCTGCCGGAAGTAAATTCCTTGTATGTGCATAGGTACTTGGCGATTAAAGTCTGATTCTGATTCTGATAGAAACCTTTGTTTCAATATTCCATACAGGTTTTATTTCAAAATTAACTTTCATCCTTCTTATGAGCTTTTTAATCCTTCACTGCTACACAGTAAAATCTACTCAGTCTCCTTGCCCATGACTAACTCTTGCCACTTTGTACTCTACTTTTCAGCTTCATTACCCCAGATCTCCCTTGGTAACTACAGATTGGCCTCTTTCTCAAGGAATCACTCTTTCTAATTGACATAAATTGCTGTTGAGTATTATAAGACAATAAGACATAGAAGCAGTATCAGACCATTTGCCCCATCAAGTCTGCTCTGCCATTCCAGCATGGCTGATTCATTATCCCTCTCAACCCTATTTCTGCTGCCTTCTCCCTGTAACCTTTGATACCCTTACTAATCAAGAACCTATCGGCCTCCAATTTAAATGTACTCAAGGACTTTCATTTGAGGCAATGCATTCCACAGATTCACGATCACTGGCTAAAGAAATCTCTGTTCTAAATGAACATCCCACTAATCTGAGGCTGTGACCTCTGGTACTAGACCTCCCCACCAGAAGAAACATCCACTCTATCCACGATTTTCAATATTCAACAGGTTTCAATAAGATCTCTCATTCTTCTAAACTCTAGCGAGAACAGGCCCAGAACCATTAAACCTTTCATTCCCAGAATCATTCTTAGTAACCCCCACTGGACACTCTCCAAAGCCAGCACATCTTTTCTTAGATAAGGGGCTCAAAACTTCTCACAGTGCTCCATGTGCAGTCTGACAAATGCCATATAAAGCCTCCGTGTCACATCTTTGCTCTTATATTCTAGTCCTCCCGAAATGAAAGCTAACATTGCATTTACCTTCCTTACCACTGACTCAACCTGCAACTTAAGCTGCACAAGGACTCCCAAGTCCCAAGTCTTTTTGCACTTCCAATTTTTGAATTTTCTCCACTTTTATGCCTTTACACCTTTTTTCCTATTTGTGCCTTTGTTCCTTCTGTCAAATTGCATGTGTTCACTGTTTCCTACACTGTATTCCATCTGCCACTTCTTTGGCATTTCTCCCAATCTAAGTCCTTCTGCAGATTCCCTCCTTCCTCAACGCCACCTGCCTGTCCACCTACTAAATCTTCGTATCTGTTAGGAAGTCTGTTAGGTTCAGACCCACATATTCTTTAGGAGACTCTTTATTTATGTGACACAGAGAGCCATTCCTCCAGACAGCAATAATACTGCTTACAGTCAGGACACACACCCTCTTTATGGTTGATTCTAATAGGTATGGTTTGTTTAACACTTCCATATTTGCTATTGTTCTAAGCAAGCTAGAGTGAAAAACACCTAAATCACATTGCGTCATGTGGTCCAGAGGACAACACCATGTAGTCTTATGTCTACAGTAGTGGGCTAAAGGACAACACCAGGTTTTCTGCTGATCCAGGCATTAAGCAATCCAGACACACAATTCTATAGTCTCGCAAAGGTATTTACATGACCCAACTGGCCAAAATTCTCCACAGTATCATCTGCAAACTTGGCTACAAATCTATCAATTCCTTCATCCAAATCATTGACATTCAATGTGAAAAACAGTCCCAATACCAACGCCTGCAGATTATCAGTAGTCACCAGCAGCCAAGTAGAAAAGGCAATTTTTGTTCCCATTCTTTGCGTCCTGTCAGTCAGCTAATCTTCTATCCATGCTACTCCCTTTCCTGTAATACTGTGGGCTATTATCTTGTTAAGCAGCTTCATGTGCAGCATCTTTTCAGAGATCTTCTCAAAACCCAAGTAAATGACATTCACTGACTCTCCATTGTCTATCCGGCTTATTAGTTCCTCAAAGAATTCCAACAGGTTTATCAGGCAAAATTTTCCCTTCAGGAAACAATGGCGACTTTGACCTATTTTATCATAGGCCTCCAAATACCCCGATACTTCATTCTTAATAATAGACTACAACATCTTTCCAACCACTGAAGTCAGGCTAACAGGCCTACAATTTCATTTCTTCTGCCTCCCTCCCTTCCTGAAGAGTGGAGTGACATTTGCAATTTTCCAGTCCTCCAGAACTATTCCAGTATCTACTGATTCTTGATAGTTCTTTACTCATGCCTCCACAATCTCTTCAACTACGTCTTTCAGAACCCTGGAGTATAGTCCATCTGGTCCAGGTGACTTATCTACCTTCAGACCTTTTACCTTCCCAAGCACCTTCTCCTTAGTAATAGCAACTACACTCACTTCTGTCCCCTGACACTATCACATTTCTGGCGTACTACCAGTGTGTTCCACAGACAAGACTGACATAGAATATTTATTAAGTTTGTCCACCATTTATTGTTCCCCCATGACTACATCTTCAGTGTCATTTTCCAGTGGTTCAATAGCCACTCTCATCTCTCTTTTATTCTTTCTATATCTGTAAAAACTTTTGGTATCCTTGTTTACATTATTTCATCTCATCTCTCCTTATTGATTTTTATTTGTCTTCTGTTGTTCTTTAAAAGCTTCCCAATCCTTTAACTCCCCACTATTTTGGCTATATTATATGCCCTCTCTTTTGCTTTAATCATGTCTTTGACTTTTCTTGTCAGTCACAGTTGCCTCAACATCTCTTTAGAATACTTCTTCATCTTTGGGATGTATCTATCCTGCGTCTTCCAAATTGCCCCCATTGCTGTTCTGCCATCATCCCTGCTAGTGTCTCCTTCCAATCAACTTTGGCCAGTTCCTCTCTTATGCCTCTGTAAATCCTCATACTCCATCGTAATACTGATACATCTGAATTTATCACCCCCCCTTCTCCATCTGAAGGGTGAATTCTATAGCATTATGATCACTGCCTCCTAAGGATACCTTCACTTTAAGCACGCTAATCAAATCTTCAGTACACAATGCTCAACCTAGAATTACTTTTCCCATAGTGGGCTCAAGCACAAGCTGCTCTAAAAAGCCATCTGTAGACATTCTACGAATTCCCTCTCTTGGGATCCAGCACCAACCTAATTTTCCCAATCTACCTGCATATTGAAATCCCCCATGACTACCATAACATTGCCCTTTTGACATGACTTTTCTATCTCCCTTTGTAATTTATATCCCACATCCTGACTACTATTCAGAGGCCTGTATATAATTCCCATCGGGGTCTTTTAACCCTTGCAATTTATTAATTCTATCCACAAGGATTCTCTATCTTCCAATCCTATAACATCTCTTTCTAAGGATTTGATTTGATTTTTTCCAACAGAGCCACCCCACCTCCTCTGCCTACCTGCCCGCCCTTTTGATGCAATGTGTATCCTTGGTTATTTCTTTCAGCCATGACTTAGTGGTGCCCACAATGTCATACCTGCCAATCTCTAACTGTGCTAAACAATCATCTGTTCATTCCACATATTCCATGTATTCAAAATTAAAACCATTGTTCCTGTATTTGTCACCTGTTTTGATTTTGTCCCCATGTTACACTTCAACTTATCCCACTGACTGCAATTCTGCCTGACATTCCTCACAGTCTCACTACACACTGCATCTATTTGTAAATGAACTGCCCCCTCCTCAACCCTATCACTCCAGTTCTTATCACCTGTCAAAATAGTTTAACCCTCCCCAACAGCTCTGGCAAACCTCCCCGCAAGAATATTGGTCTCCCTCAAGTTTAGGTGTAGCATTTCATTTTTATACATGTCATACCTTCCTCAGAAGTGATCCCAATGATCCAGAAGTCTGAAACCCTGCCCCCTGCACCAATTCCTCAGCTGTCCATCCACCTGCCATATCATCCTATTCTTACTCTCACTGGCGCAGGGTATAGGCAGCGATACAAAGATTACTAACCTGGAGGTCCTGCTTTTCAGCTTTCTACCCAACTCCATATATTTTCTCTTCAGGATCCCTTCCCTTTTCCTACCTACGTCATTGGTACCAATATTTACCATGACTTCCAGCTGCTCACCCTCCCCCTTTAGAAAGCTGTGACCTGATCAGAGACATCCCTGACTCTGGCACCTGGGAAGCAATACACCAGTTGGGTGTCTCTTTCACGCCCACAGAATCTCTTGTCTGCTGCTCTAACAATGGAACTACTGCGGTCCCCTTCTCCTCCCTTCCCTTTTGAGCCACAGAGAGAGACCCAGTGCCAGAGACCTGGTTGCTGCAGTTGTTTAAATATCTGCCACTGTTTATATATTGACCTATTTCTTATACCTTTTTCCCCGTCCACCTTAAAGAACTCCATCTTCAGACCACTGTAATTATCTTTATTTATGTAGAAGAAGATAGCTTTGGTCCAGAGGTATGTCAGATGCATGGTGCATCCTCTATTGTTACATTCTGATCACTGATCCCATTGGAATTCATCTGAGACAGTCACTGAATTATATGAGGAAAAATACATTGCTTTCCTCTATCTGAAAATGTTCAAAGCATTACAAATACCTTCCTTTTCTCTAACATTTTTTTTTAGGATTATCTTTCCTGGCCAAGTACGTGGACTGGAAAGGTTTCAAGGGACTTGGGTCAACTGTGGATATGTGGGACTAGCTTAGATAAGGACCTTGGTCAGCCTGGAGCTCCTGAGCAGAACTTCCAAGTTCCATGCTGTATAACTCTATGACCTATCGCTCAGGATAAATCACTTTACAGTTAGACATCTTATACACTGCACATGGCATAAAAATCCAGTTCCAAATATTCCATTGTATAATTCTGTAACCATGGCAACAATCTAGCATCAGGCACTTCCTGCCCCATCTGTGGAAAAGTCTACGATTCCTACGTTGAGCTCACTAGTTACCTCACAGTAATACCCCACAAAACCAGAGTGGAAAAAAGCCATTTTCAATCCTGAGGCACTGCCTAAGTAGAAGAAGGTGTTAGGCATCACTATTCATTCTCGTTCACTTATGCACAATCGATTAACCTGAGAGAAAAAGGAATACTGGAGAGGCTAGAAATCTAAAATAAAAACTGAAAGTACTGGAGACATTCAGCGTCTCTGGAGCTGGGAACAATGTTAATGTTTCAACAATGCTCTTTCATCAGAACCCCAGCTCTTAAACATTAACTTTACGGCACGGGTTTGTATTATAAGTAAACTTGCATTCCTTCTCCTCAGACTCTTCGTCTTGACTATTAATAATGGAGGCAAATAGAAAAGAACTGTCTTCATCCTCGTGATTCCCATGTGTAACAGCCTGCCCATCTGAATCATTACTTTTATTTCTTTTATTTAAGCAGTCCAAGATAATATATAATTTTCAACTTCATGAATCTTTATTTTATTATATACTCTTCTGTGTGTCATCTTGTGAAATGCCTTTAAAACATCACTATTGTTTCTGCTGCTTACAGCCATAAAAACAATCAAACCTGATTTCCATTTCAAGAAACTACTTGATTCTCTCTATTATGCTTTTATAATTTTTCTTACAATTTCTGAATTACCTCTGCTGCCTATGTGGAATTAGGGAGAGCCCCTCTTTGCAGCCAGCTGTCATACAAACTCTTGCTGTACTGACAGTTAACTCTTATCAGTCCGGATTTAGATTTGATGCTCTCAACTACAAATCAATTGTTTGTGTAAAGCTTAATATATTAACCCTTGTGCTGATATTTTAGATTTTAACTGTATACTTATCCTTTGATATTGATATTAGGTGTATGGGAATATGAGCTAATTGAGGAGATGAGTCTGTGCTGAGTTATCTGATGGACAGTGCTCAGGGAATCTTCGCAACTTTGCAATGCACCAGGAACGTACAGAAAAATTCCATTAATCTGGCATGTTCAGGGCTTGGGTGATACCAGACTGACAGAATTTCCAGGTTATTGGATTCTATTCCTACGAATATCCCAACACACTTTTATTTTTTGCACTTTACGCAGTGGAACAATAAATTGTCAGGTGCACCTGGTAAGCTTGAAGGGAATACAGTAAACAAGGCCCCAGTGAGTTTCAAGGTAAGGTGGGGAAACAAAAGCAGGTGAGTTTCAAGGGAATGCAGGGGTGCAAGAACCAGGGGGCTGATGTTTTAATAGCAGCATTTTTTTTAAGTCATTGGTGTGTTAAAGTGAGCAAGTTAACTAGGTCCCAATGTGTATTAAAGGGAATACAAAAAACTGGGCTCAAGCCCAGGTTAGCTGGTTTAGATGAAGTGATGCTAGGAGTGGGAATGCAAGAAACAGGGGAAATAGTGAGCAGGAGAAAGTTAACTGAAACATTTCAGTAGCGCGGGGTTAAAAGTGGATGTTTTGTAAAGTCAATGCAGTAGGTGGTAGAAATTACTGGAACTTGACATTCTTAATATTTGAGTCATTAACATGAACTCTCTGGTTTGCAACACTCATGATGCTAGCAAATTATCCCAATTATTAAGGCATCCCTCAGGAAAACATGGGATGTAATGTTCTTTAACCACACTGCCATTCATCTTATTCTCAATACTGGTCTCTGCAGCTCCATCTAAACTCGGCACTGCCTTGTTCTGGCCACTCTGCCAGTGCTACTTAGTAACGAACAGGTCACAAGAGACCCGAAGCAACCACTTCCGATTATTGGTGAGCAAGCGGCTGAGAGATAAACCGTGAAAGATTTGATGGGCAGATATTTCACATTGTTCAGACTCACTGGGAGAAACTTGAGATGGTAGGGAGAGTCTTCTAACAAATCACTTGATAATACTTATGCTCAGCATCAAATTCCAACAGAGTCTGCATCAAATTAGCTAGCCTGAGGGACTTGCCACTTCCAACTCAATTTCAGGCAAATATACTGGGAAACTACTGCAAAAGCACTGTAATTCAACAGGGATATTCAAAACCAAACTCAGAACACCAGTTGTTAAATAAAATATAAAACATAGAACAGTACAGTAGAGTACAGGCCTTTCAGCCCACGATACTGTGCTGACATATATAAACATACTCCACAATCAACCTAACCCTTCCTTCCTACACCACCCAGAACCCTCCATTTTATAGTCATAGAGCACTACAGCAAAGGAACAGCCCTTCAGCCTATCTAGTCCATGCTAAACCATTATTCTACCCAGTCTCATCGATCTGCAACTGGACCATAGCCCTCCATACCTCTTCCATCCATGTACCTACCCAAATTTCTCTTCAATGTTGTAATCAAATCCTCATCCACCATTTCCACTGGCAGTTCGTTCCACCCTCTCATCACCTCTGCCCCTCCTGCAATCAAGTCTCACTAATGGCAATAATGTCCTAATTCCACATGCTAATCCATGCTCTAAGCTCTTCCACCTTTCCTACAATATGCCTTGCATTGAAACAGGTGCATCTTGGAACATTTTTCCTACCACACTCAACCTTTGATTCCTGTATGTAGGCTTAATATCTTTCCCTAAAAGCATTCCACTTTCTGGCCTGGCACTTTGGTTCCCATCCCCCTGTAACAAGATATTAGTCCCCCTCCAGTTCAGGTGCAAACTGTACTGTTTGTACAGGTCCCATCTTCCCCGGAAGAGACCCCAATGTTCCAAAAATCTGAAGCCCTCAGTAATGCACCATCTCCTTAGCCACATGTTAACTATATTATCTTCCTATTTCTAGTCTCACTAGCACATGAAATGGGAAGCATTCATGAGCACACAACCCTGGATGTCCCGTCCTTAAACTTAGCACCTAACTTCCTGAATTCACTGTTCAGGGCCCCGTCACCCTTCCTGCCTATATCATTGTTATTGATGTGGGCCACAGCCCGCTGGCTACACCCTTAAGAATGCCGTGGACTCGATCTGAAGTACCCCTAACCCTGGCATTGAGCTCTTTTTATTACACCCACGTGTCTGTATTTTAAATGACCCTATTTGTAGAAGCCTCTACCACCATCTCCATGAGTGCATTCCAGACAACTACCATTCTCTGTGTAAAAACCTACCTCTGAAATCTCTAGAATCCAAATCAGAATCTGTTGTTTTCTGCCAGCAGCACAGTGCAAGACATAATAAATTAGTACAAGGTACAATCAATTGATCAAAAACAAACAAATAAGCAGAGCAAAAGTAGCACAGCAAAATAGTGTGCATAAGTTCAGAAATCTGATGACAGGAGAGAACAAGCTGTTCCTAAAATGTTGAGAATTGATCCTCAATCTCTTGTATTTTTTCACCTTAAGTCATTTGGTATTGGCTATCATTACCCAATGAAAAAGGCTCTGGCTCTCCAGTCTATTTATGCCTCTCTTAATCTTATACACCTCTATCAAGTCACCACTCATCCTCCGTTGCTGCAAAGAGCTCAACCTTCCCTGGTAAAGACACGTTCTCTAATCCAAGAAGCATCCTGGTAAATCTGTTCTGCACCCTCTATAAAACTTCCACAACCTTCCTGTAATGAGGCAACCAGAACTGAACACTAAACTCCAAATGTGATCTAACTAGAGTTTTATAGAGCTGCAAAATTACCTCAAAGCTCTATAACACAATCCTCTGACTACTGAAGGCTAACATACCATACACCTTCTTATCCAGCCTATCAACCGATCTATGGACTTGAGACCCAAGACCCCTCCGTTCATCCACACTGCTATGCATTCTGCCATTAACCTTGTAGTCAGCCTTCAAGTTCAATCTTCCAAGGCTGGAGAATGTCAAACAGTTCAATCTGGTGGCAGAACAGTGAGTGAAACTTTCAGGTAAATGTGACACTGTTGAAAGCGAAACAGTTCACATTTAACGTCATAAATTCATAGAGCAGCACCGCACAGAAACAGGCCCTTTGGACCACAAAGTCCATGCTGAACTGCTAGACCACAGCCCTCCATACCCCTTGTCCAAACATCTCTTAATGGGGAAATCGAAGTTGTATCCACCACATCCACCAGCAGCTCATTCCAAACTCAGAGTGAAGAACTGCACCCTCAAATTCCCCTTAATTATTTCAGATTTCACTCTAAGCCTTATGACCTCTAGTTATAGTCTCACCCAAACTCAGTGGAGAAGACCTGCTTGCAATTACCCAATCTATACCCCTCAAAATTTTGCATACCTCCAGCAAATCTCCCCTCATTCTCCTGTGCTCCAGGGAATAAAGTCCTAATCTTTTTAATCTTTCACTACAGTTCAGGTCCTTAGGTCCCTGTAACATGCTTGTAAATTTTCTCTGGATGTGATAGGATCTTTTAAGAGACTCCTGGATAGGTACATGGAGGTTAGAAAAATAGAGGGCTATGGGTAACCTGTGGTAATTTCTAAAGTAAATGTTTGGCACAGTATAGTGGGCCGAATGGCCTGTATTGCGCTGTAGGTTTTCTAGGTTTCTATTATCATCCAACTCAATAATATAGATGACAAACAACAGTGGACCCAGTACCAACCTCTGCTGCACACTACTTGTCACAGGCCTCCTGTCAATGGCAACCATCGACTCCCACTAAGCCAATTTCAAATCCAGTTTACTATGTCAACCTGGATGTCAAGTGACTGAACATTCTGGACCAGCCTCCCTCCCCAGTGGGATTTTACAAACCTCCTTTAGGTCACTCTGCAGTAAACTACACTAAAGGGGAAAAAAATTATAGCTTATTTAGCCTCAAAGTTTAAAGTTCAAAGTGCATTTCTTATTAAAGTATGTATATGTTATGCAACTTTGAGATCCGTCTCCTTACAGGCAGCCAGAAAGCAAAGTAACCCCAAAAAAAAACACTAATAAAGGAAGACTGACAAACACTCAATGTGCAAAGAGAATAAAACAAATCTTGCAAACGATAAAAGTTAGCAAGTAGCACCTAGAACGAAAGTGAGTCCTCGGACACGAAGCCTGGAGCAGCCGGAGCAGGCCCACAGCCTCAGCCTCAGTTCAGCACATAGCAGAGTCAATGTCTCGGAACCGCAGACACGAAGCCCGGTGCAGCTGGAGCAGGCCATAACCTCAGCCTCAGTTCAATGCAGAGTGCAGTAAACATCATTGGGCAGCAAGCAGAACCAACCCAACCCTCACATCTGGTCCCAACACCTTCTCTTTACAATCCATCTGGCCCAACATTTAAATCATCCAAACATCATGTCAGGTCCTAATAACTCAAACCTTCCAGTTTCACTAATATCCTTGTAAATCTTTTGTTGTATCATTTCTAGATTAATGATTTTGTATTTCCAGTACTTGTTTTTATTTTAAATTTTGGTTTATCTCACAATTCATGAAGACAAATTGTCATCATTCTAGAGAGAGTAATTAAATAACTTGCTCATCTTGGCTACAACCTGCTTGGCTATTGAGCTTTAAGTTACCAAGCATGGTGCCAACAGCTTTGGAAATATACCATCACTTGGATGAATTTGTCATTCTACGTGAACTGAAAAACTAGCGTCTGCCATCAAGAATCCTGTTCTTGGTCAAGATAAGGCAAAATTTAACATTATTCTACCCACAGACAAGAAATGGCAAAATTAAGCAATAATGTGGAGGTTTGAGCTTCAGTGAAATTGAAGATGATTCTAGGAACAGCACTATAACTTTGAGCCCTTAAAACCTGATAGTCATTAAATTACAGCTGATCTTCATCTCAATAGTCTTTATGGGAATTGGTTCCATGACTTTTAATACAACTAAGCCTCAATAGCATTTTGAGGAACGGAGTTCTAGATTTCATTCTCAGTGGGGGCTCATTTGAATATCAAAGACCATGAGCCATCCAGGCAAGGGCGAATTGTAAAAGAAACAGTTGAGAGTTTCACCACAATGTTAGGGCTAAATTTCTTACTGACAAGGAACACCTGCACGCTTTGATTCAGCCATCTTCTCTCGTGGTGGGTTTCAAGTAGGCAGTTCAGCATTGCTGATGCATTCCTGACCCGTGATGCCATTCACCTCTTCTCTCCTGCGTTCTCCACTTAGAGAAGGTTATGGGGGTGGTCCAGGGATGCAATGGTCTTGACTACCAGAAATCATGGATTTCATTCCAAATACTTTTCCAGTAATTTGGTTCTCTCGTTATGCCTCAGTTTATTAGAATCTGATGCCCCTGCAACAAATCTATCTCCACAATCAAATTTATAACAACATAACTTTTATTCCCCTAGCCCTATCATAATAAACTCCCTTGAAAGTAACTGTTTGAATACACAAGAATACACAATACACAAGAACTGTTTGAATACTCTGCTCAGAATGGAACACACATCCAATAGGGAGTGCTGCTCCTGTGAAGTGCCTTGGGAAACTTTGCTCGGTTACTGTGTAAATGTAATTAGTTGCTGTCATGATTATCTCAGTACATCTACCAATCCCTTGTACTGTCACTCTCTTGATTTGTCTTCCAGTGCCCTTTATTTCTTGCCATTATTTCTGTTGGTATGAATCTCGCTCCCCCACAATGTCACTCACTAAGCCCTCTCCAGCAGTATGTATTATTGTTGTATCTCTGCTAATATTAATCCAACTCCCACACGCTGTCACTCCCAAGATCAGTATCTTTCCCCACTCAGCACTAATTGCAGCATTAATTTTCTGCGGCTGGTAACTCTCTGCTTACAGTCTTTGAGCTAGCTCAGCTGCTGTGATATTTATTTACATTGTTGGATCTATGTTTGGAATCATGCTTTGTTCAGGTTATTAAACATAAATACTTTTTTTTCAATCTTATTTAAAAGAAAGATAACCTTAACAGAAAGAAGAGGTTTATTAACAAAATAAGAAATGGAGAAGGGAAAGATAGTGTTAAATTCACAGGGGAACATAAGCACAAGGGGAACAATTGGGCTGAAGGGTTCCGATGAAAAGTTGTTGATGTTCAAGTTCTTTGCAATCAATGCTCGTACTTTTCATTCCATTGGTTTTTTGTGTGTCTAGTTTAAGCATGTTGTTCAGCATGTGGTTGCCAGATATTGTGAAATCATATTAAAACACAGATTGTTGATGCTGCTAAGGTTCAGCTGTACCTCCAATTCCGGCCCCAGTGTTTAATCCCCTCCGTCCGCTGTTGTTGCTCGGACTTTCTGCAGCCCATGCCACAAGCCCTAGAGTTCCATTCTTGAATGTCTCTGACACTCTTCCTTTTCCTTAAAGTATACATCCTTGGTCAAGTTTTCAATTGCCATTCCTAACTTTGCCTTATTTGGCTTGGTTCCAAAATTTGTTTACCAGTGCTGGTTTGAAACACGGTTTAGTTTTCCATGTCCTTCAATAGATGGGATTGACAACAGTGAAACGATCCTGTAGCCCCTTATGAAAGGAATGATGGAGGACAAAAGGGCTATTACATATACTGTATTTTACACTCTAGATACTGAGGCTAATATTGGAGTGCTTATTATTATACAGTATATAACTGGAATAACATAGTCATAGTGTAATAGAGCAATACAGCTCACAAACATGTCTTCAGTTTACCTAGACCATGCCAAACTGTTATTCCCAAGTCCCATCAACCCACACCCGGACCACAGCCCTCCATACTCCTTCCATCCATGTACTTATCCAAACTTCTCTTAAATGTTGTAATCAAACCCACATCCACCACTTCTGCTGGCAGCTCATTCCACACTCATACCACTCTCTAAGTGAAGAAGCTCCCCTTAGGTTCATCTTAAATATTTCAGCTTTCACCCTTAACCTATAACATCTAGAGTTACACAACCTCAGTGGAAAAAGCCTGCTTGCATTTACCCTATTTATACCCTTCATAATATTGTTTACCTCTATCATCTCCCCTCATTCTCCAAAGTTTCAGGGAATAAAGTCCTGATCTATTCAACCTTTCCCTACAACTCAGGTCCTCAAGTCCTGGCAACATCCTTGTAAATTTTCTCTGTACTCTTTCAAGTTTATTGATATCTTTCCTGTTGGTAGGTGACTAGAACTACAAATAATACTGCAAATTTGGCCTCAGAAAAACCTTGTATTGTACAACTTCAACATATCGTTCTTACTCCTATACTCAGAACTCTGATTTATGAAAGCCAATGATCCAAAAGTTCTACCTGTGACACCACTTTCAAGAAATTATAGATCTGTATTCCCAGATCCCTCTGTTCTACCATACTCCTCAGTGCCCTATCATTTACTGTGTATGTCCTACCCTGGTTTGTCCTCCCAAAGTGCAACACCTCACACTTGTCTGCATTAAATCCCACTTGCCATTTATCAGCCCATCTTCAATTTGGTCCAGATTTCACTTTGATAGCGGACCTCACCATCCACTACAAGTGTCATTCACAAAATTACTGATCTGGTTTACCACATTATCATCCAAATCATTAATATATTTAAGAAACAACAACGGACCCAGCACTGATCCCGGTGGCATTCCACTAGACACAGCTCTCCAGTCAGAGAGTCAACCATCTACTACCACTCTATACAAATACTTATATTTTCTGTCCATTTGAATACTTTCCAATAATTCACACACTGCTGACATCAGGCTCACTGGCCTAATATTCTGGCTTATTCTTAGAGTCTTTCTGGAACAACAGAACAACATTAGCTATTGCCCAGTCCTCTGGCACCTCACCTGTGGTTAAGGAGGTTTAAAATACCTTCCCAAGACCTTACTACTTCTGCACTAGCCTCCTCTTAGGGGGACACCTTATCAGGAACTGGGGACTTATCCACCCTACATTACCTTAAGTCAACAAGCACTTCCTCTGCAGCAATCTGGATACAGTCCATGACCTCACTACTGTTTTGCTTCAGTTCTCAAGAATCTGTGTCTATCTCCCAAGCAAACAATCCACTTAAAATCCCTCCTATCACATGAAAAAAATGTGATAAAAACACTCTACATGGCCTTTTTTCTAATATCCCCAAAACATTTGATTCCAGCAACTAGAGGTATTATGAAATTCTGTCAATAGAAATTCATCCACGCTTGTTCTATGGCATCATGCTGGATTGTTAGCCAATAGAACCATACTCAGTGAATTATGGTGCCAAATAAGTCTGTGTCATTGCCTAAATATTTTCTCAATCTTTCTTGTTGCAATGTGCATCTCAGCTCCAGCAGACTTCCTGCAGGAGAGGAGCTAATCTTCAGAATCAGTGGGGAGTTAGTTAGTCTACTGCGACTGCACTCCAGAACCAAGATCACACAGAACTCAGTAGCTGAACTGAGTATGCAGATGACAATTGTGTCTGCACATTCTCCAGAGGCCAAATTTTGGGAGTCACCTTTCAGAGAAGACAGACGACAGTGATGGAATTCACCACTGCCTTCAGTGCACTAGCACAACCCATAGCTGACTAAAGAAAGATGTGGTAAGTGATCGAGATCCGACAAAACTTACAGTAAGATATCCTCCTGTCCGTTTCTGAGGTCTTGGAAATCCATTTCAAGGCACTGGAAAAAAGATCATGTGCACATTGTGTGAGATACAGGCACAATGAAAAAAATCTTGCTTTCAGCAACATATAGACAATATCCAATGAAATCATCTAAACAGTGAAAAAAGAGTACTGTGCAAAACAAGACAATAATGCAAAAAAACACTGTCAGAAACAAGTAGCAGGAGAGTGAAATAGTTTGGCTTTACTAAGGTAGTGATCAGCATTGTGCAGGTCAGTTCAAGAACATAATGGTTGCAGGAAAGTAGCTGCTCCTGAACCTGCTGGTGTGAAACATCAGGCTTCTGTACCTCCTGTTTGATGGCAGCAATAAGAAGAGGGCATAACTCGAATGATGAGGACCTTTTATGAGAGATGCCACCATCCTGAGGCAGTGCCTGAGGTAGATGTGTGTAATCAATCAGGCTGTGTTCACTAATCTCTGCAGCCTTGTTTTTGCCATACCAGGCTATGATATAACTAGTCAGGATCAACAAAGATGTTTCTTCAAAATCTTCAGAGGAAGGTCATGTGAACCAAGATCTTCTCCCCACCACCATCCCCTCCCCTGACCAACATCCCCAACAACGACTCTCAGGATGTTGGTTGGGGGAGGGGATGGTGGTGGGGAGAAGATCTTGGTTCACATGACCTAATGACTTTCAGGACATATCTCTTAGATGCCTGACCTCAGACTCCTGAAATAGATATTGTGTTCTAAGCTTTGTCATGGGAAGAGATTATCAAGTGGACAGGGAAATTGATTCAAGAAGGTGCTTAGCTTGCTTGAAGAAATCTAACATTGCCAATAAGTTCTGGGAATATCTTACCCATACTTGCTCAGAGTGGAATGGAAACATTTGGTATTGAGAACCATCAGGCTGAGCAACAGGAGCACACAGTAACGGTACTTGAGTGACAAAATGAGCAGACCACCTCATGAACTGTTCACCCACCTTATCGGCCACCTCCTGACTTCTCTGGCCTCAGAAGTTCCATCAGTGCCCACAAAACTGATGAGGAAGGAACTCATCCTCAATGCCAAGAAATTTCCTGAAAAGAAAAGTTAACATACTGACAAAATAACCAAACTGGAATTGACAAGGAACATTTTTCTGCAAAGAAGTTGCCATGGCCTGGAATACAGTGCCTTGAAAGATGCAGAAAGCAGCTTTCATTGTATCTTTCAAAAGAGGACAGGTACTGAAAAGGGAAAGTATACAGTTACAAGGAAAGAACAGATAGTAGAAGTAATTCACAGTCAGCTTAGGCACAGTGGTGAATTTCATTATTGACATCTGCCTTCACTTTTCCCAAGATTTGGAAAAGGTCCAAGTTTCCCCAGTGTTTTGGGTTGTGCCGTCTGATTTAATGAAGAGAGGTCTTGATATATTTGCTCTGCCCCAATGTTTGTTGTATTTGTGAAGAAAATTGTTTGCATTGGGCATTTATTTGTTTGGTGCTCTCCTGCCATCTTGTTTGGCCTCAGACTTACAGTGACTCTGAACCTCCCATTTTAATGCACCCTCCGTACTAAGCAGAACTAAACCACTTGGTGTGGCTTACAATTCACTGAATATTGCTTAATGAGTGAACAGGGCAGTTTTACCCAAAGGCTTTGGAAAGGTCATTGACAGCCCTTTTTTAGTTCTGAGTCATTTGGTTCATTGCTACTGAGAAGCATGGCGCTGGTCTGGGCATACAGTGATGGAGATCTTTCAAGGCCCCAGCACAAGCAGAATGGGCTTGCTTTTGTGCTGGCATTCCATTAACAAGGGAAGCAGCAGTGATAAAGTAGAGTAAATTGAACAAGCATTGATTGGATGCCATTGAGTTCAGGGTGTTGCAGGGAAGGAAAATTCAACAAAATGATGATGCATGGATTAGGGAGAGTGAGGAACGCCAGGGAGCTCAGAGCCCAGCCATATCAATAACGAAGACAGGAAAGAAAAGCTTCAAATTGAAAGAACAGGAGATGAATGAAGGATAGTCTGTGAGGTGATCACTTGTTTCTTGATTCTTTCCAGAACTGCAAGAAGGCTTAAGAGATATTGGATTTATAAGGCTGCAAGTGATTATGAGAAATTATACAGAAATATGACATATGCATTATGCATTGTTGCATATTCACAATTATGAACAACTAAGACCAATGGCTATGGGCTCACAGTAATAAATATGTCATAGAGAAAGATAATTTTAATGGTATATTTAGTTAAGAGAGTTTTTAATCTGTAGGATATATAAGCAATTAATAGTAATAGGCAGAACATGGGGAGATTTCCCAATTTCGGAACAAAGTTCATAAAGCGGAGTGGAGTTCAAAGTGACAGTTCAACTATTAATACTGACTTGGGTGGCCTCACTGCTTAGTAAACTGAACCTGCCTACCACGGCCCATGTCATTCTGTGTTCTAAATTTCATCTTAACAGGCAACGGGCAACTTTCGCTTCTTGGCCCCAAGCTTCTTGATCTTAAATCTCTCCATAATTTGCCACTTCATTTTATTCGTCACACTCCATTTCTCTAATTGTGAATTTCTGCACCTTCATTTCTTTGTCATTGATAGCAAAGTCTTCGCCCATCTCAGGTACTTTGCCTTATGCTCCATCTACACCCCATCGGCTCCTCTCTTTACTCCACACTTTTAGAAAGCAGTAACGCTCACAATGCTTCTTTGCTACATTTCCCTGTCTCTCTGTTAGGAAACAAAACCTCTGGCTATTTGTTCGATTATTTTAAATCTGCAAAATATATGCAATCTTTTTCTCTTAGTCATATCACAGCAGCGTAGTAGCTAGCACAACACTCTGCAGTACAGATGACTGGGGTTCATTCCCTGTCACAGCCTGTAAGGAGTTTGTACGTTTTCCCCGAGTGCTTCGGATTCCTCCCACAGACCAAAGATGTACCGGTTGGTAGGTTAATTGGTCGCTGTGAATTGTCCCGTGATTAGGCTCGGATTAAATTGGGATATTGATTGGCAGCACGGCTCAAAGAGCCGTATCTCAATAAATAAATAATTATCTCTCTATTGTACTCCAGCCTTTGGGGAAATGACATGATTGACTTGAAGGAGAAATCAACCATCTAAAATCTGTTATCTATGAAGATTCAGATTTTCTTTTGTTTGTGATTGGACAGATTTTCCCTTGCTTGTGATTGGATTTCCAGCATCTGCAGATTTTCTCTTGCTTGTGATTGGACTTCCAGCATCAACAGATTTTCTCTGTTTGGAGCCACCCACTCTAATTCCACTTCACATTCTCATTCTCACATGTCAGTCCATGGCCTCCTCTTCTGTCACAATGTGGCCACACTCAGGTTGGAGGAACAACACCTTATATTCCTTCTGGGTAGCCTCCAACCTGATGCATGAACATCGTTTTCTCGAACTTCCAGTAATCCCTCTCCTCCCCCCACTTCACCATTCCCTTTTTCCTCTCTCACCTTAACTCCTTACCTGTCCATCACCTCTCTCTGGTGCTCCTCTCCTTTTCTCTCTTCCATGGCCTTCTGTCCTCTCCTATCAGATTCTCCCTTCTCCAGCACAGTATCTCTTTCACCAATCAGCTTCCCAGCTTTTTGTTTGACCCCTCCCCCTCCCAGTTTCCCCTGTTACCTTATGTTTCTTCCTCCACCCTCTCAACCCCACCTTCTAACTCTGACTTCTCATCTTTTACTTTTCTCCAGTCTTGGCCTGAAGTGTCAACTCTACTCTGTTTCATAGATAGTGCCTAGCCAATAGATTTCCTCCAGCATTTCGTGTGTGTTGCTTCGATTTCCAGCATCTTGTAGATTTTGTGAAGTTTGTGAATATCTATGAAGATATCAGCATTTAATCTGATGTCAAAGGATCCCTTAAAGTTGGGGATGCTACTTAGTAATGAAGCTGAGTGCATTTTAAAAGGGATATCAGTAAAGCCTCATACATAACCACAGTGTTATGTATCTTTACTGCACAGACAATGATTCAATAAAGCATCTTACCAGAAACAAAAGGGCTTGGTGTTAAATGTTGATGACACCTCTTTGAAGATCAAAGTATTTTTATCCCGGACGCTGTGGAAATTCAGAAAGGTGCCTTAATTCAAAGATTGATATATGTCTGGATATGGAGGGAATCCAGGTGCAAAGCACAGCAGTTAACACAGAGAGGAAATTAGCCATAATCTTGTTGCAGGTTGGAAGGGTTGAATGATGCACTCCTGCTTCCAACGACTCTGTCCTATGAGCACGAGGTCAACAAGATGCATTGTATCTGACATACACCTGTGAAAGCTGGTGAAGCATTTCTATCTGATTTCGAAGGAATTTCCATTAATTTATACCTTTGCCTTCTTTTCCTGGGCTTTGTGGTGTGACCAAACCATTAAGTTATCCCTCATTTCAATACCTCCACACCTCCCAATCCAGTGGGGTCTTTCCTCCGTCTGCAAGCCAGCTGAAAAAATATAAAACAGCGTCATCTGTAATCAATATACAGCTTACATTTCCGGGGCCCTTACTTTATCTTTCCTACCTTAACTGGTGACCTGAAATGAAAACAGAAAATGATGACGGTTGAGCAGCGTGTTTAGAAAGAGAAATAGTGTTTCGAGTCCAAAGCACCTCGTCAGAACCGAGCTAAAAGTATGTTTCAGATATGGCAAGTAGAACAGGACACTCTGCATTACCATTCCTTACCCAGAATTGCTGGCACTGAACAGAGGGGGAATTGCCCCATCTGGAACGCATCTGGTCTGCTGGAGCAAATTAAAAGGCGTCCGAATTCTTTGGGGAAATATTATTCTTGTTGGAAAAAAAATCTACTTGGTAAGTGCTGTGAACACTCAATGTCAGGCGCATCTGTGGAAAGAAAAAAACGGTCAAACTTTCAAAGCCGGGATCCCCCATCAGAACTTGAAGAAAAAGGGCATTTGATTTTATTAAGCTGAGCGCAGAGCTGTTTTTTGATTATGCTTTCTCTTTCTGCGCCGGCTTGGGTACAAGTACCTGCCGGATGAATCCAAAGGACTCCCAACCTCGGGTTGTCCCGTTTGGTGAGTTCAGCTTTAAGAAAGTCCGCTTCAGGGTGAAAAGTTAGCGAAGTTCAGACTACCTTGGAGCTGATTGGTCCGCTGTGTGCCGGCCTCTCTATTCTGATTGGGTACTGGGATGCCCATCACGCCTGGTGTCGGTTTCAGGCGATTTGATAGGATGAGGGGTGGAGGGTGTCTCTGCTACACTGAGGATACCGGGGACCGGTACAACTCACGCTCACACACACTGTCCAGGTGACTTGGGGTTGTGACAGATGGAGCTGCGGGTCGGAGCGCTGCTGGCCGCCGGGATTGTGCTAGGGTCGCTGGAAGGAATCTCCTGCTTGGTGCCACTCAGTGACTTTTACCCATTCGGGGTGGAGAACGGGGACTCGGTCAATGCTAAGGTGGACGATGGAGGGTCCGGGCTGCTGGAGATCTCACACAGCTTTCCCTTCTTCGGAGAGAGGCACTCCGGGCTTTACGTGAGTCGCATTTCCACGTTATATCTCACCAGCTTCTCTTGTACGAACAGTCCTGGGGCAGAAACTGCCTCTACACCCCCCACCCCTCCTGCCCACTGCCCAGGTAGATGTACTTCAGCCTGTTAAATTCCACCAAGCTCTACAAACTGCAAAATTTCGTCTCCTTCACCTCCACCTCCATTCATCCCGGGCACGGTGTCCCGTGTTCGACGAGCCCCATGTCGTACTGCTTACGGTAAGCTAGCCCGATATTTGCTCCACTGCTCCTACACTTGGAGTCGACACAGCTCCATCCGACCAGTGAACGCTGTAACCGGCCCGTTATTTTGCAGCCTCTTCGCGGTATTTAATGCACTTCGTTCCAGAAGAAGGGGCAGAAAGTACCGGGCACTGTCAAATTTATTGCACTGCTAACTTGAAGACTGGTTGCCCGCCGGTCGCTCCACGGTCCCATTGTTCTGAAGGGCACTCTTCTGCCCCTGCCCACTATGCACACTTTCTTCTTCCTGCGCTCGCAACCGCTGCCAATTATTATACAGCGTATATTCCGTTTGCTTATTGCACATGGAGCATTTGGTGAACTAATTATTACACTGCGCCCATTGTTATGTGTGGAGCATTCTCTACAGCTACCAATGTACAGTGATCACTCTGTCAATTAATACCCGCCCGTTTATAAACTTCCAACTTGAACGGCCCGGGGCTTTATACCAGATGCTTTAACAGCCATGTCCCTGTGCAGCCCACTGCTGATCATTGAACTGTAACCACCACCATCCAGTTTAATGCTCTGGCAAGTCACTGTCCAGGGCAATCCGAGCACTGTCCATTAGAAAATGTGCCGACCGGTTGCCCATGATTGTACTGTGGCAGTCTGTTCACCTCTCCTTGCGCACTAGACACCCTGTACATTTTGATTAACGTGATGCCCGTTCAATATTAGACACACGGGGAGAGTAGGATATGTTATTTTTGTATCAGGTGTTGAGTCATTTACTATAATCCACTGAGCACTTTCTCCCCAGGTATTATACATCAAGTGCCCTCCTCATAACTATAAACTGCATCCTCTATCACTATATCCGTCATCTGCTTATTGCTATGAATTAGACATTCTAAATGGCCATTATTAGACGTGGATTATAACAAACTGTGATTGATGCTCATTTGTTGATATATATTAGATAGTTTACCTGCACATTGTAATCAGCATCAGCTCTAATATCATGTCATCAAATTTGTTGTCTTTGTGGCAGCTGTACAATTCAATACCTGATAATAGAAAAAAAACATGAATTACAGTAAGTATAAATATATATTAAATAGTTCAAAAATAGACATTTAAGAAAAAGTAGTGAGGTAGTGTTCATGGGTTCAATGCCCATTCAGAAATCAAATGGCAGGGGAGAAGAAGCTGTTCCTGAATCATTAAGTGTGTGCCTTCAAGCTCCTGTACCTCCCCTCTAAAGGTAGCAATCAGAACAAGGCGTGACCTGGGTGATGGGGTGCTTAATGATAGATGCTGCCTTTCTGAAGATATAAAGTGGTATACTGTATTGTGTGATTTCTATATTGCACCCTCCACCTGACTTCTGTTTAACACTGGGAGATTTACCTAGCCTTCCTTGTACACAAGTTGTATCATTAACCCTACTATTATAATCTGGGTACTCTTTAGCTGTCCTTTGGCATTATGTCAGATCATAATTTTACACTAGCTTGAAAATGCATTTGGGTTATTATTGCCTTAAATACTGAGGAACAGTAAAATCTTGCATACTGTTCATATAGATCAATTCAATACACAGTGCATTGAGGTCATAGAAGGTAAAACAATAACAGCATAAAGAATGAAGTGTAACAGCTACAGAGAAAATACAGGTAGACAAAGTTACAATGATGTAGATTGTGAAGTCATGAGTCTATCTTGTTGTACAAGAGAACCATTCAATAGCCTTCTAAACTGCCCTAAAGCCTGGTGTAAGTGCTAGGAGACTTTTCTATCTTCTGCCTGATGGCAAGGGGCGGGCCAGAAGAGAGAATGATCAGTTCAGTGGGGTCTTTAATTATGTTGGCTGATATACTTCTCACTGCCTCAGTAAGGACAGAATCTAAGGAGAAGAGGCTGAGTTCCATGATGTGCTGAGTTGTGTCCACAACTCTCTGCAGTTTCTTGCAGTTGCCATACCCAGGTAGGATGCTTTCTATGGAGCAGTGATAAAAAATGATGAGGGCTGAAGGGGACGTCAAATTTCTTTAGCTGCTCTTTATTATCCACTTTCACTCCCAATACAAGGACAACCAAAAGAAAATGAGAACTGACAAATATTGATTTCACCATCACCCATCTCCCATCCACTTGTGGAACATGCATGATCTAATAGGCAAACAGAAAAAAAATAACAAGAAGCCAGAGCCCAGAGAAGTGTAGGCAATATAGTAGTAAAATAAAAGAAAGGAAAGCAGGAATTCAAAGTAAATCTATAGGAAAAGTATGTGGCTGGCTGAAAGAGATGGCAAAAGAAAGAATATGTCCTCATGAATGAAGGTAGAAGAAATGGAAGGAAGAAAGGATGTCATTAAACTGGACAGGGTGCAGAAAAGGTTCACAAGGATGTTATTGGGTCTGGTATGCTTGTGTTATAATGAGGCTGGTTAGGTGGGAAATTTTCCCTGGAACATAAGAAGCTGAGGGATGATCTGACAGAGGTATAATCTGAGCCATAAATGTAATGGATGATCACAGATAAGGGAGTTTAAAACCAGAGGACATAGATTTATGGTGAGATGGGAATGATTTAAAAGGGATCTGGGGAGAACCTTTCCAATAGAGTGCAGTGTGTAAAGGGAACAATATGTTGGAGGAAGCTGCAAAGTCAGGTACAATTACAATGATTCAAATACATTTGAATAGGTGCATGGATATGGGTGAAATGCAGGCAAATGTGACTAGCTCGTATAAAATATTGGTAATATTGCCTATCATGTGTAAACCTCTATGTTCATGTTCTATGGGTGAGTTTGGCCAAAGGGCCTGTTTCTGTTTTGTATAATTTTATAACCCTATGAATCTACATATGCAATTCTAAATAAATAGTTTGGATCTCTCTTTATAGAAAAGGTGTAATATTAGATATTAGAGATGTTCCATAAACATGGGGGAAAGGACATATTCAGGTTGTAGCATTTTAAACTGTAGATAAACATCATCCCTGAACAAAATAGATACTGTATCTGCCTTTTGAAAGAACAAAAGAGTAAATGGAAGAGATCTTGATTTTCATTTTCTGATGCCCATTTGTTGTAGGTGACATCTAATCATTTAAAAACTGCTAATGTAATTATCTTGATTAATCGAGGAGAAAATTTTAGATGAAGTAACCAGTCTGTCTGACACAAGTAGTGGGCAAACTATTGGAAGAAATTCTAAGGGGCAGCATAAATCCAAATTGATCAAGCTTACTCAAGTACTTTCAGTATGGATTTATTAAAGGCAGTTCATACCTGACTCCTTTGACTGAATTTTTGAGAAGCTAAAAGGGAGAGTAGCGATCACATTTAGTGTAGTCTGCACAGATTTTAGATAAGATTTCAACATCATCCCACATGGAAGATTGATCAGAAAAGTAAAATCATCCACATAAACCAAGGGAATTTGATATATTGATGGAAGAAAAATTGCCTAGTAAGGAAAAGAAAGGCAAGAGTGTGTGGAAAAAGGTAGTGCCTCTTGCTGTCCATGATGTATATAAATAATTGTAGTTTAACTGTAGGGATCATGGTTAAGACTTGTTCCAATGGCCCTAAAATTTTCAGCATGGTTGAAGAAGAAAGCATTAGGTTCAGGGAGATAGCAAAAGACTAGTTGGATGAACATAAGTGTTATCAATGGCATTCAGTCCAGAGAAGTGTGAGGTCATGCTTATGGAGAAGCAATATAAATGGATGCTGGAAAGGGAATAATGTAGAGGACAACAGGGATCTCAGAGTGCATGTCCATGATTCTCGAAGGTTGAAGGACAGAGATGGTTAAGTTGCCGTAAAGGATGCTTGCCTTCATTAGTTAAGGCTAAGATTATAAGAGTGACTAGACCAGCTTTTCTCAAACTTTTTGCTCTGGAGGAACTCTAGAACTAATTTTCAGGTCTCAGGGTAGCATGATCAGTAAATTGTAGATACAACAATCCAAAAATGGTTGTCAATGCTCTTTTGAGTAGAGAATGAATTTTTAGCTGAACTTTCTTGAGGAAAAACAAGTAGTTAAGCTTAGCTCACCTTTCTTGAAATTATTCTCTTTCCCTCTCATAAATTTTAGAAACTCATAAGGCAAGCATAATGAATTGCTGTTAAATGATTGGCTTAAGCCAAAATGGGATTTAATTTTTCTAAAGGTAGGCTCAGTAGATTTAGTTTACATAATGGTTGTAAATGTTTACAACAACTCCATAGTGGCAGGCCAGCAGCTGAGTTGCAGCACATAAAAATCCCTCCTATTTTCTACTACACCAGTAGTGTTGTTCACTCTGATAAGTCAGTCATCAGCATGTTAGAGGAAGCTGGGGGAGAGGCTAATGTCACAGCCCAAGTTGGGTGAGTCCGTTCAATGTTCAGAAAATCAGCCAGCTGTCCTCCCCTCCATGCAATACAGCACTCACCAATTATCATCCTACCATCCTCCCCTCCGTGCAATAACAGTGCCCACCGATTATCAATGGCTTTCCCAATCTTGTGTCAAAGAAAAACCTGAGAATGGACTCAACCAAATAAACATGGTCCTACAGCGCATTGCCACACTGGGCTGAGAGACCTCTAACAAGATTGTTAATGGGACTGCTCGGTCACTGCCCACCACTGTGAACACCAGGACTGTGTGTCACATGAAGTTTAAAAAACAATGTGCTTTTTTTTAATCACAATCTCTCTTGGAACCTCGGCTGAGAAATTCTGGACAAGATTACAGAAAGTATTATCTAGGCTTTGCTGGATAGCTCTATACATTTTCTGGTCATCATAATAAAAGGAATAGCACCAGATTAGAGAAATTTTTGAGGATGTTGCTAGGGTTGGAAGTTTAAATTCTCCGGGGGAAATTGATAGGGTTGGTGATTTTCTTTGGAACAAAGGAGTCTGATGGGAGATTTTAAATGATGTGTATAAAATTGAGAGACAGAACACATATGAAAGACCCATTTCCCTCTGCAGAGAAGTTAGTAGCTTTGAGACATTGACTTCATTTAGTTGGTAGATGTTGAGGAATTTGGTCAACTATACTCACTATACCCCGATGCTCTTAAATGTCTGGTAATACTGCTGGTATCTTCCACAGTGAAGACTGTTGCAAAGTACTTATTCAGTTTGTCCACCATTTCCTCGTCCCCTTTACTATCTCTCCAATGTCATTTTCAAGCAGTCTGATATATATTCTTGCCTCTCTTTTACTTTTAATAGATCTGAAAAAACTTTTGGTATCCTCTTTTATATTATTGGTGAGAATATCTTCATATTTCATATTTTTTTTACTTATTGATTATTCAGTTGCCTTCTGCTGGTTTTTAAAAGCTCCACAATTATATTTGCTAGATCATTTTTTGCTTTTATACCATCTTTAATTTCCATTGTCAGCCATGGTTACCTCATCTGCCCATTATAATACTTCTTCATCTTTGGGATGTATCTGTCCTGCGCCTTTTGAATTGTTCCCAGAAACTCCATTCTATGCTGTTCTGCCATTATCCCTGGTAGTGTCCCCTTCCAGTCACCTTTGGCCAGCTCCTCTCTCGTGCCTCTGTAATTCCCTTTATTCCACCGTAATAC
This sequence comes from Hemitrygon akajei, assembly GCF_048418815.1. NCBI lineage: Eukaryota > Metazoa > Chordata > Chondrichthyes > Myliobatiformes > Dasyatidae > Hemitrygon > Hemitrygon akajei. Next base: position 118,607,191 of record NC_133126.1, on the reverse strand, counting down.
TGATACATCTGATTCTAGCTTCTCCATTTGAAACTGTGGGGTGAATTCTATCATATTATGATCACTGTCTCCTAAGGGTTCCTTTACCTTAAGCTCCCTAATCGAATCTGGTCCATTACATAACACCCAATCCACCAGTATCCAATGTGGTATACTTACTATTGAAGAAAACTGTCACAGGGGTACTCTGCACTGGCCGCCCATTCACTTTCCTTCTCCTGACAGTCAAACAGCTAACTACCTCCTGCAACTTGTGGGTTTATGTTCACTGTTACGTTTTGTAACTCTAAAACATAAAACTAATTGAAGGGAAAACATGGAGCTGGGGAAGTGTGAACATTAGTTTCATTTTTACTGTAAGTGAGGGGTGTGCAGTGTGATGTGGCACACTAACATATGCCATTCATGTACTTTTACATATAACCCATTGTGAATTATGTAAACAAAGAATACATAAGCAATATATATACATATTACTAAAGTATTAAATACACAACACTCCTCTGTGCTTAGCCATAAACTCCAACTCAATATAGAATGAATTTCAACTCAACTATGTGATGTATTGCTCTCTAGACATCTGTATATATTTATAACTGTGTAAGATTTCTTATTCTTGCGGATAATATTTAGCCTGAAAAGGTGTGGGAAGGGTCACTCTGCTTTACAGATGAGACTTGTGATAGAAAAACAAACTCATTTTCTGGGGCCTCTTCCATGGTAGTTGCAGGAGCTGTCTCTGGAGCTGCAGGAAGTGGTTCTGACAGCTCTGGACACCTTTCTTCTGGACGTGTTGGCATCCTAAACAGTGCATGGCAAGCTGCTGGATCTGCTGATCAGCCCCTGCCCATCAGATAAAGCTTTGAGACAATATTTTCATTTTGACCTTGCCGAGGTGACTGGCATGTAGCTCCTTCGGTTCTCAACTTGGATGCTACGACAACTCTCAATCTCAACATAGGGCACCCTCAACAAGGTGAAGTTCATCCAGTGCTGGTAAAGATGGGGGATCTAGAATTTCTGCTGCATATTTCAGCCATTATGGGCTGCCATGTAGAACTGAGACAGTGTGGGGTATTTTCTGGTTTCCCTTTGGATCATCTCTACCGTAAAATGGAGACTTTTGATTTGTGTTTGGGAGAATCCATCCCTAGGAGTGTCCTCCTGTAAATTTTCAGGTATTTCCTTTTCCAAGGGTAAACAGGACAATCCATCAGCATTTCCATGATTAGCTGTCCTTGTGAATACAATTTTGTAATTGTGTCTGTCAGGAAACAGAGCCCATCTCTGCATTTGTGCTGCTGCTGTTAGTGGAACACACTTCTGTGGATTGAAAATGGACACCATGGTTCATGATCGGTAATGAGAGTAAACTCTCTCTCATACAAGTACAGGTTGAAACATTTTACATCCCAAACCAGACTCAAGATCTCTCTGTCAATCTGTGCATAGTTTTTCTTTACAGTGGTAAGGGAACATGATGCAAAGTCTAGGGGGGGCATTCATTTCCATCACTCATAACATGTGACATAACTGCACCTATATCACATGACAAGGTATCACTGGCAAGCTTCACTGGATGATGTGGATCATAATGTGTGAGTACAGTGTCTCATATTACCATTTCCTTTATCTTTTTGAAAGCTTTATCCATTGGACATTGCTTTGTCCATTGCCATTTCTTCCTGATCTGTGTCAATGAGTTCAAGGGGTGTGCAGTGGCCACATTCGATAGGAACTTGTAATCATAATGAACAAATCCTGAAAAGGACCTCAAATGTGACACATCCTTTGGCCTTGGGGTATCCATCAGTGCTTGAATTTTCTCAGCACACTTGAGTAATTCTTGTACATCAATGGTGTGACCACAGTAAGTGATGCTTGCTTTAAAGAATTTACATTCGTTGCGCCATGCTTGGAGCCCATAATCTTCTACTCTTTTTAACACTGTCTTGAGATTTTGGAAATGCTTCTTGTTATCCTCACTGGTAATAATGATGTCATCCAGGTAACACTGAGTGCCTGGGCAGCCTTGCAGCACCTGGTCCATATTTTTCTGCCAGAGTGCAGGTGCAGAAGGTACTCCAAAAATAAGCCTATTATAGCAATAAAGGCCTTTGAAGGTTTATGGTGGGAAATACTTTGCACTCTTCTTCCATCTCCATTTGTCGGTAGGCCTCTTCTTAGTCCATTTTGCTGAAGTGTTTTCCTTCAGAAAGGTTTGCAAAGCTATCCGCTATCCTGGGCAGAGGGCATTTATTTACTTCCAGTACTATATTGATGGTGACCTTCAAATCACCACAATCCTGACAGACCCATTCTTCTTGCCTACTGGGACCACTGGTATTGTTCATGGGCTCCACCTAAACTTGTGAAGAATTCCTTCAGCTTCCATGCAATTGAACTCATGGGCTACTTTATCAAGGATGGTATAAGGAACTTGACAGGCTTTGTAAAACTTGGGTGTGGCATTTTCATTTAAGACTATTTTACCTTTGATATGTTGGAGTTTTCCAATGCCATCCCTGAACACTGCTGTGGCATCATCCAGTATCTTTCTTAATTTGCTTTCATTTGACTCTGTTGCAGAGGATTTGGCTTGCAAATAGTGGATGGATCTCCAATCAACTTGTAGTTTTCTCAGCCAATCATGTACCCGTAATGCTACCCCTCCTGTTAAAAGCCCAATGTGGCTTGTTGGTTGCTGTATTTCACTGTTACAAATGTCATTTTCACAGGAGTTATCTTTACTCCAGTATAAATTCTTAGTTGAATATCTGCAGGGTTAAATTCAGTATCATTGAGGTGCCATTCAAACTCATTTTGTTGAATGACTGAAACAGCTAAGCCAATGTCCAATTCCATTTCAAATAATTTGCTTTTCTCTTCAGGTGTAAGCCACATTGTTTGTCTATTGTTAGTTTTCACATTGTAAATCTTAAGGCTACTCAGTCCTGTGTCACTCTCTCATCATTATCAGATTATTCATCAACAGCATTCACATTGTGCTGTTTTTGAAATTGCAATTTGAATTTTTTCCTCTTCTCTTTGCAGTCCATTTATTTTTGTCTGCCTGACATACACTTTATGTCCTACATTTTCTGCATTGGTCTGGTGTGTGTGAGCTCCTGCTGCAACAGTAACACAATTTATTCAGCCAGGCTGGTTTTTGTTTAGAAGCTGCAATTTTGTTCATACTCATTTTTATTCCTGACTGCAGTTCAAGTCCATTTCTGTTTGCTGTCTCCATTGATACAGCTATTTCAACTGCTCTTCTAAATGTAAGTTGTGTTTCAGTTAGGAGCCGTTTTGGAATGCTTTAAGATTCCACAAACTATATGATTTCTCAGTGCATCATTAAGCCCTTTACCAAACTGACAATGCTTGAATAATCTCTTCAATTCAGCCACATATGTCAAAATGGACTCCCCTTCTTTTAATTCTGTTTATGAAACCGAAAGCATTCTGAAATCAACAGTGGTTTTGGTTCCAGATATTCCTGCATTACTTTTATAAATCAGCAAAGTCCATTCTGGCTGATTTGGTTGGAGCAGTTGAACCATGAAGCAAATTGTATTCCTTTAAACCCAATGCACACAGCAAAATTGACACTCGCTTTTTATTGGCTATTTCATTTGCTTAAAAATATTGTTCAATTGATCATATGTAATATCCAGTTATCTCTTGTGCAATCAAATGTGACTGTCTTTCCGATGTAGCCAGCCAATTCTGCTTTTTTTAAAATTCAGGATTCTTATCATCTGGTACTCATTGCTTATGAACCTGTGAATTTGTCCATTTTCTGCCTTTTTCTTTGACTCAACCATCTCTATCTTCCTGAAGAATAATGTGCTATGCTGGTTTTATTTTAACTCAAACGTCTCGCTGCACTTCATCAGCTTGGTAGTTGTCTCATGTTTGTTTAGAACTTCCTTGTCACAACTTTTATGTTCTGTAACCACAAAACATAAAACTAATTGAAAGGAAAGCAAGGAGCCAGAAATGCATTGAGGTGAGTTTCATTTTTACTTTAAGCGAGGCTCACTCATTCTGACCTTGGAAGCAGTTGTGCTTTTTAGCTGTATCAGGCTGAAACAAGAATATTTAATCATATCTATTGAGGGTTCTGCCGCCACATGAGTCTCCTCGAGGCACCCCAGATGTTAAAAACTTGATTTATTTATTTATTTATTTCCTCTCTTCTATATTATGTATTGCATTGAACTGCTGCTGCTAAGTTAACAAGTTTCATGACACATGCGGTAATAATAAACTTGATTCTGATTCTGATTCATGCTGACGTGGTGGCATAATGATGCAAACCATTCACGTGCTTTTACATATAACCTATAATGAATTATTTAAACAACAAAGAATGCCTTATCAAACAGTACATTTACAATATTATTGAAATATTAATTACATAGCACTACCTCCCTGTAACTCCTATCTATCATCTCTTCATTCTTCTGTATGAGCTGAAGGTCATTGAGCTGCAGCTGCAGTTCCTTAACATAGTCTCTAAAGGAGTATGCAGCTCGATGCACCTCACACAGATGGGGACTGGAGGTCTCCCAGTCTTCCCACATCTCACACAAAGAACACGCCACTAACCATGGATGCATTCTCGCTGCACTATGAACTAGCAGACAAAGAAAGATAAAAGCTTACCAGAAACTTAACTTGACCTTTGCCCCTTTTCTCGTAGGCCTCTTAATCCAAAGCCTGACCACTCTAACACTGTCCACTCCAACAATTGCCTCTCACAATGTCTGCTCCACTTACACTTCTTTTATTCACTGTGGCCAAGTGCCTAATAGACTGTCAGGAATTCCTGAAAAGCCCTAAGCTCCTGTTAAACCTTGTGCCACCTCAGCTAAGCAATTGAGTGTTCATGATGATTGAAGCCTGTCAAAATGTTTTTGTGTTTCTTTATTTTTCTGTAAATGCCTGTGAGAAAATGAATCTCAAGGTAGCATATGCTGACATAATTTGCATTTGTCACCACCCAGTGTTATATAATGGAACTGTACTATGTATTCCCCTGTTCACACCCACTCCCCCTCCCAGCACCCTAGTCCAGGTGCCAAGGCACCTAATCCTCCTTCAGCACCAACTCCTCCCCTCTTCCCCCCTCTAGTTCAACATGTGGATGAACAACACAGTATACCACTGTATACATCCCCTCATTGCCCTGCATCTACCATCCACACCTCCACATACCAACTGCTATTGTTCCAGTCTTCACCTCCCCCAGCCCCCACCTTCTGCCATGTCCCCAGTCATCATTCGCTACTGAGCGGGTGAGAAGGGCTCTGGGGAAACTCAGACATGGCAAAGCATCGGGACTGGATGATGTGGACTCTGGGGTCCTGAAGGAGTGTGCTGAGCAGCTGAGTGGAGTTCACCAGCACATTTTCAATCTGAGTCTCAGCCTGGAAATGGTCCTGACTGTGTGGATCATGTGTGGTCCCAGTACCCAAGAAGGGCCAACTGAAAGACTTGACTGACTACCGTCCAGTGACCCTGATCTCACACATCATGAAGACCCTAGGGAGGCTGGTCCTTGCCCACCTCTGACCCCTGGTCAGATCAGCCCTTGACCCCCTGCAGTTTGTCTACCAGGAGCACATTGGAGTCGACGATGCTGTCAACTACCTGCTGGACAGAGCTCACTCCCATTTGGATAAGCAGGGCACCTCTGTGAGGATCATTTTTTTTGATTTCTCAAGTGCCTTTAATACCGTACAGCCCTCACTGGTGGGAAAAATGCTCCATTCACCGCAGGCTGGCACTTCCATCGTATCCTGGATAATGGACTATCTGGTTGGCAGACCACAGTATGTGCAGCTTCACAGCTGTCTTTCAGACATGGCTATAAGCAGCACTGGGGCTCCACAGTGGAGTGTACTGGCTCCCTTCCTGTTTACCCCATATTCCTCTGACTTTAGATACAACACTGAGTCATGTCATCTGCAGAAATTCTCTGATGACTCAGCAATAGTTGGGTCATTTATCTAAAGGGAGGACGGGAGGATGAATACAGGCCTCTGCTGAAGGACTTTGTCAAATAGTGCAAGCTGAATCATCTGCAGCTCATTAGCTGAAGGACAAAAGGAGATGGTGATGGACTTTCGGAAGTCTACGCCTGTACTGCTTCCTGATGCTATTGATGGTGAGGACCTACATGTACCTGGAGGTGTACCTGCATGACAGATTTGAGTGGAGCACCAGCACAGAGGCTGTTGCCTCTACTTCCTGAGGAGACTGAAAGCCTTTGAAGTATGCAGGCCTCATCTTCACACGTTCTACCAATTTGTTGTTACCACTACATTCTTCTTTGCAATGGTGTACTGGGACAATGGCATCCCCAACCTCACTATAAAACCTGCTGATAAGGGGGCAGCTGTTGTTGTCTGGCGTACTGACCTCTGCCTGGCCGAGGCACAGCGACAACTCTCTGATACCTCCTCTTATTTAACCCTTGATCATGTCCCCACTAAGGAGCACCAGGCCATTGTCTCCTATACCATCACCAACCTTATCAGCTCTGGGGATCTCCCATCCACTGCCACCAACCTCATAGTTCCCACACCCCGCACTTCCCGTTTCTACCTCCTACCCATGATCCATAAACCTGCCTGTCCAGGTAGACCTATTGTCTCAGCTTGCTCCTGCCCCACCAAACTCATTTCTGCATACCTTGACACTGTTTTATCCCCGCTTGTTCAATCTCTTCCCACCTATGTTCGTGACACTTCTCAAGCTTTGAATTTTTTCAATGATTTTAAGTTCCCTGGCCCCCACCATCTTATTTTCACCATGGACGTCCAGTCCCTATATACCTCCATCCCCCACCTGGATGGTCTCGAAGCTCTTTGCTTTTTTTTGGATTCCAGACCTAACCAATTCCCCTCTACCACCACTCTCCTCCGTCTAGTGGAATTAGTTCTTACTCTCAATAATTTCTCCTTTGGCTCCTCCCACTTCCTCCAAACCAAGGGTGTAGCCATGGGCACCCGTATGGGTCCCAGTTATGCCTGCCTTTTTGTTGGCTTTGTGGAACAGTCCATGTTCCAACTCTATACCGGTATCCATCCCCCTCCTTTCCTTCGCTACATCGACTGCATTGCCGCTGCCTCCTGCACGCATGCTGAGCTCGTCGACTTCATTAACTTTGCCTCCAACTTTCACCCTGCCCTGAAATTTACCTGATCCATTTCCAACACCTCCCTCCCCTTTCATGATCTTTCTGTCTTCATCTCTGGAGACGGCCTATCTACTGATATCTGCTATAAGCCTACAGACTCTCACAGCTACCTGGACTATTCCTCTTCCCACCCTGTCTCTTGCAAAAAGGCTATCCCCTTCTCACAATTCCTCCATCTCCACTTCATCTGCTCTCAGGATGAGGCTTTTCATTTCAGGACGAAGGAGATGTCTTACTTTTTTAAACAAAGGGGCTTCCCTTCGTCCACCATCAACTCTGCTCTCAAACACATCTCTCCCATTTCCCGCACATCTGCCTGCACCCCATCCACCCAGTACCCCACTCGGGATAGAGTTCCCCTTGTCCTTACCTACCACCCCACCAGCCTCCAGGTCCAACGTATAATTCTCTGTAACTTCCGCCACCTCCAACGGGATCCCACTACCAAACGCATATTTCCCTCCCCCCCTTCTGCTTTTCACAGGGATCGCTCCCTACGCGACTCTCTTGTCCACTTGTCCCCCCCATCCCTTCCCACCAATCTCCCTCCTGGCACTTATCCTTGTAAACGGAACAAGTGCTACACCTGCCCTTACACTTCCTCCCTCACCACCATTCACGGCCCCAGACAGTCCTTCCAGGTGAGGCGACACTTCACCTGTGAGTCGGCTGGTGTGGTGTACTGCGTCCGGTGCTCCCGGTGTGGCCTTTTATATATTGGTGAGACCCGACGCAGACTGGGAGACCGTTTCGCTGAACACCTACGCTCTGTCTGCCAGAGAAAGCAGGATCTCCCAGTGGCCACACATTTTAATTCCACGTCCCATTCCCATTCTGATATGTCTATCCATGGCCTCCTCTACTGTCAAAATGAATCCAAACTCAGATTGGAGGAACAACACCTTATATACCAGCTGGGTAGCCTCCAACCTGATGGCATGAACATTGACTTCTCTAATGCCCCTCTTCCCCTTCTGACCCCATCCCTGACATATTTAGTTGTTTCCCTGTTCTACATCTCCCTCTGGTGCTTCCCCCCCTTTCTTTCTCCCTAGGCCTCCCGTCCCATGATCCTTCCCCTTCTCCAGCTCTGTATCACTTTCGCCAATCACCTTTCCAGCTCTGAGCTTCATCCCACCCCCTCCAGTCTTCTCCTATCATTTCGCATTTCCCTCTCCCCCCACTACTTTCAAATCTCTTACTATCTTTCCTTTTGGTTAGTCCTGACGAAGGGTCTCGGCCCGAAACGTTGACAGTGCTTCTCCTTATAGATGCTGCCTGGCCTGCTGTGTTCCACCAGCATTTTGTGTGTGTTGTTGTTTGAATTTCCAGCATCTGCAGATTTCCTCATGTTTGCTCTTAGAAAAGATGGCTCCGTTATAGGAGTCAAACAGACACACTGAAGGCTGTGGTAGAACAAAGGACCCTATGGAAAACCCTGGCAATTCTGGACAATGTTTCTCACTCTCTGCGTGCCACCTTGGCTGAACAGAGGAGCATTATATGAGGTCATTATTACCCTTGGCGTTTGGGCTGTACAATGAGTCAACCTATAGCCAGGGAAGAGATGACCCCCTCCTGTTAAACTATTTGAGATAATTTTATTCTTTCTTCTCTTCTAATATTTGTATATCTGTGCACTCGTAATGCTGCTGTGATTTGTAATTTCCTTTGGATCAATGAAGTATCTACCTATCTATGAAATGCAGTACCTGACCCCAGATATTCGCTGTATTCATCAGCTTATGTTTATCCAAACATAAAGGTTTAAAATTTTTCATTCCTTATTTGACTGTCACCATCAATGTGATAATCTCAAGCATGGTATGGACACAGGCACTGCCTTTCCGCAACCATACAGACAGAATTACTGGAATTACACAACAGGACAAACAGCGTCTGTGGAAGCAGTTAACATTTCTGTGCTGTGATGCTTCAAAGGAACTGGGAAAGAGAGAAATTCAAATTAGCTGTGAGGAAAGGTTGAAGATCTGAAATGTTGACTATTTCTCCACAGCAGCTGTGTAACTTGCTGAGTGTTTCCAACATTTTTGAGTTTTTCTTAATTTCAGATTTTCGGCATTTGCAGTTGTTTTTAATCTGCAATTATAAAGGGCTTTGGTGAGACTGCACCTGGAATACTGTCTGCAGTTTTGGTCTCCTTACCTAAAAATAATGATGTACTTGCATACAGAATTGATGCACCATCAATAACTCTGAGACGTGGGTTAAGGTAGGCTTTTATTGGCTGGAAGAAAGCACAAGCAGCAAGTGACCATCACACAACATCCTGGAGACTGAGGAAGGGTCTGTGCCTCCAATTGCCTTTATACCAGGGTCTGTGGGAGGAGCCACGGTCAGTGGGAGGAGCCACAGGAGCAGTCAGCCCTGGGAATGTCAGCCAAGCCGGTAGGGTGGTCCCAGTGGCAGACTTCCTGGGAAAAGAGAATAGGCGCTAGTGAGGGGTGGCATTGGTGGACGTACATAACAGGGAGCGGATAGAGTGGAGTGCCTCAGGGAGGACCTCCTGCCATCGAGAGACTGGCAACCCCTTTGACTTAAGGGCTAAAAGTGTGGCATTCCACATTGTGGCATTCTCCCTCTCCACCTGTCCATTTCCCCGGGGATTATAGCTCGTGGTCCTACTATAGCAATGCCCCTAGCCAGCAGGTACTGGCGCAGCTCGTCACTCATAAACGAGGACCCTCTATCACTGTGGATATAGCAGGGATATCCGAACAGAGTGAAGAGCTGGCGCAGGACTTTTATGACGGACGTGGCAGTGGCATTGGGGCAGGGGATGGCAAAGGGGAACCGCGAGTACTCGTCGAAAATGTTAAGAAAATACACATTGCGGTCGTTGGAGGGAAGGGGGCCCTTAAAGTCAACACTCAGTCGCTCAAAGGGGCGGGTGGCCTTGATAAGTTGCGCCTTTTCAGGACGGTAGAAGTGCGGTTTGCACTCAGCGCAGATCTGGCAGTCCCTGGTCGTCGTCCTGATGTCCTCCAGGGAGTAAAGCAGGTTCCGGGCTTTCACGAAATGGTAAAGTCGAGTGACCCCAGGGTGGCAAAGATCTGCATGGAGGTTGTATAGCCGGTCGAGCTGCGCGCTGGCACACGCTCCCCGGGATAGGGCATCAGGGGGCTCATTGAGCCTTCCAGGCCGGTACAGGATATCATAGTTGCAGGTGGAGAGTTCGATTCTCCACCGCAAAATTTTATCATTTTTGATTTTGCCCCGCTGTTGGTTGCTGAACATGAACGCAACTGAGCGCTGGTCGGTCAGCAAGGTGAACCTTTTGCCGGCGAGATAGTGCCTCCAGTGCCTAATAGCTTCCACTATAGCCTGGGCTTCTTTCTCCACCGCGGAGTGCCGAATTTCAGGGCCTTGAAGGGTACGAGAAAAGAATGCTACTGGCCTGCCTGCCTGATTGAGGGTAGCAGCCAGCGTGAAATCGGAGGCGTCACTCTCTACTTGGAAGGGAATGGTCTCGTCCACCGCATGTATCGTTGCTTTGGCAATGTCTCCTTTAATGCGGCTGAAGGCCGCGCGGGCCTCGGCTGAGAGGGGAAATGTGGTGGACTTGACCAGAGGGCGGGCCTTGTCTGCTTAGTGAGGGACCCATTGGGCGTAATAGGAAAAGAAGCCCAGGCACCGTTTGAGGGCTTTGAGAGTGGTGGGAAAAGGGAGTTCTAACAGGGGGCGCATACGGTCGGGATCAGGGCCAATGACCCCGTTCTCCACGACATACCCAAGGATAGCGAGTCGGGTGGTTCCGAACACACACTTGTCCCTGTTATAAGTAAGGTTAAGAGCTTTGGCCGCTTGGAAAAATCGTTGGAGGTTGGCGTTCTGATCCGGGCAGTCATGACCACAGATGGTGATGTTATCCAGGTAGGGAAATGTGGCCTTCAGTTGGCACTGGTCCACCATCCAGTCCATTTCCCTCTGGAAGACAGAAACACCATTTGTGACACCAAAGGGGACGCGCAGGAAGTGATAGAGCCTGCCGCCCGCCTCGAAGGCGGTGTAGGGGCGGTCCTCCAGGTGGATGGGGAGCTGATGGTAAGTGGATTTCAGGTCTATGGTCGAGTACACCTTGTACTGAGCTATCTAGTTGACCATATCCGCGATGCGGGGTAGGGGGTACGCGTCAAGCTGCGTGAACCTATTGATGGTCTGGGTATAGTCCACGACCATCCTATTTTTCTGCCTGGTCCAAACAACAACCACCTGGGCCCTCCAAGGACTTGTGCTTGGCTCAATGATCCCCTCCCCGAGCAGCCGCTGCACCTCTGACTGAATGAAGGCCCTGTCCCCCGCGCTGTACCTCCTGCTTTTAGTTGCCACCGGTTTACAGTCGGGGGTCATGTTGGCGAACAGCAGTGGGGGAGGGATCTTGAGGGTGGAGAGGCTGCAAGTGGTGTCAGTAGCGCAGCTGTCGACATGGTGCTGGGTGGGATGTGTGTGTCGGTGTGTGTGCGTGGTCAGTAGCGGGGTATATGACGAAGTCCCACAAAACTGAGGGATCCTGACAGTGAGTGGTGGGAGGGGCCAGTCATACGCCATAGTCACACTTTCGAGATGGCTCTGGAAGTCCAGCCCCAATAGTACAGGCGCGCACAGTCGAGGCATGACCAGCAGCGCAAAGTCCTGTTATTCTGTGCCCTGTACCACCAATGTCGCTGCACAACCCACCCGGATGTCTGTGGAATGCGACCCAGAAGCCATGGTGACCTTCTGGCTTACCGGCCGTGTCACGAGTCTGCAGCGTTGCACCGTGTCCGGGTGAATAAAACTCTCAGTGCTGCCCGTGTCAAACAGGCATCTAGTCCTGTGCCCCTCCACCAGGATGTCCATCATTGACCTTGCAAGTTGGTGTGGGGCGCTTTGGTCGAGGGTTACAGAGGCCAGAGTTGATCTGGCGTCTTGGTGCCCGGTAAACACCCGTGGGTCGGAGGCAGGGCGAGGTGGCGCCGACAAAGATGGCCGCCCCCATGTCTCGCACGAGGCGGGCAGGCAAGATGGCCACCCCCATGCCTCACACGAGGCGCTGCTCGACCCCGCTTGTGGTTCAGACTTACAGACCCTGGTGAAATGGCCCTTCTTCCCACAGCTGGAGCAGGTCGCTTCTCGGGCCGGGCAGCATTTTCGGGGGTGCTTTTCGAGTCCGCAGAAGTAACACTGCGCGGACTTGCGACTGGCAGCAGATGTGGTCGGTTTCGCTCGCGGGTGGCGGGGTCTGCAGTGTCCACGGAACTGGTAGGGGATCGCGCGGCTAGACAGCATCAGCATTGTGCAGAGTAGCCTCCAGTGTGTCGGCCGTCTCGATCGCCGAGCGTAAGGTAAAATCAGCATTTTCCAGCAGCCGCTGGTGTACGTACACTGACCTCATCCCCGTAACGAAGGCGTCTCTTACTAGCAGCTCCAAATGTTGTTCCACCGTCAGTCCCTTGCAGTTGCAAGCCCTTACGAGTGTCTGTAGGGCTCAGAGAAACTGCCCGCTCGACTCGCCGGGTCGCTGTCGCTGCGTCGCTAAGCAATGTCTTGCGTAGACGGTGTTCACCAGCTGCAGGTACTGTCTTTTGAGGGCGTCCAGTGCCCCTTGGTAGGCCGGCAGGTCTCTGATAAGGGAGTAAACTTTCAGGGTGACCCTCGAAAGGAGGATTCTGTGCATAATAGCGGGCTCAGTCACGGGAATCTGTTCCAAGTATGAGTGGAAGCATGCAAGCCAGAGTTCAAAGGCAAGAGCTGCTTCTGAGTCTTGAGGATCAATGTCCAATTTTTCCGGACGTAAAATGCTTTCCATGTTTTAAAACTTCCAGCCAATAAAATTGATGCACCATCAATAACTCTCGGAGGCGTGAGGCGAAATATAGGCTTTTATTGGCTGGAAGAAAGCACAAGCAGCAAGTGACCATCACACAACATCCTGGAGACTGAGGAAGGGTCTGTGCCTCCAATCGCCTTTATACCGGGGTCTGTGGGAGGAGCCACAGGAGCAGTCAGCGGGGGGGCGCGTCCAGACAGGTATATGTAGTTCACCACAAGGATATAAAGCAAACATTCCAGGTATTGAGGGTTTGCAATGCAAGTAGACTGATACTTTCTAGAGTTTGGAAAATGAGAGGAGATCTTACTGAAACTTGAAAAAATTTCTGATAGGACTTAAGAGGTTAGATGTGTGTAGGATATTTCCGCTTGAATCAGGGGTTATAATCTCAGAATAAAGGTGGCCCATTTAGAATAGAAATGAGAAATGGTTTCTAGAGGATGGTGAAACCTTTGGAATTTTATTTTATTTATTTAGAAATGCAGCAAGAATAGGCTCTTCCACCCCAACAAGCAGCACCACCCAGCAACCCACCAGCTTGACCTTAGCCTAATCACAGGACAATTTACAACAACCACTTAACCTACTAACCTCTACGTCTTTGTAATGTGGGAGGAAACTGGAACAGCCAGTGGAAACCCGCGCAGTCACGGGGAAAATGTCCAAATTCCTTCCATACAGCGCTGGGACTGAACTTCAAACTCTGACACCTCCAACTGCAATGGTGTTGCACTCACGATGGCGCCTGACTGTGGAGAGCTATGGAGACTCAGCTACTGAGTTCATTCATAAGGTTATTAGCATAACGTGGGGAGAATAGTACAGGGGTTGAAGGTCAGGCAGGATCAATGAATGCTGGAAATGGATCAGAGACAAATGGCTAATTCCAACCCTTTTCACCTCATGTTCTGATATTCTTGTGTCCTTTCAGTATCACTGAACACTTACTTGTTTGTTATAAAAGCAATAAAGGAGAGGAAAGTAGGATATTGAATGGGGGCCGGGGTGGAGATTTTTATTTCCAAGGTACTAAGCAGGCTTACCCTGATGCACTGGCAAGCACCTGAACACTGAGTGTGTGATTAGTTTCTGTGGAGTTGCGATCAGGGATCAGGCTCTGACTCTGCCTGTATAGTATTAGATTTTGGGCATCTTGCCATTTTTCATCTTACTGATTCCATGTCTATTTTGTTATTGCTCTATGCTCCACACGACTGGCAGAAATCACTCTGAATACCATCATTGTGTGTATTGCACTTCCTCAAAAATCATTATACATTTTGTCTTTCAGTGTTAAGTATATGTGAAATCCATTTTCTCTTTGTTATCTTCAAAGAACTTTGCCAACAAGTGATTAAACATTGTGCACTATTATTAGATGCTGAACTTCTCCCCATCCATTATTGTAGATCCGATCCATGCTTCCTGTCTCCTGTGATCCAGTGTTACTCAGTACAGTTCGAATACATTGAGCATATGGTCAATTATGATCAATGATGTTCTGTCCACATCAATTAACGTGATTATTTGCTGTTCACATTATACTCTGGATACACTTTCCCTTATTATGTCTGTTTAATATTGTAAACTAACCTCTTCTGCCCTGTATCACAGTCTCTCTGTAATAAATTGGCTGCCATTAAGAATACACTCGACCCACGATCAATTATTTTACACACAGTGCTCTTCTACTCAATTGCCCATTGCAAACTCAAGTTGTTCTGCCTTCCCATCGTAAACACTGCACTATACACTCAGGAAGTGTTACAGATATTATTGGACTTTATGAAATCGAATTAGCAGTTCCTATACTTTGAACTCTACCTCTCCACTCTGGCCAATGCACTCATTATAGTCAACTTGATATTTCACTTATTTGTCAATAAACATAATTGCTCTGACTGAACACAGGGTTCCCTGATGCTCATTAATGTACACTAGTTTTCTGATTAATATTTGCTGTGTGCTCTACTAAAGATCAATCTCCATTTTGATACAGGCAAACCTGTTACCGAACATGGGCTAACCTACTGAATTATTGTTACTGATAGGTTGATCAATGTATAATGATCATCACCTCAGTGCTTCACTGGTTTATTGTAAAGCAGATGGCATGGCTACTTTATCTTGTGGATTGTTTGATCTTCTTTATTGTGAGCAGTTTTAGTCACCTACCTACAAGAAAGATATAAATAAGGTTGAAAAAGTACAGAGAAAAATTTACAATGATGTTGCTGTGTCTGGATGACCTGAGTTTTAAGGAAAGAATGAATAGGTTAGGACTTTATTCTTCAGAAGGTAAAAGATTGAAAAGAGATTTGATGGAGGTATACAAAGCTATGAGGGTTATAGACAGGGTAAATGCAGGCTTTTTCCACAGAGGTTGGGTGGGACTACAACCAGAGGTCATAGGTTAAGGGTGAAAGGTGAAAAATTTAAGGAGAGAATGAGTGGAAACTTCTTCACTCAGAGGGTCATGAGAGTGTGGAGCAAGCTGCCAGCACACGTGGCGCATGTGAGTTCAATTTCAATATTTAAGCAAGGTTTGGATAGGTACGTGGATGGTAGGGGTATGGAGGGTGGTGTTCCTGGTGCAGGCTGATGCAAGTAGGTAGCTTAAAAGGTTTTGTCATGGACTACATGGGCAGAAGAGTGTGTTTCTGTGCTGTACTTTCCTATAGTTTTCAGTTTTATGCCCACTATAATCAAAAGGTTTAGGAGCATAATTAGGTCATTTGGCCCATTGGAGTCTGCTCCACCATTTCATCATGGCTGATAAACTCTGCCTTAAGTATACCCAATGACTTGGCCTCCACAGCCACCTGCAGAAATGAATTCCACAGATTCACCACCCTCTGGCTACAGAAATTCCTCATCTCCATTCTACGTGCCTGTATTCTGAGCACAAAGTACACTGCAGATGCTGTGGTCAAATCAAGACATACAGACTGCCTGGTTCACACATCCCTCCCCACAGATCTCCCACGTGGTCCTTATCCCTGCAAGCGTAAGTGCTACACCTGTCCCTACACCTTCTCTATTACCACCATTCAGGGTCCCAAACAGTCCTTCCAGGTGAGGCAACACTTCACTTGTGAGTCTGTTGGGGTCATCTGTTGCATCCAATGCTCCCGGTGCGGCCTCCTCTACATTGGCGAGACCCGACGCAGATTGGGGGACCGCTTCGTCGAGCACCTCCACTCCGTCCGCCACAATAGACAGGATCTCCCGGTTGCCACCCACTTCAACTCTGCTTCACATTCCCATTCGGATATGTCCATACATGGCCTCCTCTACTGCCATGCTGAGGCCAAACTCAGGTTGGAGGAGCAACACCTCATCTACCGTCTGGGTAGTCTCCAGCCCCTTGGTATGAACATTGAATTCTCCAACTTCCGGTAATTCCCTCCGTCTCCCTTCCACCATCCCACTTTCACTCTACCTCCTCTTCTAGCTGCCTATCACCTCTCTCATGATTCTGCCTTCTTCTACTACTCATAGTGCTTTCCCCTTTCATTCCTTCTTCACCTCTTCGGCCTATCCGCTCCCTGCTTCCCCTCCCCAATCCCTTGATCTTTCCTCTGATTGGTTTTTCACCTGGCACCTTCCACCCTCCCCCCACCTTCTTTATAGGGCCTCTGCCCCCTCCTTCTTCAGTCCTGACAAAGGTTCTCGGCCCGAAACATTGACTGCTCATTTCAATGGATGCTGCCCGACCTGCTGAGTTCATCCAGCTTGTTTGTACGTCCTGTATTCTGAGGCTGTGTCCTCTACAGCAGGCTCTAATCGCTCATTATTCTTGTGCCTTGCCTATTGGTTATTTCGCATTGAATGTTCCTTTTCATATACCAGAAATCATAGCTGCTTGTTACTGACCACTGGGCAATCTATTTTATTTACTGTTGAAAACTAGATAATCCATTTGGTCATTGTTGATGACTGGGAAATTGAAGAGCTATTTTAACCTGTCTAACGATGGATCATTAGTGACAAGCTACCTGACTATTAGTGGGAAAAGTTACCAGAGTATTGTTGGTCTGTGCCCAAGCCACGTGGCTATTTTGAGGCAGCTGATCTGCCCGGTCTTTAGTCATTGTATCCATTGTAAGATATTGCCAAACCCTTCTCCGTGTTATCATTTAAAGGTGTTTGGCCACTTGATTATAATACATGCAAAGTTCTGATTATCACTCAAACAGATGGCCCCTACGTTACAGCAGACTGTCTAATAGAAATTCAGCTCTATCGGATGTACTATTAGAATCAGAATCAGGTTTATTATCACCAGCATGTGACGTGAAATTTGTTAACTTAGCAGCAGCAGTTCAATGCAGTACATAATATAGCAGAGAGGGAAAAAATAATAAATAAAATAAAACATAATAAATAAACAAGTACATCAATTTTATGTCTATTGAATAGATTATTCAAAATGTGCAAAAACAGAAATACTGTATATTTAAAAAAGTGAGATGGTGTCCAAAGCTTCAAAGTCCATTTAGGAATCAGATGGCAGAGGGGAAGAAGCTGTTCCCAAATTACAATACACAAAAGTAAATGTTCCCTCATTCTAATCATTAAAGTATGTTGAACTTAAGTGTATCCAAGTGTAAGCTAAGCAATTTTCAGTGATATTAAGCTGTGAGTAAAATTTACGACCTCCACAGGTCCTAAGCTACAAAGTGCCATGAAATAAGCAAGAAGACGTAACTTATTCCCTTCATTTTTACCACTTCCCCACTCATGTGACTAGTTACCGGAATAAACATGATAAACCTCACAAGACAGAATACAAAGCAAATACAGAACAGATAAATGGCTCCTACAATGCCTTTGCCTGTCTTTTAAAATTTAAATTCAATTCTCAGCAGCTAAGCATTACTTGCCTTTTCTCAATTATCCTGAGGAGGTAACGGTGAGCCAGCATCTCAAACTCTAGTCCTCTGGTAATGGTGCTTCTAGAGTGACACTGGGTAGGAAACACCAGGACCTAGACCCAGTGCCAATGAAGGAATGAAAATACACTTAGTCTGTGGCTTGGAAGGGAACTTGCAGTTGGTGGTGTTCACGTGAGTCTGCTGCCCTTGGTGATAGAAGTCACGGGTTAGGAAAGTGTAGCTATTTGAGCAACTGTTGTGCGTATTGTAGATGGTACACATTATAGCATCTATCAGTGGTACAGGGAATGAATGTTTAGGGTGATGGATGAGTGCCAATCAAGCAGGCAACTTTGTCCTTAATGGTTAGAGCTTCTTGAGAATTGTTTGAGCAGCTCTCATGTGGGCAAGTGTAGTGTATTCAGTCACACTCCTGATCTGTAACTTGATGGAGATGATTTGGAGTGTAAGAGCAAATCAATGCAGGGCACTTAGCTTTAGACCTGCAGTCGTAGCAATGGTATTTGTATGGCTGGTCAATTGAATTTCTAGTCAATGCTAATTCCCAAGATGTTACAATTGCATGTCAAAGGTAAGTTGTTAAACTCTCACTTCCTGGAGATGATAATTTTCTTGGTGCATTTATGGCCAAATTTTATTTCTTTTCTCAGCTTATTCTTCAAACAGGGGGATCATAATATACTTCTCCCTGCAGTTCTGGGCCAGATGTGGCTAATCTGAATGGCAAATAGGCCATACGTAATGCTGTTGGCCCATGTCTGGATCATCCTTAACAGACCCTGATAGAAGGCAAAGTTGGGGGCTGAGAACAAACTCCTGTCAAAACCTTTGTTGAGCTTGACAATTTTTCATTCCAACACAATGAAAAGCTACTATTGGCAGTTAATTATTTTTTTAAATTTAAAAAGCTAATTAACAACACCGCAGGTACCATGACTCGACCCATAATAAATTGTTTTATATAATAGGCATTATAGCTGAGATATTTCCTATTTCTGTTTGATTCTCCAGTTCCAATCCAATAGTTCTTCCTTATTGGGCTTCCTATACACTCAAATAGAAAGAAATCCGGAATGGATTATGGGATGGCTGTTCTTGTATCTCCTTTGCTACTTCTTTTGGAGACAAGTTCTTATCAGAGCTTTTGAAATTCCAGTTGATTTATTATTCTGTGATTTTGTTTGTTTTCCTTAGTTTTGCATTTTCTCCACCTTCCCTGCACATTAAAGTGATTGTGGAGTTCTCCGAATGTTTATGCGTTGGAAGTTAATTATGTGATGTTTGTTTTTGAGATTTTGCAGTTGGAAACCACAATTTTTTTTAATGAAACATAATCTCACCAATTTTCAACTTACATTGGACTGCGAAGAGTTGACCAGATTCTTCCTATTTTGAGTCATCCCTGTGACACCAGAATGTAATTTCCAGAACAGGAGTTTTTTTTACAACATCATTCACTGTGCAACACTTTTTTGGAGAATTACGGAGAAATAGGATTTTTTGGGTCCATCTTGGATAACCAAGTTAAATGTATACGGCAAACCTGAAAGACCTGTTGCGGCCCTCCATTGGTTGGGGTTGTCCATGGATGTTGCATTCTGGCTCTCTATGTGATGTGCAAGCCAGGGCGGTACAAAATGGAGAGCAAGCTGTTGCCCATGTAGCAGCCTCATCCTCTTCATGTGGCTGAAGAATCCAAAGACTAGTAACTTTTGGCACTAGCAGCAACACAGGAGTTACCAGTTAGTGTTGAACTCAAGGTAAGACTGCCTTAGGGACTCAGGTACTGATTTTTTTCCCCCTGGGTTTACTTGCAAAGCTTTTTCCCTGCGTGGGTATAGCCACAAGGCAGCGGAGGTTTGAGAACAGAGTTTTCCTTCTAGATGAGCTGTCAACCACGGCTGACAAGCTCCATCTGCCCAAAGCAACTGGGTTTAAGGCACCAGTAACCCGCCTTTGTCCTTTCTCCTGTCGGTATAAACCGTTCCACTGGGCTTAGTAGCTAGGCCACACATGAAGACCAGCAGCTGAACTTGATTGTCACAAGCTATTTGAGATGCATTCCATTGGGAGCATTTAATGGATGGTGGGAGCTTATCCCCATTACCATTCCCGGCTACGGCAATCTTGACAAACCCCTAAAGGAGACATAGAAACCAAGTCAAATTGCTTAAAACATCCTTTCCCTTCACCCAAATGTTCAGATGGCCACACCTAATCCCCCTTTGCTGTGTCGCCCCAGGTGATCTGTTGACCTCCTACCTGGATTCTGTATGGGTTGATGTCCAACAGGTAGTCTCAAGTACCCTCATTTACCCCACCACTATCACATGCCACACAGACTGGCTTGTGACTGTCCTTTCAAATGTACCTTTGGGAGAGACATAGTGTAGGATATTTCCCATGTGAAAGCATGTAAGCTCCAAAGCAAAGACAGCAGTGTTCCACTGCACCAAATGTGTGCACGCGGATGTCCAAGGAATTATTATCTTCCACCTCTCTCCCTGTGGGTTCTCTTACTATTGTATTCCCATCTTAATCTCTTGTGTATTTAGCTATTCCACCACCACACTCCCTCTTGCTATTTTCTAAGTGAACAATATCCTGAAATTGAATCTCTTAGTATCTTTCCTATCAGTTAGTCCTGACGAAGGGTCTCGGCCCGAAACATCGACAGCGCTTCTCCCTATAGATGCTGCCTGGCCTGCTGTGTTCCACCAGCATTTTGTGTGTGTTGTTGTTTGAATTTCCAGCATCTGCAAACAGATTTCTTCGTGTTTGCTCTTTAAATATCCTGAAATACTTTATTGATAGTCCTGATGTTTCTGTCATCGTGTTTCAATAATAATGATTCCACACTATCTATTTTTGCCTCCAGTTCACTCCCATTATTATTGATACCATATGTTTTGCTGTACAGATAGTTAATTTCATTGTTAATGGCCATTCATTTCCTGTTATTAAGACTTTTATACTCTCCTTTTGATTATTTCATCCTGGCCTTTACAATTTCATTTATTTTTAAGCTATTTTCTTCTGGATCACTTCTTCGCACCCAATCGTCTTTCCCCAAACTTGCCTCATAATACTGTATCTTAAGAGTTCAATGTTCCCTTCAGAATATTGTCGCATCCTGCTTATTTCATTAGGAGTTTGAGGAGATTTGGTATGTTACCAAAGACTCTCGCAAATTTCTACTGATGTACTGTGGAGAATATTCTAGCTGGGTGCATCACTGTCTGGCATGGGGTGGAGGTGCTACTGCACAGGATCAAAATAAGCTGTGGAGTTTCGTAAACTCAGTCAGCTCCATCATGGGCACTATCTTCTGTAGAATCCAGGACAACTTCAAGGAGCATTGCCTCAGAAAGGGGGCATCTTTCATTAAGGATCCCCATCACCTAGTACATGCCCTCTTCACGTTACTACCATCAGGAAGGAGGTACAGGAGTCTGAAGGCACACAGTCAGCGATTCAGGAACAGCTTCTTCCCCCCCGCCATCTGATTTATCAATGGATATTGAACCCATAAACACCACCTCACTACTTTTTTATTTCTATTTTTTCACCACTTATTTAACTATTATAGATATATTTACTTAATTTATATATTGTTTCTATTATTTTATATTGCATTGTACTGCTGCTGCAAAGACAACAAATTTCGTGACATGTGCCGGTGATAGTAAACCTTATTCTGATTCTAATTCAGCTAGCACCCATCCCAATCCAATTGATTCTTCCCTTTCCATTGCTGGATAACTGCCTTGTGAAAAGTAAACCCTCTTCCATGTCCTTTTGTCATGTATGAACTCATCTCCATCCTTCATCAGGAAGGTTTGTTTCTTTCTCATCAAGGGGGTAGCAATGGCTATTCATATGGACACTAACTATCTATTTTTGTTGGCTACATGGAACAGTTCTTGTTCCAAGCCTATTCCAGCAGCTCCCTCTACCCCCAAAACTCCTTTGTCAACTTCATCAGCAACTGCATCAATACTGCTAGCTACACTCTGCAGAATACATTAAGTTCATCACTCTCACCATGAACAACCACCTTGTCCTCCCAGGCACTTTATCTAGACTGAAGATAAAGGCAGAGAGCCAGTATAAGAAGATGGAGAGCAGTGGTGGAGTCTGAGCTGGCAGGTGATTGGTGGATCCAGATCAGGAGGGAATGTGGGAGGGAGGTTGGACTGATGTTGGCTGTCCTTTTCCCTCCAAAGATCCTGCTTGATCTATTGAGCTCTTCCATTTTCTTGTTTATTGGTCCAGATTCCAGCATCTGGGATCTCTTGTATCTATGATAAATTGGTATACCTAGAGCGAAGATTCAGCAAGCAGATCCCTGCAATTAGCGGGTTCATCATATGAGAAGAAATTGAGAAATGTCTATGTCATCTTTAATTTATTTTTAAAAAATTAGAAGTGACTTCTTTGAAAATGTACAATATTTTTCAAAATTTGGGCAGGTTAGAAATGATGAGATTGCTTCACAAACAATGTGTCAGTCTCAAAATAAGAAGTAAGTCTATTTTAAAACTTAAGTGAAGAGATATTAAAGGGAGGCGATGTGAGATTAGGGTAGGAAAATGGTGTTGAGGTATGAATTGCCATGATCTTATTGAATGTTTGCGCAAGACTGGTTGGTGAACTCCAGCTCCAAATGCCTTGAGATATCCCTCACATTTAATCTAAACTCTACGGATATCATTCATGGCTGAAGAAAACTGTTTATTCCTCCAACTTTAATTCCATATGGAAATCTCATTTCTGTTCTGTTGTATGATTCTCATACATGTTAAGCATCTTTCTGGTGCAGGCTGTCTTGTGGCTGCCCTCTATCACATCCTTTATTTGCCCTCAAAGCAACAGTGAATTTGTTCCAAGTCCAGGGTCTGATGGAACCACCTTTCAAGCTTCTCTTCAGTACTCTCTATTCCTGTGTCCCTAATTGTTATTCACTGTCCTTTGGACCGGGGTGTTTTTTAGGGCATAGAAGAGTACAGCACAACAACAGACCCTTTGGCCTATCATGTCTGTACTGACTGATGCCTTCACATGGCCTATATCTTTCTTTTTCACCCAGAGAGTGGTGGATATGTGGAATGCTCTGCCCCAGAAGGCAGTGGAGGCCAGGTCTCTGGATGCATTCAAGAGAGAGTTAGATAGAGCTCTTGTAGATAGCGGGTCAAGGGATATGGGGAGAGGGCAGGAACGGGGTACTGATTGTGTATGATCAGCCATGATCACATTGAATGACGGTGCTGGCTAGAAGGGCCGAATGGCCTACTCCTGCACCTATTGTCTATTCCCTGCCTGTCCATATACCTGTGTATATGCCCCTTGGGCTTTACGATTATATTTACTTCTCCCTCCTCTCCAGCAGCATGTTCTAGGTACCTACCACACTTTGAGTAAATCTTTAAAAAATACTTTGCAATACTTAATGTGATTTGCTTTCCAATCTAACCATTTTACTGAAGCGGTGCTCCTCTTGAAGTGCTCCAAAATCCACTCTTTTTCAAAACACATGTTAACAATTTATTTGCACTTGTTGCTGAGCAAGTTGCATGTCACTCAGTGCCTCCACAATCTCTACAGCTACCTCATTCAGAACTCTGCTGGTCCAGGTGACCTATCTACCTTCAGACCATTGCTTCCCAAGAAGCTGCTCTCTTGTTATGGTAACTTCTGTAGGAATCTTTTTATTTCCTCGGGGAGACTCTTTGGGTCCGAAATAATTCATTGCCCTTGTGCCCCAAATGCTTCTTCAGATACATCGATGACATATTGGTAGTGAGGCCTCATGGACTCCAGGCACTCCACCAGTTCCTTGGCCAACTGAACAGTGTACATCCAAACATTCAGTTTATGATGAAGATGGAGATGAATGGTTACCTCCCATTCCTGGACATTCTAGTGCGATGGAAACTGGACAGTAGCCTTGGACATGGCACCTGTCGGAAACCTACTCATGTGGACTTGTACCTCGACAATAACAGCCACCATCACAGCTCCCAATGTAGAGTGGTTCTTTCTACTTTGACTAATTGTGCAAAAGCTATTTCAGACCCAAAGAGTCTCCCTGAGGAAATAAGATGATTATAAGACATAGGAGCAGAATTAGGCCTGACCTCATACTCAACCCCATACACCTGCCATCTCGCCATATCCTTTGACGCCCTGACCAATCAGTAAACGATTAACTTCAGCCTTAAATATATGCACAGACTTGGCCTCTGCTGCAGCTTGTGGCAGAGCATTCCACAGATTTACTACTCTCTGGCTAAAAACAATTCCTCCTTACCACTGTTCTAATTGTGCACAGCATTCCTACAGCTACAAAGTGAAGGAAATCAATTGGGCCCTTAAAAGGGCGGACAGAAAAAGCAAGAAACCCAACGTCTACTATCTAAGAAACTTTAAAATGACCATAAATTGACAGCATTCTTGCATAAATTTTGATACATCTATGTTACATGAATCTACTGATCTCAGAGCTGAAAATTCCAATTGCACATTTTATAGAGAAGGTTAAAGAATTGTTGATTCTAGTTCCAGAATTCCAGAATTATACTCGTAAATATCGTTACTTCTTTTCTGACTACTTTTATTTTATCTTCTAGACATTGCACACCACTCCTTTTTTTTTCCTGGATATCATGCCCAAAAGAAACAAATTATGTGGACCCACCCTTTGAAAACTTCGTAGTACTCCCTACTCTGTAGTCTCCTTCCCACTTGGTTTGGTCAAATTTCTCATTTATTTCTCCATCCTCTCTCCATTGATTGATATCAGCCCTGTTCATCCAGTCACTGCCCCTACTGAACACCTCCATCCCTCCACTGCCCACTCCCCGTTCATCCTCTCACAACACAGCCACCATGGACTTCCTACTTGCTCCTCCTTCCTGTCTGCTTCAATTTCCTCTCTCTCTCCCTATTGCCCTCAGTTCCCCACCATGACCACACCACCCACAAACATTGCCAGCTGCTTCTCCATCAACCTGTTCCCTGAATAACCCACCCAGGATGTGCATCAATCCTACTTGTACTGGCTGACCACCTATCACCATTTCGTCAGCACATCTCACCCTAAGCAGATTCAGTCTCCAGGCTGACTGACCATCAACCCTATTGATACGTTGTTTTCCATCAGCTGTAAGCAAGCAATTCTTGTCGTGTATTTATCCTGCACGGATCTTGTATTGTAAACTTGCACTCAAACTGGCTCTGAAATTTGCAGCATGCTGTTATGTATCCCTGCCCTAAACCTGCAGCGGGGCCAAAGTCCGAACAAGTAGTGAAAATCTTTTACAGTTGGCTTAAACCCAGTGCTGGCTTACCTGGAACAGACAAAAAGGTAGAAACATAGAAAACCTACAGCACAATACAGGCCCTTTGGCCCACAAAGCTGTGCTGAACATGTCCTTACCCTAGAAATTACCTAGGCTTACCCATAGCTTTCTATTTTTCTGAGCTCCATGTACCTATCCGGAAGTCTCTTAAAAGACCCAATCATTTCTGCCTCCACCACCACCACTGGCAGCCCATTCCACACACTCACTACACTCCGTGTTTTTAAAAAAAAAAACTTACCCCTGACATCTCCTCTGTACCTACTTCCAAGCACCTTAAAACTATGTCCTCTTGTGCTAGCCTATTCTCATAAGGCATGCTCCCCAATCTAGGCAATAGCCTTGTAAATCTCCTCTGCACCCTTTCTATGGCTTCCACATCCTTCCTGTAGTGAGGCAACCAGAACTGAGCACAGTACTCCAACTGGGGTCTGACCAGGGTCCTATAAAGCTGCAACATTACCTCTTGGCTCCTAAATTCAATCCCATGGTTGATGAAGGCCAATACACCGTATGCCTTCTTAACCACAGAGCCAACCTGTGCAGCAGCTTTGAGTGTCCTATGGACTCGGACCCCAAGATCCCTCTTATCCTCCACACTGCCAAGAGTCTTACCATTAATACTACATTCTGCCATCATATTTGACCTACCAAAATGAACCACCTCACACTTACCTGGGTTGAACTCCATCTGCCACTTCTCAGCCCAGTTTTGCATCCTATCAATGTCCCGCTGTAACCTCTGACAGCCCTCCACACTATCCACAACACTCCCAACCTTTGCATCATCAGCAAATTTACTAACCCATCCCTCCACTTCCTCATCCATGTCATTTATAAAAATCACAAATGTTGCATTATTTTTAAATAACTTGGACATTCAAAAAAAAAATTTCAACAAAACAATTAAGCCTACCCAATTATGCTCAAATGATCTTTAAGAAACACTAAATTAACCCTTGCTCTTTGCAATGGTCATCCTCTTTCAGAATTATTTTATTTATTTAACGATACAGGCCAGAGTAGGCCTTTCCTGCCCCTCGAGCCACCCGACAACCCCGATTAACCCTAACCTAATCACAGGACAATTTACAATGGCTAATTAACCTAGCCAGTACGTCTTTGAACTGTGGGAAGGAACCGGGGGCGGGGGGGGGGAGGGAACCCTCGCATTCCATGAGACACGAGAAGACCTACAGATGCTGGAAATGCAAGCAACGCACACAAAATCAGCGGGCCAGGCAGCATCTGTGGAAAAGACTCCTTACAGGACGAAGGCCAGAATTGAACTCTGAAATCCGGTACACGGGATAGCATCTGTAAAGGCAGTAAATGTGTTGTAAAATCCGAGCAGTTGTGCTAACCGCTATGCTACCATAGTGCCCGGGGAGACACAATAAAAGTTTTATAGAAGTACACAAGGCATAGATATGGTAGATGGTCAGAGTCTTTTTTTCTTCCCACAGGGTGTAATTTCAAATATTAGTTGCCATAGCTTTAAAGTGAGATGAGGAAAAAGGAGATTTGCATGACATTTTTTTGTGCAGAGTGCCTGGGGAGTTGGTGGAAGCAGTATTTAAGATGCATTTTTACAGGCATGTGGTGAGCAGGGAGGGGAGGAATACTGACCCCGTGTAGCTGACCAGAGTTAGTTTAAATTGGCTTTTCATCAGCCCTGACATTAGGGGGGCAAAAGGCCTGTTCTTATGTTGCACTGTTTGGTGTTTGCGATGCATTAAAAGATGCTGCTGCTCCTGTTGAGTTTATTCCACAATCAACCTTCAAAAGAATAGATTTTCTGATCGTGGCTTGTGTTTGAAATTTAGCTATTGTGGTTGGCACAGACACGGTGGACAGAAGAGCTTATAAATGTACTGCACAGTTCTATGTTCTAAACTGTGCCCATGCTAGATTTTCAAAGCATTCCCCTCTGTAAGTGATAGGGAATTCCCGAAACCTCACACTCCCTCATGGGCAGGCAGCGTCAGACTGAAGTCGGAAGGACCACAGCTGCCGACATTCCACATACTGGCATGTGAGGCGTGGAATTTGCTCTCAGTCACATTCAGCAACGTGGATACTGGCAGCTCTGCTGCGGTTTCTCTGATAGTCTGACGGGTGGCTGGTGCAGGTCCAAGCCGGCAGCTGAAACTCGCAGAGCCCGAGTTGACATTGCGTCTGCGGCGCTGGCCGTGGTTTGGAGCAGGACTGCGCCAGTGAGGCTCCTCGGGACGGGGAGATACATCGGCACAGGTCTGCTCCTGCCCGTACCAGCTTGCAACAGCTTCAACCGCAGAGTTTGAGGAAGAAGAGAAACTTTAAAGGCAAAACTATGTTGGTCTTTATAGGAGCCAGAACTTAGTCTGAAAATGTCTTCAAACCTTGCAATGAATCTTGATGCCCAGTCAGAGTCATAGAATAATACAGCATCAGAACAGGTCCTTCAGTCCAAAGCGCTAATGTTGACCGTGGTGGCCAACAAGCTCATCCCATTTGCCTGTAAACACCCCAAACCCCTTCTATCCGTGGACTTGAGAAAACGTCTCTTAAATGTTGATCTTCTACCTGCCTCAAGCACTTCCTCTGCCAACTCACCAGCCTCTGAGTGAAGAAGTTCTCCTCAGGTCCCTTTTAAATGTTTCACCTCTCACCTAAACTTGTGTGCTCTAATTTTTAATTCCCTTTCCCTGGGAAAATGACTGAGTTCATGCACCCTGTCTGCATTCTTCATGACTTGATGCACCTTTTTAAGGTCACCCTTCGATGTCCTATGTTCCATGAGATAAAGTGTTGGCCTACCCCAACTTTCCATGTAACTCCGGCCCTCAAGTCCTGGCAGAATCATCATAAATCGTCTCTGCGCCCTTTCCAATTTAATGATGCCTTTCCTACAGCAGAGTACTGTGCACGGTACTCCAAGTGCAATCTCGCCAACAACTTGCACCAATGTCCGCGCACTCTCCTGTGGAATAAAACTTCTGTCGGCGTGCGATCAGAGTGACCCTGTCCGCGATAGAAAGAACAAGCACTGACAGCTAGCTTCACCGCTCTGGCATTCCCAGGCCCCCTCTGACTGTTGGCTTTTGTGCCAAATATTTCTCTGAATGTTGCAACACGATAACTGGAACTCCATTGTGTATCAATTTATGTGTCTATCATTTGAAACAGCTAGGTCGGCTCTTGGACATTAATTCTCCCTGCACCACAGGATCCCCCAGCTAACCTCTTACAGCAGTCAAATGTACAAGCACAACAAATCACAATTTATCCATTTAACTGTGGTGTAGATTTATACTTGGGGAAAGCGCAGTGCAAATTGAGTTATATATTTGAGGAATGGAAGGTTAAGCAACAGGTGTCTTTCTATCGGAACCACTGCACAAAGACCTAATTCTGATTGCCAGACATCTATAAAAACAGAACGCTATTTGTAAGAGAGAGTTGACAAGCCAAGGTTTAGAGACAAGTGTGTGCAGGGTTACTGTTGGAGTTTAACCAGCTAAAAACCACACAGCTTCTTGGCTCGGAGCACTGGGGAACTTCTCAGTGTAATCTGGCCCTTGCTTTAACGTCTCATTGGCCTGCAGAGTTACCTGGAACCAAGTGGGAGAAATGAGTACGCCCATCCAAGTCCAATTAATGTTTGACCATCAAGGGCAGACAGAATAGAATAGCCCCACCTGGTTAAGCTATCATGTTACAGATTCTGCTGCATGCAGTTGCCACGGTTACAGTTTTAGCACTGCTGATGTTATCCTGTGACCCCCAGAATAACTCGGTGCAAATTAACTATCCCAAAGGGGGTGTTTTCGCCTGTCTGAGAGGAAGGTGACAGAGGGGTTTGATGTAACTCAAGGAAAGCACAGATCCTGTTTCTCTGAATCGAGCAGAAAATGCTGATCACACTCTGCAGGACACATGGCCTCTGCAGAGAGCAACAGTTTGCCTTTCTGCTGACGCTGTCCTATTTCCATTATTTGCTCTTTTCATTTGAGAGATCTGTGCCATTGACGAATTTTCACTTTAGCACCAGTGCTGGGGTGGGGGTGGGGGGAAGTGATATTTCTGTCCAGTCAGAGGGTTGGATTTCCCTATGATGAAGTTTTGGCATCTCTCACACATTGCAGGTCAGACAATAATCCAAAACTTCCTCTGTGTGTTTCTGTGATACTATGAATCAAAATTGCTCAGCTGTATCAGTTTGAAGTAATAAATTTGGAGTGAAATTTCAGACAGATGTGTTGGTTTTTGTCACAATTTCTTGAGGTTATTAGTGTACATTTACTAAAACTGCCTTGTAACCACACTGCTTTCGTACTGTGCCCTGTGGGTTAGTGGGTTGCTCGTATCACCTTGGAAATCAAACCATAACTGAGTACCCGTCCACCCTATGTGTCAGTGGCGCTTCCCTTTCCGACAGGCTGAATGCTCCCTCCGCACAATTTGCCCAGCTGAATGATGTGACACAGAGGAAAGCCCCCTCTCCTCCTGAGGGAAAGGCACCCTGTCTGGCCGCAGACGAGGTGAGGAGGAGCTGAGCGAGGGTAAAGCCACACAAAGCTTCAGGATCAGACAATATGCCTGGCCAGGTGCTGAGGGACTGTGTGGCCCAGCTAACAGAGGCCTTAACGGACATCATTAATATCTCTCTGAAACAGCAGGTTTCAGGGCAGCCACCATCATTCCAGTGCCCAAAAGAACAACGGTAACTGGCCTAAATGATTACCACGGTGCTTTGAGGGGTGGTAATGGATCATATAAAATACCACCCTCAGCTACATTGGACCCTTTCTGGTTTGTCTCCCGCTCAAACTGGTCCACTTATGATGCCTTATGGGAAGCTGGCTCCTGTCCACACAGGGAGGTGGCCAGCATGTGCAAAGATCACCTTACCCCAACCATTATTTAATATGTTAAGGGCACACACATGTCCCCTTTTGCTTTCACTAGTTGTAGTCATAGAGGACTACAGCACAAAAACAGGACTTTTGGCTCATCTAGTCCATGCCGAACTGTTAGTCTGCATGGTCCCATCGGCCTGGACCATACCTCTCCCGTCCAAATTACTCTTAAATGTTTAAATTGAACCCGCATTCACCCTTGCATTGGCAACACACTCGCCACCCTCTGAGTAAATGTTTCCCCTTAAACATTTAACCTTTCACTCTTAACCTATGACCTCAAGTTCTAGTCTTGCCTAAACTCAGTGGAAAAGGCTTGCTTGCCTATATCCCTCATAAATTTGTATACTTTTATCAAATAACCTCTCATTCTCCTAAACTCCAGGGAATAAAGTCCTAGCCTATTCAACTTCCCCTATAACTCAGATCCTCAGGTCCTGGCAACATTCTCATAAATTTCCTCTTTCAAATTTGTTGATACCTTGCCTGTAGGTAGATGACCAAAAGTGCACTGAATACTCCACACTGAGCTTCAGCAACATCTTGTATATCTGCAACATAATGTTCAAACTCCTACTACTCTTGAGTTATGAAGGCCATGGTGCCAAAAGCTCTCTTTACAATCCTATCCATGTGTGATGTCACTTTCAGGGAATTTTGATTTGTATTCCCAGATGCCTTTGTTCTACTCCACTCCTCAGTGCCCTACCATTCACTGTGAAAATCCTATCCTTCCCAAAGTACCACACCTCATACTGCTCTGCATTAAATTCCATCTGCTATTTTTCAGCCCATTGTTCCAACTGGTCCAGATCCCACTATAAGCTTTGGCCTTCCTCGCTGTCCACTACACCCCCAATCTTGGCAATTTACCACATTCTCATCCAAATCATTCATGGAGGTGACAAACAACAATGCACCGATCCCCGATGCATGCAATTAGTCACAGGCCTTCAGTCGGAGAGACAACCATCCCCATCAATAGGTATCTGACTTCTCCTGCTAATCCAATGTTGCATTCAATTTACCACTTCATCCTGAATGCCGAGCAAATGAACCTTCTTCACCAACCTTCCATGTGCGATTTTGTCAAAG
This sequence comes from Hemitrygon akajei, assembly GCF_048418815.1. NCBI lineage: Eukaryota > Metazoa > Chordata > Chondrichthyes > Myliobatiformes > Dasyatidae > Hemitrygon > Hemitrygon akajei. The sequence goes on along the minus strand of NC_133126.1, from coordinate 118,575,893 downwards.
GCCTTGATGAAGACCATGTAGCCAATGTCCACTGTCTTTCGTTGATCAATTTTCTTGGTAACCTCCTCGAAAAACTTTATAAGATTGTTTAGACATGACCTACCACACACAGAGCCATGCTGGCTATCCTTAATCAGTCCATATCTATCCAAATACTCATATATCCAATCCCATAGGATATCTTCTGATAATTTTCCCACTACTGATGTCAGGCTCACCGGCCTATAATTTCCTGGTTTATCTTTAGAGCCTTTCTGAAACTGTTAGACAAAATTGGCTATCCTCCAATCCTCTGGTACCTCACCTGTCATCAAGGATGTTTTAAACATCTGTGCCAGGGTCCCTGCAATTGCTGTCCTAGCCACCTACAAGATCAAGAGGACACCTTACCAGGCCTTGGGGACTAATCCACCTTAATTTGACTCAAGACAACAAGCAACTCTTCTGTAATCTGGATTTGGTGCATGACTTTACTACTTTTTTGTCTCAATTCTATAGACTCTGTATCAGTTTCCCTAGTAAAAAATGCAAAAAGTCCATTTACTATCTCTCCCATCTCTTTTGCATAGAGGACCGCTCTGATCTTCAAGTGGATCACTTTTGTCCCTTGCTATCCTTTTACTCTTAATATAACTGCAGAAGTCCTTAGGATTCTCCTCCACCTTTTCTGCTCGTGAAGCCTTGTGCCATATTTTTTAGTCCTCCTGATGTCCCATAGTGCTCTCGTATTTCTTAAACATCTCAAGTGCGTCATTCATTCTTTGCTGCCTATACCCGCCGTGCACCTCCTTTTTAATCAGGACCTCAATATCCCTCAAAAATTAATTCTTCCTGAACATGCTAGTTTTGCCTTTTATTCTAATAGGAACACAAATCTGTACTTCCAATATTTTGTTTTTGAAGGCTTCCCACTTACCATTCATCTCTTTGCCAGAGAACAACCCACCCAACCCACACCTGCCAGATCCTTTCTGATAACATCAAATTGGCCTCACTCCAATTTAGAACCTCACCTGAGGACACTTCCTATCCTGTTTCATAATGATCTCAAGACTGATGGAATTATGGCCACTTGATGCAGTGCACACTTCTGTCACCAGCCCTGTTTTGTTCCCAACTAGGAAATCCAGAATCATACCCTCTTTAGTTGCAAACTCTGTATATAGATTAAGAAAACTTCCCTGAACACATTTGACAAACTCTAACCCATCCAGCCCTTTTACAGTATGAGAATCCCAGCCTATATATGGGAAGTTAGAATCACCTTCTCTCACAGCCTTATTTCCCTTGCAACTGTCTATCTCTCTACAATTTGTTCCTCTAAATCCCACTGACTTTTGGGAGATCAATAATATAATCCCATTAATGTGGCCTTCCATTTCTTATTCCTCAATTCCACCCATTTCGCCTCAATAGGTGAGACCTCCAATCTGTCCTGTCTGAGCACTGCCATAACGTTTTCCCTGACGAGCAATGTCACTCTTTAATCCCTCCTACTCGATCATGTGTAAAACAAAAGGACCCCAGATCACTGAGATACTGTTCCAGCCCCTCCTGCAACCAAGTCTCACTAACGGCTATAATTCCACATGCTGATTCGTGTTCTGAGATCACCTGCCTTGCCTACAATACTCCTCACAACACACATCATTCCCACCATGCACAGCCTTTCAGTCCCTCTCTTTCTATGTAGGCTGAACAACATCATTCTCCATCACCACTCCATTACCTGTCCTGGCACTCTGGATCCCATTCAGATGGTTCAAGTAGTTCCATTTATGATCAAAGAATGTATATAGTATACAACCTGAAATACTTGTCTTCACAGGCATCCACAAAAAACAGAACCCTGAAAGAATGAACGACTCGAAAACAATAGATCCCCAAAGCACCCTCTCCCCTTCCCCCAAGCAAGCAACCAACCTCCCCCACCCATTTCAGCACAAAGTGTCAGTGCCCACCACACACCAAGCAACAGAGAAGCACCCAAGGAGAGACCATGATCTGCAGTCAACAAGAACTATTGTTTACCCAATAGCTCGACATGCCACGGGCTCTCTCTCACTCACTAACAAGACACAGAGATATCACTCATTTTCACAGCGAAAGGGGAGACTGACAGTCGCTGTTACGATATTACAGTCTGCCGTGTCACTTTTCCATACATCCGCCACGGTGGAATCCTGCTGTTCCATTGCCCACAATGCCTCAGTCTGCAACACCGGCCTGAAATCAGTCATCGACAGGGCCGCACCCCAGAGACACCACCTTCCAAGCCGTGCCTGAAGAATGTTGGAAAATGGTTGCGAACAACTCTAGTTTAAATCCCCCGGAGCAGCACTAGCAAGCCTTCCCACAAGGATGTTAGTTCAGGTGCAAACCATCCCTTCCGAACAGGTTCCACCTACACTGGAAGAAAGCCCAATGATCTAAAAATCTAAGGCCTTACTCCTGCTCCCACTCCCTGGCCATGTGTCAAACTAGAAGATCTTTCTGTTTCTAGCCTTCTAGCCTGGCATGGGTGGCAACCCTGAGATCACCACCCTGGAAGTCTTTAGCTTAGCAGCTAACTCCCTGAACTCACTTTGCTGGATCTTGTTACCCCTCTTACTCTATCTTCCTACTCCTAGCCTCACCAGCACCTGGCAAGGGTAGGAATCACTAATCCCTCATTCTTCATATGCATATGTGGGGATGGGGTTAGAGGCTTCCCAAGATAACAAAATAAACACACGTACCTCCAAGGCTGCTGGCTATCACGATAGGACTGCAATGGCACACTTTCACACTGTGGTCATACCCCCCGTAGAAATTATTATATCCATGCATACTTTCATTGCTCCCCCATGTGCTGTTCCTTATTGTGGTGGGGAAGTTTGTGTGCCTTAATGATCCTGGGAGCTATACCAGCTGGGACTTCAGTCCCTGGTAGGTTCAACCTTGCTGGGCAGGTTCCAGGTGAAGGGCCAGACGAATACAGCACCTGGTCCTCCAGGTTGGGGGTTGGGCATAGGGCCAGCAACCCTATCCTGTAAAATCTTTACCGCTACAGAAACCATAGGCCCCGTGTGCCACCTAGGTACTAGGGGTTCAGATGACGACAATGCTTCCATTGATTAGAACAAGCCGAAACATATCCGGAGTATGGACACTGGATACAGCTACAAACATACCCACAATCCTGACCACTGGTCTTCCCAGCCTCAACTTTGTTGTCCATCACCTTTTGATATATCACAGCTGGCTAGCACGAGATATCAAATAGACCTCATCTCTGACAAATAGGATTCCTTAGTTACCACCATGGTGGGCTATAGAGGAGGAAGCTAAATTTACTATAGCTCAAAGTAATACACAGCCAACCTTGTGTATATATAATCCATTCATAGAAGGCCAGTGGAAAATGAGGGCTTGGTGTGTATTTGTATGATTAATAGATACTGTACCTCAGAATTTAAATTACTACTCATCCCCCCACTGAGTGTGCATACTGTACCTCAGTGAATCAGTATTTTCAGTAGATGGAAGACACATTATTTGAAATATTAATTAAACAATTATGGCTTCAGATGTTACCAATTTTCCTGAAAGTAGAATGGTCAATATACACTCTGTTGATACTTTATTAGGTACATCTATACACTTGCTCGTTAATACAATTATCTAATTAGCCTGTCAAATGGCAGCAACCCAAAGCATGCAGACATAGTCAAGAGGTTCAGTTGTTCAGACCAAGCAAGAGAAGGGGGAAGAAATGTGATCAAAGTGACTTTGACTGTGGAATGATTGTTGGTGCCAGGAAGAGGGGTTTGAGTATCTCGGAAACTGCTGTTTCTCCTGGGATTTTCACGCAAAGCAATCTCTAGAATGTACATAATACGATGCAAAAAACTGAAAAAAAAAAGTCCAGTGAGCAGCAGTTCTGTGGGTGAAAACATCTTGTTAACGAGAAAGGTCAAAGGAGAATGGCCAGGTTTAATATCACTGTCAATATTGTGAAATTTGTTGCTTGGTGACAGTTACACATTGCAATACGCGGGCAGCCATGGTGGTGTAGCAGTTAGCGTGATGTTATTACAGCTTGGGGCCTGCCAGGATTGGGGTTCAAATCCTGAACTCTTCCTTGAGGAGTTTGTACGTCCTCCCTGCGGAATGTGTGGCTTTTCCCTGAGTGCTCTGGGTTCCTCCGACAGTCCAAAGGTGTACCGGTTAGTAAGCGAATTTGTCGTTGTAAATTGTCCCGTGATTAGGTAAGGGTTCATTGTTAATTGGATTTGTCAGGGGTTGCTGGGAAGGTGTGGCTCAAAAGACCAGAAGAGCCAATCTGTGCTGTAGCACTAAATAAAAATATCAAAATAAAATTGTAAAAATTGTACATTATATATATTTTATATAGTTGTTTCTTGTGGTCCGAGGAAGACTACATTGTGCAGGGTGGCAGTGTTTTTTTTATGAGGCCGAGTTGCGAGCTGGACATCAACCTGGCATGGATGGAGAGCGCGCTCGGGGGCGGCCTGTCATTGGATCGAACCCAGGAACCTCTGTTCTCAAGCCCGGCGCTGATCTCACTGTGCCACCAACTGACCATGTTTTGTTGCACAGTGCATGAAAGATATTAAAGTGGAAAAGCCTTACACAGAAACAATCCCACTCTCTCGACCTCAGAAGTCAGGATCCTGTGGCTCGAAGAATCATTACGTCTGGCAGCTACCTTGGCTGCATTGGATGGCCGCATCTTCTTAAGTGCTCTGCCACGCCCCACAATGCGCTGCTGCAACGCCTTCTCAGCCGTTGAACCCCCGGGGTTTCCTCCACCTGATTCACCGAAGCAGTCTCCGCATGCTGGGATGAGCAAATTCCTATCTCACCAAGGGTTTCAGACCCGTTGGCTACCCTCACCTGGTTTAGCCGGCCTGTCGAAGCCACTGCTCGGGTGTGGCCGCTGTCACATGCAAACAGCTACGAGGAGCCACAGGTGAGAGCTGGGTGTTGGTGGGGACCAATAGATGATGAGCCACTCCAAGGAGTGTGACAAGCCCCCCATCTAGAGGTGCTACCCCTCCCATGCACCCTATATATATATATATATATATATCTATATGTATATATATATCCACACACACACACACACACACATTCACTGTACATACACTCTCACACATGCACCTATAATTAAATAAATAGTGAAAATGAGCGCAATAAAAGGGTAAAATATATTGAGGTAGCGTACATGGGTTTGTTGTCCATTCAGAAATCAGAAATCTGATGTTGGAGGGGAAGAAGCGCTCCTGAAACATTGAGTGTATGCCTTCAGGCTCTTGGTGGTAACAGTGAGGTTATGACCTGGGTGATGGGGGTCCTGAATCGTGGATGCCTTTTTGAGGCATTGCTTTTTGAAGGTGTCCCTGATGGTGGGAAGGCTGGTGCCCATGATGGAGTTCACTGAGTTTACAATTTTCTGCAGCTTTTTCTGATCCTGTGCAGTGGCCCCTCCGTACCAAACGATGATGCAACCATTTAGTATGCCCTCCACAGTACATCAGCTTAAATAACCACACTTTACAACAGTGGTGTGCAGAAGAGCATCTCTGAATACACAACACATTGAACTTTTAACACAGTTGAGCTACTGCAGGAGGAGACCACAAACTGACTCTCAGTGGCCACTTTATTAGGTATTTCACACACCAAGGAGATCTGCTCCTCTCCACAGTTGATAAATGTTGTTAATCAAGGCATCTTTTCAACTTCAGACGCTGGGGATCAATAAACTAGAACAGAATAACAAATTGAAACCAGTTTGGTGGAATGGGATGGGATTAACCAGGTGCTGAAGTGCATTAGCACTGAGACACTGATTGTTGGATTTGAGCCAAAGGCAATAATTGCTTTCCAATGAAAACAGTCACTGAAGAGTTTAAGTGCTGGCAGGTAGATAGTAAATTTTAATCATTCCTTTATGTGTCTCATTTATCCCTGTGAAATTTAAAGCATTTGTTTAAAGCCTGCTTGCAGTCTGGTGGAATGACCAAAGTGTTGCTCGGGCTTCTGAAACAGTGTGATTGTGTGTAGTGGAGAGTCTGCAAGTAACAGCGCAGTTTGTGGCAAGATTAGAATTACCCTGCTGTGTCTTCCTCATTTTAAAAATTAAATACTTGATCACATGAGAAATTTCTACACACATACACACTCTCTCTCTCTCTCTCACACACACACACACCCCCACCACACCATCACACACACACTTTTCTCCCTCTTCTCCCTCTCCTCTCCACTCTCTTCCTCCTTGCTTTTCTCTCTTCCTCTCTCCTCCCCTCTTCCCTCTTTCCACCCCTCCTTGCTCTCCTCTCTCCCCTCTCTCTTCCACCCTCCCCCCACATCACTCTTCCTCTTCTTGCTCTCTTCTCTCTTCCACTCAATTCCACTCCTGTCCTGCTCCCTCTCTCCTCCCCACTTCCTCTCCCAATCTCCCCTTCTCTTCCTCCACTTATTGTTCCCACTCTCCACATGCTCACTCTCCCCTCTCTCTGCCCCCTCTCTTGCCCCTCCCTCTCCCTTTCTCACACCCTCACTTCCCCCTCCCCAGCCCTTCCTCCCCTCTACCTGCCTCTTCCCCCAATCCCCTTTCTCCTCTCTTACCCCTCCCAACCCTCATCACCCCTCATCTCCTCCCTCATCTCCCCATCCCACCCCTATCCCCCTCATACCCCCACCCCTTTTCCACTCTTCCCTTTCCCTCCTTCCCCACCCCTTCCTTCCCCCTCTTCTCCTCACCCCTTCTTCCTCCCTCTGCCACCCACCATCCCTTCACTCCCTCTCCCCCTCTCCCCCTTGTTTCCAATCCCCCTTTCTCATCCCCCTCCCCTCACTCTACCCCTTCTCTCTAACACCTCCTCTCTTCCCCTTCATCCTCTCCCCATTCCTCCCTTACTCACTCCTTCCCCACTCCTCTCTCCCCCTCCCTCTCCCATCTCCCTCTCTCCCCTCCTTCTCCCCTTACCCTCTTCCCCACTTGCTCCCACTCCCCTTCTCCTCTCCACTCCTCTCCCCAAGCTCTCTCCTCCCCTCTGCCTATCCCCTCCCTCTCACTTCCTCACTCCTCTCACCCCCTCTTTCCCCTATCTTCCCCACTCTTCCCCTCTTCCTCCCCTCCTCAATCCTCTCTCCTCTCTCCTTTTCTCTCTCTTTTACCCCCTTTCTCTCCCCCGAATCCTCCCCTAGAACCATAGAACCCTAGAACATTACAGCACAGAAACAGGCCTTTTGGCCCTTCTTGGCTGTGCCAAACTATTTTTCTGCCCAGTCCCACTGACCTGCACCTGGGCCATATCCCTCCAAACCCCTCTCATCCATATATCCATATACATCCATCTCCAAGTTTTTCTTAAATGTCAAAAGTGAGCCCACATTCACTGCTTCATCTGACAGCTCATTCCACACTCCCACCACTCTCTGCGTGAAGAAGCCCCCCCCCCAATGTTCCCTTTAAACTTTTTCCCCTTCACCCTTAACCCATGACCTCTGGTTTTTTTTCTCCCCTGGCCTCAGTGGAAAAAGCCTGCTTGCATTCACTCTATCTATACCCATCATAATTTTATGCACCTCTATCAAATCACCCCTCATTCTCCTACGCTCCAGGGAATAAAGTCCTAACCTATTCAACCTTTCTCTGTAACTCAGTTTCTCAAGTCCTGGCAACATCCTTGTAAACCTTCTCTGCACTCTTTCAACATTATTAATATCCTTCCTGTAATTAGGTGACAAAAATTTCTCCTCCCCCACTGGCACCCTCTCTTTCTCTCTCCACCCCTCTCCCCCATCCCCTCTCCCCGTCCCCTCTCCCCTCCTCTCCCCTCTCTCTCCCCACCCCTCCCCCCTCTGAACTGTATATTATCACAATGAGTAGCTTATCTGTGGGGAGGTGAGGAAGGATTAATAAATTTTAAAATTAAGGCCATTCCTCTTGTCCATTTTCCCTTCCATTTTCACAGGGTTCAAGGCTTGTGATGGTACCAAAGTTTCTGTCAGAACACTATTGTAACATACCAATGATTTTTTTGTGGCACTTGAAACTTGAGAACCTGAACAGACATCTTCAGAAGTTTTCTGATGACTCTGCCATAGTTGGATGCATCAGCAAGGGAGATGAGGCTGAGTACAGGGCTACAGTGGGAAACTTTGTCACATGGTGTGAGCAGAATCATCTGTAGCTTAATGTGAAAAAGACTAAGGAGCTGGTGGTGGACCTGAGGAGGGCTAAGTCACGGGTGACCCCTGTTTCCATCCAAGGAGTCAGTGTGGACATGGTGGAGGATTACAAATACCTGGGGATATGAATTGACAATAAACTAGACTGGTCAAAGAACACTGAGGCTGTCTACAAGAAGGGTCAGAGCCGTCTCTATTTCCTGAGGAGACTGAGGTCCTTTAACATCTGCCAGACGATGCTGAGGATGTTCTACGAGTCTGTGGTGGCCAGTGCTATCATGTTTGCTGTTGTGTGCCGGGGCAGCAGGCTGATGGTAGCAGACACCAACAGAATCAACAAACTCATTCATAAGGCCAGTGATGTTGTGGGTGTGGAACTGGACTCTCTGACAGTGGTGTCTGAAAAGAGGATGCTGTCCAAGTTGCATGCCATCTTGGACAATGTGTCCCATCCACTCCATAATGTACTTGTTAGGCACAGATAGTTCATTCGACCAGAGACTCATTCCACTGAGATGTAACACTGAGCATCATAGGAAGTCATTCCTACTTGTGGCCATCAAACTTTACAACTCCTCCCTCGGAGTGTCAGACACCCTGAGCCAATAGGCTGGTCCTGGACTTATTTCCACTTGGCATGATTAACTTATTATTTAATTATTTATGGTTTTATATTGCTATATTTCTTCACTATTCTTGGTTGGTCTTTTGGCAGAACTCCACATTTTCACAGGACAGTGCTGGAGGTCACAATCAAACCTGCACTGCAAGGCAGTAGGTTTACTCACTGCACCACTGTGCTGCCTTGTCCAGACCAGGTGAAGTGCCTTGACCTGAAGCATCAACTGTCTATTCCCTCCAAAGAAGCTGCCTGATCTGCTGAGTTCTTCCAGCACTTCTTGTGTTGCTCCAGGTTCCAGCATTTATAATCCTTTGTGGCTCCTCAGTTTCTCCATATCCCTAAAGTGCCTTTTAATTATACTTTTCAAATTAAGCAAATTATATTATGCTTGACTTGACTTCCTTATTAAATTGGATTCCTTGAGGGAATGTCCCAATGTTATTTAACCATTTTGATTTGATCATGTAATGTATTGCAGCAACAATAGGTGGCAGCACACTCAATTGATTACATTAGGATGAAGGTAGAGTTGAGTGAGAACACTGAGATTCATCACTTACTGATCCCATTGATTGTTGTAACATCGCCATTGGAAGAAATAATATTTCAATGTTTTTGCTAAAATTCCCCTTTCCATTGTTCTGATACTTTGAACATAATAGTAAGTCTTGATTGAGTCCTGTCATTTTTGTTTACTGCCATCATTTACTTTGAAGACCATCCACATTTCAAATTTATTTAAGCAGGGAACCCTAACCTCGAGTTCATGGATCCCTCGGTTAATGGTAGGGTCTCATGGCATAAAAGGATGTTGGAAGAGCCCGATTTAAAACATTTTTCCCCTTTGCATCTCTATGCTTACGGAGTTCCACGGCTCTGCCTTTGGAAGATCCTGGTTATGTGTCGATATCTACGTGCGGGACTTAAAATTAGAAGCTTCTGAATGTGAGGGATTACATTGAGGCTGATATCTAAGTAACTAAAATTGATCTTTGGATTTAAAAAAGGAAAGTAGGTAAGTTATTTTAAGTGAAGAATTTGATTTGTATCAAACTTTAACACCATCTGTAATTACAACTGGGTCTACTCAGACCTGTCTCATTAGACTCCCAGGAGCTCCAGCTTTACTGTGTACCCAGTGATCCCAGCAGCAAGAGAATCACTTTTCCCTTTCCTAATGCAGCTCTATTATCTAGTAACACGGAATTAACCACATCCCATGAGATACCAGCACAGCAGGAGTTACGAAATCTTGGAAACAAAGAAGCCTCTACAAGCTCAAATATTCTAGCTACACAGGAGTGATTGAGTTCTGGACCATCCATGCTCTTTGATGAACAAACTTGGTCTCTCCTGTTTAAAAAATATACTGAGGGGGTCTTGGGAACAGTCTTGGTGCAGGGAATGTTTCCACCTGTGGGGAGAGACATACAAGCAGTCACCAATATAAGGTGGTCATCAAGAAATCTAGCAGGGAATTGAATTATCTTTTACCCGGTGTTTGGTGAGAATGTGGCGCTGACTTCCACAAGGAGTGGCTGAGGTGAACATTTAAGGGAAGCATACCCAGCAAAATAGAATTAGCTGAGGGTAGATAGGGGGAAGCTAAAATGGATCATAAAGTGCCTCTTTGGACTGGTAGAGATGAATAGCCTGTTTAGGTATAATTCTACAGTAGGTAACTCCAGATGCAGAGAAACCACTGTGTTCTACAGATACGCAGAGGCACTGAAATCATTGCCGCTTATGAGAGTCTACGTTCCTTCGTGTGGCTAATCAGTCTTGCATTGATTTTCGAAGAGTTCAGATTCTGTCTCATTGTCTTTTTCCCCTCTGCTGTCCAATTTCTGAATGGACATTGAACTCATGTACCCTATCTCTCTATTTGTTTTTGCACTACTTGTTTAATTTAACCGTTTTCTGTATATACTTACTGTAATCCAGATTTTTTCTATATTATGTTTTGCATTGTACTGTTGCCACAAAGACAACAAATTTCACGATATATGCTGGCGATATTGATTCTGATTCTGATATTTGTATCATTTATATTTTTCATGCTCCAGTTTAATTACGTTAAACACTTAATTGACCCCTGTACTTGCCTCTTTCAGACACTTAAATGTTGGGAGAGTACTTGTCTCCATCACCTTCTCTGGCTGAAAAAGATTTTTCCTCCATTCCCCTTTAAATCTCTTCCTCCCCACATAAACCTAAGCTCTTTAGTCTTAAACAACTCTGCCACAGGTAGAAAGTTTCTTACTGTCCACCTGATCTATGCCAGTGGCCGTAATTTTCCTATAACCTGCCTCATGTATTATCTTGCCACTGGACTTATTGCTGCTTGTGGAAACTGTCTGAGAGGCAGGCCCTTGCTGTGATTTCTGTATGACAATGGCAGTTACAATATAATAAGCACAAAGTAGTGATTTTGCTTTAATATTGTCATGTGTACCGAGATACAGTGAAAATCTTTGGATTATCACAAGGTCATGGTAGGCAGTACAGAAATCAAAACATTTCAAAGAAAGTCAGAGCCAGGGGTACAACATCCTCACAGCGCAAAAGAAAATTCTGGAAGTATAGGTTCAGTCTAAGAGCAAGGTAATACTTCTTAAGACTTGCTGAAACTTTATAAATGCATAAGCCAGTGGCCTGTGTTTTCTCTCACAAAAAAACACAGATGCTTATTTCTCCTGACCCATGCTCTCGGTGAAATGTAAACAAAATTGCTTCTCCACTGGAAAAAAAATGCACAAAAACTCACAAAGAGAACATTAATGAGCAGTCCTTTGACATATGCTGTTCAGTTTCCCAGCTGTTGCAGCTTGCAGAGCAGATCTTCTGCCAAGATCCCGTGTCCAATTTGCTCAGAACAGATGTGCAGTTGTTTGTGCATGAAGGGGTCAATGGATCTGCCCATTCCAGCTTTGCCTTTGGTGTGGTTCTTGTGGTCGGGAAGTGGAGGAGAGCTGTATTTCCTGCATGCCAGTACTGGGACAGTGCTCTTTGTACCGGCAGATCTCCTCCTTCAGATCAAGGCAAACAATGCTGTGGTTTATCTTGCCATGAGATGATGCACGGAAGACAACCAGGTAGTCTTTCCCTGCAACCAGACAAATTCAGCGCGAGTTTTGTTTGTCGGATGTAATCTAATTTCTGTAAGGTTTTTATGTGGTTAATTGGAGTCTGTGCCACTCTGCAATAACTACTTTCCCACCCCCACCACTCTATTGATTGTATTTGGTCTCCCGCGAGGATCTTGCATCAGCTGGGAGGGCAGTAGCTACCAATTGCTGCTTCTTTGCTATTTAGATATGAAGTTGAGTGTTGCTCCATCACACCCTGGCAATCAAACAGCGAGAGCTAAGAACCTTCCTGCCCCACAGCACAGTTGCACTAAGTGGGATCACATAGATAGAGCTGAGACAGTCAGTCAGGTGAAACAACTCAGCAATGGACTGTGATAGAGCATGCAGCCTATCACAAAACAATCAGGGAACAATGAGGAGGAAGGATGGATGAAAATTATGCTGATCAAAACTTCATAACACATCTGTAACTGTTGAAGTCAGTGGAGGTCAGACATGTAGATAACGGTCCACTCAATTCACATGCTCACGTTCTTTCTCTCACTTTCCCCCCTTGGTATTCCCTCATTCCTGTTTTAGTCTTTGTCATTTTGTATATCCCTTTCTTTTCCTTCTTTCTTTGTCTCTCTCGCTCTGCTCTGTCTTTCCCACTGTTTGATCTATGGCACTCTCTGAGTTCAGTCCTGTTCTGTTGCCACTGCTGGTCCTGGTACTAAAAGCCACCCAGCAACTTCGATAGACAGAAAGTACTGCAAGTACTCAGATAGTGAGGCAGTGTCTGAGGAAAAGGAAAAGAATTAACGTTCAGGGTCTGAGACCTTTTGTCAGAACTCAGGAGACACATGGGACTGCAGATGTTGAAATATGGGGCAAACACAAAGTGCTCTAGGAATGCAATGAGTCAGGCTGCAACTGTGGAGGAATAGATAAAGTCAATATTTTAGGTTGAGACCTTGCTTCAAAATCATTCTTTTGCCTGTACAGATGCTGCTTGAACTGGTGAGTTCTGCCAGCAGTTTGCCTTTATTGATTTCTTATTGTCACCTGCATGAGTTGTGAATTCAGTCAGCTCCATCATGGGCCCTAGCCACCGTAGCATCTAGGACATCTTCAAGGAGCGATGTCTCAAAAGGGCAGCATCCATTATTAAGGAAATCACCAAGGAAGTGTTCTCTCCTCATTGCTGCCATCAGGGAGGAGGTACAGGAGCCTGAAGGCACACACTCAACGATTCAGGAGCAGCGTCTTCCCCTCTGCCATCAGATTTCTGAATGGACATTTAACCTAAGAACACTACCTCACTACTTTTTTTGCATTACAACATATTTCATAACATGTGCCAGTGATATTGAATCTGATTCTGGGAAGCAGAGTAAACTTTCTGTGTGTATGCTATCCAGGCGGTTCATGCCAGACGTAACTACACTGAAGAATAAACAAAGCAACAGAGTGCAGAATATAATGTAGCAGTTTGGCACCCACCATGCAAGGCTGACAATGAGGGAGATTAGGAGACCAAGAATTAATTTCAGTATGAGAGGTTCATTCAAGAGTCTGATACTGTGAGATAAAAGCTGTCACTCATTCCTGAAATGTTCGTTCTCTCTCTATCTCTATCTCTCTCTCTCTCTCTCTCTCTCTGTCGCTCTCTATCTCTATCTATCTCTATCTCTCTCTATCTCTATCTCTATCTATCTCTATCTCTCTCTCTCTATCTCTATCTCTATCTCTCTCTCTCTCTCTGTCTCTCTCTATCTCTATCTCTATCTCTCTCTCTCTCTCTCTCTCTCTTTCCACAAATGCTACCTTATTGCTGAGTTTTTCAAGCGTCTCTTTTGATTTCTCCTTTTTTGTATCTGCCATTGCTTAGATTTTGTATTTACTAGAATCTAAGTGGTTGGATGAGACTTTGCAGCATCCTCCTCCTTTTTCTAATAGCCTGAAGCCCAAAGTAACTAAGGGTTAATCCTGTATCTGTTACTCATTCTGACTGTCCTATCCTTTTTATATTATGCAGATTAAGGTCAAAAGACAGTGACAGAGTTGTTGATTTAGCTGGATTATCCGAGAGAGCTCAAAAGGTTTTTAGCAATGTGTTGGAGGGACAGATCAAGTAGTTTTTCAGACAGAACAGTGCAACTCAGCACCTTATTAGTGTCATCAACACTTTTGTTTTAAGTAGTTCTCTGAGCAACAGATCAACTGGCTGAAGCCCTCAGAGATGTGTCAGTAGAACACTCCATGGAGAAGGACTATCTAACAGAGTGGTCAGTCCAATAGTCCCATGGTAGGAGCACTGTGTGGTGATGGTGGAGATATAGTGTGTTCCCTAGACACATATCTACACTGTTACAGTCATCATCCTGTCTACTGAGAGAATGCATTCGACAACCCACGTGTAGACAAGTTGGTTGGCATTTTGGTCATTGTCCTTTCATCAAAGGTATTGATGAAGTGATGGACTGGTAAGATTCAGCAGCTGTGGGATAAGGTGGAGATGTGTGGCGTTATCATGGGGTATTTGTGGGTGGGGGGTGACATGGAAAGAAGATGGTCAGCAGCCCGGAAGGAGTGCAACTGGAGGCAAGAGACTCAGCAAAAGCTGAGGGTTTCAGATTTAAGGAAATGAAGATCAGAAGTTACTGCTTTAGATTCATGTGGGCTGGGAGGTGCAAAGATTTGGTTAACTATTTTACGTTCCTCCTGCAATAGTCCTGTGGAACTTAGTCCATATTGTCCTAGGAAGATCCATCAAGGAGTGCCCCTAGCACATGATCCATGGTCCCCTGCAGTTCTCCAGAAGGAACGTAGCAATGGAACACTTTCACCACTTCTTCCCTGATGTAGAAAGCATCTTAGAATCTGAAGAATGACTCATAACTGAAGGTGCCCATCAAAAACAACCAAAAATGATCGTTGGTGGAAAAATTGATTTAATTGCATTATGTTGTAAAAGAAGCGATATGCAACCAAATTTCCAGCCATATGCATGGCACTAGCCTGTGTTGTTCAAACTCACAATCTGCTATCCTATTTCACAACAGTATCTATTTACAGAGTATGACAAGGTTTGCACTGTTGCTGTCAGTGGGCATTATCACAGAGCTTGTGGAATGCCCATGAAACACCCTGTTGTATAGTGAGACTTGTCAGTGCCTCAGTCATGCACACATACCAGATATTCCAGTTATACAGTGAGAAAGTTGGCTGCAGGACTTTATCCTGCGGAAACCTTGCTAAGTAAACACAGGTGTTACATCAAATTGCATTGATTTCACCGCACTGAAACGGGCCATTTGGCCCAACTGATAAATGCTGAAGTGTATGTTTTATATGTTTCTTTGCGTGCTACCATCTTTCACCTCGCTTCGTCAGCTTAGATTTCTGTTGTTCGGTTATCTACGTTGTGCATATAGTGCATGAACAGTGATTAAATGCTTCACAGTTGAGGTTCTCAGTTTAATAAATTGTTGAAGGGTTTTCTTTTACAGAATCGGAATCAGTTTTATTATCACTGACTTATGTCATGAAATTTGTTCTTTTGCAAAAGCAGTAAAGTGCAAGATTTAAAAATTACTAAAAGTTAAGAAAGTAAAGAGTGCAAAAGAGAAACAACAATAACGAAGCAGTGTCCATGGACCATTCAGAAATCTGATGCCACAGGGGAAGAAGCTGTTCTTAAAATGTCAAGTGTGGGTCTTCAAGCTCCTCTACTTCCTCCCCGATGGAAATAATAAGAAGAGGGCATGTCACGGATGGAGAGGATCCTTAATGACTGATGCTGTCTTCTTGAGGCAATGCCTCTTTATGATGTCCTTGAAGGTGACGGTTTGTTCTTTGATGGAGCTGACTGAATCTACAACCCTCTCCAGCCTCTTTCCTGCACATTGGACCCTCCATACCAGGCAGTGATGCAACCAATCAGAATGCTCTCCAACTGTACATCTGTAGAAACTTGCAAGACCCTTTGTGGATGACTCAAATCTCCTCAGACTCCAGACAATGTAAAGCTACTACCGTACCCTCATGAGTGCATCAATGTGTTAAGCACAGGATAGATCCTCTGAGATGTTGATGCCCAGGATTAATTGGTCTTGCTAACATTTAGTGCAAGGTTATTGTTGCAAAACCACTCAACCAACCAACCTATGTCACTCCTGTATGCTCCTTGTTATCATCTGAGATTCTACCAACAATGGTGGTGTCATCAGCAAGTTTATAGATGGCATCTGAACTGTGCCTAGCCACATAGCTATTAGTGTAGAGAGCATAGAGAAGTGGGCTAAGCACACATTGTTGAGGCACACCTTCTTTGATTGTCAGCAAGGAGGAGATGTTATAACTGACATGCACTGACTGTGATCTCCCAACAGGAAAGTTGTAGCTCCATTTGCAGAGAGAGGTACAGGAACCAAGTTTTGAAGATTGCTGATTAATAATGAGTGGTTGATGGTACCGAACACCAAGCTGTAAATGGGGCTGATCTGCGGTGATGGCATTGTGGAGGTGTCGCCTCAGTAACACTAATACAGTATATCGATACTAAAGACAACCCCGCTCCTTCACACTGTTCCAATTTGTGGCCTAGGCTACTGAATCTCTACTGATAGTCATCCAGCTTCTGATACTGACTCCGGCACTGCTTGCCCCTGCACTCAGAACCACTGACGCTCAGCTTTGTAATAGTCCTGTTTTCTGCTGAAGTCTGCAGACTCTACATCACACAGGACAATGACAATGACAAGTACTTAAATTTATATAGTCATAGAGCACTACAACAGAGAAACAGGCTTTTCAGCCCATCTAGTCCAGTCCATGCCAACTTGATATTCTACCTATGCCCATCAACCGCACCTGGACCATAGCCCTTCATACCCCTTCTATCCATGTACTTACTCAATTTTCTCTTAAGTGTTGGAATTAAACCTGCATCTACCACTTCTGCTGGCACCTCATTCTTTGCACCAACCTTTGAGTGAAGTATTTACTCTTCATGTTCCCCTTAAATATTTCACCTTTCACCCTTAACCAGTGATCTCTAGTCTCACCCAACCATAGTGGAAGAAGTCTTCTGCATTTACCTTGTCCACTCCACTAATAATTGTGTTTACTTCTGTCAAATCTCCCCTTATTCTCCTATGTTTCAGGAGGAAAACGTTCGAAACATCCTATTCAACCTTTCCCTATAACTCAGGTCCTCAAGTCTCAGCAACATCCTTTCAATCTTATTGATATCTTTTCAGTAAGTATGTGACCAGAACTGCACACAACTCAAAGCACCTTTTGTTCCCTCTCTGTGCCTCAGAAATGCTTTATAGCCAGTGAAGCACATTTCAAATGCAGTCCCTGCTTAAACAAGAAAAATACATGAACCAATTAGTGCATGGCATCCTGAAGTAAAGCAGTAAGTTAGCGATCAATATAACCTATTATCAGTGTGGTCGTCAATAGATTATTATTGCACAAGACACTAACGGGGAGTCCCCTTTTTCTGTTAAATTATTTATGTTCACCTGATGGTATAATCATAATGCAGCTTTATCTCAGAACGTTAGGAATGTCCATCCAGTGTATTATTCAGTTGTATCTGGAACAGAATTGAAAACTTCCTGATTTGGAGGCCACAGAGTCCCCACAGCTAGGACTAACATTAAACTTCTATTGACTTTGGGATGTTGCATGTATCCATCGCTCCAGGGGTTGCTTGACCAATGCCCATGTTGTGTTGAAGCAGAGGTTAGAATAGTGCACTGGATTCTGGGATGAACAAGGGGGATAATGACTTGAACTATTTTGTTGGGATATTTTCTCTACTGGGATATGGGAGCAATTGCCTGGTTAAAAGGAGGTCCTGTCACTATCCTTCAAAATTCACTATGTCCTCCTGTGCTTGGTGTGTGTTGGCACAGACCCAATCCGTCCCCCTTTCTTCTTCCGACACATGCTTGAAGCGTTTTCAAGATGTGTTTTTACAAGCAAGGAATTAAGATGTATAAGGGAAGTTTTTCTTGGCTGCAACAAGCAGGAGTTACTAAATATCAAACTCATTTAACCCTTTGATGAGGTTCTCAATTTACTGCAGACAGAATAACTCCTCTTTATCAAGCTAATGCCTCATTCATTTTGATGTCTGTAAAGGGATAAGATCAACAATAGCCGGCGGATGATATCAGAGGCCACACAAGCTCTACTTTGTAGTGAGGGGGTTGACTGGTGATAGAAAGAGATCTGACCAATGGTAATGGGACAGAGAAAATTGACTGGAAGATATTCAGTGATATTGGTCAATAGAGAAGCTACTTGTTTTGTGGTTTAGTGAAGGAATTTGTTATTGGGTAAGAGATTGCTAATTAACAAGGTAATGAAATTGCTGGTTAAATATTGATCTCCTTTCAACGCATGCATCTTTAGTCAGAAATGGAGCTGGTGGGCAGAGGGAATTACAGATTACTCTTCATTCTACAAATTTAATGCACATCATTATCATTGAAGTGACATATTAAACTACAGAGCAACACACACAAAGCAGTAGGGAAGCTCAACAGGTCAGGCAGCATCTACAGAAAAGAGCAAACAGTCGATGTTTTGGGCCAAGGCCCTCTTCCAGACTGAGAAAGAAGGGGGAAGATGCCAGAATAGGGAGATGGGGTGAGGGGAAAGAGGCTAGCTGGAAGGTGGTAGGTGGGTGGGAAAGATCAAGGGCCGGAGAAGATATCTGATAAGAGAGAAGAATGAGCAACAGGAGAAAGAGAAGGAGGAGGGGACTCGGGGAAATAATAGACAGATGAGAAGAAGTGAAAGGTCAGTGGGGAATAGGAGAAATAGGGGGTCGTGGGGGGATTTTTTTCACCATAAGGAGAAATTGATATTCATACCATCATGAATAGCAGAGAGTTGGAGAATACCTAGCTAGAATTGAAGGTGTTTCTCCTCTGCTCTGAGGGTGGCCCCATCTTGGCACATGAGGACATGGATCGACACATCAGAATGGGAATGGGAATCGGAAGTAAAATGTTAGGGCACCAGGGAGTCCTGCTTGTGGCGTTTGTAATGTGGGTGTACACTGTCCTACAATTTAGATAGCTGTGCTGATCAGGAAAACCATACAGCATTGTCAATAGACCTTCACCACCTCCCAGGGAATTAGCTGTAGTTACTCTCACAGTAAATGGTTGCATAGTCTGTGATCTTCTCCCAAGTGCACCCCTTTCATTGTCTTCCTGCTGCTTATCTCCCATGGACATTTGAATTCCATCCTTCGTTTTTCTAGTTCTTGATTTTCAGAGGATTTGGCTGGATTCCATATCCTGCCAGGTAACCTCCACCTGATTATCAATTATTCATTCCGTCTCATCTTCACGTTACTTCACTGAAATGGCCTCACGTCAGGTCCACCAATATTCTTCAGTAACATGTTCCAAAAGTATGTAGCCCCTGCTTTAGTGCCTTCACCAGATTCACGTTATTAACATTGCACAGATGTTTAAAATGGCAAATGTATTGCCTTTTCTACACACACTCTGAGTTGCATCACTTGCCTTCCAGATATTTTGATGGTTAATTCAAGAAACATATTCTTGAACCTAGTAACTTGTCTTGGTAGTTTGATGATGGGTTGGGGTGTAACATTACTGGCTAACATCCATTTTTCTGAAGGTATTTTCGATAAAGATGGCATTGGTGTGATGTCTTGGCAAAAGTGAAAGATAACAGTTAAATGATACATAAAAATGACAATAATGTATTTGTGTACCCATAATGCTTGTGCCATAGAGGCAGGTGGAAATCACATTGCTAACACCTTGGTACTAAAAATACAACCACACTGATCAAGTTTAACATTAGAATATTCAGCAGATATTTCCTTCTTTTTAACTTGATTCCCAGAAAACTGTAACCACAGATGTTCTGGCAAGCTTTGTTAAATCATGAGACAGATTTGGTCTATTTTAGGTCTTCAGTCCACAATCCCCTCATTCCCCTTCGCCACAAGCATTATCCTGGCATTCTGCTGTTCCATGAATAATTGCGCTTCTTATCCGGAAAACTCCAATCACGGTGTCTCTTCCTATTAGTTTAAACCCGTGGCCTCTCCATTAGTTTAACCTTGCACCTCCCTCTGTGCGTTCCATCCTGTATATTATGTTCACCCCGTGACTCCTTTCACTAGCTTAACCCTTTATCCCCTATATTAGTTTAACCCTGTGACTTCTATGTTAGTTTAACCCTGTGACCCTCTATTACTTAAACTCTGCCCCCCCACCCCATTAATCAGTTTAACTATGTTGTCTCCTATGTGAGATTTACTCTGTGGCCTATTGGATTAGTTTGACATTGTGATGCCTATATTTATTTAATCTTGTGACTCTCACTTCAAGTTTAACTGTGTCCTTTGAACTAGTTCAACTCGTGTCTCCCATATTAACTTAGCTTATATCTTCCTTATTACTCTATGTCCTCCAGTATTAGTTTTATGCAGACCCCTGAGATTAGTTTAAACCTTATTCCCATGAATTACTGTATCTTTTGGATAAATTTAAAATGTACAGCCTATATTAATTTAATCATGACCTTGCTAATTGCTGTATTACTTTGATTGATTGTGTTGGACTCAAATCTATCAAAATATTTCAATCAATTTCAATGTCACTCTTGAGCCGACAGCCTACCATCAAGCTCAGCAGCTGTCAAAGCAGTAATATTAAGCGCTCAGATCGATTAACTCATGGAGTTGATATTAACTCTGCAGAATTATACCTGGAAATTGGAGAGAAAGAGGAGAAGATGATGGAGGTGAGGCAACCCAGCACGACAATATCACAGCTCATGAGAATGTCTTGGTATCCTCCGTTTCCAGATGTTTAGCTTCCGTTGTATCTCTTCGTTGTCACTCTTCCCAGTTCCTAACGAATTAAGATATAAAAACAGAAAATGCTGGAGAAACTCATGTCAGGCAGCACCTGTGGAAGGAGAAACTGCCAATATTTCTGGTCTTCGTCACTGTGACAAACTTAGGAAATGGAGAAACTAGTTACTCTAGGTAGCAGAGAAGATCAGAAGGAAAAAAAGGAATTTCTGTGATGGGGTTAAGTATAATGGGTGTTTGATGGTGGGCCAGGGGTTTGGTGGGTTTATTGGCGGTCTAGATCAAAGCCCACACGTTGATCGGAGGTCCAGCTCGGAGCCCGGCGGCGATTGGAGGTCCAGATTGAAGCCTGATGGTCGATCGGCAGTCTGGATCGGAGCCCGCCGGTCAATCGGAGGTCTGGGTCGGAGCCCAACGGCCGACTGACGGTCCGGATCAGAGCCCGGAGGTCGATTGGCGGTCCGGATCAGTGCCTGAAAGTCAATCGGAGGTGCAGAAGTCAAGGTCTAATGCCCAGAGCCTATGTCTGTGGATCTCTGCGAGTCTACTGAAGAAGTTTGGCTCAGTATCTGTGAATCCACAAGTCTACTGGAGGCCGAAGAAGACAGGCTGTCCTAAGGTTAGAGGACTGTTCATGTGTGTGGAGGGTGGGGTGATAGGACTTGTTTTGATGCTGTTGCTTTGTCCCTTGGTATTTTCTTTCTTGTGATATTCTGTGTCGTTCTGCTGAACATGGTGGCCATGCTCTGTTCATGCCGGAATGTGGCGACATTAGCGGCTGACCCCAGCATATCCATGGATATATTGGTTGTTAACGCCAACGGCACATTTCACTGTGTGCATGTTTTGATGTACATGTGATAAATAGATTTCAATCTGAAATCAGAAGAAATGTCTTTGTGCTCTATCACTTTTTGACTCTATGACCATGACTCTACTGTTGCCATGAAGTGACAATTAAGCATCAAAAAGAGGGATATGGAATTAATATATACAATTGGGATTGGTATAAAAAGGCGTGATAGTCAACATGTGGCTGGATAATTTATTTCTATGCTGTACAACTCTATAACTATGAGTTTCCTGTGGCCACAAGCAGAGAGGAATCTATTGCTAATATAGACCACTACAGCTCAGAAACAGGCCCTTCTGCCCATCCAGTCCATGTCAAACTTTTATTCTGCATAGTCCCACTGACCCACTCCTAGACTACTTCTGTGCCGCATACCTCTATAAGATTTAGCAGTCTGGTCTGTGGGGACATGCCGATTAGACCAGGAGATACAAATGTGAAAAAGGGAAATAGGGCAGGCTAAGCTGATTAAACCTGATACAAACAGAATGAAAGAGATAGCTATCTAAAGTAGGGGAATTCCATTTTGAATTCTATAAATGTCAACTAGAAATCTGAAATAAGTACAGAAAATACTGGGGAAACTCGACATTAAAGATGTTTTTAAATTGGTAACTATCATTCAAACACTCAGTTGTATCTTCTGTTGTTCATTTTCCTCAAACTTCCAGTAAGATGAAAGAATTCCTTTGAATAAAGTCCGTCATTGGAGGGCCCACTATTGTTGTTATGATGGGTGTCTGGTGATATGATCCTCAGAGTCTATGCCGTAAGTTTTGGGCAGGAGAGGTAATCTCACAGCTCTAAGACAGCACGGGACACTGGGGACTAAGACCGAGACAGGACAGGGCAGGTCTGAGCCCAGAGCACTCACCTGAGACCAGAAAACTCAGTACAGAGCATGTGTGGTACCGTTCTGAGCTCAAGACACTCATGACTGAGCCTGAGGTCACCAGTGCTGAACCCAGGGCACTCTGCATGGTCTGGATCTGAAGACCTCTGTCAGTGCACAGAGCTCCATCCAGAATGCCAGAGGCAGTGGCCATCTGCAGACACAAGGGCCAGGAAACTCCAAATGACACTGAGTTCAGTACTGCAGCAGAAATTCTGGAAAGATGGAAGGCTGGTTAGAAGATGGGCAAGCAGTGCAACACTCCTGCTTGCCTGTTGCCTGATAGGAGGTGATGAGGTTACAGGAAGGAATTGCATCAGGAACTCACAGGATATGTCCATTGTCAGTGTGATGAGCATGTTGCTATTTGTGGATGTTGTTGTGGAGAAACTGGCTGCTGTATTTATTGCGGTACAAAAGCAGCAAAACTTTAAAGAGACTTCATTGACCTCAAAACATGTTAGTGCATCTGGGTTTGGGAAAGACGATGTAAATGTAAGACTTGCTTTCACTGCTACCCAGAGTGTGACCAAGTCCGATTACTGTATAGCCAGCGCAGGAAGTCAACACCACTGTAGGGACTGGACCCAAATCCAGAACTATGAAAGGTAACCTTGCCAGCTTGGATACTTGCTTCCAGTAACAACTATTATAAACTTAAAGAGCTCTCCTATCACATATGATATTGAAGGAATATATATATTCTGATAGTGGATATGGCCCTGTCCATCACGGGTAAAGCCCTCCTCAATATTGAGCACGTCTACATGAAACCCTATTGCAAGAAAGTAGCATCCATCATCAGAGACCCCCACCACCCAGGACATGTTCTCTTCTCACTTCTGCCATTAGGAAGAAAGTACAGGAGCCTCAGGACTCATGCTACCAGGTTCGGTAACAGTTACTACCACTCGACCATCAGGATCTTGAACCAAAAGAAATAACTTCACTCAACTTCACTTGCCCCACCACTGAAATGTTCCCACATCCAACAGACTCACTTTCAAGGACTCTTCGTTTCATGTTCTTGATATTTATTCCTTATTTATTTATTTATTTATTTATTTATTATTAGTGGTATTTATTTCTTTTTGTGTTGGCACAGTTCCTTGTCTTTTGCACATTGGTTGAACACCCAAGTTGGTGCAGTCTTTTATTGATTCTGTTATGGTTATTATTTTGTGATTTATTGAATATGCCCTCAAAAATGACTCTCGGGCTTATATTTGGTGACATATGTGTACTTTGATAATAAACGTACTTGGAATTTTGAAATGTATATATTCACATCTTGAGAGTTATATGTTGAGGGGATCGAGGGATCAGTGCAGGGCAGATGCACTGAGGCAAAATTTCAGCCAAGAACTTGTTCGTTAGTGGAGCAGGAATGGGGGGGGGGTGGGGAGGGTGCTGAATGGTTTGCTCTTGCTGGTATTCTTTTTGGGCTGTATGTGTGATGGATTTTGTGTCTGGAGTCGTCTATGAAACTAGCACCATACAACTTCCAGGCAATGCTTCTGTTAACTGAGGCATCGAACTGGTGTTTCTTCTCACGACCTGCTCAGTTTAAGATGAAGGATACTGAAATCAGTAAGATAGAGAAACGTACCTTTTGTCACTCTCATCCAAGCAGGTAGCCCTCTTGCCCCGTCCTAAATTGTGGGTTTGAGTCACAAGCACTAAAAGCTAGATTGACCATCAGTGAAGTTCTGAGGGAGTGCACAACTGTTGGAGGGGACATGAACCAGAAGCCCCATCTTTTATTTTAGTTTCAACTGAAAATATTGCTCAACACTATTCAAAGAAGTGGTGATCAGGATGTCCTTATCAGTATTTATTCCACTACATTTATCGTTCAGTACTGAACAGCTTTCTTAGTGCTAACTGCATTTCTGATTTTGGGAAGCAGTTGTGCTCAAAATGGCAGAGGAATTCCTTACAGTAGAGCAGTAGCTAAACTGTATTGAAGAAGTTAGCTTCCACGTTAGCCATGATCAGACATACTGGTAGAACTAGTTCTGAGCCTAGGTGTACCATGGTGTTCTTATATTCTCACATCTGATCATTTTCTTTCCCACCAGGTGAATAATAATGGGATCATCTCATTTCTGAAGGAAGTCTCCCAGTTCACTCCAGTAGCATTTCCGATCTCTAATGACCGACGAGTGGTGGCAGCCTTCTGGGCAGACGTGGACAATCGTAGGGCTGGAGATGTCTTCTACAGAGAAACCAAGGACCCTGCAATCCTTCAATCTGCGACTAATGACATCAGGAAGTACTTTCCAGAGCACAAGGAATTCACCACCCAGTGGGCGTTCATAGCCACCTGGTACAAAGTGACATTCTTTGGAGGAAGCTCGTTTTCACCGGTAGGGCTGATCTATCGAAGCTCTGAGAGCAAATACAAAGAACACAGACATTACAGCATAGGAACAGGTCCTTCAGCTCACAATGTTGTGCCAAACCAAATGAATTAGTAATCAAATAGTCAACCAGTCCCTTCTGCCTACACAATGGTCCATAACCCTCACATTTATATGCTACCTAAGTATCTCTTAAAAGTCCCTAATGCAGACGTTCCCAGCCTTTTTTATACCATAGACTGCTACCATTAACTGAGGGGTTTGTAGACCTCAGGTTGGGAATGCCAAGCTGTGTCTACCCATACACCAGGCTGCTCATCCCAGGAACCAACCAAAAAAGCTTGCTCCTCAAGTCTCCTTTGAACTTATCTCCTCTCACCTTAAATGTAGGCCCTCTGGTATGAGACATTACAAACCTAGGAAAAACATACTGCGAAATGTCTACTCTATCTGTGCCACTCATAATTTTATAAATTTCTATCAGATCTCCCTTAGGCTGCACCACTCCAGGGATAACAACATAAGTTTGTTCAACCTCTCATTATAGCACGTACACTCTAATCCAAGCAGCATCCTGGTAAACCTCTTCTGCATGCTCTCTAAAACCTCGATATCCTTCCTATAATGAGGTGACCAGAACTGCACACAGTACTCCAGATATGGCCTAACTAGAGTTTTATGAAGCTGCAACCTGACTACTTGACAGTTGAATTCAATACCTTGAATAATAAAGGCAATTGTACCATTTGCCTCCTTAACCACCCGAACAACTTCAGCAGTCACTTTCAGAGAACTGAGAACCTGGACCCCAAGATCTTTCTGCTGTTCAACTTGCCTTTACAGTCTCTTTGCATTTGACCTACAGTACATAGGTGAAACACTTCACATTTGGCCAGGTTAAACTTTATCTAACTATTTGCTGCCCATATCTAAAACTGATCTGTATCCCACTGTATTCTTTGCCAGTCTTCTATGCTATCTACAAAACGTTTGAATTCTCTGTTCATTAAATATTATATATGACAGCTTGGCTGGATAACCACTTTCGGTGCCCTGTACTCTTACAGTCCCGTTTCCCTCTCCAAAAAACCCTGCACTCTAGATTCTGACTCCTGATTAAAGATCAACGTGGACTCAGGCCTCCATTTGCTACCACTACTAAACCTTCCCCTCTGATCTTCTACCTCTATCAAAACCTTTGAATCTACTAGTTCCCAATCCAGCTTGCTGGTCTCAATCTATGCCTATACCAGTTCCATAATCTCCCCAACTCTTTCCTCCATTTCTCTTATAACAGCTATATCATGATCTGTTACTTACCCTCTCAAACTTCTGTACTATTGATTTACCTCCCCACCTACAATTTCAAAACTTCAAGTCCTGTGGGGTCCATTGTTCCCTGTTTCTTTTCTGCTGACTCAACAACTTTTTGAACCTGATGTCTGCAAGAACCCACATTCCAAAGATAAGATCATAAGATATAAGTGCACAATTAGGCCATTTGGTCCATCAAGTCTGCTCTGCTATTTCATCATGGCTGATCCAATTTTCCTCTCAGTCCCAATCGTCTGACTGCTCCCCATATCCCTTCATACCCTGACCAATCAAGAATCTATCAACCTCTGCATTAAATATATATAAAGATTTGGCCTCCATTGCTGCCTCTGGCAACAAATTCCACAGATTCACCACTCTCTGGCTAAAGAAATCCCTTCACATCTCCATTCTAAAAGGACGCTCCTCTATTCTGAGGCTATGTCATCTGGTCATAGACTCTCGCATCATAGGAAACATACTCTCCACATCCACTCTATCAAGGCTTTGGACTACTCGATAGGTTTCATGTTGGCTTTTATGTTGGCTGTCACTTCTCTTGTTAACCACAGTTGTGTCATCCTGCCTTTAGAATAGAAGGTGATTGGTTTAGATGGTTAGTTGGTTACATGGGTGTAATTGGGTGTACAGGCTAGTTGGGACAGTAGGGCCTGCTGCACTCTATATCTCTAAATAAATAAAAAGTCACATTTATGAACTGAACATGCACAATGTGAACAGCCAGGGAAGAGTAATGGTAGAGTCATACAGTCAAAGAGCACGCAGCACAGAAATGGGCCCTTTCGCCCAACTAGTCCTTGTTGAACTGTTACTCTGCATGGTCCCATTGACTCACAGTTGGACCATAGGCCTCCCATCAATGTACTTGTCCAAACGGTACAATCAAACCTGCATCCAGCACTCCAGCTAGCAACTCGATCCTCACTCACATCAGTCTCTTAGTGAAGTTACTCCATAGATTCTCCCGAAATATTTCACATTTCACCCTTAACATAAGACCTCCAATTCTAGTCGCACCCATCCTCAGAGAAAAGCCAGCCTATCTATACCACTCAAAATGTTGTGTACCTCTGTCAAATCTCCCCTCATATTCCTATGCTCCTGGGAATAGCATCTTACACTTCTCAAACTTTCCCTATAACTCAGCTCCTTAAATCCCAACAAAATCCTTGTAAAGTTTTTGTGTAATCTTTCAACCTTATTGAAATCTTTCCTGTTGGTAGGTGACCAGAACTGCACACAATCCTTCAAATTGGCCTCGCCAACATTTTATCCAACTT
Source organism: Hemitrygon akajei (assembly GCF_048418815.1). Lineage (NCBI taxonomy): Eukaryota > Metazoa > Chordata > Chondrichthyes > Myliobatiformes > Dasyatidae > Hemitrygon > Hemitrygon akajei. The sequence continues at coordinate 118,548,382 of NC_133126.1, read as the reverse complement.
CAACATAGCATCCCAACTGTTGTACTCAGTACGCTGATTTATGAAGGCCAATGCGCCAGAAGCTCTCTATACCACCTTATCTACCTGTGATGCCACATTCAAGAAATTATGGACCCAGATCCCTCTGGTCTACCATACTTCTCATTGCCTCATTGCTTTAATTTCCATCTGTGATTTTTCAGCCCATTTTTCCAGCTGGTCCAAATCCTAACACAGCTTTGTTAGCATTCCTAGCTGGTTTCCTCAGGCAAGGAAACCACTCATCATTGCTCCATCTGCAGCACAAGATCCACAGCAACATGGTTGTTTCTTTAATTGTTTTCTAACATGGACAAAAAAGACATTCACTTCAAGGGCAAATGTGGTTTGGTAGTCCAAAGCCAGCATTTCCCTTATGCTGTGGAAAGAATAATTGATGTTTTCAAGACTAAATTGTTGGATTTCTGTCAGGCAAGTTATGGAGATAAACCATATTATAATGCAGTAGCTTAGCTCAAGTAAGAGTAGACTTCTGTTCTCTGGTTTCTGCATTTGGTGTAGATGTGGTACTGGGCTATATCACAACTAGTAAAATATTTTCCTCCTTCAGTTTCACTGCATTAATGAAGGCTATTAAAGGATGTAGTTAAGGGGGATATTGGGTATTGGAGGCGGCGGATGTGAAGTGGTGATTGGAGGGCATTAAGTGCTGGGACACACTGGTGCGGATGTTGATGGTTTAAATGGTGATTGGGCTCCACTGTTTTCCAGGTCAACACCTTCCAGATCGTCCTGGTTACAGATGGAGAAGCCTCCTTCACTCTATTCAACTATGAAAATGTCACCTGGACGACGGGAATGCATGCCAGCAGCGGAGGGGATTTTGCTGGACTCGGAGGCATTGCTGCCCAGGTAGAGCCAAGTGGATTACTCAAATATGCTACTAATGATTTGTCAATACTCCCTGGTGGGCGTGAGTAGATAGCCATAGCCTTCAACCGGTGATGAACAAGAGACAGTGCGCAGATGCTGGCAACCCAAGTAACACCCACAAAGTGCTGGGGGGGTCTCAGCAGGCCAGGCAGCACCTATGGAAAGGAGTACAGTCGATGCTTTGGGCCAGGAGTCTTCAGTAGGCATTTAGTGAGCTGCCATTATTTCTTCAAATCAGTGACAACAGCCACTATATTGAAATCTATGAGGTTGCACATTTTTATCCTAGGGAGCTGAGTGGGTAAACTCACTGAGATATCAAGAAGGTGCTAGCCTCAGTTGATTCTGATGTGCCGATCCGTGGGCTCCTGTTGTGCCAAGCTGAATCCATCCGCAAGGTGGAGGAGCAACACCTTATGTTCTGTCTGGGTACCCTCCAACTGAATAGTACGAACATCGATTTCTCCTTCCGGTGAACAAATTTACCCCCCACCCCCATTCCCCACTCTCACCATTCATTTCTTCTCACTGCCTATTACTTTCCCTTGAGTCCCCTCCTCCTTCCCTTTCTCCTCTTGTCCACTCTCCTCTCCTATCTGATTCTTGCTTCTCCAGCCCTTGACCTTTCTCACCCAGCTGGCTTCACCTATCACCTCCCAGCTAGCCTCTTTCCCCTCCCCTCACCTTTTTATTTCTGCATCTACCTCTTCCCTTCTCATTGCTGAAGAAGTGTCTTGGCCCAAAACATGACTATTTCCTTTTTTCCATAGATGCTGCCTGGCCTGCTGAGTTCCTCCAGCATTTTGTGTGTGTTGCTTTGGATTTCCAGCATCTGCTAACTTTCTTGGGTTTGTGATTTGCTAGCCTTAATTGCTTGTTTATGTTGTATTACTGATTCTGGGCCAGGGTGGGAGGCTCATCTGATAACCTCATGCCTTAACCGAGGGAAGGAAGGGCATCTTGCTCTATTTATTCCCAAATGTCAGCGAAGGCTGGATTGGAATAAATTTGAGTTTGACCATGGTGCCCTGAGTAGACAGGTAGTTTATCTACCCTGCCTTGAATGCCACTATAACATTGGCTGAATATCAACAGGGTGTTCATTCCTTCAAAGACCCATTTATTTACCCTTTGTGGGTCCCTTCCACTGAATACACATATCCCTTGCTCTCAGGCAGGTTTCAATGCTGGAGATGGAAAGCGTTACTTCAATATTCCTGGTTCACGCACGGACGACATTGTGGATGTCGAAACGACAACCAACGTGGGTCTTCCTGGCCGTTGGGTATTCCGGATCCACGATGCCTATGTTGAGGTTGGTGGCTGCAATGACTCAGGTAAGGTCACAGCGAGCGGCTTCATAATCACCTGCAGTGGAAGCAATCACAGGGCAATAATTTCCACAATATTCTCTGAGTTAGGATTTTGCGGGTGTCAGTCCAAGCTATCGCACAAGGCAGCCGTGTTAGTTGTGGTATCCTTTAGAAAAGTTATAAATCGGTACCTGTGTTCCCTCTCAAAAGATATGAAAGATTATCTTTTAGTATTATCAGTATAATGGGCTATGTGATACTGTTCTGTCACCAGTATTTTGGGCTGGTACAGCTGATACTGTTCTAATGGTATCATGTGGACCAATAATGATGTTGCTGGTGGTGTATAATTTAAGTGGTCTAGGTGGCTACTTCAGCTAGGTGAAGTGGACTATGTTGAAAGACCTCAAGTGGTATGGGGGCCAGGAGCTATATTTGTGAAATGGTCTGGAGTTGTTCTACCGAAGTGTGGTGGTCAGCTAAGTTGAGTGGTCTTCTATAGTTTACTAGTTGTCAGTGGTCTCATTGTATTGTGGTGATATGGAGTTCTCATGTGATTCTCCAGTGTGGTTTGGTCAGGTGATGTCCCAAAGATCTGGGTGGAATGGGACAATCCAATAGGTGGACATGGACTGCCATTCTTCTATTCCTGTGACCTGGTATGGGATGATCCGATATGGGTCTTGTAATTTGATTCGATGTGGTCTAGTGCTGCTTTTGTTGTGTGTAGTGGTCTGTTCTTGCTGCATGAGGTATTATTTGAATGATGTGGAGATCGGGCACTGTTAAGGTGTTTGATGGCGTGAAGGTGTTCCTGTGATATATTGAAGTCTAGGACTGTCAATATATTGTTGGGAAGTAGTCATCTGCTGCTGTCCTAGTGGGATCTGGCACTTTTCATGTGATGTGGGGTGGCTTGGTTCTGGTGATGCAGTATGTATGGTCTGCTGTTTCGGTGATGTGTGGTGGTTATTTTTATGGCTATTGATGAGGGCTGGTCTGCCACCATTCCAGTAATGTATGCTGTCTGGCAAGCTTCCAGTTTGATGAGGTGTACTGGTGCTCTTCTCATGGCATGGGGTGGCTCGTTTGGCTGACTTGAGATGCTTGTTGCTGTCCTGGTGATGTGGGTGGGGAGATACCAGTCCACTGATTTATTCTGACAGAATTCTTGTGAAGTGTGGCCTCTTCTCCAGAGACAGGAGGTGGCTGGATCTGTTGCAGTGATATGACTGAGCTGGCATTGTAATAATAATCTTGGGTGAACGCAAACCTATCAGTGTTACGGTACTTGTGATGTGGCACAACTTCAGTGACGTAACCTGGCCTGGCTTGAGTTTATATGTGTAGTTTTATGGTACTTTTGTAGTCGTATGGACAGGTCAGATATTGCTCTAGTCACATGTAGTATTCTAGCAATTTATTGTTTTCATGAGGTAGAGTCATAGTCTGGGTTGGTATGGTTGACATAGGTGATCTAAAAATTTCTAGTGTTGTGCTGCCCTCTAAGGCAGACACAATGTTTTTGAGTAGTTTGGTACTCTGCTAGTGATGTTGGGTGGTTCGATTCTGTGATTAGTGGATGACTGATTCCTTGGGCAAACTTGTCTTGTTCAAGCTGTGGAAAGATCTGATCTTATTTTAAAGTTGTGAGCTGGTCTGGTACCATTTTGGTGTTATGGTTTGGTGTCGGACCATTCTGGTCAGTTGAGATGCTTTGAAATTGCTCTGCCGATTTGCACTATTGTTGCACTCTTCATAATGTGAGGTAACCTGTTATTGCTTTCATGAGACGAGCTGGTCCAGTGATGTTTTTGTGTTGTAGAGTGGTTTGATACTGTTCTAATGATATGTGTGGTCAAATTCCATAGTGTTAATATGAAGTCATCTAATTTTCCTCCCATTTCATGGGCTGGTGTGGTGCTGCATTGATGTGGTCCAGCCTGGTACCATTCCAGTAAAGTGTTTGGGATTTGTTCCAGAACTGTTCTGGTTTGGAGGGGTCAAGTTTTCCATCTTCTTCAAGTGAAGAGAGGTGGTGTATGATATTGTTCACATTATATTGGATGGGTCCGCTCGGTTTTAACATAGTAAGGTGGTTTGATACAGTTCTAGTAATGTGGCTGGTTTGCATTATTCTGGAACAAGCTTATTCTTGCTCTCAGAATGTCGTCTGCTCTGTTAGTGTTCAGTAAATTGGTCATCTACTACAGTCAGTTAATGCAGATTGGTGCAGACTGTAGTGATGGGGCAATGTCTGATACTTTCAAGTGACATGGGGCGGTCTGGTACTATTTCAGCAACACTGCGCCATTTTTTTTAACTGTTGTAGTGATGCAGATGTTCAAAGTTCTAAATACGTTTATCCTCAAAGTATGTAAATTATATACAGCCTTGAGATTCGTCTCCTCACAGGCAGCCACAGAACAAAGAAACCCAGCAGCATTGTCCTGGTGATTAGGAGTATAGATTTGTTCTGGTTAAGTGACGCAAAGTACTCTGAGGGCTGTTCAAGTGCTATCCTCTTGTTGTATGCTGTGCGTCCAGTTCTGGTAATGATAGGTGATCTAAAACTATTGATGTGGGGTGTATTGTATTATTCCAGTAATAGATGGTCTAGTACACTTCTCATGATATCGAGGATTAGGGTTCCAGCGATGAAGTGTATTCCCGTACCACAGGCATGATCTTTTGCTGTTTGCATGTTGTGTGATGATCTGATATTGTTCTTCTGACTTGGTATTGTCCGCGCCTGTTATTATGATGTGGCTGGTCTGGTACAGCATCCTGAAGTGCTTAATCTGGTCTTGTCCTGGTGATGTGGGCTGGACCAATTCTCTTTCAGTGATGTGCTCTGGCCCAGTTTCCTCCTAGTGATGAAAGCTGGACCATTTCTCTACTGGTCTTTGATATTGTGCTTATCTATCAGGTACCCAGGACTGTTCTAGCTTTGTGATATCTTTTTATTCTGTTCCAATGACTAGCAAGGTGCTGGTGACGTGGAGAGGTCTGGTATTGCTTTAGCAATGCATCAGTCTGGTGATGGGGTATGGTGGACACTTATCAATAGGTGTGGGCTGCTGAAGTTTCTTTCCAGGAAGGTAGGTCAGTCCATTTCTGTTTCAATAATGTGGGTTGATCTGTTACTGATTTAGAGATATGTAGTTTCTCTGTTCCAGTGTTGTGGGTTAGTCTGGTAGTGTTCCAGTACTGTGGGGTATTGTTACACTGAGAAGTAATTGGGAATAGCTACCGACATGGCATCAGAATGTGCAAGGAAACAAGAGGTAAACCATGCAGTCAGGGAGAAGATGTAAACTCCACACAGACAGCAGCGGATTGAGCCTGGGTCATCGGAGCTGTGAGACTCCACTGCGTAAGCTTCAGGTGGTTTGGTATTTCACTGTACTATCACTAAAGTTTTGGAATGTGGCATTTGTCATAAATAATTTTTTTGTAATGTCTTAATTGTGCAACAGGAACATATGAGATGTAAACTATTGCTTGTCAATATGTTTGAGTTGCAGCATTCTGCCACTTGTCAGTCCTCCATTCAAAAGCCTTGGTGTTTGTATTAGTGGATATCTGCAGCTTATTTAGCTCCTTGAACAAATCGGAAACACAAATCCCACATCCAAATCTTGTTCGAAGGCGAAGGACTGGGAAGAGACAAGATGAGAATTGAAGGAAGAGTGTGGGATGGGGAGCTGAGAGTATGACAAGGAAATGAAAGGGAGAGGAGGACAGATGAAGGCTATGATAGAGAGGACAGAGGTAGGATGAATATGGGATGGGTGGATGAGGAAATGAGGATTTGGATAGCTGATGAATCGATATGATGAGCTGCTGAGGGAATGAGATTAACGTATTTTGGTGGAAAGCAGGTTATGAAACTGCACTGGGCAGGAAACTGTGTAGTTAACAGATGGTGCAATATTATTCTGGGCTTGTGAAGTAACTGCATGCTGGACAGGCAGTTCAGTGGATAATATTTGGATTTACATATCTCCATGGCAGGTATCGAATCCCAGACAGCCACGTTGGTGAGCTTTATTTAATAGGAAACATGAATCCTCTTGGGGAAAGCAGACCTCTCTTGAATTTGAAGAGAATTGGGCCGGAGATTTGTAACATTGTTGAGGCCATGTCTAGAGGATTTCTATGGCCAATCCAGTCTCTCGTTTTCCTTGGAGCAGAGGGGGCTGATGGAGATGTACCAAATTATGAGGAGCATAGATAGAGTAGGTAGTAGGAAAGTTTACCTCCCAGTGGAAGTACTTATAACCAGAGGGCATAGGTTTAAAGTAAGGAGGGAGACAATCTACCTGATACCTTGAAAAAATACTAATTCTACCTAATTTTCCCTCAACTTGTACTAATGGTGTTATGTTTATTTTTATTTATTTTGTGAAGGTATATTATTTATAATTTTATGGTAATATAATCTATGCCAGTTGTGTATGTAATGTACCATAGGCTACTGCTGCAAAGAAGCCAAACTTCATGACATTTATTCCCTGGGTATGTTTGCCCATGACAATAACTTGGAACATGAACTCCATACATGGAAAAATGTTTTCACTTGGAATATTTCAAATCTGGAACTGCCTGAGGTAATGTTGGAGGCAGGTACTCTCGAATAATTTAAGAAGAATTAAGACAAGTATCTGAGTTGCCAAGACCTAGAAGGATATGAACCAAGTGCCTGTAACAGGGAATTTATAAATGGGTATGTGATGGTCAGAGCAGTGAACAGTAGCTCAATTACTCTACAACAAATGCAACAGAATGAGTTTGAGTTAGTGTGTGCTTAAAAATGTTTGCAACTGATACTTTACTCTCCACAGCCTCGGTGTGTTTGAATCTGCGGCCATGTCTGAACGATGGAAAGTGCATCGATGACTGCATCACTGGAAATCCTTCTTACACCTGCTCCTGTCGGGCGGGGTTCACGGGCCGGAGGTGTCAGATAGGTAACGTGTAGTGTTTGGGCAGAGGGACTCCCATTCCTTCAGCATATTTTGGGACAGGACAGGCGGAGGGGATAGAAGACCACCCTCAAAGGGTAGGAGGTGGAGCAGGGCAAGAGCAGTGGGAAGAGGACATGCAAGGGAGGAAATCAGCGACGAAATACAAAGAAGTGGTAGGGTTGTGAATGGGTACCAAGGGAAAGAGAACCTACTGATGGTGCTGGGATGGGTGAGGTCTGGTAATGGGATTATCGATGTTGGGTCAGGTAAGAGGAAGTGAGCTACTGAGGTGGGGAGGGAATGGTTTGAAAGGGTCAAGATGAGGGGAGATGCACAGGGTGGGGGAGGGAAGGGAGAGGGTGGTATGAGAAGCCATGGGCTGGGATGGGAATGTGAGGGATGAGATGCGGAGATAGGAGATAGGACAAGATTGAGATGGAAGAGTGGATTGTGTTATTGAGGAAATTGGATCAACTTGTTCTTGGTGGGAGGGTTGTGCCACACTCCTCTGAGTCACGGTGGTGATCCACTGAATGAATCTCCTGTTGGTGAGCAGACTGCACACTAGCCACTGGAGCTTTCACCTTTCCTCCTGTTCTGCAGACATCGACGAGTGTGCTTCATACCCGTGTCGTAATGGCGGGACGTGCTTGGATGGTCAGAATGCCTTTGCTTGCCAGTGCAGTGCCGGATATACAGGAGTGTTCTGCGAAACAGGTTCGAGCTGGTTTAACATTCTCTTTGTTTGCTGCTTGCTGTTCTGTTAGTCCTCTTTAAAAACCCAAGCAATCCATTGCTAATTAGTGGGTAAGTCGCACTTAAAGGGACCGTCATCCTATTGAATATTAGTTGGTCCACATTTAATGGACATTGCTACACACTAGATATCATCCCATTTTAAAAGGAACGTGTTTCCGTTCTAATATTGGAACATAGACCAGTTTTCCAAAACTGAGGTGAAAGATACCAGGACCAGTCGCCTTACAAAAGTTTAAAGGTTCAAAGTACATTTAGTATCAAAGTATTTATACAGATATGACCTTGAGATGTGCCTCCTGACAGGCAGCCACGAAACAAAGAAACCCAGAAATAAACATGAAAAAGGAAGACCCAACGTGCAGAGGAAAAAATTATCATGCAAACAATAAAAGCAAGCAAATAGCATTCTAAACGGAAGTTCACAGTTCTGTCCATAGACCCTTAGTTCAGTGCAGACTGGAACAGTGAGCTAAACCGGTCTGTTCCTCACCTCAGGCCCTGACACCCTGCCCTTTTCAATCTGGCCTGGTGCCTAAGTTGTCACCCAAGCATCGGGCTCAGTTGCTTTGCTATGCTCTGGGGCCTGGGCCCCACCACCTCAATTCTGCCTGTATCTGACCCATCCCACTCAGCCCAGAGGTAAAATCATTGTTCAAACATCGGATTCAGTTGCTTCAATGTGCTCTGGGGCCTGGACCCCACCGCCTCTATTTGACCTGTACATGACCTTTCAGATTTAGCCCGACTGGTATCGACAGCAGCCTCCCTCCAGTCATTCTGCACATGCCAGAGGTGGATACATCCAGCATTCAAAAAGCGCAGTAATTGAGCTCAGTACAATGGCAAGCAAAGATCCTGCAGAAAGAAAGTACCAGGGGAGGCTACAGAATAAGTACACATCACAGCAAAACCTTGGGGAGAAAAACGGACCAATGACAACTCTCTGTCTTTCCAACCTGCCTCTTGTCTGCAAATTGTTTCCCCAAAATCCAGGCCTTAATGGCCCACTGTTTTCTAAGGTAAACATTGGAAAAGGCCATGCTCTTGTTCTTCCACAGACTTAACAACGTCTGAGTGACCCTTCTGACTGACTTCAGATCAGACTACATTAAGCTCAATATTGTATATTACCCTGAGCTTGTGCCAATTTCACCCTACCTCCACCTTCACTCAGCCTCTTTATACATTTCTCCTTTAAGTTCTGTCTTTAAATGCATCTCTGTTCTTGCATCCTTATTCACCCTCTGTACCACTTCAGTAACAAACCAGATAGTCTGCTGATTGGCCAGCCCAGCTGGCTGACCCAGAATCCTATTGTTTCTTGCAGTTGTCCCCCAACTGTGGTGGGGAGTTGTGTCTGAGGCAAAGTCAGATGAAGTGCATGACTGACCCCAACCTCAATGCTGCCTTGATCGCTGGTGAGACCCTTAACTCCATTATCAACAGTTTACAAACTCTCATGGAAAATAGCGCATTTGAGAAAATCTTTGACATTCAAAAACATGCAAGAACTATTAAAAATACTATTATGAGAATTTTTAAAATGAAGCATTAAAAAAACTAGAACACAATAATTAAACAATTAAGTCAACTGAATTATGTGAATTAATCGTCCTAATCTTTCTATCTGAAACTATTTATTTCTCATTGAGCTGAGATCAGCGGTTGGCTTCCAAGTCATTGGGAGCTCAGCACCTGGGTTGCACTGACAATTAGCTGGTGTCCCAAGATAAGCCAGGTGACTTCAAAATGTAATGTAAATTTATTATCAAAGTACATATATGTCACCATATACAACTCTGAGAAAGATTTTCTTGCAAGCATACTGAATAAATCCATAATAGAATAACCATAATAAAATCAATGAAAGGCCAGACCAACTTGGGCGCTCAGCTAGTGTGCAAAAGACAACAAACTATGCAAGTACATAAAGAAATACAATCCACATACGATCACTGCCTGTATTAAGCGGAGGATCTGCCCTTGGCTTTGAAAAAGGCTATAGGAGCTGTTTCCATATTAAAAAGCACGTTGCTAACATTATTTTAATATATATAAACTGATAAGCAAGATTGGAACTAGGAGACATAGTCTCAAGATTAAGGGGAATAAATTTAGGAGATGAGTAGAAACTCTTTTTTCCCAGAGAGTAATGAATCTGTGGAATTCTCTGCCTAACAAAGCAGTAGAGGCTTCCTTATTAAATATACTTAAAACACGGACAGATTTTGGCATTGCAGGGGAATTAAGGGTTTTTTGGGAAATGGCTGAGTCCACAATATCATTGAATGGCTCGACAGGACTGATAGCCTACTCCTGATCCTATTTCTTGTGATCTTATGTCCTTATATTGCCAAAAACACTGTTTCTCATTTGACTTCCAAACAGGGAAATAGTGATAAAGTTGAGCTGTTTGCTACATTCTCGTGCTCTATTTCCAGTTGCTCGCTTCTGCTTTACAGTATATCCATGTTTGATGTTTTATGAATGGGCTGCTGGTTGATAAATGAGGGAGAGATGCAGCCTTCAATCTTTTCCTCACTACCATAGCAGTGATGGACCGGACAAATAACTACAGTCATCACATACAGTATAAAGCAATAGTTTATTTTGAAGATGCAGTAGAAAAAGTATGAGTGAGTTGCGTTCAAAGAACTGTCTTATAACACAGTTTTCAACTGTGCCCTCTCTTGTCAAGATATCAATGACTGTTCATCAAATCTCTGTCAGAACGGAGGTACTTGCTTCGATGGAATTAGTGCATATAGCTGCCAGTGCACGTTTGGCTTTGCTGGGAAGCACTGTGAGATTGGTAAGTATTATAACCGTAATATTGTTGTAACTGTAGCACTAGATTCTGCATTTCATGTTGTTTTTCTCTTGTACTACCTCAATGTACTGACGTTGTGAAGTGATACCATGCAAAACAAAGTTTTTCAGTAAAACAATAATAACACAACTTAAAAAACACAAAATGCTGGCAGAACTCAGCAGGCCAGACCTCCTCCCGTAGATGCTGTCTGGCCTGCTGAGTTCTGCCAGCATTTTGTGTTTTTTATATATTTCCAGCATCTGCAGATTCACTCGTGTTGCCTTTGAATAACACAACTTACTGGTTTTCTGATGACATAAAACAAGGGAATCGCAGAGTAACAGAATGGTGTCAAAGTATAACAGAATCAGAATCAGGTTTATTATCACCAGCATGTGTCGTGAAATTTGTTAACTTAGCAGCAGCAGTTCAATGCAATACATAATATAAAAGAAAAAATAATAAATAAATAAATCGATTACAGTATACATATATTGAATATATTAAAAAATCATGCAAAAACAGAAATAATACATATTTTAAAAAGTGAGGTTGTGTCCAAGGGTTACACAGGGCAGAGTGCAACAGCCAAAGGTTAGTAATGTCATGCAGGAATTGGGGACAAGGAGCAATGCTTAGCTGGAGAAAGGTATTATACAGCAAAGGTGTGGGAGACAATGCAATACCATGCATAGATCAGGATAATACTTTGCTATCATCCTAGAGGGCAAAGGGTTAAGGTGTGAAGGGGATTTTTAAATGAGATCTACAAGACACATTCTTACACAAAGAATGTTAGGTGTCTGGAATGCACGGCCAGGGAAAGTGGCGGAAGAGAATATGATAGCATGTTTAAGAGGCATTTGGACGGGCTCATGAACAGGCAGGGAATGGAGAAATAAGACCATGTGCAGGCAAGTAGGATTAGTTTAATTTGGCATCATGGTGGACACAGACTTTGTGAGCTAAACACCCTGCTGCTGTGTAGTACTGTTCCGTTCCGTAGTTCATAAAGATATGGGGTAATACTCGTGTGGACCCACAGGATACAGGATTATGCTAAATTTGATTATGCAGAGAAATATGATTCAGAATGCCAAAAACCAAAGCTAAAATTGCCAGGCATGATGTCCAGATTTATTATTCTGAGGCCAAATTGTAAAGCATGTAAGATGATCTGCTCGCTGTCAGAAAGTTGCTGTTGTTTCTAACTCTGTGACCTCCGGCTTCCAATTACAGCTGACTCCTTGTGCAAAAGTAAAGAATGCCAAAATGGCGGTGTGTGTGAGGTGAACAACGGAACGGCAGTGTGCATCTGTCAGAAGGGCTACGCCGGAGAGAGCTGTGAAAATGGTGAGCTCACTTCCCTTCCCGCAAACTAGTTGGCATTTAAGCAATCCTCCCTTTCAGATCAACATTTTATTAGCAATTTTTTTTTGTTCCCTTCAAGATTTAGAGTTGAAGAAGTAACATGAGACCTTGGTTTGACATCTCATCTGTGTAAGCAGTACCTTTAATGGTCTAAGGCTCACTGAGCACTGCAAGGAATGACTCTGGTTTGTCTCTGGAGTGGGATTCGAACCCATAATCCTCTAACTCAGAAACATGACTGACACTTCCATATTCAGTCTGGTTCTCTATGTTTCTCTCTCTTGGTTCCTCACTTACTGTCTTACTGGCCATTCCTGTCCTTCGCTTGGTTTCAATTCTCCAGGAAGCTCAAGTGGCTCGGTACCTCGTTACCATAGTTTCAGCCCCCGGAAGAGGTCTGGATGGAACTGCTCTCCAAATCGTGGCACAACTCAGCCAAGATTAGCAAATAGAAAATCAGAAACAGAAACCAAAAGTTGCAAGAGTTAGCAGCATCTGTGGAAGGAGAATTGAGTTAATGTTTGGGGTTGTGGACCCTTCCTCAGAACTGGAGGAGAGTGCAGGGGTGTTGAATTTCAAAGCCGAGCTGGGGATAGTGAGGTGTAGGACAAAAGACTGTATGGAGATAGGATGACACAGATCAGTGGATAAGGAGCGTGAATTCTAACTGTCCAGGAGACATTTTAAAGAAATGCAGTGAGAAAAGGCTATAAGCACGATGATGGGAAACACAGAGAGCTTCCTTGAAACTGAAAAATTCAGTGTTGATTCTAAAAGGCTACAGTGTGCCCAGACAGAAGACAGCACGTTATTCTTTATTTTCCTTGGTTCTCACTGTGTCAGAGGAAAAGGACACAGACAGGCAAGTCAGAACTAGAGTGGAATTGAGAATTAAAGTGGCAGGCAATAGGAAGCTCAGTCGCTCGTGAAGACTGAGAAGCAGGTGCTCCATAAAGTGATTGTTCAATCTACATTTGGTCTCTCCATTGTAGAGAAGCCCATATTGTGAACACTGACTGCAGTGGACTGGATGATGTACAAGAGATTCACTGGTTCACCTGGAAGATTGTTTGAGTACCTCCTTCAAGGAAGAGAAGAGATGAAAGGGATAGCAGTACATTTCCTCTGGTTGCACAGGGAAGTGTCGTGGGACAGACAGTAGTGGGTGGGGACAGAAAGCAGAGCAAGGAGTCACAAAGTGAGTGGTTCTTGTGAAATGCAGGAAGGGTGGAGATGGGTAGATCTGACTGGTAGTGGAATCAGGTTGGAGTTGGCAGAAATTGTAGGAGATTATATGGGAAGGCTGGTGAAGTTGGAAGGTCAGTACCATGGAGAGGGGTGAAAACAAATGTGCAAGAAATAGAGGAGATGCCTTTGAGAACTCTAGTGGCCAAGTAATCTCAGGAAAAAGGAGGACATTTCAGGGGCAACAGAGTGGAAGTCTTCAGCAACGGAATATGAACTAGAAAACCTGGGAGTAAGGAATATCATCATTGGAGAGGGCAGGGTGAGAAGATAGTCATTGAGACGTAGAGTTACAGAGTGTGGAAACACCATCCATGGTTCAACACCCATGCCAATGAAGGTATTCTTCCTAAAATACTCCCACATGCCTTCATTTGGCACATAATTCTCTAAAACTCTCCTATCTGGGTACCCCTCTAAAAGTCTTTCAACTGTCGCATGGAATATGTATTGAGAGTAGCTGTTGGAGTCTGTGGGTTCGACAGTGATGTTAGTGGCTATTCTGTCTCCAGAGATGGTAACAGGCATATCCAGAAAGAGGAAGGAACTGTCAGTAATACTTACGATCAGAGTGGAAATTTGCAGCAGAAGACAGGCAATCTGCTCTGCCATTTTACAACATAGTCTATGAAGATAAGTATTTATCTTAAATACACACACCCACACACACACTTCTCTTTCTCCTGGCCCCCTCCCCCCCTCCCCCCTCTTCTCCCCACCTAAACCCCTACCCCCTATACCCGCATCCCCCTTCTCACTTCCTCTCCCTCCTCTCCCCTTCTCAGTATGGTTTTATGAAGAGCAGGTCCCGTTTGAAAAGCTTATTGGAATTTTTTGAGGATATAATGTGTGCATTAGATAAAGGGGAACAGTTGGATGCTGTATTATTGGATTACCAGAAGGCATTCGATGAGGCGCCACATTAAAGACTAATCCTTTGGATAAGGGTGCATGGAGATGGGGGTAATATATTACCATGGATAAAGATTGGCTAACCAACAGAAAGCATGGAGTTGGGATGAATGGGCGTTTTTTGGTTTGGCAGTCAGTAACGAGTAGAATATCACAGGAACAGGTGCTGCGCCTGCAACTGTTCACAATTTACGTACATTAATGATTTGGAAGACAGGACAGTGTAGCATATCTAAGTTTTCTGATGACACTAAATCGAATGGAAAAACAAATTGTTTAAAGGACGTGGAGAGTCTGCAGAGAAATATAGATAGGTTTAGCGAGTGGCCATGTGTCTGGCAGAGGCAGTACTACATTGAAGGAGTGACCTGGTTCACATCTTTACTATTGTGCTGTAGGTATTTCATTTAGCAGCTCTGTAAGAGCTGTTTGTTCTGCTATCAGCCTGTTATAGGCTGAAGATAAGGGGTGATGTGGAATGTGGGCCATCCAATTAGTGGGAGGTTTTTCTTGGTGAGGGACAATAAGGTTGTTCTTGGGCTTTTGTTCGAGAGGAGATGAAGAGAGAAAATGTTGGGGAGAACCGGTCATAGCATACAATCCACTGGTAGACCCATTTGTTCAAGAAGGATTGTGAGCGACGTTTGGAAGGCATTGTGCTCTTTCACATTGACCAAGGGCCCAGCGTATGAGTGACAGAGAAGTTCAAGATGAACTCCAACTTGTGCACATTGAACTGTTTAATTAGAATGGGCTCTTTTCTTTTTGTTATTCTTTACTAACCCTTTGGTTAAGATTAATAAATATAATTCCTTTAATCGTATGCAGTGTACTCGCTGTTATTTTGTGGCATTAATTTGTAACAGGATAGTGAATTACACAGGGGGTTTTGGGGTGGGCTTGCACCTCAAGCTCACACATTTGGTAGGGCTGGAGATTGTCTTCCCTGGACTTATACAGCCAAGGAAACAAGTGTTTAATTGGTAAAGTGAGGTTATCCACTTTGGAAGGAAAAATAAAAATTCAAGTTATTACTTAAATGGTGAAAGATTGCAACATGCTGTTGTACAGGGATCAGGAGTGCTTTTGCATGAATCAGAAAAGGTTGTCTTGCAGATGCAACAGGTTATCAAGAAGGCAGATGGAATGTTGAGCTTCATTGCTGGAGGGATTGAATTTAAAAATAAGGAGGTTATTCTGCAATTGTAAAGGGTATTGGTGAGCCTGCACCTGAAGCACTATACGTACTTCTAGTTTCCTTACCTGAGGAAAGATATACTGGCTCTAGAGGTGGTGTAGAGGAGCTTCAACTGGTTGATTCCAGAGATATGGATGAGGAGAGATTGATTTGCCTATGACCATACACTTTAAAATTCAGAAGAATGAGAAGTGGTCATATCAAAACATATAAAACTATGAAAGAGATAGATAACACAGAGGACAGAACATTGTTTAACCTGTTAATTAAGACTAGAATATGGGGTCATAGCCTCAAGATTCAGGGGAATAGATTTAGGATGGAGATGAGGAGAAACTGTTTTTCTCAGAGAGTAGTGAATCTGTGGAATTCTTTGCCCAGAGATGCAGTAGAAGCTGCCTCATTAAATGTATCTGAGACACAGTTAGACAGATTTTTGCACAGCAGGGAAATTGAGGGTTATGGTGAGAAGGCTGGTCAGTGGAGCTGAGTGCACAGCCAGATCGACCATTATCTTCTGGAATGGAGGAGCAGGCTCAGTGGTCCAGGTGTTCTTATGATGGAGAAGTGCGGCTCTCTGGAAATATGTTGGTAATCTGCATTAACTATCCTCCTCTTTCTCAGACAGACAGACAGACAGACAGACTTTATCGATCCCGAGGGAAATTGGGTTTTGTTACAGCCGCACCAACCAAGAATAGTGAAGAAATATAGCAATATAAAGCCATAAATAATTAAATAATAATAAGTTAATCATGCCAAGTGGAAATAAGTCCAGGACCAGCCTATTGGCGGAGTGTCAGGTGTCTGACACTCCGAGGGAGGAGTTGTAAAGTTTGATGGCCACAGGCAGGAATGACTTCCTGTGACGCTCAGTGTTACATCTCGGTGGAATGAGTCTCTGGCTGAATGTACTCCTGTGCCTAATCAGTACATTATGGAGTGGATGGGAGTCATTGTCCAAGATGGCATGCAACTTGGACAGCATCCTCTTTTCAGACACCACTGTCAGAGAGTCCAGTTTCACCCCAACAACATCACTGGCCTTACAAATGAGTTTCTTGATTCTGTTGGTGTCTGCTACCCTCAGCCTACTGCCCCAGCACACAACAGCAAACATGATAGCACTGGTCACCACAGACTCGTAGAACATCCTCAGCATCGTCCGGCAGATGTCAAAGGACCTCAGTCTCCTCAGGAAATAGAGATGGCTCTGACCCTTCTTGTAGACAGCCTCAGTGTTCTTTGACCAGTCCAGTTTATTGTCCATTCATATCCCCAGGTATCTTAGTAACACAAGCAGTGAGTTGTATTGAACTTACAATAGAGTAATAAAACTTTTTGTCAGTTGTCCTAAGGGATATTTTGAGATTTTCTCATACTGCCAAAGTTTGGAATAATTATGAATTGTAAAAGTCAGGGTTAATTGGTTGATAAGGTTTGTATCCTTACAATGTGTTTTTCTCTCTGCTCTAGAAACCGACGAGTGTGGCTCCAACCCATGCCTGAACGGGGGAGAGTGTATTGACTTGGTTGATAATTACACCTGTCTGTGCCCCCCGCCATTCTCAGGAAGACTCTGCGAGATAGGTAAGAGGTGGGCTGACATCATCAGTCTGTGTAGAGACGTCTCCCTCATGTGCAGAGTTTGCCAGTGAAGAGGTCAGGGAGTTAGCCTATGAGGAGAGATTGAGTTGCCTGGGATAATACTTACTAGAATTCTGAAGAATAAGAGAGGGTCATACTTGTGGCCATATTTATGACTGAAAAGATGGACAAGAGTGAATTAGATGATCCAGCCTTTTAAGTGCACAGCGATCAGCGTTTGCTCTTTCTGATTAGGCAGTTCGCTGAGGTAATGGCTCAATTAGATGTGAAAGTCCTGTGTGTTAAGTGGAAGGCAAGGTTTACAGCTACCATCAGCCCTTTCTGAGAGGAATCAGCTTTAATATCACCAGTATATGCTGTGAAATGTGTTGTCTTTGTGGCAGCAGTACAATGCAATACATAATAATAGAGAAAAAAAACTGAATTACAGTATATGTGAGTGTGCGTGTGTGTATACCTTTGTGTGTGTGTATATATATATATATAATATTAGTTAAATAAGTAGTGCAAAAATAGAAATAAAAATGTAGTGAGGTAGTGTAAAGGATTCATTGTCCATTCAGAAATCAGATGGCAGAGGGGAAGAAGCTGTTCCTGAACCATTGAGTGTGTCCCTCCAGTCTCCTGTACCTCCTTCCTGGTGGTAGCAATGAGAAGAGGACATGTCCTGGGTGCTGGGGGTCCCTAATGATGAATGCCACCCTTCTGAGGCATCACTCCTTGTAGATGTCCTGATTCTGCAGAGTATTACGGATACTACAAAGGCTAATGCTCATGATGGAGCTGACTAATTCAACCTGTATCCATTATGGAAATCCTTTAACACTGCATCTCTTTATGTCTTCTGCTAATGCAAAGGAAACCACCCCGCAGGTGGAACATTACCACGGCAGGTGATGCTGCTGACTGAGCTCCAGCTGAGTTCTGGAGTTCGTGAACGTGGTGCTTTTAACAATACTGTGTCTCTGTCTCCACAAATGCTGCTTGCCCAGTTACTCCACCATCGTTTTCTTTTTCGCATTAGATTCTAGCATTCGCTTGACCTCAGGAAAATTTTCAATGGAATTGGATACAATCACCACATTTATGGGTCATTAAGACTGACGCACAAGTAGACAAGGCATCAAAGGATGTAGGCCTAATGCAGGAAAATGGCGTAGAGTAGACAGGCAAAAGGTCAGCATGGCTGTGGTGGGCTGTCCACCTATTTCTGTGCTATACAACGCTATGGCACTATGAGTGTAAATAAAAATAGTTCCTCACAGGATCAGGAAGTCTAAGGTCCTCACTGAACAATGAGGGCTGGGTCCTGTGTAACAGCCTCTCCAACACTTTATATGCATTACTTAAATTGGAAACTGAGCAAGAGAATGCACTAAACTGACAATACAAAGAAAGATCTGCAAAGATTGTTTACTGTATATATTATTAATAAAGTATATTTTTGCAGTATGCATTTTAAAAATCCACTTGACACAGACAGGTGGAATAATGCTGATGGATTAATTGGAGGATCCTGAAACATAACTTTGCTTTCTCCAAAGGTGAGCCTGAGCCCCCCGCTTTGAACACCTGTCAGCCAAACCCATGTCTGAATGGGGGGAGCTGCAATGAGACTGAAGACGGCTACCTGTGCAACTGTCCTGAGGGATTTACAGGCCATGACTGTGAGAATGGTACGTGGGCCTTTTGTTGTAGTCATATGATCAGCCTCCACTGGGATTAATGGGACTGTGGCTTCAGTTGCTAATGCGATGTGGATCTTGACATGTCAGCGGTTTAGAGCAGGTTTGTATTGTTATCCTTGTTGTAACCAGTGTGTTTCAAGCTTCACCTCATTCCACATTTTTGTTGAATGTTCCCATTCCCGGTTTGTATTCCAGTTTAATTTCCATTGCTGCAGCACTTCACCATTCCTAAGTTCTTCCCAGTTCCCTCGCTGCTGGCCCCTCTCCTCCCACCGAATATCTGTTGTTGCCGATGAGTGTTTTTCCTTTTTTCCTTTTTGCTTTCATTTTTCCAGGTAGTCAATGTCTATTTCATTCTGTCCCCTGTGTAGATCTCCCTGTCGCTTCTCCAACACATCTGTCTCTTCCTGGTTTTAGTGGCCCCTTAGTTGCATTCCTATTTCAGTTCCTTTTGTATGCTCGTTATTTTTGTCTGCTCCTGCTCTGAATCTCTATACCCTCTTTTGACTCAATGCCTTAGTTTTGTACTGAGCACCTTATTTTTGCAGAGTTCTGTTTTCTCTCTTTACACTGTCTTGTATAATTTATATTCTGTCTGTTGTCTGTACCCACACGCCTGTATTGCTGCTGTAAGCTTTCCAGTGTACAGGTACCTCATGGTACCTGTGCACATGACAACAAACTCACTTTGACTATTTAAAGTCCATATTCCAACATCTCTGTCCCTGCTGTACAGTCCACCCACTCCTCCCACACTTTTGCCCAAATCTTCCATTCTTCATTTGCTCTTTATGCTGTTCTTAAACATCCTCACTTACTCAGACATTGTCTTTATTCCTTTCTCATCATATGCTAATCCAACTTTCCCCTAAACTGAGCTGTTTCATTCAGATCTCAGCTTGCTATCAAAAGGCACGAAAGACTGTGAGTGTTTGAATCTGGCTAACATGTGTTGGAAGAACTCAGGGGATTGAACAGCAACTGTGGGGAAGAAAGGAATTCTAATGCCAGGTTTCAACCTCAAAACATTGACAATTCCTTCCCCAACACGCCCCCCACACCAGATGCTGCTCAACCCATTGAGTTCTTCCAGCAGATTGTTCGGTGTTCCAATCATGGAACAGTAGAAGTTTAGATACAGAAAATCTCTGTTAATTCATGATCTGACCATTCACAAATCCCAATGGTTCAGCATTTCCCCTCACAGGAGGGGAAATTGTTAGCAATTTCCAGTCACCGATGTTTTGATCTCTCTGCTCCCCTAACACACATCCTGTCCTTGTTTCAATACTTCCTGACAAATCTGCAGAGCCATGGTCCCACCTTCCCCTTCCACTTTCTGGATCGCAGGTTCTTGTCCTTCCTTTGCAATTTACCTGATTATCTTGGCGATCCTCCAATGAAACCTGTCAGGTTCACTGAAATGTTAGTGTATCGCGTCTTTTAAAGTAGTGCTAGAAAGTTTGTGAACCCTGTTGAATTTTCTCTATTTCTGCATAAATATGACCTAAAATGTGATCAGTTCTTCATGTAAGTCCTAAAACTAGATAAAGGGAACCCAATTAAATAAATAACACAAAAAACATTATACTTGTTCATTTATTTATTGAGAAAAATTATCCAAAATTACATGTCGTTGTTGGGAAAAGTATGTGACCCTCTGCAAAAGCTATTTGGAGTCACATGTTCCAATCAATGAGATGAAATTGGAGGTGTGGGTTGTAACAGTGCCCTGCCCTCTTAAAAAAAATCACACACACACTAAGTCAGGTTACTGAAAGAGCCTGCTCTTCTCAAGAAAGACCTGTTTATATGCACCATACCTTGATCAAAATAACTTTCAGAGGACCTTAGAAGGAGAATTGTAGAGATGCATGAAGCTGGAAAATGATACAAAAGCATTTCTAAAGACCTGAGTGTTCATCAGTCCACAGTAAGAGAAATTGTCTACAAATGGAGGAAACTCAGTACTGTTGCTACTCCCCCTAGGAGTGGGCATCCTGCAAAGATCACACCAAGAGCTCAACATAAAATGCTGAAGGAGGTGAAAAAGAACCCAAGGGTTACCAGAAAAGATCTGCAGAAATCTCTAGAACTTGCTAAAGTCTCTGTTTGTGCATCCACTATATGATAAACACTGAACAAGAATGGTTTTCATGGAAGGGACACCATGGAGGAAATCACTGCTTACCCAAAAATCATTGCTGTATGTCTCAAGTTTGCAAAAGACTACCTGGATATTCTACAGCACTTCTGGGACAATGTTCTGTAGACAGATGAAACAAACAGCTTTTTGGCTAGAATGCGTGTGGCTATGTTTGGGAGAAAACAGGCACTGCAGACCAACACCAAAACCTCATCCCATCTGTGAAGTGGTGTGGAAGGAGCGTCATGGTTTGGGTCTATATTGCTGCCTCAGGGCCTGGACAGTTTGTAATCATTGAGTGAATAATGAATTCAAAATTATATCAAGACATTCTACAGGAGAATATCAGGATAGCAGTCTGTCACCTGAAACTTAAGAAAAGTTGGATAATGCAACAACACAATGATCTGAAAGACAAGAGGTAATCAATATGTTTTAAAAGAATGTTTTAAAAAGAAGAAAATCTATGTTTTGGAATGGCCAAGTCAAAATCCTGACTGTTATCCTATAGAATTTTGTGGAAGGACCCGAAGCAAGTAGTTAATGCAAGGAAGCCCAACAACAT
Source organism: Hemitrygon akajei (assembly GCF_048418815.1). Lineage (NCBI taxonomy): Eukaryota > Metazoa > Chordata > Chondrichthyes > Myliobatiformes > Dasyatidae > Hemitrygon > Hemitrygon akajei. Next base: position 118,526,883 of record NC_133126.1, on the reverse strand, counting down.
CCCAGAGCTGAAGCAGTTTTGTAAGGAGGAAAGTTCCTCCAAGCTGATCAACGGTTACTAGAAATGTTTAGTTGAAGTTATTGCTGTACAGGGGGGTGGGGGGGTCACACCAGTTACTAAAAGCAAAGGTTCACATACTTATTCCAACAGCTACATGTAATATTGGATCATTTTTCTCAATAAGTAAATGAACAATTTTAAAGTTTTTTGTGTTATTTATTTAATTGGGTTCTCTTTATCTGGTTTTAGGACATGTGATGATCTCATCACATTTTAGGTCATACTTATGCAGAAATACTGAAAATTCTACAGGTTTTACAAACTTCCTAGCACCATTGTAAAAGAAAAAAATTGAAAATGTATTGCAGTATTAGAAAACTAACATCCTGGAAAATCTCCTCGTCTCACACCACCAAACTCCCAAGTGTGCCAGATAATTGGATTTTCACGGAATTCCTCTATTTTTCATTTCTATTCTCCAGAAATGTTTTGCCATTTTTAATACTGGTAACCCACTTTACCACGTTTAGCATACAACTGCCATTACTGAAAATCTGAAATAAAAGCAGAAAATTCTGGTGACACTCGGGAAGTCAATAGCATTTGTTTAAGAGACATTTAGGGAGTCCGAGCAGGTTCATGAACAGGTAGGGAATGAAGGCACATAGACCACGTGCAGGCAGATAGGCAATTTAAATTGGCGTCAATCCCTCAGTGTCAATGGCAGCAGGATACTAGATTTCTTCAAAGACCCCAATAGAACTTCAGAATCAAAATCATGTTTATTTTCACTGACTTCTGTTGTAAAAATTTTTTCTTGTTCCAGCAGTACAGTACAAGACATTAAAGAATCGTATAAGTTATAATAACCTATAAATAAATACATAGTGCAAAAGTAGAATAGTGAGATAGTGTTCATGGACTGTTTGGAAATCAGATGGGAGAGGAGAAGAGGCTGTTCTTAAAATATTGAGTATGGTTCTTCAGACCACTGTATCTCCTTCCTGATGGTTTATGAGAAGCGGTCGTGGATGGAGAGGATCCTTAATGATGGACATGACCCTCTTGAGGCAATGGCTTTGGAAAATGTCCTCGATGGTGAGGAGGCTTGTGCCCTTGACGGATCTGGCTGACTCTACAACTCTTCAGCCTGTTTCGATCCTGTGCATGGGAGCCTTCATGCCAAGCAATGATGCAGCCAGTCAGAATGGTCTCCATGGTACATCTGTAGAAATTTGCTACAGTCTTTGGTGACATATTCAGAGATTCAAAGTACATTCATTATCGAAGTATAATGATTGCAGTATACAACCTTGAGATTTGTCTTTCCACAAACAGCCACAAAACAAAGGAAACAATGGAACCCTTCAAAGAAAAACATCAAACTCTTCCCCCCCCCACCAACACACACGCACACACACACACACACACACACACACACACACACACACACACACACACACACACACACACACACACACACACACACACACACACACACACACACACACACACACACACACGGCAAAAAAAGCAAGCGAAAAACACAGAATATAAAACACCAACGCACAAAGTCATCGAAATAGTGAAGGCATATTCGGCTCAGATCAATCTAGCAGTGTTTTGTAGGTTATCTACAAGTCGCCCCGATCAAAGTCATACAACAGCAACAAACAAAAAGGGGTGACTAGAAATCATGTCTCCTCCAGCTCTCGATGAACTATAGCCACTGGCATGCATTTTTTCATACTTGCATCAAGTGGTTGTGCCCAGGATAAATCCTCTGAGATGTTGGTGCCCAGGAACTTGAAGCTCCTCACCCTTTCCACTGTTGGTCCCTGGTGGGAATTGGTGTGCGTTGTTCCGACTTCCTATTTTTATTTAGACATAAAGCACAGAAACAGACCTTTCAAGGGCCTGTGCCTGTGATGTGTGTTCTACGTTCTGTATGGAAAGAGGGTCAGAGTTAAACCTTCAAATTGAAGTCCTTTTGTCAAACAAATGGTTTGATGTTCATTTTGACACAGAGGCTTCAGCCCAAAATATTAGTTCTGTTTCTATTCCCACAGATGCGGCCTGATCTCCTGAGTGCTTCCAGCATTTTCTGTGTTTATTACTACTGCTTTTAGTGATCTATCTATGGAGGTCAGAAATCTCTTTTCCTAGCTTATTTAAACATCTTATTTTCTGAGCGATGTATAACATATTTCATGTCTAGTTGTAATTTTTCACACCTGCATTGATACTCAATTACCAATTACGCGATTCTGCAAGTTTACTAACATCAGTTGCTACTGTCCACCTCAATGATGAATCTACCCAGCCCAATAAGATGTTTTCTTCATATTTAGAATTACAGTTTTTGGTTCTAAATCACTGCTGTATCTTATTGACAGAAGTCATCATTGTGGGAGCCCATCTTCCTTCTCAACAATTTCCTCCCTTTCCAATTATCTTTCTGTTTTCTGTTTGAGAGAACAGGAGCAGGAGTAAACCACCAGAACTCAAGTTCAAAATAATCATGGCTCATCAATTCAGGCATCAGTTTCTCTTTTGTGCCAGTTCCTCATATACGTCAACTCTTCAATCCATTATCATCCACCTGAAACTTATCTAATGATCTGATCTTAACCACCCTCAAAGGACAGAGAATTCCAGAGATTCATCACTCTCTGAGAGATAAGATTTCTACACACTTCAAGGTAGTTTTTGTCCAATACTGTTCGTCCTTGAGTTCTGCAGCTGTAACTTTAGCAAATGTTTGTGCATGTTCAGATCCAGGTTTTGAGAATATCCTCTTACTCTGTATCCAAGTGCTACCGGAATAACTTTGTCTTTTCTTGCCGACAGAGGTTCTCCAGCCTTGCAGTGCCCACCACCAGTGTCCCCATGGTGGTTCCTGTGCTGAATACGGAGGAACGTACCGCTGCATCTGCCCGCAGGGTCCCAGTGGGAGAGAGTGTGAGTTGTTTACAGAAGCTATGGATCACAGTAAGGGACAGACACACTCACCAGCAATATGGCCAACAAGGACAGAGAGTCGGAGCCTGGAATAATGTCAGCAGAAATATAGTCAGTCACCTTTGGGCTTGGGGGTTTGAGAGAGTCAGGTTTACAGAGAGACAGTATTAGGGAGTTGGGGTAACAGGAGTAGAGAGGTGGTCAATAATGTGGGGTACTGGGGGAAAAGGATTATTGGCTGATAGTGTGAGGGAGATGGATTTATATAAGTTGAGTGTAGTCAATTACAAAGTGGCTGAGGAGAGCGGTTAATAACATGAGAAAGGTGGAGAAGCATCTGTACAGATGCAACTAAAGTCGAGGGAACAAGTGATTATATTTACAAATTCACTGCTATGAAATTTAAAAGGGCCACATATTTGACCACACTTTTGTTTTCTTAAGTTTTTTTGTTTTATTTTCATACTTTTGTTACAGATCGTGCTATTTCAGTCATTGCCTTTTGCTTCCCCCTATTTGTTCCAGTTTATGTTGTTGCAAAAGCAATTCCAAGTACATTTATTGTCAACGTATGTGTAAATGATACAACCTTGAGATTTGGCTGCTTGCAGACAGCTGCAAAACAAGAAACCCAAAAGAATCTGATTTTAAAAAGACCAAAACCTAATGTGCAGAGAGAGGAAAAAATCACAGATCGTGCAAGCAGAAAAAGCAAAAGCAACAGCATTCAGAACAGAAGTGAGTCCGTGGCTCTGCAGTCCAGAGCAGCCAGAGTAGGCCCATAGCCTCAGCCTCAGTTTGTCACACGGTGGGGAAAATTGCAACGAAGCCCAGAGCGGCCAGGGCAGGACTCAGCCTCAGCTTCAGCACCATGGAAAGCAGAGTAAACGACACGAAGCAGTGAGCAGAACCGGCTCGCCCCTTGCCTCCGGTCCTGATACCCTTCCTTTTCTGGCCTGGTGTTTAAATTGTCCAAACCCCAGATCATCTCCCACACTAGGACCCGGTCCCAGCTGCATCAATATGCTCTGGGCCTGGACCCCACCACCACATTCCGGCCCGTACCCAACCTTTCCAAATTGGCCCGGTGTAGATCGATCCAACCTCGCTCTCGACTTCAGCAGGCAGGCTTTGAAACTCCTCCACTCCGCTCACTCCAGCTCAGTCTCAGACATACTTCAAATTCCCTCCAACCACTTCTCCCCGAACATACAGTACTTTGACCACACTCTGACTTTGCATTGCACCCCCACACATCAACCCTCAAGTCAGCCTCACAATCGCTGTTTTCTTCATTGTTTGTGTTGATAGTTTACCACAATTTTCCACAGATAAAGTGTTATTAATAAAATATTTAGTTCTGTTTCTTGCTTTATGAAGCACCAGTCAGGTGTCACCCATCTTCAGTAGTGCAATCTTAAACCGGATTCTGAACATACTCCAGAAATACACCAGCTTTCTTTTTGACATTTGTCAGTCTTGCAATTTTAATCCATGTCCTCACGACCACCCACTATTAAAACTACTCCCTGTCTTTGCTACAGTTATACCATCTAATACCTTATAAGTGCTGTCAGAGTTCCAGTCATCTACTACAGCCTCAAATCCCTTTCTGTTTCCTAATTCTGCCTTTAAATTGTGGGTGTCTGTGAAGAGTAAGAATTTCAGGTTGTATACTGTATACATTCTTTGATATTAAATCGAACCGTTGAAATTCTATACTGTTTGCTTCTTTTGAAATCCTCTCACTTCAGTGATGTAATTTCTTGGATCACTCAGAATTCCCACTTGTAGAGATTGATTAAAGCACACAAAGTCTTCATTCATAAGGCAAAGACTACTCACAAAGGTCTTACTAAGACACTGGCATCAATACTAAGACTGCAGTGACAATGGTCCACCTTTTAGTGAATATAGCAGCTTCTGCATAAGCACCAGCTAATATATTTCAGACTGTTGCTGTTCCCAATGCTGGCTGCTCACCAACTATTGATCCATCACTACTTGCCAGCACAAGGTATCAAATGCAATCCATATAAAGGCACAGGATTCAGTGAAGTCCCAGGGGAAACACACAATATTTATTACAGCTCTCAGTAACACGGCCAAATGTGCAAGTGCATGCATCTGCAGATAACAAGGTCTTAGTGTAGTGAGCTCTGACTGTTTGCATCCAGCAGTTGACCTAAAGTCAGGTCCTCTAACTTGAGCTGGTACAGACAATTCATTTAGATTTCTTTTTATAATTTCTGCTTTTGACTTTGATAGCCAGAGGCTGGTTGGGGATGTGGAGGGGTGGCATTTTGTAGCTGTGTTGATAAGCAGGGAGGACATTTGATCTGGTTGTAGCCGTGTAGATAAGCAGGGAGGACATTTGATCTGGTTGTAGCCGTGTAGATAAGCAGAGAGGACGTCTGATCTGGCTGAATTGAAGAAGGGTTTGTATTTGTCAGTCTCAAAGGAATCTTCCCTGGGCCCATCCTGATCTGCTGCCATCAGTTTGGTCAGAGTTCAGCAGAATGCCCTGATAAAGTTGCCAAAGCAATTTGGAGTGACTACTAAGAAAAATTCAATCTAAAAGTCTAATTATTGTCTCCTTCTGCGTCTCATAGCGCATCAGGCGTCAACCTTGCCATTTCTGGAGCATTTTGTCTGGTTTTTTTAATGAGGCTGAGTTGCTAGCTTGACGCTCAATCCAGACGAATGGAGAGTGTGCAAGGAGCAGGCCGGATTCGAACCTGGGATCACTCGCCTTGAAATTCGGTGCAGGTGCCTCTATACTACCGGCTGGCAAAAGTGTGAATAAGCCACTTTAACTCAATCCTAACATTGAAGAAATACTGGAAGTATGGTTGTTCTCACCATGAAGCAACAAGGCCACCAATGAAGGAATTTTTTTTATTTCAACATTACCCACGACAGAGTGAACTAATCATCTTCACTGTAAACAATTTGCGCATTACTGAGAATAACTTTATTATTGTTAGAGAAGCCTAACATAATAAAGCAAACAGGGCAGGAGTTAAATCTAAGTGATCTTAATATAATATGTCATTGTGGGGACTAATTCAATAGTCACAAGCAGGTTCAGGGAATGCATTTCACAATAACTGGTGTCTCTTTCACTGTAGGGAGTGTAGCAGCTCCTTGTTGCTTTGCTCAGCTACACAATTGGTGCATGCATTTTACTGCTCATGGGCTGCAGGTCTCAGCAGACTCAATGTGATAATGCTTACTGAAGATGTCCACTCCTTAAAGATCATTCCTGCACTTGAAGCTAGTCTCCCGAACATAAAGCAGCATCCAATGGTGCTTTATGTGACGTCAACCACATAACTCTATCCTCTGTCTCTTAAAGGGAAATAAAAACGGAAAATGCTGTGGATACTCAGAAGGTCAGGCAGCATCTGTGGAGAGAGAAACACCAGCATGAAAGATAACTTTCCCTGCATAGTTGCTGGCTAACCTGCTGACTGTTTTTCTGTTTTTTTCCCCAACATATGCATTTCAGAATAAGAACCTGGTCTATTATAATTTCCTTAAACCACCTGATGTTTGTGGCTTTGTAGCAGCAGCACCGTGTAGAGACAAGATTACCATAAATTATAAAAATAAATAAATAATGGTGGGGGGAGAAGTAGTTCATGGTTTCATGGACCATTCTGAAATCTGGCTGTCGAGGGGAAGAGCCCCTTTCTGAATTGCTGCTGACGGAGTTACATTATTGACACAGGGTTCACCTATATGAACTGAACTGAAGATATTACTTGATCATTAAGTTCCTCTGCAACAGCACTGCTTGTTATTTCACTTCTGATCTCCCCACATACCTCCAGCAAGTGATAGGTACACACAATGTCATGAAATATGACAAATTGGCTGACTATTATCACCTGCAATGAGGTACAGTGAAAAACATTGTTTTGGATGCCATCCAGAGAGTTCAGTTCATTGAAACAGTGCCTTAAGGTTGTGTGGTGAACTAGAAATACCTGTCTGACTGCTCCTGTGGCTCCTCCCACAGACCCTGCTGACTGCTCCTGTGGCTCCTCCCACAGACCCCTGCTGACTGCTCCTGTGGCTCCTCCCACAGACCCTGCTGACTGCTCCTGTGGCTCCTCCCACTGACCCTGCTGACTGCTCCTGTGGCTCCTCCCACAGACCCCCGCTGACTCCTCCCACAGACCCTGCTGACTGCTCCTGTGGCTCCTCCCACTGACCCTGCTGACTGCTCCTGTGGCTCCTCCCACAGACCCCCGCTGACTCCTCCCACAGACCCCTGCTGACTGCTCCTGTGGCTCCTCCCACAGACCCCTGCTGACTCCTCCCACAGACCCCTGCTGACTGCTCCTGTGGCTCCTCCCACAGACCCTGCTGACTCCTCCCACAGACCCTGCTGACTGCTCCTGTGGCTCCTCCCACAGACCCCCTGCTGACTGCTCCTGTGGCTCCTCCCACAGACCCCTGCTGACTGCTCCTGTGGCTCCTCCCACAGACCCCTGCTGACTGCTCCTGTGGCTCCTCCCACTGACCCCTGTCTGACTGCTCCCACAGACCCCTGTCTGACTGCTCCTGTGACTCCTCCCACAGACCCCTGCTGACTGCTCCTGTGGCTCCTCCCACAGACCCCCTGCTGACTGCTCCTGTGGCTCCTCCCACTGACCCCTGTCTGACTGCTCCCACAGACCCCTGTCTGACTGCTCCTGTGACTCCTCCCACAGACCCCTGCTGACTGCTCCTGTGGCCCCTCCCACAGACCCCTGCTGACTGCTCCTGTGGCTCCTCCCACAGACCCTGCTGACTGCTTCTGTGGCTCCTCCCACAGACCCCTGCTGACTGCTCCTGTGGCTCCTCCCACAGACCCCTGCTGACTCCTCCCACAGACCCCTGCTGACTGCTCCTGTGACTCCTCCCACAGACCCCTGCTGACTGCTCCTGTGGCTCCTCCCACAGACCCCTGCTGACTGCTCCTGTGACCCCTCCCACAGACCCCTGTATAAAGGCGACTGTGGTCTGCTGCTCTCCCTCATTTTCCCCAGGATGTAGTGTTGTTTGTTCTTCCAGTCAATAAAAGCCGATATCTCGTTTCCTAAGTCTCAGCGTGAGTTATTGATGGTGCATCAGGTTGTACTCGGGAAAACGATAACAGAATGTAGAATAAAGTATCACAGTTACAGAGAAGGTGCAGTGCTGGCTGAGAATAAGGTACAGGTCATAACATGATAGATTGTACGGTCGAGAGTCCATCTTATCCCACAAGGGAACCATTCAATAGACATTCAGCAGTGGATAGAAGCTATCCTTGATCCTGGGAGCATATGCTTTCAGGCTTTTATATATCCTATTCACTTGGCGGGGGGGGGGGGGGGGGGAATGAGGAGAGAATGGCTGGGGTGGATAGGGTTTTTGATTATGTTAGCAGCATGAAATGTAGATGGAGGAGGGGGAGGGGGAGAGATTGTTTTCCGTGATGCACTAGACGGTGTCCACACCACTCTGCAGTTTCTTGTGGTCACAGGCAGAGCAATTGCCAGTAAATTCAAAGTGCCACCATTGACCTCGTCCTTCTTCTTTGCAGTTATCCCATCCCCCTGTGAGTCGGACCCCTGTCAAAGAGGAGGGACTTGCAAGGAACTGGATGGCTCTTATACCTGTCAGTGTCCACCCGGCTTCAGTGGGAGGCACTGTGAAAAAGGTCTGCTTTATTTATACTGTGTTTTCTTCCCAGCTTTACAGAGTAAACTACAGTCCACTCACATTGTTATGTTTATATATAACCATTCAGTCACTCTCTGCTCCATTCACAGTGTCCAAACTATTGATGTACTGTTGGATCTATCTTTATTTTCTGACCCTTTGGGTACTTTAGAAAGTCAGGAATGAGAGAAGTCTTAATGCCAAGATTTCAGTTTATTTTAGAGTAAAGACAAATATACAAATATTAAGCAAACTAAATAAAGAGCTGAGAATCGATGTTAAGATATGAAGACAAAGAATCAAAGAAGGTGCCTCCTCTTCCTCTTCTTCTTGTGTTGTTTTATGGCGGTTGGCAAACCAGCTTTAAGGTGCATTACCGCCACCTACTGGACTGGAGTGTGGATCATTTGATAAACAGGAGGAATGAAAAGAATTGCATTCCCTAAATTCTATATAAGAAACCAGAGTCTTTCAGATACTTCATGATATAGGTCCGTATTCCTCTTAAAATGTCTTCTATACCCACAGCAGTTTTTTAGTTTATCTTAAGCGCTCCTATCATCTTCACTCTTTCTCTTTCATACTTCTTACATTTTATCAATACATGTTCAACTGTTTCTGGTTGGTTACAGTATTCACACAACCCAGTTGGATGTTTCCCTATTTTATATAATGTGTAATTAAGACTTGTGTGACCAATTCTTAAATGACTGATGATCACTTCTATCATTCTATGCCCACCTGATATTCTTTGGTATCTGACTTGCCTTTGTATTTTGTACAGTTGTCTCTCTATTTCACTCTCATCCCAGTGCTTCTGCCATGTCTCCTCAATACATGTTTTTATAATGCTTTTGACTTCCGCTTTGCTTAGGGGGGTCTGGACCTGTATTATAGACATTGTAAGTGTTTGTTTAGCTATAATGTCCACTTTTTCATTACCCTCCACACCACAATAAGCAGGAACCCAATGGAAGCTTATTTCTACCCCATTTCTTCTTCCTGATTTTCTTAATTGGATAGAGGTTAATGCAGACAAACTGTCTGACCAAATTACAGCCTTTTTGGCATTATTTTCTTCTATCGAAGATAATGCACCCAATATTACCATTAATTCTGTTGTCTACACTGATACAAGTTCGTTTCTAAAATGCAGATCTATATATTCCTGTACTATCAGTTTGATTCCACAGTTAGACTTCTTTTTTTAAAGTTGTTGCAGGTTTATATCCACTTTATGTATTGTAAAGAGCCATGGGGGAACATCAGATAATGGAACTGTAGGGCTATATTCCATCTCGTGTAGACCATATTTTTGTGCTGCTGCATCCCCAATCCATCCAAACCTATTATAATTTGAATTATTATGTTCCCAGCAGTCCTTTAATGTAGCTTTAGCTGGATGTGAATAGTTATAGTTTTTTTTTACATTTGTTTGTCATTTTCTCAATTTGCTTTTTCCATGTAAGTTTCTCATCAAATAACAAACCAAGGAACCAAATTACCTTCGCCTGCTCTAATTTTTGTTCATATAATTTCACAGAAACTGTTTTGCGATTTATCACTTGCAACTTACTTATAAACAATTTGAAACCCCATTTATTTGCCCACTCCTCCACTTTACTAATTGCATCTTGCATTTTCCTTTGTATATAAATTAAATTTCTTCCCCTCACCCATAATGCCCCATCATCTGCATATAATGATTTCCACACACTATGTTCAACCTGAACAAATATGTCATTTATCATTATTGTAAAAGAAGGTGCCTCTGAAAAATCTATCACTTTTGTAATAAGTGAAGAAAAATTCCTTAGATAAGAATGAATTAGTTAATAGGCTACACAATTAAAGCAATTGCATCATGTGGGTAATGTGCTAATACTTAGCCAATGAAAAATAAGAAAGGTGTAAGCTGTTAGTTTAGCTGTTATACCACTTTCTGCTGAGTGTGAAAAATGCATGAGTTTGTTAAAAAGTACAAACCTTATAAAAAGTGTTATTTTAAAAAATAGTGGTCTCCAGCAGTGCTTTCTAGTGAGAGTTTTCTCCATTATCTATGCATAAAGTGAGAGTGAGACTACAGTCTTAACATTCTTGCTAGTCTCAGTTGATAACGACACAAAATAGGATATTTCAGCTGTAAACTGATACTGAGGAAGAAAGAATGTGGATAAGTAAGGATATAGCAAATACAGTGAGGCACAGCTCTGAGATTAAGTTGCAGTTAGTTAATTGGAAGGCGTACATGAAGTACTATTCTGAATTTTAACTACAGTTAGTTTGTCCTGGTAGTTTTTAACAGATCCATGGGAGGAGATCTTTACTCTGCATCCAATTTCTTCTGCAAGATCTGCTGAGGTCTGCACCTAACTCATGCAGTACCTTCCTAGAAATGGGACAACAGGAGAATTTTACTGTGTTGCTAACCTATACTGCATTTGGCCTTGAAATACTTATTAGAATATTTTAAAGGGAGATTTGCTCTGTAGTTAATCTATGGATGCCCTTAATTATAATGTATGATTAAGGAGGGCAGTGGAGGGGTTTTATTCTGTATCTTTCTTAATCTGAATATTAGCATGGTGATTGGGAGAAATTTGAAAGCTTTCTTACATCAACAACAAACCACTGCAGACACACAAGCTCAATAAAAAGCATTATCATCAAATATCCTGCAATAATAAAGGTACTTACCTTTCCTTTACATGTTATGGGGGGGGGGGGATCGGTGCTGACATCATCTGTGTACTAACATTTCAAAATGAGAAGTAGTCACAAAAATACAAGAAAATAGGAGCAGAAGTGAGCCACTTGGCCCCTCAAGCTTGCCTCAACCCCACGTCTGATTTATTCTGACCTCAACACTTCTTCTGTGCCCGTTACTCAACTTTCAAGTATTTATCAATGTTCTCGTTAAATATATCTAATGACCTGGCCTCCTGGGCCAGAGAATTCCAACGTCCACCATCTCTGAGAGTTAACATTTCTGTTTACCTCGAACTTACATGACTGGCCTCTTCCTCTGTAAATACTTCCCATTGTTAGGGACTCTGCCAGTAGTGGAAACATCTCAACAATTATCCAGTCAAACTCCCTTATGATCTTGTATGCTTGATTAAGGTCACTTAATCTTTTAAATTCCAAGGAATACAGACTGTCTATCCATGCTTGATCAAGCAACCCTCATACCAGGAATTAGCCATATGGGTCTCCTTTGGAGCTCAGCAATGCTTCTATATCCTTTTTTTATGTAACAGAACTTACTTCAGGAGAGGCCTCACCAACTGTAACAAGGTCTCCCTGCTCTTAGTAATACACAAAAGTTGCTGAAGGAAATCAGCAGGTCAGGTAGCATCTCTGGAGAGGAATAAATAGTCGACATTTCAGACCAAGACCCTTCATCGGGACTGTTGCTCTCTATTCTTAACCTACAACCACTTCACAACAAAGATCAACATGGTGTTTGCCTTCTTAACTACTTGATGGACCTCTTAGTCATCTGTGCACTAGCCTAGATTGCTCCAAATCTGACTCTCTTGAAATTTCTCTTCTATTTAGATAATAATCCACCTTTAGGTTCCTCGTGCCGAAAAGCACTCCCTCATAATTCCTTACATTAAACTCCATTTGCCAAGTTTTCACACAACCTCTCAATCTGTCTATATCCCTTTGTAGATTCACACTGTCTGCAAGACCGTCAAACTATTTCATCAGTCATCTTCATATAAAATAATTTTTTTCTCCATTCTCTCAGAAAGACTCCGCTCCTGTGCATCCAATCCATGTCGGAATGGTGGAACCTGCAGAGAGGTTCCTGGAGGAGCTTACCAATGTACCTGTTTGTATCGATTCACTGGCAAGAACTGTGAGACTGGTATGTGTCAAGTTTATTTCCATGTGTATGCATACCCAGGGTATTAATGTCATGAAAGTTTCCTTTTTGGAAATTTATGTTTGTACATTTCACACATAAATTATGTAAATTTCTAAACTGTCTATAACTTGTAGAACAAAATAAACAAAAAGAATTAATAAAAGTAAAGATAATGTAAGCAAGACTTCAACAGTAGCTGGGTGAATAATTATGTATAAAAATGAACAACAAAGTTTAAAAGGATTTCCAAAAAAAATTGGTTTGAATTGAAGTTAAGTCTCATTGGGAAATGGGTAGACAAGTAAGGTTACTATGAAAATTGCATACTGGTAACACTTTAAAGGGGTTTCTCATTGCCTAGAAAATTATAGCATCACCACATTAATACAACTGCTTCTCAATAAATTTAGCACAGCAGTAACAAAGGGGTACAGGGAATAGATCTAGTTTAATTGGAAGGCGTAGTAGGCACAGACACCCTGTACTGTAGGGTTCCATGCTTGTTCATAGACAGCCAGTAAAGCTGTGAAGTACTGAAAAGGTGGACATCCATGCATGTCACCAAAGCCATGATAATTCCTGTGTGACTCTCATCCTGCCTCTGTCTCATCTGTCCATTTGTACCAGAACTTTACCCTCTTCCTCTCTCCGTAGGAAAGCCAGACCCTTGTTCTTCCAGCCCGTGCCAAAACGGTGGCACCTGCTTCCATTACATTGGAAAATACAAGTGTGAGTGCCCCAGGGGATTCACTGGACGGCACTGCGATACAGGTATCCTAGCAACTGTCTGTTCCATCAATGTACTGAATACACTTCCCATTTCACTGAATGGTGATGATGGGACATTACTGGCACACATCCGTACTTATTGAATATTGTACAAAATGCCAAAGGACAATCAGTCTTATTAACTGTATATAGAGTTCTGATGAAATAAAGTTGTTCCCACTTCCTCTAATTGCAATCTCAGTAGGGTAGATCACTATTGTGTAAGATCTCAATTGCTGAAAGCCCATTCCATTTACTCTCTATCTATAGAATCCCGAAGGACTTTGTTTTTGCTCAACTGTTTATAATTCTACGGCATCACAACTTTCTCACTCTCCTATTCTATTGAGAATTCCAATGGAAAAGACTTTTTCCTGAATGATACAGGGATGTAGCACTTAGAGCTACTGTCTCACAGCTCCAGTGGCCTGGGTTCAATGCTGACCTCTGCTGCTGTTTGTGGTCATTTTCCATATTCTCCCTCTGACTCCATGGGTTTCCTTTAGGTGCTCTGGCCTCCTCCCACGTGCCAAAGGCACTGTGGGTGTACCTACACCTCAGGGACTGCAGCGGTTCAAGAAGGCAGCTCATCACCACCTTCTCAAGGGCATCTAGGGATGGGCAATAAATGCTGGCTTAGCTGACGATGCCCACATCCCATGAATGAATAAATTTTTAAAAATAATAAATAAATGTTGAGAACAGGTCTCCATTAACACACTGGTGTGTCTTGCTGGATAGCTGTGGCAGCAGGGCTTCAAGGAGTCGGGGAAGTGCTTGGTGGCAAAAAGAAGGAGGGGCAGAAGGTATACTGCCAGACGTGATCGTGGGACCCAGGCTGTGTCAGCCACTGTCACCTCCTTGAAGTTCTGTCTTTGGTGCTGACCGTGAAGCTAAGTGCTGCTGAATGGTGCTAGAACATACACAGAGATAGAACCACCAAGTCTGCTGCCTGACCAGTGATATTGTAACCGCTGAATCTGAAGGTGTTGAAACCCCCTAAGTGAGATTCGCAGAACTGTAAGACACAAAGTTCCCTTATTAGTTTAATATGTTCACAAATGCTGATACATTATCCTATTTCTCCCCTTAACTATAAATACACTCCTGAGTAGTCCTCTCTTAGACTTGCCAATTGCTTGCACTGGCGATAATTCTGAGGACTCAATTCCCACATGTACAGGTGATCTACACGCAAAACACTTCCCTTTCAAATTGCTGAAGTTTGTTCTGAGCCCTCCTCACTTGCTGTATAACACAGTGATCGACCCTACAATTCAATCGACGCAGCCTGATTGATTTTACTGCCTTTATGTCATTTGCTGTTAGTCTGCAAACTAGTTCACCGCCATTGAAGAAATATCATTCTACTTAATGTTCAACCATCATGACAAATGAAATACTTAGATGGAGAAAAGGCCGAGTTTATTAGTGGAAGAGAATATAGTCGATGTTTCAGGCCGAGACCCTTCAGCAGGACCTGGAAACAGAAGTCCTGATGAAGGTCTTGGCCCAAAACATCGACTACTCTTTTCCATAGGTACTACCTGGCCTGCTGAGTTTCTCCAGCATTTTGTTTGTGTTGCTTGGATTTCCAGCATCCACAGATTTTCTCTTGTTTGTGAGTTTGCTGGTGTTAGGGGAAATCTAACAATTGGAGAATCACTTGAGGTTCAGGTCTGTTACACGTGTCAAAGGTTTATTGTTCATCACTGATGGAAAAGCTGCTGTGTTTATGCTGCGGACAATGTCTCCACAGAACAAAATAAAGCATCTGTTCTTATACTTCTTTCCAGTTCATCCCTATCTGGCTACTGACGAATAATAACAATAATTTATTACATATATTACAAGCATACCCATCTTGCAGTCGTTAATAAGGTATGAGAAAATGAGTTTATGCATAGATGATAAGACAGCTCTGGGTTATTCCATAATGTTTACCAGACACACTATTCTCTGAGGCAGGTCAACGGCCCTTGAATTCAGTGACCCTGTGTAACCAACTCAAATTGACTCACTACCTATAATTAGTAGCCTAAGTAGTCATCTCTGTTCCATAGAAATGGAATGTGGTCAAGCCCCATAATACAGCCATTTTCTCTCTTTTGTGACTGCTGTCCATTTTGTAACATGTCCATTTGTACATTTCCACATCTCCTTTTGTAATGCTGCTTTCTCCCTTCCATTTCTAATATTCTGAAATTCTGGTCAATAGGTTTTGCTTCTATGATGACTCCAATGTTTGCAAGTGTGCTAAACCCACTTCTACCACTTCAAATGCTTTGGGGATAAAACCAGAATTGACAAGACTCTATTTGTTATTGATGTGTTGACCTGGAAATCTTGTTTGATTACCAGACCACAGTGTATCCGAGGTGCTTCAATTCCAGGAAACAAAATTCCCTCGCAAGTTGCTGAAGATTGCTCTGAACCCTCCTCTTTCATAATGCAATGATTACTCCCATGGTAATTTGATTGGCACACCCTTCTCTATGATTTTACTGCCTTTGTTTTGTTTGTTGTCAGGCCATGAACCAGTCCTGGTCATTGTCTGCTCCAGTTTAGTTTCATTTGCTTGTGCTGCTAATCTTCACATTTCCTCCTGCCCGCGACCTGCATTAAACATTCATTATACCCCATGGCTCATGAAGATTGTAAGTGTAGCTACTACCAAATGGTCTTTACAGAATTGTCTACTGCCTTTTTGATGATAGCCCTCGCTGCAGGTTTGGCTAAGAGCTGTTGACCCAAACTGAGAAAATGGCATCAAGGATGGTATGTAACTATGGCTTGAATGAACAGAATTGTCGAGTCATAGAAAGATACATACAATGGAAGTAGGCCCTTTGCCCAGAGTCCATGCTGACTATTACGTACACATTTATATTCTGAGTATATGATTGGGGTCTTCTGCTGCTGTAGCCCATCCACTTCAAGGTTCGACATGCCGTGCATTCAGAGATGCTCTTCGGCACGCCAGTGTTGTAATGCGTGGTTATCTGAGTTAGTGTTGCCTTCCTGTCAGTTTGAACCAGTCTGACCATTCTACTCTGACCTCTCTCATTAACAAGGTGTTTTTACCCATGGAACTGCTGCTCACTCGATGTTTTGTTTTGTTTTTTCACACAATTCTTTGTAAACTCTAGAGACCGTTGTGCATGAAAATCCCAGGAGGTCATCGGTTTCTGATATGTTCAAGCCACCCCATCTGGCACCAACAATCATTCCACAGTCAAAGCCATTTAGATCACATTTCTTCCCCATTCTGATGTTTGTTCTCAACAACATCTGAATGTCTTGACCATGTTTGCATGCTATTTGTATTAACAAGCGGGTGTACAGGTTACCTAGTAAAGTGGCAACTGAGTGTATTCCACTCCTATCCTAACCCATACTATTAGCTTCAAATTCCCACCAACTCTCTCAACGCTCCCATTCAAGATTCTGCCACTCATCTACATGCACAGGGCAATTTACTGTGAATGCTCATCCTATTGACCTGCACGTCTTTAGGAGGATACTGATGCAGTCAGAGGGAGAATGTGCAAACTCTACCAATTCGGTACCAGAGATCAGGACTCAACCTATATCACTAAATCTGTGATGAAACAGCTCTATTAATGGTGCCACAGTGCATGCCCTAAATAACTTAAAGGGTAATAATTTTCCCATCCTCACTCCCAAGTGAAGTCCATTTTCCTCCAGCTAAATGCAAGGGAGTATAAGTTATCATTTTCAGTTTGTGATGTGAATTCTACACCATTTTCAGCATCTCCATTACCTTCCCCGTACACTCCTCCCCTTCTCCTTTCCTTCTTACCCATCCCTTATTTATTTAGTTTTTCCCCCCTCCCTCTTCTTTTTCTCTCTCTGCCCATCATTCTGCCTGTTCTCCATCTCCCTCTGGTGCTCCCCCCACCCTTTCTTTCTCCCTAGGCCTCCCGTCCCATGATCCTTTCCCTTCGCCAGTTCTGTATCCCTTTTCCCAATCACCTTTCCAGCTCTTAGCTTCATCCCACCCCCTCCGGTCTTCTCCTATCATTTCGCATTTCCCCCTCCCCCCATTACTTTCAAATCTCTTACTATCTTTTCTTTCAGTTAGTCCTGATGAAGGGTCTCGGCCCGAAACGTCGACAGTGCTTCTCCCTATAGATGCTGCCTGGCCTGCTGCGTTCCACCAGCATTTTGTGTGTGTTGCTTGAATTTCCAGCATTTGCAGATTTCCTCGTGTTCCCCGAACACTGTTCCAGTTTGTTACTTTGGCAACCGATTTCACCCTGAAATGGATTCACTACAGACGGCTGTTTTCCTTGGCAATCTCAACTAGTTCTTATTCTCCTAACACCTCAAAAAATTATATCCTTACCTTACCCACCAGATACTACAGGGCTGTCTCTCCGCCCTCCCCACCATTCCCTTCCCCCATACCCCTCTTGACGATTTTACAGTCCCATCCCTGAATTGAATAATTATTATTATTTGTATTAAGCTGATTTTGTGAGAAACTCAGTTCATTAATAGAACCCCATTTTATCAGTGTTCTGCCTCAAAATATGTTGTTTCTGCAGAAGTGGACTGTGGAATCCCCAGTGAAGTGAAGCATGCTGAGCTCCTCATTTCTTCCACCAAATATGGCGCAGTCGCTCAGTACGTTTGTGAAGCAGGATTCACAGTGCAGCCCAGTACAGGGGAGAGTACCTGCCAACTGGATGGAAGATGGAGTGAAGCACCGATCTGTGAGGGTGAGTGTTCTAGCCATGGGGGGACTCCTACAGAAAATATATTCAGGTTTCAGAGGATTAAACAGAGTAAGTTACAAGTTGCAGTTAAATATAGAGCAATGGATAAAAGGGCAAAAATTCAATAGGTCTGCAAGAGCGAAATGGACATTTCAGATCAAAATCTTTCACCTGGATCGAAATAGCACAGAGGAAATGGCCAATTCTCTTCTTTTGCTCTTTCAGTTCAGACGAAGGATCTCAACCACAAATATTGACTGCTGATTTCCAGCTACAGATGCTCCCTTGACCCACTAAGAGCTTCCAGAAGTTTGTCCATTGCTCCAGGTTCCAACATCTGCAGTTCCTTGTATCCCAATGGGTACTAGGGAGTTGGTTGGCAAAGGGAATTTGACTGAAGAGACTTGTGTGTGTGCAGAATAATGGTACTTGGAATTCACTCTTCTTGAGCTTTTCCCCTTCCCACTCCTGATTCCATGGAGATTTCAGCTCAAGTTGTTGCTTCGTCTGTGTAATCTGTTCTTAAACTCACATGACCATACTTGTCAACAGCTTTCTTACCTGAAGTGAATGTGTAGAATTCAACCAGCATGTTAACTATTATATACAGTACCTCAAATCTTCTACTTCTTAGAGTGTTTCTTGGGATCACTGATTCCACTCTGGTTTCGTGGCTTCTGGTGTGGCAGAAGGGGAAGGTAGTTCCTGCCAAGGGAGAAGGATTGGTAGTATATTAGGTGGTGTGTTCCATCCACCTCTTAATGTCTGGCATAGACAAGATGACCTATTATTTGTTGGGTTATCTTCGACTGTGTGGTGTTCCTGGTATTATTGGTCTATGGAAGTCTGCATGAAGTTACTGGATTTTGATGGGGGAGGGAGTGATGGGAGGGGAACAGAGATTGGTTTACACTTCACTCAGTTATCTGGGGTACATATGCATTGTTGGATTTTATTTAGCCACAGAGTATGGAAGATCCATGAGCCCTGAAAAATTTCAATGTCCCCATGAAGTTTATTGTGTGGCAAGGGCTTCTCACGTTTGTTTTGCAGTGTGTTCACATGTTGATTGTGTTGTTGCTCTTAAGATAAAAATGTACATTGGATGTCCTTGAGTCTGTACTTTGAGTGGATGCTATTGTGTTTTGTAAGGTGTCATTGAACAATGTAATATATTGGCTGTTTTTAATTTTTTGTTGTGTTGGTGCCAGTAAAATTGTTGGGTAATGGGTTGAATGAAAAGGTGTGCCTGTGAGTTTATGGCTCTATATATGCTGTATATATAGTGGTCTTGAGTTTATTGGATTGTGTGAGGTCCATTGCTCATTATATTGTGTGTGGTGTCCTCAAGTTTACTGGGTTCATTGATAACTGGTATCAGTTTGTATAGTGCACTTGTATAGTGTGTAGGTGGACAGTACCGAAATGCAGCAAGCATTCACTCTTTAGGCTACTTGGCTGAAATGCAACCAGAAAATCCAGAGATTATGAGGGTTGCTAATTGTCAAAATCATTTTCTACAGAAATCAATGAATGCTCCTCGCAGCCCTGTTTGAATGGTGGAACCTGCAAGGATGATATCAACAGTTTTGTGTGCGAGTGTCAGAAAGCATTTGCTGGAACATTTTGTGAGCTGGGTAAGTGATGGAACTGCAGGTGGAGGGCTGAAGAACAAGTCACTTCAAGGATGAACAAATCACATGAAGTTCTCCTTTGTAGTGTTTTAATAACTACTTGATATTTTATCCCACTTTAAAATGATGAAATAAATGAGATTCAAAGAAAGACCTCTCCATATTACTTCATCATGCATTTTTGGATGACTCAAGTCATAAGTTATATATGGAAAATAATTTCCCGCTACAATTTGAGATATTCCCAGGTCTAAAAAGCAGTTATATAGAAATTTCTTTCTTCACCTTATGAACCACAGTCTAAAAGGATGAGAAAGAATTAAACACCCGTTGCTTTGGAGTAAATTCTCATCCACATTTCTGAACGCAACATTCACAAGTATATTTTTGCATACTAAAATGAAATAGATTTATTAATAGAATTAAGAATCAATAGAATTACGAGTCGCTGCAGCTTTACCTATGACAATGATGTCCTATCTTACCTCCCACTATGCACTGAGAGATTGTACTGCAATCCCCTTGCTTGATGGCTCCAATGACCAGGCAGTGATGTTGCTCTTCTTTGTATTATCCCCAGCTGTGAATCCCTGCCGCCTCAACCCCTGTGGTGCCCGTGGTTTCTGTCGGAGTGTGAATGGGTCGTATGTCTGCACTTGTAAAGTTGGATACTCTGGCAAGCACTGTAACACAGGTAAGGAATGTGCCATTGACCTGTTCAAACCAGTGCAAGCAGAGTTAGAGAAAAATGACACCATTTGGCAGAATGTCAAGAGCAGCTGAGTTAAACTGCTGTAAATGTTCCAGGAGCAATTCTGTTCAATGTCTAAATGGTTTGTAATAAATTGAGGTTCCTGAGATCCATTCTCTGATGTCACACACTAATCACTCTAGAAGACAGGTAAAATAAAGGAAGTGAATCACGGGTCAGAGGTCACTGATGGAGTTAGACTTCAGGGAGGAGGAAAGGTGGAGTTGGGTATTCATTACCGGAGGGAGAACAGCTGAGTCAATGGGAGGTAACAAACTAGAGTCGCCTCTGGATTTGGCAGGTTGAGATAGTAAGGTAGCAGAGTGGGGGGGAAGGGTTTTAATCAATGTGGTTCTGGCAATGAAGGGACCAAGTGAATGAAGGACAAGCTTTTAACAATGAGTTACATCAGAGATGCCCACCCACTTGGATTCATCAAGCTTGTACTTCTTCCCTTCCTTCCCCCACCATCTTATTCTGGCATCTTCTCCCTTCCTTTATAATCCTGATGAAGGGTCTTGGACTAAATCTGTTTATTCCTTTCCATGGATGCTGCCTGGGCTGCTGAGTTTCTCCAGCATTTTGTATGTGTTACTCTGGATTTCCAGCATCTGCAGAATCTTTTGTGTTAACAATTAGTTTCTGACTGGGACTTTCTGGGTCCCAGCCTCTTTCAGCAGCTCTTAAGCAGGCCTTATGTTGTGTGAAAGTCTGCCTCTGTACGAGTGAGTGGATAGAAGTGGTGTTGTTTGCTATTGGACCCCACTGATCATGTCTAGGTACATCTGAACATGAACCAAGATGAACACTAGAGGTTCATCTGCAAATTCACCGCAGACACAATGAATTCAGGAACATGTTCGACATATTTTTCTCACAACACACACAAAATGCTGATGGAACACAGCAGGCCAGGCAGCATCTATAAGGAGAAGCACTGTTGACATTTCGGGCCGAGACCCTTCATAAGGACTAACTGAAAGGAGAGATAGTAAGAGATTTGAAAGTAGTGGGGGGAGGGGGAAATGTGAAATGATAGGAGAAGATCGGAGGAGGTGGGATGAAGCTAAGAGCTGGAAAGGTGATTGGCGAAAGTGATACCAAGCTGGAGAAGGGAAAGGATCATGGGACAGGAGGCCTCGGGAGAAAGGTGTGGGGTGGGGGAAGCACCAGAGGGAGATGGAGAACAGGCAAACAACTAAATTTGTCAGGGATGGGGTAAGAAGGGGAGGAGGGGCATTAACAGAAGTTAGAGAAGTCAATGTTCATGTCATCAGGTTGGAGGCTACCCAGCCGGTATATAAGGTGTTGTTCTTCCAACCTAAGTTTGGATTCATTTTGACAGTAGAGGAGGCCATGGATAGACATATCAGAATGGGAATGGGACGTGGAATTAAAATGTGTGGCCACTGGGAGATCCTGCTTTCTCCGGCAGACCGAGTGTAGGTGTTCAGCGAAATGGTCTCCCAGTCTGCGTTGGGTCTCACCAATATATAAAAGGCCACACCGGGAGCACCGGACGCAGTATACCATACCAGCCGACTCACAGGTGAAGTGTCGCCTCACCTGGAAGGACTGTCTGGGGCCCTGAATGGTGGTGAGGGAGGAAGTGTAAGGGCAGGTGTAGCACTTGTTCCGCTTACAAGGATAAGTGCCAGGAGGGAGATCGGTGGGAAGGGATGGGGTGGATGAGTGGACAAGGGAGTCACGTAGAGAGCGATCCCTGCGGAAAACAGAAAGGGGAGGGAGGGAAAGATGTGCTTGGTAGTGGGATCCTGTTGGAGGTGGTGGAAGTTACGGAGAATTATACATTGGACCTGGAGGCTGGTGGGCTGGTAGATGAGGACATGGGGAACCCTATCCCGAGTGGGATGGCGGGCGGATGGGGTGAGGGCAAATGTGCGGGAAATGGGAGAGATGCATTTGAGAGCAGAGTTGATGGTGGATGAAAGGAAGCCCCTTTGTTTAAAAAAGGAAGACATCTCCTTTGTCCTGGAATGAAAAGCCTCATCCTGAGAGCAGATGCAGCAGAGATGGAGGAATTGTGAGAAGGGGATAGCATTTTTGCAAGAGACAGGGTGGGACACTGCGTCCGGTGCTCCCAGTGTGGCCTTTTATATATTGGTGAGACCCGACGCAGACTGGGAGACCGTTTCGCTGAACACCTACGCTCGGTCCACCAGAGAAAGCAGGATCTCCCTGTGGCCACACATTTTAATTCCACGTCCCATGCCCATTCTGATATGTCTATCCATGGCCTCCTCTACTGTCAAAATGAATCCAAACTCAGGTTGGAGGAACAACACCTTATATACCGGCTGGGTAGCCTCCAACCTGATGGCATGAACATTGACTTCTCTAACTTCTGTTAATGCCCCTCCTCCCCTTCTTACCCCATCCCTGACATATTTAGTTGTTTGCCTGTTCTCCATCTCCCTCTGGTGCTTCCCCCACCCTCCTTTCTTTCTCCCAAGGCCTCCCGTCCCATGAATCTTTCCCTTCTCCAGCTCGGTATCACTTTTGCCAATCCCCTTTCCAGCTCTTAGCTTCATCCCACCCCCTCCGGTCTTCTCCTATCATTTCGCATTTCCCCCTCCCCCCCACTACTTTCAAATCTCTTACTATCTCTCCTTTCGGTTAGTCCTGATGAAGGGTCTCAGCCCGAAATGTCAACAGTGCTTCTCCTTATAGATGCTGCCTGGCCTGCTGTGTTCCACCAGCATTTTGTGTGTGTTGTTTGAATTTCCAGTATCTGCAGATTTCCTCGTGTTGACATATTTTTCTCTGCTGGATAGCAAACATAAGTATTATGACTGCAACGGGCTGTGGCAAGGCTGAGTGAATGAGCAAAATTTTGACAAATGGTGTTTAATATGGGAAATTGTGAGGTCAAGAGGAATCAGAAGGCTGATTATTATCAAAATAAAGAGACACTGAAACTGAGCAAAGTGCAGAGAGATCTATGTGTTCCAGTATATGAATCACTAAAGTATCACAATCAAGTGCACTGAGTGGTTAAGAGGGCAAATAGCATATTGTCCTTTCTTGCAAAGGGACTAGAATTTAGAAACAGGAAGGTTTATAATATAAAGGGTGTTAGTGAGAATGCACTTGGAATACTGTGTATAGTTTTGGTCCAAAGCAGATTCACCAGGCTAATTCAAGAACAAAGAAGAACAAAGAACAATACAGCACAGTACAGGCCATTCGGCCCACAATGTTGTGCTGACCCTTAAACCCTGCCCCCCCCCACATATAACTCTCCAGCTTAAATTCATGAGAAGATGCTTTCACTTGTAGAAGAATCTACAACAGGGGTTCCCAACCTGGGGTCCACAGACCCCTAGCTTAATGGTATCAGTCCAGGGCATAAAAAAGTTCGGGAACACCTGACATAGAAGAAGAGGACATGGATTCAAAACAAGAGGCTGGTACATAGATTGAGGTATGTAGAAATGCTTTTATATAGAAAATGGTGAACTTCTGAATTCCTTACATAGGGGAGATCAGAAATCCAGATCATTAGAAGTCAAGGTAGTTCAATTCTAGTACTGTCTGTAAGGAGTTTGTACTTTCTCCCCATGACTGTGTGGGCTTC
The DNA here is from genome assembly GCF_048418815.1 of Hemitrygon akajei. Taxonomy (NCBI): domain Eukaryota; kingdom Metazoa; phylum Chordata; class Chondrichthyes; order Myliobatiformes; family Dasyatidae; genus Hemitrygon; species Hemitrygon akajei. The sequence continues at coordinate 118,502,855 of NC_133126.1, read as the reverse complement.
CTCCCATAGTCCTAACCTGTATTGGTTAGTAGGATAATTGGAAATTGTAAACTCTGTTGTGTTAGACTGGTGATAAAGACAATAGGTGGGTTGCTCGGTGGGGGGGCTCATTGGGCCAGAAGGGCCTGTTCCATGCTCTATCTCTAAATAAAATAAATTGGCTACTTTAAATGGCCATTTAGTGTAGATAATGGCAAAAAGCATCAAGGGGGGTATTGGTGCTGATGGGCATGTGTGAGGGATGAAAAGCTGCAAAGGCACAGGGAAATCAGGAGAAAGAGAGTGGGACTGATGGAATTGTTCTCCTGGGAGCTGGAGTAGACCTGCTGGCTTCTTTGGATGCTGTTATCAGGTAAGAAAATACTGTGAACTTCTGCGTGGGATACAGTTCACAATAAAGAACATTGTACCTCAGCTATGGAATCAATGAGGAGCTATGGAAGGGTTTAAATATGTAGATACAGTCTAAAATGGGATAGATTGTAATTGTGTAAGGAGGTATAGTTGCCAAGAGCTGTTTATGGACATTCTTCGGGCAATCAGCTTGCTTAGTTTATGCAACCTGACATTTCTTGCATTACAGCAGAGTCTATGATTGGCCATGGAAGGAGAAATGAAGTGTGTATGGCCAGCCAAGGCCAGTTTGAAGGATCTGATGGAGTAGTTGCAAAAGTCAATGAGGTCTATGGTTAGTCTCTGATGGCATAAACCATGCCTGTGTGGTGTTGGAGGATTAAAGAGTGCGCTGATCCCATTACATGATGGAATGCATTGGACTGAGCAGACCTGGAGCACCAGTCTCCTTTGCTTGGGTGTCTTTCTCCCCTCTCTTTGGGAGTGGAACTGAAAGACACCATGGGTCATAGTGATGATGTAATAAGCTAACATTACAAATCAACAAGTGGTGCCAGTACTTGTTTCTTTTCATTTCCCAGAGCTCGCTCCACCTAGCAAACTGAAGGTGGAGAAATCAGAAGAAAGTGAGATTGAAATCTCATGGCAAGCTCCGGGAGCCGGCGGTACGCAGGACTTGATTGATGGTTTTGCAGTGACCTACATGTCATACAACGGGGAAATGCGTAAGACTGACTTTGTAGACAAGAGCAGGTCACGCCATCTGCTGAGACCACTATCACCGGGAAGACTTTACAACATCTCCATTTTCTCAGTGAAGCGTAACGTCAATCAAAATGACATCAGCAAGCCCGCTGTGCTCCACGTGTGGACAAGTATGATTATTCTGTACTCTGTTAACACACCTCAACTAAATCCCATCCGGTAACGTTGGTATCCAGGATAGAATCTCCAGAAAGCTCAAATGAAACTTGTTGTTATCTTTGTCCCTGTCTTGCCACATAGAGAAAGCTGGGGATGCTTTGCTGCTTGCTATTAGCTCTTTCTGTCTGCTTAATCCAAAATATCTTCTTTCATACTGGTCAAGCTATTCGCCATATAATGTACAAGGAAGTGGTCTCAGCACTGAACCCTGTGGAACACCACAACTCACTGGTGGCCGACCAGAAAAGGCCCCCTTTGTTTCCAACCTTTGCCTCCTACCGGTTACCCAATCTTCTGGCCATACTAGTATCTTTACTGTAACACCAGGTTGAGTAACTTGTGGAGGAGCCTCATGTACAGCACCTTGTCAAAGGCCTTCTGAAAATCCAAGTAAACGACATCCTCTGACTCTCCCTTGTCTATCTTGCCTGTTATTTCTTCAAAGAATTCCGATAGATTTGTCAGACTTAGTTTCCCCTTAAAGATATCAGCGAACTGTAGCCTATTTTATCATATGCCCCAAGTAACCTGAAACCTCATCCTTAATAATCGACTCCGCTATCTTCCTAACCACTGAAGTCAGGCTAACTGGCTTATAATTTCCTGTCTTTTGCCTCCCTCCCTTCTTAAAGAGTTGAGTGAGATTTGCAATTCTGTAGTCCTCCAGACCTATTCCTGAATCTAGTGATTCTTGAAAGATCACTACTAATGCTTCCATAATTTCTTTAGACACCTCGTTCAGAGCCAAGGGGTGTAGTCTTTCTGGTCCACGTTACTTATCTACCTTCAGACCTTTCAGCTCAAGCACCTTCTCCTTATTAATTGTGACTACACTCATTTCTGCCGACACTCTCCAATTTCCGGATTGCTGCTGCTGTCAGTTGCAGTTGGTTGATGCAAGATGCTTATTGCTTCTGTCTACCATTTCTTTGTTCCCCCATTACTGCCTCTCCAGCATCAGTTTTCAGCAATCTGATATCCACTCTTGCCTCACTTATACTTTTTATATATCTGAAAAATACTTCTGGTATCCTCTTTTATACTGTTGGCTCCCTTACCTTCATAATTCATCTTTTCTCTCCTTATTGCTTTTTTAGTTCTCTTCTGTTGGTTTTTAAAAGCTTCCCAATCCTCTATGAACAAACTCCCTCTTCCTCAAGTGGTGCTGTGAGATGTTACTCAACGTTACTCTGATGTTCTATTCCTATAATCTCTCAATTCCATTAATGTGTGAAACTAATTGCCCTTACTAATTATAAAGTGGGGGAGTCTGAACACAGACTTTAAACTCTGCCTGTTGTTCCCTCTCATTGGTCTGGGCTTCATACCTTGAACCAATTTAGGTTGGTCCATCCATCCATCTATCTGTTTCAGATGCTTGCTCACTCTGCTCTGTATCACCAGCTTTCTTCCTCCTATTCATGGCTCCATCACTATCCTTGGCCAAGTGGAGCAGAGAGACCTCCACTGTTGGCATGAGCTGAGGTCTGGTACTACTTGTCATGTAATGGCTTCAAGTAATGGATGTTTCTGTTGTTCGCTGTAGAACCTGGCCCTATTGGAAACTTGTCTGCAGTAAATGTCTCTGCCTCCAGTATATCCATCTCCTGGTTTTTGTACAGTCCGAAACAGGCAGCAGAAAGCACAATTCGATTATCCCTTAAGTCTTCTGACGTGGATGGAGATTCAACAGTTACACTGAGTTCCAATCTCACGAAGTACACCTTCAGGTAAGTCTTCTCCCCCTGCACCATTGACTGTGTTACATCCATCATTCTGTGAATAAGGGGGATATCCACTGTTGGAAATATTCCCCAAGCTGGGGCATTTGTCTGCAAACAGCACCGTCTACTAGCAGTTAAATTCGCTGCACCCTCAGAATCAACTTTATTTGGGTTGCATAGTTGGGGAGTTGGGACAACAGTTGGATGCTGCACTGATTCAATATCCTGGAGTTATCAAGATAGGAGAGGTTAACAGAACTCTGACAGAATTCTTATCGCTGCCCAGCAGTTCTTGCTGGAAATCTTGGTGCTGATGTCAAGCATGAACATATTAATTTTTGCAGTAACGTGGTCATGTCTGCAGTTTAGAAAAATGAGGGCTGATCTTCTCGAAACATAAAAGATCCAAAGAGGCACGATACTTTCATTTATGCAAGAACCTCGAAGAAAGGAAAATGATTACAAAGTAAGAGGGCAGTCATTTAAAACCAATATTTCCACTCAGATGGTGAGAAACTACAGAATTCTCTACCCTATCAGGTTATAGAGGCTGAATTTTTAGAAATTTTTGAAAGATGTAAGAAGAAGAGTTGAGACCAGGAGTAGATGAACCATCATCATAAAAAATAATGTGGCCGGCTTGATAGAACTCGATATATAAAATTATGAGAGGCATTGATAGGTTAGACAGAATCTTTCCTTCTAGGATGAATATGTCAAATGCTAGAAGGTATAGATTTAAGGTGAGAGGGGAAACGTTTTAAGGAGGTTTATGGGGCAAGTTCTTTCGCACTGAGAGTAGTAGGTGCCGAGATGGTGCTGCCAGGGGAGGTATTGAAAGCAGACACAGTAACAACATGCAAGAATCATTTAAAAACAGGCAGAGAATAGAGGGATGTAGATCATGTGCAGGCAGATGGGATTAATTTAAATTGGGATCATGGGCTGAAAGGCTATCACCTGTTCTGTTATGTCAATGTTCCTATTTTCTTCTGTCTAGAACTAATTATAGAAAGTGGCCAACAACCACAAAACATTAGCCTTGGGGAGAGCAGAGCAATGAGCAATCTAAGGCTCGTTAATAAATGCACCTTGCGCTTTTCTTCCTTGTCTTCCTACAGTGACCTTTCTCCAGGAAAACTCTACACAGTGGAAGCTGTGCCTCAAATGGGTCTCAATGGTCAGGAGCACCCCTGGAGGGGTATAGCAACACAGTCGCTGCGTGTGTGGACACGTAAGTTCTTCGAAGTTTTCTGCAAGGGTTCACATTATGTTACACCTGAAAGTGCGTCAGTTTTGCTTCAGGGCAGAATAAATGGCCTGTTACTTTTCAGGTTGCCAAAGCACTGTGTGGGGTCAGGTCATAGTGTGTTCCTGTGTCTTATAAAATCTTCATGTGAAAATAAGATATAGCAGCAAAAGCACAATGCATGGCTCTTTGAGAATGCTCCATTTGAGAAGATCCTGCCTGACCTCATACACATCCAGTGTTGACCCGTTACTCTGAGCATTGATACTGTCTGTAATGGCACCCACACCCCATACAAGGACATTTCACATTAGTCATGCTGTGGTGAACTACATATACCTGTCTGGACACGCCCCCCCCCCCCCCGGCTGACTGCTCCTGTGGCTCCTCCCACTGACCCCGGTATAAAGGCGATTGGAGGCACAGCCCCTTCCTCAGTCTCCAGGATGTAGCGTGGTGGTCAATTGCTGCTTGTTCTTTCTTCCAGTCAATAAAAGCCTATATCTCGCCTCACATCTCAGAGAGTTGTTGATGGTGCATCACATGCACAAGCTGAATCCAACCACATCACATCTCTCCTATTGGAGCATTGCACAGGAAGTTTGGGGCCATTTTATTTGCGAAGTTACCACTTTGAGCAGCCATGTTTTACTGGGAGAGAAATTTACATCATGGAAAGGGACCTTTGGCAGTGCTTGTTGAAAAAGAGTTACCTAATCCAAATGAAAGGTGCAGAATTGTGGCTGTAGGTCACACCTCTTCGAGGGATGATTAGTTTTCATGCAGCAATCTCTTCAATTATGAAAGGCATAGATAAGATAGAGGCAGGAAAGTTGTTTCCACTGATAGGTGAGACTAGAACTAGGAGACAACCCCTCAAGATTCAGGGGAGTAGATTTAGGATGGAGTTGAGGAGGAACTACTTTACTCAGAGAATGGTGGATCTGTGGAATTCTCTGCCCAGTGAAGCAGTGGAGGCTACCTCAGTAACTATATTTAAGATAAGGTTGGAATGATTTCTGCATAGTAGGGGAGTTAAGGATTATGGGGAAAAGGCAGGTAGCTGGAGATGAGTCCATGGCCAGATCAGCCATGATCTTATTAATGGCAGAGCAGGCATGACAGGCCAGATGTCCTACTCCTGCTTCTATTTCTTATGTTCTTACGTTATGTATACAACCAAGATCTTTGTGACACTTAGTCCCACCATCTTCTGGTTGTAGAAGTCTTTCCTCATCTTTCCTCTTACCCTATACCAATTTTAACCCCTCTGCTCAGGGCAATAGGTTCTTTTTGTTTCCTCCAGTTAGGTCCCTTCTGATTTTCTGTATTTCAGTTAGCTTAGCCCTCAGCTGTATTTGCTGAAGAAAACAACCCCCACTCATCCAATCTTTCCATGCAGCAATCACTTTTTCAGCCCCAGAAACTTCCTTGTAAATATCTTCACCCTTTCTTGTAATACATGACCAGAATCTTATGGAGCATTTAAGCTAACTATTGTTGTACACAGGTTTGGCACAAATGCTCACTGTTATACTCTATGCCTTGGTTAAGAAAGGAAAGCAAATCTCCGCTCCACCCATCACTAGTGGAACTTCTCAGTGGCCAAACATTCCCGTTCCCATTCCCTCCTGACACGTTGGTCCACGGCCTGCTCTTCTTCTGTCAAGATGAGGCCACCCTCAGGGTGAAGGAGTGACACCTTATATTCCATCTGGGTGGCCTCCAACCTGATGGCATGAATATTAATTTTTCCCTGGTTCCTCTACTTCCCTTTCTTCTATTGTTGACTCTGCTCACCTATAAGATCCTTTCCTCTCCACCCATTTCAGAGCCGAGAGGTAATGTTGCAGCTATATAGGATCCTGGTCAGACCCCACTTGGAGTACTGTGCTCAGTTCTGGTTGCCTCACTACAGGAAGGATGTGGAAACCATAGAAAGGGTGCAGAGGAGATTTACAAGGCTATTGCCTAGATTGGGGAGCATGCCTTATGGGAATAGGTTGAGTGAACTCGGCCTTTTCTCCGTGGAGCGACGGAGGATGAGAGGTGGCCTGATAGAGGTGTACAAGATAATGAGAGGCATTGATCGTGTGGATAGTCAGAGGCTTTTCCCCAGGGCTGAAATGGCTAGCACGAGAGGGCATAGTTTTAAGGTGCTTGGAAGTAGGTACAGAAGAGATGTCAGGGGTAAGTTTTTTTACACAGAGAGTGGTGAGCGCGTGGAATGGGCTGCCGGTGACGGTAGTGGAGGCAGATACGATAGGGTCTTTTAAGAGACTCCTGGATGGATACATGGAGCTTAGAAAAATAGAGGGCTGTGGGTAAAGCCTAGGTAGTTCTAAGTTAAGAACATGTTTGGCACAGCTTTGTGGGTGGAAGGGCCTGTATTGTGCTGTAGGTTTTCTATGTTTCTATGTTTTTACCCCTTGACCTTTCCCATCCACCTGACTTGAACTATCACCTTCCAGTAGCCTCCTTCACTTCCATCCCCACCACTCTATTCTGGCGTCTTCCCCCTTCCTTCTCAGTCCTGAAGAAGGGTCTCAGCCTGAAACATTGACTGTTTATTCATCTCCATAGATGCTGCCTGCATTGCTGAGTTCCTCCAACATTTTGTGTGTGTTGCTTTTGATTTCCAGCATCAGCAGACTTACTCGTGTGTGTATATGAAGCAAAATAATGCCATTTTCAACTCCTTATTGACCTGACTGATTACCTTTACTGATCTCTGGGTGTATACCTCCCTTGTCCCTTTATTACTCCACACCACTTAATATCCTCTGATTTACTGTGCTGTCCCATATTGCATGTTCTCCAAGTTTATTACATCACATTTCTCCAAATCAAATCCCAGCTTCCATTTTTCTGCTCAGCTAACCATTTCTTCTCACAATCAAGAGCCTTCCTCTTTACTGTCAACCACATGACCAAATTTTGTATTGTCTACAAAACTTCTCTATCACAGCCCTACCTTTAAACTCAAGTGGCCATACTGACTTACTTACTGCCCATTACACCACTAGCGCTTAGGGCAGCAATGAAGGTACTTGAACTCTGCTGATGTTCAGGGCTTCCTTCATCTTGTCAGTAGCTTCCTCTCAGTTTTTACTGCTGTCAGACATGCAAGTCCCTGGTGGAAACTCAGGAATACCGTAGCACTCAGATATAGAATGATTCTTCATTACTGTTTCCGTAAGGGTTTTGTTTGACCTGTCAGGGCTGTTAGCATGAGCTAAACCCACGAACCTGGAGGGCCAGAGGACCATTCAGTCTGGCTTCTACCCTTTGACCTGTTCAGCGTAGGTGACCCTACCAAGAGCCAAAGCATAAAGCCCTGTCTCCAGACAGCTTCGCACTCCAGATCATTGAGGCACAAAAGCCTCCAAACCAAGACAAAGTTGTGGTCCTCTTGGAGGTCAAATGATCATGTTTATTCCAAAATCAAGTGGCCAAACACTGAGCTGCAGAACTGTGCTGGTAATATAGCAGCCCAACCACCTGTCAATTATTTATCCTTGATTTGTGCTGTTGTGCAAGTTTTGAATCTAATTTGGACCTCTCCCTTGAATCCCACAGACTTTTCATATCGGTACCAATGACATAAGAAGGAAAAGCAGAGAGGTCTTGAAAAGAGATTTCAGAGAGCTGGTGGAAAGCTGAGAAGCAGGGACTCCAGGGTAGGAATTTCCAGTGAGGGTAGAAACAGGACAATTAATCTTTAGGGATGCAAAATAAAAAAGGGTAACAGATATGCTACGCAAGGCATTGTATCTCAATGCACGGAGTAGAAGAAATAAGGTGGATGATCTTGTTGCACTATTACTGATTGCCAGATATGATGTTGTGGCCATCACTGAATCGTGGCTGAAGGATGGTTGTAGTTGGGAGCAGAATGTTAAAGATTACACATTGTATTGGGGGGATAGGAAGGTAGGCAGAGAAGGAGGCATGGCTCTACTGGTAAAGAATGGCATCAAATCAGTAGAAAGATGTGACATAGTATTGGAAGATGTTGAATCTTTGTGGGTTGAGTTAAGAAACTGCAAGTGTAAGAGGGACCTGATGGCAGTTATATACTCCCAACAATGGACCATAGATTACAACAGGAAATAGAAAAGGCATGTCAAAAGGGCAATGTCATGATAGTCATGGGAGATTTTAACTTGCAGATCGATTGGGAAAATTAGGTTGGTAATGGATCTCGCGAGAGTAAGTTTGTTGAATGCCTAAGAATGGCTTTTTAGAGCAGTTTATTATTGAACCTACCAGGGGATCACCTATACTGGGTTGGGTGTACAGTAATGAACCAGAGGCGATTAGGGGCTTATAGTAAAAGAACCCTTAGGAATCAGTGATCACGGTATGATTGAGTTCAACTCGAAATTTGATAGGGAGAAAGTGAAGTCTGATGTAGCAGTATTTCAGTGGAGTAAGGGAAATTACAGTGGTATGAGAGAGGAATTGGCCAAAGTAAATTGGAAGGAGCTGCTAGCAGGGATGTCAGCAGAGCAGCAAAGGTGTCTGTTTCTGTGGAAAATGAGGAAGGTACAGGACATGTGTATTCCAAATATGAAGAAATACTCAAATGGTTAGATAGTACAACCATGGCTGACAAGGGACGTCAAAGCTAATGTAAAAACAAAAGAGAGGGCATACAACAAAGCAAAAATTAGTGGGAATATAGAGGATTGGGAAGTTTTTAAAAGCTTACAGAGAGCATCTAAAAAAATCATTAGAAGGGAAAAGATGAAATATGAAAGCAAACTAGTAATTAATATCAAAGTAGATAGTAAAAGCTTTTTCAAGTATGTAAAAAAATTAAGAGATATGAGAGTGGATATAGGGCCACTAGAAAATGAGGCAGGAGAAATAATAATGAGGTACAAGGAGATGGCAAATGAACTAAATGAGTATTTTGCATCAGTCTTCACTGTGGAAGACACTAGCAGTGTGCCAGGTGTTGTAGTGTGTGAGGGAAGAGAAGTGGGTGCAGTTACTATTACAAGGGAGAAGGTGTTCAAAAAGCTGCACCTGAGGGCTCTGAAAGAGGTAGTGTTGGAGATTGTGGTGGCATTAGAAATGACCTTTCAAAAATCATTGGATGCTGGCATGGTGCCAGAGGACTGGAAAACTGCAAATGTCACTCCACTCTTTACGAAAGGAGGAAGGCAGCAGAAAGGAAATTATAGACCCGTTAGCCTGACCTCAGTGGTTGGGAAGATGTTAGAATCAATTGTTAAAGATACAGTGATGGAGAACTTGGTCACACAGGACAAGATAGGACAAAATCAGCATGGTTTCCTTAAGGGAAAAATCTGTTGTAACTCTTTGAGGAGAGTACAAGTAGGATAAATAAAGGAGATGCAGTGGATGTTATATATTTGGATGTTCAGAAGATTTTTGACAAGGTGCCACACATGAGGCTGTTTACCAAGTTAAGAGCCTGTGGTGTTACAGGAAAGTTACTAAGATGGTGAGAGCAATGGCTGATTGGAAGAAGGCAATGAGTGAGAATAAAAGGATCCTTGTCTAGTTGGCTGCCAGTGACTAGTGGTGTTCCACAGGGGTCAGTGATGGGAACACTTCGTTTTATGCTGTATGTAAATGACTTAGATGATGAAATAGATGGCTTTGTTGCCAAGTTTATAGATGGCATGAAGATTGTTGGAGGGGCAGGTAGTGTTGAGGAAACAGGTAGGATGCAGACGGAATTAGACAGATTAAGAGAAAGGGCAAGGATGTGGCAAATGAAATACAATGTTGGGAAATGCATGATCACGCACTTCAGTAGTAGAAATAAATGTGCAGACTATTTTCTAAACGGGGAGAAAATCCACAAACATCTGACATGCAAAGGGACTTGGGAGTCCTTGTGCAGAACACCCTAAAGGTTAACTTGCTGGTTGAGTCGATGTTGAGGAAGGCAAATGCAATGTTAGCATTCATTTCAAGAGGTCTACAATACAAGAGCAGGAATGTGATGTTGAAGCTTTATAGGGCACTAGTGAGGTTTCACCTTGAGTGATGTGTACAATTTTGGGCTCCTCATCTTAGAAGAGATGTGCTGGCATGGGAGAGGGTCCAGAAGCATGTTCACAAGGAAGATTCCAGGAATGAAAGGATTATCAAACGAGGAACATTTGATGGCTCTGGGTCCCTACTCGCTGGAATTTAGAAGAATGAGGGGAGATCTCATTGAAACCTTTCGAATGTTGAAAGGACTAGACAGAGTAGATGTGGAAAAGATGTTTCTCATGGTGGGAGAGTCTAGGACAATAGGGCACAGCCTCAGGATAAAAGGGTGTCCATTCAAAACAGAGATGCAGAGAAATTTATTTAACAGAGGGTGGTAAATTTGTGGTATTTGTTGCCATGTGCAACTGTGGAGGCCAGGTCATTGAGTGTATTTAAGGCAGAGATTGATAGGTTCTTGATTGGACAAGGCATCAAAGGTTACAGGGAGAAAGCAGTGGAATGGGTTTGAGGAGAAGGAAAAAGAGATCAGCCATGATTGAATGGTGGAGCAGACTCGATGGGCTAAATGGCCTAATTCTGCTCCTATGTCTTATGGTCTTATAATCTAAAACCAACTTCCCTCCATGGACTCGGTCTACAGCCAACATAATCATAGCCCCCACCTACCCCAGATATTCTCTCTTCTCCCCTTCTAGTTGGGCAAATGATATAAAAGCATGGCAGTATATACAAGGCTCAAAGACAACCTCTACCTCACTGTTATAACTATTGAACAGAGCTCACGAACAATAAGATAGATTTTTGACCTCACAGTCTACCTCGTCATCTTATTGTCTGCCTGCACTGTACCCTCTCTGTGACTGTAACACCATGTTATGCATTCTGTTATTACCTCAACGTACTAATGTCATGAAATGACCCACACGTGGAAGGCATGTAAAACAAAGTTATTCACTCTACCTCAGTACGTGTCACAATAAGAGACCAATTTTACCAATTTTATTTGACTAGTGGTGGGGACACAGTTTCTGGGTTTTGGTGGAAGCTTTTCATTGCTATAGCTGTTGGGTATAAGGAGCAAAGCAAAAACTCTTGTCTATGCTTCTCCTACAGGACCACTCGCTCCTCAGAATCTCGTGCTGCTGAGGGTCACAACGACGACAGCAAATTTCCACTGGAAGAACCCCCCAGCTGGCTCAACTGATGGCTTCATCATGAATATCACAACCAGCCACAGCGTGAAAAGCCGCTACCTTCCTGATGGAAAGTTAACTGCCTACACCCTCCACGACCTGGACATGGGGCGAAGGTACAAGCTGGCACTAATGAGGGTGCAGGACACGGAGAGTGGGAAGCTGGTTAGTGATCCAGCCCATCTGAACTTCAGCACACGTACGTACGAGCAGCGGATCTCCAGATTGCTGAGTAAACTGAGGATGTACTGTACAAGCAAGGATACCGGGCCGGGAGGTGGGAATGAAAGGATGGACTGACCTGGGAAGCATAATGTACCGAGAATGTGGATCCAGCATTTTGTGTGGATTGCTCTGGATTTTCCACACCTGTGTTTACCATATTCTGCATTCTGTTTTTACTAATTATCTTGATGCACTCCCTCAGTGTACTTATAGAATGAGCTGTATGAATGGCATGGAAACAGAAGCTTCTTACTGTATCTCAGTATACAAGACAATAGTTTACCAAATGCCACTTGGGATTATTCGGACAGCTGACATAGACTTGAAGTGGCTGAATATCCTCCAACATTGTAAAGATATATGAGATATTGAGGATAGGAATTAGGGAGATAAAAGTGTGAGAAAATGGGTAACACAGTGGTACAGCTAGTTGACCTGTTGCCTTGCAGTGCCAGAGACCTAGGTTCAGTTCTGACCTTGAGCACTGGCTATGTGGGGTTAGTGTGCTCTCCCTATGATAGCATTGGGTTCATCCATGTGTTCTATTTCCCTCAAGCATCCCAAAGACTTGTGATTAATAGGTTAATTAGGCACTGTACATTGTCCCTGGCGTAGATGGGAATGTGTGAAAATGGGTGCTTAATTGCCAGCCTGGTCTCATTGGGTCAAGGGTCCTGTTTCCATTCCAGTGTCTCTCAAACATTTAGATGCTGCAAAGAGAATACAATGAAACAGAATGACCTGAGTCTTAAGAGAGAGAGCAGAGATTTGGTAAAAGGATAGGGCAACAGAGCAGTTACAGAATTAGGAGTTGGACCTCATGAGAATGCAGGTACCTTCACACTGTCGGTTATATCTGGCCCTACAAATTTTGTGTCAGACTCAGCCTCCACCATGCAATGAAAGCAGAAAATAGAGGGCATACTCGATGCATTAGGCAGATTCTGCGGTGGGAATTACAGCCAAAGTGAGAGAAAGATGAACATTTGATTTGCAATCATATGCGCACATACAATTGGCAGTGGCAAGCATTTGCAGTGTCAGACATTGGGTGTAAATTCACTGACTGCAATCATTAGAGTCAAGGTTTTCATAAAGATCTCCACTGTGTACCAGCATATTCAAGTGTACGGTGCAGTCTGAAGATGCCTTAGAGAAAAGCAAATTGTTGAAATGATGTTGGAATAAATGAGAGGCAATGGCACTAATGATCACCCTGCATCCTTTGTTAGTGGGAATCCATGGAAGCACAAGCCAAAGAGAAGGGCAAGGAATTGGCAAGGCCAACTTGGACCCCATTGATGAGGGGATATATGATAACCTGTTACAAATCACGGCACAGCCTGACGAGGAGGCAGAAGTCAGCAACAGGAGCTATGAAGACAATTCCCATGCCATAAGGTAGGCACACTGCTTAAGTGTTTCAAAATGTCCTCTTTATCCTCTTACCTCCCACTTCATCCACTTGATTTAGGAGTCCTCTGAAGTGTAGAATTTTCGAAGGTCCTAAAGAGCAGGGTGAAAGATGAGGCAGAGAGGTGAAACATTGCTCAGTTTTGACAGGGAGGGAGTTGATACGTTGTAACTGTGTCTGGATATGTGTTGTTACTTGCATAAGCCAGGTACATACTCTATGTTTCTAGATGCGCTAGTGAGAATATGTTGGCAGCAGTCTGAACAGAAAATCCTAAGGTTAGAGCACCAGACCAACCAGGCCATAACAAAAGCAAAACAGTGCCAGAATTTTTAGCTATTTCCCCTCATTGAACTGACAGACAAAAAACAGGATTAGAAAGAAAAGTCAATGCAAAGGTCCTAGAACACAATCACACATAGTAAAATATTCATGAGTTAGATAATAGCTGGCTCCCTGAGGTTATCTGAGATTTTTGATCTATCAGGGTTTGAAATCAAATCGAGTTTGTGGCAGATTTGAAGGCTTGATTAAGGAGCGATGATCAGGTGTTTTAAATGAAGCTTCAATAGGATTCAACCCAGGAAAACTTAATAGAATAAAGTAGGGAACTTCTTACTCAGCTTAAAACCAGCTATGGGTCTAGAGAATGTTGGTGGGATCACGCTGGCAATGTGTGACAGATACTAAAAGATGAGTTTTTCAGTTTCTAACCTATGTATATCTGTCCTTTAAGTGCTTTGGGATTTAGCACGTTGAGATCATGCTGAATACATTGATGATATTTTGACATTAATGGTAAGATCAACCTTTAACCTGCAACTCTAATTGCCTTTGACAAGGACCGTATGTGAAGATATTCCTAAGGTATTTATTTATTTAGAGATACAATGCAGAATAGACCCTTCCAGCCCAACAAGCAGCACTCCCCAGCAAACCCTATACTAATCACAGGACAATTTACAATGACAGATTAACCTACTAACCAGTACGCCTTTTGGCTGTGGGAGGAAACCAGACACCTGAAGGAAAACCATGCAGTCACAGGGTGAACATACAAACTTCTTACAGACAGTAATGGGATTGAACTCCAAACTCTGGAATGCCCCAAGCTAACTGCGACTCCAGGATATTGACTTGACCACTATAAAAGGAAATGCAATATCTTCCAAGTCAGGACAGAAGAAAGAAACTTATCAGCACTGGAAATTCCCATGTGCCCAGTAACCATTCAGGTGGCTGATACTGAGGGAGAGTAAGGCTCACATAATCTGTGATCTGACTTTTTAATTTTAATACTTCAGCATCTGACTCCCTTTAAACTCACCATATCATTCGTGTATGTGCTCCCTCTGACTCATCAAGACCCCAGTTGCTGCACTTCCATGAAATTTACTGGATCCCCAGTTTCTGTAATCCCCTGAAATTTGCTAGAGTCACCCTGTATTCCCTTCTGATTCCCTGTGGCTCAGACTTCCTGTGCTCCAGACTCACCAGGGCTCTAATTCCCATGCTCCCTTATGACTTCTCGTGTTCTCTTTGAACTGACCGGGGATCAATTTTAAGTCCCTTTACACTTAATGGCTTCACTAGATAGTTTATGATGCTACTCTGCAATATCGAAACACAGCCAATTAAAAGTCTGTTGAAGTAATAATACAGATAGCATTCAATAGTCTGGAAAATCTGCCAATCTGGTGTGAAGTCCTGTGTGTGCCTGATTATTTGGGTCTTACTTTATTGAGAAGAAGCTTTGGTGAGTTGCTACAGTGCAATCATTGTTGAGGATGTAGAAGGAGCAAATATTTGTGTCCAATCACAAGCAAGAGTCCTGCCGAAGGATTTCAGCCTGAAACGTCAACTGCCTGGCTTGCTGAGTTCCTCCAGCACTTTTTGTTCTGTGTTGCTCAAATATTTGAGGTGACTGCCCCACTTTACCCAGGCTTCTTGAGTGCTCCTAAAATTGCCATCATTCAGAAAAGCAGATAGTTTTCCATCACGCCACTTACCTGTACTCCGTAGATGATGGAAAGGATAGAGAATCAATAGGTGAGTCCCTTGCCCAGTGATTTTAGCCTACAGTTATCTTCACTGTGTGAAACCCGAGAGAATTTGTTCAGCCAATGTGGAAGGTTGTTAAAATTGCATTTAACCTACATTGTACTGACTAGGGTGCACATGGAGAGATGGTTGTTTAATACTGCTTTTAGTCTTACAGTTGTTCACCGCACTGTAAGCACCTCATCAGGGAAACTGGAAATCAATAAAAACAAATTTAAATTATGTTGAATTGACTTTTCAGGTATTCAGAAATGCAGGATGGAAGAGGGAGAATCAGTGCCACATTTGCAAATCTGCAGCCCAAGCCAATCACACACCGAGCATGTAGGTACCAGAACATAATCAATTTACATGTTTTATTCATTTTAATATTTCTGGCTTTGATCCTTAAAGATTACATGAATTGTATGTAATTGATATGCAGAAGCAAAGTGCTTCACAGAAACATAAACAGAGAGAAAGATAACTGAGGATGGTAAGAATAGAAGAACAAACAGATCGATCTGAGGAGATTTTGGATTGGGCACTGTCTTTTATCTTTATTCTTATCTCATTTAGTTGTTTTCCTGAACAGCTCCAGAGCCTCCAATCCAACTGGAAAATTTGGAGGAGTCTACAAATCGAATCAGTCTGCCCTTTGAGATCCAAGAGTCTGAGACCAATGCTAAGCCTGAGACAAAAAGTAAGCCTGGTAGGAATTTGTTGTGTTTCTGAACCTGCGGGTTGATCAGAAGATGGCATAGCAATTTAATAAGGACAACAGAAACATTAAGGTAGTCAGAGAGTAATCTTATAAAATACCTAAACTAGGTAGTTTCCAGGAAAATTCCAGATATAGTTGTTGGGCTTTAAGTTGACAGAGCATTGGGAGAGTCAAACAGTTATGCTTTGTAACTTCTGAACATTGAACTAATTCAAAAGAAGAAAAGGAGTCCAAAATACAGGTGCAACTTCTTTGCTTTAAGCGAGACAAGCAGTATTACATAGTAGTTTGATGACTTATGCAGTTCAAGGTTGGCAGGTGAGACTTGTGGCTGTGAAAACAGTCTCGGGTTCTGGGGCCTCATCTCTAGTACTTGTAGGAGTTGACCCTAAGTCTGCAGGAAGTGGTTCTGGCAGCTTGGGATAACTTTCCTCTCCTTCTCTCTCTCTGGATTTACTTCGACCCCTTTCCTTTACTTTCTCAGTTTCCTTCTCTCAGCATCTTGATCTTAGGAGGTGCATTTAGTTCACTGGAGTATTCTCTTATTAATGCTTCATTTGTTCCTTTTACAATCTGATCTTTTGACTTCCGCATCCGCAACATCATCTGACCAATCCTCGGTTTCCATATGTTCATTGACTCCTTCCTTTTTGGCCTTCTGTCCATCCAGCTGGGCTTTGGTCTTTGCATCTACTGTGCTTTTACGAGCAGCTTTTTGTCGCCCACTTGAAGTTCATACAATAACTTTACTGTACACAGAGTGGACTCTGGTTCTTCATACTCTAACCAAAGCCAAATGCTTGTAACGTTCCTCAAACTTGTTGAACTCTCTTCCATCTTAAAATCAAGCCATATTTCACAAGTAACTGCCTGATTAACATCTCAGAAGCTTTCTCAGACACGTTGCCTATGAAAACTGCTGTAGTCCGACCACTGTTTTTAACTTTCACAATTCCTCTTAGCAGCGTGGTCCTTCCTTGGTCCAATATGCTTTTCAACAAGAGGCACAGAGGTTGGCACCAACACTTGTTTGTCCTCTGTTGGGCAACGGTTCATGGTGTTTGGCATGGAGACAGTTGTGGTCTCATCCAATATCTTTTTTAATTCACTTTCGGATGGCTTCATTGGAGGGGATATTGCATGCAGATTGTGGATGGATCTCTCATCAAGTTGTCGTTGTCTCAGTAAGTCACACCCCCCACAATGCTGGCCCTTCTGTTTTTACACCATACAAGCTCAATGTGGCTTGTTGGTTGTTGTATTTCACTGTTACTGATGTCATTCCCACAGGAGCTTCTCTTCTCCAGTGTACGTTCTTAGTTGGAATATACAGGTTTCAGTTTGGTATCCTTAAAATATTGTTCAAACTCACTTTGTGGGATGACAGAAACAGCTGAGCCAGTGTCCAATTCTATTTTAATTAATATGCCATTCATTTCTGGCATAAGCCATATTGCTTGTGTATTGATAATTATCACATTGTGGCGACCCACTTCCTAGCGCACTCAAACCGGCTCACAAATAGCCAGCACAAAGGCCAGGTCTGCTTCACCAACAAAGGGAAAGCCTGCGGGGATTTGTGAGTACGTGCCCCTTACAGCATCCGCACCCGGGGAGGGCGGGATGAGGGAGGCTCTAAAGCAAGGCTGTGAGGTTTGAATAAAATCATCTTTAATTGCAGTTTACCAACTCCGTGTCGTTATTTTAGCGCTGCGTGTAGCACACCGCTACAATTGGTGACCCCGACGGTCCAAACGATTTTTGGACCAGAGATGATCGACGCCGCATCTGTTCATGCGGTTTCCTTGAAACTGCCAAGCTTCTGGACGCTGCGACCTCACCTATGGTTCCAGCAAGCAGAAGCCCAATTCCACGTTCGACAGATAGCCTCAGAGGACGCACGTTACTACTACGTGGTGAGCTCCCTCGACCAGGACACAGCGGCCCAGGTTGAGGAGTTCGTACAGTCTCCCCCAGCGGATGGCAAGTACACGGAATTCAAAGCCCTGCTCATAAGGACTTTCGGACTCTCACGGCGCAAGCGGGCTGCCCGCTTACTGCACCTGGATGGTTTGGGAGACAGACCTCCATTGGCTTTAATGAATGAGATGTTGTCTCTGGCCGACGGACACAAGCCCTGCCTCATGTTTGAGCAGGCTTTCCTGGAGCAGATGCCCGAGGACATACGCCTGCTGCTGTCCGACGCAGATTTCAGCGACCCCTGGAAGGTGGCAGCCCAGGCGGACTTGCTGTGGAACGCCAAGAAGGTGAGTGGGGCGTCCATCGCACAGATCACCAGGCCACGCTCCCAGCAGCAAGCCAGACCCGGCCCGGCCACAGAGCCCACTAACCCCAGAGGCAGGGGTGGGGAGCCCAACAAACAATGGTGTTTCTACCACCAGCGGTGGGGCGCAGAACCCGCCATTGTCCCCGCCCTGCCAGTTCCCGGGAAACGCCAGGGCCAGCCGCCGCTGATGGCTACGGCGGCTGGCCATCGGGATAGCCTCCTGTATGTGTGGGACGAGAGGTCGGGACGCCGTTTTTTGGTCGACACCGGTGCCGAGATCAGTGTCTTACCTCCGACGAGTTACGACACCCACAGCAGGGCGCCGGGTCCCACCCTGAGGGCCGCGAATGGCAGCACGGTAAGGACCTACGGCACCCGTATGGTGCGGCTACAGTTCGGCTCCAGCCAGTTCACGTGGGACTTCCCACTGGCCGCCGTAGCCCAACCGCTTCTGGGTGTGGATTTTTTGCGGGCTCACAGCCTGCTGGTCGACCTGCCGAGGCAGAGGCTGGTCCATGCCGAGACCTTTCAGACGTTCTCCCAGGGAGAAGCCCAGTTGCCGGCCCCACACCTGGACTCCATCACGATGTCCGACAACGACTTCACCAGGGTCCTGGCGGATTTCCTATCGGTTCTGGCACCGCAGTTCACGGCAGCCATGCCCCGACACGGCGTACAGCACCACATCCCGACTCAGGGACCACCCCTCCACACCCGTGCTCGGCGGCTTCCTCCGGACAAGCTCCGACTGGCAAAGGAGGAGTTCAAGAGGATGGAGGAATTGGGGATCATCCGGCGGTCCGACAGCCCATGGGCCTCCCCCCTGCACATGGTGCCCAAAGCGACAGGGGGCTGGAGACTGTGCGGTGACTACCGCAGGCTGAATGAGGCTACCACACTGGACCGCTACCCTGTGCCGCACATTCAGGATTTTGTAGCAAACCTGCACGGCGCACGGATATTCTCCAAGGTAGACCTCATCCGCAGATACCATCAAATCCCGATGCATCCAGACGACGTCCCCAAAACGGCTCTCATCACCCCGTTCTGCCTTTTCGAGTTCCTCCGCATGCCGTTCGGCCTGAAGAATGCCGCACAGATGTTCCAGCGGTTAATGAACGCGGTGGGACGTGACCTGGACTTCGCATTCATCTATTTGGACGACATCCTCATAGCCAGCAGCAGTCGTCAGGAGCATCTGTCCCACCTCCATCAACTCTGTGCCCGACTGAGTAAATACGGTCTAACAATCAACCCGGCCAAATGCCAGTTCGGGCTCGACACCATTGACTTCCTGGGCCACAGGATTACCACAGACGGGGCAACCCCTCTGCCCGCTAAGGTAGATGCGGTCCGCCATTTCCCCCGACCCACCACGATCAAAGGCCTTCAGGAGTTCGTAGGTATGGTCAATTTCTACTACCGCTTCCTCCCTTCAGCTGCCCGAATCATGCGCCCCCTGTTCGCCCTGCTGTCGGGTCCGGGCAAGGACATTACCTGGGACGAGGAGTCCGCCGCCGCTTTCATTCAAACGAAGGAAGCCTTGGCGAACGCCGCGATGCTAGTGCACCCCAGAATGGACGTCCCTACCACCCTCACAGTGGACGCATCTAACACGGCAGTCGGTGGGGTACTGGAGCAACTCATCGCGAGTCGCTGGCAACCCCTGGCATTTTTCAGCAAACACCTGCGGCCACCCGAGCTCAAATACAGTCTTTCGACTGGGAACTGTTGGCGCTATACCTGGCGATCCAGCATTTCAGGTACTTCTTGGAAGGTAGGCCCTTCACCGCGTTCACGGACCACAAGCCGCTTACCTTTATGTTCACGAAGGTGTCCGATCCCTGGTCGTCCCGCCAGCAGCGCCATCTGTTCTACATCTCTGAATACACGACGGATGTCCGGCACATCTCGGGTAAGGACAATGTCATGGTGGACGCACTCTCTCGCCCTAACATTCATGCCCTTTCCCAAGGGGTAGACTTTGAGGCGCTGGCAGAGGCGCAGCAGGCAGACGAGGAGATCCCGAGTTACAGAACCGCAGTCTCCGGTTTGCAGCTCCAGGACCTCCCCGTAGGCCCAGGTGAGAGGACCCTACTCTGTGACGTTGCCACCGGCCAACTCCGTCCCGTCGTCCCGGCGACGCATTTTCGACTCCATTCACAACTTAGCGCACCCCTCCATCAGGACAACCGTCTGGATGGTCTCCAACAGGTTCATTTGGCACGGATTCTGCAAGCAGGTCAGTGAATGGGCCAAATCGTGCATGCACTGCCAGATGGCCAAGGTGCAGCGGCACACCAAAGCTCTGCCGCAGCAGTTCCACCCCGCCCACTGGCGTTTCGACCACATTCATGTGGATATCGTGGGCCCCCTGCCAGTGTTGCGAGGAGCGCGGCACCTTCTGACTATCGTGGACCAGTTCACAAGATGGCCAGAGGCGGTCGCACTCACCGACACCACCTCCGAATCTTGTGCCCGGGCACTGATTGCCACCTGGGTATCCCGCTTTGGTGTACCGGCCCACATTACCTCTGACAGAGGCGCCCAGTTCACCTCCAGCCTGTGGTCAGCTATGGCCAGCCTTTTGGGGACACAGCTGCACCACACAACTGCTTACCATCCACAGTCGAACGGCCTGGTGGAGCGTTTCCACCGTCACCTGAAGTCAGCTCTCATGGCCCGCCTCAAAGGGCCTAACTGGGTGGACGAGCTTCCCTGGGTCCTGCTCAGAATCCGCACGGCGCCCAAAGACGATCTGCACACCTCGTCGGCCGAGTTGGTGTACGACGCACCCCTGGTCGTCCCCGGGGAGTTCATACTAGCCCCAAGGGGGCACAACGAAGAACCCGCAGCAGTCCTGGGCAGACTACACAAGAGGCTCGGCAACCTGGCCCCCATACCCACTTCGCAGCATGGGCAGAACCCGACCTGCGTACCCAAAGACCTGCAGAACTGTAAGTTTGTGTTTGTACGAAGGGGTGGGCATCGGCCACCGCTGCAATGACCCTACGACGGACCGTTTATGGTGCTCAGGAACAACGGGTCCACGTTCGTGCTGGACGTTGGGGGGAGAGAGGAGGTTTTCACGGTGGACCGACTCAAACCGGCCCATGTGGATGTGGCGCAACCGGTTGAGTTTCTGGCACCGCGGCACAGAGGCAGACCTCCCAAACAAGGTCCGGCCCAGACTGTGGACATTGGGGGGTGTATCGCCGGTTCTGGGGGGGGTGGTTATGTGGCGACCCACTTCCTAGTGCACTCGAACCGGCTCACAAATAGCCAGCGCGCCGGCACAAAGGCCAGTCCCAAAAGGGCGCCAAGTCTGCTTCACCAACAAAGGGAAAGCCTGCGAGGGTTTGTGAGTACGTGCCCCTTACAGCATCCGCGCCTGGGGAGGGCGGGATGAGGGAGGCTTTAAAGCAAGGCTGTGAGGTTCAAATAAAATCTTCTTTAATTGTAGTTTACCAACTCCGTGTCGTTATTTTAGCACTGCGTGTAGCACACCGCTACAACATGGTAAATCATCAGGCTACACAGTCCTGTGTTGTTCTCATTATTATCAGATTTTTCTTCAACAGCATGCAGATCAGTATTCTTTTTAAAACTGTAACTTGAACTTTTAACCTTTACTCTTCCCTGAGATGTCCATTTATTTTTGTTTTCCTGACACGCTCTTTGTGTGAGTCCTACTTTGTTGCATTTCCTACAAGTTTTGCCTTTAAACCTGCATTGGTCTGGTGTTTATGAACCCCTGTCGCAACAGTAACACAATTTCTTTTCTTTTTCAATCTTTTTATTATTATTATTATTATTATTATTATTATTATCAACAAAATAAAATTGATACATAGATAATGGGATTACAAACATACACATTTCAACTGAACATGAAAGAATACATAAGCAATAGTTACAGTATAAATGAGTATTCCCAAATCATGGACGATACAAGTAACAAATAAACAAGGCAAACCTAGGTATATCATAATATATATTAAAAAAAACAGAAAAAAGAAAAAGAAAAAAAATTATGCAAAAAAACTAATCTAATAATCTAATAACTAATAAGGGAAAAAATGAAAAAAGAGAAAAAGAAAAAATGAAAAAAGGGCTATATATAATATCTCACAAAAATACAAAATCATCAGTGTCGTCAACTCCGATCCTCTCAACATATATAAAATTGAAACTGGAAAAACAAATAGGCTTGGAACAGGGTCATATTACATCATATGAAAATATTGAATAAATGGTCTCCATATCTTTTCAAATTTAATAGAAGTATCAAATACATCACTTCTAATTTTTTCTAAATTTAGACATAACATAGTTTGAGAAAACCAGTGAAATATGGTAGGAGGATTAATTTCTTTCCAATTCAACAAAATAGATCTTCTAGCCATTAATGTAAGAAATGCAATCATTCGACAAGCAGAAGAGGATAAATGGAGTGAGTCCATCATTGGTAAACCAAAAATTGCAGTAATAGGATGAGGTTGTAAATCAATGTTCAATACCGTAGAAATAATATCAAAAATGTCTTTCCAATATTTTTTCAAAAGCGGACATGACCAGAACATATGAGTTAAAGACGCTATCTCAGAATGACATCTGTCAAAAATAGGATTTATATAGGAATAAAAATGAGCCAATTTATCCTTGGACATATGAGCCCTATGCACAACCTTAAACTGTATTAATGAATGTTTAGCACATATAGATGATGTATTAACTAATTGAAGAATTTTATCCCAATTCTCAATAGGGATAGTAAGGTTAAGTTCTCTTTCCCAATCATTTTTAATCTTATAGAAGGGCTCTGAACGTATCTTCATAATTATATTGTAAAGTTTTGATATTAGCCCTTTCTGAGAAGGATTTAGTTCAAACAAATTCTCCAAAATACCTGAAGACACAAAATTTGGAAAAGTAGGAAGTACAGTGTTTAAGAAATTCCTATCTGTAAATATCTAAAAAAATGAAATCTAGACAAATTATATTTATTAGATAATTGTTCAAAAGACATAAAACAATTATCCAAAAATAAATCGGAAAATCGTAGTAATCCTTTAGTCTTCCAAGCTGAATAAGCTTGGTCTATAATAGAAGGATAAAAAAAGCAATTGGATACAATAGGAATATTTAAAACAAACTGAGTCAACCCAAAAAATTTCCGAAATTGAAACCATATACATAAAGTATGTTTAAATATCGGATTGTCAATTCGTTTTGGCAATTTAGAAAGAGCAAAGGGAAGAGAAGACCCTAAAATAGAACTCAATGAAAATCCTTGTACAGATTTAATTTCCAGGTACACCCAATGAGGGCTAAAAGATAAATCCCAATCCTTTAACCAACATATCAAATATCGGATATTAACTGCCCAATAATAAAATCTAAAATTAGGCAATGCCAATCCACCTTCCTTCCTTGCCTTCTGTAAATATTTTTTACCTAATCTAGGATTTTTATTCTGCCATATATATGAGGAAATTTTTGAATCAACATTAGCAAAAAAAGATTTTGGAATAAAAATTGGTACCGCTTGAAATATATATAAAAACTTGGGTAAAATAACCATCTTAATAGCATTAATCTGACCTATCAGAGATAAAGATACTGATGACCATTTAGTAAACAAACATCTAATCTGATCGATTAGGGGTAAAAAATTAACCTTAAATAAGTCCTTATAGTTTTTTGTGATTTTAATCCCTAAGTAAATAAAAGAGTCATTAACTAATTTCCATAAATTGGAACCTGTCTATTTAAAGGAAACAATTCACTCTTATTAAGATTTAATTTATACCCGGAAAAATTACTAAATTGAGCCAACAATGATATAACTGCGGGAATGGATTTCTCAGGATCAGAAATAAATAATAATAAATCATCTGCATATAATGATAGCTTATGTATATCCATCCCACGATTAATGCCAAAAATGTTCTGTGATTCTCTGATAGCAATTGCCAAGGGTTCTAAAGCAATATCAAATAATAATGGACTAAGAGGACAGCCTTGTCTAGTACCCCGAAATAAACGAAAAAAGGGAGATCTTTGATTGTTAGTAAACACCGAGGCTACTGGAGTATGATATATCAATTTAATCCAGGAAATGAATGTCGGACTAAAATTAAACTTCTCAAGCACAGTAAATAAGTATGGCCATTCAACTCTATCAAATGCTTTCTCCGCATCTAGTGAAATGACATATTCTGAAGTGCTATGTGAAGGAGTATAAACAATATTCAATAATCTCCTAACATTGAAAAAAGAATAGCGATCTTTAATAAAACCAGTTTGATCTTCCGAAATAATTTGGGGTAATACCTTCTCCAGCCTGGATGCCAGTAACTTGGAAAAAATCTTGGAATCTACATTCAATAAAGATATTGGTCTATAGGATGCAGTCAGTAGGGTCTTTATCTTTCTTCAATATTAAAGAAATGGAAGCTCTATAAAAAGGTTGTGGCAGATTACCCAATCTAATTGCTTCTTCAAAAACCCTGCATAACCAAGGAGAAAGAGTAGCGGAAAAACATTTTAAAAATTCTACTGTATACCCATCTGGACCTGCTGCTTTCCCAGAATTCATAGAGGAAATAGCCCCTTTAATTTCTTCATCCGTAGTAGGAGTTTCTAATATTGAAAGATCATCTGATGATAATTTTGGAAAATTCAATTTCCCAAGAAACTCACACATGGTATTATAATCATGAGGGAATTCGGAATGATACAGGGAGGTATAAAAATCTTGAAATGATTTGTTTATCTCATCATGGTTAACTGTCAGATCCCCATTCTGCTGACGAATCTTAATAATTTGGTGTTTAACAAAAGCATTCTTCAATTGACTAGCTAACAGTTTACCCGATTTATCACTATGTATATAAAAATCAGATCTGGTTTTCATTAATTGATTTTCAATCGAAGATGTAAGTAATAAACTATGTTCCGTTTGAAGTTCAACCCTTTGTTTGTAAAGCTTGTTACTAGGAGTAGTCGAATATTTCTTGTCAATCTCTTTAATTTTATCAACCAATAAAAGAGTTTCCTTCTTAATGCATTTTCTCAGACCAACGGAGTAGGAGATAATCTGTCCATGTATATATGCTTTAAAAGTGTCCCAAAGTGTTCCGCAAGAAATATCATCCATGGAATTAGTTGAAAAGAAGAAATCGATCTGTTCCTTCATAAATTTAATAAAATCTGGATCTTGCAATAAGGTAGAATCAAATCGCCATTGTCTAGCACTAGAAGCTGTATCTGTAAATTTAATAGAAAGTTTTAATGGAGCATGGTCAGAGATGGCTATAATATCATAATTACAACCAATTACCGATGGAATAAAACAAGAATCAATAAAAAAAATAATCAATTCTCAAGTAGGAATGATAAACATGTGAGAAAAATGAAAACTCTTTGTCCTTAGAATGCCGAAATCTCCAAATATCAAAAATTCCATTATCAGTCAAAAAAGAGCTAATATAAGTGGCCAACTTATGAGGTAAAGTCTGAGTAGATATAGATCTGTCCAACAAAGGATTTAAACAACAATTAAAGTCACCACCCATTATTAACTTATATTCATTTAGATTAGGTAGAGAAGTAAATAAGGACTTTAAAAAATCGGGATAATTCACATTTGGAGCATAAACATTAACCATAGCAACCTTTTTGTTAAAAAGTAAGCCAGTAATTAATAAAATTCTACCATTCGGATCCGAAAAGATATCGTGTTGGACAAATGCAATAGAGGAGTCAATAAAAATTGAAACTCCCTTTACTTTAGCATTCGAATTCAAATGGTACTGTTGATCCCTCCAAAACCTAAAAAAGTGATAATTGTCCTCTTTCCTCACATGAGTTTCTTGTACAAAAATAATATGTGCATTGAGTCTTTGGAATACTTTGAAAATCTTTTTCCATTTAATCGGATGGTTTAAGCCATTAGTATTCCAAGAGATAAAATTAATGGTCTGAGCCATATTTCTGAAATCAACCCTTTGGTATATAAAGGGTTAACCAAATTATGAACTCATGCACCCGGAAGAGGAACAAAAATAAGGGGCGGACCCAGAAGTGACGACATCGCGGACATTTTAGTAGTTTAAAATCAGCCCAAATGAAGAAACTAAAAAAAAACTGGTGTAAAGAACATAAGATTTAGAAAAAGACCATCCACCCCCCACCCAAGAGGAGAAAAGATCTCCCCAGCCAGGAGAAGGCTGGGAAAAAAGAGAAATGAAACTAAATCTACCCCCATATCAGCAGAAGGTAACTCCGTATATAAAGGATAAAAAAGATCCACCCAAACTCTAAAGAAATTAGTAATCACTATACTAAAACCAAACTTCTTAATATAATTGCTAATAAAAAAAACAAAAAGAATATAATCACTAGTAACTTATAAATTGGGTTAAAACCCAAACAAACCAAAAAAAATTTAAACTGTGATAAGAAATGCATTATAGGAAGAAGACGAGAGAAAAAAAATGGCAAAATCAAAAAAAAGCCAAAAATATTTTAGAGAAGAAACCGCCATCTTAGTAAAAAAAATTCACCTTCGAAGGATTAATAAAAATGACCAAAGCTAAAGTACAGTGATTGAAGTAAGTAAAATAAAAAGATTAGTACATCAAAAAAAAACTTTAACTAGAGTATAAAATATAGAGTAAACCTACACCAATAGCCAAAAACAAAATCTGGTTTTGGAAATAAAAACCATCTTGCATGATCAAAATCATTCATTTATTAGAGATGAGAATCCGTAGCAGTAGGGAATTTCTCATTCAAAAAGCTTCTCGCTTCAGATGTAGAAAGGAAAACACGCCGTGGTGCATTCGGAGGCGATATTCTGAGCTTCGCAGGGTATAAGAGCGCAGGTTTTAGATTTTTCTCATAACATTCGGACATCAGAGGTTTAAAAAGCCTTGCCTTCATTACTTCTGGACTAAAATCTTCCACTAATCGAAAATTGAATTCTTGAAATTTGACCATCCCTACACGCCGAGCCACACGAATAAGTTGCTCTTTAACATGCACATAATGAAATCGGACAATTACAACCGGTGGTTTAGCTGAAGCACTTGGTGATCGACGCATAATTCTGTGAGCACGATCGAGTAACGGAGGACTGTCTGGGAATACAGAAGGGAACGCATCCTTTAAAAGTTGAGCAAAGTACTTCGAGGGGTCCACCTTCCGGGAGACCAGGTTTGCGTAAGTTCTGTCTTCTGGACCGATTCTCAAAGTCGACACTCTTGGCTTTAAGTGTTTCCACCTGTTTAATCATCGAAAGTAATTTCTGCTCCAGTTTTTCGATTATCAAGTCTCGCTTCCGAGCATCCTCTTGCAAAGTTGCGATTAGAACTTGCTGCTGGTTAACTACTGAATCCATCTTATCCATATAATCTTGAAAAGCCTTTATATCTTGGTTGAAAATTTGTCGTTGTTCTTCAAATTTTTCATTTAAAACCTCCAATAACATTTCATAAGTCAATTCAGTGCATTTAGGATCGGTCTTTTTCTTCTTCCCGTTCCCGTTAGAATCTTTCCCAGGTTCTCGCCCTTTAGATCTAAGAGCCATTTCTGTATTCATTTCTTCAAAATTCACAATAAACTCTTAAAGATAAGTCCAAAAAAGTAGCAAGAATCTTTTGGTGTAGGTAAAAATAAGTTAAATAAGGGTGATCATAGGTTAAAAAAAGTAAAGGTTATGGAGCGAATCTGAAACAATGCTCACTCCATGAGCGTCTCCTGCTGACCTCGCAACAGTAACACAATTTGTTCAGTCGGGCCGGCTTCTGTTTGGATGTTGCAATTTTGTTTACAGTCACTTACATTCCTGACTGCAACTCAATTGTGTCTCTGCCTGTGGTTTCCATTGAAACAGATATATCCCAGTCATTTTGAATGCTTTCTTTTAAGATTCCACAAACTACATGATCTCTCAATGCAGCTTTAAGCCCATTACCAAACTGACAATGCTCAGACAATCTCTTCAATTCAGTCATGTACACTGAAATGGTTCCCCTTTTTGATTCCGCTAATGAAACCTGCAGCATTCTGCGGTCAACAATGGCTTCAATTCTAAGTGTTCCTGCATTACTTTTACAATAGAAGCAAAACTTGTTTCTTACGGTTTGGTTGGAGCTGTCAAAGTTTGAAGCAAACTGTATGCCTTTAAACCCAATGCACTTTTCAAAATTGACAGTCCCTTCTGTTTGGTTATTTCATTTTCTTCAAAATACTATTCCAATAGCTCAATATACATGACCCATTTACCCGTAGTGTTATCACACTTGTCAATCTTCCCAATGTAGCCAGCCATTCCTGATTTTTTTTAATGATTACTAACACCTTTTATGAACCCTGAATTCTTCTATTTGCTGCCTTTTTTTAAAAACTTGATCGTATCTTCCCTTTTGCTTTCCCTTGCTGCTTTGCTTTAGCACTCCTCACTGCATTTTTTTTTAGTTCAAACACCCTGCTGCACTTACACAGGTCGGTAGTCGTCTCTGGTTCATTTTAAAAATACCTCATCACCAATGTTGTGTTTTGGAACTTCAAAACATTACGAAGGTATGGGAGTCTGAAAACACAGGTGCAGTTTTGTCTTTTAAGCTAGGTGCACACATATCACATGATGGTGTGTGACGTATGCAATTCACATACTTATACATATAACCCATAAATAATTATTTAAATGAACAAGAAAACTTAATCAAGCAATATATATATAGACAAATTATTCAAATATTACTTAAATATTCAATGCACAACACAATTTCAAATACCCCTTGAAGGGGAAGATAACTGGCCTGATAATTGCTAGCTATGTGTTAGACAGCTCTATGTGTGTTCAATTCATCATATTGACCCATGTCAGACTAGACTCAATATGCAGAGATGTGAAGGCCTGATCACCAATGATTAGTTTTAGAGACTTCTGAGAACTTTCATAAACATCAATGGAATTTTCTAAGAGCCTTTGGATAAGATACATAGAGGATTGGAAGGAATTCAATGAGTTTGCATTTATCACATCATGAGTGGCTGAAAAATTTAGGAAGGGAAAGCACGTAGGTGAAGGAGGGCTGGTATCTGGCAGAGGGACAGCTTTTGTGAGGACGAGGTCGGGTGGGACAGTCTATGCGAAGGTGAGGGTGGGGGAAAGGCTGGTATCAGGAAATGGGAGAGGAAGCATGAGGGTGGGGGCTGGTATCTGGATGGGACAGTCTATGTGCGGGCTAGTGTCGTATCTGGGAGTGAGTGGGCTGTGTGGGGGTGAGCGTGGGTCTGGTATCTGGGAATGGAACGTTCTGTGCATGTGAGAGTGGATCTGGTAGTGGGATAGGCAGTGTGGAGTTGATATTTAGGAGTGGATGGGCTGTGAATGGAGACAGGGGATTTGTTTCCTAGGAGTAGGTTATGAAGTGTTAGCATAGAATAGGCAGTCTCTGTTTTTCACCTCCAGCTATGACTTCTCTATTTACAGATGAATTTGAGGAATGTTCCTCCAACCCTTGTAAAAATGGAGGTACCTGCGTGAAGGGAATAAACTCGTATATGTGCGACTGTGAAAAGGGATTCAAGGGGAAAAACTGTGAATTGTGTAAGAAAAGGCTAAAATCCATTAAATTCTATGTGTACCTTGTCTGAGGATAAGATCTAACTGGCACCAATTGGAAACTTGCAAGCACATGTTTTGTAACAGGTAGACTCATAATTGAGAGCTCGATTTATAAAAGCTGGGATTAATCTTTGCCTGTCATGGACCTTCAGTGAAGTCCTTCAGATTTTTATGATAATAATGTAATGTGAAAAGTGGGACGGACCTTTGGGTCTGGGATGAGTGTAAACTGTAATAGAATGCTTTTTAATACGGTGCTGTGTTGTTAAATCTTCTTTGATTTTCCTTTCAGTATGCAAGAAACTGCCACACCCTTGCACACGCCTATACTCTGAAACAAAATCTGTTCCAGTGTGGGAGGACAGTGTTTTCCAATTTACGTAAGTTTCAGCTTACTTATGATTATCGTTTTGTGAATCCATGTGTTTATGGATTAAAGCTACAATGGACGTTTGAATAATCCTGAGGTTCATTTAAGAAATTGAATGCTTAATGCAAATAGAGTCAGTAAATACATATTTCTGTCTGGTGATAGAGTGTGAAATTGCAAAGGTCTCAATGCACGTACAGAAAGTTCTTCTCAGGGTTATACAGCATGAAATCAGGCTCCTTGGGGGTTGTCTATGATGACCGCAATGTCTATCTGAGTTGGTCCCGTATGCCTGCTAACCTTTCTTATCCATGCATCTGCCATTTCTATTAATGTACTGAATAATTTAGACATGGTATTGAAGGTTTTTCTAATCAAAACAAACTAGATGAAAGGGAAATGAGAGGGAAAAAGTAAAAGGATGTGGAAAGACTGGAGAGGCATTGGTGAAGCTTAATGAAACTTTTGTGAGGATATACAGTATGTAATAGGCCAGATAAGAGTGAAACAGTGAAAGTTGTATTGTTATAGTTTTTCAGAAGTTATTTGATGAAGAGGTTACTGTACAAATTAAGGATTAGAAGTAACATATTAGCAAAACTGAATATTGAGTTTAAGGATAGAACTCAGAGTTTAGGAATAAATGGGGCATTTTTAGACTGACAGTCTTACCAATGGGGTGCCACCAGGAACAATACTGGACCCTCAGATCTTCAACACTTAAATTAATCATTTAAATAGGATGGAACATTTCCATTATAAGAAGAGACCTGCTAGACTGGGTCTGTTTTCCTTGGAGCAGAGGACCTGTAGAGAGGTAGGTTGGACGATGTGTGGGGGGGACCTAATAGAAATATACAAAATTATGAAGAACATATAGGGTGGGCAGTGAGAACTTTTCCCCATAACAAAGATGACCTAAACAAGAATGCATAGTTTTAGATAGGATGTAAAGAGGATGAAGGATTTTTTTTACCCAGAGGCTGGTTGCAATTGGAAATATACCACTTAAGGTTAAGTAGTTTCACAACATTTAAGAAGCAATTGACAAATAATTGACTCTCCAAAATATAAAATGCTGTGGGCCAAATGCTGGTAAGATGGAATCGATACTTCGTGGTTGGCATGGACAAACAGGCCAGTTCCTGTGCTTGGTGGCTCTATGAAGAGAAAGATGTGGTGTATCTAAGTTTCTAAGAACTGGATAGAGCAGTGAGCCTTGAGGAGTTCAAAACTAATCAGCATATGTTCTGGGTAAGTGAGTGGGAAAGAAGGTGGAAGATGGGAAGTATAAATGTGGTAAATCTTTGATATGTAATTTGTTGGGAGAATGAAAGCAGCCAAAACTTTCGAAATTATCTGGGAGATTGGACTACTTCATTGCAAAATAACTGGAGCATAAAAGTTGGGAACTGTGGCCAAGGTAGTATTGATCTTGGTGGAAACTTATTTGTGATGGAGTCAGGAGAGTGTAGATTCACTGGACTGATTTCAGCGATGAGATCTTTCTATGAAAAAGGACTGAGACAGACTAGCCTAAACTTACTGGAGTTCAGAAGTGTAGGGGTCATTACACTTCTCCTTCTGCTGGATAAGGGACTAGTCGATTAGAAATGAAATGAGGAGAAATTTTCTTATGTAGAAGTTTTAAGTTTTCAAAGGACTATAAATGTTCCTTCACTGAGTTGATTCAAGGCTAAGATTGATAGATATTTAATCTCTAAGGGAACCTGGTAATAATGATTGGTTGACTTGAAATATATTCTTCTTAATCAATAATGGTGTAGATTAAGGGTAGGCACAAGATACTGCAAATGCTGGGATTTGAAGCAGGGAAGAATTGCTAGAGGAATTCAACAGGTTAGGCAACATCTGTGGAATAAACAGATAGTTGATTATTTGAGTTGAGACCCTGCATCAGGATTCCAAGGAGATTATGAAATTTATTTCTACTGTTGTGTGTATTTTATGGATCACAGTTGGGGTTTTTGATTGTTATACAATCTCCATCTTCAGAAGTTCTAACGTTTCACTTCTGTTTTTAAGGTATAGGAGAATTTATAAAGTTCACCAGGATACCTGCTACAAAGAAGTTTGTGAGCCTCTAATACACAGAACACCCAGTGAGTATTCATGCTCACGGCACAGCAGCCCACATATTGGAAAGGGGGGATTTAAGTTGCCCATGCATTCAGTTCAGTGGAAGTTATTTGGTATTGAATAATGAATGGCTTTAAGAACTGTACATGTTGTATGTTATAGTTACAAGATAAGGGACTGGTCATGCAAAACAGAGGTGCAAAGGAAATGCAGAGAAAGTGGTGAATCTCTGGAACACTCCTCCCCAGAGTCTTGTAAAGGCCAGATCCTTTCATGTATTTGAGGTATTTGAAACGTCAAGGAATTGAGGGTTATGGAGAACTGGCACAGAAGAGGAGTTGAGGCTGGGGAAGATCAGCCATGATGATATTGAATGGGAGGACTTACTCCTCTCTTATTTTCTTGTGCTGGGTGTTTGTTAGTGAGGGAATATGAGGTTTAGTCTTTCTGCACAATCAGATTTGCATGTCGAGAAATGGCATGGTGAATCTCACCATGTCTTGAACAGTACTATAAATCTTCTGAAAAGCTCATGATCGATGGTGATTTCTGCTTGGTTAGGTTTTGCCTACATGGCAGAGAAGCTGATTGTACAGAAAAGACACATATTAAAACTATACAAATGCAAAGCAAAACTCTTATTTCTGATTGGATTCTTATTCAGAAAGTTGGTAAGACAGAGCCAAAATCAGTCATGTGACAAATTGGACTTCAAACGAAGTTCTTTTACAGACTCAGATAAGAATATCAAGTTAACCTAATCACAGGACAAATTAACCTACCCGGTACGTCTTTGGACTGTGGGAGGAAACTGGAGCACCGGGGAAACCCACACATTCTATGGAGAGGATGAATAGGGGCTCCCCATAGAACAGCTCCAGAATTCAACACTGAACCACAGAACGCCCCAAGCTGTAATAACATCGCACTAACCACTATGCTACTGTGCCACCCATTATCTGTCTAATAGTTAACTAAAATAACATTTTACTCTTCTCCAGGAAACAGAAGGTTATTCAGACATTAACTAATTACTGGTAAGTATGCCTTCTGGATTTCATTTACTGATCCATCTTCCCTTTGATATGTTTATATTTGTGCATCAGAGTGTATGTATGATGGACATGCATGTTCTATCAGATGTAGTGCACTTATGTACATCACCTTTGAGTGTGTGTTACATCACTTATAATGTACACTCGTTTTATACTCTGCGTTATAAAGCTACATGTATTTTGTTCTAAAAAAATTAAAAGATTAAAAAAATTATCTTAGGTTACAAAAAACAAATGAGATATTGTATGTAAGTTTAACATCAGTATATTTTCATGTATAATTTCATATCAATATATACATGTTATATTGTGTATATGTATAATTTTCCAATATGATCTGAATAATTATAAAACTGGACAATCTAATATATGTGAGATCAGTCTTTCTCCTATCTGTGCTACTGTCTGAAAAATCTCACCCAGAATGTTTTGGCCTTCTGTTCCTGTCATATTGTCAGTACCTCCAGTTGAACTCTGGCTTTTTGTGTGTTTCCCCCGAGCTGTCAGTCTGTGGTTTTGTATTGCTGTGTGCTCCTGTCCCCACTCCTGCTCTACTCCGGCTCCTGTATCACTGAGTACTCAGTCTCTCATTATTACCTGTATTCCTGCCACCTGTGTCTCATTGTGCTCCACCTATCATCTGCCTCTCTGTTTATTGCTCAGTGTATTTCAGTCCTGTGTTTTCAGATTGTGCCAGTGAATTTTCCTGAGCCTTTCCAGCATTCGAATCTGTACTCTGTCCATCTGAATATTGACTCTGCCTGTTTCCCGATTCTGGTTTTTGGATTTCTCTGGATGTTTTGATCTCTGCCTGAACTTTGACACCAACTTGGTTTGCACCTTGGGATTTGTTACTCAATTAGTATCACTGTGTGCACAGTACTGGGTCTGCAATTGGATCCCTGTTCCAGCATCCTGGCACATATTTTGTTAAGTCTAGGAAACAAGTTATTGTTAGGTCTTGATTGTAATCTGGCCAATTCAATAAATAGTGCAAAAAGAGAGAGATAAAAAAAGTAGTGAGGAGGTATTCATGGGTTCAATGTCCATTCAGCAATTGGATATCAGAGGGGAAGAAGCTGTTCTTGAATCGCTGAGTGTGTGCCTTCAGGCTCCTTCCAGATGATAACAATGAGAAGAGGGCATGTCCTGGGTGATGGGGGCTCTTAATGATGGATGCCCCCTTTTTGATGCATGGCTCCTTGAAGACGTCTGGATGCCGTGAAGGCGAGTACCCATGATTGAGCTGATTGAGTTTACAACATTCCGCAGCTTCTTTTGATCTTGTGATGTGGTCCCCCATACTAGATGATGATGCAGCCAGTTAGAACGCTCTCCACGGTACATCTGTAGAAATTAGCGAATGTTTTTGGTGACATACCAAATCGCCTCAAACTCATAATGTAATATATCCACTGTCATGCCTTCTTTATAGCTGCATTGATATGTTGGCCCAGGATAGATGCTCAGAGATATTGACACCCTGGAACATGAAATTGCTCACTCTTTCCACTTCTGATCACTCTGAGGACTGGTCTGTGTTCCCACATCTTACCCTTTTTGAAGTCCACAATAAATTCTTTGGTCTTCCTGACGTTGAGTGCAAGATTGTTGCTGCGACACCACGCAACCAGCTGACCTATCTCACTCCTGTATGCCTTCCTGACACCATCTGAAATTCTGCCAACAATTGCTGGCAAATTTATGGATGGCATTTGAGCTGTGCTTAGCCGCAAAGTCATGCGTGTAGAGAGATTAGAGAAGTGTGCTAAGCTCACCCATCCTTAAAGTGTGCCGGCATTGATTATTTGAGAGGTGGAGATGGTATATACGACCCGCACAGGCGGTGGTTTCTGGTGAGGAAGTTGAGGATCCAGTTGCAGACGGAGGTACAGAGGCCCAGGCTTTGGAGCTTCACTCCAGAAATGTGCCCAAACAATTAGCAGCATGAGTGACACCTACACACTTGACACAAATCCTGCATCATCTACACATTACATGCCCTGTGCAACACTCCCTTCAAAATGTTTCCAGATGTTTGGTCCTTCACAGCCTTGTGAGACAACGGTGCTTTCATTGTACTTTGCTGGAATGTGATCCCTTTGTGATTAATCCTTTACTTCCTTTGAACTAACCCTTCGCGTTTCTTAACAATCTCATCAATTTTCCACCGCACCCCAGCCATCACCACTACAACCACCCTGATGGGCCCAAGCATTGCCCCTGTCCTGTCAATTACCTGCCTCCCCAACGCCTCTGGTCTCTAGTGGCACCCCTGTTTCTCCCAGACGTACCACCACCAGGACCCCCGGGACCTTCCCTCACTCCTCAGGAAGTTACAGTAAGAGCAGTTGCCATGGAATTGTGTGCTACCAGGATTTCTACCACTGCCACATTGCCTTTCATCCTGCTCCACAGCTTCAGTGCCACATTCTGTTCAGATATACAACCAGTACCCCTCAATCATTTGAGGTTATTTTGATTTCTTCCTCGCTGTTTGGATACTTATTACTTGTATGCTTGTGTCATGGAATCATATGGCAAGGAAACTAAATCCATGGTAACCATCAACTAGTCCGGACATAATCCCATTTTATTTTCCCCACATTCCAGCAATTCCACCCATATTCTACCATTTACTGCAGTCAGTTTGCTGTGAGCAATGAACCTGCCAGTATGTTTGAAACACCTAGCACACTGAGAGATAGGAGAATATGCAAGCTC
Organism: Hemitrygon akajei; assembly: GCF_048418815.1. Classification (NCBI taxonomy): domain Eukaryota; kingdom Metazoa; phylum Chordata; class Chondrichthyes; order Myliobatiformes; family Dasyatidae; genus Hemitrygon; species Hemitrygon akajei. Next base: position 118,466,852 of record NC_133126.1, on the reverse strand, counting down.
TACACCGACAGCACTGGAGTTAGGTTTAAATTTGTGTTGCTTTAATACAACAGCTCTTCTACTTGTACTACTGTGCCACCCCATTGAGTGTAAGTGTCTACGCTGCATCCACAAAAAACTCTCTTTTCTGCCATGGAGTGTTTGGAAGAGTCTCAGTTGATTCTCTCAAACAATCTTGGATAAAGCACAATATAGCACATATCCACTGAAAGCTGTTTCCTTTCTTGCCTCTAACTTCTAACTCTCTTCTCATCAGTGTCCTTCTGCATCAGTTTTGTGGTGTATTTTCTCCTTTCTGCTACAGTTGTAGGTATTCTTAACCTACACTGGATTTAAACACAAAACTGGTCATATTGTCTCTAATGCATACTAATTCTTCCTCATTATCCTCCACACTTTTCATTCACCTCTGATCTCGTGGAGATATAACTCATAATTCACAAAGTGTTCATTATCAATTCACTCTACTTTTCCTTTTCTAAACTTTTCATTCATAGTGCATTGGTCTGGTGATCCTTGCATCTAATGCCATTGCTTCTCCTTGGAAGATGTTAGGGAGATAGGGAGATCTCGAAGCGAGAGTCATCGCCGTCATTCACAGTGAGATATTCTTTCTCATTTTAGGATCTACTAGCTGATGTGTGGAAGGAGAACACAAGTCCGAAGACATCGGAAGGATGGTGCTAGTTAATCCACCACAAGTTAACGCATTGTAAAGACGGGGCCACCCATTGGAGAGTCAGCCACGATGTCCTAGTGTTGCTTTGTTCATTTTGAGGGAGTCAAAGTCCAAAAAGCTAGGACAGTTGAAATCTGATCAACACATAATTTACTGAAGAAGAATGCGTGTGTGGAAGGAAGGGAGGAGAGAGCAGACGCACACAACTCTTACATGTCCTTCTGTTCAAGCAGAGAGGGGTGAATGAGTGAGTGAATTAATGCTTGTAGTACAAGGGTGCCCATGAGTATGAATGTGCCTGTGTATAAACAACTGTCTGTCTGCAGTGTATAAATTCTTCAAGCTGGGAGACAAGATTGCCGGGAATTTGAATTGCATTGTCCTGACGATAGCATTGTGCAGACTTCAATCAGATAAGTGTGGCTCCAACATATTGTGTAGAGTACAGAGTCCCCTAGACTGCCTGAAAGCGTGCTTAAACCCTACCTCTCATGCTATACCATTGTGGCTTTTCCATTTGTGTTACGCTTGTGCTAGTTAGTAATTAAAATATTACAACAGTTCTTTGGCATGCACTTATCACTTATTTACTGACATCAGGATTGAAATTGCCTATACTGACACCATCAAAGATTCACAGGATCTGGTAAAGCCAACTTATAGACACTTCTCCCTTAGAAGGTACTACTAAGGGGAAACCTGTGTACCGTGGTCCTATGCCTGACAGTACAGCATGCATCAAAGTTGTTTTTTATTCTATTGGAGAAAAATTTTACTGTTGAGCCATAGATGTTAACATCATAGGAACTGTCCATTTAGTCCACTGTAGTTCTGTTTTCTCTGTCAAGGCCATACAGAAGTAACTCACTGCAAACCTGTCTCTTCACATAACCCCTTATTGTTGCTTGTTCCTTCTTCAGACTCTCCCTAGGTCAATATATTCCATACTCTCAAATGTTTTCTGCATAACAAAGTTTCATGACTTCCCTCCTCCTTCAATGAAGTAACAACATTAAGTTGGTCTCTTGATAGGGACTCCACACTCGAACAAAGTGTTTCCACACTCACTGCCATTCAGTACATTGAAAGCTTCAATCAAACCTCATCTGAAGAAATAGACTTGTTCCTGTTCATGTGAGTGGGTTTGAACAATTGAAAGATTCTAATCTGTCCAGTACCACATGAAGAGGCCAGGCCTTCTTGGAGCAAGAGCTGCCATATTGACATTTTTTAATGGCAGTTCATCCTTGCCAGCACGTATGATCAATCCTTGAAATGTGACACCTTCTTACAGCAAACACATCATCAGGCTTTCTATCATTGGAATTTCTTTATTTACTCCTTAGATTCTAGAGACATTAATTCTCATTAGATTGTGGTAAATATGTGCTGTTTTCTTTCAGTTGGAAATAGTGAAATTATCTCTTTGCTATTGATTCCTCCATTAAAGATAACACAGTAGATCTCTGAGCTTAATAGCATGAAACATTATGATCAAATATCTCTTCAAATTTCATTGGAGGATTCAGGTGCTTCCTGGGCCATTGGAGTCCAGTGTGATTTGAAGCAAACAGGTTATTTTGTAGGAATGAGGGAACAAATTTTCAACTTGGTGTCCAATTTTTATAGAAACTACAAATTCCATTCCTGTTAGTTTCAAATAATTTTGACTTTATAGTATTTTGATATTGAAGAACACTGTAGCAAGATGGTATTTGTGCTTTTACCTCTATTTTCTCATTTTCACCTTCCTTTCCTTCCACCAACACATCCAACATGCATACCTAGAATTCACTAAAGCACTGCATCACAGTTTTGAATCATTTCATTTCAACATAAAGATAATAAAATTAATTGGCACATCTATATTTGGAAATGCTTGGCTCCATAAATTGAATTGTGCCAATATTAATCTAACGAAAAGTGAGCTGGATTTCCTTAAATAGGAATTCCACAATCTCATTGTCAGCTTATTTGCAAATCTGTTAGAGGAATGGTTGTTGTGAGACTGGCGTAAATTGAATCTGCTTGAAATTAAATGAGACTCCTCCAAAAATAAGTTTTGGTCAGAAATTTCTGGAAAATGCTGGAGAGGCCACAGAAAATACGCTTCTGCCAATCATGAAGAATCAGTAAATTCTGGGTGAAATAAGGAATTGGCCCAGAAAGGAGCTGAGGCCTGGGCCAGATTAGCCATGGCTATAGTGAATGGTGGGGCAGGTCAGAGTGGCCTGGTGGCCTGTTCCTGCTGCTTGTGTTCTTGTGTGCCAGCTAACTTGAATGGATGCATCACTGCTTGTTGTCTTGACTTTGCAAGGACATTTGACACAGGACTGCCTGCTCTAAGCATTTACCAGACAAAACGGGAAGGTGTAAAGAACAGGAAGAAGATTCAGTGGTTTTGCGATGTGACTTGTGAAGCAGTGTTGTTGAAACAGATCCAAGCAGATGCACAGGCAGGTGGCTATAATGCAAGTTCAAGGAAACTGCTGGACACGCTAACAATGGGAAGGGAGTTAGGACTGCACAAAGAATCAATTCAGGCAATTTTCACAAGGCATCCTTGAAAAACTTGCCTCATGGATTTGTAAGAACCTGAGAGAAATTCCTTCTTGTATCTATCAAGCCATACAGCATGTAAATCATTCCTTCAGCCCAATAATCTATGGCAACCATCAACCAGTCATTTTACATTACTCCTACCCTAAACCACTTTATCACAATAAAGAGAAAATCTGCAGATGTTCAAAATCCAAGCACTTGCCCCCTTTATTCTATCTACATTCCCACCAAGTCATCCAAATCTTTGCCACATACCTATATTGTATGGAGAATTTACACTGGTCAATTAACACACAAACCTTCGCGGATTTGAAACGTGGGAGGAAATTCTAGCACCGGTATCGAACTCACATGGTCACAGGGAAAACTTGCAAGCCCCAGGCAGAGAGCACAAGAATTCAGGACCACACACAGCTCCCTGAAGCTACAATACAGTGGCTCTACCAGTGTATGACTGCGCTGCTGTATCTTTGAAGAAACTAATGCAAGGTACAACCACTTCATTGGAAGCTGCTGCAAATCCTTACCAAGGAACAAAGAAGGATGAGGTTCCATTGCTTCCATGGAAACACAGACTGTGTCTGGCTGCAGAGGTGAAGTGAATTGATATCACTCTGTCCACTGTACATGAAGGTGACCCTGATGTATGCATCAGACTTCAATTACTACCATTAAACAAACTACCATCAGTATATGTAGACCAACATGGGTGTCAGTTGCTCTTCCTGTTACTGTCATTTTACAGTACGACTTTAGGTGTTTCTTTAAAAAACACAAAATGCTGGCAGAACTCAGCAGGCCAGACAGCATCTATGGGAGGAGGTAATAACGACTTTTCGGGACAAAACCCTTCATCAGGAGTTTCTTCCAGGTGTTTCTTTATTTACTCTTTCTCAGGGCATCATATAGGCAGCAAGCCCAGAGATACAGTGATCAAGACTTTGCCAGCAGCCTGCTCAGAAAGCAGAGTCTCCTCGCTTCTAATCAATTAAACCTTGCACTCATGCGAGGCAGGAGCAGCCAATATCCCTGACTCTTCAGCTGAACCTCAGAGTAGCTGGGTGGAAAAATAGGTCTGACTATTCTCATTAGACATGCTCACAAGCTGTAGTTTGTTATTCTTTGTTACTCTTTGTGGAAAGATTTTAGGCAGATAACTATTCATAAATAGCACTTGTGATTATACTTTTCCTCATTTGAAGAAGTATTTCTGTGTGTGTGTGTGTGACAAGAGGAAGATGGAGGAATTAAACATTACTTGCCTACAAGCAATGAGTGCACAATGTCAGGATTCCACATAAGTATGTGCCATTCACTGCAAGCTATGTAGTACTGGTGGTCTGGATGGCCAATTCTGCATCACTTTGCATTCTCTCATTCTCTGATGCTTCTCCCCACCATTCAGTGAGCTCGCTTCTCATCATTTGCTTTGTGTACATCCAGAACGTGTCCGTGAACTTTTCAACAATTAGAATCTCCACAGATTATTCTTCACAAACACGTGAAGATCTGCAGATGCTGGAAGTCCAAAGTGACACAGACAAAATGCTGGAGGAACTCAGCAGGCAAGGCAGCATTTATGGAAATGAATAGACTGTGAATGTTTTAGGCTAAGACCCTTCATCGGGTCCTGATGAAGGGTCTCGGCCTGAAACGTCGATTGTTTACTCTTCCATAGATGCTGCCTGGCCTGCTGAGTTCCTCCAGCATTTTGTCTGTGTTGCTACAGATTATTTTTTATCTTGTCTTCATTTCAAGATCTGGATATAAATATTTGGCAAAATTAACTACAGCCAAATTTTCTCTTCTCCCCTTCCCCTAGTTTGAGACTTTAGTGTGTGTCGTTGTCGTCATTGACAGGCCATATCCAGCAAGGTCTGGGAGGTGCATGGACATGAGTGCAAGGGTTAATGCTGCATTTTTGGTGTGAATGTCAATTAAAGTGCTGAAGTTGACTACGAAGCTAGGGTTATTTTATCTCCACGTGAAACATTTAGAAAACATGAGTAAGCTGATTTTGTTACTTGATTTACTTTGTGAACAGTGTAATCCAATGCTCTTATCAACAAAATCTATCTGGGCTTGTTTTGGGTAACATTGGCACCATATTAGCTCTCTTCCCAGTTTGTCAGCATCTAGACCATTTAATGGTCAGCCCCATTAATGGCCATACCATGAGTTGTACCCAGGGTATAAACAGATCCTAACAGGCTGGTCTCTAGATTGATCCTGGATGGCAAGGAACCTCCAACAGTTCAATTTTGGATCCACCATCTTTTGTCCTGCCTATCCCCAGATTCAAAGTAGTTCATCACTGTAGCCCATGTACTAACATTGTCCCGGGAATCCAAATCAATCTTGTCTGGAGATCTTGGACTATGGGTTGGACCCATACTGCACAAGCACACTTATTCTTTTAGTTGTAAATGATTTCTAGCCTCTGTTTACAATTTTAAGTGGCCTGATTTCACACTCCTGGTAAAACTTGTCTTTCCCTTTGGAAATCGATTCCATCACTCCATCCTCACCCTCTTGTCATTTTGTCGAGAAAATGCATCATTATCTTTTGTTGCTGCCATTTCTTTTTTTTAAATCTGTGAAGTGCCTTTCTTTGTTCAATATTAAATATTGTGGTTGTTGCATTGTAGTTCAGCTGTACTGAATAGTTTAATTGAAAATAAAGCCATTGTATGATTAACCAAATAGGAATGTAACACTTGTTTTTTTGTTTTTATTAATTTTACATTACTGGAGGAATTATGGGGATGGGGTAAGAAGGGGAGGAGGGGCATTAACGGTAGTTAGAGAAGTCAATGTTCATGCCATCAGGTTGGAGGCTACCCAGACGGTATATAAGGTGTTGTTCTTCCAACCTGAGTGTGGATTCATCTTGACAGTAGAGGAGGCATTGGATAGACATATCAGAATGGGAATGGGATGTGGAATTAAAATGTGTGGCCACAGGGAGATCCTACTTTCTCTGGCGGACCGAGCATAGGTGTTCATCGAAATGGTCTCCCAGTCTGTGTCGGGTCTCACCAATATATAAAAGGCCACACTGGGAGCACCGTACGCAGTATACCATACCAGCCGACTCACAGGTGAAGTGTCACCTCACCTGGAAGGACTGTCTGGGGCCCTGAATGGTGGTGAGGGAGGAAGTGTAAGGGCAGGTGAAGAACTTGTTCTGCTTACAAGGATAAGTGCCAGGAGGGAGATCGGTGGGAAGGGATGGGGGGGATGAGTGGACAAGGGAGTCACGTAGGGAGCGATCCCTGCGGAAAGCAGAAAGAGGAAGGGAGGGAAAGGTGCTTGGTAGTGGGATCCCGTTGGAAGTGGCGGAAGATACGGAGAATTATATGTTGGACCTGGAGGCTGATGGGGTGGTAGGTGAGGACAAGGGGAACCCTATCCTGAGTGGGGTGGCAGGCAGATGGGGTGAGGGCAGATGTACAGGAAATGGGAGAGATGCGTTTGAGAGCAGAGTTGATGGTGGAAGAAGGGAAGCCTCTTTGTTTAAAAAAGGAAGACATCTCCTTCGTCCTAGAATGAAAAGCCTCATCCTGAGAGCAGATGCGGCAGAGATGGAGGAATTGCGAGAAGGGGATAGCATTTTTGCAAGAGACAGGGTGGGAAGAGAAATAGTCCAGGTAGCTGTGAGAGTCTGTAGGCTTATAGTAGATATCAGTAGATAAGCTGTCTCCACAGATGGAGACAGAAAGATCAAGAAAGGGGAGGGAGGTGTCAGAAATGGACCGGGTAAATTTGAGGGCAGGGTGAAAGTTGGAGGCAAAGTTAATGAAGTCAACGAGCTCAGCATGCATGCAGGAGGCAGCGCCAATGCAGTCGTCGATGTAGCGAAGGAAAAGAGGGGGATGGATACCCGTATAGACTTGGAACATGGACTGTTCCACAAAGCCAACAAAAACACAGGCATAACTGGGACCCATGCAGGTGCCCATGGCTACACCTTTGGTTTGGAGGAAGTGGGAGGAGCCAAAGGAGAAATTATTGAGAGTAAGATCTAATTCCGCTAGATGGAGGAGAGTGGTGGTAGAGGGGAATTGGTTAGGTCTGGAATCCAAAAAGTCTGGACTTCTCTACCATCCCTCTGTCTGTTCTCCATCTCCCTCTGGTGCTCTCCTCCCCCTTTCTTTCTCCCTGGGCCTCCCATCCCATGATCCTTTCCCTTCTCCATCTCTGTATCCCTTTTCCCAATCACCTTTCCAGCTCTTAGCTTCATCCCACCCCTTCCGGTCTTCTCCTATCATTTTGCATTTCCCTCTTTCCCCACTACTTTCAAATCTCTTAGTATCTCTCCTTACAGTTAGTCCTGACGAAGGGTCTCGGCCTGAAACATCGACAGTGCTTCTCCCTATAGATGCTGCCTGGCTTGCTGTGTTCCACCAGCATTTTGTGTGTGTTGTACATTAATTGCTGTGTTACAGCTCTGGTTAAACACAAAGTAAATCTTCTTCCACCCTGCTGTATCAGACTCTCTTTGGTCAGGTGTAGAACAGAGACACAAGAGACTGCAGAAACCAATGAAGAGGCAGACTGCAGATCCAATCTAGATCATCATTCACCATTTTCCTCCATAGATGCTGCCTCGCCCGTTGAGTTCTTCCGGTGTTTTGTATGTTGCTTCAGATACTGAACAGGATCATACAGCATAGAACATTATAGCACAGTACTGACCCTTTGGTCCACAATGTTGCGTTGACCTTTTAATCTACTATCAATCTAATATCCTTCCCTCACACATAGACCACTATTTTTCTATCATCCGTGTGTTTATCTAAGAATCTCTGAAATGTCCCTAATGTATCTGCCTCTATCACCAACTCTGGCAGTGTGTTCTATGCACCCACAAATCCCTGTGTAAAAGTACTTACTTCTGACATCCCCCCATACTTCCCTTCAGTCACCTTAAAATTGTGCCCTTTTGTGGTAGCCATTTCAACCCCGGGAAAAAGTCATTGGCTCTCGGCTTGATCTATGCCTCTTATCATATTATAGACCACTATCGAGTCACCCCTCATCCTTCCTTCCAAAGTGAAAAACCCTAGCTTGCTAAGCCTATCTTCTGAAGACATGCTTTTCCAATCCAGGCAGCATCCTGGTACATCTCCTCTGCACCCTCTCTAATACTTCCATATTCTTCCTATAATGAGATGACCAGAACTAAATATAATATTCCAAGTGTGGTCTTACTAAGGTTTTATAGAACTGAAACATTGCCTCACGGCTCCTGAACTCAATCACCCACACAGAGGCTAACATACCACAGGCCTTGTTAACCACCCTATCAACTTGCGCGGCAACTTTGAGTGATCTGTGGCTGTGGACACCAATGTCCTTCTGTTCCTCCACACTGCAAAGAATCCTGCCTTTTAACCTTGCACTCTACCTTAAACTTTGACCTTCCAAAGTGTATCACTTAACTCTTTTCCTGATTGAACTGAAATTGCCACTTCTCAGCCCAATTCAACATCCTATCTATATCCCATTGTAGCCTACAACATCTTTCTACACTATTCACAACACTGCTAACCTTCATGTCATCTACAAATTTACTAACCCATCTTTCCACTTCCTCTTCCGTGTCAGCTGTAAAAGTCACAAAGAGCAGGGGTCCCAGAAGAGCACCAGCCACCGACCTGAAGGCAGAATATGCTCCGTGCTACCCTTGACTTTTGTGAGCTAGCCAATTCCAAATCCATGCTCCCAAGTTTCCATGGATACCATGCTTCATGACTTACTGGATGAGACTTCAATGGGGAATCCTATCATAAGCCTTACTAAAATCCATGTACACCACATCCACTGCTCGACCTTCATCAACTTGATTTGTCACTTCCTCAAATAATTCATTCAGGCTCCTGAGACATGATCTGCCCCTCACAAAGCCATTCCTAATAAGGCTATGTTTCTCCAAGTGCTGTGTAATGCCCTACTGTTATGCCATAGATATTTAATTTTAGCAGCTTCTGCAAAAGCGATGTGTCCTGCTAGTAGAATGTTTGGTTTTGGCTAGAGAAAAGAGGCTATGATATTCAACTTAGGAATGTTATGTCAGCCAATCAGGATGGTGAAATTGAGAGAAGGTTCTGGAGAGAGCTGGGCAGAGTAAGATTTATGATGGACAGTGTAGTTCATGGATCTTTTTGGCGGGAGCTGCGGAGAGGATAGAAGAGAAGATGGCTGAGAATGCTTTGAGAAGGAGCATTCCTGTTCCACAAATGCTTTTTATAGGTGAATGGCTCCATGGAGGAAGGGCCAATACTCACGAGAAAGAGTCTGTACATTCAGGAGAATTTTCGAGCGAAGTTTGGAATGTGGTGCGTGCTTTCAGCTTTATGTGCACATTTGAACTGGGTGAACTGTAGTAGGCCCTTTTATTTTTTCTTTTCCCTACAAACTGTTCCATAAAGCTGAAATTTGTAAATATACTTTCTTTATAATTATTTGCAGTGCACAATCTGTTATTTCTTGCTGACCGACAATTGTGTATAGGCAATATTACAGCATTAGCTTAAAGTGAAGTTTCTTTAATCAGAGCATCACAAGGTTCCTGTTTGGCTGAACCCCAAGTCATACTGACCCCGGATGTATATTGTTTGTGAAAGGTGGCCATCTCACCAGTGAGTCCCATGGCTGTTAGCAAGCCGGCTAACGAGCTACGTTTGCATACAAGCCCAATGAGGGAGTTACACTTGTAAATCCTGTCTCTCTGAGAATCCTCTCCATTAGTTTGCTCACCACTAATGTAATTCCCAGGATTATCTTGAATAAAAGAGCATTTGCTATATTCCAATCCTTTGATAATACTCCTGTGGCCAGTGAAGACACAAAAATTATCAGTACCCCAGCAATATCTTCCATTGCTTCTGATAGTAACTTCAGTTGTATTCCATCTGGCCCCGGGACTAATCTATTCTAATGATTTTCTAAGGCTCCAACATCTTTCTTAACCTCAACATGTTCCAGCACATTAGCCTGTTAGCAGTATTCAGCTCTTGGTTAAAATTCACTCGAGTAAAAATGTTGTGTGTCCCAAAATGCTTCTGCATTCATTATCTTTATTCAGAACTTATTTTACACCAACTTCTGATAAGACTCGATTGACAAATATCCTGCTCTTTGTTAACTTCATTATTTTAGTGTATACACTTGTCAGAACAAAAACACGTGAACCCTGATATTGATGCTGACCCTTCTGGTCACACAATTTTGCACAAATATTTTAGCATTTAGATTTTGAATTAAATCCTGCAAAGCTAAGTTAGTTCTGAATCAATCTGTGGATTTGCACTAATCTATTGACATTTTCTGCTGAATTTCAGTTGAACACCTGTTGCATTTTCCTATCCACAGTGTTAACCTTGTCTTAAGCTAAAATGTTTGGAAACAAAGTTCTAAATAGTAAACATGGTTCAGCACTACATGAGCCACGCAGAGGTACCCTACGACTATGGCACTGAACAGCAAGGTCCCACTACTGGAAATGGGAATCAATCCACTCCTGCCTCTCAGTTCAAAGCAAGGCAAGTGGTATTTACACGCCCCCTCTTCTGGATGTCGTTGTCAATGCAGCTGTTGGAAAAGGTATAGAGCACATAGAACCTCTAAAGCAGGGGTTCCCAACCTTTTTTTATGCCTTAAACCCCTACCATTACCTGAAGTGGTCCACAGACCCCAGGTTAGGAACCCCTGCTCTGAAGATTCAATGTCTATTGAGCCTGTTTCTGCCACCTCTGCTTTGCCTGGAGAGTGTATGAACCAATCAGCATCGGAGAAATTCTGAAGGGATTGAGAGCACATGGGTTGGTAAAAATGTATTTGAGTTTAAATCAATGTACTGATAGCAACAACTGTCTCTCCATTAATATGGTTGCAGGACTTAGTAACAAGCGGAAAGGATTAATTAATCACAGCAAGAAACTAAAATTCTTAGAGAGCAAAAGTAAATATTGAAATTAGTGACATTAAATAAGTTATCAAAATCTATTTCTTTTGTTTATACAAAAAGTCTTTTTCTCAGGCATTCTGACAAGGATTGAGGTTAACTTACTGCCAGTTTGATTCTATGTGGCTTCGGGTATCTGTTGAGGCCCCAGACTGTCCTTCCAGATGACACAACACTTCACCTGTGAGTCTGTTGGGTTCATCTACAGTATCCAGTGCTCCCGGTGCGGCCTCTTATATATCGGTGAGATCTGATGTAGATTGGGAGACCGCTGCGCCGAGCATTTACGCTCCATCCACCAGAAGAAGCAGATCTGCTAATGGCCACCCAATTCCTCTTCTCATTCCCATTCCGACATGTCAGTCCATGGCTTCCTCTTCTGTTGCAATGAGGCCACAGTCAGATTGGAGAAGCAATACCTTGCATTCTGTCGGGGTAGTATTCAACCTGATGGCATGATCATTGATCTATCAAACTTCCAGTAACACTTCCCCCACCCCACCCTTCACAATTCCCCATTCCTACTTCCCTCTCTCACCTTACCAGCCCATCACCTCCCTCTGGTGCTCCTCCCCTTCTTCTTTCTTCCATGGCCTTCTGTCCACTCCTATTGGATTCTCCCTTCTCCAGCTCTGTATCTCTTTCACCAATCAACTTCCCTGCTCTTTGCTTCACCCTTCCCAGTTTCACCAATCATCGTGTGTTTATTCCTCCCATCCCCCCACCTTCTAACGCTGTCTCCTCATCTTTTTTTCTCCAACCCTAATGAAGGATCTCGACCCAAAACTTCAACTGTACTCTTTTCCATAGGTGCTGCCTGGACTGCTGAGTTCCTCCAGCATTTTGTGTGTGTTGCTTGAATCTCTTATTTGTGAAATAGAAATGGCTGGCTTTTTAGGTCAACTTCCAGTGCAGTCTCTTTGGGAATGGATCAGCGATTTTCTATTGTATGTTCAATGGTGGTGCATAAATATATATGCAGTCAGTCCACCAGCACCAAAGAGATGTCCAGTCTTCATTGCCGTTGCTTATGTGGACATGTGCATTGGCTTCATAGGTCACTTCCATATCTAAAGTAGTTTTATGAGATTGTGCACTTGTTAGCTAGCTCTCTGGAACCTTGTCTACACTGACTAAGCTGCAAACTACTGCATTTTTGTTCATAATTTCAAAATGTCTGAAATTAAGTTTTTCCTGTTGATATGTTTCATAGTTCTTTGAGTACAACTGCTCGGTGGCCCTGTTAAATGCAGCTCTGATTTCTAAAGATTTCTTATCCAAACATTAGTCAAAATCCATCCAGCCATTCACATTATTCATCTGCTTGCTTTAATACTGGATCCATTTATGTCATCTTTATTTTCTTCACTATTTTAGAATCATAGAACAGTTCTTATAAGACTATGAAATAGTCCTCTTGTACAGCAAGATGAACTCTTGACCTCTCAATGCATTATGTCTAGCTAGCCCTCGCACCTTAATGTCTGTCTGCACCGTACTTCCTCTATAACTGTAACACTACACTCAGTGGCTTCTTAATTAATTATACCTGTGCACCTGCTCGTTAATGCAAGTATCTAATCAGTCAATCATACGGCAGTAACGCAATGCATAAAAGCATGTTAATGTGGTCAGGATATCAAGTTGCTGCTTAGACCAAACATCAGAATAGGAAAGAAATATAATCTCCGCAGCATTGAACGTGGTGCCAGATGGGGTGGTTTGAGTATCTCAGAAGTTGCAGATCTCCTGAGATCTTTACGTGCAACATTCTCTACAGCTTTCAGAGAATGGAGCAGAAAACAAAAAAAAAAAATCCAGTGAGTGGCAGTTCTGTGGGAAAAACACCTTGTGAATGAGAAAGGTCAGAGGACAACGGCCAGAATGGTTCAAGCTGAAGGTGACAGTAACTCAAATAACTACACATTTCCACAGTGATGTACAAAAGGGCATCTCTGAACACACAACACATCAAACCTTAAAGTGGCCACTTTATTGGGAGATACCTAATAAAGTCGCTACGAGAGTATCTATCCTAATGTTTTTCAAAAGTTCTAGTACATCCTCTTTCTAAGTTTCAACATGTTCAACCATATCAGCCTGCTTTACACAGACCTCACAAACTTAAATGACCCTCTTTCTGGTGAATACTGAAACAAGATACCCATTGAGGATGTCCCCTATCCCCTCTGACTCAAGGCATGTTTCCTCGACTATCTCTGATAGCTGTTACCTCACTCTGGACATCCTTCTGTTCCTCACAGATGTGTAGAATGCCTTGGGGTTTCCCTTAATTGTACTCACGAAGGCTTTCTCATGCCCTCTTTCAGCTATCCTGTCCATTCTACTGCTCCTTTCTGACTAACTTCTAACTCTCTAGGGCCCTGTTGATTCTTGTTTCCTAAACCTTAAGTAAGCTGCTTCCTTCCTCTTGATTAGATGTTCCACATCTCTTCTAAAACATGGTTCTTTCACCCTGCCTCAAAGAGACAAACCTATCCAGAGCCCTATGCCAGTGCTCACTAAACAACCTCCACCTTTCCATTGTGCATTCCAGGAGCAAAGGTGATGAACTTAAGAGCATGGTTCAGGACATCAGATCTCAATTTATGGTCTCCAGTTCCTGCCTATTAGCATGACCATTCCCCCTACCCCAACTAAATATTTTCCCATGTCATCTGTTCCTATCGCTCTCCAAGGCTATGGTAAACATCAGAGATTTATGGTCACTGTCTCCAAAATGTTCTCCCACTGAGAGATGGAACATCCCACCTAGTTCATCGTGTAGCACCAAATCCTATATGGCTTTTCCTCTTGTCAGCCTGTCTACATGCAGAGTCAGGAATCCTTCCTGGACACACCTAACAAATTCCACCCCATCCACTTTTTGCATCAAGGAGGTGCAATATTAGAAAAGTTGAAGCCCCCCATGCCAACAACTCAGTGATTTTTGCACCTTTCCAAACTTCGCCTCCCTGTCTGTTCCTCGGTATATTTGTTGCTGTTAGAAGGGGGTCTACAAAATAATTCCAGTAGAATGATAGCTCCCTTTGTGTTTCTGCCTTCCATCCGCACTGACTCAGCAGACAATTCCCTCCCCTTCTGCAGCTGTGCTACTATCCCTGTTAGAAATACTACTCCCCCACTTCTTTTACCTCCATCCCTATTGCTTTTGAAACATCTAAACCCCAGAACACCCAGCAGCCCTTCCTGCCCTTGTGACGGTCAAGTCTTTATAATGACTATAACATGACGCTACCATGTACTGGCCCTTGCTCTAAGCTTATCACCCTTTTTACTAATACTCCTTGCATTAAAACAGAGACACTTCAACCCATCCTACTGACTGCAGTTTTGCCCTGTCAATGGTCTACCCTTTCTCACAGACTTCATGCACGCTGCATCTACCTGTATAGCAAATGCCTTATCCCCTGACCCAAAACTTTGGTTCCCATGCCAGTGACAAACTAGCTTAAGCCCTCCTTAACAGTTCTAGCCCTGCAAGGTTATTGGTTCACCTGAAGTTCATCTGTAACCCATCCTCTTTGTACAGGTCATACCTTCCCCGGAAGAGATCCCAATGATCCAGAAATCTCAAACCCTATCTCCTGCATCAATTTCTCAGCCACACATTCATCTGCCAATTCCTCCTAGTTTTATCCTCACAGGCAGAAATACTGATATTGCGGCCCTGCCTTTCGGCTGCCTTCCTAGTCTCTTCAGGAACTCCTCTTCTCTTCTGATCCACAGAGCCAGACACAGTGCCAGAGACCTGCTTGCCATAATCTTCCCCCGGTAGATCGTCTCCCCAACAGTATTCAAAGTGGTATACTTGTTACTGTAAGGAATGGCACGGTTGCTATTTCTCTCCTTGTAGCTAATGCCCTCTAACCCACTGCAATACCAGAGTTATTGCATTATCAAGTTCACCGATGACATGGCAGTGGTGGGGCTCATCACGAATAACAATGAACGGCCTACAAAGAGGAGATGGTAGAGCTTGAGGCTTAGTGCCAGGCAAATAGTCTCTTCCTTAATCTCAACAAGACACAGGAGATAGATATTGACTTCAGGTGAAGCACCCCACGTCACATCAGCGGCACAGCAGTGGAAACTGAGCAGTTTCAAACTCCTGGGAGTGCCCATCTCACACAACCTCTCTTGGCCCCAGAACACATCCTACACAGCTCACCAGTGCCTCTACTTTCTAAGAAGGCTGAAGAGAGCTGGACTATGCACGTCAGTACTTACGACCTTCTACAGATTCACAGTAGGGAGCATCTTGACAAACTGCTTCATTACAGAAACCGCACTGCAGAGGACTGGAAGGCTCAGCAATCGGTAAACTGTTATGTATTCATGTATATTTTGACCATATGAGTTGCTGTCAAACTTCTCTGTGTGTTACGTACTGAGCGTAATGTGGGAGGGCATTCTGGGTAGAATAAATAGCAGCACATTCGTTCCTCACCTCTCCATCTCTCGTGTGTTATTCGCAGCCACGGGAAATGTCCATGCGCAATGCTGGCAGTGTAACGCTGTGAAATGTGGGTGAGCAAAAAGAAAATGGCTGCAGGAATCAGGATGAGTGAAGAATCCAAGGGGAGAGAGTAAGGTCAGGATGGTTCATTAAAACAGATCGGAGAGAGAGAAAGAGATAGATAAGTTAACATTCTGGAACGCCATTGTGTTTGAAAATGGTGACAATGTTTGTAAGGATGTGGTCAGAATTATAGAGCAATGGAGTTCATATACTGAAAGATTTGAATATTTTGCATTGGCAAATCAAATTTCAGAAGATATTCTTGTTCCAACTTTTCTGACTGTTATGGGTGCAAACAAGTTTAATATATTGTGCAATTTAGTACAACCTGCTGATAAAACTTGAGGTGACATAGCTGAAGTCTTAAAGTATTCACCTAAAGTTAAATCTCTGTTTATTGCTGAGAGGGTTAGACTTCATAAAAGGAATCAAGAGGAAGGAGAGTCTATTTCACAGTTTGTGACTGTGCTGAAGCAATTGTCTGAACACTGATTTTGGGCAGTCACTGAATGGCACATTATGAGTCAGATTCGTATGGTCTGTCTAGTGAGGCAATTCAGAAACGTTAGCTTACAGAAGGCAGACTAACATTACAGAAGGTAATCTGGAGATCGCTGCTAAAAAAGCACAGCTATTAAGAACATCTTCCCAAATTTATAAAGTTTCTACTGACTTTAAGAATAAGATTCCTATTGGCAATCAATTTTGTGGCAAAAGTGGCATTCAGCAAAAGAATGCTGGTATAAGGATTTAGACTGAGAAAGCTGTGGCAAAAAGGGACATATTGAATATGGCCGTAAAAGAGAAATGACACTGTCAACCAAAAACATTGTAATAAAGAAAAATGACTTTTAGAACAAACAATTGTGATCAGAATTCTATCTCCTTTACCATAGCATTGGAGAGGGATAGGAACAGACAAGTTAGGAAAGTGTTTAAGGGGAAATATGAGTCTATAACGCAAGAACTTGGAAGCATAAATTGGGAACAGATGTTCTCAGGGAAATGTACGGAAGAAGTGTGGCAAATATTCAGGGGATGTTTGCATGGGGTTCTGCGTAGATACGTTCCATTCAGACAGGGAAAGGATGGTAGGGTACAGGAACCATGGTGTACAAAGGCTGTTGTAAATCTAGTCAAGAAGAAGAGTTTGTGAAAGGTTCAATAACTGGGTAATGATAGAGATCTAGAAAATTATAAGGCTAGCAGGAAGGAGCTTAAGAAAGAAATTAGGAGAGCCAGAAGGGGCCATAAGAAGGCCTTGGCAGACAGGATTAAGAAAAACTCCAAGGCACTCTACAAGTATGTGAAGAGCAAGAGGATAAGACCTAAGAGAATAGGACCAATCAAGAGTGACAGTGGAAAAGTGTGTATGGAACCTGAGAAGATAGCAGATGTACTTAAAGAGTACTTTGCTTCAGTATTCACTACAGAAAAGGATCTTGGCGATTGTAGGGATGACTTACAGTGGACTGAAAAGCTTGAGCATGTAAATATCAAGAAAGAGGATGTACTGGAGCTTTTGGAAAAAATCAAGTTGGATAAGTTACCGAGACCAGACGAGATGTACCCCAGGCTACTGTGGGAGGTGAGGGAGGAGATTGCTGAGCCTCTGGGGATGATCTTTGCATCATCAA
Source organism: Hemitrygon akajei (assembly GCF_048418815.1). NCBI lineage: Eukaryota > Metazoa > Chordata > Chondrichthyes > Myliobatiformes > Dasyatidae > Hemitrygon > Hemitrygon akajei. The sequence continues at coordinate 118,449,462 of NC_133126.1, read as the reverse complement.
TGGGGACAGGAGAGGTTCTGGAGGATTGGAGGGTTGCGGATGTTGTTCCGTTATTCAAGAAAGGGAGTAGAGATAATGCAGGAAATTATAGACCAGTGAGTCTTACTTCAGTGGTTGGTAAGTTGAGATGGAGAAGATCCTGAGAGGTAGGATTTATGAACATTTGGAGAAGCGTAATATGATTAGGAATAGTCAGCATGGCTTTGTGAAAGACAGGTCGTGCCTTACGAGCCTGATTGAATTTTTTGAGGATGTGACTAAACACATTGATGAAGGTAGAACTGTAGATGTAGTGTATATGGATTTCAGCAAGGCATTTGACAAGGTATCGCATGCAAGACTTATTGAGAAAGTAAGGAGGCATGGGATCCAAGGTGACATTGCTTTGTGGATCCAGAACTGGCTTGCCTACAGAAGACAAAGAGTGGTTGTAGACAGGTCACATTCTGCATGGAAGTCGGTGACCAGTGGTGTGCCTCAGGGATCTGTTCTGGGACCCCTACTCTTAGTGATTTTTATAAATGACCCAGATGAGGAAGTGGAGGGAAGGGTTAGTAAGTTTGCTGATGATACAAAGGTTGGGGATGTTGTGGATAGTGTGGAGGGCTGTCAGAGTTTTCATCGAGACATTGATAGGATGCAAAACTGGGCTGTGAAGTAGTATATGGAGTTCAACCCAGATAAGTGTGAGGTGGTTCATTTTGGTAGGTCAAATATGATGGCAGAATATAGCATTAATGGTAAGACTCTTGGCAGTGTGGAGGATCAGAGGGATCTTGGGGGCCGAGTCCATAGGACACTCAAAGCTGTTGCGCAGGTTGACTCAGGTTAAGAAAGCATACGCACATTGGCCTTCATCAATCGTGGAATTGAATTTAGGTGCTGAGAGGTAATGTTACAGCTATATAGGACCCAGGTCAGACCCCACTTGGAGTACTGTGCTCATTTCTGGTCACCTCACTACAGGAATGATGTGGAAACCATAGAAAGGATGCAAAGGGGATTGACAAGGATGTTGCCTGGATTAGGGATCATCCCTTATGAAAATAGATTGAGTGAACTCGACTTTTTTTCCTTGGAGCGACGGAGGATGAGATGTGACCTGATAGAGGTGTATAAGATGATGAGAGGCATTGATTGTGTGGAGAGTCAGAGGCTTTTTCCCAGGGCTGAAATGGCTGGCACAAGAGGACACAGTTTTAAGGTGCTTGGAAGTAGGTACAGAGGAGATGTCAGGGGTAAGTTCTTTACGCAGAGAGTGGTGAGTGCGTGGAATGGGCTGCCAATGCGTGGTGGCAGTAGTGGACGCCAATATGATAGGATCTTTTAAGAGACTCCTGGACAGGTATATGGAGCACAGAAAAATAGAGGGCTTTGGGTAACCCTAGGTAATTTCTAAGGTAAGGACACAGCTCGGCACAGCTTTGTGGGCCAAAGGGCCTGTATTGTGCTGTAGGTTTTCTATGTTTCTTAACAGAAACATGTGAACAAGATGGAGCATACTGAGGACGAACTGAGTGACTCTCATTCTGTGGTTGAAGAAGCTTTGCATGTTTTATATGTTTCAGGGCACAAAGACGGATATTGGTTGACCCTGTGGTTGGATGGGGTCACAGTGAGGATGCAGGTGGACACAGATGCTGCAGTAACGCTGGTATTAGAGACATGTTACAAGGAGAAATTGCGGCATCTCATCAAGATTGACTTTAAAGACTTACACTGGTGAGGTTGTTCCAGGGAGGGAAGTAGTACGTGTTACAGTGGAGATTAATGAACAGAGAAACTTCCACTGTACGTTGTTAAAGGTAATTATTCAGTGCTGTTGGGCCACTCATGGTTTGAGCAGCCCAAACTCAACTTGCGGAAAGTGCACTTGATTGGTGAGAGTACTGGTATACAGAGTTATGGAATAAACATGCAGAAGTATTCAATGGAGAGCTGGGACATAGCAAAGGAATCACTGTTAAGCCTAGGTCCTGATTGGAGTGGCAGAGGCAGCTGCTGAACCTCAGTGACAGCATGGATGAAAAAGAATTGATTAAAAAGAAAGATCAATTAAGTGATACAAAAAAAATGTGTGGCATAAAGAAACTATATAGATATTCCAAGGGAAACCTGTTAGAAATGAAAGAGTACCAAAGCAGAGCCCAGCATGCCTTTTGGAAAAACATGACAGTGAAGGAATGTGGGGAGCCTGAAAATTGACATGCATTCTTGTAACCAGTTCTGGGAGGAGTTCATCACTGGAATGAACTAAGAAGGATTGTGCTTCAGATTCAGAGAGAGTTCTCAAGCAAAGAGCTGTGGATCCATGAGAAAGAATAAAGGAAGGAGATCTTGATGTTGTACTCAGTCCTTAGCGCTGAAGTGTTAGTGGTGGCAGCCATGTGACCAATACCTCCACTGGAAAGTAAAGAGAATGAAAAATGGGTTGGGTTGTCAGCAGAGGACTGGAAGTGGGCAGATAGTAACATCAAGAACCTTTGATCAGGATGGCAGAGACAAAGACTTGTGTGTGTGGTAAACTATGTATACCTGTCTGGACACGCCCCTCTGCTGACTGCTCCTGTGGCTCCTCCCACAGACCCCTGTATAAAGGCGATTGGGGCACTGCTCTTCCCACAGTCTCCGACATGTCGTGCTCCCTTTTCGCTGTTAATAAAATCCTATCGTTCACTTCCAGTCTCCTTGAGTTCTTGATGGTGCATCAATTTTATTAACAGCGATTTTAAAACATGGAGAGCATTTTACGACCCGACAGATTGGATCTCGACCCTCAACCCCAGGAAGCCGGCAACACTTTCGAACTCTGGCTAGCATGCTTCGAATCGTACCTGGAGGAGATTCAAGTGACCGAGGCTGCCACGATGCGCAGAGTTCTCCTCTCCAGGGTCAGTTCACGGGTCTACTCCCTGATCAGGGACCAACCGAGTTACCAGGCTGTGATGGACGCCCTCAAAAGACAGTACCTGCGGCCGGTGAACACCGTCTACACAAGACATCGCTTAGCAACATGGCAGCAGCGGGCAGGAGAGTCGAGCGCTGTGTTTGTCCGGGCCCTACAGACACTTATGCGGGCCTGTGATTGTGGCGGGCTGATGGCGGAACAGCATGCGGAGCTCCTAGTAAGAGACGCCTTCGTCACAGGGACCAGGTCAGTGTACGAGCACCAGCGGCTGCTGGAACACACCGATCTTACCTTACATTCGGCGATCGAGCTGGCCGACATGCTGGAGGCTGCTCTGCACAACTCTGACACTCTCCAGGCGCGCGATCTCCCGCTGGCCCCGTGGACGCCGCAGACCCCATAACCCGCCGGCGAATCGACCTCGGCTGCTGCCAGTCACGAGTCCGTGAGCTCCCCGCAACCCGCTGGCGAATCGACCTCGGCTGCTGTCAGTCACGAGTCCACAAAGTGTTACTTCTGTGGACTCGAGAAGCACCCCAAAGCGCTCCACACCAGCTTCTGGGTCGCATACAACAGACATCCAGGGGGGTTGTGTAGTGACACTAGTGGTGCAGGGCACAGAATATCGGGACTTTGCGTTACTGGTCATGACTCAACTGTGTGCGCCTGTGCTATTGGGGCTCGACTTTCAGAGCCACCTGAAAAGCAATGACAATGGAGTATGACAGGCCCCTCCCACCAATCACTGTCAGAAATCCTCAGTTTTGTGGGACTTCATCATATACCTCGCTACTGACCACACACACACACCGACCCGCACATCCCACCCAGCACCATGCTGACAGCCGCGCTACTCCACCACTTGCAGCCTCTGGTGGCTCTGGAAGTGTCGCTACACAACCTCCCCCAGATGTCTGTGGAATGCGAACCAGAAGCCATGGTGACCCTCTGGCTTACCAGCCGTGTCACGAGTCCGCAGCGTTGCACCGTGTCCGGGTGAATAAAACTCTCAGTGCTGCCCGTGTCAAACAGGCAGCTAGTCCTGTGTCCCTCCACCAGGATGTCCATCATTGACCTTGCAAGCTGGTGTGGGGCTGGCGGTTTGGACTTACAGGCCTTGGCGAAGTGGCCCTTCTTGCGGCAGCTGGAGCAGGTGGCTTCTCGGGCTGGGCAGCATTTTCGGGGGTGTTTCCCGAGTCCGCAGAAGTAACACTGCGCGGACTCGCGACTGGCAGCAGCCGAGGTCGATTCACCGGCGGGTTGCGGGGACTTCACGGACTCGCGACTGGCAGCAGCCGAGGTCGACTCGCCGGCAGGTTGCGGGGACTTCACGGACTCGCGACTGGCAGCAGCCGTGGTTGATTCGCCGGCGGGTTGCGGGGTCTGCAGCGTCCACGAGGCCGGCGGGAGATCACGCACCTGGAGAGTGTCAGAGTTGTGCAGAGTGGTCTCCAGCGTGTCGGCCAGCTTGATCGCCGAACGCAAGGTAAGATCGGCATGTTCCAGCAGCCGCTGGTGCATGTACACTGACCTGATCCCCGTGACAAAGGCATCTCTTACCAGGCGCTCCGCATGCTGTTCCGCCGTCAGTCCCCTGCAGTCGCAGGCCCGCACGAGTGTCTGTAGGGCCCGGACAAACTCAGGGCTCAACTCTCCTGCCCGCTGCTGCCGTGTCGCTAAGCGATGTCGTGCATAGACGGTGTTCACCGGCCGCAGGTACTGTCTTTTGAGGGCGTCCGTCACGCCCTGGTAGCTCGGTTGATCCCTGATCATGCAGTAGATCCGTGGACTGATGCTGGAGAGGAGAGCTCTGCACATCGTGGCAGGCTCGGTCACATGAATCTCCTCCAGGTATGATTCGAAGCATGCTAGCCAGAGTTCGAAAGTGTTGCCAGCTTCCTGGGGTTGAGGGTCGAGATCCAATCTGTCGGGTCGTAAAATGATCTCCATGTTTTAAAATCGCTGTTAATAAAATTAATGCACTATCAATAACTCTCAGAGACTGGAAGTGAATGATAGGCTTTTATTAACAGAAAAAGGGAGTACGACATGTCGAAGACTGAGGGAGGAGCAGTGCCCCAATCGCCTTTATACAGGGGTCTGTGGGAGGAGCCACATGAGCAGTCAGCAGAGGGGCGTGTCCAGACACATTTACATAGTTTACCACAGGAATGAACTGCCAGAGGAAGTTTTTTCAAAAATAGTTGGATTGGCACTGCATAGCTAAGGTTTAGAAGAATGAGCCATATGCGGGCACAAAGGGACGAGCTTTGGTAGGGTATCTAGATCAGCATAGACCAAAGGATCTTTTCTCGTGCTGTATGACTCTATGACAGCCACACAGTACTGCCAAAATTCAATAAAATCATTTAATAACCTAAACCATTGTTAACATCTCACTGATACACCAAAAAAAAAGTGTTCTGGGACATCTTGAAGAGGATGTGAAAGGTACTACATAAAAATGTCTTCCTTTCTTCACTATTCAAGTCGATGCATAACCCACCCATCACTTGTCCACCAGAGACCTCTATCAGTCAGGTTTGATACCTGACATCCATCTGCCTTATCAAATTCTCACGCTGACACATGAGCTTGGGATTAGTGTAGGATCACTTTAAATTGGTGCTTGATGATCAGCTTGGATTCAAGGAGACAACATGCCTTTTTCCAACTGTACAACTCTAGATTCTAGGGCCATTCAAAGCTCATGATCCTATCTCTCAGCTTCCTGATTAAACAATCATTCTGGAGACATTAAAAAAGCATAGTGCGTGATGCTTGCCTCTATCCTGCTGGGAAGGGTAGTCCGCAGTCTGTAAGCAGCATGACCACTGTATCTCAGCAGGATATTGACTTAGCAGTCACACCTCAACCACCAAGTATCTACTTGCTTAATCTTTCATTTCATATAACATTCCTCTATTACACCACTATTACTTTGGGTTTGCATCTGCTGTTCCACTCACTTCCCTCCTCCCCTCAACAGAACCCTATCTTTGGTCTATTCTCCCTTCATGCTGATGAGGAGCATAACATAAACTCAAGGGATTCTGCAGATGCTGGAAATCCAAAGCAACATTCACAAAGTTCTAGAGGAGCTCAACAGATCAGGAAGCACCTCTGGAGAGGAATAAACAGTTAATGTTTTGGGCCGAGATACTTACAAGTGTATCCTAGTCAGGTACTCGCTAATCAAAGTAAAGGTATATCTCCATTTTGAATTTTGGAAGTCCTGTTTAGGAGGGGACAACAAAATAACTGAAGAAGTAATTCTCAACTTAGTTAATTAGAATTCTAATTTACTTTTAAAATAGAGAGCAACTTCAGCAAGTTTGGAGATGTAGCATTAACATTTTGGAGAAGAGCAATGCACACTACAGAGGGCAGTTGAAGGCAGAATACAATCCTGTTGATTCACTGACCAGCAGTAAGGATTTGGGGAGACCTTGCATATTGGTTCCCCACAGGCAGGAACACATACAACTTCTGCTGCAGACATGGATTAAAGTGGAGCAGTCTACATACAGAGGTTGATTGACAATGAAATGCCTGTTCTTTGAGTCTCAAGAAAGCATACACAAAACTTGAAGGAGTATAAGAAATTCCACACTCTTGCCATGCAAGTCGTTCCAAATAGCACATAGGCAAGACTGTAGCGTAGAATGCATTCAGATTCTGAAGTTTGTAGCAGAAGACAGTCGGCCAAGGGAAATTGGAGTCAAAGTTAAAGGCTTCAGCAGCAATGGAACCAAATCTGTGCCAAAACAGAAGATGTTACAAAGTAGGTTTCTTTTTGTTGAAAAGAATTGGAACTGAAAGCTATAGTTAATTATGAAGAGTGTAATTTCAGCTAGGTAAATCTATCTTATACCAGGGGTTCAATGCTATTTAACCTGATAAAATGAGAAGGGAGAGTTTATAGTTCAACTAGAAAATAGATTAAGACTTACTGATGCTTGACAGAAGGAAATATTTAACAGGGAAGTGATGAGTGTGGTGAGAGATTAAAGCTAGTGGTTGCAGATTGCACTTCCAATTTAACTTAAGACTGGGAGAAAGGAACAGTGGGGAAGATGAGTGTTCAGTAAAAATATATTGCACAGATAAATCATTACATGAAAAAAACTGAATAAAGTTCTCTCCAGCCATGAACAAAGTTTCTACCATCCCTCATGGTTCTCAACTAAGTGTGTTTTAGTACATTTTTGCAAGGAAATCACTTCTTATGGAAATGCACAATTATAACAGGATTATAGAGTATAATAAAGCACAAAATTAAGCTTTTCGGCTCAATTTGTCATGCCAGCCAAGATGCGCATCCAAGTTAGTCCATTTTCCCCACATTTGGTCAATATCCCTCTAAATCATTCCTATGCGTGTAACTCTTAAAATATCTTCAAAGCGTTATAATTGTACTTACCTCAACCACTTCTTCTGGCAGCTTCTTCCATATTAACATTACCCTCTGATGAAGAAGTTGCCCCTTGGGTTCCTTATACATCCCTCCCCCTTCACCTTAAACCCATGCCCTCTAGTTGTTGATTTACCTTTTCTGGAAAAAAGGACTGAGTGCATTCTCTCGATCTGTGCCCCTCATGATTTTATTGACTCTGTAAGGTCGCCTCTCATTCACCTATGCTGCAAGGAATAAAGTCGAAGCCTGTTTAATTTCTCCCTATAACTCTAGCCCTCAAGTATTAGCAATCTAAAGATGATTATCTAAACAGAAAGAGATTAAAAACTTGCTTGTCAAATCTGAAATTGTCAAACAGTCACATGATGAGCGCATGTCCCTCTGCCTGCCTGCCTTCCAACTGTTCAGAAAGTACCAGTGTTACTGAAGGTTCTACGTAGGCTGAACATTTCCAGCTGAAGCTCATGATATCTGTAAGTCATGGATTGAAAGAGCAGCATAACAATTTCACAGGCAAAAATAAATCATTATGTAATATGGAAATTATTGAAATTATATATACAGATGATTAATAGATATAGATAAATTGTTGACCAATATGTTCCATACTGTTACAATGATTTCATAAAGGGAATAACAGGTTACCACTAATGGGGAATCCTCCAAAAGCAGCTTGTGAGCAGATTTGAACAGGGGTCGTTGGAGCTGACCTCTTGCCAGGCTCACAAGGTTTTCACTCATGGAAATCCCAGAATCACCCGGTAGATCAGGCTTAAAGTTCTTACCCTCAGATGTCACCAGGCAGCATGAACTGCAGCAGAATCCAAAATGGAGCCGCTGAGTCTGTGCCAGTTCTCATTATGCCCAAGTCACTGAAAATCAAATGCGTCTCGTAGAAGTTAGGAGAGCGAACTTTAGCTTAAATGAATTGAATTGTTTTAAGATTATATAATTATGAGAGGCATAGGTAGAGTAGACAGCCAGAATCTTTTTTAATAAAAGATATAAATGTCAAGTAGTTGAAGGCAAAAGTTTAAGGTGATAAAGGGAAACTTTAAAGGGAAGTTTTTTTTACATGGAGAGCGGTAGGTGCAAGGGATGCACTGCCGGGGTAGTAATGGAAACTAGATATGATAATGCTGGTCAAGGGGCTCTTAGGTTGGCATATGAATATGCAGGAAATGGATCATATGCAGGAAAAAAGGATTTGGTTTAATTTGAAATGATGCTCTGCACAGACCATGGCCTGATTGGCCTATTCCTCTGCTGTACTGTTCTATGTTTTATGTAAGGTTGTTTCCAATATTTTCAAAACAAAATGTTGCTCAGTATTACTTTGATTTTCAACAACCCTACTCTTTTTTAAATGCTGCTGAATGTTAAAGACGGTCAGTTTCAGAGACAGCTTTCACTGATAGTGAGCTGTGTGGCAGGTCCTCCATTGCTTCTCTGCCAGTCTGTGTGAACAGCCAGCCGGTTACAGTGTCACTGCCCTACAGTGTGAGAGTGGAAGCCCACACCCAGGACTCTGCTGGGAGAGCAGAGCAGTGATCATGGGTCAGATGAAGACTTACTGCATTAGTTACCACTTTAAGGTCATGGTCACCACAGTACTTCAGAATAGTTAGATGGCAACAGATACCATTTTTAAAATTCACCATAGCAACTTGTGATTTACACTGAGATACTTCCTATATATCTTCAAAGGAACATAAGGTGAATACTCAGGATGAGAAGCCAATGGAGGAAAAACAGTGAAGTAGCGAAAATACTGTAAAACTCTGAAAGTCCATTATCTGACTATTTGGAAATCATGATGGTTTGAATTCTAGCTGTAGTGAAAGAAAGGAAAGAGGCAGATGGACTGGAGCATCTGCCACACTGAAGCAATTTAATACTTCATTCATAATTTGTAAATAATTACAAGAATAAACTATACAATGTCTTTTCATTCTTACATTCATATTCCAAGTTCAAAGTAAATTTTATTATCAAAGTACACATATGTCACCCTAAGGTTCATTTTCCTACAGGCAATAATAACTATAACAGGATCAATGAAAGATCAGCTAGAAGACAATGAAACGTGCAAATACAAATATAAATAAATAGCAACAAATAAGGAGAACATGAGATAATGAGATAAAGAGTCCTTAAAGTGAGATCATTGGTTGTGGGGACATCTGAATGGATGGGAAAGTGAGTGCAGTACAAGAGCCTGATCATTGTGGGGCAGTAACTTTTCCTGAACCTGGTGGTGTGAGCCCAGAGGTTCCTGTACCTTCCACCAGATGGCAGCAGCAAGAAGAGAGCATTCCTGATGATGGATGCTGCTTTCCTACAACAGTATTTCATCCAGATGTGCTCAATGGTTGGGAGGGCTTCACCCATGATGTGCTGGGCTGAATCCAGTTCCTTTTGTAGGATTTTTCTACGTTTTGTAGGAGCTAAGTCATGTTCAGTTACTTTCCTTAAGACCATTAGCACTGTTACCACTCGTGGCTCCCTAGGGTGGTACACCACTACAATAATTGAGATGTTTCCTCACCCAACCCAATCTTTCCCCGAGCAGTAGTGGAAGAACCCTATACTGTGGTGACTGCACCAAGCTTCAGTGCATCCCTCAGCACGTTCTCCTGCAGCCTGGAACGTGCCATTCGGCAGCATTCCTCTAAGGACATCTCGATTTGCTGGCCACCTGACGCTTGCCACTCACATCAATTGTTGTCCCTCCCCACACTCTTTAAATTCCTGGCTCCATTCCTTTAAAACTGACTTGGGTCTGTTTCCCATGCTCCCTTTGCCTCACCAAGGCATGACTGCCCACTCTCCCTTTAAGAGTTCACTGGAAAAAGTATTTTTCTACCATGTAACGGTCAAAGAAAGTGTTAATGAAGCAATATAACATCCAGTAGTCTGGAAAATCTGCTGATTCTGGATCACCAAAATCCAAGAAGGAGTGGAAGAGTTGGATTTTAGAAACTAGATTAAAGGAGGAGAGGAGGGGCAAGTGTCACCAAGAAATCTAGGGAAAAAATCATGCAATATACAAGCCTGTGTATATTTGCAGCAGCACCATCTAGCGTGTGGAGGGCTGATGGTCCTCACAATGAATCTGGACTTTATATCGTTCTTGGGAATACTGGGACCAATTGAACTGTAAATCTTGACTACCACTATGTGGACTGGCACAGCTTTGAACTTCGTGTCTTCGTGTTGCATACAGTTCAACCAGCTCCAAGCCCCTAGTTCTTTTAACAATGAACACACTTGAACTAATGACCTAGGGAGCCAGAATTAAAATTTATAAACAAGGCCACAAGGCTCTGAATACTCAAGGGAGAGTCAGTTTGTGTCAGGTACTGTATCAGGGAAAAATATATGTCCCTGAACTTGTGTTGGGGATGGAATGGCCATAATATTTCTGGGTTTTTCCTTTTGTACCTGATGCACCATCAATAACTCACGCTGAGACGTAAGAAACGAGATATCGGCTTTTATTGACTGGAAGAATGAACAACACTACATCCTGGAGAATGAGGCTGGGCAACAGGCCTCAATCGCCTTTATACAGGGGTCTGTGGGAGGAGCCACAGGAGCAGTCCAGACAGGTATATGTAGTTCACCACATTCACCCCCCCCCCCCCACCTTTGTTTTAAAAGAGTCCCCAGGTGGCGAAGTTTCTTACAAGTATATTTACAGGTTAAGTTTATCAGGTGGTCGAATCTTTCGCTGTGATCTACGTAGCACCGGCTGTGATTGCACAGGTGCCGGTGGTGATTGCACAGGTGCCGGTGGTGGTGATTGCACAGGTGCCGGAGGTGGTGATTGCACAGGTGCCGGTGGTGGTGATTGCACAGGTGCCGGAGGTGGTGATTGCACAGGTGCCGGAGGTGGTGATTGCACCGGAGACGGAGGTTATGCTGGTTCTGGCCCAACTGGAGGTGTCAGGGATCCCTCACGTGTGTGCGAGGCCCCCGGAATAGACGCGTATGAGATGCCCGGTACATGAGCGTCGTGAGCAGTCTGGGTGTGTGGCACGGTGCGTGCGGTGTCACCTCGGGTACAGGGTTCATAGTTACCGTGGAGTGTACGGGGTAGTGGTCTGCTGCTCCGGCGGGCGCCAGGTCGCGGACAGAGACCGTGTCCTCCCGCCCATCAGACAAGACCACGTAGGCATACTGGGGGTTTGCATGTAGTAGGTGAACCCTCTCGACCAGCGGGGAGTATTTATTACTCCTCACATGTTTACGTAGCAGCACTGGCCCTGGGGACATCAGCCAAACTGGTAGGGTGGTCCCAGTGACAGACTTCCTGGGAAAAGAGAATAGGCGTTCGTGAGGGGTGGCATTGGTGGACGTACACAACAGGGAGCGGATAGAGTGGAGTGCCTCAGGGAGGACCTCCTGCCATCGGGAGACCGGCAACCCTTTTGACTTAAGGGCTAAAAGTGTGGCCTTCCACACTGTGGCATTCTCCCTCTCCACCTGTCCATTCCCCCGGGGATTATAACTCATGGTTCGACTAGTAGCAATGCCCCTAGCTAGCAGGAACTGGCGCAACTCGTCACTCATAAAGGAGGACCCTCTATCACTGTGGATATAGCAGGGATATCCGAACAGAGTGAAGAGCTGGCGCAGGACTTTTATGACGGACGTGGTAGTAGTGTCGGGGCAGGGAATGGCAAAGGGGAATCGCGAGTACTCGTCAATAATACTGAGAAAATAGACATTGCGGTCGGTGGAGGGAAGGGGGCCCTTAAAGTCAACACTCAGTCGCTCAAAAGGGCGGGTGGCCTTGACAAGCTACGCAGTGTCAGGACGGTAGAAGTGCGGTTTGCACTCAGCGCAGATCTGGCAGTCCCTGGTCATCGTCCTGATGTCCTCCAGGGAGTACGGCAGGTTCCGGGCTTTAATGAAATGGTAAAATCGGGTGACCCCCGGATGGCAAAGTTGTGCATGAAGGGCATACAGCTGGTCGAGCTATGCGCTAGCACACGTTCCCCGGGATAGGGCATCAGAGGGCTCATTGAGTCTGCCAGGCCGGTACAGGATATCATAATTGTAGGTGGAGAGTTCTATTCTCCACCGCAAAATTTTATCATTTTTGATTTTGCCCCGTTGTTGGTTGCTGAACATGAACACAACCGAGTGCTGGTCGGTCAACAAGGTGAACCTTTTGCCGGCGAGATAGTGTCTCCAGTGCCTAATAGCTTCCACTATGGCCTGGGCTTCTTTCTCCACCGCGGAGTGCCGAAGTTCAGAGCCTTGAAGGGTACGAGAAAAGAATGCTACTGGCCTGCCTTCCTGATTGAGGGTAGCGGCAAGTGCGAAATCGGAGGCATCACTCTCTACTTGGAAGGGAATGGTCTCGTCCACCGCATGTATCGTTGCTTTGGCAATGTCCCCTTTAATGCAGCTGAAGGCCGCGCAGGCCTCAGCAGAGAGGGGAAAAGTGGTAGACTTGACCAGGGGGTGGGCCTTGTCTGCGTAATGGGGGACCCATTGGGCGTAATAGGAAAAAAAAACCCAGACACCGCCGGAGGGCTTTGAGAGTGGTGGGAAGAGGGAGTTCTAACAGGGGGCGCATACGGTCGGGATCAGGGCCAACGACCCCGTTCTCCACGACATACCCAAGGATAGTGAGTCGGGTGGTTCTGAACACACACTTGTCCCTGTTATAAATAAGGTTCAAAGCTTCGGCCACTTGGAAAAATCGTTGGAGGTTGGCGTCGTGATCCGACCAGTCGCGACCACAGATGGTGATGTTATCTAGATAGGGAAATGTGGCCTTCAGTTGGCACTGGTCCACCATCCGGTCCATCTCCCTCTGGAAGACTGAGACACCATTGGTGACACCAAATGGGAGGCGCAGGAAGTGATAGAGCCTGCTGCCCGCCTCGAAGGCGGTGTAGGGGCGGTCCTCTGGGCGGATGGGGAGCTGGTGATAAGTGGATTTCAGATCTATCGTCGAGTACACCTTGTACTGAGCTATCTGGTTGACCACATCCGCGATGCGGGGTAGGGGGTAGGCATCAAGCTGTGTGAACCTATAGTCCACAACCATCCTCTTTTTCTGCCCAGTCCGAACAACAACCACCTGGGACCGCCAAGGGCTTGTGCTGGGCTCAATGATCCCCTCCCCGAGCAGCCGCTGCACCTCTGACTGAATGAAGGCCCTATCCCCTGCGCTGTACCTCCTGCTTTTAGTCGCCACCGGTTTACAGTCGGGGGTCAGGTTGGTGAACAGCGATGGGGGAGGGATCTTGAGGGTGGAGAGGCTGCAAGTAGTGTCAGTAGCACAGCTATCGGCATGGTGCTGGGCGGGATGTGCGGTTCGGTGTGTATGTGCATGTGGTAACGGAGTATATGGTGAAGTCCCACCAAACTGAGGATTCCTGACAGTGAGTGGTGGGAGGGGCCCGTCATATGCCATAGTCACACTTTCGAGATGGCTCTGGAAGTCCAGGCCCAATAGAACAGGTGCGCACAGTCGAGACATGACCAGGAGCGCAAAGTTCCGATATTCTGTGCCCTGCACCACCAATGTCGCTACACAACCCCCCCGGATGTCTGTGGAATGCGACCCAGAAGCCAAGGTGATCCTCTGACTTACCGGCCATGTCACGAGTCCACAGCGTTGCACTGTGGCCGGGTCAATAAAACTCTCAGTGCTGCCTGTGTCAAACAGGCAGCTAGTCCTGTGTCCCTCCACCAGGATGTCCATCATTGACCTTGCGAGCTGGTGCGGAGCGCTTTGGTCAAGGGTTACGGTGGCCAGTTTACTGGTGCCCGGTAAACTCCGGCGAGTCGGGGGCGGGGCATGGTGACGCCGGCAAAGATGGCCGCTCACATCCGGGCATGCAAGATGGCGGCCCCCAGGTCTCACAAGGGTAGGTAGGGGCGGGGCATGGTGACGCCGGCAAAGATGGCCGTTCACATCCGGGCATGCAAGATGGCGGCCCCCAGGTCTCAGACGCAGCGCTGCTCGACCCCGCGCGTGGTTTAGACTTACAGGCTCTGGCAAAATGGCCCTTTTTCCCGCAGCTGGAGCAGGTCGCTTCTTGAGCTGGGCAACTGTTTCGAGAATGTTTCAGGAGCCCACAAAAGTAACACAGTTTTCTGTCTGACGAGTTCGGGGAGTTCGTGGAACCGCGACTGGCAGCGGCGTTGGCGAATTCGCTCGCGGGAACCGGTGGCAGCGGGGCCGGAGATGTCCACGGACCCGGCAGGGAATCGCGCGGCTGGACAGCGTCAGCGTAGTGCTGAGCAGCCTCCAGCATATCAGCCGTCTCGATCACTGAGCGTAAGGTCAGATCAGCCTTTTCCAGCAGCCGCTGCTGCACATACACTGACCTGATTCCTGTAACAAAGGCGTCTCGGACCAAGAGTTCCGCATGCTGTTCCACTGTGAGCGTTTTGCAGTCACAAGTCCGCACGATTGCCTGTAGAGCTCGGAGAAATTCTGCGGTCGACTCCGCAGGCCGCTGTTTGCGGGTGGCCAAGCGATGTCTGGCGTAGACGGCGTTCACCGGCCGCAGGTACTGTCTTTTGAGGGCGTCAAGCACCCCTTCGTAGGTCGAGAAGTCCCTGATGAATGAATAAACTTTTGGGGTGACCCTCAAGAGGAGAATTCTGTGCCTAACAGCGGGATCAGTTGCACGAACCTCCTCCAAGTATAATTGGAAGCATGCAAGCCAGAGTTCAAAGGCAAGAGCTGCTTCAGGGTCTTGGGGGTCCAAATCCAACCGTTCCGGGCGTAAAACGGTTTCAATGCTTTAACTTCCAGTCAATAAAATTGATGCACCATCAATAACTCACTCTGAGACGTAAGAAGCGAGGTATCAGCTTTTATTGACTGGAAGAATGAACAACACTACATCCTGGGGAATGAGGCAGGGCAACAGGCCACAGTCGCCTTTATACAGGGGTCTGTGGGAGGAGCCACAGGAGCAGTCCAGACAGGTATATGTAGTTCACCACAGTACCCAGGCAGACCTCTATTTAATGATGGGTGTTTATGAAATGTTTATGAAGCCTAACTAAATCAAGGTTATTCATAAAGACAATGGCAGACAATTGCAGGATCTAGTTGAAGTGATTTCTCAGACAAAACCTTCACTTGCTTTAATGCAACCTTTCACCTCATTTTCTGTTCCAAACCTGATGACAACAACATCCCACCTCCAAATTGGATTATTCTGAAAACAGATATCAAAAAACCAGCAGACATGGCAGATGTTGGAAATAAAGAAGAGAAACGGATGGAAACACTCAGTAGGCCAGAAGGCATCTGGGTAGAAAGAAAAAGTTTTATTAATTTCTTTGACCTGACATATTAACTCCCTTTATCTTTCCACTGATGGTACCTGAGACATTGTTGTTTTAATTAGGATCTGTCAGTAGTGTCTATGAGCTTATGAATCCTTGTGATACCTCCTCACCAAAATGAATGAAAACTCAAATCCTCCATGCTTGATATTCATTAATAGTTTAGAGCTTTTACAGTAATTAAACAGTAATCTTCAAAAAGGCTGAAAAATTGCAATCTTTTACATCAATAAGTAATAGGTTGTTCATAAAGTTGTTCATAAACACAATGGCTGATCACGCCATGGATTCAGCTCCACCTGTCCATCTTTTCCCCTTATCCCTTAATTTCAAAGTCAAAGAACATTTATCATCAAAGTATGTATGCAGTATACCACCGTGAGATTCATCTTCCCACAGACAGCCAGGAAACAAAGAATCAGCATGGAAACCTTCAAAGAAAACATCAAATACACGACATGCAAAAGAAAAGAACGAATCGTACAAACGGCAAAAAGCAAGTGAAAATCTCAAACGTCAGACCACAGAGTCATTGAAACCATCTAGGAATGTTGAGTTTAGCTCATTTCAGTTCAGTTTAATGCTGTGTTGTTCCTGGACTACAGGCCACAGAACCAGTCCGTCAGCAATAAAAAATGAGTAACCAGAAACAGATATAGTATGAACTGTAGAGCCTGTAAATGAGTCTAATCCACACCTTCTTCTGGCAGCAGCCAGCGAGAGGGGGACCATCAAATGCAGGCAGACAGTGTTGAATATCTGCTCACCTTCTGCTCTCATCCTCATTGATTTCAATCTTGCCCGATGCTTTAATCAGCAAGAAATGTGAGACATTGAGTCGATCATGGGCTCATGCCCCTTCTCCCGGCTTCTTGCCCTCCAGGCCACACAATCCGCTGCAAATCTTGCTGAACTCCCTCAGAGGCAGCAATGTGCCAGATCGCTCAATTAGTCCAAAAACACACCATCAAAATGTACATCACGGATTCCAATTGTACACAGCTTAACAGAATCATAGCAGAAGAAGTGAAGGAAGTAGGTGTGTGAACTGTCTGAAGGACATCACATTTGGTGGCATTGTTCACTGGTGCAATTTTGTCATCGCTGCCATGCAAAAATCTGTCTAACAGTGTGGTAAATGTATTTACTGAGATACTCTTCCCTGGTCAAAGAATTCCACAGATTCACTGTTCTCTGGGAAAATCTGTTTCTCCTCATCTCTGTCCTAAATGTATTTCCCAAATTTTGATGTATGTCCCCTAAAACTAATCTCACTTACCAATGGAAACAACTTTCCTGCCTCTATCTTATCCATGCTTATCATAAGTGCAGATGTTTCTATAAGACGGGGGGGAAGCAATAGTGGCTGCACCTCTGGTACAGAGTCTGGCCCTGTGGCTCAGAAGGGTAGTGAAAGGAAGAGGATGGCAGCAATGATAGGGCACTCTATAGTTAGGGGGTTAGACAGGCAGTACTGTAGACGCAGGAAAGAAGTACGGATGGTAGTTTGCCTCCCAGGTGCCAGGGTCCGGGATATTTCTGCTCACGTCCACAATCTCCTGAAGTGGGAAGGAGAACAGCCAGAGTTCATGGTACATATTGATACCAACGACATAGGCAGGAAAAGGGAGGAGGTCCTGAAAGTGGACTAGAGGGAGTCAGGAAAGATGTTGAGAAGCAGGACCACAAAGGTAGTCATCTTGGGATTGTTGCCTGTGCCACGTGACAGTGAGAATAGAAATAGAGTGAGGTGGAGGATAAATGTGTGGTTAAGGGATTGGAGCAGGGGGCAGGGACTCAGATTTCTGGATCATTGGGACCTCTTTTGGGGCAGGAGTGACCTGTACAAAAAGGACAGGTTGCACTTGAATCCCAGGGGGCCCAATGCCCTGGCGGGGAGGTTTACTAAGGCTACTGGGCAGAGTTTAAACTAGATTGCTGGGGGAGGGTGAGAACCAAATTGAAGAGATGGAGGAAAGCCAGTTGGCTCATAAATAGAGAGAAAGCTTGTAGACAATGCAAGAGGGAGGATAGGCAGGTGATAGAGAAGGTACGTGCTCAGACTAAAGGCTTGAGATGTGTCTTCTTTAATACAAGGAGTATTATGAACAAAGCAGATGAGCTTAGAGCATGGATCAGTACTTGGAGCTATGATGTGGTGGCCATTACAGAGACTTGGATGGCTTAGGGGCAGGAATGGTTACTTCGAGTGCCAAGCTTTAGATGTTTCAGAAAGGACAGGGAGGGAGGTAAAGAGGTGGGGACATGGCACTGTTGATCAGAGACAGTGTCATGGCTGCAGAAAAGGAGGACAACATGGAGGGATTGTCTACTGAGTCTCTGTGGGTGGAAGTTAGGAACAGAAAGGGGTCAATTACTCTACTGGGTGTTTTTTATAGACCACCCAATAGTAACAGGAACATCGAGGAGCAGATAGGGAGACAGACACTGCAAAGCTGTAATAATAACAGGGTTGTTGTGGTGGGAGATTGTCATTTCCCAAATATTGATTGGCATCTCCCTAAAGCAAGGGGTTTAGATGGGGTAGAGTTTGTTAGGTGTGTTCAAGAAGGTTTCTTGACACAATATGAGGATAAGCCTACAAGAGGAGAGGCTGTACTTGAACTGGTATTGGGAAATGAACCTGGTCAGGAGTCAGATCTCTCAGTGGGAGAGCATTTTGGAGATAGTGATCACAATTGTATCTCCTTTACTATAGCATTAGAGAGGTATAGGAACAGACAAGTTAGGAAAACATTTAATTGGAGTAAGGGGAAATATGAGGCTATCAGGCAGGAGCTTGGAAACAGATGTTCTCAGGGAAACGTACGGAAGAAATGTGGCAAATGTTCAGGGGATATTTGCGTGGGGTTCTACATAGGTACGTTCCAATGAGACAGGGTAAAGATGGTAGGGTACAAGATCTGTAGTGCACAAAGGCTGTTGTAAGTCTAGTCAAGAAGAAAACAGCTTACGAAAGGTTCAAAAAACTAGGTAATGATAGAGATCTAGAAGATTTTAAGGCTAGCAGGAAGGAGCTTAATAAAAGAAATTAGGAGAGTGAGAAGGGGCCATGAGAAGGCCTTGGCAGACAGGATTAAGGAAAACCCCAAGGCATTCTACAAGTATGTGAAGAGCAGGAGGATAAGACGTGAGAGAATAGGACCAATCAAGTGTGACAGTGGGAAAGTGTGTATGGAACTGGAGGAGAGAGCAGAGGTACTTAATGAGTCCTTTGCTTCAGTATTCACTATGGAAAAGGATCATAATGATTGTAGGGACGACTTACAGTGGAATGAAAAGCTTGAGCATGTAGATATTAAAGAAAGAGGATGTGCTGGAGCTTTTGGAAAGCATCAAGTTGGATAAGTCACCGGGACTGGGCGGGATGTACTCCAGGCTACTGTGGGAGGCGAGGAAGGAGATTGCTGAGCCTCCGGCAATGATCTTTGCATCATCAATGGGGACAGGAGAGGTTCCAAAGGATTGGAGGGTTGCGAATGTTGTTTCATTATTCAAGAAAGGGAGTAGAGATAGCCCAGGAAGTTATAGACCAGTGAGTCTTACTTCAGTGGTTGGTAAGTTGATGGAGAGGCAGGATTTATGAACATTTGGAAAGGCATAATATGATAAAGAAGAGTCAGCATGGCTTTGTGAAAGGCAGGTTGTACCTTATAAGCCTGACTGAATTCTTTTGAGGATGTGACTAAACACATTGATGAAGGTAGAGCAGTTGATGTAGTGTATATGGATTTCAGTAAGGCATTTGTTAAGGTACCCCATGCAAGGCTTATTGAGAAAGTAAGGAGGTATGGGATCCAAGGGGGCATTGCATTGTGGATCCAGAACTGGCTTGCTCACAGAAGGCAAAATGTGGTTGTAGACGGGTCATATTCTGCATGGAGGTCGGTCACTAGTGGTGTGACTCAGGGATCTGTTCTGGGACCCCTACTCTTAGTGATTTTTATAAATGACCTTGATGAGGAAGTGGAGGGATGGGTTAGTAAATTTGCTGATGACACAAAAGTTGGGTGTGTTGTGGATAGTGTGGAGGGCAGTCAGAGGTTACAGCAGGACATTGATAGGATGCAAACTGGGCTGAGAAGTGGCAGATGGCGTTCAACCCAGGTAAGTGTGAGATGGTTCATTTTGGTAGGTCAAATATGATGGCAGAATATAGTATTAATGGTAAGACTCTTGGCAGTGTGGAGGATCAGAGGGATCTTGGGATCCAAGTCCATAGGACACTCAAAGCTGCTGCACAGGTTGACTCTGTAGTTAACAAAGCATACGGTACATTGGCCAGAGAGTGGTGAGTGCGTGGAATGGGCTGCCGGCGACAGTGGTGGAGGCGGATATGATAGAGTCTTTTAAGAGACTCCTGGACAGGTATATGGGGCTCAGAAAAATTGAGGGCTATGGGTAACCCTAGGTAATTTCTCAGGTAAGGACATGTTCAGCACAGCTTTGTGGGCCGAAGGGCCTCTATTGTGCTGTAGGTTTTCTATGTTGCTCTGTTTCTAAGACTCTTCTGATTTCTAGGAAGTATAATCCCAAGTGACTTGATCTGTCCCCTCATCTCCAGAACCAACCTGGTAAACGCATTCTGCACCACAACTAAAGCCAGTATATCTTTCCTCAAGTAGGAAGGTCAGAACTGCATGCAGTACTCGAAGTACGGCCTCACCAGTGCCCTGTAGAATGGCAGTATAACCTCCATCCTCTTTATTTCAATCCCTCTAGCAATGAAGGACAACGTTTCATTTGCCTTCTGGATAAAGGCAGATGAAGATCCTGATCACTGTCCTCTGCGCCCTGTGTGCGGTCTGTGCATATGCATATCAGCTGAAGGTATAGTCAGTTTTTGTGCATTCCCTGAGGTGTCTAGAAAAAAAATGGGTGATAAGGAAGGAGTAACTTCACAGCTCGGGAGTCCCAGGTTCAATCTTGACCATGGAGGCTATCTGCGTGGAGTTTGCATGTCCTTCCTGTGCCCGTGCGAATTTCCTCTCTGTGCACTAGTTTCCTCCCACATCTCAAAGTCTATGTTCAGTCAGCCACTGTAAATTCCTCCTGCTGTAAGTAAGTGGGGAAAGAATCAAGGGGAACTGATGTATTTGTGAGAGAGACTGAGCTGCCGAAGGAGAGGAGGCTGATGGGATTGCTCAGATGAGAGCCCACATGAACTTGATGAACCATAATTAAGGGGTTGGCCATTCAGGCTAATGGCTTCCATTGAGAAATTCCTTCACTAAGGGGCAGGTGGAGGATCAGTCACTAAGCACATTCAAAAAGGTCAAAAAATGTGTTAAAAATGTACATTTAGTGTAGGAAAGTGGTTTTGCTAATCTTCTTTAGTATGCACAGATGCAAAACACCCAAGAGAATCATTGTCCCCCAACATGAATCAGGAACTTAGATTCTGCCTGACCTGCTGAGTTCCTCCAGCATTTTGGATGTGTTGCTATGAATCAGGAACTACTGCAGAATATCTGTGTAACATAGAAATGTAGAAGTGAAAACCACATTCATTGCAAACAATAGACTGAATTAATCTTAAATGGATTTATTTTATTAAATTCTGCTTGCTTCTGCTGCAATATTGATCTTCTAAAAAGTCAGAGTGACCTTCTGATTGTTTATTCAATTGTAATAATTAACAAAACATGGAAGTAAATATAAAGAGCTTTGTGAAAGCTATTTGTAAGGTCTCTATGGAAACAAGATTTGTTAGTGAGCAAATAGGATCAGGAAAGTTACCCCAACTCCACTGGCTTCACACCATGTTGTCAGAGGGTCTAAAATAATAAATAATTATTGATAAATAATAATAGAACTTTGGCAGCCAAGGACAGGTGGGAGTAGCTGGGTGGTGATCACAGGGCAGTAGAATATCTACCCCATTAATTATCTGTTTAAAGTCATGGTCAAAACAGTACTTCAGAATAGATAGATGACAACAAGCCTCATTTTAAAATGCACAATAGCAATTTGTAGTTTACTCTGAGATACTTCCCATATGTCTTCAAAGAAACTGGAAAATAAGGCTGAGAAGCAAAGGAGGAAAAGCAGCCAAAAATCTGATCATCTGTCATCTGACTATTTGGAAATCCTAATGGTTTAGCATTTGGCTCTGGTGAACCCCAATATGTCCAGACCAAACCTTCACTTTGGTCAGAGATTAAAGTCCTGGATGATATCTGCAGTGAAACTTAATTGTTCTTTT
Organism: Hemitrygon akajei; assembly: GCF_048418815.1. Lineage (NCBI taxonomy): Eukaryota > Metazoa > Chordata > Chondrichthyes > Myliobatiformes > Dasyatidae > Hemitrygon > Hemitrygon akajei. The sequence continues at coordinate 118,427,580 of NC_133126.1, read as the reverse complement.
TTTCATATTAATTTACATGTTTTAATGAATAAAAATAAAATGAAAGTAACTTTATATTTAAATAATTTTAGATTTTTAAAAAATTATCTATATGTACTTCACCAGTTTGCATGTGTCTACAGTTAATGAAGTCAATTACAATGGAGATGGTGATTCAAGCTGGGAAAGACCTTTAGCACAGTCTAGGGCCACAGCCTTGTAACCTGATGGGCACTCTCAGACCTTTCCATGTCAGATGCAGGAATACAAAGTCTCCAGGACGATGGGAGCCCTGTGGCTATACATACGTCAATGAGGTCATGAGAATCCCATGAAAGGAACACAATCACTAACCTAATTGTTTGTCTGAATATCAGGGTGTTCATCTGGAGGTTAATAGCAGGAGCTTATAAAATTCTGAGAAGGGGTAGGCAGTCAACGTCAATTTCCCAGGATAGAAATTGCAAATGCTAGAGGACATTCATATAAAGTGAGAGGGGGAATATTTAAAGGAGATACTGTATGCAGGGCAAGTTCTTTTCCACCAAGAGTGGTAATTTGTCAAAGGAAGTGGTGGAGCTGAACATGATAGTGATGTTCAAAGTGCTTTGGAATACATAAATATGCAGGGAAAGATGGGCTATGGATCACATGCAGATGGAATAGGTTTGGCAATTTGGCATTGTGCTCGGCACAAATATTGTTCTGTTGTGAAATAAAGGTGGTTTCTATCCTTTTTTAAAATAGTAAGTGAATTATGTGCAAGAAAATGAATGATTTTATTGATTTATGAGATGAAGAATCATTTCTGGAACAGTTCTCCTGTCTTGTCACCAGATGTCCTGTGACAACTTACTGCAATGTAGCTCTGAATTACAGCAATGCATGTTAGAAACTGGATAGAGTGCTCTAATTCCTCCAACCAGTTGAGCATCCTGAAGTCTGTTCATCCTCTTACATAAGATTCCGCTAGCACTGCCAGTGTAATTTTCTCATGCTCCAAATTCATTTGAGACTGATATCCTCTCTGCATTGAACATTGGGATTGGAAAATGTTCCCGTATGAAACAGAGTTCATTAACCAGATGTCCATGTCTATGTCCATGCTGTCGTTTATCTTCTCCTGTACAGTCAGCTCTTGGTGTTCAACAATCAATGCCTCTGAATGATGCCAGACCTCAACAGAAGCACATGATTCCTGGCTGTAGTCTTCTGCTTTCAGGACAACTGCTTGAAGGTTTTCTAAATTCTGCAGAGAATAGACAAAAACATTTAATGTTATAATATTTTTTATCTCTCCATATCCTAAATCATTGAATACAGTTCACCAATGTTGTCACTCCAGGATCGTCTTGAGCCTAAACATTGACAGAACTCCACCCTGGCTGGACACTTTAGCTGTTCTTTTCTAAATTTCTGACCTTATTCTTGATCATGAGCCTCCGAGCAGACATTAAAGTCAACATCATTTACAACTTAATTTTCCTCACTCCCAAGTGGGTGGACAGGTGATGGAGTGGAACAAGGGTGCTCCTCCTGAACACTTCTCCAAGGCTTTGCACTTTGAGGTGTTTGGAGATCTTGTGTGTTGCTATTACTCTATGTTGGCTGAAGCATGCTTTGTGGTCTGACCAGCAAATCCTGTCAGGTTCTAGACTTAGACCAAGGTTAAAGGTCATTCCTGTGGTTCCCGGGAGTGGGCTTGTCAATCAACCCAACGACTGGTCAAACAAACATCTTTTGTTACAACAGTTACCAGGAACAAATTGAGTCAGTTAATGATGATGGGCCATGCAAAAATCATCAAATGTTTCTTGTTAGGTTCAATTGACGTTCCGTTCAACATCAAGTATCCTGCTCTGTTCATTCAGCAGGGGGTGAGATGGGTTAGATCACAAGAAAATGACTGATTAGGAGCGAGAGTAGGCAGCATTACCCCTAAAACCTGCCCCACCATACAATGTGATCATGGCTGATTTTCCCCAAGTCTCAACTCCTCTTCTGTGTCATTTCCAATAGTCCTCATTTCCCTGGTGTTTTAAAATTTTATCTATCCCCTCTTTAAATATTAGTGATTAAGCAGTTAAAGAATTACAGTCTTCCAACACCCTCTATAAGAAATTTCTACACATCATAGATCTAAATGTCTGACCTCTGATCTTAATTGATAGATCCCATGCTCTGTGACTGCCCCACAAATGGAAATACCATGACATTTATTTTATTGTAGCCTTTCATATCACTACTCTCTGTGTGAAAATGTTGCCTATCATATCCCCTTTAAATATTTACCCTCTCACTTTATTTCTTTGTGATCTAGTTTAAGGCTCTCCTGCCAAAGGAAAAAGACTGAGTGTGGTCTCACCAGTGTGTTGTATGTTTGTAACATAACATCCAACTCATACTTAGTTCCATGATCAATGAAGATAACTGTGTCAGTCACCTTCTTCACCACTATTTTGGAACTGTTTGCAGAAACGAAGATAAATCTATTCTAGCTAACCTCAACGCATTCAGTCTGCTCTCAATCATCAGGAAGATGATTGAAGGTCTTGTTGACTGTGCAGTGAGGTTTCATATTCAGAAATAATATGCTGAACCAATATTCATGTATAGGGTTTTCTAGGATCACTTTTCCAAGTAAAGGGAAGTACTCCAGAATAACCTTGACAGCATTTAATAAAATGTGATATCAAGGAATTGTGGTAAAGCTGAAGTCAATGGTCATCAAGGGGAAATCATTTCAAAGGCTGGAGTCAGACCTCAATCAAATGAATACAGATCTAGTTCTGGAGACCAATCATTTAGACCCCAGACATTCCTGCAGGAGTTCCTTTGGGCAAATCCTGTTTCATTATATCAGAAGGGGACAGGTTTGCCTATGATTGCTCAATGCTCAATCACATTTGCAAAATATTGGAAAATGAAGCAGTATGAATTACATACAGGAAATTCATGACTCCATTGAGGATTTCATAATTATAAAGCAAGTTCTTGACACAAAATTACCAGGCAATGGCCATTTTCAATAATGTGATCATTTACATCATCTTCACCACCTATCTTTTGCTTTTTGCTTTTGGCACATTTGTCTTTATAGATCAAAGAATTGAGTACAGAAGTTGAGATGTTATGTTGAAGTTGTTTAAGAAGTCAGTGAGGCTTAATTTGGAGTACTGTGTGCCGTTTTGGTTACCTACCTACAGGAAAGATGTAAATAAAATTGAAAAAGTCCAGAGAAAATTTACAAGGATATTGCTAGGACTGGAGGACCTGAGTTGTAGGAAAAGAATTATAGTTATTGAGTTATAGTTATAGGTTAGAACTTTAGAACTTTATTCCCTAGAATGTAGAAGATTGAGGAGAGATTTGATAGGAATACAAAATTATGAGGGGTATAGATAGGGTAAATGCAAGCAAGCTCTTTCCACTGAGCTTGGGTGAGATTACAACGAGAGTTCATGGGTTAAGAGTGAAGGCCAAAATGCTTAAAGGGAACAAATGGAAAGTTCTTCACTCAGAGGGTGTTGAGAGTGTGGAGTATCTGCCAGCGCAAGTGGTGGATACGATTTCGATTTTAATGTTTAAGAGAAAGTTGAATAGGTACATGGATAGGAAGGGTATGGAGAGCTATGGCCTATGTGCAGATTGGTGGGACTGGGCAGCTTAAATGCACTAGAGGGGCTGAAAGACCCGTTTCTGTGCAGTAGTTTTCTACGACTCTATGACTCTGTCCTTGACTTTCAATGGCATTATCCTCACAGTTTACCATTTTCAACTTCTTGGAGCTCACCATTGACCCAAAACTCAAGCAAACCAGCTACATAAATACTCTGGTTAGAAGAGAGGTTAGAGGTTGATGCTAGTCACCTTATTTCCTGATTCTTCAGTGCCTTTCCACTTTTTATAAGGTGGCAGCCAGGAATGTGATGGAATGCTTTACTATTGCCTCAGTGAGTGCAATGGCAGGAAACAGCTCTAAAATTTGGCACTGTTCAAAATAAAGAGATCTGTTGTGATAGCATGCCATCTATTGCCAACACACAGTAGCTGCACTGCAAACCATCTACAAACAAGACCACACCAACAGCACCACTCCAACCCCATGATTTCCATTAGACGATACGACCAGAAGACCTAGGAACAGAATTGTGCCACTCAGCCCATCGAGTCTGCTCCGCCATTCCATCATGGCTGATTTATTACCCCTCTCACCCATTCTCCTGCCTTCTTCCCATAACCTTTGATGCCCTGACTAATGAACCCTCCTCCAATTCCACTCTGTCTAGGCCTTTCAATGAGATTTCCCCCCTCATTCTTCGAAGCTGCAGCAAGTACAGGCCCAGAGCCATCAAAAGCTCTCCATAGATTAACCCTTTCATTCTGGAATCATTCACGTGGAACTCCCCTGGACCATTTCCAATGCCAGCATGCCTATTCTTAGATAAGGAGCCCAAAACTGCACACAATACACAAAGTGTGATCTGCTCAATGCCTTATAATGTTTCAGCATCATATCCTTGCTCCTATATTCTAGGCCACTCAAAATGAATGCTAACATTGAATTTTCCCTCCTTACCACTAACTCAAGTTAACTGCTAGGGAATCCTGCATAAGGACTCCCAAGTCCCTTTGCACCTCTGACTTTTTTTAATTTTCTCCCAATTTAGAAAATAATCCTTGCCAAAATATTCCTTCTACCAAAGTGCATGACCACACACTACCATGCACTATATTCCATCTTCCATTTCTTTGCCCATTCTCCCAATCTATCCAAGTCTTCATGCAGCCTCCCTGCTTTCTCAACACTACCTGCCCCTCCACTTTGATTCATCTGCAAACTTGGCCACAAAACCATTACTTCCATTATCCAAATCATTAGCATATAACATGAAAAGAAGTGATCCCACAAGAGGACACAGGTTTAGGGTGCTGGGGAGTAGGTACATAGGAGATGTCAGGGGTAAGTTTTTACTCAGAGAGTGGTGAGTGCATGGGTGGGCTGCCAGCGACAGTGGTGGAGGCGGATACGATAGGGTCTTTTAAGAGACTTTTGGATAGGTACATGGAGCTTAGAAAAATAGAGGGCTATAGGTAAGCCTAGTAATTTCTAAGGTACAACTTTGTAAGGTACATGTTCGGTACAACTTTGTGGGCCGAAGGGCCTGTGTTGTGCTTTAGGTTTTCTATGTTCCTATGTTTCAATACCGACCTCTGCAGAACACCACTTATCACCGGCAGCCAGCCAAAATTCTGACTCTTTGTCTGCTTCCAATTAGCCAATGTTCTATCCATGCTTGAATATTTCCTGTAATACCAGAAGCTCTTATTTTGTTAAGCAGCCTCATGAGTGGCACCTTGTCAAATCCTTCTGAAAATCTAAGTAAACAACATCCACTGACTCTCCTTTGTCTATACTGCCTGTTATTTCTTCTAAGAATTCCAACAAATCTGTCAGTCAAGATTTCACCTTCAGAAAACCATGCAGGTATTGCCCTGCTTTACAGGTGTAACCTGTTCTTTTTATACAGGTCATACTTTCCCCAGAAGAGATCTCAATGATCCAAAAATTCTGAAACCCTGCCCCTTGACGATTTCCTTAACCACTCATTCATCTGTACCACCATCCTATTCCAGCCCTGGCTAGCACATGGCACTGGAAGTAATCCAGTGATTACTACCTTGGAGGTCCTGTTCTTCAGCCTCTTCCCTAACTCTGTATACACACTGTGTAGGACCTCTTCCCCTTTCTGCCTTTGTCATTGGGGTCAATGTGCACCATGACTTCTGATTGCTCACCCGCCCCCGTGAGAATCTTCAGCAGGCACTCTGAACATCCTGGATGCTAGTATCTGGGAGGCAACACACCATCATGGCTTCTCTTCTGTGGCCATAGGGCCACCTGTCTGTAACTCACAACTTCCAAGCCTCCTATTGCTACCTCTCTGCCTGATTGAGCCTCAGTGTCAGCTACAGTGCCACCTTTTGTGCCCTGATAGGACATGCCCCCACTGCAATATCCAAAAGGGTACACTTGTTGCTGAGGGGAATGGCCACAGGGGAACCCTACACTGACTGCTTACTCCCCTTACCTCTCCTGGTGGTCTCCCATCTACTGTCTGAAGCCTGCACTCTGGGTGTGACCTCCTCAATAAATGTCTCATCTATGAAGTTTTCAGCCTCCTGGATGATCCTGAGTGTATCCAGCTCCAGCTCCAGTTCCTTAACCTTGTCGATCAGGAGTTGGAGTTGGATGCACTACCTGCTGATGTAGTCATCAAGGGAGACGGTTAGGTACCCTGAGATCCCTCTTCTCACAGGAGAAGCATTCCACTGCCTGAACTACCATCTTGCCTACACTTGTTATGCCTCTAACTTCTCAAATTTAAGTACTAGTCTGTGCCTGTTCTCGCCCAAGCCTGACCACTCTAACACTATCTACTTACTCAATGGCCACTCCAACAATGGCGGACACACACAATCCCCACTTCTTATTGGCCCTTTCTAATTAACTCTAGTTACTATTAACCCAAGTAATCTCCTCTCCACAGACAAGTCTCGAGAGGCCCTGTTTGCTTTTTAAAATTGGCGTGCAAAGCCCACAAGGAGCTTTCTCCAACACACTTCACAATCTCTGGCTCCACGGAGCTCCAAAAGGACAATGGTGGCAGGCCACCGCTTGCAGATTCTCCTGCATGTCACCCTGATTTGGAAATATGTCACTACTCCTTAACTGTCGTTGGGTCTAAATACTGGAGTTCCCTCTTCAACAGCTGAGTAGGTGCACCTTCACCAGAGATGCAGTGGTTGCTAGCTCAGTGTTGCCCTCTCGCATTCAGTCACATTAGCATTAAGCATTAGCTTCTGGATGACACCCCAAAACCCTGAAAAATATTCTGGCTATGCAGATGTTATGGTTAAGAAAACACACCCTCGCTTTTACTTCCTCAGAAGGTTAAGGAAATTCAATATGGCCACAGTGATTCATCGGTTTTTACAGGTGTGCCATAGAAATAATCCTATCCAGATAGATCATAGCATAGCATTACATAGAAAATTAGAGAGAGTTGTGAACTCAACCCCTGTCCGTTATGCAAACCACCCACCCCTCCGTTGACTCCATCCACACTTCCCACTTTCCTCAGACAGCATAATCCCACCCTGGCCATTCTTTCCTCTGCCCTCTCCTAACAGGCAGAAGATAGTACATCTAGAAAGCACATACCACTAGATTCTAGGTTTGATTCTATCCCTCTTTTAACAGATATGAGAAATTTGAACTCTTGCTCTCTCAGTCTGCCTCGCCATGGCTTTTGAACTTTAGCTGGCTACCTGCACTGCACTGCATTTATAAATATAACACTATATTCTGTATTCTGGGTTTACTTTTCGTTCTTGCACTACTTCAATTGGCATGGGTCGGTCTGATTGACATGCAAAGCTTTTCACTATATCTCAGTCTGTGACAATAATAAACCAATCAGCAATTACTAAATGATTAAAGCAGCAACAGCACAACTATGTATTTACAATCACAGTTCAGCCCTTGAGGGCTGTCATGCGTGTACGCATTTGAGTGCTTGCATGTCAGGTACTTACTGGGACGTGAGGGACTGAAATTTTCGGTAAACATACATGCCGAGGGTTGCAGCAGAACTTCACTATGCAAAACAGTGCAGCCACTGGAAAACACACTCCAAGGAGTAACACAATAGTGACTGTCACCAGGTTTCCACTGGATGTGATGTCTATAGGAACGAGAACAATATTAGAATTATATCACTTATTCAACTTTTATAGACGATTTCAGAGATATGGAGCAAAGCATGGAAATTCAATAGAAGTTCAGATGAGCTTGATGGGTTATAATGCTGAATAATTGTTCTGACATCAACTATTCTTTGATCAGTACCTAATCCTGTGGTGCGTAGGGTTTTAAGGCTTTAGGGCTGCACAGTAGTAGAGCCACTACCTCACAGCACCAGATACCTCGGTTCAATCCTGACCTCGGCTGCCGTCTGTATCGAGTTTTCACATCCTCCCTGTGACCATGCAGGTTTCCTGCAGAAGCTCTGGTTTCTTCCCACATCCCAGAGACGTGCTGGTTTGTAGGTTAATGGTGTTATTCCTCTCTGTGCCTTGTGGTGCATCGGATGGCAATCTTGCAGTTTCTTCAGCATTCATCCGTTTTTTATGAGGCCGAGTTTGTAGCTCAAAGCTCAACCCAGCACGGATGGAAAGCGTACAAGGAGGCAGCTGGATTCGAACCAGTGACCACTTGTCTCGAAGTCCGGTGAGAATGCCGCAACACCACCAGCTGGCAGGTAGTTTAACTGGCCACTGTAAATTGCTTTTAATGTGCAGGTGAATTGAGACACTGAGGAGAACTGATCAGAATGTTGAGAGAATTAAATGGGATGAAGGTAGTATTAGCATAAATGGGTGGTTGATGCTTGCATGTCTTTGGAAGGGCTTGCTTCTGTACTTTATCTCTTTCTCTGTCTCTTTCTCAGTGTCCCATTGTCAAATAGGGCAATTGAACACCACTCCCATCAAACTGACCACATACTTTACTAAACTGTATTCTGTGACTCCTTGGAAGGAGAGTACCTAGATGTTGGATATGGACAGGTTGGAGCTGAATTCATTTATCCCTGTGGTGACATAAACTTCGGTCACAGAGACTCTAAACTCATATAAGAAAGGACAGGTAAGCAACTGGTAAGTGTCCAGTGACTGTGTAGACAAATTCTGAAGGAGCAGGGTGAGAAACATACAGGGAGGAGTGAGGGTTGCTGGTGAAAACAGTCTTACTGGAATGTAAATAGCAAATAGAGAAGAGGCAAGACTAAACTGTTAAAGACATGAGTAAGGGGGATTCCTATTTCAAATGGCATCCTGGTAAAAGCACAGTTGATCAAAATATTTGGAAGTCAAGGGAATTGAAGTGATCTGAGTGAAAGTTTAACCAAATTATTTATAAAGCAATTAACAGGTACCAACTTGGTGAATAAAACATGGGAAAGATATTTAGAAAGCAGAAGTACAACTATTGAACAGTCAAGGTTCAAAAACAAAATAGAAATCATGCTTCTCTAACCTAACTGAATTATTTGAGGAGGTAACAGGATTAATGCAATGGATATAATTTACTGAAATTTCCAAACAACACTAAATAAGGTATCACATGCATAAGTTAATAAATATGTATAGCCGGATTTTGTGCAGTTTAGGGATGGGCAAAAAGACATTATCAAGCTGTGGAATAGAGAATAGAAAAGGGAGAGGGGTGAGGACCCTCTACCCAGCATTTTGTTAGCAAATGTGCAGTCGCTGGAGAACAAATTTGAGGATGAATTTGAGGACCTGAGGACAAGATTGATGTATCATAGAGAAATGAGGGTTGCTGCCTTCTGTGTTTCAGCAAGACATGGCTTACTCTGTGTACATCAGACCTGAAGGCTTCTAGGTACACGTTGGACTGAACTGCTGATTCAGAAAAGACAAAAGGTGGGGGTATGTGTTTCATGGTAGACTCCCATGGTGCTTTGCGGGGGGTGGGGTGTGCCTTATTCTGATTGTTGAAAGTCACTTTCATTGTGATTGGTTAGTTTAGAAACTGCAGCTGCTTTTCCCAGTGGATAGCTGGTTGGTGTCCCACTTCAAATATTCTGGACATGGAAGGGGCTTGCTCTCTTCTTCCTTTGTTTAAGACATGGTCATTGGGAAGGTATGCTGTTTTAACTAAGTATGTTTGTTAAATGGATGCATGTCTGTTGAGTATTCAGCTTAGTATTGTCTGTAAATAGAGAAACATGAATGCTGAGTTGAATTTTTACTGTTTGGAAGTAAATGATTAATAGACATATTTGCAGAGAGTGCTTTCTGGATCACTTGCCAGACCCATGAACCTGACTGAACATTACACTCCAATGTGGCAGTTTTGTCATACTCGTGTTCACCCAACCTTGAACATCTAACGATCAAATGCCAACAGTTCTATTTACTAAGAGAGTTCCGCTCCACGATCATGACCGCAGTTTACATGCCATCAGCGGCCGACTATAATGAGGTGCTTAAGGGCTCATTTTAGAACGGATATACTGGCATTGGTGAGGGTTCAGAGAAGATTCACAAGAATGATTCCAGGAATGAAAGGGTTACCGTATGAAGAACATCTGGCAGCTCTTGGGCTGTATTCCCTGGAGTTCAGGAGAATGAGGGAGATCTCATAGAAACATTCTGAATGTTAAAAAGCCTGAACAGATTAGATATGGTAAAGTTATTTCCCATGGTAGGGGAGTCTAGGAAAAGAGGGCACAACTTCAAGATTGAAAGACGTCCATTTAGAACAGAGATGCGGAGAAATTACTTTATTCAGAGGGTGGTAAATCTGTGGAATTTGTTGCCACAAATGGCTGTGGAGGCCAAGTCATTGCGTGTATTTAAGGCAGAGAAAGATAGGTTCCTGATTAGCCAGGGCATCACAGGGCATGGGGAGAAGGCAGGGGAGTGGGGATAACTGGAAGAATTGGATCAGCCCATGATTGAATGACGGAGCAGACTCGATGGGCTGCATGGCCTACTTCTGCTACTATATCTTATGGTCTTATACTGTATGACGCCATCATCAAACAAGAAGTAGCATTACAAATCATACTCGTGGATTTCCATCAGGATTGCTTGAAGAAATCCCTTTCCAATTACTATCAGTATATAAACTGTAGCACCAGTGGTCGCAACACACTGGACTACTGCTATGCCACTGCTGTCCCGATGAAGGGTCTTGGCTTAAAATGTCATCTGTTTACTGGCCTGCTGAGTTCCTCCAGCATTTTGTGTGCATTACTTTAAACTACTGCTACACTAAGATACGGAATAGCTACCGTTTCATGCCCAGACCATATTTTGGGAAATCTGATCACTTGGCTGTCTTTCTCCTATCTGCATACAGGCAGAGGCCAAAGAGCAAAGCCCCGGAGATTAGGACTACAAAGAGGTCAGGATTGCTCAAGTCAGTGGACGGGGCCATGTTCAAGAACTCATCCGTGGATCTAAATGAATGGGTGTCATGGACTTCATAAAAACAGCCATAATTGAGTGTGTGTCTATACATAGTCACTCAGGGTCTTCGCCAACCTGAAGCCCTGGATGAACCATAATTTCCGCAATCTACTGAGGGCCAAATCCGAAGCCTTCAAGTCTGGTGCCCAAGTAATTTACAAGAGATTCAGATACAGTCTCCTGAAAGCCATCTCATGGGAGAAATCGGAATTCCGGACTAAACTTGAATTAATAAATGACACTCGACAGTTGTGGCAGGACTTGAGTGTTATCACCTTTTACAAAGTGAAATCAAGTGACATAGGTGATGTCAGGGCTTCACTACAAGATGAGATCAATGCTTTCTATGCTCCCTTTGACCATTAAAATGTGGAAGTACTATCACAAACTCCCACAGCCCCCGATTTCAGTCTGAGGCCGATTGAGAGCATCCTTCAGGAGGGTGAACCCACAGGAAGCATCCAGTCCAGGTGGGGTACCTGGCCAAGTAATAAAGACCTGTGCTGATCAACTGGCTGGCATGTTCACTGAGATCTTTAACCTCTTGCTTTGGCAGTCTGAGCTACCCACGCTACTTCAAGCAGGCTTCAATTATACCAGTGCCTAAGAAGAATGTGGTAACCTGCCTCAATGACTATCATCCGATTGAACTTACTTCACAGTGATGAAGTGTTTTGAGAGGTTGGTGATGAAACATATCAACACCTGCCTGAGAAGCAACTGGGATCTGCTCCAATTTGCTTACTGGCACAACAGGTCTACAAAAGATGCCATTTCATTGGCTCTTCACTGAACCCTGCAATACCTGGACAACAAGGATGCACACATCAGACTGCTCGTTATTGACCACAGCTTGGCATTCAATACCATCATCCCCTCAAAACTATTCAATAAGCCTAAAGACCTTGGCCTCAGTAACCACTTGTGCAATTGGATCCTTGATTTCCTCACTTGCAGATCCCAGTCAGTTTAGATTGGCAACAACATCTCCTCCACAATCTCCATCAGCAGAGGTGCACCACAAGACTGTGTGCTTAGCCCCCTGATCTACTCAATTTACATTTATGATTGTGTAACTAAGCACAGCTCCAATAATAGATTTAAATTTGCAGATGACACCACTGTCATTTGCAGAATCAAAGATGGTGGTGAATCAACATACTGAAAATCTGGCTGAGTGGTGCCACAACAACAACCTCTGACTCAATGTCAGCAAAACCAAGGAGATGATTATTGACTTCAGGTCCATAAGCCAGCCCTCATCAGGGGATCAAAGCTGGAGAGAGTCAGCAATTTTAAACTATCCGGTATTATCATTTCAGTGGAACAGTTGTTGGACCAGCACATAAATGCAATTACACAGAAAACAGGACAGCGCCTCTACTTTCTTAGAAGTTTGTGAAGATTTGGCATGACACCTAAAACTTTGACACATGTCTATAGATATATGATGGAGGGTATATTGACTGGCTGCATCACAGACTGGTATTGAAGCACCAATGCCATTGAACGGAAAATCCTACAAAAAGTAATGGATATGGCCCAGACCATCACAGGAAAAGCCCTCCTCACCACTGAGCACAGCTATACAGAGCGTTGTTGCAGGAAAGCAGCATCCATCATCTGGGAACCCCACCACCCAGGTCAGGCTCTCTTCTCACTGCCAGCAGAAAGAAGGTACAGGAGCCTTAGGCCTCACACCATCAAGTTCAGGAACAGTTATTGCCCCTCAACCTATAGGCACTTGAACCAAAGGGGATAACTTCACTCATCTTCACTTGCCCATCACTGAACTGTTCCCACAATCTATAGACCAACTTTGAAGGTCTCTTCATCCAATGTTCTTGATATTTATTGCTTATTTGTTATTATTATTCTGTCTCTTCTTTTGTATTTGAACAATTTGTTGTCTTTTGCACACTGGTTGTCCACCTTGTTGGGTACAGTCTCAATGATTTTATTATGATTATTGGTTTTATTGAGTATGCCTGCAAGAGAACGAATCTCATGGTTGTATATGGTGACATGCATGTACTTTGATAATAAATTTACTTTGAACTTTGAGAGTTGAGAAGGATGATGAACGTTCGATCCAAGTAGGATTGCTGTTCACTCTATATCAATGACATGACTTTTGAAATCATAACAACAACATCTAAATTTGGAAACAATGATAAACTGGCAATGATGGTTAACAGAGGACTACCCAGGGAATCATCCTCAAACATGCAGAAAGATGTAAAGCTGCCAAATTAATTCCATCACATGTGATGTTTAACAAGTTGTATGAGGAGATAAATGAGATAGATATGATTAGTTGATGACACAAAAATTGGTGTGGTGGCTGGTGATGAAGGTTGTTTAAGGCAACAGCGGGGTATAGATGAGTTGGAAACTTGGGAGCACTCAGGCAGATGAAACTAATCTTAACAAGTGATCATTTTGGGAAGTCAAGTAAGTGTAAGACATTTACAGCATATGGTATGGGCCTAAGGGATGTTAATGAACAGAGAGTTGGGAGCTCAAGTTCATAGTTCCCTGAAAGTGGCAACACAGGTAGATAGTGGTGAAGAAGACAGATGGAATGCTTGCCTTTGTACATGGGAGGATAGAATGTACTGCTGGTTTGATTGCACTAGAAGTACCATGTACATTTTAGGAAAGGTTTGCTGCAGATTCATCAGTATGTTGTCTGGATTGGATGACTTCAGTTAATTGGAAAGAGTGAATAGGCTGGGTTTGTTTTCCCTGGAACAGAGCTGAAAGGTGACCAAATAGAAGTACATAAAATTATGAGAAGCATAAAAAGAATAGATTGCCTTTAAAGAATCTTTTCCCCATAGTAGAGGTCTCAGAAAATTAGGGCATAAATTTATGGGAAGAAAGAGTTTTAAAGAGAATCTGAGGAGAAAAATTTTTACACAGAGAGTGATTGACATTTGGAAAGAGGGATAAGAGGAAGTCATGGAATCAGATATAATCACTACATTTAAGAGTCATTTAGACAGGTACTCAAATATGGAAGACATAGAAGGCTACAGTCCTCATGCAGGCAAAAGGAATTAGATAAGCAAAGAGTTAGGTACATACATGTTGGGGCAAAGCCTCCTTAATGTGCTGTGCAACGCTATGACTCCATAGTCACTAAGAAATCAAACTAAATTATACTTTATGCTCTTTACCTGGAGTGTGTGCAGATGAATTTGAGGCATTGAGACATAATTATATTGCCATTTCATAGAACTACAACTACAATTATAGGGATAAGGAAGTGGGGAATTTGGATTAAATTAGATGAAGAACGATGTAAAGAGAATGGAGTGGAGAATTAGTGTTGGAATGACTAAGTTAAGCAGATGGGCCTTCAACATAACACCGATACCACTTATGGTTCACCAAGGAATCTTTAAAAGGGTGTGTAACTTCCATAGTTGCAGTATCTCCCTGGTAAATAAAATCTACTCACCGCCACTGACTGCCTCACAGATAATGTCGCTGAAGGAACTGGATTTATTGTATTCTAAGATACAGAGCTGTGCTTGGAAACAGTATGTGACTCCCTTCTGCACGTGGAGATAGTAAGGTCTCTGATTTTGGTCCATAAAAACACTCATGACCTGGAATTAATAAACACAAAATGGAATAGGAGAACTAAACACTATTTTTAATCTACAGGAAAATGCAATGGACAGCAAACTGACTGAGAAATGACCATTGTCTATAGCTCAGTGGAACCTGCTTATCTTTCATTTAGTTGATTGCTGACTTGTACCTAACTCTGCTTACTCACTTTAGCTTCTTGTGCTTTCTAAGAAAAGGTAATTGGCCTGAAAGATTAACTCTGTTTCTCTCTTCGCAGATGCTGCCCAACCTATTGAGCATTTCCAATATTATCTGTTTTAGACGGCAAAGTCAAACGCCATGACAGGCATTAATGTGTTTAACCAAGCAATTATAACAAGTTTCCTACCTGCTGCTCCACTCCTTTCTCCCAGTAATATAGATGAGCATTGATGTTCTTCTGTACTTCACTGACATTCAGTATAACCAGGCCACCACTCACTTCAACAGTCAACATTGGTATTGTCAGAATGGCTTAAAAGAAGGTCAATTCATAAGTCAACTTCTGTTTCTTGGTTAAGATTAACAAATTAATAATTTTATATATGCTATTTTATTCCATTTTTTATCCTCCCACAAGTACACAACCTATTACTATTTTACAGGTTCCAGGTCCAATATGGGTCCATGGGCTGTAACTTGTAATAGGGTGCAGTGCCAAGCTACAGATACATACACAATGAAACATGATGATAGAGGGCAGTTCCACTGACTCTGGCTTGTGCTGGGATAAAGAGTTCTCATGAGCACTGAGGCAATGATTTTGTGAAGTCCTTCGCAAATGATTTGGAGATTTGTACCTAAATTGGGAGCCCATGCAGGTAACAGTCTGATATGCTTCTACTCACAGAATCAAACCCTACTGATAATATGTCAGACCCTTCTATCGCATTCTGGATCTATCTAGTTACACTAACGGGAGAGGCCCACGAAAAGTGATGGAACGGTGATGTGCAGCAGGGAGTGAGCCACCTTGGGAGTCTCCTTCACTGATTCCATGGGGCATTAGGTCAAACATGGGCAAGGAAACCTTCTCCTCATTAGCACATGACGTTCTCACTCAGCTGATGAATCAGTGCTTCTCCACGTTGAATAATACTTGGAAGAAGCACTGTAAGTAACAAGGACACAGATTGTGAGAGACTCCAATGTTCATCTTCCAGAGTTACCATTGAGTCCTGAAGGACAGAGCTGCCAGACAGGGTCCGTGACAGATAGTGAGTGAAGCAACACAAGGGAAAAACCGACTTAACCTTGTTCTTCAAATCTACCATTGTTAGATGCATCCGAGTTCAGAGCACTAGAGTGATGATCACACATTCCTTCTGGAAACAACATCCTTCCTTCACACTAAGTATGCTCTCCAATGTACCAGAACATTATCCTTGTTCTTCACCAAAAGTTGGTGCTGAATGGTACTGTATTCTTTTCTTTAACATCTGTTTGAGAGGTCAGACAATTAGATTGTAGTCTAGAAAAACATATGAAGGAAAGAGTGGTGTACAATTAAGAACTTTCTTTGGGCAGATGCTTGGCATCAAAGGTCATATATTTCACTCTAATTTTAAGTTTCCAAGTGGCTCTTGAGGATGATGTGGGAAACATAGTCACTTACAAGTGGCTGGTAGGATAAGCAGGGATTGTTGGGTGCACTTCCTCGACTACCCAGCTCAAAGCAGAGCTGCATGCAAACATCCTGGAGCTCTGGGCAACATTCGGGAATTTCAACCACTGATACCTCAGACATCATCAACTGTAGTGCAACCACGCAATTGGCAACTTCCAGTGGTTGCTGACTCAGAAACATCAGCTTTTGCCCTTCTCTTCCCCCAAAACCACCACTACTACATCAATTTTCTCTACCCTGTCACAAACATTCTCTTTGTTCCTTCCTTCTCTCTCTGCAAATTAATCCCATATTACATAAAGTCAACAAGATCAAGGAGCTGAGTATTAACTTCAGGAGAAAGAAGTCAGAGAACCAAGAGCCAATCCTCATCAAAGGATCAGATGAGGAGAGGGTCAGCAACTTTAAAATCCTCAGTGTTGTTAAATCACTAACAAGAGAGAACCTGCAGCTGCTGGAAATCAGATAGATGCTACCTGGCCTGTTGAGTTCCTCCAGCATTTTGTGAGTGTCCCTCAGTGTTATTATTTCAGAGGACCTGTCCTGGGCCCAGCACATAAGTCCAAATACCATAAGACATAGGAACAGAATTAACCCATATGGCCCATCGAGTCTGCTCCGCTATTCAATCATGGCTGATCCTTTTTTTAATCTCCTCCTCAACCCCAGTTCCCAGCCTTCACCCCATATCCTTTGATGCCATCTACAATCAAGTACCTATCAATCTCTGCCTTGATACACCCAATGACCTGACCTCCACAGCTGCATGTGGCAACAAATTCCACAAATTCACCACCCTTTGGCTAAAGAAATTTCTCTGCATCTCTGTTTTGAAAGGGCGCCCCTCTATCCTGAGGCTGTGTCCTCTTGTCCTAGACTCTCACCATGGGAAACATCCTTTCCACATCTACTCTGTCTAGGCCTTTCAACATTCGAAAGGTTTCAATGAGATCCCCCCCCCCACCACCACCACCACCACCCCCCAACATCCCTCTGAATTCCAGCAAGTACAGACCTAAAGTACAGATCAAATGTTCCTTGTAAGATAACCCTTTCATTCCTGGAATCATCCTTGTGAACCTCACCTGGAACCTTTCCAATGCCAGCACATCTTTTCTAAGATAAGGGGGCCAAAATTGTTCACAATACTCAAGGTGAGGCCTCACCAGTGCCTTATAAAGCCTTAGCATCTCATCCTTGTTTTTGTTTTCTAGACCTCTTGAAATGAATGCTAACATGGAATATGCCTTCCTCACCACACACTCTTACCTGCAAGTTAACCATCAGGGTGTTCTGCACAAGGAATCCCAAGTCCCTCTGCATCTCAGATTCCTGGATTTTCTCCCCATTTGGAAAATAGTTCACACATTTATTTCTATTACCAAAGTGCATGACTATGCATTTTTCAACATTGTATTTCATTTGCCACTTTCTTGCCCATTCTGCTAATCTGTCTAAGTCCTTCTGCATCCTACCTGTTTCCTCAACACTACCTGCCCCACCAACAATCTTTGTACCATCTGCATACTATCTATTCCATCATCTAAATCATATATATACAGCATAAAAAGAAGTGGTCCCAACACCGACCCCTGCAGAACACCACTAGTCACTGGCAACCAACCAGAAAAGGATCCTTTTATTCCCACTCACTGCCTCCTACCAATCAGCCAATGCTCTAACCAAGTTAGTAACTTGCTTGTAATACCATGGGCTCTTAACTTGGTAAATAGCCTCATGTGTGGCACATTGTCAAAGGCCTTCTGAAGGTCCAAATCTACAACATACACTCCATCCTCTTTATCTATCCTACTCGTAATCTCCTCTTAGAATTCCAACAGGTTTATCAGGCAGGATTTTCCTTGAAGGAAATCATGCTGACTTTGTACTATCTTGTGCTGTGTCACCAAGTACTCCATCACCTCATCCTTAACAATTGACTCCAACATCTTCCCAACCACTGAGGTCAGGCTAACTGGTCTGTGACTTCCTTTCTGCTGCCATCTTCCTTTCTTAAAGAGTCGAGTGACATTTGCAGTTTTCCAGTCCTCTGGCACCATAGCAGAACCTTATGATTATGAAGAAAACAAGACATCATCTCTACTTCCTTAGAAGTTTGCAAAGATTTGACATGACTTCCAAAACTCTGACAAACTTCTACAGATATGTACTGGAGAGTATATTGACTGGCTGCATCATAGCCTAGTATGGAAACACCAATGCCCTTGAATGGAAAATCCTTTAAAAAGTAATGGATACAGCCTAGTCCATTACACATAAAGCCTTCCCCACCATTGAGCACATCTACATGAAACATTGTCGCAGGAAAGCAGAATCCATCCTCAAGGACCCCCACCATCTCTGCCGTGCTCTCTTCTTGCATCTGCCATCTGGAAGAAGGTACATGAAACTTCATTGATTCTATTATGGTTATCATTCTATGTATGGATTTATTGATCATGCTTGCAAGAAAATTAATCTCAGGATTGTATATGGTGACATGTGTACTTTTAAACTAAATTAACTTTGAACTTTGAACAGCGCATTGAGGTAGTACAAGGTAAAACTATAGTAGAATTGAAACTAAAATGTTACAGTTAGAGAAAGTGTAGTGTAGGCAGGCAATAATAGGCAAGGCCACATTTAATGGATTGTGAGGTTAGGAATCCAACTTATCCCTCTGGAGAGCATTCAATAGACTTACAGCAGTGGGACAGAAGCTGAACTTTAAGGCTTTTTTATATTCTGCATGACAGGAGGGGCAGAAGAGAGAATGGGAGATAGCTTTGATTATGCTTGCTGTAACTGAGGCAGCTAGAAGTCTAGACAGAGTCTTTGGAGGGGAGATGGATTTTTGTGATGTGCTGAGCTGTATTCTCAACTCTCTGCAGTTCCCTGGGCTCTCAGGCAGAGCAGTTGCCACACCAGGCTTTGGTGCATCTGGATAGGATGCATCAATAAAAATTGGTGAGGGTCAAAGGGGACATGCTAAATTTCCTTAGCCTCCTGAGGAAGTAAAAGCACGGCTGAGCTTTCTTGGCCATTGCATCTACTTGGTTACCAAGACATGCTATTGGTGACGTTCGCGCATTACAACGCGAAACTGTTAACTCAGCATCAATGATGTAAACAGCAGCATGTGCACCCTGTCCTTCCCGAACTCTTTGATCACCTCTTTTGTTTTGCTGACATTGAGGGACAGATTGTTGTCATGACACAATGTCATTTGGCTCTCAATCTCCTTTCTGTACTCAGACTTATCATTCTTTGAGACCCTGTGTGGTATCATCTGCCATCTTGTAGATGGAGTTAGAGCAGAATCTGGCCACACAGCTGTGAGTGGATAAGCAATTAAGTCAGTGGGTAAGGACACTGCCTTGTAGGGCAATGTAGAGGATAATTGTGGCAGAGGCATTGCTCCCTGTCTGTACTGATTGTGGTCTGTTGCTCGTTAAGTCAAAGAACCAGTTGCAAAGACAGGTTTTGAGATCCAGGTCTAGAAATTTGGAGGTAGGACTGACGAGTTTACTTGGAGTGATAGTATTGAAGCCAGAGCTGAAGTCAATAAGTGTGTAGTCTGATGTGCTCCAGAGATGAGTATAGTGCTAGGGAACTACCACTGTTGACCTGTTTTGGCAGCAGGCAAATTGTAGTGGGTTGAAGATGTCTGGGAGGCTGCAGTTGATGTGTGCCATGACCAGTCTCTCAAAGAATATGCTTGCAATATATGTACTCAGTGGCCACTTTATTAGGTACACCTACATACTCAATAATGCAAATTTCAAATCAGCCAATCATCTACCAGCAACTCAATGCAAGAAAGCATGCAGACATGGTTAAGACATTCAATTGTTGTTCAGACCAAATAACTGAATGAGAAAGAAATGTGATCTAAGTGTCTTTGACTGTGGAATGGTTGGTGGTGCCAGATGAGTACCTCAGAAACTGCTGATCTCCTGGAATTTTCATGCACAGCAGTCTCTAGTGCTTACAGAGATTGGAGCAAAAATGAAAATATCCAGTGAGCAACATTTCTGTGAGCAAAAACACCTTGTTAATAAAAGAGCTCAGAGAAGAATAGCCAGTCTAATTCAAGCTGATAGGAAGGCAACGGTAACTCAGGTAACCACGTGTTACAACAGTGGTGTGTAGAAAACCATCTCTGAATGCACAACACGTCGAACCTTGAAGTGGATGGGCTACAGCAGCAGACGACCATACTAGGTTCCATTCCTGTGTCTAAGAAAGTGGCCAGTGAGCATATGTTTTATATTAGTCAAGTTATGTTCTAAATATGTCTCTAGTCATAATGATTCCAGCAACTAGAAGTATCCTAATCAATACTAGCCCAACAAATTCCAAGTTCTTCCAGGACAATATTCAGTAAGGACAATAATTAGTAAAATTTAGAAAAGAGCAGAGAGATTCTTGTTGTCTCATTAGCCAAGGTCAGAGTTTAATGAGCAATTGTTTCTACATGTAGATATTAAGAAAGGATGTGCTGGAGCTTTTGGAAAGCATTAAGTTGGATAAGTCACTGGGACTGGGCGAGATGTACCTCAGGCTACTGTGGGAGGCGAGGGAGGAGATTGCTGAGCCTCTGGCGATGATCTTTGCATCATCAATGAGGACAGGAGAGGTTCCGGAGGATTGGAGGGTTGCAGATGTTGTTCCCTTATTCAAGAAGGGGAGTAGAGATAGCCCAGGAAATTATAAACCAGTGAATCTTACCTCAGTGGCTGGTAAGCTGATGGAGAAGATCCTGAGAGGCAGGATTTATGAACATTTGGAGAGGTATAATATGATTAGGAATAGTCAGCATGGCTTTGTGAAAGGCAGGTCATGTGTTATGAGCCTGATTGAATTTTCTGAGGATGTGACTAAACACATTGATGAAGGTAGAGCAGTAGATATAGTGTATATGGATTTCAGCAAGGCATTTGATAAAGTATCCCATGCAAGGCTTATTGAGAAAGTAAGGAGGCATGGGATCCAATGGGACATTGCTCTATGGATCCACAAAATGGCTTGCCCACAGAAGGCAAAGAGTGGTTGTAGACTGGTCATATTCTGCATGGAGGTTGGTGACCAGTGGTGTGCCTCAGGGATCTGTTCTGGGACCCCCTTCTCTTTGTGATTTTTTTATAAATGACGTGGATGAGGAAGTGGAGGGATGGATTAGTAAATTTGTTGATTTCACAAAATTTGGGGCATTGTGGATAGTGTGGAGGGCTGTCAGAGGTTACAGAGGGACATTGATAGGATGCAATACTGGGCTGAGAAGTGGCAGATGGAGTTTAACCTAGATAAGTGTGAAGTGGTTCATTTTGGTAGGTCAAATATGATGGCAGAATATGGAATTAATGGTAAGACTCTTGGCAGTGTGGAGGATCAGAGGGATCTTGGGGTCCGAGTCCATAGAACACTCAAAGTAGCTGTGCAGGTTGCCTCTGTGGTTACAAAGACATATGGTGCATTGGCCTTCATCAATGGTGGGGTTGAGTTTAGGAGCCAAGAGGTAATGTTGCTGCTATATAGGTTCCTGGTCAGACCCCACTTGGAGTACTGTGCTCAGTTCTGGTTGCCTCACTATAGAAAGGATGTGGAAATTATAGAAAGGGTGCAGAGGAAATTTACGAGGATGTTGCCTGGATTGGGGACATGCCTTATGAGAATAGGTTGAGTGAACTCAGCCTTTTCTCGTTGGAGTGACAAAGGATGAGAGGTGACCCGACAGAGGTGTATAAGATGATGGGAGGCATTAATCATGTGGACAGTCAGATGCTTGTTCCTAGTGAGTGTGTGAAATGGGCTGCCAGCAATTGTGGTGAAGGCGGGTCCAATAGGGTCTTTTAAGAGACTCATGGACGGGTACATGGAGCTCAGAAAAATAGAAAGCTATGGGTAACCCTGGGTAATTTCTAGGGTAAGGACATGTTCAGCACAGCTTTGTGGGCCAAAGGGCCTGTATTGTGCTGTAGGTTTTCTATGTTTCTACCAGAAAGCAGGTAAAGAGAGTCACATCTGAAAAGAGTTGATGGAAACTGGGAGGAGATGGACAGTAATGACCAATAGAAGAGGGAGATTGTAGTGGATATTTAAGTATGGACATGATGTTTTCTTTATATTCATGTGTCAGTCCATTGGGCAGCAGAGTCATGGAATGCCCATGTTATACAACAATGCAATTATATCAAAAGTAGACTTCATTGCTATATGACTACATTACAAATGATGTTAAGTGAACTGTCTTGCGAAATACCATTCCCTCTTTAGATGTTGTGAAGATATTACAGAGAATTAATTGCAGAGTGGGTGGCAGAAGAATAAATTAATAATTAGTTACTTGATGATTACTTAATTAGCTGCCAACACATGAAGAAATATTTTAACTTACTTTATGAATGAATGGTGTAGCTGAGGAGCTTCCACTATCAGGGAACTATTAGCATTGCTTTGTGGTGGACACATTTAGTCACATGGTAGCTACCAGCCGTGGTTTCTGCAGGTAAACATGCATAGTCCTCAGCTCAATACAAGCACTGCCTTGCATTTTCCATCTTGATTATCAGTGAAATCCTATCACACATTACTGTGGACTCAAACTAACTCTTAAGCCTGAGCATTTTCCCTAACTCCTTTTTGGCAAAAGGCACAGGATAATTCAAAGTAGAACTTTTAACTCCATAGCATTAATGGTAGCGATGCTACACTACCAGATGAACTCAACACCTTCTATGCCCGCTTTGAAAGGGAGAACACATCTACAGCTGTGAAGATCCCTACTGCACCTGATGACCTTGTGATCTCTGTCTCAGAGGCCAATGCTAGGCTGTCTTTAAAGAGAGTGAACCCTCACAAGGCGGAAGGTCCAGATGAAGACCTGGTATGGCTCGGAAAACCTGTGCCAACCAACTGGCAAGAGTATTCAAGGACATTTTCAGCCTCTCACTACAACGGGTGGAAGTTTCCAATTGCTTCAAAAAGGCAACAGTTATACCAGTGCCTAAGAAGAATAACATGAGCTGCCTTAATGACTATCACTCAGTAGCACTCACATCTACAATGATGAAAATGCTTTGAGATGTTGGTCATGATTAGACTGAACTCCAGCCTCAGCAAGGACCTGGACCCATTGCAACTTGCCTGCCACCACAATAGGTTAATGGCAGACATAATCTCAATGGCTGTCCACACGGTTTTAGACCACCTGGACAACACAAACTCTTATGTCAGGATGCTGTTCATCGACTATAGCTCAGCATTTAATACCATCATTCCCACAATCCTGATTGATAAGTAATAGAACCTGGGCCTCTGTATCTCCCTCTGCAATTGGATCCATGAATTCCTAACTGGAAAACCACAATCTGTGCAAATTGGTGATAACACATCCTCCTCCTGACGATCCACACTGGCGCACCTCAAGGGTGTGTGTTCGCCCACCGCTCTACTCCCTATATACCCATGACTGTGTGGCTACGCATAGCTCAAATACCAACTATAAATTTGCTGATGATACAACCATTGTTGATAGAATCTCAGGTGGTGACGAGAGGGCGTACAGGAATGAGATATGCCAGCTAGTGGAGTGGTGCCGTATCAACAACCGGGCACACAATGTCAGTAAGACGAAAGAGCTGATTGTGGACTTCAGGAAGGGTAAGACGAAGGAACACATACCAATCCTCATAGAGGGATCAGAAGTGGAGAGAGTGAGCAGCTTCAAGTTCCTGGGTGTCAAGATCTCTGAGGATCTAACCTGGTCCCAACATATCGATGTAGTTATAAAGAAGGCAAGACAGCGGCTATACTTCAGTAGAAATTTGAAGAGATTTGGCATGTCAACCAATACACTCAAAAATTTCTATAGATGTACCGTGGAGAGCATTCTGACAGGCTGCATCACTGTCTGGTATGGGGGGACTACTGCTCAGGACCAAAAAAAGCAGCAGAAGGTTGTAAATTTAGTCAGCTCCATCTTGGGTACTAGCCTACAAAGTATCCAGAACATCTTCCAATTGCGGTGTCTCAGAAGGCAGTATCCATTATCAAGGACTTCCAGCACCCAGGGCATGCCCTTTTCTCACTGTTACCATCAGGTAGGAGGTACAGAAGCCTGAAGGCACACACTCAGCGATTCAGGAACAGTTTCCTCCCCTCTGCCATCCAATTCCTGAATGAACATTGAAGCTTTGGACACTACCTCACCTTTTTTTAATATACAGTATTTCTGGTTTGTTTGCACATTTTTTAATCTATTCAATATATGTATACTGTAATTTGTTTATTTTTTTTAAAATTTCTCTTCTGTGTTATGTATTGCATGGAACTGCTGCTGTAAGTTAACAAATTTCACATCACGTGTTGGTGATAATAAACCTAATTCTGATTCTGATTCTGATCTCAGTTGACATGAATAAGAAACATAAGAATGGCAAATGGCTAGCACACAAAAAACTGGTTTAGGGGTAACACGAGGGGGAACTTTACTCAGAGACTGGTAGCTGTGTGGAACGAGCTTCCAGTAGAAGTGGTAGAGGCAGGTTCGATTTTGTCATTTAAAAAAAAATTGGATAGGTATATGGACAGGAAAGGAATGGAGGGTTATGGGCTGAGTGCAGGTAGGTGGGGCTAGATGAGAGTAAGCGTTCAACATGGACTAGAAGGGCCAAGATGGCCTGTTTCCATGCTGTAATTGTTATATGGTTATATGGTGCCCTCAGGCTAACCAAAGATGGCTGTAATGGATGGTGAGCTTAGTGGACAAATCTTAAATAACAATGGCACTGGCTATTGCTAAACCTATACTTAGGCAGCCATCAGTTTGGACTTGGGAAGACAAAGACCTTGGCACTTCACATAAAGGGGTAATTGCAGCAGAAGGAAAACCTTTGGGAAATTTCAAATGAAAGGTTATTTCTATGCAGTTGATTGGAGATGTGGACATGTCTGGCAATGCCACGATTTATAGCCTATTTCTCTTTGGTCAAGCACGTCAGTGGGTCACGGGGTTCATACGTGACAAGCCGGGTGAGGACGACAGACTTCCTTCCTTGGTAGACATTAGTTAATCTGATGGAGCACAAGCAGTCTGCTGGAGGAACTCAGTAGTTCATTCAGTATCTGTGGGGAGGAAAGGAATTGTTGACACTTCAGGCCAAAACCCTTCATCACGAGCCAGAATGTCAACAATTCCTTTCACTCCACAGAGGCTGCTTGACCTACTGATTTCCTCCAGCAGATCCTCATTGTTTCAGTTTCCACTGTATGCAGTTCCTTGTGTCCTGGTTAATCTACGGGGCAGTTCCATTGTTGTTATTACTGTGACCTTACTTTTCATTTACTTCCAGTTTTTAGTTAATTATTTGAATCATAATTCCCCGTCTGTCATAGTGTGATTAAGCTCAATCCTCTGGTTCATTAGTCCAGTGCTAAGTGCAATTATACTCTTATACAGACAGAAAGAAGTGCAAAGCATCCTTACCTACCTTCCTCTTGACAACTAATCTCACCAGCATATTGCCAGGACATTCTGTGCCATCTGCAAACTTTATCTTTCCACCTTAGGTTTTTGTGAAGCTACCAATGTTGCATGAAATGATACCCACCTTACTGTGAAAACTCTCTGCCCAGCTGTCGTCTGTAACCTCACTTACACATCATACTTACTCTCTCTCCGATTGAAAAGCTTACTGAGATGTTCCCACTTGGAAGTGGCATTCCCAAGCTCTGCCCGAACCTTCAGTCCATAGTCAACATCTGACGATACGTCTGCTGTGATGTCACACCATGATTCCCTGATGCTGGAACATTCCGTGATTGCCACCCATGTTTTCCTGTGGTTTCGCTCAAACTCTCTGAGGGAAGAAGGTGGAATGATGTGATGAGTGGCTCCGTACTGCTCCTTCCCTTCATGCCCCCGCCATGTCTCTGGAATCATGAGGGCCTTACGCATGCCTTAAGACAGGGAGTTCTCTGGCTTGTTCAATGCTCAGCCCACTGCTGTTTACACTGCTAACACATGACTGCACAGCCAGATTCAAGGGGAACCTGATTATTAAATTTGGTGATGATACCACAGTGGTGGGGGTCATCAGCAAAAATGATGAAACAATGTACAGGGAGGCGGTCAAACACCTAGAGAGCTGGTGCAGTGACAACAACTTGATGCTTAATGTCACCAAAACCAAGGAGATGATTGTCGATTTCAGACGGTCTCAGCCTGAGCACACACCCCTCAGCATCAGCGGCTCCATAGTGGAGAGAGTGGAAAACATCAAGTTCCTTGGGGTGCAGATCTCGGACAATCTCACCTGGTCCAGGAACACCACTGGGATTGTGAAACGGGCCCAGCAGAGATTGCACTTTCTGAGGAAGCTTAAACAAGCATCACTCCCCACCAACATCTTAACTACATTCTACAGAGGCGTGGTTGAGAGTGTGCTGACCTTTTGCATCACAACCTGGTACTCCAGCTGCAGTGCTGCCAACAAAAAAGCCTTGCAGAGGGTGGTTAGGGGAGCAGAGAAGGTTATTGGGGTCTCCCTACCTTCTGTCCAAGACCTCTTTCAGAGTCGATGCCTCCAGAAGCCACGGTACATCATTAAAGACCCCTCTCACCCTCTCCATAAACTGTTTGTTCTTCTGCCATCAGGCAAACGTTACAGGAGAATCAAAACTAAAACCACAAGGCTGCTAAACAGCTTCCTCCCTGATGCACCATCAATAACTCACGCTGAGACTTAGGAAGTGAGATATCGGCTTTTATTGACTGGAAGAATAAACAGCACTACATCCTGGGGAAAATGAGGGAGAGCAGCAGCCCACAGTCGCCTTTATACAGGGGTCTGTGGGAGGAGCCACAGGAGCAGTCAGCAGGGTCTGTGGGAGGAGCCACAGGAGCAGTCAGACAGGTATATCTAGTTCACCACACTCCCACAAGGCAGTCAGACTGCTAAATAGCTGCTCTACCTGACTCTGCTTTGGACACTTTTAACTTGCACTGGACATGTATACCTTGATTTTAACTGACATGTGGCTATTGTGTTTTACTATTTATTGCTGAGTTTATTATTTAGTATTGCCTTTGTTATGTTATGATTGCACTGCTCCTGGGAAACGCTGTCTCATTCTGCCCTGCAGAGCTGATGTACGGTTAGAATGACAATAAAGTTTTTTGAATCTTGAATCTTGAATCTTGATCCTTAAGTGGCGGGGGAGGGTTCAGAGAATATCTGGTGACCAGAATTAAGGCTGGTTGGTAACTTAGGGCTAATTCCCTTCCTGCCAGCACAGGGTGGCTCAACCTCAACCTCAATACTTCCTATCTTTGAGGAAATAGAGGGCTCCTCATGTCCATGGATCTCTGCTCATTCAGTATGTTAGGGACAAGAAATGGAGTGAAGAAATTGGACAGATGTGGTGAACTACATATACCTGTCTGGACTGCTCCTGTGGCTCCTCCCACAGACCCCTGTATAAAGGCGATTGAGGCCTGAGCCCGGCCTCATTCTCCAGGATGTAGTATGGTGGTCAACCACTGCTTGTTCCTTCTTCCAGTCAATAAAAGCCGATATCTCGCCTTTACGTCTCAGAGAGAGTTATTGATGGTGCATCAATTTTATTGACTGGAAGTTTTAAAACATGGAAACCGTTTTACGTCCGGAAAGATTGGATTTGGACCCCCAAGACCCTAAAGCAGCTCTTGCCTTTGAACTCTGGCTTGCATGCTTCCAATCATACTTGGAGGAGGTTCGTGCAACTTACCCCGCTGTTATGCACCGAATTCTCCTCTCGAGGGTCACCCCAAAAGTTTACTCACTTATCAGAGGCCTGCTGACCTATGAAGGGGCACTGGACGCCTTCAAAAGACAGTACCTGCGGCCGGTGAACACCGTCTACGCAAGACATCACTTAGCTACGTGACGACAGCGGCCTGGAGAATCGAGCACCCAGTTTCTCCGAGCCCTACAGACACTCGTCCGAACTTGTGACTCCAAAACACTCAGAGCGTAACAGCATGCGGAGCTGCTAGTACGAGACGCCTTTGTTACAGGAATTAGGTCAGGGTACGTGCACCAGCGGCTGCTGGAAAATGCCGATCTTGCCTTACGCTCGGTGATCGAGACGGCCGACACGCTGGAGGCTGCTCTGCACAACGCTGACGCTGTCCAGCCGCGCAATCCCCCTCCGGCTCCATGGACACCTCAGACCCCGCCGCCGCTGGTTCCCGCGAGTGAATTCGCCAACGCCGCTGCCAGTCGCGATTCCACGAACTTCCCGAACCCGACCACGGCTGCAGCCAGGCGAAAGCCTGAGCTGTGTTACTTCTGCGGACTTGAAAAGCACCCCTGAAAATGCTGCCCGGCCCGAGAAGCGACCTGCTCCAGCTGCGGGAAGAAGGGCCATTTCGCCAAGGTCTGTAAGTCTAAACCACGAGTGGGGTCGGGCAACGCTGCGCATGAGACATGGCGGCCGCCATCTTGCATGCCCAGATGTGGGCGGCCATCTTTGTCAGCGTCAGCATGCCCCGCCCCTGACCCACCGGTGTTTACCGGGCACCAAGCTGGCTCAACTCTGGCCACCGTAACCCTCGACCAAAGCGCCCCACACCAGCTTGCAATGTCAATGATGGACATCCTGGTGGAGGGGCACAGGACTAGCTGCCTGTTTGACACGGGCAGCACTGAGAGTTTTATTGACCCGGACACGGTGCAACGCTGTGGACTCATGACACGGCCGGTAAGTCAGAGGATCACCTTGGCTTCTGGGTCGCATTCCACAGACATCCAGGTGGGTTGTGTAGCGACATTGGTGGTGCAGGGCACAGAATATCGGGACTTTGCGCTACTGGTCATGCCTCAACTGTGTGCGCCTGTGCTATTGGGGCTGGACTTCCAGAGCCATCTCGAAAGTGTGACTATGGCATATGACTGGCCCCTCCCACCACTCACTGTCAGGAATCCTCAGTTTGGTGGGACTTCGTCATATACCCCGCTACTGACCACGCATACACACCAAACCACACGTCCCACCCAGCACCATGCCGACAGCTGCAGTACTGACACCACTTGCAGCCTCTCCACCCTCAAGATCCCTCCCCCACCGCTGTTCGCCAACATGACCCCTGACTGTAAACCTGTGGCAACTAAAAGCAGGAGGTACAGCGCGGGGGACAGGGCCTTCATTCAGTCAGAGGTGCAGCGGCTGCTCGGGGAGGGGATCATTGAGCCAAGCACAAGCCCTTGGCGGTCCCAGGTGGTTGTTGTTCGGACTGGGCAGAAAAATAGGATGGTTGTGGACTATAGCCAGACCATCAATAGGTTCACGCAGCTTGACGTGTACCCCCTACCCCGCATCGCGGATATGGTCAACCAGATAACTCAGTACAAGGTGTACTCGACAATAGATCTGAAATCCGCTTATCACCAGCTCCCCATCTGCCCGGAGGACCGCCCCTACACTGCCTTCGAGGCGGGTGGCAGGCTCTATCACTTCCTGCACGTCCCATTTGGTGTCACAAATGGTGTCTCGGTCTTCCAGAGGGAAATGGACCGGATGGTGGACCAGTGCCAACTGAAGGCCACATTTCCCTATCTGGATAACATCGCCATCTGTGGTCATGACTGGCCGGATCACAACGCCAACCTCCAACGATTTTTCCAAGTGGCCAAAGCTCTGAACCTTACCTATAACAGGGACAAGT
This sequence comes from Hemitrygon akajei, assembly GCF_048418815.1. Taxonomy (NCBI): domain Eukaryota; kingdom Metazoa; phylum Chordata; class Chondrichthyes; order Myliobatiformes; family Dasyatidae; genus Hemitrygon; species Hemitrygon akajei. Next base: position 118,397,581 of record NC_133126.1, on the reverse strand, counting down.
GTGTGTTCGGAACCACCCGACTCGCTATCCTTGGGTATGTCGTGGAGAACGGAGTCATTGTCCCTGACCCCGACCGTATGCGCCCCCTGTTAGAACTCCCTTTTCCCACCACTGCCTGGGCTTCTTTTCCTATTATGCCCAATGGGTCCCCCATTACGCAGACAAGGCCCGCCCCCTGGTCAAGTCTACCACTTTTCCCCTCTCTGCTGAGGCCTGCGCAGCCTTCAGCTGTATTAAAGGGGACATTGCCAAAGCAACGTTGTATGCGGTGGACGAGACCATTCCCTTCCAAGTAGAGAGTGACGCCTCCGATTTCGCGCTGGCCGCTACCCTCAATCAGGCAGGCAGGCCAGTAGCATTCTTTTCTCGTACCCTTCAAGGCTCTGAAATTTGGCACTCCACGGTGGAGAAAGAAGCCCAGGCCATAGTGGAAGCTATTAGGCACTGGAGGCACTATCTCGCCGGCAAAAGGTTCACCTTGCTGACCGACCAGCGCTCGGTTGCATTCATGTTCAGCAACCAACAGCGCGGCAAAATCAAAAATGATAAAATTTTGCGTTGGAGAATAGAACTCTCCACCTACAACTATGATAACCTGTACCGGCCTGGCAGACTCAATGAGCCCCCTGATGCCCTATCCCGGGGAGCGTGTGCTAGCGCACAGCTTGACCAGCTGTATGCCCTTCATGCACATCTTTGCCATCCGGGGGTCACCCGATTTTACCATTTCGTTAAAGCCTGGAACCTGCCGTACTCCCTGGAGGACATCAGGACGATGACCAGGGACTGCCAGATCTGCGCTGAGTGCAAACCGCACTTCTACCGTCCTGACACTGCGCAGCTTGTCAAGGCCACCCGCCCTTTTGAGCGACTGAGTGTTGACTTTAAGGGCCCCCTTCCCTCCACCGACCGCAATGTCTATTTTCTCAATATTATCGACGAGTACTCGCGGTTCCCCTTTTGCCATCCCCTGCCCCGACACCACTGCCACGTCCGTCATAAAAGCCCTGCACCAGCTCTTCACTCTGTTCGGATATCCCTGCTATATCCACAGTGATAGAGGGTCCTCCTTTATGAGTGATGAGTTGCGCCGGTTCCTGCTAGCTAGGGGCATTGCTACTAGTCGGACCACGAGTTATAATCCCCGGGGAAATGGACAGGTGGAGAGGGAGAATGCCACTGTGTGGAAGGCCACACTTTTAGCTCTTAAGTCAAAAGGGTTGCCGGTCTCTCGATGGCAGGAGGTCCTCCCTGAGGCACTCCACTCTATCCACTCCCTGTTATGTACGTCCACCCATGCCACCTCTCATGAGCGCCTATTCTCTTTTCCCAGGAAGTCTGTCACTGGGACCACCCTTCCAGTTTGGCTGACGTCCCCGGGGCCAGTGCTGCTCCGGAAACATGTTAGGAGTAATAAATACTCCCCACTGGTCGAGAGGGTTCACCTTCTACATGCGAACCCCCAGTATGCCTACGTGGTCTTGCCTGATGGGCGGGGGACACGGTCTCTGTCCGCGACCTGGCGCCCACAGGAGCAGCAGACCACTACCCCGTACACTCCACGGTAACTATGAACCCTGTACCCGAGGTGACACCGTGCACACCAAGCCCTACACAGACTCCTCACGACACTCATATACCGGGCGTCTCGTACGCGTATATACCAGGCAACACATGAGGGATCACTGATGCCTAGTGGGCTGACACCTCCAGTTAGGCCGGAACCAGCACAACCTCCGTCTCCGGTGCAATCACCACCACCGGCATCTGTGCAATCACCACCACCGGCATCTGTGCAATCACCACCTCCGGCACCTGTGCAATCACCACCTCCGGCACCTGTGCAATCACCACCTCCGGCACCTGTGCAATCACCACCTCCGGCACCTGTGCAATCACCACCTCCGGCACCTGTGCAATCACCACCACCGGCACCTGTGCAATCACCACCACCGGCATCTGTGCAATCACCACCACCGGCATCTCTGCAAGCACCACCACCGGCACCTGTGCAATCACCACCACTGGCACCTGTGCAATCACCACCACTGGCATCTGTGCAATCACCACCTCCGGCACCTGTGCAATCACCACCTCCGGCATCTGTGCAATCACCACCTCCGGCACCTGTGCAATCACCACCTCCGGCACCTGTGCAATCACCATCTCCGGCATCTGTGCAATCACCACCGGCACCTGTGCAATCACCACCACTGGCACCTGTGCAATCACCACCACTGGCATCTGTGCAATCACCACCTCCGGCACCTGTGCAATCACCACCACTGGCATCTGTGCAATCACCACCTCCGGCATCTGTGCAATCACCACCTCCGGCACCTGTGCAATCACCACCTCCGGCACCTGTGCAATCACCATCTCCGGCATCTGTGCAATCACCACCGGCATCTGTGCAATCACCACCACCGGCACCTGTGCAATCACCACCGGCATCTGTGCAATCACCACCTCCGGCATCTGTGCAATCACCACCTCCGGCACCTGTGCAATCACCATCTCCGGCATCTGTGCAATCACCTCCGGCACCTGTGCAATCACCACTGGCATCTGTGCAATCACCATCTCCGGCATCTGTGCAATCACCTCCGGCATCTGTGCAATCACCACCGGCACCTGTGCAATCACCACTGGCATCTGTGCAATCACCTCCGGCACCTGTGCAATCACCATCTCCGGCATCTGTGCAATCACCTCCGGCATCTGTGCAATCACCACCGGCACCTGTGCAATCACCACTGGCATCTGTGCAATCACCACCTCCGGCATCTGTGCAATCACCACCTCCGGCACCTGTGCAATCACCATCTCCGGCATCTGTGCAATCACCTCCGGCACCTGTGCAATCACCACCTCCGGCACCTGTGCAATCACCACCTCCGGCATCTGTGCAATCACCACCACCGGCATCTGTGCAATCACCACCACCGGCACCTGTGCAATCACCATCTCCGGCATCTGTGCAATCACCATCTCCGGCATCTGTGCAATCACCACCGGCATCTGTTCAATCACCACCTCCGGCATCTGTGCAATCACCACCTCCAGCACCTGTGCAAGCACCACCACCGGCATCTGTGCAATCACCACCACTGGCATCTGTGCAAGCACCACCACCGGCATCTCTGCAAGCACCACCACCGGCATCTGTGCAATCACCACTACCGGCACCTGTGCAATCACCACCACCGGCACCTGTGCAATCACCACCTCCGGCACCTGTGCAATCACCACCACCGGCATCTGTGCAATCACCACCACCGGCACCTGTGCAATCACCACCACCGGCATCTGTGCAATCACCACCACCGGCACCTGTGCAATCACCACCGGCACCTGTGCAATCACCACTGGCACCGGTGCAATCACCACCGGCACCTGTGCAATCACCACCGGCACCTGTGCAATCACCACTGGCACCGGTGCAATCACCACCGGCACCTGTGCAATCACCACCACCTGTGCAATCACCACCGGCACCTGTGCAATCACCACCACCGGGACCTGTGCAATCACCACCACCGGCACCTGTGCAATCACCACTGGCACCGGTGCAATCACCACCGGCACCTGTGCAATCACCACCATCTGTGCAATCACCACCGGCATCTGTGCAATCACCACCACCGGCACCTGTGCAATCACCACCGGCATCTGTGCAATCACCACCTCCGGCATCTGTGCAATCACCACCTCCGGCACCTGTGCAATCACCATCTCCGGCATCTGTGCAATCACCTCCGGCACCTGTGCAATCACCACTGGCATCTGTGCAATCACCATCTCCGGCATCTGTGCAATCACCTCCGGCATCTGTGCAATCACCACCGGCACCTGTGCAATCACCACTGGCATCTGTGCAATCACCTCCGGCACCTGTGCAATCACCACCACCGGCATCTGTGCAATCACCACCACCGGCACCTGTGCAATCACCATCTCCGGCATCTGTGCAATCACCATCTCCGGCATCTGTGCAATCACCACCGGCATCTGTGCAATCACCACCTCCGGCATCTGTGCAATCACCACCTCCAGCACCTGTGCAAGCACCACCACCGGCATCTGTGCAATCACCACCACTGGCATCTGTGCAAGCACCACCACCGGCATCTCTGCAAGCACCACCACCGGCATCTGTGCAATCACCACTACCGGCACCTGTGCAATCACCACCACCGGCACCTGTGCAATCACCACCTCCGGCACCTGTGCAATCACCACCTCCGGCACCTGTGCAATCACCACCACCGGCATCTGTGCAATCACCACCACCGGCACCTGTGCAATCACCACCACCGGCATCTGTGCAATCACCACCACCGGCACCTGTGCAATCACCACCGGCACCTGTGCAATCACCACTGGCACCGGTGCAATCACCACCGGCACCTGTGCAATCACCACCGGCACCTGTGCAATCACCACTGGCACCGGTGCAATCACCACCGGCACCTGTGCAATCACCACCACCTGTGCAATCACCACCGGCACCTGTGCAATCACCACCACCGGGACCTGTGCAATCACCACCACCGGCACCTGTGCAATCACCACTGGCACCGGTGCAATCACCACCGGCACCTGTGCAATCACCACCATCTGTGCAATCACCACCTCCGGCACCTGTGCAATCACCACCACCGGCACCTGTGCAATCACCGGCACCTGTGCAATCACCACCACCTGTGCAATCACCACCACCTGTGCAATCACCACCACCGGCACCTGTGCAATCACCGGCACCTGTGCAATCACCACCACCTGTGCAATCACCACCGGCACCTGTGCAATCACAGCCGGTGCTACTTTGATCGCAGCAACAGATTCAACCACCTGATAGACTTAACCTGTAAATATACTTGTAAGAAACTTCGCTACATGGGGACTCTTTTTAAAACAAAGGGGGGGTGAATGTGGTGAACTACATATACCTGTCTGGACACGCCCCCTGCTGACTGCTCCTGTGGCTCCTCCCACAGACCCCTGCTGACTGCTCCTGTGGCTCCTCCCACAGACCCCTGCTGACTCCTCCCACAGACCCCTGCTGACTGCTCCTGTGGCTCCTCCCGCAGACCCCTGTATAAAGGTGATGGAGGTCTGAGCCTGGCCTCTCTGTCTCCAGGATGTAGTATGGTGGTCAATCACTGCTTGTTCCTTCTTCCAGTCAATAAAAGCCGATATCTCGCCTTTACGTCTCAGAGAGAGTTATTGATGGTGCATCAACAGATCATTCAGAGAGCCAGCAACACCTGTGCGCTGAACAGTCTCCTTCTATTCCCAATAATGTGTGACACCACATCAGACAGATTGCTGACAAACTGCCAAGCAGGTACTGGAGTGGTTGAGTGGTGTGTGTCACAGTGTATCGAGCTCCCAGGCAGGTATTAGAGGGTTGACCCCCCCGCGAACAATGCTGCTAATGAGAGAAAGATAAGGAGAGGGGGGTGGCATCCTGCTGCAAATGAGAGAGAGAGAGACATGATTTAATATAATGGTTTTAGCTGATTGTTTACCTTTGCTCCAAGGACACTCTCTTTGCCTGCTTGTAAGATTCTTGCTGAGATAGCAAGGCGGGACCAAGTGATGGTCGGCCGCACCCCATCAGGGGAGATAAAAAGCAGGTCTGCGAAGATACCAGCAGACACACCACGGGACACTGAAAGAGTGTTGTGCACCCACGTGAAGGTGGGGTTTGGAGGATCGATTCAGGGGAATCGATCAGAGGCTCACGGTGTGTGAAGGTGTGACCAGTGGGGGCTTGTTTTTGTGTCCACCCTTGCCTGGGTGACAAGCCTACCACAGAAGAACAGTCGTGCCTGGTACGGGGTCACAGTCGGTGACTGTAACAGGACAGGAAGACAACGGAAGGTTCGACGGCAACAGCATCATAACTCTCTCTCTCTCTCGCTCTCTCTCTCTCTCTTTTTTCTCTCCCCCCCCCTCCCAATGGTACACCAGCAACTACCTTGACCTAAACTGAACTGAACTCTTCACCATCATAAGACTATCCATTTACCCCTAGACTTTGAAAGAGCTTGTTTTTTGATTCCTATTTCCACACTTCTGTATATATCATTGCTAACCTGTTTCATATATTTGCATTTTATAGTACTGTATTGCTTAGTTTACTAATAAACACTATTAGTTACAGTAATACCAGACTCCAACAATGATTCCATTTCTGCTGGTTTGGTAACCCGGTTACAGGGTACGTGACACTCTGTAGATCAAGCACCATCTATGTGTGCGTGGAGGGGTGGGGGGTGTGAGAGAGGAATTGTTGCTGTTTCAGATCAAGACCCTGCATCAGGACTGAGAGTGGAGAGGGGAGAAGGAGCAAAACTGTGATGGGGGTGTTGGGGAAGGTCATCTCAGTTTTATCTTCACAGCTGCAGATGAAACACTTCATGGTCCTGGAAGTCAGAGCCACTGAGGAACTGTGTTTGCTTAGATACTGGGTTAATAGTGTTGCTCTAAAAGCGGGAGAGAACAACAGATTGAAGCTGGCAGAGGTTACGAATGTCTGCAAATGCCAGCTGAGCAGTACAGGTCATTAGGACACACCCTGGACACCATCCAGGCCAAATGTTTCCAGAGCTCAAAGTACATTTATCATCGAAGTATGTATACATTATACAACCTTGAGATTCGTCTGCTTGCAGGCAACCACAAAACAAAGGAACCCATTAAAACAAAGACTTTCAAACACCCAATGTGCTGAGTAAAAAGAACAAATCATTCAAACAACAAAAGTAAGCAAATGGCATTGAGAACTGAAGTTTTGCAGAAATGAATCGACGGACACAAAGCCAGGCATCACTGCAGCTGGAGCAGGCCATGGTCTCAGCTCGGTGCAGAGCTGAGAAAACGTCACAGAGCAGCGAGCAGAGCTGGCCCATCCCTTGCCTTCGACCCTGACCTTTTCAGTCTGGCCCGGCACTTAAATTGTCCAAACAATGGTTCATTCCTCGCTCTCAGACCACTCTGCAGCCAGGACCCTTCTGCCATGACTCAGCCTGTACCCAAACTTTCCAATTCATCCCGGCACTTAAATCAATCAAACTTCGGGACTTTCCTCACCGTCAGGGCGCTACTTCCCTTGACTCTACCTCAAGCCTGCCTTGCCTCTGTAATGTGAGGATGTAATTCTTCTAGTGCAATGACTTCCCTTAGCACTAGTTACTGACTGATAACAAGCATGCACATTGATTTGTTGCTCTCTCTGCAAAGCGAGTATACACACTAACTTCCTCTCCAAGTGTCTGCATCTTTTTATTTGAAAGCTCGTTGTACAGACACAACAAATTGGGAATGGGTACAAACCAGTATGCCAGCAAATATTACCAACTGTACTGACAGTTACAAAATGACAGAATTTGGAGGAAGGGTGAGGGGTAGCGAAAGGAAAGAGTGAACCAATACGGAGAAGGCAATACCGATGTTAGAAAAGGACATGTGAGTTACAGTGCAAGGTACACAGTGAGAGACACACCTATAGCAAAGCTAAAGTAAAAATAAAATGACAATGGCCTTCATTGAGAAAGTTGATGAATTTGATAGTGCTAATGAGGGCTGGAAATCATATATCAAGAGTGTTGAACTGTATTGAAATGTTAACGACGTAGATGAAGTGAAGAAAGTCTCCACAGTTCTTAGATTAAGGGCTGCTAAAATGTCCAGACTTTTACACAATTTAGTATTCCTGAAAAGCCAGCAAGACATTCAACAAAATTGTTGCAATTTTGCAAAATCACTTGAACTCAATACTGCTAGCAATAGCTGAGAGACTTAGAGTTCACAAAAGGAACCAGTCAAAGGATGGAAGTATTTCTGAATACATTGCAGAACTGTGCAAACTTTCCCAGTACTGCAACTTCGCAGATGGACTTACTGATCCATTAAAGGACGGGCTTATATGTGGAATGCATTGTCAAAGCACTCAAAAGAGGCTACTGTCAGAAAGAGACATAACCTTAGAACAGGCATTGATCATTGCAAGATCATTAGAGACTGCAGCAAAGGATGTGGCATAACTACAGAAAAAGAGATATAGAATGTGAAATATACAATATGTCCCTGAATGGTGCAAAAAGCCAAAAATGTTATCAATGTGGCAAATCTCCCCATGATGGCGATGACTGTTGGTTCAAAGAGAAAGTTTGCAGAGAGTGTCATGGGCGAGGTCACAGAGAGAGAGTGTGCAAGGCACAAAGAGACAAACCACAGCAAGCGAAAAGTTTCAAACACAAAACTAAACAAAAGCATAAATTGACTAAATGGGAAACTGAATCAGACAAGATAGAGTCTGACAAAGGTGAGCTGTCATGCCCAGAATTATATAGCATTACTGAAGCAGATCACAAAATCATCCAGATCAAATGTGTAAAATTGAAAATGGACCTAGATACAGGGTTGATTTGTCCATAATTTCAGAGGCTGACTACAACAGACATTTTTCTAAGCTACCATTAGAAAAGACCTTGCTGATGCTAACAACATACACGGGGGGGGGGGGGGGGGGGGGGAGGGGAGTGTCCCCCAAAGGCAAACTGTAAGTGAATTTGATGTACTGACGCCAAGCAAGGCCAGCACTTTGCAGATGTGAATGGTTGAGAAAAATCCAACTAGACTGGCTAACAATCAAAGCTCTCAATGTGTCATCAACAGGCAACTGCAGCCCAAATGGTAGCACTAAGCAGAGACTGTCACAGCTGTTTGATGCTAATGAGAAGGTGCTTGAGAAGGGTATTGGTAAACTCAAGGCATGAAGTCCAGAATTGTACTGGATGAAGCAGCAACACCAAGATTCCATAAGTCCGGTGTTGTATGCACTAAGTTCTGAAGTGGATGCTGAACTGCAGAGCCTGGAGTTGTCTGGCATTCTCTCCAAGGTTGAGTGGAGTGATTGGGTCACGCCCATTGTCTCAGTGATCAAGAAGGGAAAGACTGGAGCCGTTCACATTTGTGGGGATTTCAAATTCAGCATCAACCTAGTGCAGCGTACTGTGCAGTATCCCCTACCACAAATAGAAGACATTTTTGCATCTTTGGTAGAAGGTGAGAGGTTTTCAAAGATTGACTTGTTACAAGCCTATCTACAAATTGAGAATGAGGAGTCAAACAGGAAGTTCCTCACAATCAACTCTCACAAGGGACTGTTCCAGTATAATCGTCTCATCTTTGGCATCACATCAGCTCCAGCAATTTGGCGAGGAGCAATGGACCAAATGCTCCAAGATATCCCAGGATCACAATGTTACCTTGATGATATTATTGTGACTGGCAAGAATGATGAAGAGCACCTCCAAAACCCTGGTAAAGTGCTTACCAGGCTGAGTGAGTATGGTCTGCTCGCAAAGAAAGAGAAATGTGAGTTTTTCAACAATGAAATCTAATATTGTGAACATGTCATTGGCAAGCTTGGCTAACATAAGTCACAAGAGATGACTGAAGCAGTGCTACAGGCATCCAAACTGGAAAATATTTCACATCTCAAGTCATACTTGGGCCTTGTAAGCTACTACCACCGGTTTCTCCCAAACAATGTTACAGTGCTGCACCCAGTGAACGATTTGTCATGGACAGGAGCAAAGTGGGAATGGTCAGAAAGACGTGAAAGAGTATTCAAGAAAACAAAGAGACTAATAACATCAGATGAACTGCTAACACATTATGACCCATCTCTGCCCATCAGACTGGCGTGCTATGTGTGCCCTTATGGCATTGGTGTCAATTGTCACACACCATGAAAGATGGATCTGAACATCTAATTGCATTTGCTTCAAGATCACTGGCGAGTGCAGATCTACCCACAGATCAACCTTAGTCTAGTATGGGGAATAAAGAAGTTCCACCACTACTTCTATGGACAAAGGTTTATGCAAGTGACAGACCACCAGCCCCTTGTGTCCATTTTCAATCCCAGGAAGGGAATTGCAGTGATGTCTACTACCTGGTTACAACACTGGGCACTGTCCCTAGGAGCTCACTCTTATGACGCATCGTTCAAAGGTACCAAACAACACAGTAAAGCTGACAGCTTGTCACATCTTCCACTGTTGACTACCAAAGAAGGGAAGTCTTCATACTGTGACCCAGCAGAAGTTTTCCACACCACATTGTGGACCAGTTGCCAGTAACAAATTCCAATACACAAAAAGAAACAAGGAATGACCCGACATTGTCAAAAGTCCATGACATCACCATGCAAGGGTAGCCAGCACATGGTAATCCTATGTGTCCAGACTTCTCAGTGAGACAAGACCATCTATCTGTATGTCAAAGAATGCTGATGTGTGGATCTCATATTATGGTTCCCTCTGAACTGCACACCAGACTCTTAGATAATCTGCATGTAGGACATCTGGGTACAATCAAGATAATCTCACCCAGAGTGATGTGCGGTGTCCAGCGATAGATAGATAAATTGAAGACTTGACCAAAAGCAGTTCGAGATGCTGCAAGGTTCAAACTGCGCCTCCACAGGCACAACTTTACACCCGTGGGAGTGGCCGTCTTCACCATGGCTAAGAGTACATAGTGACTTTGCTCAGCCATTCATGAACTCCACGTATCTGATTGCTGTGGTTGCTTATTTGAGGTGGCCGGAGGTTATACCAATGAAGACAACCACATCACAAAAAAACTGTTTCCACTCTGAGGATTATTTTTTCTAGAAATAGCTTACCAGAAACAAACTGTGAGTGACAACGGATGCAATACACATCAGAAGAATTCAGACTATTCATGAAGAAAAATGGCATCCAACATTTCAAGTCAGCTCCTCACCACCCAGTGATGAATGGGTTATCTGAAAGGTTTATCCAAAGCTTCAAGAGATTCATTAAAGCAATGGACAAGGAGGATATTTCTCTACAGCACAAGGTGGACAATTTCCTTTTTGTGTATTGGAACTCTGTTCACACGATGGCAAACCAAACACCTTCATCACTCTTCATTCAATGGTCTTCCTCAGAACAGGACTCGGAGATCTTGCATAAACTTCCTGAAACCAGATCTACGGAGGGAAGTGCAGAATAAACAGTTCAGCCAAGAAAATCAGCAAGGAGCATTGAGGTTGGTCATGAAGTCCTAGTGCATGATTACCGAGAAGACAAGTGGACACCTGGTAGGATAGCTATCACTGATTTACACAGTGGATGTTGGAGATCAGATATGGAGACATCATGTGGACCAGATACTGGATGCTCAGCTGAAGAACACACCTGGGTCAATTGCATCCAACAAGATGGATGTAGTACATCCACTGGACTTACATCTCAGTTATGATCATGTCACCAACAGCAACGTGGCACGTGACAGGACACCTGCCAAACCTGATGCCACTCCACATGTCCCAAGGCACTCTTCTGAAAGAAACAGAGCACCACCCAAAAGAACCTTTAGTACAGCGAAGTTAATTATGGACTGTTATTTAAAAAGAGAAAAATCAAGCAAACACTGTTACTGTGAAAGCATGTTTTTTGACATGGTCTGTTAAAGGGAAATTGAATGCTTTGTTACATATACAGTTTTCAGACTATCAAGAAGGCAAATGGAATGTTGGCTTACGCTGCCAGAGGGATTGAATTTAAAAACAGGGAGGTTATGCTTTTCCCAGAGTGTGGTCAATCCATGGAATTCTCTGCCTATTGAAGCAGTGGAGGCCACATCAGTAAATATATTTAAGACAAGGTTGGATAGATTTTTGCATAGTAGGGGAATTAAGGGTTATGGGGAAAAGGCAGGTCGGTGGAGATGAGTCCATGGCCAGATCAGCCATGACCTTCTTGAATGGCGGAGCAGATTCAACAGGCCAGATGCCCTACTCCTGCTCCTATTTCTTATGTTCTTATGTTACATTAATCTAAAGGAGGAGGAATCTATTTCTTTTGGTGCAATTATTAGCATTAATTATTGGCTGATAAATTATGCACGTGCTTTGTTTTGGTGCTCTCTCTGCAAAGTGAATGTGCATGTTAATTCCTTCTCCAAGTGTGTGCCTTTATTTACTTGATATGTTGTTGTAGAGACACAACAGCCTCCACTCAGCTCTCCATTGTTTGCAGGAATCATTATTAATAAAGGACTTAGTAGCTTTCTTCGCTTTGTTTGCCACCGATAATAGCTGCTGAGCTTCACCAGTGCCGCCTTAAGCTAGTTCATCTCTGAGAAAATGATCTTGTGGCTACAACAGAGACTGTGGGTGGGTTCAGGTGCATTGGAAGCTATCAAGGTGGGTGGGTACTTTCCAAACCCCGCCCGTTCAAAACGTTAAGCTCATCGGGAAGGATGTGCTGTTGCCAGTGATGTTGTCAGACTTCGGTCTGAGGCCCATTATATCACGTAAGCCCCGTACAATTGATGGCTGGCCTGGGACTGGCATTCCTGACAGTTTTAAAAATGTCATATCTCGATTTCTTGTGAAGGTCATAATAACCTGATTTGAATGCTGCTGTCCTATACGGCACTCGGGAGTGGATCTGCCAGTTCATTCATAGTTTCTGATTTGGGAAACACCTGAATTGTTTTCTTTGTTTTACAATACTCAATCATTGTATTCACTGAAATAACTGTTATGCCTCCTCAGGATCACCTCTTTATTGTCCATTTGAGTGGAGAAGAGTGACCAGAACAGAGGCAATGGCATCAGTTGTGCCACAAGAGGGCACCATAAGCCTATTGTACTGGGCTTCAGTACAAAAACAATCAGATCATCTTTTCTGCTGTTACTACCTTGCAATAAGTCTGCTGTGTGCTTTCACGTCACAGGTAAATATTGTTGCTAACGTTTACTTTTAGATTCATCCTTTACAAATCCTTGCTCCTCTCCAGGTGGTGAGTCTTACACTTGTAGTAAGAAAGCTATTGGAAACAATTCTAAGATACAGGATTAATGTTCACTTGGAAAGCAGGGACAGATTAGGGGAGTCAGCACAGTTTTGTGCAGGGAAAATTCTGTCTCAGAAAACCTGATTCAGTTTTTTGTGATGGTAATTAAGAAAATTGATGAAGACAGGGTGGAACATGGACTATAGAACAAAGGCTTACACAGGTGCAGAAGGCTAAAGCACATGGGACCTGAGCTATGTGGCTCGGTGACAGGAGACAGAGGGTGCTTGCTATTTTTCACCTGAAAATCTGTAACTAGTGCTTTACCACTGAGATTGGTACTGGGACCTTCATTGTTTATCAAATTTTTATAAATGACTTGGATGAGAAAGTAAGTAATCTGGTAGACCCGTGGAGATACACAGCACCAAAACACTCCTTTAGTCCTAACTGATCCATATCAACCGAAGATAGTCACCATATCAGTCTAAGTTAGTCCCTGTGCCAGCATTTGGCACACAACCTTCTAAACCTTTCAATTTTCTATACCTGTCCAAGTGTCTATTAAAATATTTATTCTACCTGCATCAACCAATTTCTGTGGCAGCTCATTCCACAGATATACCACCCTTTGTGTATAAAGTCACCCCTCAAGATCCTATTAAATCTTTCTCCTCTCATCTTAAACCTATGCCCTCTAGTTACAGCTCTTAAGAAAGACTGAGTGCAATCACCGCTTTTTTGACTTTAGTATCATCTACTAGATCACTTCTCATTTCCTGCAGTCTAAGGAGTAAAGTCCTGGCCTGTTCAAACTTTCCCTCTAACTCAGTCCTCAAGTTCCTGTAAATCTTTTCTGCATAGCTTCCTGTTCAATAACATTTTTACTGTTAACAGGTTTACCAAAACTGACCAAAATACTCTAAGTGTGGCCTCACCAGCTTGCTATACAACTGCACCACAGCCTTCCAGCGTTTATACTCATTACAACACACACAAAATGCTGGAAAAACGTGTGCGCTGCCGAAGGGTTTTGGCCCAAACCGTGGACTGTACTTTTTTCCCATAGATGCTGCCTGGCCTGCTGAGTTCCTCCAGCATTTTGTGTGTGTTGCTTGGATTTCCAGCATCTGCAGATTTTCTTTTGTTTGTGATTTTTTACTCATTGCCCTGACTTACGAACGTAAGCATGCTAAAAGCCTTCTTCACTATCCTGTCTACTAGTGACTCCACTTTCAGTGAACCATGCACTTATATCCCAAAGTCCCTCTGCTCTATCCCCCCAGGGCCCTGTCTGAGGCATTAAGTACAAAAGATGAAGCACCACGTGGCAGCTGTACAAAATATCTTTCAAACTGCATGTGGATGTAGTACTGGTCACCACAGCACAGGAAGGATGTGGTAGCATTGGAAGAAATTCAATAGATGTTGCCAAAGGGCGCATCTACTAAATACTAACTTGAAGGAGGTGAATACTTATGCAATAATTATATTGTGTTTTATATTTGTAATTAATTTAGATCGCTTTGTAGAGGTCTCTGTTTTCACTTTGACATGCAAGTCTTTTTCTGTTGATCAGTGTCAAGAAAGTCAAATTAAACCCACTGTGGTTCAATGTTATAAACCAATAAAACATGAAAAATTCCAAGGGGGGGTGAATACTTTTTATAGATACTATATATATATATATATATATATATATATATATATATATATATATATATATACACTTTTTATATACAATTGTGTATGTTATCTGAATCTGAATCTGATTCAGCAATGATGCTGAATGTGCACCTCACCATACTTCTCCACACAACCATAAAGTCAACTTGCCTTGACTTACTGTGATACAGTAATTGCCATGGGGAGTGGTCTTTAAGAGCCCAGGTCCATCCCAATGATCAATATTGAAATAATGCAGCTACCATGAGCTCTACAAGTAACTCTTGTGAGGAACTGCCCAGGTAAAGTTTATGATATGATTCATGATTACAATCTCCCTAGTGAATTCTTCACAAGGGACTTCACTAGTGTCCTGATTATTTTTATTTCACAGTGGAAATCTGAGTTCAGGATTTAAAGAGGCAATCACCCCAGTACAGAGACGTGGACGTTTCAATTATTGCTATTAATAAGATGTTGGCATCACAGAGAAAGTGGTGATGAAATATCTTCTTAAACCTTTCAGTCCTCCTATTGACGGTATACTTACTCTATGGCTGGAAATTGAAAGGAAATTCCAAGATCTAGATCCAGCGATGATGAAGAAAGTGTAATATATTTTCAAGACGTGACTGCGTGCAATTTGAAGGGAAACATGCAGTTGGAGGTGCTCCCATGCATGTCCTACCTCTATTCTTTTGGTGGTAAACATTGTGGGTTTGGGAAGAGTTGTTGGAATAACCGGACGAGCGCCTACAGTGCTCATTGCTGAAGGTACCACACTGTGCGTTGGTGGTGTAGGGAGTGAATGTTTAGATTGATGGACCATGTTGAATGTTGAAGGTGCTACCTTCCAGATACAACGGTGAAAAAGAGCACCATTTTCCCTCTCAACTTGATATTGAGAACTCCATAGCACTATACTGAGCAGTGGACATTGTATTGTTGTGAAATAGTTTACAATTTACCTACCCTTGGAACTGCACTGAGTACCTGACCTTGCCCAGAGGGACTCTGACCGGACTCCACCTCAGGATATGCCTCATGTTGGTCGAATTTACGTACACGTTCTTGGGCTTTGGCAGTCCCTCGAGGCCTACAAATTCAAAGAGTCAGGTGATCAAATTGACTTGGAACATAAAAGGTACACACAGAGTATTGTGGCCAATAAGTTGTGCAGCTGAACTGTTTATCTAGTGTTCAATTTTCCTGAGATCCTGAAGGTTCAGCATCTGATTCACTCAATAATCCAGAATGGGAGCAGAGGTCCAGAATGCAAGGGAGAGGGGATGAGCTTGGGATCTGAATTGTGGGCTGGAGCCAGGACTGAGATCCTGGCCATCAAAGGTCAGCAACGTAGGTATGTCTGTTACTGGACACAGAGTACAGAGTCCTTGTATATTCCCTTCTCTCTTCAGACTGTACCAGGTCCACTGAAAAATTAACTGTATCACTGAAGAACAAACACACAAAATGTGTTTGGGTATTAATAGGTGTAACATCCAATTATCCAGCAAATTAACTACACTGGCATCTCCAAAGTCGCAAGGGTGCTGGATTAGAGGTGTTTACCACCTTTATTGAATGAGTGACCATTATTAGGAATGTGGAATGTTATGTTGTGGATAGCCAAGGTCTTAGAGAGGATGTTTTCCTGCTTCCATTTCCATTTTCATCTTGATCTCTCCCCAAGCTCTGTGATCACTCCCAGCTCTGACGCTCAGCACTGCCCCTGGATCTCCCCCTATACCACTGGGCTCCTATACACTGCGGTGTGACTAGCTAACCTGGATCTCCCCCTATACCACTGGGCTCCTATACACTGTGGTGTGACTAGCTAACCTGTTGAAAATGTGAAGGTATTTGATACAGAATTTAAAATTAGATGCAAAACCTTTCCTCATGCAGAAGGCTAAAGATGAGTGGATATTCTTGTCCCACAAGCAGCGTTAGAGAAAAATCAAGACTTAGAAGACCGATATGTCTATCAACTTTCGTTAGCTGAGACAACATATTACAGAGCTTAGGCACCTTAACAACATGGAGATGGAGGTCAGTCGTGGTTTGACTGAATATTGGCCATAAGTATAAGAAGCTATCAAATCATAGGACAGAAGAAAACCCTTTTGGCCCACCAAGTGTTGCCCAGCGCCCTGCAAGTGCAGTCTTTCAGAACTAGCCCGTGGCATTTCTCCCTGAAGCTTTGCAAGTGTTGTCTTTTTATTTCAAATATATTTCCAACTCTATCCTGGAATGTGATGACGTCAGTAATCATTGTTCCGTTACCTTTCCAGCCAGGGAATTTCTGATTCTGTCTACTCACAGAATGAGAAAGTATTTTCCCATTTTATGATTTGTTCTATAACTTACTTTGTTCATTATTGTCTGGTTTTTCAACTCGTCCATTAATGGGAGCAGATTTCCTTTTCTCATTTTCTTTGGACCCCTTTTGACTTTAGATATCTCTACTAAATCACCTAGAATCATTCTCTGCTATAAGGAAAACAATCCCACCCTCTCTTTGTAAACAAAATCCCTTTGTCCTGGCATCAGACATGGAAATTTTTCTGCAACCTCTCCAAGGCCTCCATATCCCTCCTGTAATACATTTAGCAAAAGCGCATACAATGATTGTAGATGAATCATTGTGTCACTGGAGTTCAATATAGTCTCCTTACTTTTGTACAACCGTACAACTCTACTAATCCATTTATACAATAGTTTGGAAATTCTGATTCATCATCTGACTCGCCAAATGCTGATTCCCAATCACCTTCTGACTTACTTGGGCCCCTGTTCCTGTGTGTTAGTGGACCCTGGTTCCTGCAGTCCCTCTAATATATCAGAGCTCCATCTCCCACACTTCCTCTGACACGTAACACCCTCTTTCCTGCTCTCCCTCTAACACACCAGGACCACAGTTCCCTCATTCCCACAATTTCAATGCTTCCTCTAACGCACAATTCCCATTCTCCCTTTAAACTCACCAGATTCATTGGGAAATTATACTGCAAAATATGAAAAAAGTAAATGAAAGGTGTATTGTGTCATTAATAACTTCCAATAGCTTGGAAAATCCAGCCACCAGAAGCATGCAGTAAGACAGACAGACAGACATACTTTATTGATCCCGAGGGAAATTGGGTTTCGTTACAGTCACACCAACCAAGAATAGTGTAGAAATATAGCAATATAAAACCATAAATAATTAAATAATATTAAGTAAATTACACCAAGTGGAAATAAGTCCAGGACTAGCCTATTGGCTCAGGGTGTCTGACCCTCCGAGGGAGGAGTTGTAAAGTTCGATGGCCACAGGTAGGAATGACTTCCTATGACACTCAGTGTTGCATCTCAGTGGAATGAGTCTCTGGCTGAATGTACTCCCGTGCCTAACCAATACATTATTGAGTGGATGGGAGACATTGTCCAAGAGGGCATGCAACTTGGACAGCATCCTCTTTTCAGACACCACCGTCAGAGAGTCCAGTTCCACCCCCACAACATCACTGGCCTTACGAATGAGTTTGTTGATTCTGTTAGTGTCTGCTACCCTCAGCCTGCTGCCCCAGCACACAACAGCAAACATGATAGCACTGGCCACCACAGACTCGTAGAACATCCTCAGCATCGTCCGGCAGTTGTTAAAGGACCTCAGTCTCCTCAGGAAGTAGAGACGGCTCTGACCCTTCTTGTAGACAGCCTCAGTGTTCTTTGACCAGTCCAGTTTATTGTCAAGAAGCACAGTCTCTTGTCTCTGCAATCTGCCTCCGTCCACAAGTAATCACAAACCTACTCCTATATTCTCTTTCGACGTCCTCTCTGATCTTCCTATGTTTTGTCAGATTCTCAGTCTATCCCCATGATCATAAATCCAGTTTTGCTACTATCTCTTTTGTCATCCAGGAAATTCTAGCTTTACATTTCCCTCTACTGGGACGGTATCAAGACTACAACAGCATTTTCCTGCTAACTTTTTATTTCAAGTTACTGCACTGAAATTGACAACCTTCTAATTAAGTATTTTCCCTTTTATTTCTTATTTATTGAAATGCAGCCCTTCGAGCTCTGCCATCCAGCAACCCCATAGTTTAACCCGAGCCTAATCACAGGACAATTTACAATCACCATTTAACATACAAACCAGTACATCTTTGGACTGTAGGAGGAAACTGGAGCACCCGGAGGAAACACACACAGTCGTACCCGGAGAACGTACAAACTCCTCACAGACAGCGGCAGAAATTAAAGCTGGGTCACTAGTACTGTAAAATGTTGTGCTAACCATAATGCCACCATGCTTTTAGCCTTTCTATAGCTAATCCACTCTTTAAGATGCTTGTTAATGAATTTAAGTTCAAGGGGTCCCATAAGATAAATAAATATGTTTCAGCTAAAAATAAGTACAAGACAAATTGCTAGTGATGTGGGAAGTTGTGCATTTGGTAAGGGGAATCAAAAAGAAAGAGAATATCAAGCATAGCACAGTCCCCATCAGCCTACAGTGATGTGCCAAACTAGTAACCAAGTGTCCGCCTCAACTAATCTCTTCTGCCTACACTATATCCATATTTCCATTCCATGCATTTTCATTCCCAATCTTAGAGGCTCTTGAATGCCTCTATTGGATTATCCTCCACCACCACTCCAAGCAGTGTATTCCAGGGTGAACACCCTTTCTCTGCATAAGGGAAATCGACCTTTAACTTTAACTGCATGCTTTCATTGGAACCCAAGAAAAAAATGTACTGGCTATCTATCTATGCTCCTCAATATCTTATATCCTCTATCAGGTCTTCCCTCAGCTTCCAGCACTCCAGAGAAAACAACCCAAGTTTGTTCAGCCTCTCCTTATAGCACATGACTGCTAATAGAGGCAACACCTTGGGAAACCTCTTCTACACCCTCTCCAAAGCCTTGATATCCTTCCAGGGGTGACCAGAACTGGATATCATGCTCCAGATGTGGCCTAACTGGAGCCTTATAAAGCTGCAACATAACTTCCAGACTTTTAAACCCAATGTTTTGACTAATAAAGGCTAACACATCATACACCTTTTTTACCACCCTATCAACCAGTGTAGCCTTCAAGGAGCTACAGACTTGGACCCCAAGTTCCTCTTGAGTATCAGCACTGTCAAGGGTCTCGTCATTAACAATGTACTGTCTGTCTACATTTCCTCTTCCAAAGTGCAATGCTTCACAGTTGGTTAAGCTCCATCTGCCATTCCCCTGCCCACATCTGCAACTGGTCACTGTATTCTTTCCAGTCTTCTACAGTATCTATAACACTAACAATCTTTGTATCATCAGCAAATTTACTAACCCCCCTCTACTTTTTCATCCAGATCTGGGGTCCCAATAAGGATTCCTGCAAAACACCATGGGATACTGATCTGCAGCCAGAATGTCACATCGACCACCACCCTCTGCCTCCTATGCTCCACACAGACTCATGCAGCCTGTTCCTAATTGGGGCAATTCCTATTGCTCGTAAGTTGGTTATTCAGTTTTGGGTAGCAGGAGCAATTACTTGGATGGAGAAACAGGAGATATAGAAAGTGGTACCTGTTGAGACTTTCTGTTCAGTTTCAGCTAGCAGGAGCCTAAAGGAGGCACGGTTGTAAATTGTTAGTTTAAATTGACTGTATAATTAGGCAGCTGGCAAAGGCCAATAAAAAGAAGTATAGTATAAGCAGAGTGGCCAGAGTGGGAGCAGACAGGGTTACAGTTGGAAAGTTGAGGCTTTGGCAAGAAGACACAAGAGCTAAGAGAGTGTCTGGTTAGCGTCACTTTTTTCTTTATTATTGTATAGGTAAAGCAGCGGGAATGGAAACCTGTGCAGTGATGTGTTCCACTTGCACAATGTAGGAAGTCAGGGCGATCTCCCGTGTCCTTACGGATCACTTTAGGAGCTGGAGCTTGATGACTTATGGATCATTAGAGAGAAAGAGCACTGAATGAAAAGATTTACAAGGAGGCCGTTGCTCCTAAGTTTCAGGACTTGTAACTGAGTGACCTTCAAGAGAAAAGTTTGGCCATTCCCCTCAATAACAATCATATCATTTGGGGTACTCTTGGGGGGTGACAACTCAGCAGAGGGGTGCCACAGCAGTCAGGTCCCTGGCACTGAGGCTAATCCTATGGTCCAGAAGGAAGGTCGGGATAAGAGACAAGCAGTAGTGATAGGGGACTCACTGGTTATGCAGACAGATGGGAAATTCTGTGGATGCCACTAAGACTCCCAGATGGTATGTTGCCTCCCAGGTGCCAGGGTCAGAGAAATCTCTGATGGGGTCCATAACACTCCTAAGGAGGAAGGTCAGCAGGCAGGTTGTGATCCACATTGGAACCAATGACATTGGCAGGAAGTGTGAAGAGATCTGGCAAAGTGAATTCATGGGTTTAGGTGCTGAGTTAAAGGATGGGACCTCCAGGGTGGCGATCTCAGGATTGTTACCCATGCCACGTGCTAGTGAGGCTAAAAAAACAAGATAATGCAGTTTAACATGTGGCTAAGGGAATGGTGCAGGCGGTGAGGGAGGGGGGGGAGTTCTTCAGATTTTTGGATCATTGGGCTTTCTTCCATGGAAGATGAGAACTGTACAAGTAGAACTGTTTGCACCTGAACTGGAAGGGACTGATAACCTTGTGCAAAAGATTGCCAGTGCTGCTCAGCAGGTTTTCAACGAGGGTGGCGGGGGTAGAAACCTAAGTAGCAGGTCAGCAAGTCGAGTGGCTGTGGGAAAGTAAATATTAATCCACTTGCAAGGAAAGAAACTGAATGGCTGAGCACGGTGGGGCTAATGTTCTGAATTGTGTGTATTTCAATGCAAGGAATATTGTAGACAAGGAAATATAATGTTGTAGACATTAGTGAGACTCGGTTGCAGGAAGGGCAGGACAAGCAGAGCAATGTTCCAGGCTCTGTTGTTTCAGACATGATAGCGGGGAGGTATTAAAGGGGGAAGGGTTGTATTCGACATCAGAGAAAATGTCATGCAATACTCAGGGAGGCTATACTGGATAGCTCTTCTTCTGAGGAAATATGGTGGAACTGTGGAATAAGGAAGGGATGACCATTTTAATGGGGTTACTTTATAGACCTCCCAATAGTCAGCGGGATTTAGAGGAGCAAATTTGTAGGGAGATAGCAGACCGTTGCAAGCGAAATAAAATTATAATAGTAGACAACTTCAACTTTCTGCATTTTGACTGGGGCTCCCACACTATAAAAGAACCGTGTGGGATAGAGTTTGTCAAACGTGTTCAGAAAAATTGCCCTTAATTCATATATAGAGGTCTCAACTCGAGCGAATGTGACACTTGGTCTCCTATTAGGGAACGATACAGGGCAGCTGACAGGGAAACACTTTGGAACTAGTGATCTTAATTTCACTAGTTTCAAGGTAACTATGGAGAAGAGTAGGTGTGCTCCTCAGGTTCAGATTTTAAATTGGAGAAAGGGCAATTTCCGTGGCATCAGAAGGGATCTGGCCGATGTGGATTTGGATAGGTTGTTTTCTAGCAGAGGCATTCCTTGTAAGTGTGAGGCATTCAAAAGTGAAATATTGAGAGTACAGAACTTGGATGTTCCAATTAGAATAACAGGTTTAGGGAACCTTGTTTTTTGAGGAGTATTGAGACCTTGGTCAAGAAGAAGAAGGAGGTGCATATCGGGTACAGGTAGTTGGAATCAAATATGGTGTTTGAGGTGTATAAGAGATGCAAGGAGACACCTAGAAAAAAGAAGAAATCAGGAGGACTAAAACAGCACAAGAAGTTTCTCTGGCGACAAGGTGAAAGCGAAGGTAAGGACTTCTGTAGATCCGCAAAGGACAAAAGGATAGCTGGGACAGAATTGGTCCTTTTGAACATCAGCGTGATCATCTATGCATGGAGCTTAGAAAGGTGGGGAGATTTTAATTTTGCATCTGTATTTACTTGGAAGAAGGGTGCAGCATCTATAGAACTGTAGCAAAAAATCAGTGAGGTCATGGATCATATGCAGATTACAGAAGAGGAGGTGCTTGCTGTCATGTGGCAAATTAGGATGGATCCGTCCCCAAGGTTTCCCCTCAGACCTTGCATAAGGAGGCTAGTGCAAACATTGCAGGGGCCTAGTAGAGGTATTTAAACACCCTTAGCTATGGGCAAGGTGCCAGAGCACTGGAGAATAACAAATGTTATTTTGTTACGCAAGGAAGGCGCTAAGAATAAGCCAGAGAGTTACAGGCTGTTGGTCCTGGTGTCACGTGTGTAAATTATTGGAAGGTATTCTAAGGGAGAATATTTGTAAGTATTTAGATCAATATTTAGATTAGGGATAGTCAACATATCTTTGTGAATGGTAGGTCGGGTCTAACCAACCTTAGCAATTTTTGAGAAGGTTATGAGGCAGGTTAATGAAAGAAAGCAATGGATGTTGTCCACATAGGCTTTAGCAAGGCCTTTGACTACACGAGAAGCTGGAAGAGAAGGTTAAATCACGTGGCATTCAGGATAAAATTGTAAATTGGATTCAGCATTAACTTATTGGGAGAAGTTCGAAAGCAGTAGTAGATGGTTATCTTTCTGTCTGGAAGTTTGTGGTGTACTGCAGAGACTGGGTCTGTTGTTTTTTTATCATCTACATTCCAAATCAGATTCAGGTTTAATATCATTGGTATATATTGTAAAATTTGCTATTCTGCAGCAGCAGTACATTGTAATACACAATAATAAAAACTACAAATTACAAAAACTATATATAAAAAATCAAATTAAATAAGTAATACAAAAAGAGAGTGTAAAAATTCAAGGTAATGTTCCATGGGTTCATTGTCTATTCAGAAATCTGATGGCAGAGGGGAAGAAGCTGTTCCTGAAACATTCAGTGTGTGTCTTCAGCCCGAAACATCAACTGTTTACTCTTTCCATTGATGCTACATAGCCTGCTGAGTTCCTCCACTATTTTTCTGTGGTGCTCAACAAAGTGATCTCCCAATCTCTGATAGATCTCACTGGAGTGAAGGTCACACTAGGAGCACTGGATACAATAGACGACTACAAAAGACTCAGAGGTCAAGTGTCACCTTACCTAGAAGGACTGGAGCCCTGAATGGTGGTAAGGGAGGAGGTATAGGGGCAAGTGTAGCACTTGTCATATTTGCAGGAATGTGCCAGGAGGGAGACCAGTTGTGGGGGGGGGGGGAGAATAGGTAGACAAGGGAGTCATAAAGAGAAGATTCAATGGAAAGTAGAGAGCAGGGGAATAGATTTTGGTTTCCTTCATGACTAAATTTGTCACTTCTCTCAACATCCAAGATTCTCTTATCTTTCCATCCCGTGCTTCCTTCTGATGGGAACATGCAGTACCCATACTGTACTATGCGCAGTTGGTCTTTAAACACCCTCTACAAGTCAGCTGTGGACTTGCCCATAAACAACTCTCCCCAGATGCTGCCTAATACTCTCAGAACCTTTTCCTGCTGCAATTTAATACTCTCCCGCAAGGGCCATACTTATCCACAGTATGTGGTGTGACCATGCCTGGAGTATTGTGCATTGTTTTGTCTTT
Organism: Hemitrygon akajei; assembly: GCF_048418815.1. Lineage (NCBI taxonomy): Eukaryota > Metazoa > Chordata > Chondrichthyes > Myliobatiformes > Dasyatidae > Hemitrygon > Hemitrygon akajei. The sequence goes on along the minus strand of NC_133126.1, from coordinate 118,373,505 downwards.
GTTACCTAAAAAAGATGTTTGCTACCAAAGATGGAGTGCAGTGCAGATTCACTAGACTGGCTCTTGGGGTGGACATACAAGGAGAAATTGTGTAGATAAGCTCTTTATTCACTCAAGTTGAGGAAATTCTGAAACTGACAATTTTTTTAACAGATCTACAGAGAGCATGTGCCATCAGGCTCAAGGACTGCAGTCCCACTGTCTTCAGAGTTTTGAACAGAATTTTCATACACTAAAAGATAAACTCTTGATCTCCATCTGCCTCAGTGTGGCTCTTCTGCTTCTTTTCTTCGCCTGCTCTGTGCTTCTTCTTAAAATGCAATGCCATATTCTACATTCTGTTTTAATTTTCTACTATCTTGCTATACGTATGTAAGGCACAATCTATCAGCATGGCATACAAATGAAAGCTTTTCACTATATCTTGGTGCATGGAACAACAATAAGCCAATACTTATACCAGGTCTCGACAAGTTGTGTGCAGAGAGGTTTCTTCTAGCTGAGGAGTCTGGAACAGGGGTCACAATCTAGAGTAAGGCTCTTCGGGACTGAGATGAGGACAAATGTCTTCTTGCAGAGTGTGGTGAATACTTGGATGTGAGGATCATGCAGTTAATGGTTCCTTAATGGAAGGTCTTGATGAATGATGAGGAAGTCTTGTTGCGTTAAATTGTCATTACTCCTAAAGCCATTAGACTCTTCTCTTGAACTAAAGAGGATAACTACACTCATCTATCAAGTTCCCACAACAAATTATCTTGCTTGAAGGACTCTTTATCTTGTTACTTATTGCTATTTATTTATATTTGCATATGCACATTCTATGCTCTTGCTCTTTCATTGATCCTATTTACAGTTACTGTTCTATAGATTTGCTGAATATTTCTGCAGGACACAGAACCTTAGTGTTTTATGTGGTGACATTTATGTACTCAGAGAATAAATTTTGCTTTAAACTTTGAACTTTATTACGTTACATTGTCTTCATTTAGATCCCTAGTAAATTCATGTTCAGTTATAGATCATATTGTCTTTGTCAAATGTGATAACCTAGCCTGGTCCAGGCAATTCCTTACCTTGTGGGAGACTACTAGATGTTAACTGGGCTTCCTTTACAGAATGGGAAGACAACTCATTCAAACTCAATTCCACTCCCACTCACAAGGAGGTTCTGCAAATATTACTCAGAGCAAAATGATGTGGTAATCATGACCTTTTTCTTCTCTTCCCACCCTAGCCTAGAGAAGTGAAACTGATTTCAGTGTATATCACCACCAACCCCAGCTGTGAGTTGCTTTGCAACTTTAGACGAGCTATTCATTCTAGAACCTTCCAAGCCTGCAGGGCTCATATCCACTCCAGACTCTTGGGTATACAGACATCCAAATTATTACTTAAAGAACATTCGTCTTTAGGAGAATTATGATATTGAGGTTGTGACTCAAGCTACTGTTTAGAGTTGTAGATGAACATTAATTTGAGTGTCTCATGAAATACATTTGTTCTATATGCAGATTTAAAAAGGAAAGATGTTAACTTGCCAATATCTATAATACCGGCTTCATAACCTTGAAAACCATTACCAAGGATGCAACTGGATGAGGTCCCATCCATAGCAAATTGAGCCATCAACAACTGTCAGACTGCCGAGAAAGGAAAAGATAGTCTTAAAGTGATTAACTACCCATGTGAGGAACAGAGAAGGTGAAGATGTTAAAGGGTTCTGACTGAAGATTTGGGAGAATGTTAGAAGATGGTCAAGGTGGATCAGTAATGAATAGTGACATTTTCAGCTCTGACTCAAGTTGCTAGGGGTAAATTCCAACGAAGAGAAAAGGGGCCAGGATCTAGGCATGTGTGTCACCAGCAAAGCCAGCAATTATTGCGCATCTATAATTATCTGTGAGATCAGCCATATTAAACTACTTTCCTGAATTGCCACATTCCTTCTGGTTAAGATACGGTGCTAGAAGGTAGGGAGTTCCTGGATTTAGACCAAGTAACAATGAAAAATTGCTCATACATTTCCAAACAACACACACAAAATGCTGACGAAGGGTCTCGGCCCAAAACGTCGACAGTGCTTCTCCTTGTAGATGCTGCCTGGCCTGCTGTGTTCCACCAGCATTTTGCGTGTGTTTGACTATCCGACATCTACAGATTTCCTCGTGTTTGCTCATACATTTCCAAATCAGGTTGGCACGCAACTTAAAGAGGAACCTGCAGGTGATGGTGTTCCCCTGCACCTGCTCATTTTGTCCACTTCATGAAAATTAATTCCTTTCTTTTAGATTGAATGTCATTGACTCTTGTGGAATCTCAGCTGGTTGTATTTTATCACTTTTCTGTTTCTTGATTGTCCTCTGTTACATTTCGACTGCACATTCCAATAATGTCCCTGTCACTGGTACTAAGTTATTCTGTCTTCAGTTCTAGGTCCAATTCTATTACCTTTTTTCATACACAGGAACAATGTTCATTCGCTGTCCATTGACTAACCTTGCTATTTATTCTACAAAGTTTTGAGTAACTAAATTATTTTTGCTCCAGTCTCCTTCCCAGTTTCCTTCAGTATATGTAGGTTCAGACAACTTGGATTCAAATTTCTTCCTCTTTTAATTGGTATTGGTTTATTATTGTCACATGTACAAGATGAAGTGAAATGCTTATCTTGCATACTAATCATACAGATCAAATCATTGCACAGTGCACTGAGCTAGAATATGGTAAAAATGGATAATAAAGTGAAACCAACTACCAAAAGATTGCAGTGCAGGTAAATGATAAAGCACAAGATCATAACAAGACTGTGAGGCCAAATGTCCATCTTTTTATACAACAGGTCCTTTCAAGAGTCTGAGCACAATGGAATAGAAACTTCCCTTGAGCCCGACGGTACATTCTATCAGGCTTTTGTATCTTCTGCCCGATGGGAGGGGTGACAAGAGAGCTGGGTGGGGTCTTTGATTATGCTGGCTGCTTTACTGAGAAGGGGAGTCTGCTTCCTGAGATCTGCTGAGCTGTGTCCGCAGCTCTTTGTGGTTTCTTATGGTTGCACGCCAAGCTATTACCAAATCATTATGCACCCAGACAGAATGCTTTCTATGGCACATCAATAAAATTGGTAAGCCGACAAAAGCATGCCAAATTTCTTTAGCCTCCTGAGGAAGTTGGAGATGTTGGTAGCTTTTGTGGCTGTGATTTCAATGTGGTTGGACCCGGCCAGCCTGCTGGTGATGTTCACACCTAAGAACTTGAAATTTTCAACCCTCTTAACACTGACACCATTGATATAGACAGGAGCATATGCACTGCCCCCTTTCTGAAGTCAATTCCCAGCTCTTTTGTTGACAATGAGGTAAAGGCAGATGTGATGACAATGTCACTGAACACTCTAACTCCTCCCTGTGCCCCGAATCATTTGTTCAGATATGCCCCACTACAGTGGAATCATCTGCAAACTTGAAGATGGCATTGGAGTAGATCCTACCTTGCACTCATGAGTGTATAGAGAGTAGAGCAGGAGTCTGAGAATGCAGTGTTGTGGAGCACTAGTATTTAGAATAATCATGCCAGAGGTGTTGTTGCCTATGATAGTGGTCTGTTACACATTCTAATTGTGCAACTATGTCAATAATTTACCCTCTGTCCCACCCAGAGTAATATTAATTTTGAGACTATTTCATTATCTTCTTCGCTGTAAATTGAAGCAAAGAAATCAGTCCCTACTTTTGATGGCGAAGCTTCAACCACAGCGGCTTAGAGAAGTTATTGTCTTTTGTAAATGTATTTTTTTACAATCGCAAGACCCTACTGGACATTAAGAACATTCAGTACTGCAGGTCCACCTCATTAAACCTGAATGAGCTGGTCATGCTTCTTCCTGCATCAGAGGAGTGTTGGAGAGACGGTTTTTTGAAGGCAGTGTGCAGTCTAACCATGAGTGATCATATTAGTCACTTTTCTCGTGATCACACGACCCTGTTGGACATTGTTAATATGGAATTGTTGCAAGTCCAATTCACTGATGTATTGGTAGATGACAGGAGAGCTGTGTGGCCTCTGTTGCAGCGAGGACTGGGCCTGAAGCACGATGTTGCCTGTTTGCAACCACACAGGAGAGAGGTGTTGGAGTTGGAGCACTCCACTGAGTCAGTGTGGCGTGACCTCCAAGCTGGAGTTGGTGCTGCCACTCCCTCCCCCTCAGTGTTCCTCAACAGAAGACAAGCTGTACTGTGTTCAGTACAATCTGCAGATTGCTGTGATCTTCATGCACTCGGTCTTGCCCTGGAATAATGCTATTTCATTTGGCTGTAACCATGGGTATTCATGTATGGTTTGTTGGCCAGTAAGAGCTAAAATGGAAGCAGACAGACGAACTATCTTTGCTCTTGCCATCAGGTCGAAGTTATTAGTGAGGTGTTTTTTGATTGAATATAAAATGCAAGTTTGTGAATGATGTGGTCTGTGTCTGCCCTGAGTGACTTGAGCTGATTACTGGTTTGGTAACTGACTTAGAACAAAGAGCCATAAGTTACCAGTTGTCACTTGCAGAGGAAGGTCAATAAATGGATGCTGGCTTGGACCAGAGCCAATAGATCAGATGATCATAGCCAATAACACTGAAATGCAACATTTGACCTGGTAAGGACTGAAATTGAAACCAGTGCAAAAGTAGCGATAATTCTCTCAGAGACCCACCATCACAGATATGGAGGATCCCACGGACACACGGAGATCAGAGTGGGACCATGAGGAACACATGGCTAGTACAGACTCCTTTTACTGGTACAACCTTTCCTGTTTAACTGTTCATGGAGGATCAGTAGGTGTACACACAGGTACTAGGTTGTCTAAATTTATGTGAGACAATTAAGGGTCTTGTTGGTAATTACGAATTCTCTCTGTGCCTCTCTGGTCATTATTACTAATGGGTAACAGGTTGAATGACAATTAAACTTGAACTTGATAACTCGTTATCATTTTCTTTGAGGTTATCTTGCTTATGCTTAACTGATCATATTCCAACTTTAACTTTCTTTGTATTCCTGTAGTTATAATTTTTTGAATTCCTTTTGTTTTTATATTCCTTTATAACATATTCTTAATATTCCTCTTTGCCTTCCATTTCTTTAGGATCTAGGTAAATCTAAGTGTTGTTTTCATTAGAATCTACCATCTGTTTATAAGGACGACACTATAATTAGTTGCCTTGCTTGAGGCTTTTAGTAAAGAGCAATTCTATTAAGCTCTATTGATTAACCTCATAATTTTCCCATTTCTTTTCTACTGTTAAGATTATCTAGGCTTTCTCCATTTAATACCACCCTTGTTTCTTTGTGATTTGCTCATTTCTAATCAATTACCTGCCTTTACTGGACTTAATGTCAATCTTAATCCTAATCTTGAGCCTTACAATGTTGTGAGCAATAATTCTAAGATCACCAACCCTTGTCCCATCTGTTCTGTTCTTCTTGGACTTCTTATAGAGGCTGAGAGAAAAACATCCATATAAATAGAAAAATTTTATTCTTCCCCTGCCACATAGTTAACACTTATTAAAACGCCCTGTGATTATTATTTTGATCCTGATCACTTCTTCTGATAATTTGTGATTTATTTGATTTAAGTCAAATTTATAGGGATTCTCGAGATGGGACTCTGTAGTTTGTCCGCTTGCATGCAGGAGCTGGGTTGAAGAGCTGTCTGTAGGTGTACTTCACTTTGCTTTCCACAAATTATTGTTCTGCTCTTTTTCATTTTTACCTGAACAAATGTTGTCTTGTTTTCTAATGTATCACTGCCTTTCTCCTTGTTTTTAGTTGTTATTTTAATTTAATTTAATGCTTTATGAATTTCTCCGCTCTGTGGTCATTAGTGTTATTCACAGTTCTTTCTTTAGATTGTGTTTTATTCTTTGCTCTTGATCCATTATATTTTGCTAACTTTCTGCAGTTCTCTTCTCTATTCCATTAGTTTAAAGTTGTCTCTACAGCCTCAAATGATCCTCCATGTCCCCCATCTTGATGACAACACTGTTCTGGCATGGTACATCTCTGTTACAATTCACTCCTGTCCCTGTATCAGAGTTAGTTCCACTAAATGCAACAGTCATTCCTTTAACTTGAAGATATTCTTGTAATACTTTCTGTGCCAAAGGTTAATAGCTTCTGATACCACTTTGGAAAATAATTCACACAATCCTCACATAGCAGGGAGGGAATGCTGCAATGAGAGGTGTCATCTTACACGTGCAATATTTCAGGCGGCTATAAAAAGTCCCACATTGCTATTATAAACACAAGAGATTCCAACATTATTCAGCAATTCATTCCTCATAATTACTGTTAAAGACACTTTATCTCTTCATTTTCATGTTGCTGTGCCTGGGAGCTTGCTCTACACAAACTAGCTGGCACTTTTCCTCCACCACACGGTGACAATGCATCATTGATTATAAAATGCTTTCAGATGCAGCAAGATTGCCGTATCAGAGAGAAATGAGAGCCTGTTGTATTCCATTTCTGATGGAGTCGCGGCCTTCTCCCAACATGCCAGATGCAGCAATCTGACCTGAAGGCTCCCAGATTTACAGAATAGACCAAACTACTGAATCAGAAAAAACAAAAGGAGGAGGTGTGTATTTCATGATAAACTCTTGATGGTGCTCCAGTGTGGTAGTCTTGTTGAACTTGTGTTCACCCAACTTGGAACATCCCATGGTCAAACAGCATCTATTCAATTCTCATCTGTGATCCTGACCACAGCCAGTGACCCACTATAATCAAGCCCTGCATGATGCCGTCTCCAAACAAGAAAAAGTCCATCCCAACGCATTTCAAATCACAGAGTCTTCAAATAGACTTGTTTGAAGAAAATCCTGCCCAGTTACTATCAGTATATAACTTGTAGCATCAGAGATTCCAACACACTAGATCACTGCTATACTAAAGATGTGGAGTGCCTTGCCCAGACTGCATTTTGGGAAATCTGATCACCTGACTGTCCTTCTCCTACCTGCATACAGGCAGAGACTAAAGAGCAAAGCCCCAGAGATTAGAACAACAAAGAGGTGGTCTCAAGAGGCAGAGGAGCAACTACAGGATTGCTTCGAGTCAGTGGACTGAGCCGTATTCAAGTACTCCTCTGTGGATCTGAATGAATACACCATGGTTGTAATACACTTGATTAAAACAGCTGTAGATGAGTGTGTCCCCACAAAATCATTCAGTCTTCCCCAGTCAGATGCCCTGAATGAACCATGAGATCCACAATCTGCTGAGGGCCAGATCAGAGGCATTCGAGTCAGCTAACCAAGAAAGTTACAGGAGGTCCAGGTACAATCTACAGAAAGTGTGCTCATAGGTGAAATGGCAATTCCGGACCAAACTTGAATCAACAAAGGCTGCTCGACAGTTGTGGCAGGGCTTGAATACTATCACCTCTTATAAAGTTATATCAAGTGACATAGGTGACAACAGGGTTTCGTTCCAGATGAGCTCAATGCCTTCTATACTCACTTTGACTGTCAAAACATGGAGGAACCATCAGGAACTCCCACATTCCCCAAGGATCATAAGATTTCACTCTCTGAAGTTGATATGCCAGCAGCCTTCAGGAGGGTGAATCCACGAAAAGCATCTGGCCCAGATGATACCTGGCCGAGTACTGAAGACCTGTGCTGATCTTCTGGCTGAAATGTTCACTGAGATCTTTAACCTCTCACTTCAGCAGTGTGTGGTACCCACCTGCTTCAGACAGGCTTCAGTTATACCAGGGCCCAAGAACAGCTTGGTGACCTACCACAACAACTGTCACCTAATGGCACTTACATCCACAGTGATGAAATGTTTGAGAGGTTAGCGATGAAACATTCCTGCCTGATCAGCTCCAAGGTGCCTATGGAGCAACAGGTCCACAGTGACACCATCTCATTGGCTCTTTACTCAACGCTGGAACATCTGGACAGCAAAGATTCATAGATCACGATGCTCTTTATTAACTACATCTCAGCATTCAATATTATCATTCCCTCAAACCTAATCAATAAGCTCCAAGACCTCCTTTGACAAGCATCTATGTGCAGTGGAGAGTATATTGACTGGCTACATCACAGCCTGGTATGGAAACACCAATGCCCTTGAATGGAATATCCTACAACATGTAATGGATATGCCCCAGCCCATCTCAAGAGAATCACTCCCAACAACTGAGCACATCTACTTGAAACGCTGTCGCAAGAGAACAGCAGTCATCATCAGGAAGCTGAACGCAGGACATACTTTCCTCTCACTGCTGCCATTGGGAGAAGGTACAGGAGCCTCCAGACTCACCAGGTTCAGGAACAGTTACTACCACTCAACCATTAGGCCCTTGAACCAAATGATGACATATATGTCCTTCGATAATACTTTAAAATGAATTATCAGTGGTCATGAAAGGTGCTACATAATTGGAAATTTTTCCTTGTTTTCTATAACAATATTAATATGTTTGACCCACAAGATCTTGCTTTTCCACTTAGCTCATAAACTCCTAACACTTCCTTAATAGAAACTCTTCCCTCAACTTTCCAGTTCTGGTAGTTTGACACTGAAGGATCCTCTCCTTCCTTTCCAAGTATAGAGAAGAAAGCCAGTCAAAGAAAATAAGAGGGAACAACTTTGTCATCCCTGGTTCCAGTGGAGAGAGCCTCACACACCGGACAAGGCAAATTACTACCATGAGACTCCTGAGCAGAAAGTCTTGTGAAGAATAATGGACAGAACACAAAGCTTTATTTTAATCTTTTAAAAATATTTTTGTATTAGAATTGATGTGCTCCTAGCTCATTTAAGGATTGAGATTTAGTTTGAATCAAAATGTGACAGTTTTTAGATGCCTCCCAGAAAAATCCAAAATGTTAAGATTTGTTGAATTTAAAGGAATGTGAAATAAGTACAGTACTGTCCAAAAGTCTTAGGTGTATATATATATATATATATATAGAGCTAGGGTGCGGAAGACTTTTGCACAGTACTGTAGTAATATTATGGATATTATGGACTGCAAAAAAAAATAATTTCATGACAGTGGGAAGAGGGAAGAGAGAGGGGAATCATGGTTGGGAAAAGGAAAAGAGAGAGGTGAGGGAGTGGAAAGACCAGAGAGACATTCTGTAATGATCAATAAACCAATTGTTTGGAGTCAAACAATTTTGCCTGGTGTCTCACATCCCTGCCACTGTATTCCTTCTCTGCCACCTTTCCCACACTTCTCCAGTGGCACTCCACTCTTCATTCCCAACATCCTTTGCTCTTGCCCGATTTACAAACTCGCTTTCTACTCCATGTTGACAAATACAGTACTCTGCGATAGTCCAATGTACCCGAGGTACCCTAGCTATATACATAAGACTTAAACTTTTGCGCAGTACAGTAGTTGCATTCCTGTAGTAAACTATCTAATGTACCAGCATTAGAAAAATAGAGCAGAAATCAAGTTACTGAAAAAACTCTAAGGAAATTGAAGGCAATCTCTATATATGTAGATAGATACTAAATGATAAAATGGCAAATAGTTCACATAAAAAGATAGATTACATGAAAGATACATAAATATATAGAGTACCAAGCAACAGCCTTAGGCACGCTAAGTGATTACCTAGCTAGAGTGATTACATATATCAGCAGAGAGAATGATAAGTACACAACTATGTCAATATTAGCTTGATAGATGATAGTTGCAACCAGATAATAGATGACTGATACAGTGGAGAGCATTCTGACAGGCAGCATCACTGTCTGGTATGGGGGTGGGGTGGGGGGAGCTACTGCACAGGACTGAAAGAAGCTGCAGAGGATAGTAAGTTTAGTCAACTCCATCTTGGGTACTAGCCTACAAAGTGCCCAGGACATCTTCAAGGAGTGGTGTCTCAGAAAGGCAGCGTCCGTTATTAAGGACATCCAGCACCCAGGGCATGCCCCCTTTTCTCAGTATTACTGTCAGTAGGAAGTACAGAAGCCTGAAGGCACACACTCAGCAATTCAGGAACAGCTTCTTCCCCTCTGCCATCCAATTCCAAAATGGACATTGAACCCTTGGGCACTACCTCACTTCTTAATATATATTATCTCTGTTTTTGCACGATTTTTAATCTATTCAGTATACGTACATATACTGTAATTGATCTAATTATTTTTATTGGGTTTTTTTCTTCTTCTATACTATGTTGCATTGAACTGCTGCTGCTAAGTTAACAAATTTCAAGACAGAGGCCAGTGATAATAAACCTGATTCTGATTCTGATTCTGTGATAGCTGAAACCGGGTGATGGAGAAGGTAGGCGGGTGGGGAAGGGTGGGATGAAGTGAGAAGCTAGGAGGTATTAGGTGGCAAAAGTAAAGTTCTGAAGTAGAAGGAATCAGATGGGAGAGAGGAGTGGACCATGGGAGAAAGGGCACCATAAGGAGGCGATAGGTGGGTGAAGAGAAGAGAGGAGCTCCAGAATGGAAAAAGAGAGAAGGGCAAGGGGAGAGACATTACTAGAAGTTAGAGAAATCAATGTGATGTCCTTGCAATCAGGTTGGATGCTACTCAGGTGGAATATGAGGTGTTGCTCCATCCCCCTGAGAGTGGCCACATCTTGGCTGTAGAGTTGCCCATGGACCGACATGTCAAAATGAATGAGAGGTGGAATTAAAATGGTTGGCCTCTGGAAAATCCTACTGTTGTGGACAGAGCGAAGGTTCTTGACAAAATGGTCCTTCAATCGACGTCTGGTCTCACTGACGTAGAGGAGGCCGCACCAGGAGCACCAGATACAGTTGAAGACCACAACAGACTCGCAGGTGCAGTGCTGCCTCTCCCAGAAGCATTGTTTGGGGCCCTGAATGGTGGTGAGGAAGCTGAATTGTGCCACTGGCAGGGATGTTCCAGAAGGGGGATCAGTGGGGAGGGACGAATAGACAATGGAGCCGTGGACAGAGCAATCCCTATGGAAAGTGGAGAGGGGGTAAAGATGTCTTTAGTGTTTGGGTCCCACAGAAGATGGAAAATGATATGCTGGATGCGAAGACTCTTGGGGTGGAATGTAAGGATAAGGGGATTTAAGATTGATAAAATATGTTTTGGTTAAGGATCCCCTGTGTCAAAGACCAGAAATGGAGACTACACCACCATATCATGGCCAGCACAGTAGTGTAGTGGTTAGCACGTCACTTTACAGTGCCGATGACCTGGATTCAATTCCTGACGCTGCCTGTAAGGAGTTTATACGTTCTCCCTGTAACTGTGTGGGTTTCATCTGGGTGCTCTGGTTCCTTACCACAGTCCAAAAGTGTCGTGGTTAATTGGTCATTGTAAATTGTCCTGCGATTATATATAGACATCCGTTAGTCTTGAGAGACCATGGATTTGCACCATGGAAAGTTTCCAGGGCACAGTCCTGGGCAAGGTTGTATGGGAGACAGGCAGTTGCCCATGCTGCAAGTCTCCCCTCTCCACGCCACTGATGTGTCCAAGGGAAGGGCAAAGGGCTGATACGGTTTGGCACCGGTGTCATCACAGAGCAACGTGTGGTTAAGTGGCTTACTCAAGGACGCAACACTCTGCCTCAACTAAGGCTCGAACTAGTGACCTTCAGATCACTAGACCAATGCTTTTACCATGGCCACTCGCCAACAATCCTGTGATTAGACTAGTGTTAAATATTTGGGTTGTTGAGCAGTGTGGCTTGTTAGGCTGGAAGGACCTGTCCCGCACTTTATAGTACAAATCCGGATACAATTTGAAGTCATAACCAATGGCCTTCGCTGAAATAAGAGCTCTAACAGTGATATGAAGATCAAGTAGTCTGAGTGGATTGGGTAACGACATGGTCAAAGGATGAGCAGAGGCAGATATTTAAATAATTAATTTATAACACTCAGCAAAAACATCCCAATTAGAAAGAGATCTCTGAAGAGAAATGTAAAATAAACTATCTCAGGATGAAGATGAAAATATTATCAAAGACTAGAGCATATAAAAGTGATATAGGCTAGTGGTAAATCAGAGGACTGAGAACGTTACAAAAACAGTAATTTTTCAAGAACTAGGAACTTTACAACTTCAGGAAACTAGGAAATTATTGATAAGTTAAATCAATGCTTTTCATCAGTCATGGTGGAAGACTGCAAACATTTGCAAAGACATCTGGTTGGTAATTTCAAACAATATTTCTTAAGTTCCCTATCATGAGGGTCAAGTTATTGGATAAACAACTGGAACCAAAGGCAGACAACAAGTCAAGTTTTATGGCCCACACCAAACGGTTGTGTAGTAGATTACTGCAGTCATTGGTTCATGCTTTCAAAGCTCATTGAGTTCATGGGAGGCTCCAGCAGATTAAAAGCTGCAAGTGTGAATTCAGTGTTCAAGGAGGGAGGAAGACAAAAAGATGGTAACATCCGTTGCTGACAAGATGCTGGAATGTCTAATCAAGGAAGAAACAAATAATCATTTGGAGAAACTCAATGCAATTAGATCAACTCTATGCTTTTTTTAAAAAATCAATGATGAATCTTGTTTGGTAAACTTGCTCCTGGTCTTTGAGAATGCAACCTACAGATTTAATAGAGCACCGCCCAAGGATTCAAAATACATGTACGCATGCAGTACACAGCCCTGAAATTTATCTTCCACAGACAGCCACAAAACAAAGAACCATGGAACCTACACGTTCGAGGAAAAAAGATCAAACCCACCCTCCTCTCCATGTGCAGAAAAATTGCGCAAACAGCAACAAAAGAAAACACAGAATATAAAACACAAAATCAAAAGGCATATTTCAGTTCAGCTCAGTGTTCATAATCTGCAAGCTACCCCTATTCAAACGTCGCTGAAAAGCAGCAACAAAGCAAGGAGCAACCAGAACAAGAACACATCATAAACCTGAATTGGAGTCCACAATCCACAAACCACAGCAGTTAAACCTGCTCTGATACTGACACTGTCCGCTGACAGCATCAAGGCAGAGAGATTGATCATCCAAATGCAGAGCCCTTCCCTCGAGAGCAGGGAGAGAGTAGTACATTGGGATTTTTACAAGACGTTTGACAAGATGCCATCTAACAGTCTAGTGCACAACATAGTATAAGGGAAAGTGTCTTCACATAGATTGAACTTTGGGGTTTCTCACTGGAGACAGAATCAGAATAAAAGATCATTTTTCAGGAAGAACATAACTAGTGAATTGACCCAAGAATCTGTTATTGGCCCTCAATTACTTATTTGTGATCTATATCAATAACCAGGAGGAGGGAGCAGAGTGCAAGGTACCCAAGTTTGTTCTTGACAGCAAAATAAAGAGGAAGACATGTGACAATGAGGGTAATTGGATCTGCTGCAGTATATAGGTAAATAAAGAAGAGGATGAAAACTTGGCAACTGGGGTTTAATGTGGGAAAGTGTGAGGTAAGAAGAATTATATATATATATATATATATATAAAACCACAGAGAAATAGAGAGTGGGAGAGATTGCAGGGTGAAGTATAGTTGAGTTGAGGTGTTCTTATGCACGAATATGCTCGGATATTCAAATCACCAACACCGGCGCCCCCTGGGGTGTGTCCTCTCTCCACTGCTGTTCTCCCTCTACACCAATGACTGCACCTCCTCCAACCCCTATGTGAAGCTTTTGAAGTTTGCAGACGACACTACCGTCATCGGACTCATCCAGAATAGTGATGAGTCTGCATATCGACAGCAGGTGGACCAACTGGCGCTCTGGTGCAGTCGGAACAATCTGGAGCTGAATGCGCTCAAGACAAAGGAGATGATAGTGGATTTCAGGAGACATCCCTCCGCTATGTCTCCCCTCACAGTCCTCAGCAGCCCTGTGTCCACCGTGGAGAACTTCAGGTTCCTGGGAACCACCATCTCTCAGGATCTGAAGTGGGAGCAGAACATCAGCTCCATCCTGAAGAAAGCCCAGCAGCGGATGTATTTCCTGCGGCTCTTGAGGAAATACGGTCTGCCTCAGGAATTGCTGCTGCAATTCTACACTGCAGTCATTGAGTCTGTCCTGTGCACCTCCATCATTGTGTGGTTTGGAGCCGCCACCAAGCAGGATAGAACCAGACTACAGCGCACAGTGAGGACTGCCGAGCGCATCATTGGAGCCTCCCTGCCCTCTATTGTGGACCTGTACTCTTCCAGGTTGAAGAAGAGGGCGGGGAACATCATAAAGGACTCCTCCCATCCTGCGCACGGACTGTTTGATCTGCTTCCGTCTGGTAGGTGCTTCAGATCCCTCCAGACTAAGACTAATAGGCACTGAAGAAGTTTTTTCCCTACTGCGGTCACTTTGCTGAACAGTTAACTGCCGGTTAACTGTCGGCTAACTATTACTTGGATTGCACTACCTGTATGTATAATCTATATTTTCATTTATATTTATCATTATTATTGTTATGAGCAGAGAGACAACATCCGCCGGAAGTAAATTCCTTGTATGTGCATAAGTACTTGGCAATTAAAGTCTGATTCTGATTCTGAATTGCAGAAATTTAGCAGGCAGAAGTTGCAAATTATTAGGAAGGAACCTATCACATTTGCCTTTATTGCAAAAGGATTGGAGTTAACTAACAGAGAAGTACTGTTACAATTATGCAGGTTGTTAGTGAGACCACACCTAGAGTACTGATGCAGATTTAGTTCCCTTATTTCTGAAAGGATTAATGGCATTGGGGGGAGTCCAGAAGAGATTTGTTTTGCTAAGTTCTGGAAGAAGAGGGTTAACCTAACATGTGCAGCTGTAGAAATTAGATATCTATTCTTTAGAGTCAAGAAGAAAGAGGTGATCTAATTAAAACATCTAAGAACCTGATAGTGTATGGTTGGTAGATGTCAATATATTTCCATTCATGGATAAGTCTCCAATTAAAGGAAATAGTTACAAGATTAGGAGATGGTTATTTAAAATTGAGGTATATAGGAACTTCTGCAGAAGGTGGTGAATCTCTGGAACTCTCTACCCTGGAGGGATGTGGAGGCCGGACCATTAAGGGCAATTTAAGAGAAATAGATAAGTTACTGAAAGATCAGAATATGGAACTAGCACAAAAAAGGAGTTGAATTTTGAGGCAGATCAATTATGATCTTATTGAACGGCTGGGCAGATTTGAAGGGTGGAGTGACTACTCCTGCACTTGTACATTAAGCAACAGGTAAATGTAACCAGAAATAGTACTCAGAAACACTCTGAATGACGGTTCATCGTATTGTGGCGACCCACTTCCCAGAGCACTCGAACCGGCTCACATCGGCTCACAAATTGCATTGAGGCCAGTCCCGAAAAGGGCGCCAAGACTGCTTTACCAGCAAGGGGAAAAGCCCTTGCGCGGGGCGGGACCGTAAATATGTGCCCCCTACAGTATTCCTGCCCGGGAAGGGTAGGATCAGGAAGGCTTTAAAGCGAGGCCGCGAAGTTCGAATAAATCTCTTTTGCAACTGCAGCTCATCGACTACGTGTCGTTATTTCAGTGCTGCGTGTAGCACACCGCTATAAATGGTGACCCCCGATGGCCCAAACGATATTTGAGCCAAAGATGAACGACGCCACACCTGTTCATGCAGTTTCGTTAAAACTGCCAAGCTTCTGGACGCTGCGACCTCACCTATGGTTCCAGCAAGCAGAAGCCCAATTCCACGTTCGGCAGATAACCTCGGAGGACACACGTTACTACTACGTGGTGAGCTCCCTCGACCAGGAAACAGCGGCCCAGGTTGAGGATTTCATACAGTCTCCCCCAGCGGACAGCAAATACACAGAATTCAAAGCCTTGCTCATAAGGACTTTCGGACTCTCACAGCGTGAGCGAGCTGCCCGCTTACTGCACCTGGATGGTTTGGGAGACAGGCCACCGTCGGCTTTGATGAACAAGATGCTGTCCCTGGCCGGAGGACACAAGCCCTGCCTCATGTTTGAGCAGGCATTCCTAGAGCACCTGCCCGAGGACATACGCCTGCTGCTGTCCGACGCGGATTTCAGCGACCCCCTGAAGGTGGCAGCCCGGGCGGACTTGCTGTGGAACGCCAAGAAGGAGAGTGGGGTGTCCGTCGCACAGATCAACAGGCCACACTCCCAGCAGCAGACCAGACCCGGCCCGGCCGCAGAGCCCGCTAACCCCAGAGGCAGGGGTGGGGAGCCCAACGAACAATGGTGCTTCTATCACCAGCGGTGGGGCGCAGAAGCCCACTGCTGTAGCCCGTCCTGCAAGTTCCCAGGAAACGCCAGGGCCAGCCGCTGCTGATGGCTACGGCGGCTGGCCATCAGGATAGCCTCCTGTATGTGTGGGACAAGCAGTCGGGACGCCGCTTTTTGGTCGACACCGGAGCCGTGATCAGCGTCTTACCTCCGACGAGTTATGACACCCGCAACAGGGCACCGGGTCCCACCCTGAGGGCCGCGAACGGCAGCACGGTAAGGACCTACGGCACCCGTACGGTGCGGCTACAGTTCAGCTCCAGCCAGTTCACGTGGGACTTCACATTGGCCGCCGTAGCCCAACCGCTCCTGGGCACGGATTTTTTGTGCGCTCACAGCCTACTGGTCGACCTGCCAAGGAAGAGACTGGTCCACGCCGAGACCTTTCAAACGTTCTCCCTGGGTGAAGCCCAGTTGCCAGCCCCACAGCTAGACACCATCACCCTATCCGACAACGACCTCACCAGAGTCCTGGCGGATTTCCCATCGGTTCTGGCACTGCAGTTCATGACAGCCATGCCCAGACCCGGTACACCCGGTGCCAGGTACAGCACCACATCCCGACACAGGGACCACCCCTCCACGCCCGTGCTCGAAGGCTTCCCCCGGACAAGCTCCGACTGGCGAAGGAGGAGTTCAAGAGGATGGAGGAATTGGGGATCATACGGCGGTCTGACAGCCCATGGGCATCCCCCCTGCACATGGTGCCCAAAGCGACAGGGGGCTGGAGACCATGCGGCGACTACCGCAGGCTGAACGAGGCTACAACACCGGACCGCTACCCCCGTGCCGCACATACAGGATTTTGTAGCAAACCTGCACGGCGCACGGATCTTCTCCAAGGTGGACCTCGTCCGGGGATACCATCAAATCCCGATGCATCCGGATGACGACCCCAAAACGGCACTCATCACCCCTTTTGGTCTTTTCGAGTTCCTCCACATGCCGTTCGGCTTAAAGAATGCCGCACAGTCGTTTCAGCAGTTAATGGACGCGGTGGGACGCGACCTGGACTTCGCTTTCATCTATTTGGACGACATCCTCATAGCCAGCAGCAGTCATCAGGAGCATCTGTCCCACCTCCGTCAACTCTACGCCCGACTGTGAATATGGCCAGACAATCCACCCGGCCAAATGCCAGTTCGGGCTCGACACCATCGACTTCCTGGGCCACAGAATTACTAAAGACGGGACAACCCCTCTGCCTGCTAATGTAGATGCGGTCCGCCATTTCCCCCGACCCAACACAATCAAAGGCCTTCAGGAATTCGTGGGTATGGTAAATTTCTACCACCACTTCCTCCCTTTAGCTGCCCGAATCATGCACCCCCTGTTCGCCCTGATGTCGGGTCCGGGCAAGGACATTACCTGGGACGAGGAGTTCGCCGCTGCTTTCATTAAAACGAAAGAAGCCTTGGTAAATGCCGTGATGCTAGTGCACCCCAGAATGGACGTCCCTACCGCCCTCACAGTGGATGCATCTAACACGACAGTCGGTGGGGTACTGGAGCAACTCATCACGAGTCACTGGCAACCCCTGGCGTTTTTCAGCAAACACCTGCGACCACCTGAGCTCAAATACAGTGCTTTCGACCGGGAACTGTTGGCGCTATACCTGGCAATCCGGCATTTCAGGTACTTCTTGGAAGGTAGGCCCTTCACCGCGTTCACTGACCACAAACCGCTTACCTTTACATTCACGAAGGTGTCCGACCCCTGGTCGTCCCACCAGCAGCGACATCTGTCCTACATCTCTGGATACACGACGGATGTCCGGCATGTCTCGGGAAAGGACAATGTCGTGGCGGACGCCCTCTCTCACCCTAACATCCAAGCCCTGTCCCAGGGGGTAGACTATGAAGCGCTGGCGGAGGCGCAGCAGGCAGACGAGGAGATCCCCAGTTACAGAACCGCAGTCTCCGGTTTGCAGCTCCAGGACCTCCCCGTAGGCCCAGGTGAGAGGACCCTACTCTGTGATGTCACCACCAGCCAACCCCGCCCCGTCGTCCCGGCAGCCTGGTGGCGGCGCGTTTTCAACTCCATTCACAACTTAGCTCACCCCTCCACCAGGACAACCGTCCGGATGGTCTCCAACAGGTTCCTTTGGCACGGACTCCGCAAGCAGGTCAGTGAATGGGCCAGAACGTGCATGCACTGCCAAACAGCCAAGGTGCAGCGGCACACCAAAGCTCTGCCGCAGCAGTTCCACCCCACCCGCCGGCGTTTTGACCACATTCATGTGGATATCGTGGGCCTCCTGCCAGTGTCGCGCGGAGCGCGGCACCTTCTGACTATCGTGGACCAGTTCACCATATGGCCAGAGGCGATCCCGCTCACCGACACCACCTCCGAATCTTGCGCCTGGGCACTGATCATCACCTGGGTATCCCGCTTTGGTGTACCGGCCCACATTACCTCCGACAGAGGCGCCCAGTTCACCTCCAGCCTGTGGTCAACTATGGCCAGCCTTTTGGGGACACAGCTGCACCACACAACTGCCTACCACCCACAGTTGAACGGACTAGTGGAGCGTTTCCACCGTCACCTGAAGTTGGCTCTCATGGCCCGCCTCAAAGGGCCTAACTGGGTGGACGAGCTTCCCTGGGTCCTGCTCGGAATCCGCACGGCGCCCAAAGGAGATCTGCACACTTCGTCGGCCGAGTTGGTGTACGGCGCACCCCTGGTCGTCCCAGGGGAGTTCATACCAGCCCCAAGGGGGCAAGAGGAAGAACCCGCAGCGGTCCTGGGCAGACTATACATGATGCTCGGTAACCTGGCCCCCATACCCACTTCGCAGCATGGGCAGAACCCGATCTGCGTACCCAAAGACCTGCTAAACTGTAAGTTCGTTTTTGTACGACGGGGCGGACATCAGGCACCGCTACAGCGGCCCTACGAGGGGCTGTTTACGGTGATCAGAAACAACGGGTCCACATTCGTGCTGGACATTGGGGGGAGAGTGGAGTTTTTCATGGTGGACCGACTCAAACCGGCCCGTGTGGACGTGGCGCAGCCGGTCGAGATTCCGGCACCGCGGCGCAGAGGCAGACCTCCCAAACAGAGTCCGACCCAGACTGTGGACATTGGGGGGGTGTATCGCCGGTTCTGAGGGGGGATTATGTGGCGACCCACTTCCCAGTGCACTCGAACCGGCTCACAAATCGGCCCGCGCCGGCATTGAAGCCAGTCCCAAAAAGGGCGCCAAGTCTGCCTCACCAGCAAGGGGAAAAGCCCGCACGCAGGACGGGACTGTGAATATGCGCCCCCTACAGCATCAGCATTCCCGCTCGGGGAGGGCGGGATCAGGAAGGCTTTAAAGCGAAGCCGCGAAGTTCGAATAAATCTCTTTTTGCAACTGCAGCTCATCGACTACATGTCGTTATTTCAGCGCTGCGTGTAGCACACTGCTACAGTATCTTGTATGGAAGGGTCTATCACGATTCTGGGTGTAGAGGGCCATGTAATGAATGAGTAAGCTATAAGTTGATCTAAAATCATGCCCAGTGTCTTTAACTTATTGTTCCAGATCACTCACTCATTCCTACTGAACATCTCACATTTAGGCCAGTATTATCAAGTTCCTGGAACTTTTTTTTGTCAGTGAAGTTAGAACATAAATATGGATCACAGGAAAATAAAGGCACAAGAGCCCACAGATGCTGGAATCTGGACAACAAACAATCTGCTGAAGGGACTCAGCAAGATGAGCAACATCTCTTGGGGAAAGGAATTGTCTGTTTCAGGTCAAGACTCTACAAAAAGGCTGGTGCAAGACGTCAACCCAAGGTGTTAATAATTCCTTTCAACCAGCAGGCCCCACACCCATACCACTCAGTTGCTGCTTAACAGGCTGAGTTGTTCCAATAGACAGAGAAATCAGTCTGCCTGAAGCTGTGTAACATGGGCACCCTTTAACTGATATCTTGTCACTGATGCTGTTCGTGACAGTGAAAACCTATGACAGCTCATAGGTTGTACCACTGGCTGCCAGTTTCTGATGGGATAAGTTCAGAGAGTTTTGCTGTGTATGGGATAATATTGGTTTACATCTGGTTCTGGGAAGTTTCTGAATCATGGCCAGAATTGTTTGGGCCATGATTATTACTCATTATCCAATGAGTAATAATCAATCCAGAAATATGAGCAAAATCATTTTTATGAAGTCATGGAGTCATCCAGTTCAGAAACAAGCCCTTGTATATCAAGCAGCTGTTTTCACCAATCCTACCCATGCCCATTTTATTCTGCCCAAAGTCCCATCTACTTCCCTAGATTTGACCACTCACCGACACACTGGCCAACTAACTTACCAACCTGTAAATTCTTTACATATGGGTGGAAACAGGGGCACCCAGAGGAAATCCACAGAGTCACAGGGAGAACCATGTAATCTCCCAACAGACGGGCTTAGACCTGGGTTTCTGGAGCTGTCAGATAGCAGTTCTACAAATCTGTAACTAACTTGCTTTTACTCTCTGCATAGACCCAACCTAATCTAAGTATTTTGAACATTGCAGTTTTCAATCCACTCGCATCAGCACAGACCTGTTTTTCACTGCTTTGCCCCACCCGTGTTTCTTTTCTCTTTCTTGCATGTAAAGAATTTAAAATTAAAAAATTTGTCCATTTTCTAGGCAAAACTATTTATTGACAACAATGAGTTGGAGGTGGTATTCTATTGGACAATAATCAAAGTCGATTCCACAAGACCATGAAACATAGGCCATTCTGTCTATTGAGTCTATTCTGCAAATCCTTCATGACTGATTTGTAGTCCCTCTCAATCCCTTTGTCCCGCCTTCTCAATATAACCATTTTGCTCTTACTGATCAAGAACTTATCAACCTCTGCCTTAAAAGTACCCACTGATTTGGCCTACATAGCATCTGTGGCAACGAATTCCACAAATTTGCCACTCTCTACCTGAAGAGGTGGCTTGCTATAAAGAGACATCCCTCTATTCTCAGGCTGCCTTACGATAGAAAACTTCTCCATATCCACTCCACCTGAGCCTTTCAATATTTGGTAGTTTTCAATGCGATCCCCGTTCATTCTTCTAAGTGATTGCAGGTCCAGAGCCATCAAATGTTCCTCGTATATTAACCCTTTCATTCTAGGGATCATTCTTGTGAATTAATTTATGAATCTGCATGTATTTAAACAAAGTCATTGTGAAGTAAATTGAAACTAAAGCAACTTCTCTCAACTAATGCAGAATGAATTCCCAGAAATATTGCAGTGAATGGAGGGTAATTAATTCAAAACATAAAATCAATCTCAGTTGTACAGAGTAGTGTGGGTATTAAACTTGATAGACAAGAGAATTACCCAATGACGTTTATACTGCCCGGCTAAAGTGTGGGCACTACATGCAGGCATTTCCCGGTCAACTGACTTTTAGACCATAATACATAGGAGCAGAATTAGGCCATTTGGCCCATCAAGTCTGCTCCGCCATTTCATCATGGCTGATCCATTTTTCCTCTCAGCCCCAGTCTCCTGGTTTCTCCACATATCCCTTCATGCCCTGACCAATCAAGAATCTATCAATCTCTGCCTTAAATATACATAAAGAACTGACCCCCACAGCTGTCTGTGGCAACAAATTCCACAGGTTCACCTGTCTCCGGCTAAAGAAATTCCTCCTCATCTCCATTCTAAAAGGACACCCCTCTATTCTGAGGCTAGGTCCTCTGGTATTAGACTTCCCCACCACAGAAAAACATCCTCTCCACATCCACTCTATCAAGGCCTTTCACCATTCCATATGTTTCAATGAGGTCACCCCTCATTCTTCTGAATTCCAGAGAATACAGGCCCAGAGCCATCAAATGCTCTTCATATGAAAAGCTGGCTGTTCAAACCTGGAATCATTTTCATGAATCTCCTTTGAACCCGCTCCAGAGTGAGCATGTCCCTTTTAAGACAAGGAGCCCAAGACTGCTCACAGTCCTCCAAGTGAAGCCTAACCAATGCTTTATAAAGTCTCAACCTTACATCCTTGCTTTTAGACCATAAGGTCCAGGTATTGTTCACCGTGGTCAGAGGTGGAGACCTGCGCAAGGAAGATATTAAAGTGCCACAGGGGTGCACCATCCCCAGCAGCACTATCTTCGCCATGATGAGGTAAATCCCGGTGGCAAAGGTGAACCCAGGACAACTGGTAGACCATAAGACCATAAGATATAGGAGCAGAATTTGGTCATCTGGCCCATCGAGTCTGCTCCACAATTCAATCATGGATAATCCTTTTTTTTTCTCCTCCTCAACCCCAGTTCCCGGTCTTCTCCCCATAACCTTTGATACCATGTCCAATCAAGAATCTATCACCCTCTGCCTTAAATACACCCAATGACCTGGTCTCCACAGCTGCATGTGACAATAAATTCCCCAAATTCACCACCCTTTGGCTAAAGAAATTTCTCCGCATCTCTGTTTTGAAAGGGCGCCCTCTATCCTGAGGCTGTGTCCTCTTGTCCTAGACTCTCCCCCCATGGGAAACATCCTTTCCACATCTACGCTGTCTAGGCCTTTCAATATTCAAAAGGTTTCAATGAGATTCCTCCCTCATCCTTCTGAATTCCAGCAAGTACAGACCCAGAACCATCAAACATTCCTCGTATGATAACCCTTTCATTCCTGGAATCATCCTTGTGAACCTCCTCTGGAACCTCTCCAATGCCAGCACATCTTTTCTAAGATGACGGGCCCAAAGCTGTTCACAATACTCAAGGAGGCCTCACCAGTGCCTCATAAAGCCTCAGCATCACATCCTTGCTCTTGTATTCTAAACCTCGTGAAATGAATGCTAATATGGAATATGCCTTTCTCACCACCAACTCAACATGGAAGTTAACCTTCAATGTATTCTGCACAAGGACTCCCAAGTCCCTCTGAATCTCAGGTTCCTCGATTTTCTCCCCGTTTAGAAAAAAGTCCGCACATTTATTTCTACTACCAAAGTGCATGACCATGCATTTTCAAACATTATATTTCATTTGCCACTTTCATGCCCATTCTCCTAATCTGTCTAAGTGGTCCCAACACCACCGATCCCTGCAGAGCACCACTAGTTACTGGTAGCCAACCAGAAAAGGATCCTTTTATTCCCATTCACTGCCTCCTACCAATCAGCCAAAGCTTTAACCATATTAGTAACATTCCT
The DNA here is from genome assembly GCF_048418815.1 of Hemitrygon akajei. Taxonomy (NCBI): domain Eukaryota; kingdom Metazoa; phylum Chordata; class Chondrichthyes; order Myliobatiformes; family Dasyatidae; genus Hemitrygon; species Hemitrygon akajei. The sequence continues at coordinate 118,350,110 of NC_133126.1, read as the reverse complement.
GTAAAACGATAGGCTCTTAACTTGGTAAGCAGACTCATGTGTGGCACGTTGTCAAAGGCCTTCTGAAAGTGCAAATATACAACATCCACTGCATCCCCTTTATCTATCCTACTTGTAATCTCTTCAAAGAATTCCAAAAGGTTAGTCGGGCAGGAATGCAGGAAACCATGCAGACTTTGTACTATCTTGTCCTGTGTCACCAAGTACTCCATCACCTCATCCTTAACAATTCACTCCAACATCCTCCCAACCACTAAGGTCAGGCTAACTGGTCTATAATTTCTTTTCTGCTGCCTTCCTCCTTTCTTAAAGAGTGGAGTGACATTTGTAATTTTCCAGTTCTCTGGCACTTGGCAGAGTCCAATGATTTTTGAACGATCATTTCTAATGCCACCACAATGCTACCTCTTTCAGAACCCTAGGGTGCAGTTCATTTGGTCCAAGTGACTTATGTACCTTTAGGTCTTTCAGCTTTTTGAACACCTTCTCTCTTGTAACAGTAACTGCACCCACTTCTCTTCCTTCACACACTGCAACATCAGGCATGCTGCTAGAGTCTTTCACAGGAAAGTCTGAGGCAAAATACTCACTTAATTCATCAGCCATCTCCTAGTCCCCCATTATTACTTCTCCTGCCTTATTTTCTAATGGTCCTATATCCACTCTCATTTCTCTTTTATTTTTAACATACTTGAAAAACCTTTTACTATCCACTTTGATATTATTTGTTAGCTTGATTTTATATTTCATCTTTTCCTTTCTAGTGATTTTTTTTTAGTTGCTCTCTGTAGGTTTTTAAAAAGTTTTCAATCCTCTATCTTCCCACTAATTTTTGCTTTGATGTATGCCCTTTCTTTTGCCTTTACAATGCTCTGACTTCCCTGTCAGCCACGGTTGTACTATTTTACCATTTGAGTACTTCTTCAATTTTGGAATACACATGTCCTGTACCTTCCTCATTTTTACCAGAAATGCACACCATTGCTGCTCTGTTGTCATCCCTGCTAGCAGCTCCTTCCAATTTACTTTGGCCAACTCCTCTCTCATACCACTGTAATTTCCCTTACTCCACTGAAATACTGCTACATCAGACTTTACTTTCTCCCTATCAAATTTCAAGTTGAACACAATCATATTGTGATCACAGGTTCCTTTTACCCTAAACTCCTTAATGGCCTCTGGTTCATTACATAACACCCAATCCAGTATAGTTCATCCCCTCGTAGGCTCAATGATAAACTCTAAAAAGCTATCTCTTAGGCATTCAACATACTCACTCTCTTGAGATCCATTACCAACCTGATTTTTCTAATCAACCTGCATGTTAAAATCTCCCATGACTACCCCCCCATAACATTGCCCTTTTGACATGCTTTTTCTACTTCCTGTTATAATCTGTGGTCCACCTCCCAGCCACTGTTGGGGGGGCCTGTATATAATTGTCATCAATGTCCTCTTACCCTTGCAGTTTCTTAACTTAACCCACAAGATTCAACATTGTCCGATCCTATGTCACAACTTTCTACTGATTTGATGCCATTCTTTACCAGTAGAGCCACACCACCCACTCTGTCTACATTCCTATCCCTCCGGTATAACGTGTAACCTTGGACATTCATCTCCCAACTACAACCATCCTTCAGCCACGATTCAGTGATGGCCACAACATCATACCTGGCAATCTGTAATAGTGCAACAAGATCATCCACCTTATTTCTTCTACTCTGCGCATTGAGATACAACACCTTGAGTACCCTTATTTGCTATCCTTTCTGATTCTGCATCCCTAATGATTTGATATTCAGTCTGTTGGCTGCAACTGAGTCCCATCACCTGCCTGCCCTTCCTGACAGTCTGACTGCACGCTATCTTTACTTCTTTACCATCCGTCCTATCCTGAGTCCCTTCACTCTGGTTCCCACCCCTCTGCCAAATTAGTTTAAACCCTCCCCAACAGCTCTAACAAACTTGCCCGCAAGAATATTGGTGCCCCTTGGGTTCAGGTGCAACCCGTCACCTCTATATTCTATATTCACCTTTATATTCTAGACCTCTTGAAATGAATGCTACCATCCTGTTTGCCTTCCTCACCACACACCAGCTCCGATTTTGCTGCGATTTCTGACTACAGATTTCCACCATGACAACAGTGACTATATTTCAGAAGTACTGTAATCTTTATCTGTGAAGTAATTTTAGGTAGCCAGTGGCCATGTAAGGTGCCTTACAAATGTATGCCTTTCTTTTACTTGGATTGACCAAAAGCACGGATATTAACAGGACAAGTCCTTACACTGGCAGACACAGAGAAGGAGAGTGATTCTGGATTATCAGTAGCTATGTAGCAGGTGCCACCTTGGAAATAAATCCCCTTCATAAATCTTGAATTTCCTACTAGCTGCTCAGAACTGATGCCATACCCTTGATTATGTAGAATAATCTGCACACTTCCCATATTAAAGAGGAGAGGTTCTATCAGTGTGATTTACACCCTCTACAGTACAAATATTATTTTGCTTAATATCAGTGAGCATTTGTATCATACAAGATAATTACAATATAATTTGAAAAAGCACTGCAAAATCATGTTTGAAATTTGTTTCCAGTTTGAAGGTTAATTATTATGCTCCCCCGAACTTCTTTCAACTTTCAGTTTCATCTTAGTGACCAAAAGATATTTGGTTTTCTCTCACACTGATTTTACATTCCAGCTCAGAGACCCAGAAGAAGTGTGCATCTGCACCCAAGGGTAAGCTAGCCTCTTACCCACATGTACTTACCTCTCCCTGATGTTGAAGCCAGAAATACTGACGTGAACATGATGTGTCCTATTACATATAGAAACCATTCCGATTCGAGTTCTTTCCTTTTGGTCTGCATTTTTTACTTGACCTCCCTTTCTCTCTTTAACTCGACTTTGTTTCCGACATTCGATGCTTAAGTTATATCCTGATCTCTCCTCTCTCCCGGACTTCTGTTAGTCAAGCCTTGGCAAGTCATTCTACGTGTTCTTCATAGCTACATGCAGCAATAAACACTGGTGCTGTGGGAGGATGTTATTGCAGAAGCCTCCAGGGAACAAAACGTATTCTTCTCGTTACAGTAGGACACAGCATGATGTCATAAGTAATTAACCCACAATTATATTATGTGACTGGCAGAAGATTAAAGTTACATTTGGCACTCTGCATCATGTAAAGTGTCTTCAATATGTTCAGGCCACCTCAAAGTGTTTCACAAAAAAAATATAAATTGCAGTTACAGTCACAAAATAGAGAAAACTAATCTTTCATTTTGGATGTAACTTTGAAAAGATACTGAAATTAGCAACGGTATAAAAAGTACTCTGGACAGGAACTTCAAGGTCCAACTCCCAATAGGTGTGGTGCAGTAGAACCACAAACCTCTGATGCAGTTTTTAATAGTTACAGAAATATGAAACACGGAAGAAGTCTCACCAAGAGAGGACGTCATGTGTTGCCTTAACGCTCTGCAAACACAGCAGCTAACAAGAGTAAGTAACCCACACCCCAGAAAATGCAGCTCTCGCCATTGGCCCTGTGTCCCTATCTGCAAGGGTCCAATGGCCCTGCAGACCTACTGCATCCAGTTGGGAGCGGTCACAGAAGGAGAAGGAGAAGGAGACTCCAAAAACATCCTTTTTCTTATCGATGGTGTAACCTGGCATGTGAGTGCCAAAATAAAGACAGTGGATTTGTAATAAAGACTGACAAAAAGAAAGTCTACAATACATGAAGGATTCTCTTTGCTGTGCTGTATTTCACTACATCCTTCAATAAATTCAAAAGCAGGTGAGTGTTCAATCTTCATTCTAAATATTCATAGTATGCACATTACATAGGCAAAACTCTTGAAACGCCATGCAGTTTTGAGGCCGTGAATCCTGCTCAGAGCAATGGTGGTCTGCACAGCTGTAGAAAAAAATTAGAGGGAACATTGATCCCCACCGTCACTGAAGCCAATTTTAAGCCACTTCTGCTCACTCCTTATGGTGCTTGGTGCTTGTGACAGCACTGGGTATTGCAAAATCTCTGGGACCAGACGACAGCCCTGCTTTAGCACAGAAGTCTAGCAATGCCTCCAACCACGCTGTTCCAATACAGGCACGACCTGACAACGGGGGAAATTGTCAATAAAGACTAGGACAGATTCATTTCAGATAATTGCCACTCAGTCAGTTTCAATAACCGGCAAAGTTGCTGTTTAATATCCCAGTTCCAACCTCCTCATTGTCTGGTCTCACTGTGTGTTCAGTACCCTAGAGGTTCATGATTCTGAAGCAATGTGGCTTCCTTAGACTCCCACCTTTCTCTGTGACCAGACCTGTAGCTCAAGACTCTGAAACCTACATGATCTATTGATTTCCCATTGAAGGAGACCTCAGCTGTGGTAATGAGTCTGGGGGCTTCTTCTGAGTATGCATCTCAGAGTCATGTCATAAGAGCAGAAGAAAAAAGGCCCAAGAATAGACCAGGTGATTCCTCAAGTCTACCTTACTGTTCAATGCAATCTTGGCTGATCTACCCCAGGTCTCACCTCCTCTTGTGTGCCAGTATCACAAAGCCCTTGATTCACTGATCCTTCAAAATGTATCTACATCCTTTTAGGTAACTTCTCTGATCAAGATTCCACAACCATCTGCGGTGAAGTATTCAAGTGATTCTTTATCCTCTGTGAAAAATTCCTACATATCTCAGTTGTAAATGACTGATCCCTAATCTTGTAACAAAACTCCAAAGAATATAGGTCCAATTTAGCCACTGGTGGTAGGACAACCCCTCTCATACCAAGAATTAGCTGAGTAAATTTCCACTGACCTGTTTGAATGAAACTATCCTATATTTTACATACAATTTCAAGCAGATTCCTTAAAGTTGTTAGAGTCAGGGGAGGGGGGTGGAGAGGGGATAAGCTGCCCGCTAACAATTAAATGCTCCTATTGGCGTGCACCTCAAATGGCCTCTGACAGCGAATTCCAGCTCCTGACCTTCAAATGTGGATTTGCTACTGAGCCTAGCAGAATCATTTTCTACTGACTGGAGAAGAGGCAAAGGCAGGTTACTGGTGCCTTAAAACCAGTCACTCTATATAGATAGGGCTCAGTAACCGTGGTTGGCAGCTCATCCAGGAGAAGGAAAACTGATCTCAAACATCTGCTGCCTTGTGGCTATACTCACTCATCAGGAAGGCAACGGGTGTAAACCCCAAGGGGAAAATCTGGAGCTGGAGACCCTAAGGCAGTCCTATATTGAGTTCTATAGTGATTGGAAAGACCTGCGTCGCTGCTGGTGCTAAACCATATTGATCTCTGCCCAAACAAGAGAAAATCTGCAGATGCTGGAAATCCGAGCAACACACACAAAATGCTGGAGGAACTCAGCAGGCCAGGCAGCATCCATGGAAAAGAGTACAGTCGACATTTCGGTCCAAAAGCTTTCAGCAGGGCCATTCCTTTGGGTTCATTGGCTGCGTGGAACGAGGGAGCCTGTGACATGGGCAACAACTTGCTTTCCATGCTGCACTGCCCTGGCTTCCATACTGGCCAGGATGCTATGCCCATGGTCAACCTTGATCAATAAAGGGCCTCTGATCTCCAAGCACCTGGCTCTCCTTCAGTTGTTGGTTTTACAGTGTTAACCACATTTATGTGATTCTCTCATCACCAATATTGCAAAGCTCAAACCAAGCCTGAAAACAACAGCCTCTAATCTGATCACTTACTCATCCACTCTCTTCTCCATCTCTATTGGCTTGTGCTAAACCAATTATTTTCAAAGAGTTCAAACAATGTCGCATTATTTTTGAAAATTTCAACTACCTCTTCATGAAGGTTCCTCCTCAGTGCCATTGCAGAAGGAAAGAGTTATAGAAATTTTTGGACTGTGCTCAGAGACATGTTTGTGTTTTTTCTATGAATCAGAACAATCCAATAACATTTGATGGTAATCAAAAATGCTGCACTTGTTGGCACAAGAATGAACCTGTAATAATTATGTGGGAACCTGTGCATTGGATAATGCCATGCAAATCAACGCTTAAAACTAGGAGATACAATGCAAAGCTCGTGTAGAGAATAACATAACATAGAATATTACAGCACAGTACAGGCCCTTCAGCCCACAACGCTGTGCCAACCTTTTAACCTACTCTAAGATCAATCTCCACTTTTCTATTATCTATGAGCCTATATGAAAGTTTTCTATAGTTTCCTGATGTATCTGCCTCTACCATCACCCCTGGTAGTATGTTTCATGCACCCACCACTCTCTGTATAAAAGACACTCTCTGACATCCTCCCATACTTTCCTCCATTTGCCTTAAAATGACAACCCCCCCCCCAATATAAGCCACTTCAGTACTGAGAAACATTCACTGCTGTCCACTAGATCTATGCCTCTTATCATCTTGTACACCTCTATCAAGTCATCTCTCTTCCTCTGCCAATCCAAAAGAAAAGCCCCAGTTCAATCATCCAATCCTTCCAAGGGTTGTATAGAGTGGCAATATAGAGTTCACGGCTCTTGAACTCTATCCCCTTACTAATAAAGGCCAATACACCATACACCTCCTTAACAACACTACCAACTTGCACAGCAACTTCCAGAGATCTACGTACATGGATCCCAGGATCCCTCTGTTCTTCCACACTGTTAATCCTGCCATTAACCTTTTATTCTGCCTTCAAATTCGACCTTCCAAAGTGAATCAGTTCACACTTTTCTGGGTTGAATTTATAGTTGTAGAACTTTTGCACAGAGGGAAAGGACTTTAAGGGTGAGAAATGGGAACAGCCTAGACAGACTGCTGTTCCCATTTCTCACCTTTAAAGGTTTGGACACTTCAAATTCTCATCCAGATTTATCTGTAAGTGTAATAAGGAACTCTGACTCCACTACAGATGTAGGCAGTTAGTTCTAGACCCTAATGGTTTTAGTGCATTCTTATCGAGTTATCTGTCAAGAAAAATATAGTAATACTCAGATAATCCAACATCGGATTGTTCTAAAATCCTGAGGGTTCAGCATCTGCCTCACTTGCACAGTTCCCCAAGGTCCATTGTAAAATACTATCATTGTGCTTCCCAAAGTCCTTTAAAACACACTGGGAACCTGGCTTCACCTATCACCCTCCAGCTAGCCTCATTCCCCTCTCCCACCTTTTAGCTCAGACATCTCCCTTTCCCTCTCAGTTCTGATGAAGGCTCACGGCCTGAAATGTCAACTGTGTACTCTTTTCCATGGATGCTGCCTAACCTGCTGAGCTCCCCCAGAATTGTCTGTGTGTTGCTTGGATTTCCAGCTTCTGCAGACTTTCTCGTATTTGTGACACTACCACTACTACTGCGAGATCTCTTCAGAAGATTTTTAAATTTTCCCTTGATGGGAGTTCAGTGAAACTCGTTCTCCAATTGCTCTCCCTCTGTGGTCTCTCCTGCCCTCTGATTCTTCGACCACGTGCTCACACAGATTTGCTGCCTCAGCCACACATCCATCCTGGGAGCTTGTCTTCGCCATCATCTTGTGCCACATGGCTTCCAGATCCAATTTTAAGCTTCTCAGTTTGGACTTACCAAGGACCCGGGTACTCACATTCAATTGACTGCTTCTCCTCCACATTCTACATGCCACCCTTTCCGCTGTGCAGAGATACATGGCGACTCCATCCCAGTCTCTGCCACAGCTCTGTGATTCTCTTTCCTCCACCTGCAATGGACCTCTCCGATATTTTATCCACTGCCTGATCCAAGCTTTCAACCATCTATCCCCTCTCTGAGGTAGAACATTTTGTCCCCCTTGACCTGCACCCCTGTGAGTTCCACACCCACCATGATATTGAGCTCTTCTTCTGCCGGCTCCATCTCTGAGCCCACTTCTTTGACAAGGAATCCACATCTCCTTCTCCCATCTTCGACCCTTCTCCTTTTCTTGGATACCCCGCTCTGGTTCTCTGCCGGCTCTGTTTTTTCCATCTCTAATTGCTGATAAGACATCAAACATCTCAATTTCAACACTCCTCTCTTCTCCAACCTGACCCCTTCCAAACGCACTGCCCTGCACCCACTCTGCACCAGTCCCAACCTTACCTTCAAACCCACAGACAAAAGAGGCACTGTTGTAGTATATTGCACTGAACTCTTCCTTGCTGAGGCTAGGCAACAACTCTCAAACACTTCCTCATACCTACCTCTCGAGGAGGACCTCACTCCACACCATCAGTAAACTGTCTCTGACATGATCACTGAGCTCATCCACCCTGGAGAACTCCCAGCCACTGCCACCAGGCTAACAGTTCCCTTACCCCACACTGCTCACTTCTACTTCCTACCCAAGATCCACAAAGCTGACAGTCCAGATAGGCCTGTTGTTTCTGCCTACTCCTGCTACACTGAACTCATGTCGTCATAACTTGATTCCATTCTACCCACCCCCCCCCCCCCGATTCAGTCCCTTCCCACCTATATTTGCAACACCTCTCATGCCCTCGATCTTCTCAGAAACTTTCAGTTCTCTGGCCCTGACCACCTCATCTTCACCATGGAGGTTCAGTCCCTATATACTTCTAACCCCCATCAGGAAGGTCTAAGAGCTCTCCGCTTCTTTCTTGACAAAATGACCAACCAATTCCCCACCACCATCATCCTCCTCTGTCTGGCAAAACTGGTTCTCACCCTCAATAAGTTTCTTTTTGACTCCTCCCACTTCCTCCAAACCCTAGGGGTGGCCATGGGCACAGGCAGGGACCCAAGCTATGCCTGCCTCTTCATCAACTATGTACAACAGTCTTCCCCGGGCCTTCCCTGGTTATACTCTCAAACTCTTCCTCCGCTACATGGACAGCTGTATTGGTGCCGCTTCATGCACCCACATTGACCTCATCAATTTCACCTCTAACTTCCATCCTGCCCTTAAATTCACGGGCCATTTCTGACACCGCCCTCCCCTTTCTTGATCTGACTGTCAACCATTATCTTTTATAAAACTACTGATTCCCATAGTTATCTCGACTTACCTCTTCCTAAACTCCTGTTATCTCCTTTATCTCCTGTTAATGCTATTCCTTGTTATCAGCTTCTTTGCCTCCACCACGTCTGTTATCAGGATGCAGCTTTCCATTCCAAGACAGCAGAGATATCCTCCTTCCTTAAAGAACGGGGTTTCCCTCCCTCTACTATTGATGCTACCCTCACCGGCATCTCTTCTATTTCCTGTACATCTGTGCTCACTTAGGGTGTCTTCCTGCCGTAATAATAGTGATAGAGTCCCTCTGGTCCTTACCTACCACCCCATCAGCCTGCACATCCAACACATCATGTTCTGCAACTTCTGCCATCTCCAAAGGGATCCTACCACTAAGCGTACCTCCCCGCTTTCTGCTTTGCACAGGGATCTCTCCCTCTGCAATTCCCTCCCCACTAATCACCCTCCCGATCCTTATCCCTGCAAAAGTTCCAAGGTGTGACACCTGCCTGTTCACTTCCTCCCTCGCCTCCATTCAGGGCCACGAACAGTCCTTCCAGTCGAAGCGACACTCACCTGCGAATCTGCTGGGGTCGTCTGTTGTGCTCAGTGCTCCCAACATGGCCGCCTCTACATTGATGAGACCCTATCATAAATTGGGAACCGTTTTGTCGAGCACCTCTGCATCATCTGCCACAAGCAGGACTTCCCAGCGGCTAAGCATTTTAATTCCCATTCTCATTCCAACGTGTCGAACCATGGTCTCCTCCTGTGCCAAGATGAGGCCACCCTCAGAATGGAGGAACAGCCCCCTATATCCCATCTGAGTACTCTCCAACCTGATGGTATTCCCCCCATCCAGTCTATTCCCCACTCTTACAGTTTACTTCTTCTCACCTGCCTATTACTTACCCTGGGTCTTCTACACCTTCCCTTTCTCCCATTGTCCACTCTCCCCTCCTGTCAGATTCACTCTCCTCCAGCCCTTTACCTTTCCCACCCATCTGGCTTCATTTATCACTTATTTTAATTCAGGCATCTCCCCCTTACCTCTCAGTCCTGAAGAAGGGACTTGGTCCAAAATGTTGACTGTTTACTCTTTTCCTTTGATGCTGCTTGACCTGACCTGCTGAGTTCCTCCAGAACTCTGTGTGTGTTGCTTTAGATTTCCAGCATCTGCAGATTGTCTCATGTTTGTGATTTATACTGGGAACCTGTTTCCCATGGTTCCATTAAACACACTGGGAACTTGTTTCCCATGGTTCTATTAAACATACTGAGAACTTGTTTCCCATGGTTCCATTAAACATACTGAGAACTTGTTTCCCATGGTACCTTTAAACACACTGGGAACCTGTTTCCCATGGTACCTTTAAACACACTGGGAACCTGTTTCCCATGGTTCCATTAAACACACTGGGAACCTGTTTCCCATGGTTCCATTAAACATACTGAGAACTCGTTTCCCATGGTACCTTTAAACACAATGGGAACCTGTTTCCCATGGTACCTTTTGTTACAAACCCCGTAACTGGGTCACTTACCAGCAAAGATAGAGGTCCGTTGAAGTCTGATGGTACTATTTTTTAACGTTTTTATTTATAAAGGGGCACAAAAGTAAGGTTAATACAAACATTCAGATAATATACGTTGTCAATACTCAATCTAAAGCGCGGGTATAGTAATAATCATCAATAAGAAGTAGCTCTATCGTTTTGTCTAGGGGTAAAAATATTGTCCGATGGAAATATAAAAGTCTTTCAAGTTCATGCAGGCTTTTAGCCATTTGGGGACCGCTGGGTTTCACTTGTTGGAGAGAGAGAGAGAGTTTTGGTGAGAAAAGAAACTTGCCAGTCTTTTAGGACGCAAACCGTTGAATCGGGAACATGGGTTCCCCGTTGTCAGTTCGAAGTCCTTTTCGGTGTTATCAGCCACCCGTTCCCCAGGCCAGGAGAAACGGACCACACGTGGCTTCCGAATAGCTTCCCGTTATCACGGGAACGATGAGCGATGGTGTCTCCTTCTGGTGCGTCGCTAGGGGACTGCCCCCTGCAGCCCCTCTTTTATCTTGACTTGCAGGGTTGTAGATGTCAATCAGGGTGGGGTGATGCAATCCCCAGCCCACATTGCCCGAGGGTGTACACGTAGCCCTGAGAGCTGGCACGTAGTATAGGATCGCAATCCACAAAGGTGTCTCCAAGAAACAATGGCCAAATCTGTTGCTTTGTCCTGCTGAGGATTCTCTCTCATTTCCTGGGTCCAAGACCCGAATTAATAGCGATCTTGCGATTCTCAAGAAGGAGGGGGCTGGGATCATAACACCTCCCCTCTTAAAAACGTTTTTACCAGCAGTTAAAACAGAGTGGTACAGAGTCTTACAGGATTTTAGAATCTAACATAATACAAAAGCTTTTCTTTTAACTACAGAGCCATACAGTTATATGTTTAATTCAGCATCTAAACAGTTAGCGATTACAGTGTCCCTTCCTTTACTAGCTTAACATCCTGTACCTTACTAAAGTCTTATAGTATCAGACCTCAACTTCATAACCACCTATATTTTTTTTAACAAATCTAACGAGTTGTGATCCCCGACGGGGAGCCAGGCAGGCTTCCAAGGGGTTTGTCTTTATTATTCACATGCCTTGCTGAAATCCCGTACAACCGGCTGGGCTATTTAAAAATGGCGCCCTTCATTAACCGTCGTCTGTTTTCCGGTGAGTTCCTACGGGAGGAACTCGGGTAGTTTGGCTAGGTAAACTCCCGTCCGCCTCGTTCATAGGGGTTATTTTATCAACACCGTGTCCCAAACTTAGACCATCTTCTGAATTTCCACCCCATTCTTTAATTTTACGCAAGTTGCTAGTTTTCTCTTCAGGACCCTTCAGGCTATTAGTTTTGAATTCAAACTCTTTGTTCATGCAGCATTTCAGATTCTGCCTCGTCACACCCCATTCTGGAATAACAATAGGGTGGGGGGCCCCGGCATCTCCCGGCTTAATCTGTAAGCGATCTGCAGGGTTTTTAATTTCTTCATTTGATTTGGGAACTACAAATTTTCCGGTTCCTTCAATAATCATATTTATCTTCCCATTTTCGAGTTCTGCTTTAAGTTTCACCACACCTTCGAGCTCAGACCCCGGGGAACTGTCACCTCCCTCTATTACCAAGGTTAACCCTTTCTTCACTGAACCCAGTCTATCTGACCCAAAAGGACGGCCGTCTCGTCCATCTGAATCAAATACCTCAGATTCTTTCTGAGCTCCGGGACTAGGTTCAGGACCACGTGCATCCCCATCTTGGACACACTCAAACGGGACATTGACCTCTTCCAGGCTTTCAATACCCGTACCTTTTTCAAATTCCAAATTCCCTTGCTCCTCCCAGCTACTCTCTGGGCAACTCCCTTCCGGAATAAACTCAACCCCGCAGGCTGAAACAACTTCATCTGCCAACCCGGCAGACCTCTCCAAGGTAAGGGCATCCTTTTCATCTAGGACTGCCCTCATCTCATTATCGGGAACACCTTTAGAACTCTCAACTTCTTCAAACAGGTCTGCCAAACCAGACAGATCATCCATGTCCAACTCTGGACCTTTTAACAGCCTTATCTGTTTCTCATCTTTTCTTCGTGCCTCTATAAATTTCCTCCTGGCTAAGGGCAGGACTACCTCCTCTCCCTTACCCCCTTTCACTTTACTACTCTTCGTTTTACCACCCTCTAAACCCTCATGGCACAGGGTCGGTAAAGACATCTCGGCCAAATCAAAACTGGCCAGATTTAAACTGATCTCGGTCTCAGCTGCCGCTCTCGACAGGCTGCGAGTGACCGCGCATGCGGGATAGCTCTTGGACGCTAGGGGCGGGGCCTCAACACACACCGGTCGGCGGGTCATCATCATGGCTGACCAAACCTTACCCCCTGCTAAATCGTTCCCAAGAAGAACATCCACGTCAGTTCTCAGGAATTCTGATGGCACCCCTATTTCAACTGATCCATACACCAGCTCACAATCCATAATGACCTTATGTAAGGACACCATTTCTATCCTTTTATTTATCCCCTTCACCACTATCATGCCCATTTTTCGACTACCCTCGAGTACCTTACGGCGGATCAACGATAGCTCAGCCCCTGTGTCTCTCCAGATCCGTACGGGAATTGGTGGGTCCCCCTCCCTCAAAGACACGGTTCCGTGTGACAGACAAATCTCAGACCCTTCTCGTACTCTGCCTACCCGGGGCTCTCTTGTCGATTTTCTGGTTACCACTGCACACCCGATAGGGACCGCTGCTTTCCCTTTTTCTGGCTCCTTCCTCGGAGCAAAGCACCGAGACGCAACATGCCCGCTCTTCCCACAATTAAAACAGGTCAAGCCCGGAAATCTCTGGCCGCCTGGCCTTTTCCCCTCAACCTTACCACTAGCTCCCGGTGGGACTTCTGCCTCAGCCGGCGGACTTTCTCGATCGTTCCCACGGTCTCTCGGGTAACTTTTTGTCGAGGAAAACTTTGTCTTGTGGGTTAGGGCATATTCATCTGCGAACCTAGCAAATTCTGAGAGGGACTTATTCGACCTCTCATTCAAATACATCCAGATCTCTTCCGGAACACAACCTTTAAATTCCTCAATCAAAAGTAACTCTCTGAGACGCCCATAATCCTCGTCCACCTGTTCTGCGCGGTCCAAGAGCACACCCTTCTCATGGGCTAGCTCGGTATACGTTTGATTCCACCCTTTCTTTAAATTTCTGAACTTTTGTCTATACGCCTCAGGTACCAATTCGTAAATCCAGAGAATGGCCTCCTTTACTTCGGCATAATTTTCCGCTTCTCCCTCCTCCATGGACAACACCGCATATGCTCATTGTGCCTTCCCTTTTAACACACTTTGTAACAAGGCCACCCACTGCTCTTTGGGCCACTTCTGATTCACTGCCACCTTTTCAAAAAGCAAGAAATAACTATCAACATCCGTCTCCTCGAACGGAGGTACTAACCTCAACGCCCGACTAACATTAAACCGCTCCTCTCGGTCTAACCCTTGATCTCTTCGCTCTTACCTTAACTTCTCCATCTCCAAGTCGTGTTTCCTCTGTTTCTCTGCCTCCTCATACTCTCTCCCTCTCTTTTTCAGCTGCTTCCAGCTGTTTTAACTGAATTTCATGCTCTCTTTGCTTCTCAGCTCGGTCTTGCTCTTTTTTCACCTCTAACTCCTTTAGCTGGAACACCTGCTCCCTTTGTTTGTCAGCCCTTTCTTTCTCTCTCTCAGCCCTTTCTTTCTCTCTCTCAGCTGCTTCCAGCTGCTTTACTTTAATTTCATGTTCCAACCTTAATTTCTCCAACTCTAGCTGATCCGTAACACTCACTAGTACCTTTTCAGGGATATTTTCCAATACCTCAGCTGTATACACATTCTTCCCAATGTAATACTGAGTTATGGCCCTTCGCACCTCCCGCTTTTTCATTGACGACCTCACCTCTGTGAGGCTTAACCCCTTCGCCAAATTTACCAAGTCTAATTTGGTGGCCGCCTCTAGCGGTCAGGTTTCCCATAAATTCCTCCACGTCCATCTTTGCTGGTTTCCCGTCTGGCTACCCGCGTACCAGATCCAAGTTTGGATTTACAATCCCGATTCACTGGCCTCCCAATTTGGTGTCAAATCCTGAGACGAGAACCCCCAAGTTGTTACGAACCCCGTAACTGGGTCACTTACCAGCAAAGATAGAGAGGTCCGTTGAAGTCTGATGGTACTATTTTTAAACGTTTTTATTTATAAAGGGGCACAAAAGTAAGGTTAATACAAACATTCAGATAATATACGTCGTCAATACTCAATCTAAAGCGCGGGTATAGTAATAATCATCAATAAGAAGTAGCTCTATCGTTTTGTCTAGGGGTAAAAATATTGTCCGATGGAAATATAAAAGTCTTTCAAGTTCATGCAGGCTTTTAGCCATTTGGGGACCGCTGGGTTTCACTTGTTGGAGAGAGAGAGAGATTTTTGGTGAGAAAAGAAACTTGCCAGTCTTTTAGGACGCAAACCGTTGAATCGGGAACATGGGTTCCCCGTTGTCAGTTCGAAGTCCTTTTCGGTGTTATCAGCCACCCGTTCCCCAGGCCAGGAGAAACGGACCACACGTGGCTTCCGAATAGCTTCCCGTTATCACGGGAACGATGAGCGATGGTGTCTCCTTCTGGTGCATCGCTAGGGGACTGCCCCCTGCAGCCCCTCTTTTATCTTGACTTGCAGGGTTGTAGATGTCAATCAGGGTGGGGTGATGCAATCCCCAGCCCACATTGCCCGAGGGTGTACACGTAGCCCTGAGAGCTGGCACGTAGTATAGGATCGCAATCCACAAAGGTGTCTCCAAGAAACAATGGCCAAATCTGTTGCTTTGTCCTGCTGAGGATTCTCTCTCATTTCCTGGGTCCAAGACCCGAATTAATAGCGATCTTGCGATTCTCAAGAAGGAGGGGGCTGGGATCATAACACTTTAAACACACTGGGAACCTGTTCCCCATGGTTCCTGTAAAGTTTCCAGAGCTCCATGTATCATGCTCTCTTTACACATGCCCAAATCAATGAAAGGTTTTATAACACTGCATTACATCTATAAAAGTAGGAATTAAATACCTGTTGGACAGATATCAAATAATCTAGAAAATCTGCTAGTTTGACACCTTCAAAGTTTTGACAGTGCCAGGTTACCAGAGTTGTACTATAGGTTCTCCCTGTGCTGTCTATTCTGAACTCCATGTTCTGTGCAATTGAGCTCCTGGCCACAGGTGATCTAAATGCTGGTTAGGAGGCCTCATTTAAATTGGAATCACTTGTGCTTTACACCCCAAGGCAGATTGTCAACAAAGCAGAGTTGAATGCCAGGCTCTTGTGTCATCAGTGGCCAAGAATAGACTCTGAATCGTAAGGGCAATCTGATTCAGGTGTAAAACCCAAAATAAATTTCACAGAGATTACAGTAGGAGGCCATTCAGCCCATTGTATCAGAGGTGACTGTAAAAGATTCACCTGACCCAACTTCCTCCACCTATCCATAGTCCTGTAGCTTCTGACTCCTCAAGTACACGGCACGTTTACGATGACGATTTCTGCCTCTACCACACTTTCAGGCAGTGATTTCCAGACCTCCCCCCACCTTTCTTCATCTTATACTTCTATAAACCTGTGCCCTCTGACATTTGACCCTTTTATCAAGGCACATAGCTCCATTCTTATTACTCTCTCTGGTCTTCTGAAAATTTTATGCCCCTCAGTTCAATTCTCTGTTCTAAAGAAGGCAATTGCATTTTATCTGTACTTTCCTCAGAGCTGCAGTCACATCACTGCTGTAGCATGGTGTCCAGAACGGGATGGTACTTGGACTACGTTCTCACCTGCTTCCCACTTACTCAAGACTGTGTGCTGCAGTCATTCCCATGGCCCAGGCGAGAAATCTGTCTTAACAGAACTAGAATTATCGGGCTGTGCAAAACCGGAACAGGCCCTTCAGCCACCATGTCCGTCCTGTTCACCGTGCCTACCTCGCCCACTCTTTATTCATTTCCATAGGTGCTGCCTGACCTGCTCAGTCCCTCCAGCATTGCTTTGGAATTCCAGTGTCTGCAGATTCTCCCGTGTTCACGATCCACCAATCCCACTTACCCACATTTGCTCTTTAGTCTTTCATGTCTTGGTCATTCGGGATTCGAGATTCAAGTTTATCACATGTACCTCGAAGCGTATAGTGAGCCATGCCGTTTGTGATAACAACCAAGGGTGTGCTGGGGGCAGCCCGCACGTCTCACCATACATTCTGACGCCAACATAGCATGCTCACAATGCTCAGCCAAACCATGCAGAACACAAGCAACAGAGCAGCCTCAGCAAACAAACCTGTTCCTCCCTATCAACACGCACGTGCGTTTCTGGTTTAAGATGGCTCGGCTGAAGGTGGGTGACTACTTACTGGCAGCCCCCAAAGCAAGAAATACAACTAAATTCTTTATTAATGACATTTCTTCTGTAAAAAAAATTATGGTAAATGATCACTGGAACGATGAGGAGACGAGCGAAGGGGAGTCTCTCTCTCTCTCTCTCTCTCTCTCTCTCTCTCTCTCTCTCTCTCTCTCCACATCAGGTGTTTGTCAGGTTTCTTTAAGGGTCCTTTTGGGTTTCTTCTTTTGTGGCTGCCTGTAAGTTATATCTCAAGTTCTCAAGCTGTATAATGTATACATACTTTGATAATAAATGTACTTTGAATTTTGAATTTTAAAATGCTGGAGGAACTCAGCACCTATGGAAATGGGCTCCAGCCTCCAGCGAACTGAGACTCAAACTAAGATTCAGACTTGGACACGCAGACGGGGGTCCTTTGACTACCCCAGTGCACCCACAGAGATTCGCAGACCCAGTATCCTGGCTGATGGACCTCGACTTTGGGAATTCTGATTCAAGTGTATATCTCACTGCCTCTTACATGTTGTGGGAATACTTGCCTTCACCACCCTTTCAGGCAGTGACTTTCAGCCTCCAAACACCCTCCGTGTGAAAAAACTCCCCTTGCAAATCCCCTCAAAACCTCTTGTCTCTCACCTTAAACCTATAGCCCTATTGTTTTAGGTGTCCAATGATCAGAATTTTCTTTATCATCTACCATTCCCTTCATAATTTTATATTACCTATCAGGTCACCCTGTCAGCACCAGGGGAAACAAACTCCGCCCTCCAGCCAATTTCCTGGTGAATCTCTTCCACACTGCCTCCAATGCAATCATATCATTCCTGCAGTATGACAACCAGAACTGCGCAGAATACGCCAAAAATATAAATAATTAAATCTTCGGTGCATTCGGGTGTCATGCATTGCTCCGAGTAGGATTGCAACCCAAAACCATGCGTGGTCACAATCTCTGCAGTGGATGATAAAGCCACAATCAATAGGTAGGTATTTCGTTAACTAGGCTGGGGATAATAACCTAAATAACTATGATCTTTTCTGAAAAATATGCATGAATCAACTTGTTTGGAAATGTTCTCACAGCTAGCTGTGGAATGATGCATTTCAAACTCTATACTGTGTTTGACGTCGGCTACCATTTTGGCATTCCAGAGTGTGGAAAGGAGGGAGTGTTGCAATATCAAAGGTGTTGTTCTTCAGATGCGATTGAACCAAAACCCTGTCTACTCTTCTCAATTTTGTATACACACACCAAAAAAACTGAGATTTCTTTTGGTCTAAGTGTGAAATCCAATCACACAACTAATATCATAAAAAATAATTATTTGGAGACACAAGAGAGTCGAACTGACAACTGTCTATTTCTCTTCGCAGATGCTGCCTGGCCATTGAATTCCTCCAGCATCTTGTTTGTTCCTCCTGATTAATTATTTGCCTGATTGTTGGTTGGAGAACCACTACTGATTTCCACAATTTCATCTTTTAAAAACTTTCAGTGATAACAAAAATACTCCAATAATCCAGCACGTTTGTGACTTCTTTGGTGACAGACTGACGGTTTCTCTGTTATTCCAACTATTACTCTCTTGACCTTTCCACTGTCTTTAGTGTCTTG
Organism: Hemitrygon akajei; assembly: GCF_048418815.1. Lineage (NCBI taxonomy): Eukaryota > Metazoa > Chordata > Chondrichthyes > Myliobatiformes > Dasyatidae > Hemitrygon > Hemitrygon akajei. The sequence goes on along the minus strand of NC_133126.1, from coordinate 118,331,561 downwards.
CAATAATTTCCCAGTGAACTGGGTAAGTTTAAAGAGAGTGTGGGAAATTGGACTCTGGTCAGTTTAAATGGAGTGTGGGAACTGAGGCCCCACTGAGTTAAAAGAGAGTGCAGGAACTAGGGCCCCATGAGTTGAGATGGAGCACAGCAAACAACATTTAGCGAGGCTGTCATTGAAGCATCAGGATTTCTGAGTAGCCTGACAGCACGTTCTGTTGGAAATGAAAAGATCGAAAGGAAATTTAGTTGAAGAATTTCAAAATTAAGAGTTTTGATGAAGTGATTGCAGGGAGAATGGTTTCACTGGGATGAGAGTTAGTAACCACAAGTCAGAGATTTGAGATGATTAGTGAAAAGGAAGGCAAGAAACAATTATCGTGATCCACACTGTGTAAAATGAGGTGGAAGTAGATAGTAGCACACAAAAGGAAGTAGGGGCATTGTCAGAAAATAGAATAGTTCAGAGCCCAGGCAGCAAAAAATAACATTGTTTTATTATTTCACACGTACTGAGGTGAGTGAAAATCTTTGCTTTGCCTGCTGTCAACACAGATCATTTCATTACATCAGTACATAGGGGTAAATGGCGCAAAATGAAAGCTTCTTTGAAAGGCTAGCACCAATACAATGAGCTAAATTTTCACCTTGTTTGTTGTGTGAAGGGGAACTCCAGTTTATACGTTTGACACAGAACAACCGCCAGAGGAAAACGATGGAAGTGAAGCCAAAGCTGGTGCGGTCTGACAGAGATGTCACAATTAACCACTGGCTTTTAAATGAGGGGGGAAAGGGTGGAAGGGAGGAGCTGTTTAGGAACGGAGTGAGTTATAGAATCTGAGAGTTTTGAGAAGGAGAAATGTGTTTGCAGAAGCTTAGTGATGGATCAAAGAATCCCACAGGTTTAGAACAGACTTGTTCAACTTAGATCAGAGGCTCCCAAGTATTTCTTTGTTGTAAACTTCTTCCTGAATTACCAGCTGCCAGCATATGGCTCACAATAATAATGTTATAATTCATTAAATGCCAGTTATTATATTTCACCCAGCTCAGGCTCATCATTGCTCAGGCCACATCTGAAGGATTGTTCAGTATCATTGAAGTGCAGTTTTGGTTCCCAGGTTGCAGGAAGGATGTGGTAGGGCAGCATTAGAAGGAATGCAGAAGAGATTAACCAGGACATTGCCTGGGAAAAGGGCTGAGGTTGGACAGGCTGGGTCTGTTTTCACTGGAATATAGGAGGCCAAAGGACTGGACTTATAGAGTTTTGTAAAGTTATGAGGGCAACAGATACGATAGATAGTCAGGGCCTTTTTCTCATGACAATGGAACCTAAAATAGAGGGCATGGTTAAGGTGAAAGCAGAAGGGTATCCAAAGGGTAGGTTTTCACACAGAGACTGGTGGATATATGGAACATATTGCCAGAAGTGGTTGTCAAAACAGCTACAGTTACAACACTTAAAGTGTATTCGGACCAATACTTGGATAGGAAAAGCAAAAAGGGATACAGGCCTGATGCAGGTCAAAGGGATTAGTGTAGACAGGTATCGTCATCATCAGTATGGATGGCCTGTTTCTGTGCCACATAACCCGATGACCCTATGACAGCTCACTCCTCAACTGTCTAACTGCCTGCTCGAACATTTGCCTGAACAAAGGGAATGTCTGTAATAGGACGGAGACTGGGAACTAAATATACCCCAGATGCTGGAAATCTGTAACAAAATCAGAACAGTCCTGTCAAAAGATGCTTAGAATTTTGGGCTCCTCTGAGCAGCCTTTTAGTCCTTATTACAGGCTGGTGGTTTTACATCAGAACTAGCCAATTCTAACATAAAATGGAAAGGCTGGTTATGTGAAATTACTGCAATCATTGTTGAGTCCTGAGGCTTCGATGTGTCTCATCTGAGGTGTTGTTCCTCTCCCTCTCCCAGTGTAGAATGCCCTCCTGCTTCAAAACATCCACCATTGTCCCAGTACCTAAAAAGACCAAGGTAACATGTCTGAACACCTGAACACACTCACCTCAATAATAAGCAAATGCTTTGAGAGGCTGGTCAAGGATTACATCTGCAGCATGTTGCCATGCACACTGGACCCACTACAATTTGCCTACTGACACAACTGATCGACAGATTTCACGATAGCCACTGCTCCACATACCGTCCTTACACATCTGGAGAAGAAGGTAGCTTATGCGAGAATGCTGTCCTTGGGCTACAGTTCAGTATTCAACGCCATTATTCCCTCCAGGCTCGACAAGAAGCTCAGAGACCTCGGCCTTCACCCTGCCTTGTGTAGCTGGATCCTGGACTTCCTGTCAGATCACCAGCAGGTTGTAAGAGTGGGCTCCCTCACCTCTGCCCCTCTGACCCTCATACAGGTGCCCCTCAGGGCTGTGTCCTAAGCCCCCTCCTTTAGTCTCTGTATACCCATAACTGTGTCGCCACCCACAGCTCATATCTGCTAATTAAATTTGCTGACGACACTACACTGATTGGCCTAATCTCAAATAATAATGAGGCAGCCTACAGAGAGGAAGGCATCACCCTGACACAGTGTGTCAAGAAAACAACCTCTCCCTCAATATCGCAAAAACAAAGGAGCTGGTTGTGGACTACAGGAGGAATGGAGACAGGCTAACTCCTATTGACATCAATGGATCTGGGGTTGAGAGGGTGAACAGCTTTAAGTTGCTCGGCATAAACATCACCGAGGATCTCCCGTGATCTGTACATACTGGCTGTGTGGTGAAAAAGGCACAACAGCGTCACTTTCACCTCAGCCGGCTGAAGAAGTTTGGTATGAGTCCTCAACTCCTAAGAACATTCTACAGGGACACAATTGAGAGCATCCTGACTAGCTGCACCACTGCCTGGTATTGGAACTATGCTCCCTCAATCACAGGATTCTGCAGAGAGTGGTGCGGACAGCCCAGCGCATCTGTAGATGTTGAACTTCCCATTATTCAGGACCTTTACAAAGACAGGTATGTGAAAAGAGCCTGAAAGATCATTGGAGACCCGAGTCACCCCAACCATAAATTGTTCCAGCTGCTACCATCCAGGATGCAGTCTTGTTGTACACACTATTTAGTACAAATTACTATAAATAGCACACTGCACATTTAGATGGAGACATAACGTGACGATTTTTACTCCTCATGTATGTGAAGGATGGAAGTAATGAAGTCAATTCAATTCAATTCCATCATTGCAAAGGTGGCAGAGACCAAGATAGGGGTCAGAGTGCGAATGGATGTAGAATTAAATTGACTAAACTACTTCCTCCATTACTTGGCCTAGGGTTTTTCATTCTTCCTTGTTAAAGTCATGCTTTGTAGCTCTCCTCCAGATCAAAGTTATTTTCACCACCCTTTTACTTCTGAGCAACAAAACCCCACCAATCTTCTGCCTTCTTCAGAGCATCTGATCAGCCCATTCCTAACTAACTGCTCAATCCCTCTTCTCCACTCATCCGCCTGAAGTCCACCTTAATCTCAGACCTAACCTCGACTCCCTTCCAAAACCTGCCGATGACCCTCTCCCCCATTCCTCAAGTGGCAGACCATCTCACGACGGTCCCCTCAGCCATTTCCCCAAACCTGCACTCTCACCCTCCAACTAACACCCACTTCACCGCTGTCTCTTCCTCACCGGGTACTTAATCTCTACTGCATACCGCCTGAGATTTCTTGTACACTGTTAGGGTAACAATTCCCCTAACTAGTTGCAGTAACAATTCTTCACAGCCCTACACTCATTGGTTATTAATTTTATTCATTAGAATTCTGACTATGCCTTTGGTTAAAGTATTGCATTTTTAAATTTCTTATTCATTACTTATTCAATTTGTTTTGTAACCATGGCAAGAGGGCATTTAAAAAAAATCTATATGATACTGCAGACATCAACGTTAGTATAGGGTGAATCAGGCGCTAGAACAGCTGCTCTGGCTTAGTAGAGCAAAGGCACCATATGGCGAATCATTGAACCATGAGACCCTGGGTCGGGCCTTGGTCTACAGTAAGTTCAGTTGTGGCACCAAGTTTCCATTCTGCTTGGGGTTGCCAATGTTAGGAGAATTTACTGAAGGTTTAGTCAGATGTCATACTTACAAATACGCCACACAGTTCAGTTCTGGTACATTCAGATCTTTAATATAAATGGAAAACACACCATTACCTAACACCTTAAATTGCTGGAAAATCAAGATAATTCTTGTGAGCTGTCCGCAGGAGTTTGAAGCAATGTTCACATTCTCCGTCCACTATCGTTTATTTACTAATCTGCTATATTTCATTCATCCATATACCATCACGTGTCTGATACAAAACCACAGCTCTCGGCCCCACACTGACACAAAACAATGAGCCAGCACAGGAGGCTCAACCACTCTGTCAGAAGCTTTGAAGCTGCTCACACATAATGCCTGATGTGCATAAGCTATTGAAAATGGTCTTGTCTAACGCTTTGATGTATGAAAGGGTGTGAAAGAGCAGAAACCAAAAGGGCAGATGTCTGTTTTGTTCTCTTTCACTACTCCTCAGCAAACTAGCTTGACAGGTCAGGCAAGTGTGTGTCACTGTGGTTAGATCTTAGTTTAAAAACACATTCTTTTGTTTCATTTCAGCTAGTAAATGCCAGCATCATTGCTCCAGCAGCGTAAGTAGAAAGCTTCCTTAATGCTTTGCTTCTGCAAAAGCGCACAGGGATGCATTCACGAAACACGTGCAGCGTGGATGTGTAAATACAAATAATTTCAATTGTGAATGGGCTCACGTATTCTTCTTGACAAATCAGGTCTAGAATCAAGTCAATTAGGTCCAGAGTTCTTAGTGCTGTAAACAATTATCATTAATTTTACACAAATAATTTACATATGACTCTCCTCCAGTGGTTGCTTTTCACGGGTAAAGTAACACGCCATTTGAAGGAGATATTGTTTGTTTATTCGAACTTTGGTCGCCCTGTGAAACAAAATCTGAAACGACAGAAGAGAAAATAGTTGGCAAATGATAACAAACACAGAATACTAGCAGATTTCAAGCACCACATGCAAAATGCTGAAGGAAATCAAGGGGTCAGGCTTCATCTATGAAAAGGAATAAACAGTCAACATTTGGCACCGAGACCCTTCAACGGGCAGAAAGGAAGGGGGAAAGCTGCGGGAGACAGGAATACAAGCTAGAAGGTGATAGGCGAAGCAAGGTGGATGGGTGAGGGGCGTGAAGTGAGAACCTGGGAAATGATAGGTGGAAAATGAAAAGCATTGAAGAAGAAGGAATCTGATAGGAGGGGAGGGTGCACCATGGGGGAAAAGGAAGAGGAGGGTCACCAGGGGTGGGTGATAGGCAGGTGAAGAGAAGAGGAATGAGGGGAGCCAGAGGGGAATGGGTTAAGAGGGAAAGGGGAGGGGAAGAATCTACCAGAAGTTTGAGAAATTGATGCTCACTCCATCAGGTTGGAGGCTGCCTGATGGAATGTGGTGTTGCTCCTCCAACCTGAGAGTTTTGGGGTGCTTCTGATGCATAGATTGCGGGACCACTTTGTCGACCACCTTTGCTCCACCCGTAAAAAGCAAGATTTCCCATTTTAATTCCAATCCCCATTCCCATTCCAACATAGACAGACAGACATACTTTATTGATCCCGAGGGAAATTGGGTTCCGTTACAGTCGCACCAACCAAGAATAGTGTAGAGATATAGCAATATAAACCATAAATAATTAAATAAGAAGAAGAAGAAGAAGTAAATTATGACAAGTGGAAATAAGTCCAGGACCAGCTTATTGGCTCAGGGTGTCTGACACTCCAAGGGAGGAGTTGTAAAATTTGATGGCCACAGGCAGGAATGACTTCCTATGACGCTCAGTGTTGCATCTCGGTGGAATGAGTCTCTGGCTGAATGTACTCCTGTGCCTGACCAGTACATTAAGGAGTGGATGGGAGACGTTGTCCAAGATGGCATGCAACTTGGACAGCATCCTCTCTTCAGACACCACCGTCAGAGAGTCCAGTTCCACCCCCACAACATCACTGGCCTTACGAATGAGTTTGTTGATTCTGTTGGTGTCTGCTACCCTCAGCCTGCTGCCCCAGCACACAACAGCAAACATGATAGCACTGGCCACCACAGACTCGTAGAACATCCTCAGCATCGTCCAGCAGATGTTAAAGGACCTCAGTCTCCTCAGGAAGTAGAGACAGCTCTGACCCTTCTTGTAGACAGCCTCAGTGTTCTTTGACCAGTCCAGTTTATTGTCAATTCGTATCCCCAGGTATCCTCCGCCATGCCCACACTGACCCCTTGGATGGAAACAGGGGTCACCGGTGCCTTAGCCCTCCTCAGGTCCACCACCAGCTCCTTAGTCTTTTTCACATTAAGCTGCAGATGATTCTGTTCACACAATGTGACAAAGTTTCCCACCGTAGCCCTGTACTCAGCCTCATCTCCCTTGCTGATGCATCCAACTATGGCAGAGTCATCAGAAAACTTCTGAAGATGGCAACACTTTGTGTTGTAGTTGAAGTCCGAGGTGTAGATGGTGAAGAGAAAGGGAGACAGGACAGTCCCCTATGGAGCCCCAGTGCTGCTAAGCATTCTCATGTCAGCCATGGACTCCTCTACTGCCACAATAAGGCTACTCTCAGGATGGAGGACCAACATCTTATATTCCATCTGGGTAGCCTCCAACCTGATGACATGGACAATCAATTTCTCTAACTTCTGGTAAATTTTCCCCCTCCCCTTCTCTCTTTATCCATTCTCCACTCCAGCTCCTTTCTTACCTCTTCTCTTCATCTCACCTCTCTATCATCTTCTCCGATGCCCTCCTTCTTCACTTTCACCCATGATGCACTCTCCTCAATGATCAGATTCCGTCTTCTTCAACCCTTTACCTTTTCCACCTATCACCTCCCAGCTTCTCATTTCATCACCCCTCCCCCACCCTCCTGGTTTCAGCTTGTACTCTCCCCCTTGCCCCTGGCTTCTTCCCCCTTCCTTTCTAGTCCTTATGAAGGGTCTTGGCCCAGAATGTCTACTGTTTATTCCTTTTCATAGAGGCTGACTGACCTGCTGAGTTCCTCCGGCATTGTGTGTGTGCTTCTCTGGATTTCCAGCATCTGCAGAATCTCTTGTGTTTAAGATTGTAAGCACCATGTTGTTCATTAGGATGGTAACAGCTGAAGGGCAGAATCCTGCTCAGACATACAGTTCTTGCCATACTCTTGGTCTTGCGAGGTGAAACACCTAATGATTAATTGCTGACCAGTTCTGCTAACTGAGAGAGTTCTTTGCCACAATGCTGGCCACAGTTTACATGCTGCCAATGGTCAACGTTAAACAAGCACTGGTGTATTGACTGCCATGATTAGCAAACAAGAAACAGCCTACAAACACTTTTCACATCCTTGCTGGGGACTTCATTCAGGCTAGCTTGAGTAAATGTCTGCCCAAGCACGATCAGCACAGCATCAGAGGATCCAACGCATTCAACCGCTGTGACACCACCGTCAGGAATGCCTTCCATTCCATTCCTAAACCACATTTCGGTTAGTCTCATCACGTGGGTGTCCTCCTCCTGCCTGCATACAGGCAGAGGCTAAAAGCAAGGAACCAGAGGTAAGGACAATGAAGAGGTAGCTGCAGGAGGCAAAGGAGTGGCTACGGGATTGATTTGTTTCGGTGGAATGGGCCATGGTCAAGGACTCAGAGCACCAGAATGAATATTCCACAGTTTTCATGGACCAAAAACAAGTGTGTCCCCACAAAATCATTTGGAGTCTTCCCCAACCATAATCCCTGGATAAACCAAGAGATCCGCACTCTGCTGATAAGGATGGGATTCAGGATTGGCGAGGCAGAGAAGTACAAGATGTCCAGGTATGACCTACAGAAAGCCCTCTCACATGGGACGTGGCAGTTGTGAACCAACGTTGAATCTCAGAAAGATACTCAACAGCTGTGGCAGGGCTTAAAGGCCATCACCCCCTACAAAGCAGAACCAAGCGACACACACTCACTCAGTGGCCACTCTATTAGGTACCTGTACACCTGCTCATTAATGCAAATATCGAATCAGCCAATCATGTGGTAGCAACTCGATGCATAAAAGCATGCAGAGGTGGTCAGCAGGAGCAGTTGTTCAGACTATACATCAGAATGGGGAAGAAATGTGACCCAAGTGACTTTGACCATGGAATGATTGTTGGTGCCAGACAGAGTGGTTTGAGAATCTCAGAATCTGCTGACCACCTGGATTTTCATGCACAACAGTCTCCAGAATATAGAGTGAATAGTGTGAAAACAAAAAAAAATCAGTAAATGCCAATTCTGTGGGCAAAAATGCCCTATTAATGAGATAGAGTTCAGAGGAGAATGGCCAAACTGGTTCAAGCTGACAGGAAGGTAACAGTAACTCAAAAAGTTCTAAGTTCAAAGTAAATTTATTATCAACGCACATATATGTCACCATATACAATCCTGCAAATCATTTTCTTGTGGGCATACTCAATAAATCCAGAATAGAATAATAACCATAATAGAATCAATGAAAGACTACACCAACATGGCATTCAATAAGTGTGCAAAAGACAACAAATGGTGCAAATACAAAAAGAAAGAAAGAATAATAATAAATAAATAAGCAATAAATATTGAGAACATGGGATGAAGATTCCTTGAAAGCGAGTCCATAGGCTGTGGGAACATTTGAATGATCGGGCAAGTGAAGTTGAGTGAAGTTATCCTCTTTGGTTCAAGAGCCCGATGGTTGAGGGGTAATAACAGTTTGTGAACCTGATGATGTGAGTCCTGAAAATCCTGTACCTTCTTGCTGACGGCAACATCAAGACAAGAGTGTGACCTGGATACTGCTTTCTTGTGACAGTGTTTCATGTAGATTTGCTCAATGGCTGGGAGGGAATCACTCATGATTGACTGGGCCATATCCACGACCTTTTATAAGATCTTCCATCCAAGGGCATTGATGTTTCCATACCAAGCTGAGATGCATCCAGTCAATAAACACCTCACCACCCATCTATATAGGTTTGTCAAAGTTTCAGATGTCATGCTGAATCTTCACAAACTCCTATGGAAGAAGAGGTGCTGCCATGCTTTCTTCATAATAGCATAATTTCACTAATGGGTCCAGGGCAAGTCCTCTGAAATTATGACACCACACCAAGGAATTTAAAGTTGCTGACCCTCTCCACCTCTAATCCTTGCCTGTTCTCCATCTCCCTCTGGTGCTCCCCTCCCCCTTTCTTTCTCCCTAGGCCTCCCGTCCCATGATCCTCTCCCTTCTCCAGCTCTGTATCACTTTTGCCAATCACCTTTCCAGCTCTCAGCTTCACCTCACCCCCTCCTGTCTTCTCCTATCATTTTGGATTTCCCCCTTCCCCTCCTACTTTCAAATCTCTTACTATCTTTTATTTCTGTTAGTCCTGACGAAGGGTCTTGGCACGAAACCTCGACTGTACTTCGTCCTATAGATGCTGCCTGGCCTGCTGCGTTTCACCAGCATTTTGTGTGTGTTGCTTGAATTTTCAGCATTTGCAGATTTCCTCGTGTTTGTGGTGTGGCATTCACTGCCTTCCAATCCACCAGGATTTGCCCAAAGTGTAGAGAACTTTTTGTAAGTTATCACAAATCCACCTCCTATAGCTTCCACCATTACTTTCAGTACCTTGAGAGGCATCCCACAAGACTATGGGGCTTGTCTACCTTCAGGCTCACTAGTTGGCTTATCACTACCTCTTTAGTGACAGCAATTATACCGAGATCCTCACCTCCCATTGTGTCCATAACGTCTCTCTTTGGCATGTTAGACACGTCCGCCACTGTGAAGTCGGAAGAAAATAGTTGTTCAAGGCCTTGGCCACTACCATGTTCCCCTTTTCCACTTGTTATAATTGTAAAAACCTACTATCTGTTTTTATGTTTTGTGCTAGTTTACTTTAATAATCTTTCTTCCCTTTCCTTATTGATTGCCTAGTGGTTCTTGGTTGCTTTTTATAGTATTCTCAATCTTCTAGTTCCCACTATTCCAGGCAAATTTGTATGCATGATCTTTTAGTTTGATGTCTTCTTTTGCTTCCTTAGCTATCGGCTGGCTCTCCCCACCCTTAATGTCAGTGTTTTTAACTGGAATATACTTTAGTTAATCACTGTGAAACACATCTTTGAAAATCTTCGACTGTTCTTCAATTGTCCCAGCATATAGCCTGTACTCCCAGTCTAAGACAGACTGCTCCTATCTCATCTCACTCTAGTCTCCCTTGTTTAGGCATAATACATTGCTTAAAGTAACTGAAGACACTATTTAACTTGCATCAGTGAATGTGAACATGATACTTTATTACTGTGAGAAATTGAGGTATTAAGTTGTGAAGTGTAACATAATTTCATAGTCAAACCCATGTTCCTCCAACCTTGAACACCTAAAGGTCAAATGCCATCCGTTCAATTCACCTAAGGAATTCTCATCTATGATCCTCACTGGAGTTTACATACCACTTGCAACTGACTATAATCAAGAGCTCATGATACTGCAAGATGCTGTCTTCAAACAAGAAATAGTCCATACAATGCATTTCAAATCCTATTCAGAGATTTCATCTAGAATTGGTTGAAGAAAACCCTGTCCAATTACAATGATCATATAATCTGTAGCACCAACAATCCCAAAACACTAGACCATTGTTATACAAAGATAAGGAACGCCTACTGTTCCATGCCCAGACTGCATTATGTAAATTAGATCACTTGGCTGACTTTTTCTTACCTGAATATTGGCTGAGGCTAACGAGATTAGAACAACAAAGAGGAGTTCGTGGGAGGCAGAGGAGCAACTACGGAATTGCTTTTAGACAGTGGATTGGGCCGTGTTCAAGGACTCATCTATAGATCTGAATGAATACACCTTGGTTGTAACAGAATTTATTAAAACATCTGTAGAAGTGTGTCCTCACAAAATCATTCAGTCTTCTCCAAACAGAAGCCCTGGATGAACCATGAGATCTGCAAACTGCTAAAAGCTAGATCAGAGGCATTTAAGTCTGGTGACCAAGAAAGTTACATGAGGTCCAGGTACAATCTCTGGAAAGCCAACTCAAATCAATTCAATTCAAGTTTAATTGTCATTTAACCATATATGAATACTCACAAATACAGCCAAAGGAGACAATGTTACTACAGGGTCAGGGTGCAAAGACACGTTACTGTGGCGACCCACTTTCTGCACAGGCGAACCGGCTCACAAATAGCCAGCACGCGGGGGGAGACTTTGGTATTGCACCTCTGATGTCATTTCCGCCCGGAGAGGGCAGGCGCTAGGGATTTAAATGCCAGCGCCGTGAAGTTTGAATAAACTAGTCTTGAAACGACTTACCGACTGCGTGTCGTTATTTCAGCGCTGTGTGTAGCACATCGCTACATTGGTGACACCGACGGTCCAAACGGGATTTGGACCAAAGATGACCGATTCTTCATCTGTTCACGCAGTTTCGCTAAAACTGCCAACTTTCTAGATGCTGCGACCACGCATGTGGTTTAGCCAAGCAGAAGCCCAGTTCCAGATTCGGCAGATCTCTTCTGATTCCACGCATTACTACCACGTGGTGAGCGCCCTTGACCAGGAGACGGCCGCCCAGGTTGTGGATTTCACACAGTCGCCCCCGGAAGAAGGCAAATATGAAGCATTCAAAGCGCTGCTCATTGGCGTGAGCAGGGTGGCTCATTGGCCTCTCACGGCGTGAGCGAGGTGCCCGCCTGCTTCACCTGGATGGTTTGGGAGACAGACTGCCGTCAGCATTGATGAACGAGATGCTGTCCCTGGCAGACGAACACAAGCCCTGCCTCATGTTCGAGCAAGCATTCCTAGAGCGACTGCCCGAGGACATACATCTGCTGCTGGCCGACGCAGATTTCAGCGACCCCCGGAAGGTGGCGGCCCGGGCAGACGTGCTGTGAAAATCCAAGAGGGAGAGCGTGGCGTCCGTCGGTCAGATTACCAGGCCACGTGCCCAACAGCAGACCAGACCAGGCCCGGCAGGGGGGCGCACACAACACAGAGGCAGGAGTGAGGAGGCCAGTGAACAGTGGTGTTTCTACCACCAGCAGTGGGGCACAAAAGCCCGCCATTGTCTCCCGCCCTGCAAGGGCCAGGGCCAGCTGCCGCTAATGACTATGGCGGCTGGCCACCAGGACAGCCTCTTGTACGTCTGGGACAAACAGTCGGGACGCTGCTTCTTGGTCGACACTGGAGCGGAGATCAGCGTCTTGCCCCCGACGGGGTACAACACCCGCAACAGGAAGCCAGGACCCACCCTGAGGGCCGCAAACGGCAGCACGATACGGACCTGCACAGTGCAGCTGCAGTTCGGCGCCAGCCGGTTCACGTGGGATTTCACACTGGCCGCAGTGGCCCAACCACTCCTGGGGGCGGACTTCTTGCGAGCTCACAGCCTGCTGGTCGACTTGCAAGGGAAAAGACTGGTACATGCCGAGACTTTCCAGTCGTTCTCCCTGGGTGAAGGCAAGTTGCCGGCCCCACACCTGGACTCCATCATGCTGTTGGACAACGAATTCACCAGAATCCTGGCGGACTTTCCATCGGTTCTGGCACCACAGTTCACGGCAGCCATGCCCAGACACGGGGTACAGCACCACATTCCGACCCAGGGACCACTCCTCCACACCCGCACACAAAGGCTCCCCCCGGAAAAGCTCCACCTGGCGAAGGAGGGGTTCAAGAGGATGGAGGAATTGGGGATCGTACGGAGGTCCGACAGCCCATGGGCCTGCCCCCTGCACATGGTGCCCAAAGCAGCCGGGAGTTGGAGACCATGCGGCGACTACCGCAGACTGAACGAGGCTACAACTCCAGACCACTACCCCGTGCCGCACATACAGGACTTTGCAGCAAACCTGCACGGGGCAAGAATCTTTTCCAAAGTAGACCTCGTCCGGGGTTACCATCAAATCCCGGTGCACCCTGAAGACATCCCCAAAACAGCACTCATCACCCCGTTCGGCCTGTTCGAGTTCCTCCGAATGCCATTCGGCCTGAAGAATGTCACACAGACGTTCCAGCGGCTAATGGATGCGGTGGGACGCGACCTGGACTTTGCGTTCATCTATTTGGACGACATCCTTATAGCCAGCAGTTGTCGTCAGGAGCATCTGTCCCACCTCTGCCAGCTCTACTCCCGCCTGAGTGATTTCAGCCTCACAATCAACCCGGCCAAATGCCAGTTCGGTCTCGATACCATCGACTTCCTGGGCCACAGGATTACCAAAGACGGGGCAACACCTCTGCCCACCAAGGTAGACGCGATCCGCCACTTTGCCTGGCCCAACACGGTCAAAGGCCTGCAGGAGTTCGTTGGTATGGTGAACTTCTACCACCGTTTCCTCCCCTCAGCTGCCCGTATCATGCGCCCTTTGTACACCCTGATGTCGGGTAAAGGCAAGGACATTACTTGGGACGAGGAGGCCGCGGCCGCTTTTGTTAAAGCCAAGGAAGCCTTGGCAGATGTCGCGATGCTGGTGCACCCCAGAACGGACGTTCCGACCGCCCTCACGGTGGACGCATCCAACACAGCAGTCGGTGGGGTGCTGGAGCAGCTCATCGAGGGGCGCTGGCAACCCTTGGCGTCCTTCAGCAAGCACCTACGACCACCCGAACTCAAGTACAGTGCTTTCGACCGGGAGCTGTTGGCACTGTATCTGGCAATCCGGCATTTCAGGTACTTCTTAGAAGGCAGGCTGTTCGCCGCGTTCACGGACCACAAACTGTTGACCTTCGCGTTCATGAAGGTGTCCGATCCCTGGTCGGCTCGCCAGCAGCGACATCTGTCCTACATCTCCAATTACACGACGGACATCCAGCATGTCTCGGGAAAGGACAACGTCGTGGCGGACGCACTCTCCAGACCAGCTGTCCAGGCCCTGTCCCTGGGGGTGGACTATGCAGCACTGGCGGAGGCGCAGCAGGCGGACGATGAGATGCCCAGCTACAGGACCGCAGTCTCGGGTTTGCAGCTGCAGGACTTTCTCGTAGGCCCAGGTGATAGGACCCTCCTGTGCGACGTGGCTACCGGCCAACCTCGCCTCATTGTCCCGACAGCCTGGAGGCGGCGAGTTTTCGACTCCATACACGGTTTGGCGCATCCATCTATCAGGACTACCGTCCGGCTGGTCTCCAGCAAGTTCGCGTGGCACGGACTTCGCAAGCAGGTCAGTGAATGGGCCAGAACGAGCGCGCAGTGCCAAACAGCCAAGGTGCAGCGGCACACTAAAGCCCCGCCGCAGCAGTTCGAACCCACCCACTGGAGGTTCGACCACATTCACGTGGATATCGTGGGCCCCCTACCAGTGTCCCGAGGAGCGCGGTATCTCCTAACTATGGTGGACCGGTTCACGAGGTGGCCAGAGGTGGTCCCGCTCACCGACACATCTGCCAATTCCTGCACCCGAGTACTGATTGCAACCTGGGTAGCACGCTTCGGGGTACCGGCCCATGTTATCTCCGACAGAGGCGCCCAGTTCACCTCCAGCCTGTGGTCGGCTGTGGCCAGCCTGTTGGGAACGCAGCTGCACCACACAACTGCCTACCACCCACAGTCGAACAGACTAGTGGAACGCTTCCACCGTCACTTGAAGTCGGCTCTCATGGCCCGCCTGAGAGGACCTAACTGGGTGGACGAGCTTCCCTGGGTCCTGCTTGGAATTCGTACAGCGCCCAAAGAGGATCTGCACGCCTCGTCGGCTGAGTTGGTGTACGGCGCACCCCTGGCCGTCCCAGGAGAGTTCATACCAGCCCCAAGGGGGCAAGAGGAAGAACCCGCAGCAGTCATGGACAGACTACGCGAAAGGCTCGGCAACCTGGCCCCCGTACCGACTTCACAGCACGGACGGACCCCGACCCATGTACCCAAAGACCTGCAGAACTGTAAGTTTGTGTTTGTACGAAGGGGCGGACACCGGGCACCGCTACAGAGGCCGTACAAGGGGCCATTCAAGGAGATCAACAACAATGGGTCCACGTACGTTCTGGACATTGGGGGGAGAGAGGAGTTTTTCACGGTGGACTGACTCAAACCAGCCCATGTGGACTTGGCGCAGCCGGTCGAGGTTCAGGCACCGCGGCACAGAGGCAGACCTCCCAAACAGAGGCTGATCCAGACTGTGGACATTGGGGGGTGTATCGCCGGTTCTGGGGGGGTGGGGTTACGTGGCGACCCACTTTCTACACAGGCAAACCGGCTCACAAATAGCCAGTGCACGGGGAGAGAGTTTGGTAATGCACCTCTGATGTCATTTCCGCCCGGAGAGGGCGGGCGCTAGGGAGTTAAATGCCAGCGCCGCGAAGTTTGAATAAACTAGTCTTGAAACGACTTACCGACTGCGTGTCGTTATTTCAGCGCTGTGTGTAGCACATCGCTACGTTACCAACATTCACTCACAGTAGGCACACAATCATGCAGTAAGAATCCTGAGGCCCACCTTCCCCCAACCCGTGACATCTTAGCTTGATACGTACAAGTTAACAAACCCATTTAGAATATCAGTAAAAATAAAATGATGCAGAATATGCATTTTATATACACACACACACACACACACACACACACACACACACACACACACACACACACACACACACACACACACACACACACACACACACACACACACACACACACACACACACACACACACACACACACACACACGTCAACTGGTCCCTGGCCACTAGACAATAATATGGCTTTGAGGCCCAGTCCTCTCTTGCACTGATGCCCAACTCCCACTAGGTGAATCCATGGCTTTGAGGCCCAGTTCTCACATATACAAGCACACATAGAATACTAGTAAAAACACAACTAGACCAATTTGAAGCCAGAGTCCATTGAGTGCTGATAAAATATCTGCAGCGTTTACCTTCAGCCAAGCGAAACCCTGGGAGGGCAGCTCTGACTCCATTCTGGACACTGTGCCACACCAGGCCCAGTGAAGCTCTGTCCCCTCACTCCAGACGGATGTAAATTTAGGACACAGTGGCTTCAGGCCTAGTCCTTGCTACGACCTCCTCCATCCACCCCTGCTTGCGTCCATTAAGTCAGCGAGTCCAACTTGCAGCATACCAGATTAACAATGTCCAAAGGGGTCTTGCAATCACAAGAAAAGCGACCATGACAGCCACTCGCTATTTGGCTGTCAGCCTCCATCGGCTCAGGCAGCAGGATGTCGTGCAGCTCCTTCATTATCTCTGCCAGTGAGAAACTCACTGATGATGTAGACTTGCAGTACTTAGAGTTCTTATCATATGGCAGGATCTTTCAATCATTAAACATACGTTTAAGTAGAATGGTAGCACCTTTTGTTGACCCCCTGGAAGCCGCTGCGACCAATCGCGTGGGAATCTCATGGGTTAAGTGGCAACTTGGGTCAAAATTTGAATCAACGAAGGATGCTTGACATTTGTGGCAGGGCTTGAATACTATCACCTCTTACAAAGTTAAATCAATTGATATAGGTGACAACAAGGCTTCACTTCCAGATGAGCTCAATGCCTTCTATGCTCAATTTGACCATCAAAACGTGGAGGAACCATTATGATCTCCCACATCCCCTGATGATCCAAGGATCTCAGTCTCTGAAGCCGATGTGTGAAGAGCCTTCAGGACAGTGAACCCATGAAAAGCATCCGGCCAGATGGGGTACGTCGCCGAGTTCCAAACAGCTGGGCTGATCAACTGCCTGGAGTGTTCACTGAGATCTTTAACCTCCTGCTTTGGCAGTGTGTGGTACCCACCTGCTTCTAGCAGGCTTCAATTATACCGGGGCCCAAGAAAAACATGGTAACCTGCTTCAATAACTATTGGCCAGTAGCACTTATGTCCACAGTGACAATGTGTTTTGAGAAGTAGGTGATGAAACTTATCAACTCCTACCTGGGAAGTGGCTTAAATACATTCCAATTTGCCTACCAGACCAACAAATCCACTGCAGATCCCATCTCATTGGCCCTTCACTCAACCCTGGAACATCTGGACAGCAAAGGTGCATACATTAGGATGCTGTTCACCAACAACAGCTCAGCATTCAATACCATCATCCCCTCAAAAATAATCAATAAGCTTCAAGACCTCATTTTGTAATTTGGTCCTGGAATTCTTCACTTGCAGACCACAAACAGTTTGGACTGGCAGCAACATCTCCTCCAAGATCTCTATCAGTGCAGGTGCACCACAAGGCTGTGTGCTTAACCCCCTGCTCTACTCATTTTTACACTTATGACTGTGTAGCTAAGCACAGCTCCAATGTCATATTCAAGTTTGCTGTTGACACTACTGTTGTTAGCCTAATCAAAGGTGGTGATGAATCAGCATATAGGATAGAGATTGAAAATCTGGCTAAGTGGTGTCATTACATCAAACTTTTACTCAATGTCAGCAAGACAAATGAGCTGATTATAGTCAGCAGAAGAAACCAGAGGTCCATGAGCCAGTCCTCATCAGAGAATTAGAGATAGAGAGGGTTAGCAACTTTAAATTCCTAGGTGTTATTATTTCGGAGGACCCGTCTTGGGTCCAGCACCTAAGTACAATTACAAAGAAAGCATGGCAGTGCCTCTACTTCCTTAGGAGTTTGCTGATATTTGGCATGACATCCAAAATTTTGACAAACTTCTAGAGCTCCCTGGCCATAATTCTATCCCTCCCTCTGTCCATGGTCTGCGGATTGTCTTTGGAATAGTATATCCTCATCACCTTCAACTTTGCAGAAGTGCACATCCATTGTGTCTGCAGACTCCTCCTCGTTCCCAAGCCCTCTGCTGCTGAGTCCCTCAAACATGCCTTTATTATCTCAAGTGAAATATTCTAATGGTCCCTATACCGGTCTCACCTTCTCTATAAAACTCATCTGCAGCACCTGCTGTCAATTTCCTAATTTGGTTGAAAGTGACAAATTCATTGTTATCACTTTAATGACCGAATTCAAAGATGTTGAGCATGGGTTTACATAACACACAGGACTACAGTACTACACTTTCCACAAAGTTCAGGAAAAATGTTGGGAACAAGATCAAGAACCATGCACGTCCTTCACTGATTAGCAAAAACACGCTGCAGAGGGCTGAACACATTGGGTTATAGAGGTTGCACCAAATTACCTATTATCTGTTGACATACAGTGTGGTAGGCCCTTCCCGCCTTTCCAGCTGCACCTCCCAGCAATCCCATAAGTTCATCCTAGCCTGATCACTGGACAATTTAGAATGACCAATTCGCCTACGAACTGGTACGTCCTTGGACTGTGGGAGGAAGCTGCAGCACCCAGAGGAAACCCATACGGTCACGGGGAGAACATACAAATTCCTTACAGGCATTGATGGGAATTGAACCTGGGTTGCTGATACTGTAAAGCGTTGTGCTAACCAGTACATTACAGTGCCACCATTAAAACAGAGTGTGAAGAACACATGTTAATATAAGTGTTTCCAGTCTAACCACCAGATAAGACATTTAAGAATACTGATGAACTGCTCTAATTTGATGCCAGCAATAGGATTTCTCTTTGGAGGTATTCTCCTCCAAGAAAACTCCATAGTGGAATTAAGAGCTCGGATAGAGAATAGTTCTTGTCCCAAAGCTGTCGTGCAATGTTTTGGTGTGGCAGTTCTGAAAGATATAGGCATGACAACAGCTCCCTAGGGAACTGAAATCAGTCACTAGCTCCTTCTGTGTGTGGTTACACACCTGCCAGGTTTATTTGCCATCCACATAGTTTAAGTGGAGACCTCAGATAATGTGGATGACATCAATGGCTCCCTGCATAATTCTGCCAAATCAACAATTCCCTGCCAGAGGAGGAGGCAAACTCAGCTCTCACTTAGAGAGCATCTATAACTTCCCTGACACAGTGCGGTGCGCCATGGAAATATGTTTTTTTTTAATTTATTGAGATACAGTACAGCACAGAATCGGCTGTTCTTGTCCTTCAAGCCACGCCACCCAGCAACCCCCCAATGTAATCCTAGTCTAATCATGGAACAACTTACAATGACCAATTAAACCTACCAACGGATATGTCTTCGGACTGTGGTGGGAAACCGGAGCACCCAAAGGAAACTCACGTGGTCATGGGGACAACGTAAAACTAGTTACAGACAGTGGCGGGAATTGAACCTGGGTCGCCCGTACTGTACTGTAAGGTAAGCTAACCACTATGCTACTGCTCCCAGCAGCATGCGTTAGATTTCAGCTCGCATCTCCTGAGAGAAGCAATGTTTTAATAAATGCTTCTCCTCACCTGGGTGCACATTGGAGACCTGCCTCCTAACAGGAAAATGTCTCCTGTTGAAAGCCCTTCTCTACCCTTTCAGTCTGATTCCTTTGCTCTGCAGGTTGACATGTGGCCCTCTCAAAGGGTTGATCAGTCATGTAGCTAAAGGGTACAGCTCAAAAAAATCCAAAATCAGCCACATCACATCAGTGAAGATTGTGGATCTTCTGTGAATTGGAACAACTCAACCTCTCTCTGCTTTCTACATTCAGTTCTGGGCACTGCATATACATTCCTAAAAGCAGTGCCAAGATCTGAATGTAGCAATAAATGCCTCCATCTCTTTTGCCTTTGGCTTTTACAGTTAGGGAAATTTTCAATTTTGCATCTTTCAGATCACCTCATTCTTATCCTTCTGAACTCCATCGATCACTGACAGAAAATCATTAGCATGAGAAACTCTGCAAATGCTAGAAATTCAAAGCAACACACACAAAATGCTGGAGGAACTCAGCCGGTCAGGCAGCATCTGTGGAAATGAGTAAACAGTAAATGTTTTGGGCCAAGGCCCTTCTTCAGGACTGAAAAGGAAGGGGGAAGATGCCAGAATAAAAAGATGGGGGAAGGGAAGGAGGCTAGCTAGAAGGTGATAGGTGAAGCCAAGTGGGTAGGAAAGGTCAAGGGCTGGAGAAGAAGGAGTCTACTAGGAGAGGACAGTGGATCATAGGAGAGAGGGAACCGGGGAAGTGATAGGCAGGTAAGGAGAGAAGAAAGGTTGGAGTTGGAAACAGAAGAAGAGGGAAGGAAGAGGGGATCTTTTTTTAGCTGAAGGAGAAATTGATAATCATGATGTTCGGTTGTAGGCTACCCAAACAGAATATGAGGTGTTGCTTCTCCACTCTGAGGGTGGCTTCATCTGAGCACAAGAGGATGCCGTGGACTGATATGTTGGAACAGGAATAGAAATGAGAATTAGAAAGTTTGGCCACTGGAAAGTTCCACTTTTGG
Source organism: Hemitrygon akajei (assembly GCF_048418815.1). NCBI lineage: Eukaryota > Metazoa > Chordata > Chondrichthyes > Myliobatiformes > Dasyatidae > Hemitrygon > Hemitrygon akajei. The sequence continues at coordinate 118,311,253 of NC_133126.1, read as the reverse complement.
TTGATGGAGTTGAGGCATTCATTGAAGAGGTCCCCCAATTTACAACGGGTATCACCAGTATAGAGGAGGCCACATTGAGAGCACTAGGCACAATAGACAACCCCAGCAGATTCGCAGGTGAAGTGTTGCCTCAACTGGAGAACTGTTAAAGGCCATGAATAGAGTTTAGTAAGGAGGTGAACAGAGAGATGTAACACATCAGCCACTTGCAGGGGTAAGTGCCGGGGGAGATGAGTGGAGAGAGACAAATGGACAAGGGAATCATAGAGGGAGTGATCTCCGCACAAAGTGATAATCAAAAAGAGGATCACCGATCCATTTTTGAAATTTCCTGTTCTCACCAATCCTACATAAGACCATAAGATATAGGAGCAGAATTTGGCTATTTGTCCCATCAAGTCTGCTCTGCCTTTATATCATGGCTGATCCACGTTTCCTCTCAGCCCTAATCTTCTGCCTTCTCCCCGTATTCCTTCATGTCCTGACCAATGAGGAACTTATCAACCTCTACCTTAAATACACATAAAGACTTGGCTTCCACAACTGCCTGTGGCAAAAAATTCCACAGATTCACCACTCTCTGGTAAAGAAATTCCTCCTCATCTCCATTCTAAATGGATGCCCCTCTATTCTGAGGCTGTGTCCTCTGTTCCTAGTCTCTCCTACCATAGGAAACATCCTCTCCACATCCACTCTTTCAAGGCTTTTCACCATTAGATAGGTTTCAATGAGGTCACTCCTCATTCTTCTGAATGCTAATGAATACAGGCCCAGAGCCATCAAATGCACTTCGTATGCTCTTCAATCCTGGAATCAATTTTGTGAACCTCCTTTGAACCCTCTCCAGTTTCAGCACATCCTTTCTAAGATAAGGAGCCTAACACTTGCTCACAATACTCCAAATGAGGCCTCACCAGTGCTTCATAAAGTCTTAACATTACATCCTTGCTTTTATATTCTAGTCCTCTTGAACTGAATGCTAACATTGCATCTGTCTTCCTCACTGCAGACCAAACCTGCAAAATAACCTTTAGGAAATCCTGCACAAGGACTTCCAGGTCCCTTTGCAACTCAGTTTTTTGTATTTTCTCTCCATTTAGAAAATAGTCAACCCTTTCATTTCTTTTACCAAAGTGCATGACCATGCACCCTGCCAATATATTCCATCTGCCATTTCTTTGACTATTATCTTAATCTAAGTCCTTCTATAGCCTCTTTACTTTCTCAAAACTACCTGTCCCTCAACATAACTTCATATCATCCATAAAGTTTGTGACAAAGCTATCAATCCTATCATCCAAATCACTGACATACATAGTAAACAGAATCAGTCCCAACACAGACCACTAGTCATTGGCAGCCAGCCAGAAAAGGCTCCCTTCATTCCTACTCTTTGCCTCCTGCCAATCAGCCACTGCTTTATCCATGCTATTATCTTTCCTATATACCATGGGTTCTTAATTTTTTAAGCCACATCATATGTAGCACCTTTTGAAAATCAAACTGCTCAACATCCACCAATTCTCCTTTGTCTATGCTGCTTGTTATTTCTTCAAAGAAATCCAACAGGTTTGTCAGGCAAGATTGTCCCTTGAGGAAACCATGCTGACTATAGCCTATTTTATCATGTACCTCCAAGCACCCTGAGACCTCATCCTTAATAATCAACTCCAACATCTTCCCAACCACTGAGGTCAGACTAACTGGCCTATTGCTTTCATTATTTCAGAAACCTGGGGTGTTCACCATCTGGTCCAGGTGACTTATCTACGTTCAGACCTTTCAATTTCCCAAAATGCCTCTATTGCCTCTATTTGTAAACCAGCTACCTCATCTTCAGCACTAGTATCCTCCTTTTTTATGACATTTCTCGCATTGAAATATATGCAGCTCAGGACACTAGTCACACCATGCTCATCCTTCTGATTCTTAACTTTGTCTGAGGTCTTACCAACATCTGCCTTCACAACCTCCCTGCTAACTGTTCTGGCACTCTGGTTCCCAACCCTTCCACTCGCCATGCAGCATTAACAAACCTTCCTGCTAGGATATTAGACCCCCTCCAGTTCAGGTTCAAACCATCCCTTCTGTACAGGTCCCACCTTCCCTGGAAGAGAGCCGAATGATCCAAAAATCTTATGCCCTCCCTCCTACACCAACTCCTAAGCCATGCATTAACTGTATAATCTACTGCATTACCACATATTAAACTGTATAATCTACACAATATGCCTTGTGACTGCCAACTCCAAACTTTGATATTTAACTCTATATTCCTTGATCCCTCATACAGAGAAATGCCAAGTAAAGCATAGGCCACAGACGGCTCACATTGTGCAAACCATTAACTAATAATTCAAAGAAAACCATTTGGTTCATCCACCAATCAAATTAATCATTTTATCTCTACATTTCAGTCAAGGAGCATCAATGTTAAAGTTTTCTGGCACTTCTTGTGAATAATCTCTCTGAGGAATTTTGTTATTATTTGGTATAGTCAACATCCATAGACACCTGACTGTTAGTACTGAAATTCTGTGAAGAAACCTTAAATAGGTTAGTCAGGCCTTTCTTTCAAAGGCCCCTGTTGTTTCTCTCTGATCACCTCAAATGTGAACAGGTCCTCAGTCTCTCTGAAGAACAGGGATCAGGCACTGAAGAACACAAGATGAGGGGTACACAGTGTGAGCCAGCTGAGTCAGTGCTGCATGCCAGGTATAGAAGGAATAACATTGGGAAGATGTCATGCCCCAGGAAATATACCAAGGTGCCAACTGTAATTACTGAAATGACCAAGAAATATCACCTCAGATGGGGCCTGTGCTGAGAATATTCTACAAGTAGAGCTGCTTTGAAATGACTTACACATTGAAAGAAGGGAAGAAAGGAAGGAAGAGAGGAAAAGAGAAAGGAATAGAACAGGGGTTCCCAACCTGGGGTCCACGGACCTCTCAGTTAGTGGTAGGGGTGCATGGCATAAAATAATTTGGGAATCCCTGGAATAGAGGAAGGGGGGAGGGAGGAAGGAAGGGATGGAGGGAAGGAGGCTCATTTGCCCTCTGGATGCCCTAAAGCCTAAAACATGCTTCAAAATGCTATCATCATTGTAAGTAATGAAGCAGCTGATTTTCATCACCCACAATTAGCAACATCCATGATAGGGCACTACAGTAACATATCGGTCGGTGTGACATGGTGTGTGGGTGGAGTATTTGCTCACAGGGTGTGTGTGAAGTGTCTAGTGCAGTTGTGTAGTAGTGTTTGTAGTTAGTGCATGTTGCATGCTGTATGCTGCATTGTGCTCTCTGCTTGCTACTCTCTACTTACAGGTATTGCCACTGGCTAGCCTTCTCAACAGAGGGTGGAAAGAGGAGCCGAGTGTGTAAGCCTCCTCCTGCCAGTACAGAGCCTCTCCACCACCAAGACTCCTGCAGTGCTTCCTCGGGGCCACATGCGGAAACTGGGTATCTTACGGGCCCGGGCTAAACTTCAGGGGATCTCAGAGCAGCAGTAGGCCCCAGAGACATGGCGTGCAGGCCCACCACTGTGTGGATACGCCCTGGCACCCATCAACCACTGCCCCAGCTATGGGTAAGTAGCCCCACTGCCTTGTGGTAAGTCTGTTGAGACAAGGCTAAGGGAGCACACCCTGACAGAAAAGCAATGCGCTGGCAGCGCGCAATAGGCAGGCCTTAACAGACCAAGGACCCAGCAGCCTCTTGCAGCCAAGACGTGGGACCGGTTGTCCTGGGTTCACCCTTGCCACTGGGATTTACCTCATCATGGTGAAGATAGTGCTGCTGGGGATGGTGCACCCCTGTGGCACTTTAATATCTTCCTTGCGCAGGTCTCCGCCTCTGACCACGGTGAATAATACCTGGACCTTACATATGGTTGAAGTGTGACAGTGATGTGGTATCTGGCAACGGGAGCAGGAATGAATAGACTGGGAGCTCCTAGTCAGAACCCTGCATGGCAGCAGCACAGGGTATTTGGTTGCTAGCTGCTATGACTGAGTGGCAGCTGTTTTCAGCAGACCCCTGTGCAACTGAGCAGCCCCATTTAGGGACCGCACTGCTCACCCCAATTGAGGAAAGGCCTAGAAAAGATGACCTAAAAATTGCCCATTCAATCACTCACCTGGATAGGTTACCATGTCTATCGGACTATTCCACTATTGCGGTCGAAATAAGAAACAATACAACTTAAAACCGGCAACATGGAATGTAAGGACTCTCCTGGACTCATATGGCATTTCTGACAGACCTCACTGGAGAACAGCCTTGATCGCTGCTGAGCTGAGGTGCTACAACATCGACGTTGCTGCCCTGAGTGAGACCAGGCTCCTGGATGAAGGCTCTTTAACAGAGGAAGGGATGGGTTACATCGTTTTCTGGAAAGGTCCCCCCCCCCCCCCCCCCCCCAGGTGGACGAGATCCCCATGGAGTAGGATTGGCCATCAAGATCACCTTTCTACCAAGTCTCACAGAAACACCTGTTGGCATTAGTGAAAGACTAATGACCCTCCGTATCCCCCGGCAAACAAACGTTATGTCACGCTTCTCAATGCCTACGCACCAACTTTGTCATCTGCGAATGAGGCCAAGGAATGCTTTTATCATACATTGGATGAAGCTCTTTGCTGGATCCCTAAGAATGATAAGATCCTTTTGCTTGGGGACTTCAACGCTAGGATGGGACAGAACATGGAGTGGAGTGCTCGGTAGGCATGGTATTGGCAAGGTGAATGCAAATGGCATGAGTTTACTTACTCTTTGCTCTGAGCATGACCTTACCATAACCAACACCATCTTCCAGCAGAAGGCAAAATACAAGACCTCGTGGATGCTCCCTCGCTCTAAACATTGGCACATGATCGACTTCATCATTGTGAGACGTAGTGACATCAAGAATGTTCTCATCACCCGTGTCATGAGAGGTGCAGAGTGCTGGACTGACCATCATATGATTGTGGCCAAGCTCCATATGAAAGTGCGTCTCTCCCCCCCACCCCCCCCCCGCGGCTGCAAAAACCCAATAAAAAGTGGCTAAATTGCAACCACCTGAGAAACACAGAAGCAAGAAGTGAGTTTCGACGCATCCTAGCTGAGAAGCTAAGGGACCTGGAATCTTGTCTGAGTTCAGGAAATACCATGGAACAACAGTGGACCTATATCAACTTTGCACTCTATGAGGCAGCAGCCCAATCCATCGGCCATAAGAGCAGGAACCATCAAGACTGGTTTGACGATAACTCAGATACCATCCACAACTTGCTTAAGGACATGCACAAAGCACACCGGGCAACTTTAGATAACCCATCATCCATCAGCATCAGACAGCATTGGCCGGCAGCTCGGAGGAAAGTGCAAAAGGCAACACGGGCCATACAAAATGAGTGGTGGACTGAAAAGGCACATGAAATCCAGTCCTTTGCCAATAATAATGACATGCATAGTTTTTACAATGCTGTCAAAACCATCTACAGCCCAATAAATCGATGCGTTACTCCCCTGAAGACAGCAGATTGTCTAACACTTCTGAAGAACCAAAATACCATTCTGCTGAGGTGGGCTGAGCATTTTAACACCCTGCTTAATCAGGACTCTGATGCAGATCCCACCATCCTGGATGAACTGCCTGAGCTTCCTCCTATCCACAACCTCAGTCTACCACCAACCTTCCAGGGGGTTCTATCAGCTGTCCATTCCCTGAAGAACAATAAGTCCCCTGGCACTGACAGTATCCCTGCTGAGTTACTGAATTCCAGTCACCAAGGCCTGGACTGATGAGAACATCCACAGCAATGGAGAAATGTGAACATCGTTGTAATTTATAAGAACAAGGGTGACAAGGCCATCTGCGGCAACAGTAGGGGCATATCACCCCTTTCTGTTGCTGGAAAGGTCCTGGCTAAGGTGATGCTTCAGAGGCTCATTAGCAACATCACCGAGTCAATGTTGCCTGAGTCGCAGTGTGGATTTAGGAAGAACAGGAGCACAATCAGCATGATCTTCACAGTCCAGCAGCTTCAGGAAATGTGCCGGGAGCAACATCAGGACCCGTTTATGGCCTTTGTCGACCTCTACAAAGCATTCGACGCTGTGCAAGGAGAGTTCCTATGGGATGTCCTCCTCAGGTTTGGCTGTCCCAATAAATTTGTTAACATCTTCCGCCAGTTCCATGATGGGATGACTGCTCTGGTGACCATAGGAGGACAAGAGTCCGAGCCCTTCCTTGTACGCACAGGGGTGAGGCAGGGGTGTGTGCTAGCTCCAGTGCTCTTTGCATCTTCCTCTTGTGTGTTACCAAGCTTCTCCACAACGAGATTGAAGATAGCAGCGGCGTGGCAGTGGACGTCTTCTTCCATCTGGCAGACATTATAAGATTGTCTATGCCTGCACTTCCAGACTGAAAAATAGCTTTTTTCCCAGAGCTGTAATTGCTCTGAACCAATCGATCAAGCATCATCCATAAATTTGTTACATTTCTACTTTTAATACTGGTGTTATGGCTGTCATGCATCTGAGTTGCGCTTTTGTACTGCTGGACATTGCTTGTACTGGCTGGTTACTTGATTTTATTTATTGTTTATTTATTTTATTTGTTGTTTTATAGCATTGAGTACGAGAGATGCAAACTCATTTTCATTGTATTGGTGCATGACAAATTGTACTATGCAATGACAATAAAGATATTTCAATTTCAAATCAATATTCATACCATCAGGTTGGAGACTACCAAGATGGAATACAAGATGTTGATCCTCCACCCTGAGGGTGGCCTCATCTTGGCACAAAAGGAAGCCATGGACAGACATGTTGGAACAGGAATGGGAGGTTCTGCTCTTGGCAAATGGAGCAGAGGTGCTGAAAGCAGCAAGCATGGTTCAGCCTTCAATGTCTGTCACCAAAAATGTTTGGTGGCACCAGCCTGGAGAACAGACAAACTCGGTTGTGGGCAATCCAACATGAGAAATAAACCTACTTAACCATGCCCACATAAATCTATCCATTTTGACACATCTGTCCATAGCAACATTGGTAAGAGTGATGAATACAAAATCCTGCCCTCTATAATGTCCTCTGTTTTCACTGAGGAAGCCCCTCATTATTTTGTGTGCCACTCCAAAAATAGGATAGGCTCAGAACAGAGCACCTAGGAGGTTCTATGGGCCATTAGCTGCAACAGAAATATATAAACATAACAAAGCAATCTATAATCTGATGGTTGTGAGCAGCCCCTACTCTGACATTACTGTCAGCCAGAATGACAATTCTGCCGTAATGATTTGTGCAGAAGGGTTTGCTGGGAGCAGCATGAACTTTACCTGAAAATGAACAGCCCCCTTGGTAAAGCTGCGGCACAGGCCTGTGCAAAAAGTGGCATGTGACAGGCAGAGAGCTATGTAATCTCAGAGTCAGCAAATCAGCTCAAAGCTCTGCAGTTCTAACATATCAGATCATGAATGGTGGTGAACAAACAACCAACTGAGTAGCAAGAGAATGGTGCTCCGGAAATACCCCATCTTCAGTGAGGGAGGGGCCCAGTAATTGAGTGTGAAAGACAAGGGTGAAGCATTGACAGCCAGCTTTGTCGAGTGAATGATAATTTTTAAAAACCTGCAGGTGGAACTGCAACTGTATGTGAGACTCTAAGGCATATTCAAAGAGGAGCAGGTGTACTCATTGTAATAATCCTGGCCAACTTTATCTCCTAATTAATAACACAGTGCTGTGTATTGTCCTTACAGATGCTTGTAGCTTTCCTTAGACAGCGTGAGCTGTAGGTGTCCTCCAGAGCTGGGAGCTGAGTCCCGATGATCTTGTGTGCGCTAGAGATGACCCACTGAAGTGCTTTCCTTATCAGCTGCTGTACGACTGAGATACCACACAGGGATGCAGTATGTTAAGATGCTCTCTGTGGGGCAGCGGCAAAAGGTCACCAGCATCTGTTCAGGTAGACCAGCTTTCTTCAGCGTCCTGAGGAAAAACAAGCATTGCTGTGCTTTCTTAACTATTGTTGTGGTGTTAGTGGACCATGTAAGGTTTCCTGAGATGTGTATTCCCAGAAACCTGAAACTGGACACTCTCTCCACTATGTCTCCATTAACGTAGACCAGAGCATACTCGTCATCCCGTGACTTTCCAAAGTTGATAATTAGCTCCTTAGTCTTTACTGTATTAAGAGACAGGTTGTTCTCTGAGCACCAGCTCACTAAATTCTGTACCTCTGCTCTGTACGCTGATTCATCTCTGTTGGAGATCAACCCGATCACTGTTGTGTCGTCTACAAATTTGATGATGGTATTGGTGTTAAATGCAGGTACACAGTCGTAAGTGAAGAAGGAGTAGAGTATGGGACTCAATACACAAACTTGTGGTGTACCTGTGTTCAGGATAGTAGTGGAGGACTCCTGGTAAAAAAAAAATTCCTCCCCCTTCCCCCTTCTTCTTTTCCCCACTCTGGCTTTTTACCTCTCCTCACCTGCCTATCACTTCCAAATGGGTCCCCTTCTCCTTCCCTTTCTCCTATGGTCCACTCTCCTCTCCTATCAGATTCCTTTTTCTCCAGCCCTTGACCTTTCCCACCCATTTGGCTTCACCTATCACCTTCTAGCTAGCCTCCTTCCTCTCCCCCTACCTTTTTTATTCTGGTGTCTTCCCCCTTCCTTTTTAGTCCTGAAGAAGGGTCTTGGCCCAAAATGTCATAGACAGTGCCTGACCTGCTGAGTTCCGCCAGTATTTTTTTGTGTGTGGCTCTGGATTTCCAGCATCTGCAGACTTTCTTGTGTTTATAATTTACTGCTTTCAGTGTTTCTTCCAAGTGCTATTCAACACAGAGGAGCATTGATCGATCAGCCAAGAAAGTACCTTGGGTAGTCATCAGGAGAATCTCCTTGCATGTTTCAGCAAATCAACTACCTTATCACCTTGTGTTTTTTCTTCCCAACATACACAAAATGCTGGAGGAGCTCAGCAGGCAAGGCAGCATCTATGGAAAAGAGTACGGTAGACGTTTTGGACCGAGACCCTTCATCAGGACTGGAAAAAAAAAAATGAGGGAGGCGATGGGCAGGTAAGGAGATAAGGCGAGAAAAGGAAAAGGAAATGGGGAATGGTGAGGGATGGGTGGCATTACCAGAAGTTCGAGAAATTGATGTCTATGCCATCGAGTTGGAGGCCACCCAAACAGAATATAAGGTGTTGCTCCTCCAAGCTGAGGAGGCCATGGACAGACTTGTTGGAATGGGAATGGGAAGTGGAATTAAAATAGGTGGCCACTGGGAAATCCCGCTTTATCTGGCAGACAGAGCATAGATGCTCAGTGAAGTGGTCTCCCAATCTACGTCTGGTCTCACCAACGTACAGGAGGCCACACCGGGAGCACTGGACATTGTAGATGACCCTAACAGACTCACAGGTGAAGTGTCGCCTCACCTGGAAGAACTGTCTGCAACCCTGAATGTTGGTGAGGGAGAAGGTGTCAGGGCAGGTGTAGCACTTGTTCTGCTTGCAAGGGTAAGTACCAGCAGGAGATCAGTGGGGAGGGATGAACGGACAAGGAAGTTGCATAGCGAGAGATCCCTGCGGAAAGCTGGAAGTGGAGGGGAGGGAAATATGTCCTTGGTGGTGGGATCCTGTTGGAGATGACAGAAGTTACTGAGAATTATGTGTTGGATGCAGAGGCTAGTGGGGTGGTAGATGAGGACAAGAACCCTATCCCTGCTGGGGTGGCGGGAGGATGGGGTAAGAGCAGACATGCATGAAATGGGAGAGATGCGGGTGAGGGCAGCATTGTTGGTGGAGGAAGCGAAGCCCCTTTCTTTGAAGAAGGAGGGCATCTCCTTCGTTCTGGGATGAAAAGCCTCATCCTGAGAGCAGGTGCGGTGGAGATGGAGGAACTGAGAGAAAGGGATGACATTTTTACAAGTGACAGGGTGGGAAGAGGTAGCTGTGAGAATCAGTCAGCTTATGATAAACTTCAGTAGATAAGTTGTCTCCAGAAATAGAGACAGAGAGATCAAAAAAGGGGAGGGAGGTGTCAGAAATGGCTGAGGTAAATTTGAGGACAGGGTGGAAGTTGGAGACAAAGTTGATGAAGTTGACAAATTCCGCATGGATGTAGGAAGCAGCACCAATGCAGTCATCAATGGATCATAGGAAAAGATGGGGAATGACACCAGTGTAGGTTTTTAATATAGACTGGTCGACGTAGCCAACAAACAGGCAGGCATAGCTGGGACCCATGCGAGTGCCCATGGCTACACCTTTTGTTTGAAGGAAGTGGGAGGAGCCAAAGGAGAAATTATTAAGAATGAGGACAAACTCCACTAGGCAGAGGAGAGTGGTGGTGGAGGGGAACTAGTTGGGTCTGGTGTCCAGAAAGAAACAAGGAGCTTTGAGGCCCTTCTGGTGGGGCATGGAGGTGCATAGGGACTGGACATCCATCATAAAAATAACATGCTCGGGGCCAGGGAACACAAAATCCTTGAAAAGATCCAGAGCATGTGAAGTGTCACGGATGTAGGTAAGAAGGAGTGAACCAGGGGATAAAACTGAGTTGAAGTATGCAGATATGAGTTCAGTGGGGCAGGAACAAGCTGAAACAATGGCTCTACCTGAACAGGCAGGTTTGTGGATCTTGGGCAGGAGATAGAAACAGGAGGTGCAGGGTAAGGGAACTATGAGTTGGTGGCAGTGGATGGGAGATCCCCAGAGTGAAGGAGAAGAAAATAATGGCCTGGTGCTCCTTAGTGGGGTCCTGTTCAAGGGATAAGTAAGAGGAGGTGTCTGACAGTTGATAACTGGCCTCAGCAAAGTAGAGGTCAGTCGGCACCCTTTATCTGCGGGAGTGATGGTGAGGTTAGGATTAGTGTAGAGAGTGAGGAAGGATTGAGGTTGGAATTGGAGAGAGGAGGGGTGAATTCGAGGTGGTTGATATCCCGTCGGCAGCTGGCAATGAAAAGATCCAGAGAAGGCAGGAGATCAGAATGGGGTGTCCAAGAAGAGGAGGAGGGTTGAAGACGGGAGAAGGGGTCATCGGTGTGGGGTGGAGAATCCTTGACAATGAAGTAGACTCCGAGACAGAGGCAATGGAAGAAGAGCTCAGCGTAATGGCGGGTGCAGAACCCTCTGAGGGCTGGGGTGTACAGGGAAGGTGAGGTGAGCGGAAGAGGGAGTCTTTGAGGACCCAAGAGCTGGCGGTGGGGCCTGTGAGACAGGGGATCACAGAGTGGTTGTGAATTGCATGATTTACTGACAACACTGCTCTACAATTCATCTCCATCTTGAGTCCATCGTGTCAGGACCTGGTCTTGCTGGGTAGCTCCAGTGATGAGCACTGCACCACGGAGTCCCGTCTTGAATCCTCTACAGCCAACGCAGGATCCAAGCCCCACTGACTGCAATAGAGACTGTAGGTCAAGGCTTTAGAAAGTTGTGTTTTATAAATTATTTGGCTTTTGTTATATTATATACATGTTTTAATTATTTTCTTTGTCTTTATTTTTACTAAATTAATTTCAAACATTTTTAAATGTTTCAAAGACATTCAACACTGATTGAAATTGTTTGCAATGCTAATAGATGACAAAGCCTCTATCACTCACCATCACCCTTACCCTTCGCCCCACACCAATCTGTCAAGATGTTTCATGGGTGGGACCTACACATACGGACCTTTTCAACCTCCAGACCATGCTAAGGAATGGAGGGACAGGCAACAGACCTCCATAACTTATCAAGGTAATGGCAGGCCTGATGCATCGATGATCACAGATCACTTGAAGAGCAGAAATGGCAGCCACATTTCAGGACGCCCACCTCTCCAGTACCTAATGGTGCTTCCATAGTCATTGCATTATACAGCAGGAGTCACAGAGCTGCAGACAGGAAAAGGAAATCAAGTTAATTTCTCTTGTCACTGATCCAGAGGGATGAGCCATTTGTATGTCTTGATGCTGAGAATGTGCTACTCAGAATGTTAAAGTCCAATATTAAACTTTCAGTGTGCAATCTTGATTCATCATTGCAAATTACATTATGGATTAGGGTGTCACTGGTAGTAGAGCCATTGCCTCACCACTCTCGAGATCATTTCAGTCCTGACCTTCGCTACTGGCTGTGTAGAGTTTGCATATTTTCCATGTGTTTTTCCTCTAAGTTCTCTGGTTTCCTCCTACATCCCAAAGATGAGTAGGTTGGTGAGTTTATTGGGCACTGTAGATTGCCCCTAGTGTGTAGGTAAGTGGTTGACTATGGGAGGAAATGGTGAAAATTTGGGAATAATGAAACAGGCCTGTGTAAATGGTTGGTTGATAATGTGGGCCAAAGACCGCTCTCTGGCACTATTGCACTGTTGGACCATAGATATGGAGAATCTTTTCAAACCCACCTCCTGAACAAACACTTTACTTTGCATCAAAGGATACCTGCTTTTGTTCATTGGGCTAGTACCTGGTTTGTCTCTCTTTCTTCCTTATTGTTGGGGTACAGTGTTCATGGGGCTTAGTTATCCTTAGATGGATGCAGTTACTGCTTGCTGTGTACAGTTACTCTTTGCTGAAGAGAACTTATCTTTTGTTATGTGGAGTAAGTGCTTTGTTTCCACATTGTCACCCCCATGGGCCACAGCTGTGCCTGCCTTATCATTGGCTATGTGGATGAGGATGTTCCCAGGATGAGGCGTACTTTTCTAGAACATTGGAGATGTCCTTGCTTTTCAAAGAACAGGGCTTCCCTTGCCCCACCATTGATGCTGCCCTCACCTGCATCTCCTTCATTTCCCATACATCTATGCTCACCCATCTTCCCGCTCCCTGAACAGTGATCGAGTGTCTCTTGTCCTCACCTACCACTCCATGAGCCTTCACATCCGGCACATCATTGTCTGCAACTTCGGACATATTCAACAGAATCCTACCATCAAACCACCCGCCACCCCACTCTCTGCTTTCCACAGGGATTGCTCCCTCCGTGATTCCCACATCCATTCGTCCCTCCACACTGATCTCCCTCCTGGCACATAACCCTGCAAACAACAGAAATGCAACACTTCCCACTCACCTCCTCCGTCACCTCCATTCAGGGACACAAGCGGTCCTACCAATTGAGGCAACACTTCACCTGAAAATCTATTGGGGTCATCTATTGTATCCATTGTTCCCAATGCAGCCTCCTCTATGTTGATGAGACCTGATGTAAATGGGGAGGGGGGGGAGACATGGTCAAGCACCTGTGCTCCATTCACCAAAAGCGGAATTTCCTGGTGGCCAACCAATTAAATTCCTACCCCCAATGCCATTCCAACATGTTGGCCCATAGCCTCCTCTACTGCCATGATGAGGCCACTCTCAGATTGGAGGAGCAACACCTCATATTCTGTCTGGATAGCTTCCAACCTGATGGCATGAACATTGATTTCTTCTTCAGATATTTTTTCCCTCTCCCTTCCCTCTTCTTTTATTCCCCAGTATGGCCTCTTACATCTTCTCCTCACCTGCCTATCACCTCCTCCTGGTGCTCCTCCTTCTTCCCTTTCTCCTATGGTCCATTCCTCTCTCCTATCAGATTCCATCTTCTCAAACCCTTTACTTTTCCCAGTCATCTGACCTTACCTATCACCTCCTAGCTAAACCTCCCTTCCCTCACCCCACCTTTTTATTCTGGCATCTTCCCCCTTCCTTTCCAGTCCTGAAGAAGAGTCCTTGCATAAACATCAACTGTTTATTCACTTCTATAGATGCTGCCTCACCTGCTGAGTTCCTTCAGTATTTTATGTGTGTTGCTCTTTCTGTGCTACATTGACAACTGCATTGGTGCCACTGCTGAGCTTATCAATTTAATCAATGTTGTCTCCAACTTGCACCCGCCCATAAATTCACTTTGGCCATTTCTCACACCTTTGTCCTCTTTTTCAGTCTCTCTGTCTCCATCTCAGGGGATGAACTGCCTACCAATATCTTTTATAAAACTACTGACTCTCACAGCTGTCTTGACTGTACTTTGTCCCACCTTATCACCTATAAAAATGCCATTCCCTTTTCTCAGTTCCTTGGTGTCCATTGCATTTGTTTCCAGGATGAGGCTTTCCTTCCAAAACATCAGAGACGTCCTTCTTCTTCAAATAATAAGGTTTCCCTTCCTCTACTGTTATTGCTGCCTCCACCCGCATTTCCTCCATTTCCCAGACATCCGCTCTCATCCCGTCTTTCCACCACCTTAACAGGGATAGAGTTCCTCTTGTCCTTACCTTCAACCCTACAAGCCTCCATCTCCAGCACAACATTCTCCACAACATCTCCAATCCAACATGTCAGCCATGGACTCCTCTACTGCCACAATAAGGCTACTCTCAGGTTGGAGGAGCAACACCTCATACTCCATCTGGATAGCCTCCAGCCTGATGGCATGAACATCTATTTTTCTAAGTTCAGATCAATTTTCCCCCTCCTCCTTCCACCTTCTTCCATTCCCCACTCTAGCTTTCCTCTTACTTCTTTTCTTTCACCTGCCGATCACCTCTTTCCTTCCATTTCTTCCATGGTCCTCTCTCCTCTCCTATCAGATTTCTTCTTCTTCAGCCTTTATCTTTTCCACGTATCACCTCCCAACTTCTTACGTCATCTCCCACTCACCTGCTTTCACCTATCATGTTCAAGCTTGTGCATCTTCCCCTCTTCCCACCTTCTTCCCTCTTCCTTTCCAATCCTGAGGAAGGGTCTCAGCCTGAAATGTCGACTGTTTATTCATTTCCATAGATGCTGCCTGACCTGCTGAGTTCATAATTTTGCACTATGTGTGTGATACTCTGGATTTCCCACATCTGCAGAAAGTCTTGTGTCTACGTTTGTAATATTTTCTTCTCCACAATCATCCAGTGCTTACTGCTTGATAGTTAAATTACAGTATTTATTTATTATTTACTGTTGTTATACCTGATTTGGGATTACGAAATGTGCCAGGTTGACTTATGTGGCAGTTAAGATCATATTAAGCTTGTTTGTGTTGCTAATGGCAGGGCAGTAAGTAAAGTCAAAGCTGAGCCAAAGTGATGCAGGTAAAAGAACGGAAGGAAGAGTGAGTTATCAGAAAATTTGATGTTCAGACCTGCAGGTTGCAACGTTGGACTTTTTCTAGGCTGCTAATAACTAAAGCATAAAAACAATCTGCTGGAGGAACTCGGAGATTTGAGCAGCATTGGTTAGGGTTGGGGGTTTGTTGTGGAGGGGAGGGGAATGGTTACGGGTCAAAACCCTGCAGCAGAACTGTCTTGTGATTCTGTGGAAAACTGAACGCTGGAAACACAGTGTAGTGCCAAAGAAGTGATCATTCAGTCAGAATTCTGAACTTGTAGATTACCCAGGAGTTGCTGATACTGACGATTTGCTAAAATATAAAATCATTTTGTACTTTCTGTTACAGACTATTCACCTACAGAAGCAAAAAGGACAAGGGGGAGGGGAGAGGAAAACTTCATAAAAGTGTGGAAAGGATTTGCACTGTGTAGCATTACCAGGACTGAGTTATATAATATGCTAGTGTCCTGACCTTAAATGGTTTTACTTCACATCAGTGCATAAATTAGAATTTATTTGGAAGCAGGTCCGCAGTAAAGGCATAAGTGCAGTGATCTGTTGCTTATGTCCCCACAATAGAACCCTTTGTTCAAATGAAGCTCCGTGAATTCAGGAGCTCCAGGTCACAGAGAGAGGTCACTGTCTATAGCCGTCACCATTTGTGTTCCTCAAAGCAGGATGTATAAGATGAAAGTTCCTGCCAGCGAGGAGTGGGGGAACCTGGCCCTTTCAGGAGACACGATGGGGATGGTGCTTCCGCAGACAAACTTGCCTGGACAGCATCGATGCAGAATAAAGACACGGATTTTGTTCACAGTGCTGATGAAGATATTACGCAGAGTTCACAGAACCGAAAAGCAGGTCCTTGGGAGTGTTTATGCTCAGCGCAATGTCCCACCCACCTTTCCCTATCAACCTACCTTTGCTTTCCTTTTCCCTTTATCCAGCTTCCACACTGCTCAGCAGTGGGATGGAGAGAAGGGATGGAAATCATGCAAAACGATACCGTTAATGTGTGACTCCACAGCCAGTTTACAGGCTAAATCATGCGAAATGACACAGTTAGTGTGTGACTCCACAGCTAGTTTACAGACTAAATCATGCAAAACGACACTGTTAGTAGGTTGGTGTGTGACTCCACAGCCAGTTTACAGACTAACACCTTGTGGCAAATTCACTATTCCCTGTTTAAGCCCAGCTGAAGGCAGAGGTTCACAGAATATCTAACAAGAAAGAAGAGGAAAAGCCCCTTTGGACCATGATCGAATGAAACTCTTAACAAATGCCTAACTAAGCAAATCCCTTCTGCCTAAAATGATGTAAACTTCCCTCTATCCGCTGAACTTTCATGTGCCTATCTAAAACCCTCTTGAACCCCCCTGTCATATTTGCCTCCACTACTGACCTTGGTAGCACATTTCAGCCAGACCCACATGGTCACAGGAACAATGTGGAAAAGCTACACAGACAGTCCCGGATGTCAGGAGCATTAAGTTCTATATTACACAACTGGTCAAATGAATCTTGACAAAGACTACTGTATCTCTTTCCAGAGGCTCTTGGCAAACATATGCTCCCTACTACATAGTGCAGTAGCACTGTACATGAAGAATATGGTGGAGATGGCCCTCTTCACCAGCAGTTTAGCGAGGCCTTGTTGCTTGTTTGGTTAATTAAGTCCATTCTGCCTCTCACCACCTACCCCAGTCAGGTTTTTTCCCTACTATTTGTTTCTGATCACCTCTAGAAGACAAGGTGAATGTGAAAAAGACAAACACAGGAAAATCTGCAGATGCTGCCTGATGTTCCAAGTTTCTCCAGCACTTTGTGTATGTTGAAAATGAGAAAGAAGCTGAATTTGCTGGCAACACTCCATGGAGGAACTGGTATGAGTGGAGAGAAAAACAATGCCCTTTTATTGGCTCTCAGAGAGGACTGGATGCATGGTAATGCTCCCAGAACTGGATAAAATACACTTTGTCCAGACCCCCATGTCGCTAAACATCCACATGGGTGAATTATTGGGCAATGGCTGCTTACCACTGAATTTCACCTCAATCGGTCGATGGTGGAAGCTGGAGGTTTGGGATGGGGTGCTGGTAGGGATGTGATAGGTTGAAAATTTTGATCTGAGTCCCAAAAGTTGTTCAGTGAATGGACTCCCCACTGCAGTCCTCTTAGGAATCCCATTCAGTATGGAATCAAAGCCAAAAGCTGATTCTGTCATGTGCACCAGTTCATATATACACAGGTACTATAAAAACTAACGCAGCGGAAACACAGAGGCACGGCTTCAAATCAGCAGCATTCAAAGGAAAAAAAACATAAGTTAAAAGGAAATTAAGCACAATTTTACAAGGAAGAACTCAATGGTTCCCTTGTGAACGATCCAGTATCTCACTATTGTTTTCCTCTGGGTACATATCTCTCAGACAGAAAGAGACAGAACTCCTTTGTGGCAAAGGCAGCTATCCTCTCTTCCATTTGGGATGTGAGTTGGAGGTGTTGGATAGGAACAGACAGGTCCGGACAAGGCATTGCTGATGGTAAACGAAGTGAGGGCTCACTCAGGCTCCCTACCTCTTCCCAAAGGCTGCGCTTGACTCTCAGTGTCTGGAAAAGGGGCATGCAGGCACATTTAGTGGAAAGGAAACAAATTTGTAATTCAATACTTAGTTTAAATTTAGTTTTATATAAAACAAAGATGCTGGAAAGAGTCAGCAGGCCAGGCAGCATCTGTAGAAAATGATGAATGTGAAACATTAATTGCTTCATTCTCTCCTCTGAAGCTACATCATCTGCTGAGTGTTGACAGCATTTCTGATTTCCAGCATCAACAGTTACTTTTAGAGTGTATTAAGTTGGTTCTTATCCTATTTAGAAAGATATTTATGCTCTTTCTTTTGCACTAACAGTCTAGTTACATTGTGTATTTTCATCTTTATCTTGTTAAGGGCAAGGTCCTTAACAGTGTCGCTGAGCGGAGAGATCCTGGGATCCAGGTTCATTGCTCCTTGAAAGTGGCTACACAGGATGATAAGGTGGTTAAGAAGGCTCATGGAATGGTTGATTTTATTATGGAGCTCAAAAGCCAGGAGGTTACGTTGCAAGTTTAGGCCACATCTGGAGTTTTGCAGACAGTTCTGGTCACACCACTGTAGGAAGGAGGTTGAGGCTTTGGAGAGGGTGCAGAAGAGGTTTGCTGGGATGCTGCCTGGCTTAGAGGGTTGTTGGGTTGCTTTTTCTGTGGCGTCGGAGGCTGGGGGGGGGGGGGGTGGAATCTGATAGAGGTTTACACGATTATGAGAGACATAGATAGAGTGAATGGAGAATATCTGTTTCCCAGGGTTGAAATATACCAGGCAGCATGTATTTAAGCTAAGAAGGGTATATGAGGGATAAGTTTTTTACTCAGCGTTGTGGATGCCTGGAATGCATTGCCTGGTATGGTGGTAGAGGCAAATACATTAGAGGCTTTTAAGACGTATTTGAATAGGCACATGGATGTAAGGACCATGGAGGGATATGGACATGGTGTAGTTAGGAGGGATTAGTGTTCGAGTCCTTTTGATTTACTTTTTAGCTGGTTCGGCACAGCATTGTGGGCCGAATGGCCTGTTCCTGTGCTGTACTCTTGTGTTTTATGTTCTATGTAGCAGAGGTTGAAGCGCCCTGCTGTTTACACGTCTGAAACCCGAGAGCGCACTTTGGAGACGAACCCTAAAGTGGGAACGATACTTTTCTTTGTCCTGTCCAAGCACGTGGTGGGAGGCTTGGTAAAAAGTGAATGAAAAGTTGGAGTTTTGTCCTTTCTCTATTATTCGTGTATTTGTATCTGGGAGGAGGGGGTTCAAGTATGCAATTCGAGGTTTGTGCCGGCCTAAAGAAGAAGATCCGGATTAAAGAAATAGACAAGCTGGCCTGCAGCCAGTGACTGAAATCTACAAGAGGGTTGTAAGTAAATGTTTTGAGGAAACTTTCCGAGTATCATTATTGTGACAGCGTGGGTCTGTAGCCCTAACGCCTTAGCACAGATATTGAAAATATTTCCAACTTGCTTTTCATCATTTCTAAAGGAATTATGGTGAGTTATGTGTGTTATTTTAAGAAGCATTTCTCGTATCTAGTTTAAAATTTGATACATTTTGGAGATACTTTTTCCAATTAAAATGATTTGGAGACATTTCCCTTTTGTGATTAAATACTTACGTCCTCAAATAAAACAATCGTAAATAGTAGTCAGGTTAGTGGATAATTCAAAGTTGTTCTAAAATTATTTTTAAAAAGAGAAAATGCTGTGTATGCGTTGGATAGTCAGTGTCTGCACTACAGCGTGGGCTTCCTCGGGCACGTATAAAACGAGACAGTGGCAAGTCACTGGAAACATGCCCGTATGTTTTTGTTTAGTGATCAGAATTGTTTGGCTGCCCGGAGTGTAGGGGAACTAAAATCTGCAAATTCAGCGTCTTAAAGAAGGCTCTCTTTATTACCAGCATACTTAGGGAACAGTCCTGTTAGTTCGGCCCGTCCTCATCCACAATGTTTCCTGTTTAGGGAATGTACTGTACACACGGGCATCGCAGGGTTTAGTAACCCTCTTTAAAATGGTGGAGACTTGCATGATTCGCTCGGCTCCTTTGGGCAGGGTTGAGACAGGGGCGACCGACCTCTTGCGTGACTTCGGCAATTCGTTAAACCCGGTAACTTTTTGAATCTGTCACAGCCCACAACATGTACTTTTTGAATGGGGATTTCCAAATCTAGGAGGTGGGAAATCTGGATAACGAATAAAGACGAGATCCCTACAAATCTCTTCGCCACAGAACACGGGAGGTTGTTTATTGTCAGGGCTTCCTTGAAGAGGCTGATCTTGAGATATACTTCATTCATGTCCTGGCCTCCAAATTTTTACATTTCAAATCTATTTCCGAAGTTACTATTAAGTTTGCTTTCTTCACACTTTGTGCAGTAACATTTCGCTGCTCTTCTTTAAATTAAGCACTCCCCCCCCCCCCCCACACACACACAGCTTGTATCTTCCGCAAGTTAAGTTAAATATTTCTTCCATTAGAAATGGCTTCTCCATGATACAGCCTCAATAAATCTTCATAATTTAAAATATTAATGTTAAATTCACTCTTGGCTTTCCATGCTCAAGAGAACAGCCTGAGATGTTATGGTTATTGATTTAATTTTGGAAGTTCATACTGTGTTTGTCCCATTACTCAGGCAATGTTTAAGTTCAGATGCTTGTTGGAAATGCAGGAGAGTTTTCTCAAACATTTGAAAAGATTAAAACAACTTGGGTGTATTTTAGATTTTTATTTGGAAAGTTCATCAATGTTTATATGGCAGCAATTGGTACCTTCCTCAGAGGTTCTGTGATCAGAGGCTTTTGTCTTGCTGAATGTCTTTGTTTTCTCTGTTGAATGAAGTCTGCCATTCTTAACATTTCTCTGCCTTGTTTGTTAATGAATTTTGTCACTGGGATTAGCTGCTGAATTTTTCCAATTTAGAAGTCAGTTTTCAGTCGAAATAATGCAGTGTTTTTTCAGCCATGTTAGCGATAGCAGTGGAATTTAAACCTTTTTGAAGAGGCGGTGTGAATCTGCTTAGAGCAAAGTGGGTGATCTATAGGCTGAAATAAAGTGTGTTCAATTTTGCACTTCTAAAGGGAGTTCTCATTTTCTTTTTCTGGGACAGTTATGACATCAGGATGTGGTTCTTACTGAATTAAAGCCAGTATTTAATACTGCACACAACATTTGTGAACAGACACTTAGATTTTGCATATGATACCTTTTTCAATATAGGAAAATCATTTGCCACACTTCACAGGAGTTTTGCTCAGACAAAAATTAACATCAGTCTGAAGATGGAGACGGTTGGAGGGATAAAACTTCAGATGATAAGGTTTCTTCAGAAGGGAGAAAGTTGTAGAAAAAATCGTGGGCCCTGGGATTTATCCTAACAAAAGCATTGCTGGCAATAGTGATATGAAGGACAATTTTAACAGGGTAATTCTCTAAAGTCAAAATCTATGAAGCTATTCAAATACTGTTGGGCAGCAAAATTGTGGGGTTGAGGGACTATGATGGTCTTGCATTTATTATTAAATTCATGCCTTTATATCGAATATACTAGACTACAGCAATGCTCTTTTTATGGACCTTCCAAAGCAATCTATTAACAAACTTCAATTCATTCAGAATGAGACTGCTCAATTTTTAACTAGAGCCAGGATGAGGGGGATATCACTCCCATCCTAACTAGTCTGCACTGGCTTCCTGTATATTTAAGAACTGATCTTAATGTTCTCTAACTTGCTTTTAAAGCTGTCAGTGATCTGGGACTGGAGAACATCACAGAATCACTTTTGCTTTATAATTCTGCTTAAGCATTTAGGTCTTCTGCCAATATTTTAAATTTAAACAGTCTCCCTCAATTGGCAGGTCAGCTTTTTTGAACTACGCTCCTAAACTGTGGAACTTGGTACCTAAATCTACATGGGATGCACACCTAATTGACACATTTAAACGCCAGCTCAAAACCTATTTATTTGACCTTGCTTTTAATTAACATCTTTGCCTTTTGTTTTCATGTTTAGCACTTTATCCCATTGAAAAACAATTTGAATGGCATTGTATGAAAAGTTCTTAATAAATTTTATAAAGTTATTACTGTTACTATTATTACATTAAAAAAAAACTCACCTTCATGTGGACCCAGGTTACCCCAAAAATGTTCTGCAGTCACTGAAACTCTGAATCATTGGGACTTTGGGTGGGAAATCTTATGTTGCCTACATTATTACCACTGGCCTATTATTTAATATTTCTCAATCTTTTATCAAGCCTAAATCTACTGATAATTATGGTGACTTCCATTTCAGGTTAGATTTAAAGAGCATTTCTAGGAGGGGTCTGGTTTCCAGTCCACTCTCCCCCACCTAGATTTGTTGGATTGTATTTGGTTCAAGCTACCAATGCTTGTGTACACTATGGCACCCACTGGAACTGGTCTGTCATGTAATCAGACTTATCAAAGTACATACATGTCACCATATACAGCCCTGAGATTCATTTTCTTGTGGGCTAACTCAACAAATTATAGAAACGCAACTATAACAGAATCTATGAATGACTGCCAAACTAAGCTTTTCATGCAGAGTGCAGAAGACAACAAACAGAGCAAATGGAAAAACAGAAACAATACTGTAAATAAATATCAAGAACATGAGATGAAGAGACCTTGAAAATGAGTCCATTGGTTGTGGGAAGATTTTAATGAAAGGGCAAGTAAAGTTATCCCCTTTGGTTCAGGAGCCTATGGTTGATGTATCACCCGTGTAGTGTGGGTGGGAATCAATTGAATCGATTGGTGTGCTATTGTTAATGATTTATCCTATGGTATCACTTAAACAGCCTCACCCACTCTATTGATTCCGATACACACAAACATCATTAAAAATGGTGCAGTATGTTAATAGTTTTTATTTGTTTGCGGAACGTGGACATCACTGACAATGCCAGCATTCACTGCCCATCCCTAATTACCCTGGAACAGAGGAGATAGTTAGGGTCAAGATGATTAGTTAGAGTGGAGCTAGTCTGGGTTTTAACATCAGCTTTCCTTTCCTGCACTAGATGAGTTACAACAGTTCAGTAGTTTCACTTGTATTACTGTGATTGCCTTTTTTAAAAAAAATCTTTGTTTAAATTTAAGTTGAAAATAAATTCCCAGTGTTACAGAGCCCACTTCAGCCCACCATGGCCATGCTGACTGGCAAGCACCCATCCATAGAAATCCCATTTGCCAGCACTTGGTCTGTAGCCTTCTGTGTCCTGGTAGTTCAAATGTATGTCCAGATAATTCTTGCATATTGTGACAATTCCATCACCCACGTGGGCAAAGGGTTGCAGATTGCAAGCACCCTCTGGGTGGGGAAAAGAGAGAATTACTCCTCAGATCCTCTAAGCTTTTGCTCCTCAACTTGATTAAGTCAAAGCCCTCTGGTTTTTAAATGACTTTGTTACAGGGCAAAGTATCCAAATGTGCTTTTTTTAAATGAGATTTAATTCTGGCTGCTGCCCTCTGTTTTAAATATGCACTTGTTTTACTGACTAACCTGTCAAACTGAGATGTTTTTCTCAATTAATTGTTGGCTGGTTTTCCAGTGTTGCTTTCATTTGCATTCAATCCTGATGGCATCAGTATTTCTAGGGTTAAAGGGTTTGATCAACTTGTGCCCCTTTGGAATATGAAGCAAAAAGAATGAATGGGCCGTAGTCCAGTTGCAATGTAGGTTGTCCAGTCACTCAGCAGGCGGAGTTTTAGTGCTACATTCTTCCACTGAAAAGTTTGATGATGTGCTTTAACAATTAGTAGGAGCCCTTTTGTACTGTAGGATGTTTTCCGATTCCCATTCCCGTTCTGACATGCCGGTCCATGGCATCCTCTTGTGCCAAGATGAGGCCATCTGCAGGGTGAAGGAGCAACAATTTATATTCTGTCTGGGTAGACTCCAACCTGATGGCGTGAACGTCGGTTTCTCCTTCCGATTTAAAAAAAATATTTCCCACCCCCTTCCTTCTTTTATTCCCCACATTGGCCTTTTACCTCTTCTCTCCTGTCAATCACTTCCACTGGGTCCCCTCCTCCTCTCCTTTCTCCCATGATCTACTCTCCTCTCCTATCAGAATCCTCCTTCTCCAGCCTTTACCTTTCCTATGTGCCTGGCTTCACCCATTACCTTCTAGCAAGTCCTCCTTCCCCTCCTCCCACCTTTTTATTCTGGCATTTCTCCCCTTCCTTTCCAGACCTGAAGAAGGGTCTTGGCTGAAAACATTGACTGTTCATTCATTTTCATAGATGCTGCCTGACCTACTGAGTTGCTCCAGTATTTTGTGTGTGTTGCTTCGAATTCTGACTGTTTATGTCGTATAGTTGGCTTCTCCTGGTTCATGTGGGAAAATTGAGTGACTTTTCCTTGGTGTTGGTGTTTGATATTGAGGTGGATCTACATGGAGAATATCTCCCAGGTGGGTGATCTTTCCCAAATCCGCACAGTCAAACAGCTCGGCATATTTCTGAATAACAATGTCCCACAAGTAAAGACGTACAAACAAGCTGGATGAACTCAGCAGGTCGGGCAGCGTCCATTGAAATGAGCAGTCAACGGATGCTGCCCGACCTGCTGAGTTTATCCAGCTTGTTTGTACGTCTTGATTTGACCACAGCATCTGCAGTGTACTTTGTGTTTCCCCCACAAGTAAACTGCCAACTCCACTCTCATCATTTAAAGTGCGGTCAATACAATTAGTTTCACCCAGCGTGAATAGTTTGAAAAGTTTTGATGATGTGTGCTCATTTGCTTTCCACACAGAAGAAATGTTGTCAGGGATGGGCTAGAGAACCTCTCAAACACTCTCCACTCATGGCTAACTTTCCAACTCATCCATTTTTCCAACCCAATCTCCAATTTCCTTGGTGAGCAGATCTGTTGATATTTATTTTGAACTTGCTCAACAAAACACCAGCCCCTTCTGGGATAGACAATTCCAAAAATTTGCAGCTAAGCCTTCAATTCCTCCTCTACCTTGGCTCCAGATGGCTGACCTCTTGTCTTGTGCCGAGCTTTAACTGATTTATTCCTGGGGAGCTTCTATACACCCATGCCTGTCATTGTTCCATGGAGTTGAACAGTTTCTTGGAGTGTTGTAACTAAAGATATTGTTCCTGAAGAGTTGTTGATCTTTTGTGTAGTGTGATCGAACTGAAAGCTGTTCTGCTGGAGCATCATCACACCTCTGTTTCATTGGTCTCTACTCCTTATTGTACCACCCTTCACCTCCTTGAGCTCAGCTTTTCCTGTGATTGATCACCATTATTAGGTACAGTGTTAGATCTGCTTGCCCACAAACAGTGCTTGTGATGTGGTGGTGCCAGTGAAGCCTGCATCCTCTCGCCTTTAATGCTGCTGGTGTCTCGGGTTTGTAGTACTTGACTTCAGTTGTTGATGGAGGCTGAATGTATGTGTTGCCACCAGGTCTGTACAGCAACTTGGCTTGGAATGGAATAGATCCCACAAGGAGTGATTGTTGGAGAGTTCCCTAGCTCCTTCTGTAGCACTTTTGTTAAAAGGATCCAAATCTTAGATTAAAATATCAAAAGTAAGAGTAGACACTTCAGTGGATTACTGTTAGTATTTCTGTGCTATCTCCTGATTGGGCCCTTACCAATCCTTAGGTTGATGTCAAATAGCTTAAGGCTTTGAGAGAAAGAGATTTTATCCCGTTGTCCTTGCTGAAATTGCCTCTGAAACAACATTGCTGCAAATTAGATTACTTGATTGTAATCACCTTGTGGGAAAGATACAGAAATCACTGGAAAAATTCAGCTCAGTGGTTCAAATAATATTGGTGGAAAGGAGAAACTGTCACCAACTTGAGTCTATGACCCTCTGTGAGGGTCTGCTAACCTGAAAGGTTAGCTGTTCATTCTTCAAAGATGCTGCCTGACCTGTTGAGCATTTCCACCATTTTCTGTTACTTTAGATCTGATTTTTTCACTGGCTGTTGTTTGTGGGAGTTCGTTGTGCGTGCATTGGCAATGGTATTCTTTGCTGCAACCCAAGTAACGACATAGGAATCTGCTGAGTTCCTCAACGTTTTGTGTGTTTCCCTTGGATTTCCAGCATCTGCCGACTTTCTTGTGTTTATGATTAACTACTCTCAAAGTTCTTCATCTAGTGCTTGTGAAGCCGAGAATTGTGGAAGATATCTCAGAAGTTAACATTTAGTCATTTTTTTTCCCCCTTGTGCGTATGTTAGGTCACTGAAAGGAAAATAACTTTTGAGTGTTGTTGGGTGAAATCCCTTGTCTGATGTCTGTTTTCAACAGTGTTTGGCTATACAGTTGGACCTTCTTTAGTTCTGGATAACAAGTGGTGTATTAGGAAAGAACGAGGGGTTACAATCCCCTTCCTCTGTAAAGAAGCTAATTAATACCTCTTTTAACCTCCATCAGGTTGATGTTGATTTTTGACCAGGTAGCAGCCCCATCCCCTCCCCGTCCTACCATCACCCTCAAGAGGTGCAGCGGATGGGATATTTGAAGTCAATGTGGCATTGTAGTCTCTCTGTGCAGATAAACAAAGGGCCCAAGGGCAATTCCGTTTATTTTTCAAAGACTGCATGGTGTGGTGGAGGAAAAATGTAAGGGAGTGTGGAGAAGGAGGGAGATTGTTCAGGAAGTGTACGTTACAGACCCGGAGTTAATGATTTATGTTTGAGGGGTTGGCAGCCAGAGTTTATGATTTAAAAGTTTTTATCTGACACCCTAAGCCCAAAAATCTCCCAGAAATGTCGTCCTACTGCGGGCCTCCCTGAGATCGGTGCTGTAACAATTCCACCCTGTCATTCAACCACAGCTTCCACCATTGGAGGCCTGACCCTTCACTGTTCAGGCTATTAGTTGTAGAATTTCCTGCCTCAAATTCTCCTTCCTCTGTTAAGAAGCTAATTAAATCCTGCTCTTTTAACTTTTTGTCCTTGTATTTACTTCTTCAGATAGCCGTTGCTTTTTGTCAAGGTAGCAGCCTCCCCCCCCCCCCCCCCCCCCCCACCATCGAGAGAGATCTATGTGCTTCATCCTGATCTGGGTTCTGTTTGTGTGAAGTTAACATGTTGAATGTTCAAAGTAAATTTTATAATCCAAGTACATATATCTCACCATATGCAACCCTGAGATTCATTTGCCTGTTGGCATGCCCAGCATATTTATAGAATAGTAAGTTTAACTGGATCAACCAGTGCAAAAGGACAACAAACTGTGCAAATGCAAACATAAATAAATAGCGATAAATAACGAGAACATGAAATAACAAGATAAAGAGTCCTTAAAATAAGATCACTGGTTGTGGGAACATCTCAACGGATGGGCAAGTGAGTGTGGTTATCCCCTTTTGTTCAAGAGCCTGATAGTTGAGGGGTAGTAACAGTTCTAGAACCTGGTGATGCGAGTCCTGAGGCTCTTGTATGGCAGCAGTGAGATGAGAGAATGGCCTGGGTGGTGGCGATCTCTGAAGATGGATGCTGCTTTCTTACGACAGCATTTCATGTGGATGTGCTCAGTGTTTGAGAGGGCTTTACCCATGATGTACTGGGCTGAATCCAGTTCCTTTTGTAGGATTTTCCATTCTGAGCATTGGTGTTTCCAGCATGTGAGACTCTTCCCGATGCTCTGGTGGCTCTCAAAGCCATGTTGGGTGGTGGGTTTAATTAGCCACTGCAAACTGCTGCTAGTGTGCAAGTGAGTTGTAGAATCTACTTACAGTTGATTAGAATGCAGGGTGAATTAAGGGTACTAAATGTAAGATCAGTGTAAGTAGGTAACTGATAGTCAGCATGGGCTTGGTGGGCTAACGGTCCTATTTGCACATGTACAACTCTGTGTTCTCTGAGCAGAACCTTGGGGTGTTTGACTGCCTTAAAGACTGTCTGTAAATGTGAGTCATTTCTTA
This sequence comes from Hemitrygon akajei, assembly GCF_048418815.1. Classification (NCBI taxonomy): domain Eukaryota; kingdom Metazoa; phylum Chordata; class Chondrichthyes; order Myliobatiformes; family Dasyatidae; genus Hemitrygon; species Hemitrygon akajei. The sequence continues at coordinate 118,283,651 of NC_133126.1, read as the reverse complement.
AAGCCCCGCACCAGCCAAGGATTTGGTTATTCCTGTTTCTCTGTGTATCTCAGAGCTTTCTTGTCTGGTTACACCCTTGTGAAGGGTCTTGTGAACTGTTTTTGTGTTGGGTCCAAATGCCACTGTAGTTGTTTTTCCAAGCCAACTTGACAATGCGGGTCAAAGAAGTTATGGGTGGAGTGGAGCAAAGGAAAAGGAATGATTTTTGCATATTCGGAACCTAATTTCTTTTCAGCTTGCCAACCATTCTTGATGAAAGAAGGGCAGTGGATTCTGAGTCACCCAATGGTAATTTGTAAGGTTTTTTTTATCTGTTAGGATACAGCACAGAGTAGGCCCTTCCACAAAATGCCGGAGGAACTCAGCAGGCCGGGCAGTGTCTATAGGGAAAAAAGTCCAGTCAGTGTTTTGGTCTGAAGCTCTTCTGGCCCCTTAAGCCACACCGCCCAGCAATCCCCAATTTAATCCTAGCCTAATCACGGAACAATTAACAATGACCAATCAACCTATTAACCGGTGTGTCTTTGGACTGTCGGAGGAAACGAGAGACCCCAAGGAAACCCACGTGGTCACGAGGAGAACGTACAAACTCCTTACAGGCAGCAGTGGGAATTGAACGTGGGTCTCCTGTACTATAAGGCGTTGTGCTAGCCTTGGAATGAAATACTTATCGATGACCATGACAAATAAAACATTGCAGCCATTAACAAAGCATGGGATGTGCCATAATAATAAGAAATAGCAGTGCCAGTAACTTAAAACCTGCTGCACTATCTTGTGAAATAATGGATAAATCCTACATGGCTCCATTCACCTTGCCGTTCCCCTGCCATCATTATCCCTCTTCAAAAATCCACTGCTCTCACTTGTATTCATGTCAGATTCGTCAGTTTTTGGGCAATGCCTCAGTTTGAGCCGAAAAATTCCAGCTGGTGATGTTAGGGGACACATTAGCTTGTTTGCAGTCAGGAGAATGTGCCAGTAACAAACTAAATTGTTCAGGTAAAAGTTGTGTAAAGTTGATGATTACCACAAAATGCATCTTGTGGCAAATACATACTTGATTCAGGAAATTCTGTAGACTGATCCCACAGACAGAAGAAGTGTGATGACTTGGAAGATGTACTATGAGAGTTGTTTAAAAGATAAGCAGCAATAAATCTTCTTTGAATTGTACAATGTATTCTTTTATCAAAGGGAGCTTTGATAAAAATGAGTTCTAAAAAGGAGTTTAACATCTCATCCAACCCGTCTCTGGAGTGAGCATCCTTTGAATGGGGCATGAACCCTTCAACATATGACTCCATGGTGAGCGGTAGCACTGAGTTGCGTCTGACACAAAGGTAGCACGTTTAAAATCGGGAGCACATTGTGTGGGGGATCAAGGTAAACAGAGCACTCCATCTCAGAAGCCTTACTGAGATTGCAGCTTACACAAAAGGTTGGTGCATAACCCCTGAGGTTAAAGGTTAGCTGAGGCTTAAAGGATGCCCTGGGAAAGCAGCGCCAAGGCCCTTTCAATGCAATACTTTTCAATTCTTCCATTGACCTGTAATGGTTGTACTTAAAGGGACATTGTCCTTGTCTTGGTGGGCTTTGGGCAGCTTCACTTTCCCAGAAAGATAGGGGAAATCATTCTGTTTAAATGGCATACTGGTCACCGAGGTTAAGTCCAGCTGTACTGCTTCTGCTGTACAGAAGTCTTCACAATTATTTACAACAGTTGATTGTTGGGAAGTGTATCTCGGGGGGGGGGGGGTGGGAGGGGGAAGGGCAGATAATTCCAAAGCCAGCATCACCTGCTATTTTTGTGAACTGGACAGAAACACCTTGTAATTAAATTAATTTATGTTGCAATATCACTTGATTTCAATATAACATGTTTCTCGCTTCCAAATATTGGAAAATTTATATTGTTTCTGTGATCTTGTGCTGGCAGCTGGGCTTTAGTTTGGCATTTCTTGACAACTTCAAAGGGTTCCGGCTCCTCCGAAGCTCTCTGATAGTATGACAGCTGTACACTGTCGGCCCAGCCTAAGTGGAATGATCCCTTTTGAGTCGATCGTCATTATGGTTCATTCTTTCCCCTACAATGATCCGAATTCACTTAATCAGAGACCTTTGCAGTAACTTGCAGAAGAGATTTGCCATGATGCTCTGTGGATTAGAGGGCATTTGTTGTAAGGAGTACTTCCAATCCTGTCGTAAAAGTGGAGAGTGAGGGCTGTGGCTCCGGTGGTGAGCAATGCGAAGGTATGGCCAGTGGAGGCGAAGGACCATTTACAGGACTGCTCTGAATCGGTGGACCATAGTTAGAGATTCATCTATGGATTGAATGAATATGCCTCGACTGTCACCAGTGTCGTCAAAACCTCCAAGGATGAGAGTGTGCCTTGGAGATCATAGAGTATTCCCAAACCTGAAGATTCACAATCTTGCTGAAAGCTAGATCTACGGTGATCCAGAATTCCAGGTTCCACCTACAGAATGCCATTGTGAAAGCAAAAGGGCATTCCTGTGTAAATTAGAGACACAATTGATGCCTGCCATTGTTAGCTACAGGAAGACAGCTAACAGTGTAAATGGCAGTGATTCCTCATTCTCTAAGAGGTCAATGCTTTTGCATACTTTGAAAGGAATAATAACGCTAGAGCTATGTGAATTCCCATAGTATCTGGTGACCTTGTAACCTCTGCCTGGTGGACTGATGTCAAAACATCCTTCAAGAGGATGAACCCTAGCAAGGCATCAGGCCTCTATAACGTACCTGGCTGGCTACTGAAAACCCGTGCTGACCAACCGGCTGGGGATCTGAGGTTCCACCTGCAACCACACTGGTGTCCAAGAAGAACAGGGTGAGCTGCTCCAACAGCTATCGACCACTAGGGCCCACATCTTCTGTCATGAAGTTCTTTGAGAGGATGGTTATGGCTAGAATTAACTCTGGTCTGAGGAAAGGACCTGCAGCAACATCACGGACTCCATTCTGGTTTTGAGCACTTAGATGGCACCATTAACAAATATCAGACTGCTGTTTATTGATTACAACTCAACGCTCAATACCATCATCCCTTCCTTATCTATAGTAATCATCAAGTTTCTAACTTTGGGCCTTTGTACCTCCTGCAACTGAATCCTTGACTCCGTCATTGGGAGACCACAGTCAATATGGATTGCTGATAACACCACTTCCTTGCTGATGATCAGCACAGACACACCTCCAAGATGCATGCTTTACTCTCTTTACACTCATACGTGAGTGCACAGCTCGAGTGCCATTAATAAATTTGAATGAGATCAGCTAGTTGAGTGGTATCATACACTGATTGTCGTCAAGACCAGGGAATTGATTGTGGACTTCAGGAATGAAGTCAAGAGGGCACACACCAGTCTTCGTTGAGAGGTCAGTGGTGGAAACGGTGAGTGGCTTCAAGTTCTTGGGTGTCAGTGTCTGACGATTTATCCTGAGCACAACACATCGATGCAGTCATGAAGAGGGCATGCTAATGGCTCTACTTCGTTAGGAGTTTAGGAGATTTGGTATATCGTGGAAAATTCTTGCACAATCTAGTGTGGAGCCTACAATGCACAGGACAGCAAGATGTTGCAGAGGGTTATAGACCCAGCCAGTTCGATTATGGGCACAGCCTTCCCCACCCATCGAGGATATCTTCAAGAGGTGACGCCTCAAGAAAGCAGCATCCACCATTAAGAACCCTTACCATTGCAAACATGCCCCCCTTTCGTTACTACGAACAGCGAGGAGGTACAGAAGTTTGAAGGCCCAAACACAATGATTCAGAAGCACCTTTCTCTCCACCATCAGATTTCTGAATGATCCATAAAAACTCTCTTTATTCATTTTTTTAGGGCACAATTGGGTTTTTTTTATAGTAGAAAGATAACAAATTTCAAGTCATTTAACAAAGTGACAATAAACCTGATTCTGGTTTTGAAAGATTGGACACACTTGGTTTGTTTTCTGTGGAGTGGTGGAGTTTGCGAGACCTGATAGACAGGTTTATAAGATTATGAGAGGCATAGATAAATTAGTCAGCTGGTTTCTTCTTCCCAGCGTTGAAATGTCTAAAACTAGAGAGCATGCATGTAAGGTACAGTGAGTGACGGGCACCTGGTATATGCTGCTGTGAGTGCTGGTGGAGACAGATATGATAGATCATTATCACATGAATCAGAATTAGGTTTAATATCACCAGCATATGCCATGAAATTTGTTAACTCTGTGGCAACAGTACATTGTAATACTTGATAAATATAGAATGAAAACCTGAATTACAGTAAGTCTATATGTATATTAAATAGTTAAGTTAATAAGGTAGTGGTGTTCATGGGTTCAATGCCCATTTAGAAATTGGATGGCAGAGGGGAAGAAGCTGTTATTGAGTCATTGAGTGTGTGCCTTCAGGCTTCTGTACCTCCTTCCTGATGGTAGCAATGAAAAGAAGGCATGTCTTGGGTGGTGGGGATCCTTAATTATGGATGTCACCTTCCTGAGCCATCGCTCCTTTAAGATGTCCTGGATACTACGGAGCCTAGTACCAATGATGGAGCTGCCTGATTTTACAACTCTTCAGCTTACTTTGATCCTGTGCAGTGGTTCTCCACACCCCCCCATACCAGATGGTGATGCAACCTGTCAGAATGCTCTCCTCGGTACATCTGTAGACATTGTGGAGTGTTTTAGGTGACAAATCAAATCTCCTCCAACTTCAAGCCGTGCATCACATGAACATTGCAAACTGCAACTGGGCTCATTTCCATTTGCAAATTTTGAACATAAAATCAAAAAAATTCTGAAGACGCTGGAAATGAGAAAGTTAAGATTAAAAAAATCCAAAATGCTCAAAGCACTCACCCAGTCAAGCAGCAACTATGGAAAGAAAGAGTTAATGTTTTGGGTTGACAGCCTTCATCAAAACTCAGAATGAGAAGCCACAATAGTTTAGGTAGCAGAGAAGGGAAATCCACTCAGTGGCAACTTCGTTGCATTGAATTGCTGCCACAAGATTGGTTGATTAGATGTTTGTGTTAAGGAGCAGGTGTACCTAATAAAGTGGCCACTGAGTTGCACAACAAATGTAATACTGTACCTGAGACCAAATGATTTAAGTAGGAATTGTGATCATTGATGCTTCTTTGTCAGTGTAATGGGTTATAAATGGTGATGCCCAGACAGCTCCTGCAGAGTGAGTTACCTAAAGGACTAGAGACAGTCCTGCAGGTAGCACTGGGACAGAATGGATATGAGGTGTTCCTTGAGCTTGCATTGAGTCTTGTTACAAAACAGGAGACCATAGAGCGGTGGGAGTGGGATGGTGAATTTAAAGGCACCTTGAAGTTCAAGGTCACCCTTACGGACTGAGTGTAGGCCCTCTGCAAAATGATCGCCCAATTTGCGTTTGGTTTCTGCAACGTAGAGGAGACCGCATTCCAAACGCTGAATGCAGTAGATTGGATTGGAAGACGTACCAGTGAATCGCTGCTTCACCTGGAAGGGTTTGCTGCGCCCTTGGATGGTGGAAAAGGAAGAGGTAAAATCTCCTCTTTCTGCCTCCATCCTTCTAAACAACAGTGTGATGATGAACAGGGAGGTTGTTCTAATTATGTTAATTAAAGGATAAATCTGGCCTTAACAATGAGACAATATTAATTTGTGCTGCAAGAACTTTTTTGTATTATGTGAGCGTATTGGTGTGATCTTGCTTTGCTGCCTCAAGCGCACGCTAAAAGTGTTGACAGTGAATTGAGTGTTGTTCAAAGCTCTGTCTCTGTGTTCAGTGAGAAATCTGTGCAACTTATTTTCTGTACTAATGTACCATAGATGGGTTTATGAATCAGCAGTACAGCAGCTGCAATAATGTAGATGACTTCACTAAAGGACCTCTTTCTCCTGAAAGCACTTGCTTGCAGCAATCAAAGTCCACAACGGTGGTGAACACAGAATCAATTCCTTATCCCATAGCTTGTCTTGTGCTGATGCTTGAGGTAAATTGGAACGTTTTAGTAGGAAAAAGAGCAACTTTGATTGGATTTTAGCCTGATAGAAGTTTACAGAATTGTGAAGGGCATCTATAGATGGCCAGCGTCTTTTTCTCAGGGTTGAAATGTCTAATAGGCATTTGAGGTGCATACTGTGTAAGGATGCAAGTTCAAAGGAGATAAGCGGGACAAGTTTTTCTTCACACACTGTTGAGTGCCTGGAAGGCATTGCTGGGGTGGTGGTGAAGGTATTAGATAAGCATATGAATATGCATAGAATGGAGGGATATGGACCACATGCAGGCAGATGGGATTAGTTTAATTAGATATCCTTAGTTTAATTAGTTTGGTTCAACATTGTGGGCCGAAGGGCCTGTTTCTATGATATTGTGTTCTATGCACTAAACCAATGATGTTAATCCTTGCGTAAAGAGCTGAAAGAGCTGTATGTTGAAAACAACCCCTTCTTGTAAAAGAAATGCAATGCAAAATGTTCAGTGAGTTACTGAGCTTAATGCCTGGATGGGGTGAGATCAAATTCTGAATATTTCCTTCTCAATTTTCGTTCATTCCCTCCTTGATTTTCCATGAAAAGCAGTTCCTTTTCTCTAAACAGCATAACAAGTGACTACATGCCTAGTTGTAGGTTCAATGCAGATGATTATGGGGACTTGTGGGTATAAGAATCAAGGGACGTAGGTTCAGTATAAGGAAGTGGAGCTGAGGTACGATATTGAGTGGCAGAATAGGTGGAAGGGGGAAGCAACCCACTCCTCTGATTGCTTGTGTTCTTGTCATGTGACACACATTTTGTGATAGTTTGGCATTATTCCGTCAATTGAAATTGCCTTAATTCATACAGGTGACATCCATCCCACTTTACAATTAATGATAAAAGATTCTAGGAATTTTAGTAGTGTTTTTTTTTAATAACTATCAGGGGGTCATCTTTCTTGTAAGGTTGTTAATCAGACTTGAGTTTAATCCTTTAATTTTGCTATCTCTTGGGTCCAATATGATAAATTCTAATGGGTTGATTTAAGTTGTGTTTAATTTTAGAGCAGCTTATATTTAATCACTTTTTTAAAAAAAATACAGACACTGTTCAAGGCAATTGGGGGGAATGTTAGTGAAGTGGTCTGAGGAGTTGTATGTGTGAATGTGGGGGGGGGGGTGGAATATGAACGAAAAAATGAGATGTATCTCCAGTTTTTCCACTGTGCTTGATAGGCTGATGTGCTTGTAAACGTGCCTGCTCTTAAGTCAAAGGTTATGAGTTCAAGTTGTACAACTGAAACTTGAAGCCAGGTTATATTGAAAGAGTGGTGCACCGTCTGAAGAGCTGTCTTTTGATAAGATATTCGCTGTATTTTCCCAATGGGAGGACACCCAAGACATTGTCAGTTACTCAGAGAAGAGTATGATGGTTCTCCGATTGTGCTGTCATTATTGCATCCAAATCACCAAAACTAACTCTATCTATGCTGTTTGTACTCTACTTGATATGCACATACTGGCAACCACATTTTCTTATAATAAAACCAATTACCTTCACTTATAACATCATGGTCATAGGCTTCATTGACAGGGGAATTGCCCAATCATCTTGATTCATACAGACTATGGCTTTATCATTATGAGCGGTTTTCCTATGCTACATCAGTGGCCGTTTCTGGAAGGCTACAGAATGGTCAGTACATCCTGAAGTTGTGTGAAGTGCAATTTATTTGTGCATGAGAATGAATAGTTGAGGACGGGGTTTTTGGTTGGCTTGTGAATCCTTCATTTGCTTGAAGTTGTGACCAACCCCCACAACCCCCCACCCGACCTAACTGAAATGTGGCCTGGCTGTATTCAGCCTCGAACAAAGGCAGCTGCAGATGAATTCGACCCCAACAAAAGCTCGACCCAGAAAGGCAAGTGACCCTTCAGGTTTTGTCTGCAATTCAAATCGGAGTGAAGTTGCCCTTTCAGCTGCCCTCAACCTTTTGAAAAGGGAAAATAAATCTCGTTAGATTTCTCCCATTTGTGCCAGTGCAGGAGTGCTCACAATGGGGAAAGTGCTGGGTTTGTGAAATGTTAAAGGATGAGAAATTTGTTGATCTCTGTAAACTGGGATTTAAATATTTAATCGTTTAAAAAAATGCCTCCAACAATGGCTTTCTGGTCAATGACCACATCACCTGGGGCGTGTCAGAAGAATCCAAGTTTAATCCTTTGGCTTTGTTTTCTAGTGGATAGTAGCAGTTGTGGTGTTAATTGCACTCAGGAAAATGAAGCAACTTGAGGAAGATTTTCATTTTCTTGCGTACTGCAGAGTGCACGCGGAATCAGAAGATAAGAGGATTTGCCTTTGCATCTGTTATTATTAGGAATCCAACAGTTTATTATCTAGGTTTGCATCTAAGTGATTTATGTGAGCGAGATAAAAGAAAGAATGTTAACTTCCATAGAACCTCTCATGATCTTTGGAAGTGTCAGACTTCTGGGAGTTCAATCCCTGGTCTAATATAGGAAGCCTGATGGGCCAACTTGTGTGTAGCAAGCTCCTTGACAAAGCATTAAAGGAAATTGATAGATCATCTCTCAGATGAGGGGTAGGTGTTGGCTAGGGGTTGGTCAGAACAGGTTTCAGGATTTATCATGCCCGCACCCTCAGATTTGCTCTCAGTATTCCAGTGTTGTCATTGGAGTGGAGACTGAACCCACAATTCTGTGACCAAGCCATGAATAACCTATAGACAAAAGGTTGTTGAAGAGGGGACACGGCATTGGTATGTCAGCAGCCCCGCTAAAAACACGACAAAACCAAATGGGCATGGGGGAAGGAAGTTGTAAGTGGAGAAATGGACTGAAAAGGATTGGGCAAAAAAAAATTGGGCTGGGGGATCACTAAAAGCTGTGTCTGATATTTAATTTCAGTGTATCAGTGATCTGATGCCATTTGTTTTGGGAATGAATTTCTTCCCCAGTTGTCTCCATTTCCCACTGATGAAAAATCAAAGATCAGTTTACAAAAGAGAGCAGGTCCCGAGGGGCAGCTAAACTTCTGAGGCTTTGCTGCTTTTAAAAGCCAGAGATCTGGTTTCCTCTGCATGGGGTTGTGCAGATGCCGTTTTCAGGCTCTTTCTTTCTGGCACATCAAGACAATAATGGCACAAAGGCAACTAATGGAGAAATAACGTTGCATTTTGATGTCTTGCTGGAGATAATCAGTGATGTGACCTCCTTTTGTCTGAGAGGTGGGGCTTTGCTCTCCCCAGCCTCTCTCTGGAGACCTTTGTCTGCAGGACAAAAAGCAGCAGGTATAGAGAGAGACCAATGAATGATTGTCTTCCCTCATTCATAAAAATCTGAGGTTCAAAGTACCTTGCCTCTTAAATTTACAAAAAGAAAAAGACAAGGGAGCCTAGAAGGCTTGACTTTTATCTTTTGATTTGAATCAGTGTTGTCCCCAGGCTTTCTTGACCATAGGTATATGAAGTTGTCGCTTTGTATTGAACTGTGACAAAACAAAGTCATACAAATTTATTTATTCTGAAACAAATTTAAATTAAATTTAAAGCATTGTAGTTTTTCAAAAAACAATTGAATTGTGGGCCACACTGCCTGAACCACATTTATTCAGACTTCTTCCCAGTTACACATCAGGGGAGTTGCTGGAGGGTCAGTTTTAGTTGTAGTCCTGATGGATTGTCTTTTGCAGGGAAATTCCAGTCAGGGCTCTCTGTGATCTGAAGGGAAACTGGGAGCTGGCAGTGTTCCCATGACCTTTTTGCTCTCGAGTGCATTCGAGGTTAAAGGTCATGTAGCAAAAGTAAATAGTAGAGGAGAGTGAAGCAGTAGTGATGGCTACAGGTCAGACCTCGCTGCTTAATAACCTGAAGCGGTGGGTTAAGAGGATCCATAGACCATCTAGGGCCATCACTATTGTGCTGATGTTCCAACTGTCTTGTCCTTTTAATCCTTGCCAAAGTGTACGTGGTACGTTGGATGTGTCAGTTTGGTTTCCAGTGAGCTGCTTTAGGAGCCTCAATGGATGTGTAGGCACTTTTTAAATAAAAGCAGGGAGGTTTGCAGTGAAAGCAGAGCACAGGCACCCGGAAACCGAAAACTGCCCTCTGCTGGAGTGCACTGTTCTTCTTTCTCCTGTATCCACACTTGCAACCGGTTCTCCCTTAAGTCTGGCAGAGCTTTGATAATGTGCCTATATTGCAGAGTCGTAGAGAGATAGGGTAGAGAAACAGGTCTTTCAGTCCACTTTTTATTTATTTATTGCACAGAATAGGCCCTTCTGGCCCTTTGTGCCACACTGCTCAGCAATCCCCCAATTTAATCCTAGCCTAATCATGGGCAATACAGTGACCAATTAACCTACCCACTGGAAGGTCCTTGGGATGTGGGAGGAAACTGGAGCACCCAGAGGAAACCCACGTGGTCATGGGGAGAAGGTACAAACTTCTTACGGCAGTGGCGGGAATTGAACCCGGGTTGCTGGTATTGTAAAACATTGTACTAATCACTATGGTGCCATGCCACCCTTAGCCATAAAACATTTATACTGATTCTACCCAAACCCATTTTACTCTCAAGCCAGAACAGTAGGTGGTACTCTAAATGTGGCCTTGCCAACAGCAAACTGAATAGTTTGGGTGAAGAAGGATATGTTTTTTAGCAGCTGGGTCAGTTAGTCACTCTAAAGTTGGGTCAATTAATCAATTGAAGTCAGACAACGCTACACAAATAATTAATTTTCTTGATTCTCACCTTTGCCTCTTTTCCTGTTCATCATCTGATACACAGAATCTTAAGAGTCACTGAATTGTACATTCATAGAAACATAGAAATCTACAGCACATTACAGGCCCTTCGGCTCACAGTGTGGTGGCAACCATGTAACCTACTCTAGAAAACGCCTAGAATATCCCTACTGCATAGCCCTTTTATTTTTCTAAGCTCCATGTACCTATCTAAGAGTCTCTTAAAAGACTATTGTATCTGCCTCCACCACCGTCGCTGGCAGTGCATTCCACGCTCTCACCACTCTTTGTGGCAAAACCTACCCCGACATCCCCCTTGTACCTACTTCCAAGCATCTTAAAACTATGCCCCCTGGTGTTAGCCATTTCAGCCCTGGGAAAAAGCCTCTGACTATCCACATGATCAATGCCTCACGTTATCTTATACACCTCTATCACGTCACCTCTCATCCTCCGTTGCTCCAAGGAGAAAAGGACAAGTTCACTCAACATATTCTCATAAGGCACACTCTCCAATCCAGGCAACATCCTTGTAAATCTCCTCTGAACTCTCTATAGTATCCACTTTCTTCCTGTAGTGAGGTGACTAGAAATGAACACAGTACTCCAAATGGGGTCTAACCAAGGTCTTGTGTAACTGTAACATTACCACACTGCTCTTGATTGAATTCAATCCCAGGGTTGATGAATGCCAACAACCATATGCCTTCTTAACAACACTATCAACCTGCGCAGTCCTGTTGACACGGACCCCAAGATCTCTCTGATCTTCCAAACAGACAAGAGTCTTACCATTAATATTATATTTTGTCTTCAAATTTGACCTACGAAATGAACCACTTCACACTTATCTGGGTTGAACTCCATTTGCCTCTTCGCAGCCCAAAATTGCATCCTATCGATATCCTGCTGTAACCTCTGTCAACCCTCCAGACTATCCGCAACACCGCCAACTTTTGTGTCCTCGGCAAACTTACTAACTCACCTTTCTACTTCCTCATCCAAGTCACTTATAAAAATCACAGAGAGGATGGGTCCCAGAACAGATCCCTGCAGAACACCACTGGTCACTGACCTCCATGCGGAATATGAACCATCTACAACCACCCTTTGCCTTCTGTGGACAAGCCAATTCTGGATCCACAAAGCAAGGTCTCCTTGGATCACGTGTCATTACTTTCTGAATGAGCCTCACATGGGGAATCTAATCAAATGCCTTACTGAAATCCATATACTATGCATCCACTGCTCTGCCTTCATCAGTGTGTTGAGTCACACTTCAAGGAGTTCAATTGGGCTCGTAAGGCACGATTTGCCCATGCTGACTATCCCTAATCATAATCAGATTATGTCTCTCCAAATGCTTATAAATCCTGCCTCTCAGGATCTTCTCCAACAACTTGCCCACCACTGAAGTCAGACTCACTGGTCTATAATTTTCCGGGTTATCTCCGCTTGCTTTCTCGAACAAGGGAACAATATTTGCAACCTTCCAATCCTCTGGTACTTCTCCAGTCCCTCCTGATGATGCAAAGATCATTGCAAGAAGCTCAGCAATCTCCTCCCTCGCTTCCCACAGCTGCCTGGGGTATATCTCATCCGGACCTGGCAACTTATTTAACTTAGTGCTTTTGAAAAGGTCCAGCACATCCTCTTTCTTAATATGTACACAGTCAAGTATTTTAGTGCACTGTAAGTCATTCCTACAACTGCCAAAGTCCTTTTCACTGGTGAATAGTGAAGCAAAGTATTCATTAAGTACCTCCGCTACCTTCTCTGGTACCATACACACTTTTTCACTGTCACACCTGATAGGTCTTATTATCTCACGTCTTATCCTCTTGCACTTCACATATTTGTAGAATACCTTGGGATTTTCCTTAATCCTGCTCGCCGAGGCCTTCTCATGGCCCCTTCTAGCTCTCCTAATTTCATCCTTAAGCTCCTTCCTGGCATCATTGTAATTTTCCAGAGATCTAACAGTTACTAGTTTCTTGAACTTTTCGTAAGCTTTTCTTTTCTTCTTAACTGGATTTTCTACAACCTTTGTACAGCATGTTTCATTTACCCTACCATCCTTTCCCTGCCTCAATAGAACACGCCTATGCAGAACGCAATGCAAATGTTCCCTGAACATTTGCCACATTTCTGCCATGCAGTTCCCTGAGAACATCTGCTCCCAATTTAGGCTTCCGAGCTCCTGCCTGATAGCCTCTTATTTCCCCCTACCCCAATTAAGTGTTTTCCCAAATTGTCTGCTCCTATCCCTCTCCAGCACTATGGTAAAGGAGATAGAGGGTGACCACTACCTCCACAATGCTCTCCCATCAAGAGATCTGACACCTGACCAGGTTAATTTCCCAAACCAGTACAGCCTCTCCTCAGGTTGGCTTATTTACATATTGTGTCAGGGAACCTTCCTGAACACACCTAACAAACTCCACCCAATCCAAACCCCTTGCTCTAATGAGATACCAGTCAATACTGGGAAAGTTAAAATCGCCCATCACAACAACCCTATTATTATTGCACCATTCAGAGTGAAACAGGATTCCTTCTCCTCCTTCCCCTCCCCTTCCATTTCTACCTCAGTCTTTTCCTTGTCCAAAACATCTCTATGCAGAAGGGTACCAACTAATTGTCACCTTTCCTGTGTAGGCTTGAGATAACAAGGCCAAGATTATTGTCCTATCTCTTTTTGGTTTTGATCAAAATATTTCACTATACAGAATGTTATGGCCTAACAAGCTAATGCTAGTTCTATGAAGGAGCAGTCTAATTATACTCAGCCTCTGTAACACTACAATTTATCCTCTTCAAGTATCGATCCCGTTCTCCTATGAAAGTTACGATTAAGTTTGCTGTCTTTCTTCTGTGAGTGTAATCCAAGTTGCCATAATTAGCTAAGTAAAAGAATATACTTGTGCCTCTGGTTTGTAAGCAAATTTCACAGTTATAAGCAGTGAAACAGGCTCTTTCGCCTACTGAGTTTACAGTCGGCCAACAAACTCCTGCTTACTATAATCTGGTCTATTCCAATTACTATTCTCCCTGCACTCCCATCAACACCAACTCCCTCCCCCCCGATTCTACCACTCACCTCTGCACCATGGATAATGCATCTTAATCCTACATCTCCTGGTTTACCATCTGTTTTGCCACTAACAAACTATTTCTTCATATTTGCCATTACTTTCATGATTCTAATTTTGCACACTACTGTAAGACAATGTTATAGGATCAGAATTAGCCATTTGGCCCATCGAGCCTGCTTGGCTGATCCATTTACCTCTCAGCCCCAATCTCCCACGTTCTCCCCACATTCCTTCATGTCCTGACCAATCAAGAATCTTACCAACATTTGCCTTTAATATACCCAATGACTTGGCCTTCACAGCTGCCAGTGGCAACAAATTTCAGAGATTCACCACCCTCTGGCTAAAGATGTTCCTCCTCATCTCCATTCTAAATGGATGCCCCTCTATTCTGAGGATGTGTCCTCTGGTCTTAGGCTCCCCCACCATGGGAAATGTCCTCTCCAAATCTCCATTGAATATTGAACTTGATAATATGGGAGATAGTTCATCTGGGTGGTTGTCTTAACCCAGGATAGTGGTTATCTTGTAGAGTTACAGATACATATTGCATGGAACCAGCCATTTGGTCAAACTGATCTGTGTTGATCAAGGTGCCAATCCAAGCTAGTTCCATTTACCTGTGCTATCTCACATCTTTCCAAACTTTTCCTATCCATGTACCTGCCAATGCTACTGCTGTGAAACATCTTGGTATATTTTCCTACCTTAGAGGTGCCATATAAATGAATGAATGCTTTGTCCACATTTGTCTAAGGAGCATCCTTTTTAAGGTAGACCTATGCACCCTTTTGTAAAGAGGGACAATTTTGTTGACTTTGGGCATCTTTTCCCTCCTGAGGAAAAGCTCTCTCAATCAAAACAAGAATAATTTTGTAGGTTCTTGTGTTTGTCCTGTTTATTGTGCCCAAGGTCTCGTACACAGATTTCTGGACGGTGTAGGTATGGATACCAGGATGTCAGAAACAGTGAAACATAGAAAGGTTTGAGCTTTCTGCAGTTATACACATAAACCAAGAGCTTATTTGTATATGGAAAACCTATTGTACTTAAGTCAAAAGTATCAGAGCAGCAGATTCATTATTGACTTGGCAAGGTAATGTTCATGGGTCCATTCAGAAATCTGATGGCTGACGGGAAGAAGCTGTTCCTGAATCATTGAGTGTGTGTCTTCAGGCTCCTGCACAGCCTCCCTGATAGTAGCAATGAGAAGAGGGCATGTCCTGGGTGACGGGGGTCCTGAATGATGGCTGCGCCCTTTTTGAGGCATCACTCCTTGAAGATGTCCTGGATGCTACGAAGGCCAGTGCCCATGATGGAGCTGACTTGAGTTCACAACTTTCTGCAGCTTCTTTCAGTCCTGTGGCGTAGTTGCCCTCCCCACCCCAACTGGATGGTGATGCAGCAGTTAGAATGTTCTCCATAATACATCTGTAGAAATGTGTAGCAAAGTGCCTCAAGAAGCATCTGTATACATTTTTACACAGCTAATAATTAGACTTCGAGCATTCTGGTTGGTCTCCAGATGGGTTATCTCTGCTCTGTTTGAAATGTACAAATGCTTTAAGGAGTAGATGTGGAGTTGGTGGTTGGATACATACAGATAGAAGAAACAAGAAAAATTCAGGGTTGACCATTCAGGAGACAGATGGGAAGAATTTTTTTCAACAGCTCAACACTGAGTGAAATTCTATAACTGAGTGCATTGCTAAGTGTTCAAGATGAATATTACTAAATATTTAGTTTTTATGGAAATCAAGGGATTGGATTTGGTGCAGGAAAATTGTGTAGTGGGAATAGATCAGCATGATCTTACTGGTGAAGTGGAAGCAAGTAGATGAATAACCTATTTTTTGATGTTCTTATACTTTAATCTCGTCCTATTAAGGTAAAGAGGGAGTTAACTCATCTCTTGGGTTTCTCTCTTTTATATTTGGTATATATTCATGGTTTGATTATTTTTGTTTTTTTTATTAGTTCCATAATTAATTGAAAATGACATCACAGGTAGGTAGAGTTGTAAAGCACATTGGCCTTCATGGATCGAAGTATTGAGTACAGAAGTTGGGATGTTATGTTGAAGTTATGATGGTGAGGCCTAATTTGGAGTACTGTGTGCAGATTTGGTTACCTACTTACAGGAAAGATGTAAATAAGGTTGAAAGAGTACAGAGAAAATTTACAAGGATTTTGCCGGGACTGGCAGACCTGGGTTATAAGGAAAGATTGAATAGGTTAGAACTTTATTCCCTGAAATGTAGAAGATTGAGGGGAGATTTGATAGAGGTATACAAAACTATAAGTAGTACAAAAAAGTAGTGAGGTACTGATAGGCTTTTTCCATGGAAGTTAGGTGAGATTACATCTAGAGGCCATGGGTTAATGGTAAAAGGTGAAATGTTTAAGGGAACACAAGGGGGGAATCTTCCCTACTCAGAGGGCGGTGAGAATGTAGAATCAGTTGCCATCAGAAGAGGTGTATTTGGGATCGATTTCAGCATTTGAGAGAAATTTGGATAGGTACATAGATGGGAAGGGTATGCAGGGGTGCAGGCCAATGGGACCAGGCAGTTTAAATGGTTCAGCATGGACTAGATAAGCCTAAGGACCTATTTCTGTGCTGTGGTCTTCTATGACTATGGCTCTGTTTCTATGGAACTTTGTTTTAGAGCAGCTGAAAAGTACTTGTGATCGCTGATCTTTCCAAATGTGCCGCTGAACCCCACGTGTCTGGGTTGGTGTGGTGGAATTTCTATCTGCAATCTATTCTCGATTGCTTGGTCATGTTTGGGTACCATTTGATTTTTGGGTGGTGAGGGGGTGGGAGGTTGGGGGTCAATGAGAAGTGGGAGGAGAAAAGGGAAAGTCCACTTTGCTGGTTAGCTTTGGGGTAATGAGCTGATCAGACATGCCCGTTCTTCTCCCAGAGTAAGTGGGAATTGTTAACAAATTTTGCAATAACCCATGTGCGTGGTCTGCAAACAAATCCTCAGATTGTTTGTGGTATAGTGGGTGTTATGGGTTCTATACTGGTGCAATCAATGAAGTGTGAGGAAGCTCATAGCAAAAAAAATGTAAACTCTGTCTAATTTTGCAAGACTTTGTTAAAGTTCCAGTTCTATGTAGTGAAAATCTAGAAAATTGTTGTTTGCTTGAGTGTGGTACTTAAGCTTTCAAAAGTAAGAAATTTAAAAGGCTAGTTTCAAGCAACATTTCTAAGATAATCTAGAGATGTGACACCCAGGATAATGATACCTCTGGAACAAAATATCTCCATGTAGTTTCTGTAATTTTGGTCACAGTAATTTGAAAGAAGATGCGATGGCTAATAAGTACTCTTCAATATTTTCTGTTGTTGTATCGTGGTACGTATTATGAGATGAGTGTGGAAACTGCAGTTTCCTGGCTTGTTAATTACACAAATGACTATTGGTGTGAGGATAGTCAAATTATTTTATAAGCTGGTGCTGCTGGCTGCAAAATCTCAGGAGTTCAGCCATGCAGTGCTTACTTTGTCCAGCAGTCTAATGGACAGAAACTTGCTGAATCACCTATAGTACTTGCATCTGGCAGTGCCTGTCAATCTGTGCGGTTTCTTCATCCCTTATTCTATAATGTCAAAGGAATGTAACGGGGTCTGCTTTAAACCATGCCTGTGGCGTCAGTCATTAAATGATTTCAATGCCGGGGTAGGGGAGAAAGGTAACTGAGAGCAAAGTTCTTTCCTTTTTAAGCAGCTGAATCCAGTGGTATGAAGACTGTGGTCACTGACTGTTAGCCCATTGGACAGTTAATCCTGTACTGCAGGGGATCCCAATGTGGAGTTCACGGAACCTTCGGCTAATGGTAATGCTCCGTGGCATAAAATAGGTTAGGAACCCCTGCACTGGGTTTGTTGGTGATGAATTTTTGCACTGAGAAAGCCAGTCGCAATGATCTAGCAACCTCTAGATTGTGGACTACTCCTTTCCTGACATTGGTTGTGGTTCATTTGTGAAGTTGGGAGTCCTTTATATTTACTAGCTGATTTGTCTGGAAGGTAAATTTTCCAACTGATAAAAATAAAATTCACCCAAATGGCAAACTTGGCAGGACAATGTTCTTGACCGATTGTATTTGAAATCTTTCACAATGCTGAAAAGTATTAGAACATACAAGATTGTACTAGAAGCTGATGTATAAATGACAAAATATAATCTGTTTTTAAAAATTTCAATGCTGCTCCATTAAAATTTGTACTTTTAGGGAAGGAATTTGCTAAGCAGTAACTATATTATGTTATTTCAAAATGTGCTTACACTTGATATTTTATTGTGAGATAAATATGTCGGTTTTGCGAATGGAATGATTGGCACAATGAAGTGGAAAGCAGCGTATCTTGTGGATGTTATTCGTAATTCTATTTAAGTTGCACATGCACAGAAATCTTGATTACTGTTAGTTTTGTGCTATAATTGAACAAGAGTCAATATTCTACTGTTACAACTGCTACATCTAGGAACTCGTGTTGTTTTATATTAGAAAACCTTGTGGTCCATTGAAGAAAATGGGAAAAAAAAGATGCTAAAGTATTTCAACTTCTAACACAGTCCTAAAAATTATTTAGAAATTTCCGATTATATATCTGGCAGTTCAGAGCAAAGTGTCATCAAGTTAGAACCAGTTCTTTTTCTGTGCACATAGCATAATCTGCATTATAGGTTGTGGTTGTAGTTAAATGATAATGAGGCATTTGGTGTCAATTCAGACAGAAGTCTAGGACCAGAATTAAGGACAAAATTGCCATCTCGTGGATCATAAGATGTCTGAGATAGTCACTGATCCATACTTGTTGAGACATCCTCTTAGAATAATGTATGAAGTTTAATCTTGCCTGAAAGTTGCAAGTGTAATAACTCAACAACTTGAAAATAATAGTAGATTGATCAAAGCTGCCATGGAAGCAATATCCAGATTTGAATAATGAACTGGAGTTCATTTTAAGGATTTAAATAGTCAAATTGATAATAGAGAAACTGTGGTTTGGATTTTTAAAAAAGCTTTTGATGAGCCCCTTACAGGTAGTTGGTGAACAAAGTTAGAGTGTGTGAGGTTGTTAAAAACATTTGAATTTCAAGGTACATATATTATCAAAGTATGCATAGAATATACAACCCTGAGATTTGTCTTCTCCACAGACAGCCATGAAACAAAGAAAACCATGGAATACGTTTAAAAAAAACATCAACCCCCCCCATGCAAAAAGAAACAAATTGCACAAACAGCAACAAGAAAGGACGAACAAAGACACAGAATATAAAATAAAAGATCGAAGAGTCCATATTCAGTTCAGCTCCGTTCACCATCTATAGGCTGCTCTGATTCAAAGTTGGTTCGTGATGAGGTGGATGAGAAATGGTTATTGAACAGAAACCAACATGGGAATAAGTAGATTTATTTTACAGATTGGCAGAGTGCTTTGGGGCCCCAGCTATTCACGAATTCTGTTAACTATTTGGCTCAGGAGACCAAATGTCGCATTTTCTACAGCATCAGAAAACCTGGTGGATTGTAAGTTGAGCAAAGGGTGTAACAAGTCTTCAAGAGATACAGGCAAATAAAATCAATGGGGAAGATTATAGCCAATGGGATATAATGTGGAAAAATGGCATATCATCTAGTTTGGTGCATAAACTAGAAAAGCAGACAATTTTTTTAAGTGTTGAGAGACTAGGAAATGTTAATGTTCAAAGCATTCCAGGGATCCTTGTACACAAGTCAGTGAAAGTCAACATGCAGGTGTAGCATGTGCTAAAGAAGGCAGATGGTATATTGGCTTTCATTAAAAGAGGATTTGAATGTAGGAGTAAAGATGTTATGATACAATTATCCAGGGCCTCAGTGAGATTGTGTAATTGCTGTATAGGAAGTGAAGCAATATTGTAATAGACTTGTTGCAGGGGCGATCGGTTTATTGAATGAGAGAGATTTCTATTTACTATGAATGCCTGCAAGAAAATGAATCATAAGATAGTATATGGTGACATATATGTACTTTGATAATTTACTTTGAGTGGGTAATTTTATGAGAGATAATATATCTATCTCATTGATATACACAAAATATGATATCCCACTGGTTCAGAGGACCATTTGTCACAGTCTCAGTGTGGAAGGTAGGCTGCTAAGGACTGAACCAAGGAGAAATCTCTTCACTTAATGGACAGAAAATCTTTGGAGCTCTCTACCCAAAGAATCAGTCACTGAGTTAATGTGAGAGAGATCAATAGATTTGTGAATACTGAGGGAATAAATGGATATGGGGATAGGCCAGGGAGATGTTATTTGGGTAGCAGGTTAGCCATGATCTTGATGGAAGGCTGATCTTCTTTCTGACTGTAAAGGGCAGAGTGACTCACTCTTCAAAATGCAAATCTCAACACATTCTCAAACTTCTACAGATGTACCGTGGGGAGCATTCTTACAGGCTGCATCAAAGTCTGGTATGGTGGGGGGAGGGGCTACTGCACAGGATTGAAAGAAGCTAAAGAAAGTTGTAAAATGGTCAGCACCATCTTGGGTACTAGCCTCCACAGTATCCAAAACATCTTCAAAAAGTGATGCCTCAGAAAGGAGGCGTCCTTTATTAAGGACTGCTATCACCCAGGACATGCCCTCTTCTCATTGTTACAGTCAGGAAGGAGGTACAGGAGCCTGAAGGCACATACTCAGCGAATCAGGAACAGCTTCTTCCCCTCTGCCATCCGATTCCTGAATGGACATTGAACCAATGAACACTACTTCACTTTTTTATTATTTCTATTTTTTGATCTGCTATTTTTAAATTTAACGATTTAATATACATATACTTACCGTAATGCATTTTCCTATATTGTAATGTATTGCATTGTATTGCTGCTGCTAAGTTAACAAATTTCATGACATATGCTGGAGATATTAAACCTGATTCTGATTCTCAGCACATCAAAATTATCTACAGCAGAGAATATAGTCAGAGGATTTTGTAATGCCTGCTTGTACCAAGATATAATTTGTTCTTTCTGTCAAGGAAAAAATAACTTTCTTTAACATGCTTTTGTAAGTATAGTAAATGAATCAAATACAACACACACAAAATGCTGGAGAAACTCAGTAGGTCAGGCAGCATGTATGGAAATGTTAGCTATCTATTCATTTCCATCGATGCTGCCTGGCCTGCTGAGTTCCTCCAGCATTTTGTGTATGTTGCTTTGGATTTCCAGCATCTGCAGAATTTCTGATGGTAATGAATCAAATGTTAGCAGGTTGATTGACTCTGAGGGACTGTGCTTCACAGCTAAACCTGGTTCATTTTTCTGATAATTGTGTAGAAGTTTCAGTATCTGTGGCAGAAGTTTGGATATTTCTGTCATCCAGTTGCTGTATGCTTCTGACTTTTGGTTTCTTGCCTCTGGGATTTCCCATGCCTTTGTTTTGCTCTCCCTGGAGATGGTATCTTGGGCTTAAAGATAGTTTGGTGACAATGTATTATCTTTAGGTGATTTTGGTGATGCGTTCTAAAGAGCCAAGGAGATTTGAACCATTGATAAGGGTGCATTTGAGAGAACGATATCATTTACAAACTTATGAAGCTGTGAGCATCCATTTTAAGATAAGTTACAGGATCGAAAGAAGCTACAGAAAATGCTAAAATTAGTCAGCTCCATCTTGAGTACTAGCCTCCATAGTATCTAAGACAGCTTCAAGGAGCGGTACATCAGAAAGTTGACATCCATTATTCAGGACCCATTTCACCCAGGACATGCCCTCTTTTTATTGTTACTGTCAGGAAGAAGGTACAGAAGCCTGAAGGCACACACTCAGTGATTCAGGAACAGCTTCTACCCCTCTGCCATCAGATTCCTAAATGGACATTGAACCCATGAACACTTTTTAATGCATCATTTCTGTTTTTACGCTATTTTTAATTTACTATTTAATATACATATACTTACTGTAATTGATTTACTTATATTTTTCCTACATTATCATTTATTGCATTGTACTGCTGCTGCTGTTAATAAATTTCATGACATATACCGGTGATATTAAACCTGATTTTGATTCTGAGCGTGAAGTGGCGATAGTTTCAGAGTAGCTGCTGAATGGAATTTGATTTGATGGCAGCATTCATATCTCCTTGGGGTGTGAGCCCATCTCCAGATTGTTATGGTGAGCTGCAGTAGTTGATTCTGACATTCAGTGTGATACCCACATGGAGATCCTTCCTAACTTCCCCATCAGAATGGATCTTCTTAGGTAGAGTTGTTCCTTGTTCCTTCCCCGAGCATTGTAAGGCAGAATTATCCATTTTGAAATTGAAGTTCAAAATACATTTGTTATCAAAGTGTGTGTGCAGAAACTACAGTACTGTGCAAAAGTCTTAGGCACATATATATATATATATCTAGGGTGCCCAAGACTTTTGCTCAGCACTGTATTTGTCAATGTGGAGCGGAGAGTGAGTTTGTAAATCTGGTGGGAGCCAAGGATGCTGGTAATAGTCAGGGTGGAGGGCCACGGGAAGGACGTGGGACAGGTGGCAGAGAATGGGAGCATGGGGTGGGGGGTAGTGCGGGTGCAGACACACCCAGCTCCGATACACCAGGCAAGGTGACTTGATTCTAAACAATTGATTATTGCAGAATGTCTCTCTGGTGCTTCCCACTCCTTCTGCTCTCCCCCTTTTCCCAACCATGATTCCCCATTCTCAGTCTACAATAGAAACCCAAATTAGAATCAGGTTTATCATCACTCGCATGTCATGATTTTTTTGTGTGGCAGCAGTACAGTGCAATACTGCAAAGCATTTGGCACCCTAATTTTTTATTTTTATATTATATAAAAACAAATTCTGCAAATGGCAAAAAAAACACGAGCAAATAGCACAGAATATTAAACATCAAGCCGCAAAGTCCTTGGAACAGCCTAGGAATGTTCAGTTCATTTCAATTTAGTGCTGTGCCGTTCGTTGACTACAGTCCGCGTTAAAGGGCCCGGATCAAAATCGTGCGAAGTACCAACAAAAGGTGCATTGGGTTAGACATTTATCCCTCATATCTGTGACAAGGATATCAAAATATCCGAGAGGGATGGTACCAGATTCCCCCATGTCAATTGAGTGCAGGTGTTTCCAGTGAACAGGAGTAGGTGTGAGGGAAAGCTTTTCTTCTTATTGGGAATCTACTAGTGGAGACCAGATTTAGGAAACTTGCTTGGTTTCTATTCGAATCCAGAATCATTCACAGTGATTGATTATGTGAGTGTGTTTGGTGAGGTGATACTGGCACAACAGGGGTTCTAGATTAAAATGTGTTGTGGGTCAAGTAAATTCCTTCCAGATTTCGTTGCAGGTTCTGCTTTGAAGAGCAGGACTCTTTGTTCTGGAATACCTCTCCAGAAATAATGTTTTCAGTTCATTTTGCCTATTTAATTTTTTAATTACTTTTAACACAAATGAACAAGAGTAGTTCATCTCTTAACCCTAATCAGAAGTAAATCTATAAGCAGTCCTGAAGAAGAGTCTCGGCCGGAAATGTAGACTGTTTATTCATTTCCATAGATGCTTCCTGGCCTGCTGAGTTCCTCCAGCATTTTGTGTGTGTTGCTTTGGATTAATGGTATCTGCAGATTTTCTTGTGTTTGTGTTACTACAAACATTATATTGGTTGAGGCAGTCAGAAATGAGTTCTCAGTTTTATTTGGTTAGAAAACTATCGACTGGACAAGGAGCTTTGTATATGTGAAATTGTTTGAAACTTTTTTGTAGTGTTGAATTTGTTCTAATTTCATCAACTCAGTTTTTAAAAAAAATTGCAAACTATTTTACCATTCAGCGTTGTGTTGATGTGATAATGTGAAATGGTCCTTGTTGTCCTATTATATTTATTTCAAGTGTTGTATTTTTTTATTTTTAAATACTTCAATGTAGAAAGTTGCTTCTAATGTCAATTTTGTGCATATTTCTAACTATCGTTGTGCCCCAAACCCTATTTGTTTTTTTCCAATAGAGTTGTTTTTCTTTTGGGAGCTCCATCTTGTAAAACACATTTGTTTATATCTGGGGAAGCTGTAAACATTCTTTTAAATGTTCATTGCTTAATGCCGGTAGCGGTTCCCTGGGTTTCTGGCGGACACCGTCCGCAGCAAAGCGAGCCCCTTGTCCCTGTGGTGTTTTTTTTAAGAACAATTCTGCAGCCAGACAAGAATTAAAATGCATAATTTAACGAGGCTGGTTGAACTGGGGTGCCTAAAGATGTCAGCGGGACTTCTCAACCATTTCTTCCCCACCTCTCAGCGGCGCCCAGGATAAAGCATTGGGCGGACGAGAGATTTTCGGTTTAAATTCGCAAATACAAGGAGGAGTTTACAAAGCGCAAAAAAAAACGTTTCACACTCTGCCCTGACGCTGGGTGGCTTTAAACAGATTTGAATAATTGTCTTTAACACTCCTCGCTCTATTTATTATAGCAACTTCTTTGTTGAGGAACGAATTCGGGCAAGTTATTGAACCATCCATTTTCAAGCGAGATGCTGTGCGAAATCCCCACTAGAACTATAAAAACAACTTTTGTGTATTTTGTATATATTCCGGCGGCGACTAATTTAACATTCCCGAAACGAAGTTAAGAGTTTCGAGCCGCCTCTGGTTTTATTTTGAAAGCAATAGCGACTTCAGAGCCCTTCCAGTGCCGTGAGGTCGGGAAGCCTTGTATCTTGAAGCATGAAATTAAATGGGAACCGATTGGATTTTTGCATACTGATTGGCGAGCCCATGACATCACTGCGTTATACCCCTCCTCCCTCCTTTTTACTGTTTGCAGCCTGAATCTCTCTATTTCCACGTATCTTCAGTTTTTGTCCCCTTTTTTTGTTGTTTTTGTCACATACTTTATTCCTGCAAGCCAAAAATAAAGCCGGAGAAAGACGGAAGGAAATTCTGAAACGAGTTTTATTTTAAAAAAGAAAAGGGACGGCGGAGTATTAACGGTGAGGACACCCCCTCCCCTTTACTTGTCCACCTTTTTTGGGTAGGAAAGGGGTGATAAGTGGCGAGGGGACGGCAAGGCTGCTGTGCCCGAAGTTGCGGCACTCGATGCGTTGCTCCCGCCCCGCGTTACATTGTAGAAGGTTCGGACATTGTAAGTTTCGCGGCTTGTAAGTTTCGGGCTGGTCGCTGCAAACACGTGGACCGTCGCTTGTCTCTCGCTCTCTCCTATAGAATTATTACCTTCGATCTCTGGCGCGGTGGGTGGGTTTTTTTTTTGTTGTGTATGACGACGGGTGCGTTTAGTTTGAATTTCGCAAAAATGCGTTTTGTTCTTTTGCTTATTTAAAACAAAATCTCTTCCACTAGCCACCCCCCCCCCCCCTCCAAACACACGGATTGTACACGCTGGGCTGAAGTGCGCCACTTTTGTTAAGTTGAGTTGCAGCAGTCCTTTCTTCCGGCTTGTGGCCTTTCCGTGTTCCCCTATTTGTCTTTCCACCTCTTTCCTCTCTCCCCCCCCCCCACACCCCAACCCCCCCTCTCTTCCGAAGAGAGAAACAAAGACAGTAGGAAATGCAGCAACGAGAGCCCGAGGCTGGGGGAAATGGGTGGATAGGGAAGAGAACGTGAAACCGAAAGGGGAAATGTAGCCAAAGCAATGGGGGAGGGGTGGTGGAAAATCTCTGAAATTTAGTTGTAAAATCTGAACCCCTCCTCCGGAACTAACCGTACGTTCAAGTCACAACATAACGCGCGCCTTTCTACCCAGCTCCTTGTCCTTAAACGCACATGAACTGGGCACAAAGTTAACTGCAAAGCGTTTCCTTTTTTTTTGTCGAAACCAATTTAGGGATTAGGAACTTTTTTCCCTTTCTGCCAGGTTTTTAAATTTTGGAAGAACTTGAGCGTGAGAAAGACGGACCCCACCAATTGTATTTTTACTTGCGAAGTGCGAATTTGGCCCTTCGGAGCCGATTATCTCACCATGTGCTCGTTTCAGTGCCGAATTTCTGTGGCACGTTTGGTTTCTTGGTTGAGATTGGTCTGTAAATAACTGCTAAAGATGTGCTGTGAAGCGAACCTCATTTTTCTAATGGTCATAAACCATTGGCTGAGAGGTGCTTTAATTCTACAGGTGCTGCTTCTGGCTGTGATCTCCAATGGCAGGATTGACCTCACCTTCCTACTGAGAACCCTTAAATTTGAGCTGTGATGCATTGTGATTGAGAGATTAATTCTGGAATGTAGGTGAGAGCATCTGGTGTGCTTTAAGTGGAATTGTTTGTGTATTGGGTGATTGTGTATCTGATTGTGTACCATGCAATTACAACGAGCAAGCCTTTTCACCTGTAACCTTTGCTGGCTGTATTTTGCACTCAAGGTAGGGGTTGGGCAATGGTTATAAGTATTTTATTGACAATCCAGCTTATGTAGCCAACTGTGTTGTAATAATTACTTTTTCTTTACTGAAGATGATACCTTGCTAGCCTTTGAGCTAGACTAGGCCACAGGAAGCTGTTTGTCTAATTTCTGGCATTGTGATGTGCACTGATTTCTTTTCCTCCTTTTTCACCTCCCAAGTTACAGTCCTTGGAAGGGGTCTCCAGGGTAAAGTGGCTCTAGGCCTGTCTTGAATTACCACACACCAAACAAGGAGTGGAATCCCTTTCAGCAGCTCTGTTGAAAGAGTTCATGACTCGAGATGTGAAAGAATTCAGATTGGGCTTGAGTTGATATGCCAGTGGGTTTGCAAACAAATCACGGTTGCAGGATATGACCCCACCATCATGGGGGTCATACAGTCCAAAACACGTTAACTTCCCATTTTATGCTAATTTTACCCAATTTTATTGGGGTGATAAGAGTGTGGAATAAGCTGCCATCACAAATGGTGGATGCTGTTAAGAGAAATTTGGATGTGTGTGTGGATGGGAGGGATATGGAGGGCTATGGACCAGGTGCAGTTCCAGAGGACTAGGCAGATTAATGGTTCAACACAGACCAAAGGGCCTGTTTCTGTGCTGTAGTGTTCTATCACTCTCTATTCCCTCTACATTCCCCATGCTCCTCCACTCACCTTTACAGTGGATTTTAACCTACCAACCAGTATCTCCTAGAGATAGTGGGTTAAACTGGAGCACCAGGAAGATATCCATGTGATAGGGAGAATGTTCAGACTCCACACAGATGGCACCTGAGGTCAGGGTTGAACCTGGGTTGCTGGTGCTGCACCTCAACTTAGTGTTCCATAGTGCCTTGTTAAAACCCATCATGGTGTCCAACCACACCAGCTCCGGCAGAATCTGAAAGTCTCTTGAACTTTGCTGGCCTAAAATCAGAATAAACTTGCTGATCAACTTATAATATCTCAGCCATCTTTATTTCAGTAACATTAACTGGCCATTAACTTGTTGCTGCTTGTGAGATCTGCTTTTCATAATGTGATATGTAAAAATAGGATGTGAAACTTTGGAACGTAAATTGTGAAGTGCTTTTTAAAAGTTTACTCTAGAGATGTCCATTTAATCTTTGGAGGTTTCTTTCTGAGAGATCTCTGCCTTTCTGAGAGACCTCAGTCCATTGTGGCTGCTCTCCAAGGGGGTTTGGGTAAGGGTGTTGGCATTGCTTGCCTTTTTGGTTGATTTCTTTACTGTAACTGCAACAAAATATTGAACTTAGTAGTCGTAGAGGGGAGAAGGTGTAGACTGGGCCTGTGTGACTCCCTTTGTATGAAAGTCCAGTAGTTTTCCACCCCCCACCCCCCACGATGCAGAAGCTTTCCTTCCAACTCGGGTTTGATGCTGTGTTCACAAGGACAGTGTAAAACAACAATATCTGGGAATGTGGAGAGAGTCTGCTGGAGCCTTCTGCTTCCTGTATTCAGAGTTTTGAATTACACCACTTGGAATGTTTGACCCAAAGTGAAATTTCTTAAACTTTCCACACCTGCCTTCTTTCTGCTCCCCAATCTTTGCTCTTCACTAATATCTCTTTGCCACACCCATTTCACTCCTCTCTCTTTGCTGAGGGCAATGACAACATTTTCAGTACAACTTTGTTGACATAAGTGGTGGTTAGCAACTTTGTCTCAACAAGATTTTGTACCTGTTGAACATTTTATTAATATCAGCAACCTTCCAACTGGTGTTTTTTCTAATGTTTTGACTGTTGAACATCCTGCTTTAGACAGCAGACAGCAGCAGAATGCTGAGTCAGAGTGGGTTGGCTTCATTGGATAGGATTTACTTGACTTACTGTGACCTTAGTTTGTGAACCTAGAGTGGGAAGCCCAAGCACAAAATTGCTGAGCACCTGGATCTCTTGGTGGCCATCCATTTTGGTTCTCCTTTTCCACTCCCTCGCTGATGTGTCTGTCCTCTGCCTCCACTGCTAAGTCAAGGCTACATGCAAATTAGAGAAACAGCACCTCCGATTCTTCATCCTGGGCATCCTCCAACCTGGTAGCATTAAGATCGAATTCTCAAACTTCTAGTAACTTCTCCTTCTGTCCCTATATCCCTTTCCTCTTTACTCTTTCTTTCTGATATACCTGGTTCTCTTTATCTCCTTACATGTTCCACTTTCCTGTCTTAGCAAATTCCATATCTTTAGCCCTTTGTGACTTAGACCTATCACCTCCCATCTTCTGATGCCATTCCCATTCTCCCCTCTCCCTCATCTGCCTTTCATCCTCCTTCACCTGGATCACCTGCTATTACTAGCTCAACCCCTTCCTTCGACTGTTTTAGCTTGGCTTTCTCTCCTCTTTCAGTACAGAACCCTTGACTGTCCATTCTTCCCCACAAATGGTTAGTAGCCTGCTAAATTCCTCCAGCACTTGGTACATTGCCATAGAATACCCACTGCTGAAGTGCTTTTGCTTATGGAGAGCAGGCAGCCTTTTTTAGCTGTAAAAGTGAGGGGAGGGGAAAAGTGAAAGATGCAGTCTGGTGGGTAGAGTTGGTGGTCTGGAACCTATTTAAACCAATATGTATTTTTTGGGTATGAAATGTAGAGCTAATATTTGGTCAAATGGAGCATCTTCCCTTCCACTGGCATCTTCTGTTTTAAGTTGGACTGTGACAATGCACTTAACCCTGTTTAGTTCTCAGTCCCAGTAAAAGTGGGGAGAGGAATGAGTCAAATTGAGGTAGTGAGCAAGGAAGTTAATATAGTAGTTAGAATTGTTATCCTTTGTGTTGCTGTTTTTTTTAGTCTTAACACTTGCATACAACCAATGTTACTAGTTTACTCACTAAGTTCAGTTGGGTTTGGCCCAGACTATTTTCATTCTCTCCTAGATCAGAGCTGGTAACACTGATTTTGCTCTACTTTCATACTAAGGCCAAGGGTTAATCCTTTAAAAATATGAAATGATATGCAGTAAAAGAAACTGTTGTTCAGAGACCTGTAGGGATATCCCCAGCGATATTCTGAGTTGCACGTACTGATGCAAGTAGGTACAGGAAAAGAAGTTCAGTTCCAGTCCTGACAGATTATTTTCACTGCATTCAGTGCTCACCCTGTGATCTATGTTGGAAAAGCGAGGTGAAGAGTAGTTGACTGTTTTGTTGAACATCTGCGCTGTATCTGCAAAAGCATCTTAAGTTTCTGATAGTATGTCATTTTAACCTTCCTTCCCGTTCTTACATGAATGCATCTGTCCTTGGCCTTCTCCGTTGCTATAGAGTGGCCAAATGCAAACTGGAAGAATAACATCTCATATTCTGCTTGAGTAACTTAAAACCTGATGAGATGAGCACTGAATTTTCCCTGTGTCTGGTAACCCACATCCCTGGTGTTCTTCACCCACAGGCTTGCATGTCTCCTGTGTCTCCGTTCTCAACCAACCCCATCCCCAATCTCATCCGGTTCCAAGTGTTCCATGGGCTGGCTCCTCTTGTCCCCCACCAGCCTCTGTCCCACCACTCACTTGTACCGCTATATGTTCTTTGCTCTTCCTCCAACCTCATCTCCACTGGTATTAGTCCTTTGGGGGTGGGGAGATGAATTCAAATACCCTTATTAGTCAATATCCCCAGTTTTATATAATCCTTGTTTAATTTGTTTCATGATTGACTTTAATTTTTACTCTGGATTTGTTTCTTGGTAACCTCTTCAGCTCATTTTCTCTAAGCAGAAACATTAAATGTGACGGGATAAATTAGGATAAAGTGTTGAGAACAGCTTACTATGGTTGGGAGACTGGCAACTCAAGTACAGAATGCTAAGATCTGGGTGCTCTATTGATCTGTGACTAGTACGATAGAAAGTGGGTCTTGGTATCCACTTGTTTAAGGTTAACTGTGCCTCAACTGGCCATCGGTTTAATATTCCTTCACTTCACCTCTTCCTCCCACCAGAACAAACACAGAATGGCAAATCAGTGCAAACATCGGAATGTAAACATTTAGTCTTTCACTACGATGATCCCACTGGAATGATGACCATGTATTGATTTTGAATTTAGGAGATATTTTGAATTTAATAATTTGTAGCCTTTCACGTTGATTTGGCGTTGTGATCAACAGAAATTTTGGGTTGAAGGTGTCGCTTTTATCTTCTGTCCTGTCTGGACACCTTTACTTGAGTTGCATCAGACATTATTTGATTCATTTGACATTTAGTACCTGGGCAAACACATGAAGGATTTGCATGTTGTTGAGTGTTGCATCTACTTGAACTGGGCTGCCACTGTTTACCTTTCTTCTCAGAACATCGTTCTTCCGGTGTTGATGCTCTGTCTACTGGTGACTTTGCCCGTGGACCAGTGAGCCACACACAAGTACTGATGCTGTTTGTTCAGAGGGCAGGATCGGGATTACTGAGCCTCATCCAGCATTGTCTAATGTGTACGTGCAGCCCATTTGCAGGGATTGGTTCTGCTGAGTACCGCGCGGTACAAAATTCAAGTTTCTCCGTCTTCGGCAAATCTGAGATCTGTCAAAGAACCTTGCAGCTGAAGTATGGTTGCAGCTATAAATGTTTTGGCAACCACCTTATTTCTTGGACAGCAGTGTGTTTAAGTGACATTTGCTAAGAACTGACCATTTGGCCAGCTGGGAAGGCGGGCGTGATGCTGGTTAATATACAACCGTTTTGGTGATGGAGCAGGTGTAATACAGATTCCATGCTCAAATCTCTGGGATGTGACTTGAATCCTTTCCCCTTCATTAGCTTAGCAAACCACAGTACTGAGGCTCATTTGTTGCCCTGTTATAAAAGTGACTACAATTGAATGGAAAATCTCGAGTCTATCTTGACAATTATTTTCTTATTTCATTTGCCTCCCAGATTGAGCCGGAGGAAGTGTGGTGAATGGAATGGCTGGAATAGATCAGAGGAGGTGAGTGCTGTTTGTTGCGGTTTTATTTTCCTCCTGGTTAAACTCGTATGTCATATTGTGCACTTTGTGGAACAGCTCCTCCCTGGTGATGTGTTCTCGGTAACTCTCTCATGCACCCTAGATGCTGTCCCTCATTGGAACACAACCTGCTACCTGGGTCGACTCCCAAGTGCACTCAGAACCACGCTGGGGAGCCCCTTAAGATGCAAGAAATTCCATTGTGTTTGTGGGGAGGTGATAACGTCTGTCACGGTGGTGCAGTGGTTAGTGTGGCGCTGTTACAGCTCGGGGTGTTCCAGAGATCGCCATTCAATTCTGGCACTGTTCTCTGTAAGGAGTCTCCGTACTGCTCCCTGTGGAATGTCTGGGTGTTCTCGGGGTCCTCTGCTTTCCTCCACAGTCCAAAGGTGTAGCTGGTGGGTTAATTGGTCATTTTAAATGGTCCCATGGTTAGGTTGGAGTTAATTTGGTTTGTTATGGGTTGTTGGGGTGGAGTGACTCAAAAGGGTCTATTCCGTGCTGTGTCGCTATATACCGGTAAGTAGATATAATGGTAGCCGGGGACATGAAAGAGTACATTTTGGAGAATCACCCGGAAGCATAAACTTTACCCATCAGTTCCTTTTGGGTCCCAGCTAGTGCTAGTCCTTGCTGCTAGATTCTCATTCAGGTCATTTGCTTGTGTTAATTTAGGTTCAGAAAGGAATATTTCTTGTGGTGTGACCTTGATCATAAAGCTCAGGCTTATTGAGAGGAGGCCAGTGTTGGTGAATTCTGGATTTATCTCTGCACTCCTCTCGTGCATGTTCTGAAAGGACACAAAACTTGGTGCTTCGGTCTTGTGCACCTGTTCACCTGTTTAGCTGAGCAATCTGAAGTTGTGGTAGGAGTGTAGGAAGTTGCTTTGAGCCTATCTCCTAACTCTTAAATTATATAAATTATATAATCCTCACTGTTTGCCTTGTATGATGATCAACTGGGTTCAGATTAAGGTTGGGAAATGGCAGTTTTTGACCTGTTTGTGCCTGAGCTTTTGTGGAGAGCTCCCTTTCTTTTTATGTTTGTATTGTTCATGTTCATCCCTGGGTGGGGTGGCTGCACAGAGAGCATCTTTTGGGGGGGGGGGGCGGGGGAGAGAAATTCTCTCTCTGGGCCCAAGTCATTGCTCTGTAAATCTTGGCTCCTCTTATCTGGCAAAGCTGGGCTATCTCATTATTCCCTTTTTTTATTTTGTACTTCTCATGCTGTAACGGGAGACCGTTCAGCCCACCAAGTTTATGCTCACTTTCAATGCAATCCCTCTATCGTAAACCACTTTCTCTCATAAACTTCTGAACTGTTCCTGATTCTCCTGTCAGCTGTCTACACTGTTGGTTGATCTTTGGGAGTGGGAGGACACCAGAGCGCCCACGGGATGCACGCAGGGAGAATGTGCAGGTTCCACACAGATAGCATCTGGCGTCAGCACAAACAGGGATCCCTGAAACTGCAGCTTGGTTACCTGGCTTTCAACCCACTATTATCCTCAATGTTGCAGTATATCAAAATCCACTCCCTGACTTATTTCTAGAACAAAATCCGCGATTTCCTTCATTGTTCGGCTCCCAGTTGGCAGCATGAGAACTTAAGGACACTTGTAAGGGAGTGCTGAGTTACTCAGGGCAGGGCTAAGTGATGTTTGTTGTATAAATATTTCTGTTGTAGAGCAGTTCAAGGCTGCTTGCTGGCATAGCGCCAGGAGTCAGTGAGTTGTTTATAGGTGTGCTCGCTGTGGGCAGGGAAGAGGAAAGAACCTAGTGCAAGTGTGGCATTAAGAAAGGGACTGCGTGGTCTTAACGTGTTGGTACTTGACTGTGGTTTAGGTGAGGAAAAATACAGTGGCTACCAAGGTCAGTGCATTGATATGGGTTTCTACTGTGTCTGGCCTAAATAGGAAATGGTGGAACTAGTTGGGTATGCTGCAGAATGCAATCTTCAGTCATTCAGTGTGGAAACTGGCCTTTTCAGCTACACTAGTTCTATAAAGGAGCAGAATTAGGCCATTCAGCCCATCTAATCTGCTATATCACTCAATCATAGTTTTTATTTTAACCCCATTCTCCCGCCTTCTCCCTTTAACCCTCCCCCCCCCCCAACCGATCAAGAACCTGCCAACCTCTGCCTTGAATGTACCCAAAAACTTGGCCTCTGCAGCCCCCTGTGGAGCAGCAGCAAAATTCACGGATTCACCATCACCAAAGAAATCTTCATCTCAGTTTGGAAGTGTTGTACCTTTATTCTGAGGCACTGGCCCCCTTACTAATGGAAACATCTTCTCTCCATGTCCACTCTATCTAGGCCTTCCAGTATCTCCTAGGTTCCAAAGAGATCCACACCCCTGCCCATCTTTCTCCATTGAGTACTGGTCCAGAGTCATTAAACTTTTCATTCCTGAGATCATTTTAATGAACTTCCTCTGGACCTGCTCTTGGGTTTGCACATCTTTCTATGATACTGGGCCAAAGTTACTCTCAATGTTTCAGGTGTTCTCTGACTAATGCCTTACATCTTCACTTCCACGTTCTAGTCCTTTCGAAATGAATACTACATTGCATTTGCCTCCTTACCCTTTCGACCTGCAGGTTAACATATCAAGGAACCTGAACCAAAACTCTCTAGTCCATTTGGACCTCTTAAGTTCTGAGTTTTCTCCCCATTTAGAAAATAGTTCACACTATTCTTCCTACCAAAGCTGCTGTGATTCAACTGCAGTCAGGACAGTTTGTAGTGGTCATCTAACCTACAAATCCGTATACCTTTGGGACATGAGAAGAAACCAGAGCACCTAGACTAAGCTTGCGTGGTCACCTGGAGATCATGCAAACTCCACACAATGAGCACTGGAGTCCAGGATTGGAACTGGGCCTCCAGAACTGAGAGGCAACAGCTCTGCTGGCTGTACTACTGAAGCAGAGGTTAACGACACAAGGACTGGTTTGCATCTAAGAACTGGCTGTCAAGCATTTACAGGAACTGGACAACATAGCAAAGGGCAATCCTAGACTTCTTGCACACGTGGTTTGTCTGGATGTTGTTAAGTTTTGGTTGGAGTGGGCGATAGATATAAAGAATATGCATTTATTATGTACCTTTAGTGACCCTTGCAGCAGATGAACCTGCGGAAGTGCACTCACAAGCTTAATTGGGATGTTGACCAGATGGTCCATTGCACCCATGTTGCGCCCTGGTCAGTTTTTAGTTCTTCAACAAAGTGTTCTTGAAGAAGTGCTGAGGGAACTTTTATCGCTATAAAAAGCATGATGCAGCCTCAGTGTACATCCTAATCAGTAAGCTGTCACCCCAATACTGCCACACTCCCTGTTGCCTATATTTTGCGCTCAAGCACACAACCTGAGTGATAGGACATCCCACCCACTTGGTCATCGTTTGAACCTGGTACAAAAGAACCTCTGGCATCTAGCCCGGACGCATTGGGTTGGGGAATCTTCAGCCTACACGGAACAACCTTCCCGAATCATCAAGAGCTGGCTGGGCCAGTCTCTAAGTACAGGGACAGCTTGGAGCCTATTGACTTGAGGATGTTCCAGGGGGAGACTTATTTAAGGAAGCACCTTTTTTTTAAAAAAACAAAAAGGCAGTAGTTTTGGGGGATTGAGAAGGAATGTTAGAAGAATAAAGATGGAAGTGGAGGAAGGTTGGTGTAATCTTTTGTTAAATTATGTTTAGCTATGTGAAACTTCTTGCAAGTATGGGAGGTGATAATTTTTTTTCAGTGGGTGGTAGATTCAAGACAACCGATGGGTTGACTGGGTGGAGCTGACAGGAGTTGACTTAGCATTTAGCTTTGTAAATCTTCCCCATCTCCTGACGATCTGTCTTCTAGGCTTCTGGTACTACGGCGCCAGCCGTTGAGGGCTATTCAATGAGGCAAATTCTGGCAGACTCTTCAAATGTTGCTGGGGTAACCCAAGTCGTGCTTATTATCTGCCCAGTGGGCTGGTTATCCCAGACCAATGTTTGCGATTCATTTTCCTAATCTTAGCCTGCTCAGGATGATCAGGGAGTTACTTTGTTTATTTTTCATTGTTTTCTTGATTAAAACTCAATTTACAGGTCAAAATACATTGTTTAATAAGTCAGTACTGTCCAACATGTTTTGGCACCTTGGCCCCAGAGGAATCCTGTGTCATTTGACTGTATCCACCTATGGTTTGAGTGTCAATTAAATTAGATTTGACATGATTACCCTGACCCCAGTCACAGGACTAGGAATAAAGTGCTCAGATATTGGGGTGCACATACAAATTCAAAGTGTGAATGTTACCGGAGAAGATTTGATGAATATTGCCTGGGTTACAGTGGAGGACCACTGAGCCCTTTCGTAAAATGCCTCGGTCCCTTCAACGTCTCTTACTGAGCAGACAGGGCTCTAGTTTGAGTCCCTCTTTAATTTGCTTCGTTAATAGAACAACAGTAAAGAAGCTGCCATACCAGGTAAAGGAGATGAGTCTGTGGTCTGCTCTAAAAGACTGCACTTCAGTCAGTCAGCCTCCCTCAGGTAATGCTATGCTCGGTTGTGTGTGTTGGTGTGTCGAACTTGAACTTGAACTTCTGACTGAAGTCAGATGGCTACTAAGATTGCCTTGTTGCCTCTGGATACCATCCTCCCCTTGGGGTGGTGATACGAGCACACAGGATCACTTGTAACCATGAAGGGAATTGTGATCATTTGCTGCATTAGCACAGATCTTAGAAATTGCTTGTTCCTTGGAATAGTAGTAATTTACACAGGTGGGTGTTGATTGTTTGGAAAATTTTGTAGAGGAATACAAATTTACAAAACATTTGAGTCTGGTTAGCCTCCAACTTCATATGAATCTAGATTTCTCCTTCTGATAGAAATTCCACCCACCCTGCCCCCAGTCCCCACTCTAACCTTGCACCTCTTCTCACCTGCCCCTGTGTCCTCTCCTCCTTCCCTTTCTCATTTTTCCACTCTCCTCTTCAATCAGATTCCTTCATCTCCAGCCCTTGACTTTTCCAACCCACCTGGCTTCACCTATCACCTTCCAGCTAACCTGCTTCCCCTCTCTCCCCCCTCCCCCCACCCCACTTTTTATTCTGGTGTCTTCCGCTTTCCTTTCTGGTCCTGAAGAAGGGTCTCGGCCTGAAACGTTGACTGTTCATTCACATTCTTGGATGCTGCCTGACCTGCTGAGTTCCTCCAGCACTTTGAGTGCTTTCCTGATGGATTTTCAGCATCTGCAGAATTTTTCCTGTTTACAAAAACCTAATTGAGCCATTAAACCGCAAATATTGTTACAAAGCATCAACATCGTTAGTGTTCCACTCTGAACCATTTAAGAGTGTTACCCAGGACCAGAGTGAGAGAACACTAGACTGGGGTCTTGCCCCACAGAACCTTTGTGATGATAGTACTGAGCGTATCCTCAGCACAGACTTCTTCTGCTTCGTATCTGACATTGGTTGTTGATTCAACAACTTCCGCTTCCTTTTTCATTCTCCCTTCTTGCTCTCATTCTCACTCCATGGTGCTGGGAAGAGCTGTTTAATGGTCGGCCTAGCTCGCTATTTCCTGTAAGGAGGGACATAGCTACTGAGAGTTATTGAGCTGTCGGTGACAACTTGCTGAATGACCTTGTGGTTAGTGTCTGTGTATCGCCTCTATCTGCTTTTCCAGTTCGGTACAGTTGGTTCTTTCTGTTCAGGGCCAAGCTGATAGTGTCTTTGTGTCCTGATTTCATTGTCTCAGGCTATTTCCAATCATCTGCCACCACTCCCAACCTCCATGAGTTGTCCCAGCCCACTTCTGTGACGTGTGTCTTTCATTCATTGTATGTTCTTTTTTGTGAAAACTTTGGCCCATGGACTTAAGTCTCAAGCCCTACCTGTAACATATTGGAGGTTCAGCGAGATACCTGGGGCAGCATCTGACAGGAGAACTGGTGGCACTGAGGAACTCTTCTAGGAAACATGTTATAGGGGCAGTGTATTACAAACGGAGGTGGGGAGAAATATTGTGAAGGTGGCTGTATGAGATGGGACTGTGTACAGAGAAGAACCACTTGTGGTATTATGCTGGAGAGGCAAATTAATCCTTGTGGCGTCTTGTATCCTGCAGATGTCACATTTCCAATGTGCTCGGTATCTAGTGATTCAAAAATGCTTAATATGAATTAGAAATAGTGGAGGTCATCCTATCTGATCTTTCTAATATGTAATATCCTGCTCCCTGAACTTATTATTGGTTCGCATTTGCTCTCCTTAACTATAAATAATTTATAATATTACCACAACCAATTAAAAAAAAACAATTGGAGTTATGTGGCATTTTTGAAATGCCTTTTGAAAATTATGATAAACCAGGGTCCCTGTCAATCACCTCACCCAACTTTATCTGGCCAGTTAGATATAATCTTTAAAAGCTATTCCATTTGTAAAATATACTTTTTATTTTCTCTTTCACGTAACTGTTTTCACTGGCTAACCTAATGACTTCATAAGTTCCCATTAGGGCTGTAAAGTTCACAGTAGTAAATTTCTGAGATTGAGTATATCGATGTTTGCTATTTGGGAGGATTTGGGTTCTTTTTAGTCACATGTCAACTCGAGAGCTTGCATGTCAGGTGCCTGATGAAGAACATTTGCAGTTCATTGCCACACGACTCGGTGCAAAGCTCACCCTTGTGTACGCACACGTGGCCATTGTGTCCTCCCTTGCATTGCCAGAGTGATGCCTGTGTTCATCAACAAAGCCTGAGGTCTGCTGATACAAGCCATCCATTAGGCCTGGAATTTACTGACCAGCAGACTGAAATGTTGCATTGACTTAAAATTAATTTGGGATTAATGTTAACAGCAAGTATTGGTTGAATTGCTCAACAGACACATAAATTATTGATCTGCCTTGCTAGTGCTGGCTGTGAGATGGTTATTGACAATGTTCTCCTACAGCTCCATCATATTTCTACTGAATCTCCTTGCAACTAATTTGAGCATTTTGTATGTTTCTTCTCTGAAAATTGGCACCAGAAATTCTGCTCCCTTTTGGCACCTTGCTGAGGTTTAAAACTATGACCAAGCATGTTGCTACTAGATCAGTCAGGGTTTGGCTGAAGGAGAAGGTAGTGGCCAGGGGGAGGGAGGTGGGGATGATCACACATTTTGCGCTCCTGATCCCTTGTTTTATTCTAGTCTTTTAGATTAGCTTCACATCACTAAAGCACTTACTGTTAAATGAAATTTAAATCCATGATCCTTCTGGGTTGCTAGTGCATGGTTGGCTTGATCCTCTGGTGTAGGATTCGGTACAATCATGGTGTCTAGAGTACAGAAATGGGCTCTTCGGCACACTGAGTACTGGCCATCAGTTGTTCATTTCCATTGATCCCACTTTATTCTCCCCCTTTGTTTCACTTATAACGTACCCAGTGTCCCACTCAACTATGTTTTAGGGGCAGTTTATTGCAGAGAGTTAACCCGCCAACCCACACCCGGTTAGATGTGGGAGCACACTGGAGCATCTGTGGGAAGTTTATTTTATTTATTTCCAGCTACAGCCCAGGACGGGCCCTTCCAGCCCAACGAGCTGCGTGCCCGGCAACTCACCTACTTAACCCCAGCCTAATCACAGGATAATTTACAATGCCTGGCTAACCTACTAATTGGTGCATATTTGTATTGTGGGAGGAGACCCAGAGTGCCTGGGGGGGGGGGGGAGGGGGGCAGATCCTGCATGGTCACAAGGAGAGTGTGTAACCTCCGTACGTGCGGCGCCTGAGTTGAGCTCCAGCACCCCGAGCCGTGATAGTGCAGCGATAACCGCTGCATTACCGCGGCTGCAAGTGTGTTGATGCCACGGAGGAATGCCATTCAGCCCATCAAGTTTATATGTTTTGCTAGTGTGTGTTCCTGTAAACCATGAGCTCCTCTCTGACTCTCCTACAGGAGGCAGTCGGCCCACACTACCTTCGGGACGTGGAAGTTACCAGGGCGTCCAGGCAATGCTCAGAGGTGGATCTCAACAGACATGGTGCCTGAGGTCAGGATGAATCCGTGTTGCCCGCATTTCAGTCGGAAACAATGTCTGCTTGCAGGAAGTATTAGCTGAAGTAGGGCACGACAGACAGTCGAAGAAGCAGACTGCTGTAGCTCATAGGTTTTGTGTTTTGTATCTTATGCTCTAATGTGTGAACTTCAGGTGTAGTGTGCTGAGACTGAATCTTGAAGGGTGCTCAGTTTTGCTCGTGTGTGGCTCCTGCCACAGTAGAGTCTACCCAGTTTGTGTATCAGTGACTGAGCCCTCTGGGACCATCTCTGCACTCAGCAGCCCAAAGCCCCTGCATCACACAAGCACTGGAGGGCTGATTTGAGGTATGGCTGTGTGGTTCAAACAGGCTGCACTGTGGACGTATTACATACCCGGTGTTGAACTGTGTTGAAATATTGGCGGGGAAGGGGTGTGGGTGGGGATGATGGGGAGAAGGAGTGATGTGGATTTGGTTGTCTTGAAGTCCCCTCCTGGCATGGTGACTCGTGCTGACACACTAATGCTTTGCTGGAGTGTTTGGCCTGTCAGTGACTGCGGTCTGTTCTGTGACATACAAGTGAAAAAGCTTGCGGTGTATGGACTACTGTGGTGTAGAGCAGAGTCCTCTTTTGATGAACAAAACCCTCACTTAATGGGAATTGTCTATACCTTGCGGATATTCGTTCTCTCTGATGGGTGACCACTGTGGGGGAAATTAACTGTAAATATTGGAAGTATAGCAGCATGCCAGTTCGTTTTAACACCATGCACATTTATTCACAGAGCACGGAACGCAAGCTGCTGCTCACCAGCTCCAATGTCTTCCCAAGAAATGCCATCAAACGCTGATAGAACTACAAATGTGAATAACTTGCTGTCAGAGGTAGGTATAGGTGGGTGACTATCTCTCCACTTCCCCTTATTTCCTTCAGGGTATCCTCTCTATCCTACGTTTTGTCCTCTTCCATGTCTGCCTCTTTCTTCCTGCACCATTTCCCATAAGGACCTGTCCTGGGAAGGCTCCCGTCCCCATTCCATATCTTGTGAACACCATTCAAATTGGCAGCATTCGGTTGCCTGTGTACGTTGATCTTTCCAACGTTCTTCCTCACCGCACCAGTTCTCAGGCAGCTTATCCAATGCCGGGTGACATGTGAACAGAATTGTCTTCCAAATACTTGACGGGCAGACGGTCTTCAAACTCCATCATAGACTTTTGCCAGCTAATCCATCTCTCGCCCTGGGTTAGAATCAGATACAGAACCTGATTGTACAATTTCACAAAAAAGACCCAGAAAATGTGCGAATCACTCATCGGATCAGGCAAGCATCACTGGAAAGAACATTCAGTGCTTCAAATGGTTGTGACAAAGGCTGCAGACCCGAAACGTTATGTTTTTCAAAGATGCTGCTCGATCTTTTACTTTAATTTCAGATTTTAAGCACTTGCAGATCTTTGTATTTTTCTTATTATTTCCAGCTTGAGTAAATTGATGGCAAGATGATCTTCATATATCTGTACGTCAGCATTTCCCACCTTCCACCTGCTCAAGCAAACTGTGGCAGAAACTCTCGTCACTTTGGTCAAGATCTCTGTTCTGGCTCATTATTCTACTCTAAACCTTTGGTCATCTGTGACTTGCCACCCTTGCCCATGATCTTTGCTTACTGACTTCTGACTCCTAGTTAAGAAACTAATACGAATTTTAAAATTCTCAATGCTGTTTCTAATTCCTTTTGTTATCTTACCTTGCTTATCTTTCTAATCTCCCTGAGCCCTTTAACCCTTGGGTTATTTGCTGTGGTCTAATGTTTGACCTGCATTTAATTGTTCTCTTCTGGCCATTGTGCACTCAGCTGCTAAGAGCTAAACTCTAGAATTCCCTTCTGAAAGCTTTCTAAGTCTTCTTTGAAGTACTAACTCCTTAATCAAGTTTTGGACCATCTGCAGTAAATTTTAGGTGCCTTGAGATGTTTATTTAATTGGATATTATCGTTGAAATTGTTATTTCCTCTTTTGCATTCTCCGTCTGAAGCTTTTTCTTCCTTCCCCCGTGCCCTCAATGAACCCCACTTCCCCAACATTACCTTCCCTTACCCAATTGACATGGAGTTCACAGGGTAAAAGTCCCAGATCTCCAAGTGAGGTGAATTTCTTGAACAGATTTTTATGCCTCTTCTCCTCTGACCAGATGGGGCTATTTGCAAGAATCAGCTGGGGTTAACTATCAGACAGGACGTAGGACCTGATTAGCTATGCACTTAGATGCTCCTCTAAGAGCGCAGGCCGATAGGTCTAAGGCGTCACTTCTCTCTCGCTCGCTCCACACCGTGTCCATCAGCATTGCCCAGATTCTACCGCTTGCCTGAACAGTAGAAGCAATTTACAGCATCCGTTTAATCACTCCGTGCGCCCACTTTCGGGATGCAGGAGGAAGCGGGATTCCCCCAGCCCTCCAGAGTGGTCACAGGGGGAAACGTGTAATCTCCACACACTTGACACCTGATGATTGAACCGAAATCTCTGTGCTGTGAGGCACCAGCTGTACAAGTTGAGCATCCCCTCTATCCTCGGGTAAAAAATAATCCCGTTGACTCTGCGGGGCAAGTAAGCTCCACATGTCCTAGATAGACATTTCTCTCATTGCCACCAAAAACGGATAATCTAGTCATTACCTTGTGTGGTGGGGAATTGGGCAACTGATTTTATTTGGAAAGGAAATTGGTTAGTCATAAAGTGTTTTGGGTATGCAGAAGGCACTGTATAAAACCAAATCCTTGTATTTTTAAACTTGTACGCTAAGCTGGGGGCAGGACAGAAAAATACATTACTCGGAGCACATATATAAAAATTACATGTCACACTGCAGTGTGCAGTAGTGTTCCTGGAGAGGCTGAGGCATTGTTTGAGCCCCTCGCTTTATTTGCTGGTAGCTTTGTTTTTGAATCGGATGGGGGTGGGGTGAGTGAGTTGGTAGGGGAGGATGGAGTTTCTTTCTCTCTCTGAACTCTTGACAGTCCATTGTTCAGCTCCTGCTTTTACTGGCCATCTGTAAGCCACTGCTCGAGAGCTGTGCACACACAGAAGCCCCTGCCCACAGGGAGAGGGCACTGACCCTGAAGGCTCCATTGAATTCTGACTGGCCCTGGAATGCACACTGCATTAGTCTGCATGACAATGATGATTGATGCTGCCAGAGTAGCCTTTGTTAGGGTCAGGGTGGAGAGGTTACTGAGGGGCTGTGATGGGTTTGGGTGGGGTCGGCTGCACAATGGACAATGAACCTGCCTCTCTCCTTCCCCTCCCAAGCGTGAGAACTGCAGCAAGGCTAAGCATTGGGCAGAGACCTACGTGCTCCTTTTAATCGGATATCTGCCCGTTGAGTCACTGAGAAATGGCTTCCCCGGATGGGCTTGGGATCAATGCATCTTGAGAAGGGTCATGACTTCTTGTGCATCATGTGGGGAAGGGTATCCCTACTCTCCGGCAGATGTTTTATCTGAGGGACAGATGGATATTTTGGCTGACTGAACAGAAGTATCCTTTAACAGCTTGCGGGCCAAACGGAAATGCTAATGTGAAGTGTCTTTTCCTCCCTCTCTAATAAGCGCACAAAATTTTTCTCGGGTGAGGTTTGTTCTCCAAACCCTCACCTCTTTCAATAAGTTTGTGTAGACATGATCCCGGGAAAAAAAGAGAACAGGTAATGATGAAAATACCTTTTTTATGAAAATGATTTTTTTAAGAAAAAGTGTTCATGACTTTGAGATGATCCTGATGAAAAGTGGGGTTCTTGGAAGAGTTTTTTTACAATATTAAGTTCTTAAAGGGCACTGATGAGGAACAGGTAATCTGATAAACGCTGGCTAAGTTAATAGGAAGAACTCCCACGCTCTCTGAAATAATGCTGTCAAGTCTTGAAGAGCCACTTGAGAAAATAGTGGTTGATTCATTATCTCACCTGAGAAATGACACCACCTACCGTTCAGCACTCCCTTGAGGCTACTCTGGATTTTCATTGCAGTATGTCCTCCGAGTCTGCGAGTGGGACTTGTACTGAGTTCAAAGCCAATTAATACCACAATTGCTTTTATTCTTCAGACCAGAGTATTGCAATTAATTTCAACAGTGATGACCCAT
Organism: Hemitrygon akajei; assembly: GCF_048418815.1. Lineage (NCBI taxonomy): Eukaryota > Metazoa > Chordata > Chondrichthyes > Myliobatiformes > Dasyatidae > Hemitrygon > Hemitrygon akajei. Next base: position 118,240,251 of record NC_133126.1, on the reverse strand, counting down.
CCCCTATGACGTTCACCAACAGGTAAGACTCATGAGCTTATCTGCCACTTGTTCACAGTGTTATTAACTTGTGTTTTTTTTTGTAAGGTGGGGTAAGGAAGGACATACAAATGCTTACTACGGTCATCCAACATCTAGGGTTGCTAGATGTATGAGAATTGCACAAAAAATTTGATATTCTAAGAATAAACCTTTGAAGTAGATTTCCTTTGTCATCTCTTTAGCATTTCAAATAACCATGTTTTATGTTGCAATTTATATTTTCAGGCTAGGTAGCTTTAGTATAAGATAAAGCAAAAATATATCAAATGAGTGACTGTTCACCATCGCATGTGGCTGCGAATCAGCCTTGGCTGTGCTGCCTACACGTGTAAATATAAAAATGTTACATTTATTTTTGTATAGCACCTTAGGATAAACTGTTTGAACTCATTATCATTAGAAAAAATGCTTAATGTTCTTAAAGTTTTGCTGGCTGCGTGAGAATTCTGGTTGCATAAATATCAAAAAAAATTAAGTGATTACCGTAATATTTCCCACTGCCGATACCCCTCCCTCTTGTTAGTCCAACTAGGCACTGACTTTACTGGCATCCGGTGAAGTTGATGGCAGGTAACTCATTGCATATTAAAATGCCAGTTACTAGTTTCTAACTAACTGCCTGTTACGCTACTGGCACTTAGGGCAACACTGAAGGTCCTCCATCTCTGTCTATATAGAAGGACTCTTCATTACTGTTTCCGTAACGTTCTTTTTGACAGGACTGGTGGACCTGCCCAACCTGCTGAGTTCCTCCAGCATGTTGTGGTGGACTACGTAGTTTGGCCTCGACCCTTTGACCTGTTTGGCATGGGTGACCCTACCACAGGACAAAGCACAACTCCCTGACTCCAGCCAACATCGCTCTCTAGGTCATTGAGACACACAAGCCTCCAAGCCCTACAAAAAGTTAGTGGTTCTCTTGTGTAAACTGATATGTGAATTAGCAAGTTAGGCCAAGAAGAGTCTGGTTCAAATCCTGGTGTGTGCTTGATTTCCGTCAGAGCATTGGAAGACCTGGTGGGTGATGTCAGCTATGGTTCCTGCTCCTGATGCTCCATCTAGTGTCTGGTTGGTAATGCATGTGATGAGTGGCAAGGGATTAGACACCCTTACAGAAGGGCCGAATCCCATGAAGAGAGGCTTCTGGTGGGTGAACAGGGCTTGAAGGGATGAAACAAGAGAAGTAGAATTTAATTACTTGCTGATCAGTCATTGGGAAAAGGACTTGGGGTAGTTGTTGGATTCAATTGTACTGACTACAGTCTGTTGTCTGTAGGGCTTACACAGTATTCTGAAGCTTAATTTGGAAGCATTTTTATTTAACACCTATTTCATCAGCGAGCTCCATTTAACCTGCCTTCCCCTCTGAGACGGGTTACTTCCATTTTCTGCTGTAAGGTGATTTGACTGGTTTGTAATGAAAGGCCCGTGATTTACTGGAAGGTTCACCAAAGCTGCTGGAGAAATGCGTTGTCATGGAAACCATTATGTGGCCATCTGTCCGAGTAGTGCCAAAGTGCTGACAGTGCAGGTAGTGACGAGGCCTTCTACTGCAGTGTAAGCACTTAACGTGCTCCTCGAACACACCATCTTCTCCGAAGATCTGCTGAAGATCCAGTGTCAATTGTGCACCAACTATTCTGTGCATTGAATGTCCAGCCCTGCAACTCCGCTAATCGTTCAGACTTCAACATGTCAACTGCCACAATCAAGCACACTAATTTTATTTTTTGAACTCTCCCGGAAGCTAAGCATCCAATAGTGTAGTGGCTCTTTACATGGACTTGTATTCTAAACCTGTGCAAAATACTGCGAATGTGAGAAAAGTTCAAATTCTATAGTGTACAGGGAGGAAAAAAAAATACAGGGCTTTTACAAATCATGACTATAATTTGATCGATGGTTGTGGCAAGTGGAAAAGAAAGGGAAGTCAATTGTTTAAGGAGTAGGTCGAGTGATGAGTTTGGTAGGTGTTGGTAATCGGAGAATCTGGATGTCTTTGCTGGAAGTAGTGAGAATTAATGCCAGTCACTGCAGGAAATTAAGAACATTAGCTATTTATTGCGAGAGGATTTAAATGCAAATGTAAAAATGTTTTGTTGCAACTATACAGCGGCCTGGTGATGGCCAACTGCAATTTTGGTATCCTACCCAAGGGTACACATTTGATTCCCGGGTTGACTGGTTTGTTGTACTTTTGGCTTTGGGAGAATGATAACATTCAAAGAAAATTTATTATCAAAATACACTGGCATGCAAAGGTTTAGGCACCCCTGGTCAAAATTTCTGTTACTGTGAATAGTTAAGTGAGTAGAAGATGAACTGATCTCCAGAAGTCATAAAGTTAAAGATGAAACATTCTTTCCAACATTTTAAGTAAGATTAGTGTATTATTTTTGTTTTGTACAATTTTGGAGTGAAAAAAAAGGTAAGGAGCGCCAAGCAAAAGTTTGGGCACCCCAAGAGATTTGAGCTCTCAGACAACTTTTACCAAGGTCTCAGCTTGTTAGGGCTATGGCTTGTTCACAGTCGTCGTTCGGAAAGGCCAGGTAATGCAAATTCCAAAGCTATATAAATACCCTTGTCCCAACAATCAGCAGCCATGGGCTCCTCTAAGCAGCTGCCTAGCACTTTAAAAATTAAAATAAATGATGCCCACAAAGCAGGAAAAGGCTATAAGAAGATAGCAAAGCGTTTTCAGGTAGCCATTTCCTCAGTTCGTAATGTAAGAAATGGCAGTTAACAGGAATGGTGGAGATCAAGTTGAGGTCTGGAAGACCAAGAAAACTGCTCATAGGATTGTTAGAAAGGCAAATCAAAACCCCTGTTTGACAGCAAAAGATCTTCAGGAAGATTTAGCAGACGCTGGAGTGGTGGTGCACTGTTCTACTGTGCAGAGACACCTGCACAAATATGACCTTCATGGAAGAGTCATCAGAAGAAAACCTTTCCTGCGTCCTCACCACAAAATTCAGCGTCAGAAGTTTGCAAAGGAACATCTAAACAAGCCTGATGCATTTTGAAAACAAGTCCTGTGGATTGATGAAGTTAAAATAGAGCTTTTTGGCCGCAATGAGCAAAGGTACTGTATGTTTGGAGAAAAAAGGGTGCAGAATTTCATGAAAAGAACACCTCTCCAACTGTTAAGCATGGGGGGTGGATCGATCTTGCTTTGGGCTTGTGTTGCAGCCAGTGGCATGGGGAACATTTCACTGGTAGAGGGAAGAAGGAATTCAATTAAATACCAGCAAATTCTGGAAGCAAACATCACACCATCTGTTTTTTTTAAAAAAGCTGAAGATGAAAAGAGGATGGCTTCTACGACAGGATAATGAGCTTAAACACACCCCAAAATCCACAATGGACTACCTTGAGACGCAAGCTGAAGGTTTTGCCGTGGCCCTCACAGTCCCCCGACCTAAACATCATCGAAAATCTGTGGATAGACCTCAAAAGAGCAGTGCATGCAAGGTGGTCCAAGAATCTCACAGAACTAGAAGCCTTTTGCAAGGAAGAATGGGCGAAAATCCCCCAAACAAGAATTGAAAGACTCTTAGCTGGCTACAGAAAGTGGTTTCAAGCTGTGATACTTTTCAAAGGGGGTGCGACTAAGTACTGACCATGCAGGGTGCCCAAACTTTTGCTTCAGGCCCTTTTCCTTTTTTGTTATTTTGAAACTGTAGAAGATGGAAATAAAGTAATCTTGCTTTAACTATTAAAGAAATGTGTCATCTTTAACTTTATGCCTTTTGGAAATCAGGTCATCTTTTACTCGCTTAGCTATTCACAGTAACAGAAATTTTGACTGGGGTGCCCAAACTTCTGCATGCCACTGTACATGTATATCATATACAAACCCGAGGTTGTTTTTCTTGCGGGCATACTCAAACCCATTGACTGTATGTAATAGGACCAGTGACAGACTACACTTACAGGCCAGACCCTGAGTGTGCAAAAGTCAACAATCTGTACAAGTACAAAGAGAAAAACAAAAATAATAAATAATGAGAACATGAGATGAAGAGTACTTGAAAGTGAGTTCAAAAGTTGTGGGAACAGTTCAGTGTTGGAGTGAGTGAAGTTGAACCCTTTGGTTCAAGAGCCTGATGACTGACTGATATTAATGCCTGAACCTGGTGGTGTGGGTCCTGAGGTTGTGTCCCACCTTCCTGATGGCTGAAGCGAGAGGAGAGCATGACCTGGGTGGTGGTGGTGTCCCTGGTGATGGACAGTGGTGGGGAGGGCTTTACCTGTGACGGACTGGGCAGTATCCACTACTTGTAGGTTCTGTTTAAGGGCATTGGTGTTCCCATGCCAGGCTGTGATGAAGATCTATAGAAGTTAGTCAGAGTTTTAGACATCATGCAGGATAGGCAGTCTCACTGGCGTACATGAAATTCTTATGGGGTCTTGACCAGGTAGGGCTGTTATTTATCAAGGCCTGGGGTATCTAGAATAAGTGCATTAGACATATGGGGCAAATACTGAGGAGAAATTTCTTTACCTAATGGGCCTAGCCACTGATTTGTATTCAGTATGGTGTTTGAAGTTGAGGAAATAAAGGTGTTTTGGATTAGTTCTGAAGAGAGGCACTGAGGTACAAGGTCAGACTTGATCTCATCACTTGACTGAATAGGTTAGAGGCCAAGTGGCACGCAGCCATTTGTCATTTTCTTACGGAACAGTGTGTACAGGCCTGTACACTGCATCACAGTAAAGATGTGACAGCATCACAGTGAGTCCAAAGAGATTTACGAAGTTGTTTCTAGGAGTGGACAATTCCAGCAGAAAGATTTGAGTAAGACAGGTATTTTCTTTGGAACAGAGGAGGCTGAGTGTAACTTTAAGAGCCTGGAGTTAATAAACTGAAAATGCTCTTTTTCCCTCTCCAGATGGGTTAAAAACTAGGGGCTTGGAGTAGTTTGTAGAATGATTAGAGAGGTGTAGGAATCACTGAGAAGGAGATGAGTATTTTTATGATTCTGTGGGTTTGGCATTGCCACAGGATCTTGGTTCATGTAGGGTAACATTTAACAACACTGCCAGTGAGCCAAACAAGTTTTCTTTCAAAGGTAGTTAAACCCACAAAGTTAGCAATTTTATCTGCGGTTGGCCACTCATTAAGTACACCTGCCCGTTAATGCAAATAGCCCATCAGTCAATCATATGGCAACAGCTTTAAGCACAAAAGCATGCCGAAATGGCCAAGAGGTTCAGTTGTTCAGACAAAACATCAGAATGGGAAAGAAATGTGATCTAAATGACTTTGACCATGGAATGGTGCCAGATGAGGTGGTTTGAGTATCTCAGAAACTGCTGATTTGCTGGGATTTTCACATGCTACAGTCTCTAGAGCTTAGAGATACTGAGGGAAGACAGAAAGAAATCCTATGATCTGCAGTCCTGTGGGTGAAAATACCTTATTAAGGAGAGAGGCCAGAGGAGAATGGCCAGACTGGTTTAAGCTGACAGGAAGGCGACAGTAATTCAAATAACCACGTGTTAGAACACTGGTGTGCAGAGGAGCATCTCTGAGTGCACAGCATGTCGAACGTTGAGGAGGGTGGACTACAGAAGCAGAAGAGCATGCTGTTTCTTCTCCAGTATCTCACTCCTGGTATGTTTGGGTTGCTCCAATGGTAACCATTACCTGCTGCGGTATACCTCTGTGTACTGGGACATAAAACAGCTGGGGCCACAATGTTGCAGGCGAATGGGTTGCATGACTGCTGCAGCAAGGTAATGTCGTGTTCTGGCAAGGGTGAGGGGAAGGAGTGGTTAGCGACAGTTCCCATTCTTGTAAGTCTGAATCAGAGCCCGCTGAGTGTTGGGAGAAGCAGCTTTGCTGTATGTCAGTGAGGCGTGCTCCAGTGAGTGTTCTTGGGTTATGAATGCCGTTGGTCATGTGACTGCTTTTCAACACCTTGACAGACACCCACGCGGGGCAGGGCAGGTCACTGCACTGTTCACTTCCTCCCTGTGTGTGAATTCTCCTGCAGTTTCCTGACCTGTGGCTGATCATGTGCTGGAAAAAGTTCTTTCCTGTGGAGCCAAAGGGGAAGGAAGAATGATTTTGAATGCGAGGGGATATTTTTTATTTGCAAGTAATTACCCTTTACAGTTTTCACTCGGAGCTGCTTTGCTTCCTCTCCTCCTCCGTCTGCTTTCGGGGGACCCGGTGCTCCCCCTGAACCCCTGACTAAAGAAAGGTATAATTACGAAAGATAACCGAATATGGCAGAAGTTGAAAAGGGGAAGTTTCTTTAAATAATCGTCTTCAAAAGTAGTGGAAAAACCCTTTAAAGATTAAATTGAGCGTCTCCTGTTCACATGATTCTTCTTTGACTTTAAAAATTGCCACGTCAATAGAGCTTTGTTCAAAGGTTATGTAATATATGGTATGAAATATGAATTTTACATAGTTATTTTACTGATCAGTAGAAGATGGCATTTTGAAAACAGGAGAATTGAATAGCTGCAGATGACAGGTGAATGCCCAATAGAAGGAGCCATGCTGTGTCACAGAGGAATGATCTTCAACTATCAGCTCTTGGATTTGCTAGGAATATGATGAATGAGAGACCTGTGCAACAAACTTGTTTTTGTTTTCTTTTGAGGAAGTGACTTGAGGTTAGAGCAGTGGATGTATTGCTGTGGCTTTATAAGGCGTTGGTCAGATGGCACTTGGTGTATTGTGAGCAGTTTGGGGCGCCCGATCTAAGAAAGGATGTGCTGGCATGGGAGGGTGTGTCCCGTGGAGGATCTTGAGAATGGTCCCGGGAATAAAAGGGTTAATGTAAGACCAAAAGACATTGGAGCAGAATTAGCATGTTTGGCCCATCAAGTCTGCTCCGCCAGTCCATTGTGGCTGATTTATTATTATTCTCAACCCCACTCTCCTGCCTTCTCCACGTGTCTTTTGATGCCCTGATGAATCAGGAACCTATCACTCTCTGCCTTAAATATACCCAATGACTTGGCTTGCAGAGCTCTCTGTGGCAATGAATTCCACTGATTCACCACCCTGTGGTTAAAGCATTTTTTTGTCGTCTCTGTTCTAAATGGATGTCTCTCTATTCTGAGGCTGTGGTCTCTGGTCCTAAATGCCTCCATAATTGGAAACATCCTCTCCACATCTACTCACCATGTGTAGGCCTTTCAATATTAGGTAGGTAGGTTTCAATGAGATTTCTCAATTCCTCCCCACCTGTACTCCAGCGAGTACAGGCCCAGAGTGATGAAATATTTCTCGTATGTTAACCTTTTGATTCCTCAGATCATTTTTGTGGCCAGCACATCCTTTCTTCGATAAGTGACCAAAATTGCTTACGATACTGCCTTTGCCTTTAAAATGGCTTCACATCTCTTGGGTACGCTGTCGTGCAGTTTTTTAGAAAATCAGCTGGTAGGTTGTTCCAAGCGTGTTGGAGAACTTGCCACAGTTCTGCAGATAATGGCTGTGTTGCTTGATTCTGTCTTCCCAGACAACCTCTGATGCTGAGGTCAGGGCTCTGTGGAGACCATACCAGCTGCTGTAGACCTACTTCTTGTTCTTGTCACTGCAGATAGTTTTCTGACTGGCCGTGTGTTTGTGGTCATTGTCCTGCTGTTAATGAAGTTGGGATGGATCAGCTGCCTCTCTGATGGATGAGGATCAGTGTTGAGGATTCCATTAATTCTGACCAGAGCACCTACTTGATTTGCAGTGATGCAGCCTGCGCTGTGTTTTCACAGTTGACTGCAGACACTTATCCACGAGCGCTCTCCAGCTCTTCTGCGGACTCCTGTTTGAGCCAAAAATTTCAAATTTTGAGCACCAGCTGCCATTGTTCAACACCCCAATCCTTGTTCTTTTGTGCGCAGGTGAATCTCAGTGAAATGGCTTTTTGGCAGCTACTCTTCCTTCAAGACTGCTTCCGACAAGACTTCTCCAGAGCATAGAGGGATGTACTTGGGTTCCAGTGAGTTCAGACCTGAGAGCAGGGCTGTACTATTTCTGATTTAGAAGGGACATCAGTTTGATGTATCTCTTGTCTGCTTCGCTGAGTTCTCGTGGGCAGCCTCGGCATTTCAGGTCCTCAACCTTGCCTGTGTTGTTTCAGAAGAGCTTGGGCAGCATATCATGAAATTCCTGCCTGCTGCAAAATTTCTGCTTGGGAGATGACCATCTTATGCCTTATTGCTGTGATCACTGCCACGGCGTGAGAATTGGTTGTAAGAATTGATGATTTGAAGGTTAAACTGTCACATCTGCAACACTCTCACCTTTTAGTTTGGGTTTCCTTCGCCCAGCTTGATTCCTTCTCCACCCGTTTCTGTTTCACTTTATCAGTTTAGTTCATTAAACTCGTGTCATTGATCATTAGCACCTGTTTGTTATCTTTGTTTAATCAAGCACTAGGGTACTGCATATTCTTACAAAATAATCAAGGTTTTATTTGAAATGTCTATTATATTGCTCTTTAACAAAGTAGAAAAAACTTCTCTAACATTTAATTTTTTGGATAATGTATGTTTGGAAATCTGAAATTTGCACTTTTCTGCTGACACTAATGCAGAAGACAAATAACATCTAAAAAACAGTTACGGTGCCTAAGACTTTTGCAAAGTACTGTATATCTGAATAACCGTTATTTAATCCTCATTATTGGATAGCTTGCCTTCATGTTTCATCTTTTCTCTCCTTATTGCTTTTTTAATTGCTTTCTGTTAGTTTTAAAATCTTCCCAATCCTCTACCTTCCCACTAATTTTTGCTATATTATGTAATTTGCTGCTATGACTTCCCTTGTTAGCGACGATTGCTTCATGCTTCCTTTAGAATAATTCTTCATTTTTGGGATGTATTTATCCTGCACCTCCCAAATTGCTCCCAGAAACTCCAGCCATTGCAGTTTTGGTGTTATCCCCACTACAGTCCTTCCAATCAACATTGGCCAGCTCTCAGTTCCCTTTACTCCACTGTAATACTGATATATCCAACTTTTAGCTTCTTCTCAAACTGCAGGGTGAACCCTATAATATTATATCACCTAATGGTTCCTTTACCTTAAGTGCCCTAAGCAAATCTGGGTTATCACATAATACCTAATCCAGAAATGCTGTTCCTCTATTGGGCTGCTCTTAAAAAGCTATCTCGTAGGCATTCTACAAATTCCCTCTCTTGGGATCTGGCACCAACCTGATTTTCCCAATATACATGTATATTGAAATCCCCCGTGATTAGTGTAACATTGCCCTTTTGACGTGAATTTTCTATCTCCTGTTGTAATACGTAGCCCACACACTGGTCACTGTTCAGAAGCCTATATCATTCCCATTGGGGTCTTTTTATATTTATTGATCAATATTTATCTTATTGGGGGTTTTTCTTTGCATTTGCACAGTTGTCTTCTGGACTTTGGTTGAATGCCAATGAATGGTCTTTCATTGCTTCTGTTTTTTATATATACGTGTGTGTATGTATGTGTATGTGTATATATATATATATATATATATATATAAAATCTATAGATTTGTTGAGTACATCCACAAGAAAATGAATCTCCGTTGTATATGGTGGATTTAAGTTTATTTTTTAACAACAGAGCTACCCCATACCCTCTGTCTACCTGCCTGTCCTTTCAAAGCAATATGTAAAATTGGATGTTAAGCTCCCAACTATGATCTTTCAGCTACCATTCAACAGTGCCAAAACATTATACGTGCTAATCTCTAACTGTGCTACAAGATAATCTTGGCTTTTTCCATATACAGTGTGCATTCAAATGTAACACTTTCAATCCTGTATTCATCACCCTTTTCAATTTTTATCCACTCTTGCACTACAGCTCGTCCCACCGACTATGATTTTGCCCTGTCATCTATCTGTCCTTCCTCACAGCCTCACTACGTACTTCATTGACTGGTATATCAATTGCCCCATCATTCTGGTTCCCAACCCTCTGCCAAATTTGTTTACCCTCCCCAAAGCTCTAGCAAACCTGCCCACAAAAATGTTGATCCCCTCCGGGTTTAAGTGTGACCTGTCCTTTTTGTACAGGTAGGTCATACCTTCCCCAGTAGAGATCGCAATAATCCAGAAATCTGAAACTCTGGCCCCTGCGCTAATTCTTCAGCCACCCCAATCATCTGCCATATCGTCCTAGTTTTACCCTCACTGGAGATGACTAGGCTGGATGTCCTGCTTGTCAGCTTTCTTCCGAAATGTGTAAGGAGTGTCTGATAGCTCCTGAGCTGTTTCTCACTGGAGTTTAGAAGAATGAGAGGGGAGGGGATCTCATTGAAATCTATCACATATTGAAAAGCCTAGACAAAGTGGACGTATCGTATAGTGGAGGAGTCTGGAACCAGAAGCCCCAGTCTCAGAATAGAAGGACATCCCTTTAAAACAGATGAGGATGGTGATTAATCTGTGGAATTAATTGCCTTAGACAGTTGTGGAGGCCAAGTCATTGGATGTATTTAAAGCGGAAGATTTGTCAGGGTGTCAAAGGTTACGGGGAGAAGGCAGGAAAATGGGATTGAGAGCGATAATGAATAGGCCATGATGAAATTGCAGAGCAGATTCGATGAGTGACTGTCCTAATTCTGCTCCAATGTCTCATGGATGTCTGTAAAGCACTTGACAAGGCCCCTCATGGTAGGCTGGGCCCGAAGCCACAAGCAATCCATGGTGGGTTGGTAGATTGGATCCAAAATGAATTTGGGTCTTCTGGCAATGGCTCTTGTAATAGAGAATCAGTTCCAAGCAAACCAAAGGGGCTGAAGCCATCCAGTTTGTTACCTGCCTTTTCATGACTAATTACTTGAGCTGTATGATTTTCTTTTGCTTGAGCAGTCCAATCCACCATTCATTCCTGTTGCTGAACCCCCACAGCCAAAGTCTGCTCTGGATTTCAGCCACCTCCATCCCACCGGGTCAGCTTTCAGATTTGTCTTCCTGCTCAGCGGTTGTATGGACCTGGGCACGATGGAAACCTTTGCAGTGGGATTTGTGTTGGTGGAAGTGCTTATTCTGGGTCTGCAGTGCCAAAGTGCAAATAGTGGTAGGTAGTGTAGATTCAATCCTAGCTACACTATTTACACTTCAAGCACTGTTGTATCCAATTCCTAGTGGCAAATAAAGTAACTGCTCGGCATCTATTGCATCTGGGAGGATTCTTCATTTCTACGCAGTAGTGACAAAGTGCGACTTCACTGGATCCCAGGTCTGTACTGGTTGACAAACCACTTTGATTTTTAAACAAGCCAGGTTTGGGAAGCTTTTCTGATTACCATGAGAAATCGTCTTGATCTTTTGATATTTGTCATTGCTTCATTCCAGTGTTTTGGTAATCCAGCATGTTTACAACTGATGTTGGACTGGCAGCTTTCCAGATTTTTGCATACAGTTTGCACTAATACCTAAACAAAATTCAGAATTCTCTTCTGTATTTAAAAAGTTGAATATGATTAAAATTCTGCGGTGAATCGGGGCCCTGAGTAAAGGGAGCACAGCTGAGACATATGTCAAAGGTAGGAATTTCCAGATAGATGGACCAGAATTATTGATGTTTATATCGTGTCTCAAGTGAATTTCTGGAATCCTCTGCCTTGAGGACTGATCGTGAGATATGCTAGAAATGGGTGAATATTTGAAATATTGAGGAATTGAGGATCAGGAGGAACTCTTACTGAAGTAGAGTTGATTCAAGCCTAAATCGACCATGATCATGTTAATTGGTAGGGCATGCTTTGAGGGGCTGAATGGCCTACTGAGCTGCTGTTTTCTTGTGACTGTTCTTCATTGGTACTTGGTGTGTCAGCAATGTCTTGAGCTCAACGTAGGATCACAGAGGATGACAATGAGACAGACCAAAAAATACTGCACTGACTTGTGAATGGGGAAAGAGTTGTGTTTTGTATAAACTGTACCTAACTTCAGTATTTAGTAATGAGATGACAGAATTGAAAAAAAAAATGTTCTGAGTAGACTAACGATCTTTATTATGCATGGGAAAAAAAACTTCTGGTTTTTAATCCATATCAGTCATCCTTTTGAAAAGTGTCTAGTGTGGGATAGTACAGACTTCTCGCATTATCACCTGTCCTCTTTGACTGCCCTGTTACTGATAGCTTCTCTAACATTGTTTTATTTTAATTTCTTTGCCATCTGCCACCTACAACTTCCTAACAGTGGTCATGTCAGTCTGAAGTCCGACTGCTTTGGAGGTCCTGCAGATTCCTTTGAAGATGAGGGGACAAGACAACAGTGAGCCCAGCAGGTAGAGATCAAACCCACCGCCAGTGAGGGGTGAGTGAAATTACTTGTGTGTCTGATGAATGTTAACCATTTAAGTACCACCTTACCTGTCTGTCGTGGTTCTTCCACCTTTCTCAGGTTGAAGTTGACCGACAGTTGTCCATGCAGCCCAAAAGTGCTTGTAGTGCAGGTAGTTGTGTAAAAATCTACTGCAGAACAATCACTTTCAGCGTTGCTTGAACCTGGCCACCTGGACTGCCTTGGAAAGAGGTCAGCTGACCATACTGAGCGATGGATTGGTTAATAGGTTCAAAGCCCGAACCTGGAATTTGTCATTTGATCCTTACCAAGGAATGTGTTGAAATCTGACAAAGCTGCAGATGTGAGCGCTGTTTCCTTTAGCCACTAGTGTTCTGCTGAGAACGGTTGTCCTGTGGCTATACCTCCGCCCTTCCTGATCCCTTAAGCAACCAACAGATGAGCCGGATCGAGCAGTATCTGTGGGAGGAAGGCACTGTCAGTGTTTCTGGTTAACACCCTGTGTGCAATTCAAAAACAGAAGAGGAGTTTATTGTCACGAGCACTAATAACGTGTATCGACTGGTACAGTGAGAAACTGTTTGCAGCACCATCATAGGCACAGAATCAGCTATACTGCATTCACAAATTGTAGGAGAGAGAATACAGTCAGAAGGGAACAAAAGCAGAGTCACCTGGAGTTCCCCGTGAAGCAGTGATTAGCATTTCCTCTCACAGATGCTGCTTGACTGCTGAGTTCCTCCACAGATTCCTTGTTCCTCAAGGTTTCTGCACGTCTATTCTCCTGGGTCTTTCAGATCCCTTACTGGACAGCCATCAAGTCCCAAGCCACCCCTCCTCTTTGCCCCACTGTCACTTTGGCCTCCCATGATGGGGCAGATCAGTTTCTATTAGAGCCCAAAGCAGGTTTAGGAACTGAGACACAGGATGGCCGTGATCTAATCGAAAAGCAGAATGAGCACGTTGGGGCGAATGGCTTATTGACGTGGCTTTGTTCCAAATTTTTATCAGGTGGATACCAAAGTTTACCAACTTTGGACAAGGTTGGTACTGGAACTCTGTCAACTGCTGAACTGGAGCACTGCATGTTCTACAGGTTTGATGCCAGTTCTCCCTGGGATGGTGTTGGAGTCGGTCTCTTGTGATGCCGACGGGCGGTTAGTTTTGCTGGCTTTGCAGACAGTTCTCGATTCTTGTTGCTGTGCAAATCCACGCAAAACTGACTGCATCGGCAATGGCGGAGCTGCTGGCCTCGGAGGGTCGTTCTGGGCCGGTATTCACCCTGTACCACGCACCATGCCCTTCGAAGCTTGGGTTGGATCTGAGGGCCTTCGGGAATGGGAGGAAACAACTTGACTGGACCTATTGAATATATTCCTCTGTTTGGATGTGGTGTTGGGTTCTGCACTGCCTGTGATAGGTGCAGTTTTCAGTAAGAGCTTTTAAGCCTGCCCTGTCACTCAATACAATCCTGGACGATCTGCTTTGTGTCTTTCTCCATCAGTGCCAGTTTCCCAGAGCTGCTGGACCCTTGCTCTCGTGGGGAAAAGAATTGTCTACCTCCTCTCATTACCAATACAACAGCAATAATTCTGGCTTCTTTTGTTGTTAGGACTGCTTTTATTCACCTGTTTTAATGTGCATCCCAGACGAATTCTGTGTGACCATCTGCCACCAGTGTCACACTGGTACCAATGTGGAAGCAGCTCCATTATATTCCAGACCCTTGGGACTGCCGAGATCGCATCTTGTAGAAACCGAAATGACCGTGGAATATGTACCAGGAGATGGGATGTTGCCCCTGTTTTGTGTAGGTTGGGATGGGCAGCAGTATTTATCATTGGTTTGATATTGCACTTGTCCCGGCCTAAACAGATCAAGAGGAAGCAGTCGCCAAGCCACGTTTGAGGAGTTGTCGATGAGATGGTAACAGCAGAGCAAAGAAGTCTTTGATCTTGCTCTCAGTTTTTTTAATATAGTGATCTAGCCACCAATCTGTCCTTGCCTCCTCTATTCTTGTCCCTCACCACCTGATCCAGCATGACATTTCAAAAGCATCTGAGTCTCAGTTGAACCTCCTCTTTTACCTTTGCTTGCTCTTTCTTTTCTCCCATGCCTTTTACCAAGACTAGCCAGTGTTGAGAGGCGGAGACTGGAGCAATTGCTGGGTTTCCCAAGAAGCATTGCACTTGTCTCGGTCCGACAGTGCTGGTACAACACCGCGCCTCGGAACACCTGTTCAACTGTGCCAATTCGATCACTGTTTCACCGGCCGCAACTTTTAAAGGAAGTTAGACGTGAATGGTCACGACCGCCTTATTGTCGTGGGCCTTCTGAAGGTCTGGAGAGGGTCAGGGGAGCAGTGTGGAGGGTGAAATGTTTCTGTTGGCTCATAGGTGTAACTCTGAATCAGGCCCAGTCAGGCACCCAATTTTACACTAATCCTACCCTAACACTTTTTATTCTCAGCACATTCCCTCTAATTTGCCCCAGATTCATCTCACACACGGGCAATTTACAGTAGTCAGTGTACATACCATTGTGCACGTTCTTGGAACGTGGGAGGTAACCAGATCATCTGGTGTAAGCCTGTGCGGTCACAGAGAGAACGTACAGACTCGACACAGGCAGCACTGGAAATCGGGACTGAACCGGCTCACTCAAACTGTCAGGCAGTGGCTGCATTGCATGCACTACTGTGTTGCCCACAATATCCAGCCAGTTATGTGGTGCCCCCTGCTGGCAAAACTGGGATATAATTGGCGATGATTGTGAATGTTCTCTTTGTTAAATAGACTACAGTGGCATATGTCATGCATGAAAGTTCATTGATACAAGCAGTACTACATTGAAACAGTTCTCAGTGTGAGGATGTAGTTAGTTTTTTCTTGATATTGGTCTACACACTGCTACCCTGACCCATTCCAGACCTTCAGAAGGCCCACGGCAATAAGGCCATTCCTGCCCTTCAAAGTCTGTCCCCCTTGGGTACAGTCAAAGCTGTTGAAGATCATTTTGCTACACATCCCTTGTGAGCAAGTTACTAGGATGGGTGTGTGCAGTGATGGGAGGAGGAGACTCCCAAGGAACAGAAATATGGTCGAGGAGATGAGAACTATATCAGTGCATTTTCATGCATTACGTATGCCACTGCAGTCTGTTTAACAAAGAGGAGATTTACGATCCGACCAATTATTTCCTCGTTTTCCCATATTCTTGAAGGTACACATCCATTGTTTTGTATTCCAGCTATACCCTCCTAGGTAATTTTGAAGATGAGAAGGTCAGGGCATACTTAACATTAATTCCTTAAAACCTTAAAGACTCTTGCTCTTTATGGGTAGTCCAATGCTGATTGGCTGCTGTAACGCATGTCCTTTTTGAAAGATAAATATTTAATTACTAGATGTGGAAAGAGTAATTGAATAGAACTTTGTAAGAATATCAAGCAATCAGAATAAATGTCAATGGATCTTTGCTCTGTGAAATGAAGACACAGCTGCAAGCACAAGATACTGGGGAGAGGTCTGAAGAGTGTAAGGGCTGGCAGTATTTGTGCTAATGAACTTGTATTCTAGCCAATGTGAGAAGATAGTACAGGATCAGGCCCTTCAGCCCACCATATAAGTGTTGACCATGATGCCAATCTAAACTAACCCTATCTGCTTGCACATGGAAAATGTCTCCACTGCCTATTTCTGTACATGTTCTTCCTAAATGTTGCTACAGTATCTGCTTGTATCACCGCCCCTGGTGGAGGGTTACAAAGATCTACCACTCTGTGTGAAACAAAACCTGGCCTCATAAATCTCCTTTTAACTTAATCCAGCTAATGCACACCAGTCCAGACAACATCCTGGTCCCCACATCCTGTCTAAAGCCATTAATGTGATGACCAGAATAGCACATAAAACTCCAAATACGGCATAACTAAGGTTTAATACATGACTTGCAAATGTTTATTCTCAATGTCCTGATCAGTGGAACCGAGTATACCGTGCATCTTCTTGACCACTGTCTTCTTCTGTTGCTACTGTCAGTGAGATCCCTGGACAGCAGTGGTCCTAGAGGTCCACAGGAAGCTTTCCTGTTGCTTTTAAACTCTCAAAATGAAACACCTCACACTTGTCCAGATTAGCTATCTGCAATTTCTCTCCTCAGAGCTCCAGCTAATGTATATCGTGCTGCTCCTTTGACAACCTTCCTCACTAAGCACAGTGCTACAAATTTTCATGTGATTTGCAAACTTGCATCAAAGTCATTGTAGGCAATAGAGATCCCAGTGCTGATCTTTGCAGAACATTACTGGTCACAAACCTCCAGTCTTATATTTCCTCTACCACCAGTCTCGGACATCTATGACCAAGCCAATTTTTGGATTCTGTTTACTAACTCATTGTGGATTGCATATGACTTAACCTCAATGGCCCCTGGGACTTGTCCACCTCTTTTTCCAAGATGCTGGACAACAACTCCTTAATATCAAATGGCCTAGAATATCATTATGCCCGTCACTCATCTCACCAACACCCATGTTCTTGCTGAATACCTGTGCAAAGTATTCATTGATCGCTTCACCCTTTTCCTTTGGCTCGAGGGATAAATAAAAAAGATGAAAAGGTCCATTTTATTGTCAAAAGTAAGCATGAACAATACAACTGTGATATTTGTCTTCTCTAGAGAGCCATGAAATACTGAAAATCCATGTGAGTTGTTGAAAAGAAGAGCCATCACCCCCCCACCTGCTCCCTCACACACATATCTAACAGATCATCTACACCCCCCAAAATTTCCAAACCCCCAATCCACTCCCTCACAAAAAACAATACCATCAAAACCCCAAACCCCTCCATCAGATCCACCCACGCAGAAAAACGCCAACATCAAGCCCCAAACTCCACCACCTCCCTCGCATAAAAAGTAACGCACCGCAGACCTGCTAATTGGCAGCAAGAAAGAAAACACGGAAAACTGACGAAGACCAATAGAAGGTACAGTCTGTATCCAAATATTGAAAACCACCTTCCATCAGCTTTTGAGGAACTTTTCAGGCTGTACGAACTCAGTCCTGCACAAAGAGTGCCCACCGTGCCAGGTCCGAACATCAATGCCAATCACCTCCTCGTGTGAATGAGCACGGCCATCCGTTTTGTTGCTTGGGTGTGTATAAAATGTCTGGAGAATCCCCTTAATCCTAATTGCTTGGACATTTTGTGTAGCTTTTACAAAAGTAGAAGGGAAAATGTTCTAAGTGATTTTAATTAGCTGGATTATGGTTAAAACTTGGTTAATTAATATTATTTAGGGGCAAAACTTGTTATTCTTGCAGTGTCTTACTTGTGACCTTTTCCAGAATGGGGCAACTGATGACCTGTTGATGGGCCAGGAAGCCAGCTTGATACTGGAATAGGAGTAAGAAGCCATTAACTCTGCATCCTGATAATCTAGTGGAAAAACCTGGAAAGTGCAACAGGTATAGCTAAGATCACTCTGTGCTGTGGCTGAGGGAAAAAGATGTATGGAATGCATGGGTGTGGATGGTGCTGGGGTCAGCACAACAGAAAAACTGGAAAGTGCTGCAGATGTTGGAAATCTGAAATAAATAACAGCAAGCTGGAAACACTCAGGTCAGGCAGCATTGGTGGGTCAAGAACCAGTTAACATTTCAGATCCTGTGTCCCTTTATCTGAACCTTCCAGCCCAATGGTCTAGGACTTGACACATTAACAGTTTACCTTTGTCTACAGATACTGCCTGACCTGGTGGTTTCTAGAGTCTTCTGCTTTCAAATTGGAAGAATGGAATGAAATCCTTAGGAAACTGGGTAAACACATGCAATCTTTTTTACCCCATTTTTATTCCTAGTTTTAATTAAAAATTGGAGGGCTTGGGTTTGATTTAGAGGACATAGGTTTAAGGTGAAAAGGGAAAAGTTTAAAATGGACTTGAGGCAAATTCACACAAAGCCTCGTGTGTATGGGGAAGAGCTGCCAGAGGAAATGGTTGCGGTAAGTCCAATGATAGCATTTAAAAGATTTTGTACAGGTACATGGAGAGGAAGGGTTTAGAGGGATGTGGGTCAAATGGTAGCTTGGTGCATTTTGTTTGGCATAGACAAGTTAGGCCTAAGGGCCAGTTTCTCTGCTGTATGAGTAAGTGCAATTATAATCATGGAATCTGTGGGTCCATGGTGATGACAGGGTACTAGTCTCGGAAATGGAAACTTAGGAAAGTATCAGAAATGGACTGGCTTGAAAGGGCAGTAAAGTTGATGACATTTCGTCAAGATTGTTGTCAGTGCATTAGGAAAATAATGTGAGGAACATGGCCTGAGTGAAACAAGGAATGTATTATTAATCCAATAAAAAGATGGGCATATTTTAAATAAAACTCCATTAATCTGAAACACTTGTGAATTGTTTGTGTTGGACTGTCAGGTGTAGAGAACCTTGGCCTGTCAGAAGGAAGCAGGAGAGCTGGACTCCCAGTGAGACTTGATTTATTTGTATGTTGATATACAGTGTGGAGTTGCCTCTTTGAGCCATGCCACCCAGCAACCTCCAGTTTAATCCTAGCCTATTCACGGGACAATTTACAATTAACCTACCAACCATTATATCTGTAGACTGTGGCAGAAACCCATGCAGCCACAGGGAGAACGTTGAAACTCATTGAAGAGGAGTACAGCAGTCTGGACCCTGATAAGTCGGAAGGGAGTCTGAGAATTTAGGCTTCCACTGAGCCAGAAGTGAGTTTGACAATTGTTAACTGGTAAGTTGAAGAGTGAATTGTCAGGATTTTAAAGGGGTGAAATGGATTAATGTGAGCTTTACTGTGCCCATTTAAAGACCCATAGCCACAACTTTAACTCATTCACTTCTGTGGAACAAAGAAGGTGGTGGTCGATGTGAGAGCAAGTTTAGTTAATGACAGAAGATGGAAATGGTTGCGGCTCTGTTGAAAGAGGCGGGGCATACCCAATAGACTGACCTTTTGTGGGATGGAGGTGTAGATGAAAATGAGCTGGTGAGAAGAAACTGGTCAGCAGAACCAATCTTGGGACTCCCAAAGTCCTGATCACAGTCCTGAATAAATAAGAGTAGTGGAGAACTAGCCTGTCTTACTGAAAACACAGCGACTCATCTTGTGAGATGTGGCGGAGAACCTTCCATGGTTCTTTAACTTGCTGTGGGCTAGGTTCAAGAATCGGAATGCAGATGGATGTTTGGTGATGAGGTACTGCTGGTACCCGAGGAGAACCTCTTTGTGTCAATAATGTGACGCCTACTGCTCCAGAAGCAACACGTATTCACTGACTGAAATCAGCTGATTTCACTCCTTCCACTAATTGTACTTTAATTTGGTTACTGATCAGCTAACATTAATACTTTAAACTTGCTGTTGATTAATGCAGTTTGCAATATGTTGTCATAGAGTCACAGAACACTGCAGTTCAGAAATAGGTCCTTTAGCCCCATCTAGTCCATGCCAGACTGTTATTGTGCCTATTCTCATTGACCTACACCTCCTATCCAAATTTCTCTTAAATGATGAAATGAAACCCATATCGGCTGGCAGCTTGTTCCACACTCTCACCACCCTCTTGAGTGAAGAATTTCTTAAACATTTTAAGGGGACCTCCAGTTGTAGTGTCACCCAACTTCAGTGGAAAAAGCCTGCTTGCACTTACCTTATCTATACTCTTCATAATTTTGTATACCTCTATCAGATCTTCCCACATTCTCGTACACCTCATGTTAAGACTTAATTCCCTATTCAGTCTTTCCCTATAACTCAGATCTTTACGCCCTAGCAACATCCTTGTAAATTTTCTCTACACTTTCAATTTTGTTGGTACCTTTCCTGCAGGCAGGTGACTAGAACTGCACACAATACTCCAACTAGGCATCAGCAACATCCTGTACAACTTCAACACAACATCCTATCTTCTGTACATTGCTTTATGAAGGCCAGTGTGCCAAAATCTTTACAACCCTAGCTACCTGTGACACCATTTTCAATTAACTGTGGACTAGTATTCCCAGATCCCTTTGTTCTACCACACTTCTCAGTGCCTCACTGCTCACTGTGTAAGACCTATTCTGGTTGGCCCACGGCAAGCCGTGACAGCCTTCCCCGCTGTCCACTACACTCCAAATCTTGGTGGCAATAGACAATAGGTGCAGAAGTAGACCATTCAGCCCTTCGAGCCTGCACAACCATTTTGAGATCATGGCGTGTCATCTGAATATTTGCTGATCCAGTTAACCACATAATCATCCAGACTCATAGAGATGACAAACAACAGCGGACCCCACATCGATTCTTGCGGCACTCCACAAGTCACAAGCCTCCAGTCTGGGCAACCATCTACCAAGTGTGTTAGACTAAGTGTAGAAAACAACTGGCCATGAAGCCATACAATTATTTTTATCTGCTTTCTCTATGAAAACATCAAACTTGCCGGTTATCCCACTGCCCCAGCCTTTCCCTGTACCCCGTGCATTCTTTTGTTTTTCACGTATTTATCCATGTAGAAATGGGTAAATTTGATTTCACCACTCAGACAATGCATTTAAGCTCCTGATTCTCAAATAATATTTTTCAAACACTTCATTTTCATATTCCATTTTAAAACCTCTGTAGGATGAAGAGGCTCTATATTTATTGTTGTTTTTACTATGTATTCCAAGGTGAATGAACTTATCTACATGCATCTACTCACATAATTAGATCTCTGCTGGACCCCCTCCAAGTCCTTGACTCGGCAGTAAATGTTCTAATACAGCGAACGGATCTTCATGTTACATTTGTACTTGAGTGTTTGATGGGCCAACAGCAAACAGGGATCGGCTCCAAATATTCCCGAATCTTTGCTGGATCTGGCCACAATGAAAGTCACATTAATTGTCAATTAACAGAACCCTAGAATAATAAGGGTTGGTCAATAATTTTGAGAGCATGGGCCTAACTTGTTACTAATCGGAACAACAGTTATGGACTTTTTTAAGGAAAAAGGATGGGTCCTGTTGCTTATTTACATGTATTCATTTGTTGTGTTAATAAAGTATAACATTGAAATAAAGCAATTCAGAAAACCTGTTCAAAATTATTAATCTTTTAAAAATACTTATGGAGGTGTATTCAGTATTTACCATTACTATCAAAGTTCAAAAAGTAAAATTTATTATCAGAGTGTGTACACGTCACCACAAACAACCCAGAGATTCTTTCTCTGCAGGCATACTTAGCAAATCTATGCAACAGTAACTATAAACAGGATCTGTAAACAAGCTGCAAATGCAGGTAATAAATAATTAGCTATAAGTAACGAGCATGAAATAACAGGATAAGAGTCCTTGAATCAGTGGAGTTACCCCTTTTCAAGTGGCTGATAGTTGAGGGGTAGTAACTTGTTCTTGAACCTGCTGGTGTGAGTCCTGAGGTGCCTGTACCTTTACCTGATGGCAGCAGCGAGAAAAGAGTGTGGCCTGGGTGGTGAGGATCTTTGATGGATGCTGCTTTTCTACAGCATTCTTTCATGTAGATGTGCTCAATGTTTGGGAGGGTCTTTTTCCACTCACAAATGACAAGAAAATATATAAGTGGAGACAGGCCAATGCCAACTAGGCCAAATACTGAAATGAACAACAGGTTTGTGAGGATTTGAAAGCATCCCATGTCCTGTATGCAAGCACAAAATGCTGGGGGAGCTTTGCAGATCAGGCAGCATCTATGGAAATGAATAAGCCTCCATTTTGGGCTGTGAGACTCCTTCAGGATTGGAAAGGAAGGAGGAAGATTCCAGAATAAAACTTGGGGGGGGGGGGGGGGGGGTCAAAGGAGGATTAGGTGGAAGGTGATATAAGTCAGGTGGGTAGGAGAAGTAAAGGGTTGGATAAGAAGCAACCTGATGGGAGGAAAGGACTCCAGGTTCTAATGTGTGTTCTTGCAACTGTTCAGCTACTACCAAGCCAGCATGAGATGTTTCCTATGAAAACTGCTCTTAATTGCAAAAATTAATTTACAGCATTATTTGGCTGCCAATATTATCATGTTTTCAATTCAGGTGTGTTTTGAAGAATCGAGGATTGGCACTGCATACAATGTGTCAACAAAGTTTGATATTGCCATCTTGAACATGTTTGGCAACCCTGCATGCTGACATTAGGTGCAGTTCAGAATAAAATCAATGAATTCTTGGGTTGAGAAGATTGTCGTAATGTGCAGCTATACAATAATATACTTGAGTTCAGAAGATCGTAGAATAATCTTACTGAAACCTATTAGATCCTGTGGGGGGGGGGGGGGGGGGGGAGACAGCAGAACTTTTGACATGTTTCCCATAATGGGAAAATCAAATGAGTCATAATTAAAAGAGGCAGTTATTTAAAACAGATGTAAAGGAACTTCTGTTTAATGTAATCGTGTAACCAGTTACACGATTGTGGTATGGATGTGCTTGGAGCTTTTGGAAAGCATCAAGATGGCAAAGTCGCTGGGACAGGATGAGATGTACCCCAGGCTACTGTGGGAGGTGAGGGAGGAGATTGCTGAGCCTCCGGCAATGATATTTGCATCATCAATGGGGATGGGAGAGGTTTTGGAGGGTTGCAGATGTTCCCTTATTCAAGAAAGTTGTGGACAAGTGAGTTGTACTTCAGTGGTTGGTAAGTTGATGGAGAAGATCCTGAGAGGCAGGATTTATGAGCATTTAGAGAGGAATTGATTAGGAATATATATGATTAGGAATAGTCAGCATAGCCTTGTCAAAGGCAGGTTGTGCCTTACGAGCCTGATTTAATTTTTTGAGGATGTGACTATTGAAAGGAGCAGTAGATGTAGTGTATATGGATTTCAACAAGGCACCCCATTTATTCTGAACTTCTGATAAGGTACCCCATGCAAGGCTTACTGAGAAAGTAAGGAGGCATGGGATCCAAGGGGACATTGCTTTGTGGATAAAGAAATGGCTTGCCCACAGAAGGCAAAGAGAGGTTATACTTGCTCTTTGTGATTTTTATAAATGACCTGGATGAGGAAGTGGAGGGATGGGTTAGTAAGTTTGCTGATGACACAAAGGTTGGGGGTGTTGTGGATAGTGTGGAGGGCTGTCAGAGGTTACAACGGGACATTGATAGGATGCAAAACTGGGCTGAGAAGTGACAGATGGCGTTCAACCCAGATAAGTGTAGGTCAAATATGATGGCAGAATATAATATTAATGGTAAGATTCTTGGCAGTGTAGAGGATCAGAGTGATCTTGCGTCAGACTAAAGGACACTCAAAGCAGCTGCGCAGGTTGACTTTAGTTAAGAAGGTGTACGGTGCATTGGCCTTCATCAATTGTGGAATTGAATTTAGGAGCCAAGAGGTAATGTTGCAGCTATATAGGACCCTGGTCAGACCCCACTTGGAGTACTGTGCTTAGTTCTGGTTGCCTCACTACAGGAAGGATGTGGAAGCTGTAGAAAGGGTGCAGAGGAGATTTCCAAGGATGTTGCCTGGATTGGGGAGCATGCCTTATGAGAATAGGTTGAGCGAACTCGGGCTTTTCTCCTTGAAGTGACGGAGGATGAGAGGTGTATAAGATGATGAGAGGCATTGATCATGTATATAGATAGAGGCTTTTTCCCAGGGCTGAAATTCCTGCCACAAGAGGGCACAAGTTTAATGTGCTTGGGAGTAGGTATAGAGGAGATGACAGGTAGGTTTTTTGACTCGGAGAGTGGTGAATGCGTGAAATGGGCTGCCGGCAACGGTGGTGGAGGATATGATAGGGTCTTTTAAGAGACTTTTGGATAGGTACATGGAGCTTTGTAAAGTAGAGGTCTTTGGGTAACCCTAATAAATTCCAAGGTAGGGATATGTTCAGCACAACTTTGTGGTCTGAAGGTCCTGTATTGTGCTGTAGGTTTTCTGTGTTTTGTATGAATTCTTGCTAGAGAGTGTAGTGACTTGGCAAAAGACAAATGTAGAAGTTATATTCAACTTAACTACCTTCACCACTAGTTTCTGCAAGTTCTGACCCTCTGATCCCATAACTTACTGAATATTGCATTATGCCCTTCCCAAATGCATCTGTATGCTCTTTTTCTGCCCACCTGTCCAGTGTATTAATGTCCTTCAGTTTGCAACTCCAGCTATGAATAATCCAGCTACTTTTTTTTGCTGAAGCATACAATTCCTGATAATGCCAACTGCCCAAACATCCACCATCCCCAAGTATACCCTCACTGTTCAGACATTGTAACAAACCTCCGTGTCCTCCCTCACTTTCATGTCCTTGTATCATGAATGCATTATAATCCGGATTCATGCTCCAGTTTCTCTGAACTCCATGCAGATTTGCAAGCCTGCACAATACTCATTGGTACTTACAAGCCAACAAAATAAATCCTACTTGACTGTTAAAATCATCCTTATCTTCAGTCTCATCCACTGTCCAAATTGCACACCAGGTTTCACTCGATGTAATTGCAGTCTGCATACCCTGAACTGGAGTGCTGGTACTGGTTCCTGTCCTTATGCTGGTGACGTGGTAGTTCTACCCTAAGTATACCCTGAATAATTTAATAAACATCTACAAGATCTTTATCCTTCTTCAGGGAAAGCAATACTAACCATGCAATCTCTTCTATCTGAAGTCCTTCAGCCTAGGCAGCATTCCTGAAAACTTTACAGAGTTTGTAGTTTCAGCTTTTAAAGACTACTGAGTCCTTATCAGGAATATTGTGTAAGGGATTAAATCAACTTTTAAAGAAGAATATTAGTCATATTGAACTAACCAGAGAAGATTTACAAGGCTGGATCTGGAAAGGGTAGATTGTTTTATGAGTAAGGTTATGCAGATAAGGTATATTCACTTGTGCTTAGAAGAATAAGAGAAACTTGAAAGTGACACATTATCACAAGGGATCTTGAGGCAATGGACATGGGAGAATCTAGAACTTTGTTCATTTTTTCAAAATAAGGGATTACTCACAAGACAAATGAGGCAAAATGTTTTAGATGGTTATGAGTGTTTGAAATTCACTTCAGTAGAAATGAAGTCTGACTTTCGAAGGCAAAGGTCAATAGCTTCCTGATAGAGAGGGTAATTGTGTGTGGGTGTGAGGAAGGGAAGATTATTTAGGGTAGGTAGAAATATGCAAGTTACAGTTGAAATAGCTACAGTCATTGTACACTAATGGATGGAGATCAACTCAGATGAGACACTGTCCACAATCACTGGTGCCCAAGAATCCTGCATTCAATACTCATTAAGGAAATTTCCATCTGACCACTACCCTTCTTTTCCTCCTCCCGGGGTATCTCTGATGTAGGTTCAAACAGCAGAGAAGCAAAATTTCCAGATGTGACTGCCCTCTTTGAAAGACTATTTTGTGTTGGTCTTCATGGCTAACATGCCAAAGAGCGATGTTATGGTTGTGGTGGGAGGTGAGGACCTTGTCACAATAGCTATCACTGAAGAGGTTGGGCTGAGCAAACTTGTGGGCCTGAAGACAGATCAAAATCAGAATTGGGTTTATTATCATTGGCATGTGACATGAAAGTTGTTAACTTAGTAGCAGCAGTTCAGTATAATACGTAATACAGAAGAAGAACAATAAATAAGTAAATCTTATTCAGTATACTTTATACGGTATATGTATATTGAATATATTAAAAACCGTGCAAAAACAAATACTATGTCTTTAAAAAGTGAGGCTGTGTCCATTTAGGAATTGGATGGCAGACGGGAAGAAGCTGTTCCTGAATTCCTGAGTGTGTGCCTTCAGGCTTCTGTACCTCCCACCTGATGGTAATAGTGAGAAAAGGGCATGCCCTGGGTGCTGGAGATTGCCAGAGGCCTCCGACAGCCGCACCCTGGAAATGGATTTGTAAGCTACCAAGGGAATTAGGTATATGGGGTTAGAGCAAGAAAGTGGTGCTATAGTGACAGATTGGCTGTGATCTTATTGAAATGGTGCAACAAATAAAGAAGCCTCTGTTTGAAAGGAGAGCGTTCAGGAGCTAGTTGAGTGGTGTCGCAGCAACAACCTTGCACACGACATCAGTAAGACCAAAGAACTAACTGTAGACTTAGGAAAGGTTAAGACGAGGGAACACAAGCCAATCAGAAGTGGAGAGAATGAGCAATTTCAATTACTTGGGTGTCAATATCTCTGAGGACCTAACCTGAACACAACATATCGATGCAGCCACTGTATAAAGAAGGCAAGACAGAGACTATATTTCATTTAGAGTATGAGGAGATTTGGTTTGTCAATTAAAACACTCCAAACTTCTATAAATGTACCATGGAGAGCATTCTGACTGGCAGCATCAGAACCAGGTTTATCACTGGCATGTGTCATGAAATTTGTTAACTTAGCAGCAGCAGTTCAATGCGATACATACAGTAATATAGAAGAAAAAAAGTAAAAGTAAATCAATTACAGTATATGTGTATTGAATAGATTAAAATCATGCAGAAACAAATAATATAAAGAAAGTGAGGTAGCGTTCATGGATTCAGTGTCCATTTAGGAATCGGATGGCAGAGGGGAAGAAACTGTTCCTGAATCACTGAGTGTGTGCCTTCAGGCTTCTGTACCTCCTACCTGATGGTAACAGTGAGAAAAGGGCATGCCCCGGGTGCTGGAGGTCCTTAATAATGGACGCTGCCTTTCTGAGACAGCACTCCCTAAGGATGTCCTGGGTACTTTGTAGTCTAGTGCCCAAGGTGGAGCTGACTAAATTTACAACCCTCTGCAGCTTCTTTCAGTCCTGTGTAGTAGCCCTTCCATACCAGACATTGATGCAGCCTGTCGGAATGCTCTCCACGGTACATCTATAGAAGTTGTTGAGTGTATTTGTTGACATACCAAATCTCTTCAGACTCCTAATAAAATATAGCCGCTGTCTTTATAACTGCATCAATATGTTGGACCAGGTTACATCCTCAGAGATCTTGACACCCAGGAACTTGAAACTGCACACTCCCTACTCCTGATCCCTGAGGATTGTTCCTTCATCTTACCCTTCCAGACGTCCACAATCAGCTCTTCTGTCTTGCTGACGTTGAGTGCCAGGTTGTTGCTGCACCACCACTCTGCTAGTTGACATATCTCACTCCTGTACACCCTCTCATCCCCAGGTCCTGCTGGCATGCGTCCCAGGGTACTGAGAAAAAGTGGCAGGTTATCATAGAGGCTTTCATGAAGACTTAACAGAATTCTCTGGACTCTGGCAGGTCCCAGCAGATTGGAAGGTGGTGAATGTCACATGACTGTTCAAAAAACGATGTAGGCAAAAGGCAGGTAACTGTAGGCCAGTTAGTTTAACATCTGTAGTTGGGAAAATGCTTGAAGCTATCACTCAACAAGAAATAGCGAAGCATCTGGAAAGAAATGGATCCATCAGGCAGATGCGGCATGGATTCAGCAAAGGCAGGTCTTGTTTGACAAACTTATTTGAGTTCTTTGAGGATATAATGAGCACAGTGGATAGAGGGGAACAGATGAACGTTATTTATTGGGATTTCCAGAAGGCATTCAAAATGGTGCACATAAAATATTTATCAATAAGATAAGGATGTATTAGTATGGACAGAGGATGGTTCACTAATGGCAGAGAGTTGGGAAATATGGGTGTTATTGTGGTTGGTAATCAGTGGTGAGTGGTGTGCCACAGGGGTCAGTGCTGAGTCCGCAAATGTTCACGAGAGAAATTAATGATTTGGAAGAGGGGACCAAGTGTAGTGTATCTAGGTTTGCTGATGATACTAAATTGAGTGAAAAAGCAAATTGTGCAGATGATACGGAGCATCTGCAGAGAGATACAGATCGGTTAAGTGAGTGGGCAAGGGTCTGGCAGATGGAGTACAATGTTGGTAAACGTAAGGTCATCCATTTTGAAGGAAAAAATGAAAGAGCAGATTATTATTTAAATGGTAACAAATTGTAGCATGCTGTTGTGCAGAGGAACTTGGCAATGTTTGTGTATGAATCACAAAAGGTTGGTTTGCAGGTGCAGCAGGCAATCAAGACCTCAAATGGAATGTTGGCCAGAGGGATTGGATTTAAGAGCAGGGAGGTTCTGCTGCAACTGTACAGGGTACAGGTGAGGCCGCTCCTGGAGAACTGTGTGCAATTCTGGTTTCTTTACTTGAGGAAGGATATACTGGCTTTGGAGGCGGTGCAGAGGAGGTTCACCAGGTTGATTCCAGAGATGTGAGGGTTAGACTATGAGGAGAGATTGAGTTGCCTGGGACTGGACATGCTGGAATTCAGAAGAATGAGAGGGGCTCTTACAGAAACATGTATAATTATGAAAGGGATAGATAAGATAGAGGTAGGAAACTTGTTTCCATTGATAGGTGAGACTAGAACTAGGGGACATAGCCTCAAGATTTGGGGGAGTAGATTTAGAATGGAGATGAGGAGGAACTGCTTTTCCCAGAGAGTGGTGAACCTGTGGAATTTTCTGGCCAGTTAAGCAGTGCAGGCTACCTCAGTAAATATGTATACTTAAGATGAAGTTGGATAAATTTTTGCATAGAAGGGGAGTTGAGGGCTATGGAGGAAAGGCAGGTAGGTGGCAATGAGTCCACGACCAGATCAGCCATGATCTTATTGAATGGCGGAGTAAGCTCAATGGGCCAGATGGCCTACTCCTGCTCCTATTTCTTATGTTCTCTGAACAAACCAATTAAAGATTAATCAAAAACCAGACTATCATTTATATTGATCTCTGCTTCCTCCTCAGAAATCCTTTGGGAGCTTAAACTATCCTCACCCCACTCTAGAGAGGTGGGCATTAAAGCTGACAGCCCTAGAGTTGATGAAGCTGGAGTGAAATAGAAATTCTCTTTTACCCCTTCCAATAGATTGTCCACACATTCATCTCCATGGATACCAGTTACACTCTGGCACTTTGCTATCTTTAAAGAATTGATTTTAATTTATTAAATCTCAATTTAATTGTTTACAATCTCAAGAAATTCCAAAGCCCTTTACAAATTGTAAAGTTGTTTTTAAGGTTAATCACTGAATTATCAAAGTGTCCTGAAATAAATTTGCCTACAGGATCACCATAGGTTTTCTGTTTTAGTCACGGTGGTTATGTGATAAATATTAGCCATGGTTTAGTGTATGAGAAAAGCTGACTGGGGCTGCCTTTTCAAGTACAGAAGAATATGCCGTTGAAATGCAAGAGTGCGTGATGCTTCCGCTGCCTGATATGTGTTGAATCAGGGATTACAGAATCCAAAGAAGGAGTTGATCAGTTAGGACAGAGATAGATAGAAACTTCTTCCTCTGCAGGTTAGTGAATCTTTGTAATTCTCTGCAAAGATCACTGTCATTTCAGTTAGGCCATCAAGTCAAAGCAGAAAGTTCAATGGTTCCATTTATCATCAGAGAATGTATACAATATACGACCTGGAATTCTTACTCTCCGCAGACATCTTTGAAACAGAAGAAAAACTCCAAAGAAGGAACGACAGAAAAATGTATGATCGCCAAAGCCCCCAGCCCACTCCCATGCACAAGCAGCATCAAACCTGCCCCCTCTCTCTCCACCCCCTTATTCCAGCAGAAAGCATCAACGTTCCCACTGCCCACCAGGAAAGCAGCAGCAAAGACTCGGAGACCATGGTCTACAGTACATCAAAAATTACTGTTCATCCCAACAGTTCACACTCTCTCCCTCTCCCTCTCTCTCCTCCACTCTCCCTCTCTCTCCCTCCCTCCCCTTCCACAGCGAGAGGGGAGACAAACTCACTGTTTCAATGTTACAGTCTGTAACACCGCATTTATTTCTAATTTCCCCCAGCTCAACAATCAGCAGCAGCTCTCACTCGCCATTGACAGAGAGATTGCCTGAGTGCAGAGGCCTCCGACAGCCGCACCCTGGAAATGGATTTGTAAGATACCAAGGGAATTAGGTATATGGGGTTAGAGCAAGAAAGTGGTGCTATAGTGACAGATTGGCTGTGATCTTATTGAAATGGTGCAACAAATAAAGAAGCCTCTGTTTGAAAGGAGAGCGTTCAGGAGCTAGTTGAGTGGTGTCGCAGCAACAACCTTGCACACGACATCAGTAAGACCAAAGAACTAACTGTACACTTAGGAAAGGGTAAGACGAGGGAACACAAGCCAATCAGAAGTGGAGAGAATGAGCAATTTCAATTACTTGGGTGTCAATATCTCTGAGGACCTAACCTGAACACAACATATCGATGCAGCCACTGTATAAAGAAGGCAAGACAGAGACTATATTTCATTTAGAGTTTGAGGAGATTTGGTTTGTCAATTAAAACACTCCAAACTTCTATAAATGTACCATGGAGAGCATTCTGACTGGCAGCATCAGAACCAGGTTTGTCACCTGCATGTGTCATGAAATTTGTTAACTTAGCAGCAGCAGTTCAACGAATACATACAGTAATATAGAAGAAAAAAAGTAAAAGTAAATCAATTACAGTATATGTGTATTGAATAGATTAAAATCATACAGAAACAAATAATATAAAGAAAGTGAGGTAGCGTTCATGGATTCAGTGTCCATTTAGGAATCGGCTGGCAGAGGGGAAGAAACTGTTCCTGAATCGCTGAGTGTGTGCCTTCAAGCTTCTGTACCTCCTTCCTGATGGTAACAGTGAGAAAAGGGCATGCCCCGGGTGCTGGAGGTCCTTAATAATGGATGCTGCCTTTCTGAGACATTGCTTTCTAAAGATGTCCTGGGTACATTGTAAGCTAGTACCCTAGATGGAGCTGACTAAATTTACAACCATCTGCAGCTTCTTTCGGTCCTGTGCAGTAACTTCCGCTCCCCCCCCCCCCCCCCCAATATCAGACAGGGATGCAGCCTGTCAGAATGCTCTCCACGGTATATCTATAGAAGTTGTTGAGTGTATTTGTTGACATACCAAATCTCTTCGAACTCCTAATGAAGTATAGTCACTATCTTGCCTTCTTTATAACCACATTGATATGTTGGGACCAGGTTATATTCTCAGATATCTTGACACCTAGGAATCTGAAACTGCTCATTCTCTTCACTTCTGATCCCTCTATGAGGATTGGTATGTGCTCCTTTGTCTTACCCTTCCTGAAGTCCACAATCAGCTCTTTTGTCTTACTGACATTGAGTGCAAAGTTGTTGCTGTGACACCACTCCACTAGTTGGCATATCTCATTCCTGTACACCCTCTCGTTACCATCTGAGATTCTACCAACAATGGTTGTATCATCAGCAAATTTATAGATGGTATTTGAGCTATGCCTAGCCACACAGTCATGGCTATAGAGAGAGTAGAGCAGTGGGCTAAGCACACACACCTGAGGTGCACCAGTATTGATCGTTAGCAAGGAGGATATGTTACCACCAATCCACACAGAGAGTGGTCTTCTGTGGAGGTACAGAGGCCCAGGTCTGTAACTTCTCAATCAGGATTGTGGGAATGATGGTATTAAATGCTGAGCTATAGATGATGACCAGCATCCTGACATAGATGTTTGTGTTTTCCTGGTGGTCTAAAGCTGTGTGAAGAGCCATTGAGATTGCATCTGCCGTTGACCTTTTGAAGCAATAGGCAAATTGCATTGGGTCTAGGTCTATGTTGAGGCAGGAGCTCAGTCTAGTAATGATCAACCTCTTAAAGCATTTCATCACTGTAGATGTGCTACCAGGCGATAGTCATTAAGGCAGCCCACATTATTCTTCTTAGGCACTGGTATAGTTGTTGCCTTTTTGAAGTAAGTGGGAACTTCTGCCTGTAGCAGTGAGAGGTTGCAATTGTCCTTGAATACTCCTGCTAGTTGGTTTGCACAAGTTTTTGTAGCCTTACCAGGTACTCCATCAGGGCCTTCCACCTTGCGAGGGTTCACCTTCTTTAAAGGCAGCCTAACATCAGACTCTGAGACAGAGATCATAGGGTCACTGGGTGCAGCAGGGATCTTCACAGCTGTAGTTATATTCTCCCTTTCAAACATCATCTGGTATGGAGAGGTTATTGCACAAGATCGAAGGAAGTTGTAGAAACTTGTAACATTAGTCAGTGCCATCATGGGTTCTAGACGCTGTAGTATCCAAGACATCATTAAGGAGTGATACAATCCTCAATGAATGGCTATGATTATTAAGGACTTCCACCATCCAGGACATGCCCACTTCTCATTGTTACTGTCGGGAAGTAAGTACAGAAGCCTGAAGGCACACACTCAGCAATTCAGGAACAGCTTCCTCCCCTCTGCCATCCGGTTTCTGAATGGACATTGAACCCATGAACACTACCTCACTACTTTTTTTTTCATTTCTGTTTTTTTATACTACTTATTTTAACTTAACTAATAAATATACTTACTGTAATTCAGTTTTTCTCTATATTTATTTATCATATATAGTATTGCATTGTACTGCTGCCATAAAGTTAACAAATCTCACAATGTGCCTGTGATATTAAACCTGATTCTGATTCTGATAACAGTTGTGGAAAATTGGCAACAAATTCCCAATAAGCTCACAAAGTGAGCTGATATCGAAGGCACAGCCATCAGCTGGCATTGTGGCCTAGCTAGCAGAGTTTGTGTGTTCTCCCTGTGAATGCATGTGTTTCCTCTGGGTGCTCTGTGTTTTCCTTCCATATCCCAAAGAAGTGCAGATTGGACGATTATTTGGCCCTAGTTTATTGGTGAGTTGTAGAATCTGGGTGGTGGTGGCTAGTAGGGAGGGAGAGGGTTGGGTATATAGGGAGTATAAAAATTGGGGTAACTGTAAGATCAGTGTAAATGGGCGGTTGATGGCTGAACGACTGTTTTCATGCCGTGTTTCTCTATGATTCTGTCACAAGCCAACATCAATATTCGTATTCCTGATAGATTGAGCTTAACACTGCTGTTACCATGTGTTAGACCATCAGTTCAATTGGCTAATGTAAATACAATTTCCACTACAATGTCCATTTCCTTCTTATCAATTGGTAAAATGGTTCACCACAATGTAAACAAATGTTGCCAAGTTGTCTATTTGTTATGGATTAGTTGTGATTTATTTTCTTAAGTAACTGTGTCTTAACTCCAGTACTGAAAATGCCTGACATTTATTGGATTATCAGGATGTCCGTCTGTTGTATCACAGTCTGGGGATTAACCCTGCAGTCTATAAACTTGTACATCCCAGCTCCACCTTTGTTTACAAAGTGCCATCAAGGAAGCAAAGCTGCATACAATTCAGACAGAAATTGGAAATGAGTGAAAACAAGTGACCGTGGGCACAAGTATGGCCCAAAGAGGCAGGCTTGTATAAAAAGGCATGGGGAGGGAATTTCGTAGTGCAGGAAATGTTTGTAAAAATACTATAAAGGTAAGTTAAGTTGAGA
This sequence comes from Hemitrygon akajei, assembly GCF_048418815.1. Classification (NCBI taxonomy): domain Eukaryota; kingdom Metazoa; phylum Chordata; class Chondrichthyes; order Myliobatiformes; family Dasyatidae; genus Hemitrygon; species Hemitrygon akajei. Next base: position 118,206,560 of record NC_133126.1, on the reverse strand, counting down.
GATGCACTTTGAACATAATTTAAAACATAATTTCCTGCCTGATCATGTGAGATGTTGGGTGGTTATGGGGAGGTTAGTGTTGGGGTGAAAGGTATGTGTATTGAGCTCACTATTAGATGAATACCATAAATAGAAGTGAAAAGAATACTAGAAACTTCATAGTATTAGCGATGCGTAAGACTTTGTCATTGAGATCATTCTATAGGAATCTCATCCTGCTACATTTCCCGATCCATTCATTTGAAAGCAGTTCGTCAACAATCACAGGCCTCCCTACAGTCTCCCCCTAATGTTCCTTCTTTTCTGAGCCTTAAGTGATGGAGGGCTACTCAAATTCAGATGACTAGGCAGCGATAACTTAATCCTTTTGCATACTGTAAAAGAGACATGTTTCACTGGGAAACACTGAGTGGGGAGCCACATGAGGGAGACTGAATGATTACACTCTGGCTCAATAATTCTGTTACTCTTTACTCTGAGTGACATCCAAGCATAAAGCAGATGGTGTGTGGTATGTAGGACACCCACTGAGCACTCAACGATGCTCAGGTATTCCCTGACCATATGAGAGGCTCCCTATGGCTGATGCCAACCATGGCTCACACAGCTAACTTTTAAAGGTTCAAAAGACATCTTGCCAGTAGCAGTGTATGAGGATTGGTCATAGTTGAAACCTATTAGAGAACAGTAACTGATACAATCAGAAATATAACTTTGTTTTACTATCTCATAGCCAATCACATAACAATTACAGCACAGAAACAGGCCATCTCGGCCCTTCTAATCAGTGCTGAACGCTTACTCTCACCTAGTCCCACCGACCTGCACTCAGCCCATAACCCTCCATTCCTTTCCTGTCCATAGACCCGTCCAATTTTTTTTTCTTTTTTTCACTGTATGAAATACTCTGATGTTATGAAACCTTGATTTTTTTTTGGTCCTTTCTACTACACCAGATGTCTCCTTCACCAGTTCCCCCATCACACCGCCTACAGTCCCCATCAGGTTGAAGACAACCCGGCCATTTGTTTTGCCCTCAGGCACTGACAGTGCTACAAGTGACACCTACAGTCACACAGCTATGCCAACATGTCACCCGGTATGTGGTAGAATGTACACTTCCCTTGTTTGGCAGGAGCTGGAGGTGAAGATAATGAGGTGGTGCAATGAACTAGTGGACATGCTTGTCTGGATCACCAACCTCTTGGAAGAGATGGTATCAATGGACAGGGTACTACTGAAGTCATGGTGACATTGGAGCAACTGACCCTTCCGCTCTCCCAGTTTCATTTACCCAATAATCGTTGCTGATCCATAAGGTTCAGGGGTGCGTACTGCCCAGAGCGTGGAGCTGTAACTTTGAGTAAGGTGTAGGTGGTCAGCTCCATTAGCACACATGTGTGAACCTGCCTTGCTACGGGAAATTGGTGACCGAGATCTGAGCTACCAGTCCAACCTGCCAGCAAGTGTTGGGGAGGGAACTGCAGCGGTGGCCCCAGGGAGTGTTTAGGTGTCGATTCTCCATCTCTGCAGCATATGGAGTAGGTCGCGTTTCTAGCGGCTCGCTCTCTCTTTTAATATATTTTATATCCCACTAACAGATCTCTTTTAGTTCTAACGACTTACTACTTCTACTGAAGGATTTATTATTTCTACTGAAGGATTTTACGACTTAATTACAATGGTCGAAAAAAGTCGTTCTGGTATTGAATTAAGAAGCGGCAAGACTTTCCCTGAAATGGAGCAAACGGAACAAACCAAGAAAACGGAGGAACCTGTTACACTAGCGGGAATATTTTCTTCAATACAAGACATGAAGTCGGAATTTGGATCGCTTAATATTAAAATTGATAAACTGACCAGTTCAAACGGGAAGCTCGAAAAAGCCATTTCTACGATTCAAGACTCGCTGAAAAACTTGGACTCTCAACTTCAAACACTTCAGCAGACTACAACCGGAATCGAGAGCGAGCATGATTTATTCAAACAAACTATTAAAGATCAAGGAATGAAGATATCTTCAATGGAAAAGAAAATTAATGAAATTACCTCGGAACTATCTAAAACGAAGAAAAGAATGGTTGATTTAGATAGTAGAGGGCGTCGGAGGAATCTGCGTATTCTGGGACTGCCTGAAAATACTGAAGCTGGCGATCTGTTAAAATTGTTTTCAGAGATGCTGTACTCACTTTTCAATGAGACCCTCGAAACTAGCCCCTTAATCGACAGAGCTCACAGAATTCCATTCTCTCGGCGTTCAGCCGAATTACGTCCTCGAGCAGTTGTACTTTCTTTGCATTATTATACGACTAAAGAAGCTATTCTTCGAGAAGCCAGAAAGAAACGGAAATTATTCTTTAATTCAACACACATTCCTATAGTTGAAGATTATCCCCCCGAAATCTTTGCCGAAAGAAAGAAATATCGAGAAGTTATGAGTGAAATGTATAAATTAGATTTAAATCCCTCCCTTTGCTTTCCAGCAAAGCTGATAATTTTTCCCGAAAAATCTCAACCATTGAGAATCTACTCCCCTCAGGAGGGATGGGAGTATATTAAAAACTTTAAAGTTAAGCCTACTGAATAAAATATTAAAGTTACATCGATTATTCAATAGCCAATTTTGAAGTATCTGCTGTATGAGTTGTTTATGGAGCTTTTGAGTTAAGTACATGTTATACCTTTTCACTCTCTGGTATGGGACGTGGTCCATTTAATTTTTTTACCTTATTAATAATTAATACATATATAACTGTTTTGTAGGGAACCTTTATAGTATTGTACTTTAGTGGTCCGTGTAGGACCTGTTGTGTATTAATCTTTTTTTTCTTTGTTTCAATACTTATAGTTTTAGGTCTGTTATATACATATATTCATTTATTTTTATTTTTCGAGAGAAAGAATATCTTTGTAACATTATATGCTCGGATTTATTCTTTCTTTTGAATATGTTTAAGCTACTTTAGCTGATTCTAAGATGGCTGTTGTTGATTATGTTTTTATTAATGTTAGACACAACATTATAGTAGTTGAATTCTGTTTGTGCCTTTTATTATGGCTATTTTCCGTGGGATTTTTGCTTTTTTTATTACACGGAGCTGCAAGTTGGAGAACAGGGTCAAAGGTTATTAGTTAGCATGGGACCCGCCTATTGATTCCTTCCTTTCTATCTATTGGGCGGGGGGAGGGGTCTATTAGAGTAGGTTGTTTTCTTGATTGGACAGTTCTTTTGATGGATTTCTCTTTCGTAAATGCGTCACTGCTTCTGGTTGTACCCGCGCCTTTTGGTTTAATCTGTACTTGCGTAACATTTCTTCTGTATAATATTAAACTCAATTTTAAACATGGATGTTAATAAAATTAATATAATATCTTGGAATTGGAATGGTGTCAATCATCCCATTAAGCGTAAAAAGATTTTTAAGAAATTAAAAACACTTAATGCTGATACTATTTTTGCGCAAGAAAATCATATACGAAAACAGGATGGGGATAGATTTTTTCGCTTTTGGAAAGAACCTCTTTTTCACTCACTGTCGGATAGTAAAACTAGAGGCGTTTCTAGTCCCAAAACCCCTTTTGTACGCCTTAATACTACTACTGATTTGATTGGAAGATATTTAATTGTTACTGGTTTATTATGCGAGCAAAAGGTAGCTCTGGTGTGTGTATACGCACCTAATGTAGATAATTCTGATCTTTTTAAGAAACTTTTTTCAGAGTTACCGAATCTGAATGAATATAAGCTGATGGTGGTGACTTTAATTGTTGTTTAATCCGGCGATTGACAGGTCATCAACCAATCCGTCGCTTCCTAATAAAGCGGCAGCTTGTATTAACTCTTTTTTATTAGAATATGGCCTTGTCGATATTTCGAAATATAAACACCCTAATGATAAAGATTTCTCCTTTTTTCACATGTCCATCACAAATATTCCCGAATTGATTACTTTTTTTTAGATACACGTCTGTTAAACTCCGTTGTTGAATGTGCGAATGACATCATTGCGCTTTCAGATCACGCGCCTTTAAAGTTAACCCGTAAGCTCCCGGATAGATTTTTGAAAATCTCAGTGGAGATTGAACCCCGTTTTGTTACAGGATCCAGCTTTTGTTAATTTTATTAAGGAGCAAATTTCTATATTTTTTGAATTTAATACAACTGAAGGAATGTCAGATCTGGTTATATGGGACACCTTGAAATCTTTTCTTAGGGGACAGATAATCTTATATTCAGCAGCCTTGAGAAAGAAAACTGAAGCGGAATTGTTAGTGCTTATCAATAAAATTAAACAGATAGATAAAGCGTATTCAGTTAAACCTACTGAAGACCTATATTAAGAAAGGGTCGAACTTCAATCACAGTATGATTTACTTCTGACCTTTCCCATTGAACAGCAAATTTTTAAATCTAAAAGTTTATTTTATATACATGGGGAAAAATCTGCTAAACTTTTAGCGGGTCAGTTAAAGGCTGGGATGGTCAGAAGGCAGATTTTAAAAATTCGCCGACCAGATAGAACAGAAACTTTAGATCCTTATGAAATTAATAAGATATTTATGGACTTTTATTCTAATCTTTATAAATCTGAATTCTCTGATAGTAATATCACTACGAATAGATTTTTGCAAAGGTTAAACATACCTCAAATTTCGATTCAAGATGCTGATATGTTAGATGCACCTATTAAACGAGGAGATAGCCAAGGCTATATCCGCTATGCAATTAGGTAAAGCTCCGGGACCTGATGGTTATACGGTAGAATTTTACAAGACCTTTCACGAAACGCTTATACCACATCTTCATCAAACGTTCACTGATTCTACATCTTCTGGGAACCTTCCTAAAACTTTTTATGAAGCACTAATTTCAATGATTCCAAAAAAAGGGAAAGACCCACTGGACTGTGTATCCTATAGACCGATTTCTTTACTAAATGTAGATTTTAAAATCCTCTCTAAGATTCCAGCAAATAGGCTTGAGAGTATCTTGCCTAATGTTATCTCAAACGATCAAACAGGATTTATTAAAAATAGGTACTCACATTTTAATATTCGAAGATTATTATATATAATTTATTCCTCCTCAGCCAAAGAATCTTAATGTATTGTATCTTTGGATGCAGAGAAAGCCTTTGATAGGGTGGAATGTCCTTATCTATTTCAGGTTTTGAAGAGGTTCAATTTTGGTCCAGGATTTATCTCCTGGATTAAATTGATTTATCAAGCTGCGGTTCTCACTAATAACCAAAAGTCTCCTTACTTTAAATCATATAGAGGTACCCATCAGGGTTGTCCCCTTAGCCCTTTATTATTTAATTTGGCTTTAGAACCATTTGCTATTGCTATTAGGGATTCTAATTCTGTGCGGGGTATTAGGAGAGGGGATAAAGTTTCGTTATACGCGGATGATTTATTAGTTTACATTTCAAATCCTAAGAAATCTATTCCTTCTATGTTATCTATATTTATGGAATTTGGTACTTTTTCTGGATATAAACTTAATTTACATAAAAGTGAATTATTTCCTATTAATAATTATTTTGATTATTATTATCAAATACTTTTTAATATTGCCAAAAACCATTTTACTTACCTTGGTATCAAAATTACAAAAAAATTTAAAGACCTATATAGGTATAATTTCTTCCCTTTAGTTGAATATACTTAACAGGCGCTTTCCAAATGGTCACCTATGTCGATGTCATTGATAGGTCGAATAAATGCTATAAAAATGGTTATTCTACTGAATTTTTTATATATATTTCAAGCAGTTCCCTCTTTTGTTCCAAAAGATTTTTTTGATAAAATAGACTCTCTGATTTTGTCTTATGTTTGGAATAATAAATGCTCTAGAGTGAATAAACTTTTATTGCAAAAATCAAAAAAAGATGGAGGACTGGCTTTACCAAACTTTAGATTTTATTATTGGGCAATTAATATTCGCTATATTACTTTTTGGATTTATGATGTAGATGACCAAGATCGCCCTTCATGGTTACAGCTGGAGGAAAATTCAGTACTGGGGTTTTCATTAGCTTCTTTATTAGGAGCTTCTCTTCCTTTTTTGTTCTCCAGAATAGGTAAACAAGCTCTTAACCCTATTGTTAAACATACTTTAAAAATTTGGTTTCAATTTCATAGATTTTTTGAATTAAATGATTTTTTACTTTCTAGTAATATTCTAATTTCTTTTTTAAACCATCAACTTTGGATAAGGCTTTTCTAACATGGAAAATTAAGGGAATAAAAACTTTTTTAGATTTGTTTTTACAAGACTGTTTAATGTCTTTTTCACAGTTAATGGATAAATATGATATCTCCAATACACATTTTTTCAGGTATTTACAGGTTAGGAATTTCTTACGTGATTTTTTACCAAATTACCCCTTGATCTGCTCTTCAAATTTGGCTTATGTTATTTTTCAGTTTAAACCTTTTCAAAAACGATTAATAGCTATCATTTATAAACAGTTAATGAATGCTCGCACATCGCCTAATGATAGAGTTCAACGCTCCTGGGAAGTAGAACTTCAACATTCACTCTCAGATAACCAATGGAGTAAAATTTATTATTTAGTTAATAATTCATCTATCTGCGCATGCCATATTTTAATTCAGTTTAAGATAGTACATAGGGCCCAGATGTCCAAAGATAAATTGGCGCATATTTTTCCTAATATATGCCCTATTTGTGATAAATGTAATGCAGAAGTGGCTACTCTAACCCATATGTTTTGGTCAAGTGTAAGTTTAAATAATTTTTGGAGGGATGTGTTTGGAATATTATCTAAAGTTATAGATATGGATGTTCAACCTAATCCACTTACAGCAATTTTTGGGATTTTCCCAGAGGAAGCAAGCAAAGAGTCTGCCTCCGCCCAATATGTGATAGCTTTTTCAACTTTACTGGCTAGGAGAGCTATTTTGCTACACTGGAAAGAATCTAACTCGCCCACTGTTTTCTATTGGCTCTCCTCCATCATGTCATGTTTAATCTTGGAGAAAATTAGAAGCCGAACATTTGATACATCTTTTGATTTTGAACAAATCTGGTGACTCTTTATTCAAAATTTTCACATGATTTAATTTATCTTTATTTATTTATTTTTCTTTATTCTCTTTGGAGAATATCCTTGTCCACGAAGGTTCGGAGATGACTGGAAGGATGTGTTTTTTCTCTCTCTCTTTCTTTTTTAAGTTTATCCTCATTTGGACTGCCCAATCTTTCTTTTTCTTTCTTTTTTTTTCTTTCTTTTTTGTTTTAGTTTAGTTAGTGGGGTTTTTCTTTCTCTATCAATAAAATTTCCAATCTTTTTTTTTTACGATTGCTATAAGGAGTTGTAATTTCTCTCTGACCATTGTATATATAACAGCATAATATATTACCTATTTGAGTTTGATATTATATGTTTTTTGTCTTTAATATTGCTGTTTACATGTCTTTTATACTATCTACTTGTTAAACTCCTCTTTTGATTTGTATTTGTATATTTTTTATTTGAAAATCAATAAAAAGGATTGAAAAATGGGAGTGTTTAGGTGTCAAAAGAGCTTCAGCAGTCCTTCTGCCTACTCATGCTGCATCATATATATATATATAGAGTGTGTGTGTATACAGCACCACTCCTGAATATCAATACCTGCTTCTTTACAGAACCTTACTGATGGTGAAGTTTCAAATCTTTCAGATCTCTTACTATCTTTCCTTTCGGTTAGTCCTGACGAAGGGTCTCGGCCCGAAACGTCGACAGCGCTTCTCTCTATCGATGCTGCCTGGCCTGCTGTGTTCCACCAGCATTTTGTGTGTGTTGTTGATGGTGAAGTTCCTTATTTGGGTCATTCCCCATGCACCTTTTAGTCTTAGCATGTTATTGACATCTTTGTGTAGACTCACACATCACAGAAGTAGGTCTTTCAGCCCACCACTGAGAAATCCCCGGTCTGTAGTGACGCTTTGGCAATTTAAATGCTCTCCCAGATACTTCATGTGGTGGGACTCACTGTCCATCTGCCTCTCAGGCAGTGCATTCCAGATTGCATCCAACCTCCAGGTAAATTATCCTTTTCTAAATCTTTTTATATTAGACATTCCTCGCAACCCCCACTCTTCCCACCTGCCAGATCTCAGGTTTTATCTCCCGCTTGGTGAAGATAAGATGCTGGTGGGAGTAACGATTATAAACGATATCATCATATGGAGCCAGAAACAAAGCAAATATACGCAGTACTTGAAGCTTTGCAAGTCCACAGATTCCTTTCTTGGTATCCTTTCCTGTTACCAGTCAGAATCAGAGTCCGGTTAATATCATGGGCGTACATCGTGAAATTTGTTGTTTTTGCAGCAGCAGTACAATGTTGTACATAATAATAGGAAAAATATAAATTACAGTTATATTGTTGAGTTGAGAGCTCAATCGGACAGAGTTGACCATGGATATTGTGTCCTAGTTGTCTAGATACACAAGCCTGGGTAGTATGATATGGAGAGCAAGCTGTTGCCCACGTAGCAAGCTCCCCACCTCCATAGATCTGATGAACTCAAAGGAACAGCAGAGAACAAAGCAGTTTGGCACCAGCAGCATTGCAGGAGTTGCCAGTCAGCATTGAACTCAACGTAGGACTGCCTTAGAGACTCCAGCTCCGGATTTTCCTCGGGGTTTATGCCCAAAGCCTGCCCCACGAGTGGGTATAGCTGCAAGGCAGCGGAGGTTTGAGATCAGAGTTTTCCTTCTCCCAGATGAGCTGCCAACCTCGGCTGACGAGCCCCATCTGACTGAATAGTTAAATAAGGAGTGCAAAAGAAGAAATAAAGAAATCGTGAGGTAGTGTTCACGGGTTCATTGCCCATTCAGAAATCGGATGGCAGAGGAGAAGAAGCTGTTTCTGAGTCACTGAGTGTGTGCTTTCAGGCTTTTCTGTACCTTCTTCCTGATGGCATCAACTCCCAGACCCTCCCCATGCATGTACATACTCACAGTCATGGGGAATACAGCCACATACATGCACAGAATATATATCTGCACACAAACACATACACAACACACGAGCATAAATGAGTGCATTCGTACCTATGTGGAATTGAACTGAATTGACTTTATTTCTTACATCCTTCACCTACACGAGGAGTAAATACCTTTATGTTATGACTCCATCTAAATGTGCAATCATAGTAATTTATAACAAATAGAACAATCAATGTAATACAGAGTACACTCAAATCAGCATGAGGTCATCAGTCTGATGGCCTGGTGGAAGAAGCTGTCCCGGAGTCTGTTGGTCCTGGCTTTTATGCTGTGGTACTATTTCCTGGATGGTAGCAGCTGGAGTAGATTGTGGTTGTGATGGCTTGGGTCCCTGATGATCCACCGGGCCCTTTTTACACACCTGTCCTTGTAAATGCCCTGTATCATGGGAAGTTCACAACTGCAGATGCTCTGGGCTGTCTGCACCACTCTCTGCAGAGTCCTGCGATTGAGGGAGGTACGGTTCCCATAGCAGGCAGTGATGCAGCCAGTCAGGATGCTCTCAATTGTGTCCCTGTAGAAATTTCTTAGGATTTGGGGGCCCATACCAAACTTCCTCATCCGTCTGAGGTGAAAGAGGCGCTGTTGTGTGCAGATCACGTGAGATCCTCAGTGGTGTGATGCCGAGGAACTTAAAGCTGTTCACCCTCTCGACCTCAGATCCATTGATGTCAATAGGGGTTAGCCCGTCTCCAATCCTCCTGTAATCCACAACCAGCTCCTTTGTTTTTGCAACATTGAAGGAGAGAGATGTGAGTGTTGTGGTTTATGTTTCTGTGTGTGAAAGGAAATACATAGATACTGGCAAAGAAACAGAGATACACACAGACACGTATGCACATACACAAGTAGAGAGAGAAACACCCACACATACAAACAAATACAGATGCACAAAGCTGAATACACGGAATCACAGACACAAGCATAAACCACAGTTTGAAGAGAATGCACTTTTCAGGCTGAAGAGTTTTGTCAGCTAGACTGCTGTGTGGATATACGTGGTGATGCTTTGGCTGAAGATGACAACTTCAGAGGGAATTCCTATGTCACAGGAAATCCACAGGTCATTGAGAAGTAAACTTTTATTCTGAAGTCAGCCTACCAGCCCAAATGTTTGAGTGAACACAGCAAAGGGCGATGGTCAATCATCTAACACTGCCAGGAACATTGTCCCCCAACTTCCCTGGTGTGAGGCACAAGCCAGGAACTAGTCTGTGATGTTAATCTATACCACAGCAGCAGACATTTGTATAACTTCACAAGAGCAGAAGTCAGACACTTGAAAAGGAACCACACAGCAGAGAGAGTAGCTCGGACAATGTGATAGATTTTAAAAAGAGAACAGAAAGGCAGAGAGGTAGATAGGATCCAGTCGGGATCTCCAGAGCACTGGCTCCAATCACTTGTACTCACCCTCTCTACAAATCTATGTGCCTGGGAATGGGAAAGCTGCCACTCCTACGCCAGACGTTTCATCGGAGAATCCTGCCTTACCGTCAGAATGGAGTGACTGTAACCATAACTCCACTCCTTAGCTTAGGGCAGTCCCACACCATCACCTTCTCCCTGTGCAGCCAGTGACACTGAATGAGTTTGTGTGGTCGATTTGGTCTATCTGTGGCATTGGCAACCTGACAAAACCATGGTGGACATTTTCTCACTGGACCTGCACTTCCACTCGACAGCAGCGGCTGCTGGATGGTGAGGGGTTGCCGGCGTTTCTACATGGTTAGTTCATTTCTGTGTGTTAATTGTTGCTCAGAAGAAAGATCAAGAAAGCCAGGGGTATGAGTAGGCCACTCAGCGACCCCCCCCCCCAAATCTGCCTTGCCATTCATTATATCCATAGCCGATCCACCACAGGCTTCAAGCCCTCTTTTGATCCAGTCTCCAATAATTCTTCACTGATCTTTCAAAACCTTATCTACCTCCTCTTGTCGTGATCTGTCCACCACAACCTTCTGGGGTAAAAGATTCCAGAGATTCACGATCCTCAGTTAAAGAAGCTGAGGCTACATTGCTCACGCCTGGAACTTAAGCTGGTTATCATGGCTAACATTCAAATGGTGATGGGGATGGGGTGGAGGGAGGGAGGAGGTGAGCTGCACAGGCGCAGTGTGTAATGCTGCGGCTTCAGATTCTCCATGGAAATGAGTTCAATTCTGGTCTATGTGTGGAACATAGGACCACAAGATATAGGAGCAGACTTAGGACATTTGGCCCATTGAGAACGCTTCGCCACTTCAACATAGCTGATACATTTTTGGCTAGGACCCAGGACATCTTTAGGGAGCGGTGTCTCAGAAAGGCAGCGTCCATTATTAAGGACCTCCAGCACCCAGGGCATGCCCTTTTCTCACTGTTACCTTCAGGTAGGAGGTACAGGAGGTTGAAGGCACACACTCAGTGATTCAGGAACAGCCTCTTCCCCTCTGCCATCTGATTCCTAAATGAACATTGAACCCTTGAACATTACCTCACTTTTTAAATATATATTATTTCTGTTTTTTTGCACTATTTTAAATCTATGTATACAGTAATCGAAATATTTATTTATTTTTTCCTTCTGTATTATGTATTGCATTGAACTGCTGCTGCTAAGTTAACAAGTTTCACGACAGATGCTGGTGATAATAAACCTGATTCTGATCCTCTCAGTCCCATTCTCCTGCTTTCTTCCTGTATCCCTTTATACCCTGACTAATCAAGAATCTATCAACTTCTGCCTTAAATACACCCAATGACTCGGCCTCCACAGCCACCTGTGGCAATGAATTCCACAGATTCTCAACATGTGGTTAAATTCCTGCTCGTCTCTGTTCTTAAAGGACATCCCTCTATTCTGAGGCCATGTTCTCTGGTCTTAGATAGCCCCACCATAGGAAACATCCTCTCTATTGAGACCTTTTAACATTCAATAGGTTTCAATGAGATCACCCCTCATTCATCCAAATTCCAGCGAATACAGACCCAGAGCCATCAAATGCTCTTCGTATGACAAGCCTTTCAATCCTGGAATCTTTTTCGTGAACCTCCTTTAAACCCTCTCTAATATCAGCATACACTTTCTTAGATAAGGAGCCCAAAACTGCTCACAACCCTCCAAGTGAACCCTCACCAGTGCTTTATAAAGCCCCAACATTACATCCTTGCTTTTATATTCTAGTCCTCTTGAAATGAATGCTAACATTGCACTTGCCTTCCTCACCACTGACTCAACCTGCAAATTAACCTTTAGGGAATCCTGCACAAGGACTCCCAAGTCCCTTTGCAGCTCAGATTTTTGAATTTTCTTTCCATTTAGAAAATGATCTACCCTTTTTTTTCTTCTACCAAAGCGCATGACCATAAACTTCCATCTGCAACTTCTTTGCCCATTCTCCTAATCTGAACATTTCTATGTTCTCCCTGTGGCTGTAAGGGCTTCCGTCAAATGGTATGGTCTCCTCCTACACATGGTCAATGACTTCGTACACTGTAAATTACCCCTAACTTGGGTTGGGTGAAGATGATTTGATGGAGAAGGAGCAGAATAAATTGGGATTAATTTAAGAGAGAATAGGTCAAAAGGATGGATGGGATTGCTCTGACAACTAGCATAGTCGATTGCAAGGAAAAGTTATTGTAAAAGCTGTATTGAACGTTGTGTTCTACACAATGTTTACAACAAAGTCGATATCATCATAGAAAGGGATAATTCAAACACTGACAAATTGCTTTTTAATGGGATCTTGCAGTTGTCACAGTCCTCGTGTAATTACAGTGAAACCATTTCTCATGTTTTGAAATGTTCCCCCCTCTTTGTCTTTCTCCAGGAAGTATGTTTATAAATTCAGTAGATTAGCTTTGTAGATTAGCCAGTGTGGGGTGAGCATTCCTTGGTGGAAGGGGGGGGGTGGGGAAGGGAGGATGGGTTTGGAATCTGAGTTGGGTCAGCTGTCCCACAAAAGGTTATTTGCTCAGGCCCTATCTCTACTTGCAGTTTGCCTCTCAATTAGTCACACCCTGTGGCCCTACTCTGAATAAATTTGCCCACGAAAAGATGAAACTGGTGTTTTACATACTTAAAGAATGATCGCAAACAGAAATGAAAACTGGAAACATTTGACTCAAGTGAGCAGTTTTAATTTCCTGTGCTGGTCTGTTTACCTTTAACAGCGTTAACTGGTGTAAGCACCAGATGGCAGCAGAACACACTGAATGCATTGCCAAGGTTCACTGTGCACAACTGTTGAATTCTTCATCGTCATCGAAGCATGTAGCAGCAGGGAAACAGGCCCTTTGGCCCATCAGATCAATGCTGACCATCGAGCACTCATCTATATTAACCCTACATTTGTCCCATTTTATTCTCCCCAATTCCACATCAACTGGTCCTACGTTCCACCACTCACCTACACACTAGGAGCACAGAGCAGTGCCCAATTATCTCACCCATGTCTTTGGGATGTCAGAATCAGGTTTATTATTACTGACATAAGTTTAAGGGGAACGAATGAGCTGCCGGCACAAGTGGTGCAGGCCAGTGGGAGTAGACAGTTTAAATGATTCAGCGTGGACAAGATGGGCTAAAGGCCTGTGTCTGTACTGTACTTTGTCTCTATGCTTATGAAATGTGTTGTTCTGTGGCAGCAGTGCAGTGCAATACACAAAGTACAAAAAGAGAGCAAAGTAGTGAGGTAGTGTTCATAGCTTCATGGACGATTCAGAAATCTAATGGTGAAGGGCAAGAAGTTTTTCCTAAAATGTGCCTTCAGGCTCATGTACCACCTCACTGATGGTAGTAGTGAGAAGCGGGCACATCCTAGACGGTGAGGTGCCTTCATGATGGGTGGCACCTTCTTGAGGCATCACCCTTTGAAGATGTTCTGGATGGTGGAGAGGCGAGTGCCCATGCTGACCTGCTGAGTTTACAGCTCGTACAGCTTTTCCCAGGCCTGTGCATTGGTGCCTCCATTCCTGATGGTGATGCAACCACTCAGATCGCATAACAACCATCTTTAACAAACCTCCTCAAACTCCAATGTGTTTTCTTTGTGATTGCATCAATACGATAGATCTTCAGAGATGTTGACACCCAGGAACCTCAAAGCTGCCCACCAATTCCGCTGCGGTCTCCTTGATGAGAGATGCCATGTGTTCTTTACATCGAGGAGGGTGGTGGGAGGAGACCCATATGCTCATGGGGAGAGTGTGTGAACTCAACACACCGAATCCAGGTCTCTGGACCTATTGGCTGGGCTAGTCTGTTGGTGGGTAATTCAAACTGCCTCTGCTGAAAGAATCAGAATTGGTTTAATATCACCAGCATATTGCATGTTTTGAAACGTGTTGTTATGCAGCAGCAGTACATTATGATAGATAATAATGGAAACTGTCAATTACAGTAAGTATATGTAAGTTTAATTAAATAAGTAGTGAGGTAGTGTTCATGGATTCAGTGTCCATTCAGAAATCTGATGGCAGAGGGGAAGAAGCTGTTCCTGAATCGTTGAGTGTGTGCCTTCAGGCTTCTGCACCTCCTCCCTGATGGCAGCAATGAGAAGAGGGCATGTCCTGGGTGATGGGGTCCTTCGTGATGGATGCTGGGGAGGCTACTGCCAAGGATGGAGCTGACTAAGTTCACAACTTTCTGCAGTGCCCTCCCCCCCCATAACAGACGGTGCTGCAGCCAGTTAGAATCTCTAATTGATTACAATAAGAATATTTTTCCTCTTTTAACTTACCCCTCTTCTTCTATCACTCTGTTGACTTCTCACCTGACTGCTGTGCCATCATCTCCCAATTAAACTCTTAATGTTCTCATTCTCTTTATTTCTTTTTATTTCCCTCTCCCTGCCCCAAAAAGGGCACTTCCCTTCTCACTCACTCCTTTCTTCTGCTTTATCATTAATTCACTTGCTCTCTATTTCTTCCTCCCAACTGCCTTTAATCCTTTTCATTTTACTTTCATTTTCCTCATTAATCCTGGAGGACTCTGGTGTTACTGATGATCAAGAGATGGAGGGAGGAGAGAGCATGAAGGAAGGAGGCGAGGAAATTGTGGATAAAGCTTAACGCATGCTTAGACTCATGGAAAAACTACAGCCCTTCAGCCCATCTAGTCAGTGCTGAACCATTTAAACGGCCTACTCCCATTGACCTGCACTGGGACTATAGCCATTCATACCCCAACTTCATCTTTACAAACTTCATTTAAATGTTGAAATCAAAATCACATCCACCACTCCTGCTGTCAGCTTGTTTCACACTCTCAGCACCCTCTGAGTGAAGAAGTTCCCCTTCATGTTCCTCTTACACATTTGACCTTTCACCCTTAACCCATGACCTCAGTTGTATTCTCACCCAACCTCAGTGGAAAAAGCCTGTTTGCATTTACCCTATCTATACCCCTCATAATTTTGTATATCTCAAACAAATCTCCCCTCAATCTTATATATTCTAGGGAATAAAGTAGTAACTTATTCAATCTTTTCTTATAACTCAGGTTCTCCAGGCTTGGTAACATCTTTGTAAATTTTCTTTGTACACTTTCAATCTTATTTACATCTTTCCTGTAGGTAGGTGACCAAAACTGCACTACAATACAGCAAGTTAGACCTCACCAACTTCTTACACAACTTCAGCATAACATCCCAATTCCTGTACTTGGTACTTTGATCTATGAAGGCCAATGTGCCAAAGGCTTTCTTAATGACCATATCAACCTGAGACACTTTCAATGAATTATGGACCTGTATTCCCAGTTCAGGTATTTAGCCAAGTACCACACAAGGTCACCCACCAATGAGGCTTTTGTGCCCAAATTCAGACCCTGTAATGTTACCCAGGATCAGCCCAAGGACATTCAACACTGAACCAGGAATGCAAGTCTTTCCTGTTTTCACAAGTTCAGTTTGCATGTTGGATTTTCTAAAAATCAATGAGCACCTCTCGAATACTTAATCTTCCACAAATTATAAAGCTCCCTTTATAAATAATATCCCATTAAAAATTACCATAGAAGATATAGGTTAGATCTAGATTCAAACACCTTGCTGCTACTGTCAGGAAGGAAGGGGGTCTGAAGTCCCAAACCACCAGGTTCATGTCCTTGAACCAATCTGTACAACCCAAGTCCTACCTCAGCAATGGAACCCTACAGACTACCTCTTGGATTTGACTCTAATTGTGTTTTTTGAACTGAGGGATTATTTTGCAGTCTTTTTCTTCATTGTCTTGTACAATTTATCTTCTATGTTTTTGAATCTGTGGGCCTGTTATGCTGCTGTAAGTTAGTCTTTTATTGTATCTATCCCTCACTGTACTCGAGTATGTGACAATATACTCGACTTGGCCTAAGCAATATTCCCAGGGTGGGTATAGCTTGGATTTGTTACAGATAAAACTGTTAGTTAAATACCATCTGGACAAATATGACATAGATTAGAAGGGTATTGAAAGTCTCACTCTACTGTCAGTTTAAAGTAAGCCGAGCACATATTGTTTTTCTAAACAGTTCCAGGTCAGGAAGAATGGACAATAATATGGAGGTATCAATGGAAGTGTACCAGTTCACAGAAATGGAGGGAGTTTGGATGGAAAAACTTGATAAGATATTTTATTACACCCTCTCAGAAATCCCATTATGACAGCAACTTTCCTGTTTGCTGGAGAAATTGTGGAAATCAAAATGCAAATCATTATCATATTTTTTGGGACTGCCCGGTTATCAAAGACTATTGGAGGGAGATACACAATGCCCTACAATACCTCTTTAAATGTGAAATACCCTTAGAGAGTAAGACCGTATATTTTGGATATATACCTCAAGAACGGTTGAAAAGAGATAAATATTTAATGAATATACTGTTGGTGGCTGGTAAAAAGACTCTTACTAGGAAATGGTTATCACAGGAGAGCCCAACTTTAAATGCATGGATGGAAATTACAATGGACATTTACAAAATGGAGAAGATAACAGCATCTGTTAATCATAAGCTGGAACAATTTGATTCATACTGGGAAAAATGGTTTAACTACATAACACCTCATAGGCCTGATTTTATTCTCACAAATCAATGAATATGTTGTAAAAAAAAAGATCACTCCCTACTTGTACATAGTTCTTTCCCTTTGCTTGTTTTTTCTTTCCTCTCTTTTCTATAAGTGTATACCTCAGATAAATACTATGTGGAGATTTGTGATATATATGTACAATGTCTGAAATACATCTTATGGAAATGTTTGTTTGATGATGAACTTCAATAAAAAATAAATTACAAAAAAAATGAGGTTCCAGGTCAGGTACAGCACAGGTTATATTGGTCGAAGGGTGTATATAGGCCAAGACATCACTAGACCTCTCTGCTATCACTAGGCCTTCTCTGTTATGGGTTGTTCTCTGTTTCACTAAAGTGGACGGAAGCAGCTGATGGTTCAGTGGCACAACCCTTATTAATGTGTCAGATGGTTCGTGTGCCAAACGCTGTTATATATAGTTAAAAACCCACCAGTTCTCATGAGTGTAGAGCCAAGGTTTTGGTGTGAATCCTCAGCTGGTCCCTGTCTAGTGTACGTGTCTGGTTTGCCTTCACCATCTGCCCTCCCTACTCCCCTGAATTTATAAGGCTAACTAGGTTCACTCGCAGCCTGACAGTTATTTGTTTATTAAAATCTTCTCTTTGTCCAGAGGAAGAGATACAGGCAACTGGGATTAGTATAGATAGATGTGATGGGTGGCATGGACATGAGAGACAAAGAGCCTGATTCTATGCTGGACAAGGCAGAATGATGGTAATGATAACCTGGTAGAGCTGGAAGGGCTGGAGAAATTCAAGTTCAAGTTTATCGCCATAGGGTATAAGTGCCATGAAAACTAAATTGTGACAATAAAACCTTCCCACAGTGCTGTGCAAGACCAAGAGCTTGTGTCCCAGAAGGGAAATGGATTACAAGTGAGGTATGTCACGGTTTTACTTACTCGCTTACCAATTAACTGATCGATACATCTCGGGGTGCGAGAGGAAACCAGAGCACCCATGGGAAACTCAGATAATCACAGTGAAGAAGTGTAAACTCGGCCCAGGGTCAGAGTTACGGAGCTCTGAGGCAGAAATACCACTGTACCACCCACAGATGGATTCATTTTTATCCTGGATCTACAATAATCAGGGTTTTGAAGCCCCCTGACCATGCAGTGGAACTCGACCTCCTGCATTACCCTGCACTTCCTGTAGTTTTCGTTTTGCACCATTGTCTTGCTTTGCACCATCTTTTCCCTTCCGAGGCCAATATAATTCACCATACTTGTGCGTGTCACAACAAACGTGACTTGACGTGAACTTGTACACAAGGTCATGTCAACAGAAAAATAGAAAGGACCAGAAAGGATTTTTTAAAATCAGAGTTCAAAGTACATTTATTAGCAGAGTATGTATACATTATACAACCCTGAGGTTCGTCTCCTAACAGGCAGCCACAGAACAAAGAAACCCAATAGAACCCATACAAAAAATGACCATCAACACCCAATGTGCAGAAAGAAACTAATCGTGCAAACAATAAAAGTAACCAACTAACGTTCAGAACTGAGGATCATGAAAGTGAGCTCACAGCCACTCTGCAGCCAATTCAGGAGCCCATTAGTTACAGGCCACAGCCTCAATTCAACAGAGAGATGAGTAAACCTTGCTGAGCAGCAAGCTGAACTGGTCTGTACTTCAGCTCTGGTCCTGACACTCTGACCTTTTCACAGTTGTGCTGTGAGGATTACATTCCTTGACTTCTCTAGTGCCTTTAACACCATCCAGCCCAAGATCTTAAGGCACAAACTAACGGAGATGGGAGTAGACTCTCACATGGTGGATTGGATAGTGGACTACTTGACAGATAGACCTCAGTATGTGCGGTTGGGAGACTGTAGGTCTGACACGGTGGTCAGCAGCACAGGAGCACCGCAGGGAACCGTACTCTCTCCGGTCCTGTTCACCCTGTACACATCAGACTTCCAATATAACTCGGAGTCCTGCCATGTGCAGAAGTTCGCTGATGACACGGCCATAGTGGGGTGTGTCAGGAATGGACAGGAGGAGGAGTATAGGAAACTGATACAGGACTTTGTGATATGGTGCAACTCAAACTACCTGCGTCTCAATATCACTAAGACCAAGGAGATGGTGGTGGACTTTAGGAGATCTAGGCCTCATATGGAGCCAGTGATCATTAATGGAGAATGTGTGGAGCAGGTTAAGACCTACAAGTATCTGGGAGTACAGTTAGACGAGAAGCTAGACTGGACTGCCAACACAGATGCCTTGTGCAGGAAGGCACAGAGTTGACTGTACTTCCTTAGAAGGTTGGCGTCATTCAATGTCTGTAGTGAGATGCTGAAGATGTTCTATAGGTCAGTTGTGGAGAGCGCCCTCTTCTTTGTGGTGGCGTGTTGGGGAGGAAGCATTAAGAAGAGGGACGCCTCACGTCTTAATAAGCTGGTAAGGAAGGCGGGCTCTGTCGTGGGCAAAGTACTGGAGAGTTTAACATCGGTAGCTGAGCGAAGGGCGCTGAGTAGGCTACGGTCAATTATGGATAACTCTGAACATCCTCTACATAGCACCATCCAGAGACAGAGAAGCAGTTTCAGCGACAGGTTACTATCGATGCAATGCTCCTCAGACAGGATGAAGAGGTCAATACTCCCCAATGCCATTAGGCTTTACAATTCTACCGCCAGGACTTAAGAACTTTTTAAAAGCTATTATTAATGCTTTTTGAGATAGTGATTTAGATGCATATCATATTTTTTACTGAGTTAAGTATTGTATGTAATTAGTTTTGCTACAACAAGTGTATGGGACATTGGAAAAAAGTTGAATTTCCCCATGGGGATGAATAAAGTATCTATCTATCTATCTATCTATCTAGCCCGGCACTTAAATTGCCTAAGCTTTGGGCAATTCCTCACTCTTCGACCCAAGCCCTGCCACTTTGATATGCTCTCAGGCCCAGGGGCTGCCTCCTCAATTCAGCCTGTACCTGACCTTTCCAAATCAGCCTGGTGCTTAAATCGATCAAACTTTGGGTCGATCCTCGCTCTTGGACCCGAGCCCTGCTACTTCGATACGCTCTCGGGACTGAACCCCGCCACCTCGACTTGGCAAGTACACGCCATGCCATAACCATCTCGTAGCTTCAAGATTTCAGTTCACACCACAAAAATGCCAGGTCTTATGGCCGGTTCAAAAGCTCAAGTCCGAAAAGGAAGTTACAGTTTATTGTTTGCAGTGATTGTTTTCCAGAAAAAGTGTGGTTAATAAAGTATGTAGCAGTTTTGTTTGCTACTGGAAAGTAGTTGTTGTGTTTCACCAGCACCATTTTCAACCAGAATGAATAGTATGAAGCAATGGAATTTAAAGCAGCAAGCTACCCACAGGAAAGGTTCTGTATAAAAAGACCAAATGGATCTCATTGCAAACTTACTAAATACCCAGGTTTAGCCAAATGAAAATCAATTGGACAGAGGTGTATGAAGTGTAAGAGTAAAGAGGCAGGTGATGGGTTGGCCATCAGGTGATGAGTTTTGGATGCTTCATTTCAAGAAAACATATTAAAACCAATTGCTTTACTGTGGCTACCTCTATCAAATGGCCCAGTTTATCCTCACTACACACCATTCAGGACAGATTTTACTGGACACCCAACAATCATACTGTCTTGGACACATTATTTTGTAACAGGAACTGTTTGCCTGGCCTTTCTTGTCTTGGAGCATTTACCTTGTCCAATTATAAACTGCTGTAGCCACCACTGTCCATTTGCTAGGAAGGTGAGTGCTGGGATAAATGTTATCTTTAGCAACCAAAATACATTAATCTGTTACTGAGTCGAGTTTTAAGTGAAACTCAACAATAAGATTAACAACTGGTTGGATGTATTTCCGATCGATTTTGGCTCCTGCCTATCTATTACTGAACCCGATCTAACTCAAACTTTACCTGTTACTGAGTAAGATCAAAGCCAAATTCTACCCATTAACTCTAAACTACAATACCCATGTCTGAACCTAATCCAATTTGAAACACTGCCCAGTGCTAACCTTATTGGACTAAAACCATCCACCCCACCCTAAATTTAACCCAATTAGACCATAGTTCTAATTGATACTGAGCTCAGAACAACCCTCCACTTTTCTTCATAACGAACTGAAGTAAACAGAACTCTGCCTTCTATTGGATCTAACCCACCAAATCACATGCAAATCCCATCCAATAATGAGGCCCAACATTCTACTTATGATTGAGAAATGAATCCAAATGACCCAATTCTCAAACCAGTTCAGCCTATCTCAAAGCACCATTTAATACATTGCAGCTATTACTGAGTGTTACACAATGAAGAATACTCAACTACATTACATATTACTCAACTTCATCCAAGCAGCACTTATTTTTACTGAACATCTATCCCCACTGACCACTTTCAGTGGAGTAGACCACTGGGATCTGTTTTGGGGTAAGGATGAATTGTACAAAAGGGACGGGTTGCACCTTAACAGGCCGGGGACCAGCATTCTGGCAGGCAGGTTTGCCACTGCTACACGGGTGTGTTTAAACTAAGTAGTGGGGGTGGGGGGGAGGAGACAAACTGGAAATATAAGGATGGAGTTAAAGGGAAAGAGAGAATAAGAAAAGTTAAGAAAGACAACAGAATTAACAGGGCAGAAAGCTCAGGAAAGGATCGGAGAGTATGGGCAAGTGCAAAAGGAATCAAGGTGAAAGGTGAGGGGAGTAATGGATTAAAAGTATTATATATGAATGCATGAAGTATAAGAAATAAAGTGGATGAGTTTGAGGCTCAGTTGGAAATTGGCAAGTATGATGTTGTAGGGATCACAGAGACATGGCTGCAAGAGGACCAGGACTGGGAAATGAATATTCAAGGATATACGTCCTATCGAAAGGACAGACAGGTGGGCAGAGGGGGTGAGGTGGCTCTGTTGGTGAGGAATGAAATTCAGTCCTTTGTGAGGGGAGACATAGAATCAGGAGATGTAGAGTCAGTATGGATAGAACTGAGAAATTGTAAGTGCACGAAGACCCCAATGGGAGTTATCTACAAGCCCCCAAACAGTAGCCTGGATATAGGGTGCAAGTTGAATCAAGAGTTCTAACTGGCATGTCACAAAGGTAATGTTACGGTTGTTTTGGGGGATTTCAACATGCAGGTAGATTGGGAAAATCAGGTTCATATTGGACCCCAAGAAAAGGAGTTTGTGGAGTGCCTCCAAGATGGATTCTTAGAGCAGCTTGTACTGGAGCCTACCAGGGAGAAGGCAATTCTGGATCTAGTGTTGTGCAATGAACCAGATTTGATAAGGGAACTTGAGGTAAAGGAGCCATTCGGAGGTAGTGACCATAATATGATAAGCTTTAATCTACAATTTGAGAGGGAGAAGGGAAAATTGGAAGTGTCAGTATTACAGTTGAACAAAAGGGGACTATGGAGCCATGAGGGAGGAGCTGGCAAAAGTTGACTGGAAAGTTACCCTAGCAGGGGTGACAGTGGAACAACAATGGCAGGTATTTCTGGGAATAATACAGAAGGTGCAGGATCAGTTTATTCCAAAGAGGAAGAAAGGTTCTAAGGGGAGTAAGGGGCGATCATGGCTGACAAGGGAAGTCAAGGACAGTATAAAAATAAAAGAGAAGAAGTATAACATAGCAAAGATGAGCAGGAAGCCAGAGGATTGGGAAACTTTTAAACAGCAACAGATAATTACTAAAAAGGCAATACGGGGAGAAAAGATGAGGTACGAAGGTAAGCTAGTCAAGAATATAAAGGAAGATAGTAAAAGCTTCTTTAGGTATGTGAAGAGGAAAAAATTAGTTAAGACCAAAGTTGGGCCCTTGACGATAGAAACGGGCAAATTTATTATGGGGAACAAGGAAATGGCAGATGAGTTGAACAGGTACTTTGGATCTGTCTTCACCAGGGAAGACACAAACAATCTCCCAGGTGTAATAGTGGCCAGAGGACCTAGGGTAACGGAGGAACTGAAGGAAATTAACATTCGGCAGAAAATGGTGTTGGGTGGACTGATGGGACTGAAGGCTGATAAATCCCCAGGGCCTGATGGTCTGCATCCCAGGGTACTTAAGGAGGTGGCTCTAGAAATCATGGATGCATTGTTAATCATTTTCCACTGTTCTATAGATTCAGGATCAGTTCCTGTGGATTGGAGGGTAGCTAATGTTATCCCACTTTTTAAGAAAGGAGGGAGAGAGAAAACAGGGAATTATAGACCTGTTAGCCTGACATCAGTGGTGGGGAAGATGCTGGAGTCAATTATGAAAGATGAAATAGCGGCACATTTGGATAGCAGTAACAGGATCGGTCTGAGTCAGCAAGGATTTACGAAGGGGAAATTATGCTTGACTAATCTTCTGGAATGTTTTTGAGGATGTAACTATGAAAATGGACAAGGGAGAGTCAGTGGATGTAGTGTACCTGGACTTTCAGAAAGCCTTTGATAAGGTTCCACATAGCAGATCAGTGGGCAAAATTAGAGCACATAGTATTGGGGGTAGGGTACTAACATGGATAGAAAATTGGTTGGCAGACAGGAAACAAAGAGTAGGGATTAACGTGTCCTTTTTTAGAATGGCAGGCAGTGACTAGTGGGGTACCACAAGGCTCGGTGCTGGGACCAAGCTATTTACAATATACATTAAATTTAGATGAAGGGATTAAAAGTAACATTAGCAAATTTGCAGATGACACAAAGCTGGGTGGCAGTGTGAAATATGAGGAGGATGTTAGGAGAATGCAGGGTGACTTGAACAGGTTGGGTGAGTGGGCAGATGCATGGCAGATACAGTTTAATGCGGATAAATATGATGTTATCCACTTTGGTGGCAAGAACAGGAAGGTAGATTACTATCTGAATGGTGTCAAGTTAGGAAAAGGGGAAGTACGAGATCTAGGTGTCAGTCACTGAAAGTAAACATGCAAGTACAGCAGGCAGTGAAGAAAGCTAATGGCATGTTGGCATTCATAACAAGGGGAGTTGAGTATAGGAGCAAAGAGGTCCTTCTGCAGTCGTACAGGGCCCTGGTGAGACCACACCTGGAGTATTGTGTTCAGTTTTGGTCTCCAAATTTGAGAAAGGGCATTCTTGCTGTTGAGGGAGTGCAGCATAAGTCCACGAGGTTAATTCCTGGGATGGCAGGACTGTCATATATTGAAAGATTGCAGCGACTGGGCTTGTATACACTGGAATTTAGCAGGATGAGAGGGGATCTGATTGAAACATAGAAGATTACTAAGTGATTGGACACGCTAGAGGCAGAAAACATGTTCCCAATGTGGGGGGAGTCCAGAACTAGAGTTCACAGTTTAAGAATAAGGGGTAGGCCACTTAGAACGGAGTTGAAGAAAAACTTTTTCACCCAGAGAGTTGTGGATCTGTGGAATGCTCTGCCTCAGAAGGTAGTGGAGGCCAATTCTCTGGATGCTTTCAAGAAAGAGTTAGATCGAGCTCTTAAAGATAGCGGAGTCAAGGGATATGGGGAGAAGGCAGGAACGGGGTACTGATTGTGGATGATCAGCCATGATCACAGTGAATGGCGGTGCTGGCTTGAAGGGCTGAATGGCCTACTCCTGCACCTATTGTCTATTTTCAAGCCCCAAATTCTGGCCATTACTGACTCTAGAACATAACAGATTACAGCATAAGGCCACTGTGTCTGCGCGGACCATGATGCCAATCTCAAGTACAGGTACATGGTCTGTTGCCCTCTATTTCCTGCTTGTTCATGTGTCTGTCTAAATACCTCTTAAACATTGTAGTTATGTATGCCTCTAGCAACTCCCTTGGCAGCACATTCCTGGCATCTACTTAGCGATTTAAAAAAACTTGCTTTGCAATTCTCCCCTAAACATGCCTCCTCATGAACATATGCCTTTTAGTAGCTGATGATTTCCACTCTGAGAAAAAGACTACCTATCTCTATGCCTCCTATCATTTTATATACTGCTATCAGATTGCCCCTCAGCTAAAACACCAGGGAAAACAACCCAAATTTGTCCATCATCTGCATATAGCTGTTAATTTCCAATTCAGGAAGGGTCTTGGCTCACCTCTTATACGTGCTCTTTAAAGTCGTCACATTCTTCCTGTAATGGGGCAACCAGAACTGTATAAAATAGTCTGCTTGTGGCCTAGCCAAAGTTTTATACAACTGCAATACCTAGCTAATGAAGGCAAGTAAGCCATTTGCTATCTTTTCCACCCTATCGACTGTGTTGCTCGTTTGGAGCTATGGACTTGCACTACAAGACCACTCTGTATATCAATACTCCCGTGGGTCCTGCTATTTATTTTATACTTTATATTTATCCTTGACCTCCTAAAATGCATCATCTCATTTTTTTTTCTGGATTAAATTCCATCTGCCATTTCTCTGCCCAAATTTCCAACTGATCTCTGTCCTAATGGATCCTTTGACATCCTTCTTCACTACCTAGCTCTCAGTGTTATCCAGAGTTGTGTGCAATCTAAATCACATACCAACACAAAACCCAGCAAAGCTCTTAACTAGCCATTCCTGTAATCTTTGAATCCAGATTTGAATCCATTCTTGGCCTGAACCTCGCCCACCCTCATTATTGAACTGAATTATACTCAAGTTTCCTACCAGCATTCAACCAATCCAGCAAGGGATAGAATAGGAAACTGAAACTGACTCTGAATGAAGTTTAATACTGAGTCCTATCATCTATAGAAAATTGTAGCATCTGATATTTAATAAACTGTTCTGAAAACCAAGCTCTTTTGTTCTATAACATGTCACTTTTATAAGATAGGCATTGATTGGAGTTTGGGATGATGGTGAATATTGGTAGCTCAGGCTGAGCCATTTCATATTGCTGTGTTTGCCAAGCTTGACAAATAGCTTGCAGACATTTCATCAGCAGTTGAGGTGACATCCTCAGTGTGCAGCTGTTGGTGTTTCTCTCCGAGAGTCCTCACATTTATATAGCATCCCGTTCACTTGCCTCAGTCCTGACTGGCTTCCCCTTCAGTCGACATTTGAATTCTATTGTCTCACATTTCTTTGGCTCTTTGGGGTTTGTATATGGTGCCTATTTCATTGAAATATACATGTGAGCACTCCCAGAGAGAAACACCAATAACTGTGCACTGAGGATGGCACCTCAGCTGGTGATGAAATGTCTGCAAGCTTATTGCCAAATTCAATGAACACCACAACATCAAGTATGCCATGACGTCACATTATTTATTTATTTAGAAACATAGAAACCCTACAGCACAATACAGGCCCTTCGGCCCACAAAGTTGTGCCGAACATGTCCCTACCTTAGAAATTACTATGCTTACCTACAGCCCTCTATTTTTCTAAGCTCCATGTACCTATCCAAAAGTCTCTTAAAAGACCCTATCGTATCCTCCTCCACCACTGTTGCCGGCAGCCCATTCCACGCACTCACCACTCTCTACGTAAACAACTTCCCCTTGACATCTCCTCTGTACCAACTCCCCAGCATCTTATACCTGTGTCCTCTTATGGCAACCATTTCAGCCCTGGGAAAAAGCCTCTGACTATCCACATGATCAATGCCTCTCATCATCTTATACACCTCAATCAGGTCACCTCTCATCCTCTGTCGCTCCAAGGAGAAAAGGTCAAGTTCACTCAACCTGTTTTCATAAGGCATGCTCCCCAATCCAGGCAACATCCTTGTAAATCTCATCTGCAGTCTTTCTATGATTTCCATATCCTTCCTGTAGTGAGGCGACCAGAACTGAGCACAGTACTCCAAGTGGGGTCTGAACAGGGTCCTATATAGCTGCAACATTACCTCTCAGCTCCTAAATTCAATTACATGATTAATGAAAGCCAATACACCGTACACCTTTTTAACCACAGAGTCAACCTGTGCAGCTGCTTTGAGCATCCTATGGACTCAGACGCCAAGATCCCTCAGATCCTCCACACTGCCAAGAGTCTTACCATTAATACTATATTCTGAAATCATATTTGACCTACCAAAATGAACCACTTCACACTTATCTGGGTTGAACTCCATCTGCCACTTGTCAGCCCAGTTTTGTATCCTTTCAATGTCCCACTGTAACCTCCGACAACCCTCCACACTATCCACAACACCTCCAACCTTTGTGCCATCAGCAAACTTATTAACCCATCCCTCCACTTTCTCATCCAGGTCATTTATAAAAATCACGAAGAGTGAGGGTCCCAGGACAGATCTCTGAGGCACACCACTGGTGACCGACCTCCATGCAGAATATGACCCATCTACAACCACTCTTTGCCTACTGTGGGCAATCCAGTTCTGGATCCATAAAGCAATGTCCCCTTGGTTCCCATGCCTCCTTATTTTCTCAATAAGCCTTGCATAGGGTACCTTATCAAATACCTTGCTGAAATCCATATACACTACATCTACTGCTCTTCCTTCATCAATGTGTTTAGTCACATCCTCAAAAAATTCAATCAGGCTCGTAAGGCATGACCTGCCTTTGACAAAGCAATACTGACTATTCCTAATCATAATATACCTCTCCAAATGTTCATAAACCCTGCCTCTGAGGATCTTCTCCATCAACTTACCAACCACTGAGGTAAGACTCACTGGTCTATAATTTCCAGGGCTATCTCTACTCCCTTTCTTGAATAAAGGAACAACATCCGCAACTCTCCAATTCTCTGGAACTTCTCCCATCCCCATTGATGATTCAAAGATCATCACCAGAGGCTCAGCAATCTCCTGCCTTGCCTCCCACAGTAGCCTGGGGTACATCTCATCTGATCCCGGTGACTTATCCAGCTTGATGCTTTCCAAAAGCTCCAGCACATCCTCTTTCTTAATATCTACATGCTGAAGCTTTTCAGTCTGCTGAAAGTCATCACTACAATCACCAAGATCCACTTCCATAGTGAATACTGAAGTAAAGTATTTATTAAGTACCTCTGCTATTTCCTCTGGTTCCGTACACACTTTCCCACTGTCACACTTGATAGGTCCTATTCTTTCACATCCTCTTGCTCTTCACATACTTGTAGAATGCCTTGGGGTTTTCCTTAATCCTGCCCACCAAGGCCTTCTCATGGCTCCTTCTGGCTCTCCTAATTTCCTTTTTAAGCTCCTTCCTGTTAGCCTTATAACCTTCTAGATCTCTAACATTACTTAGCTCTCTGAATCTTTTGTAAGCTGTTCCTTTCTTCTTGACTAGATTTATTACAGCCTTTGTACATCACAGTTCCTGTACCCTACCATAACTTCCCTGTATCATTGGAATGTACCTATACAGAACACCACACAAATATCCCCTGAACATTTGCCACATTTCTTCTGTACATCTCCCTGAGAACATCTGTTCCCAATTTAAGCTTCCAATTTCCTGCCTGATAGCCTCATAATTCCCTTTAGTCCAGTTAAACACTTTTCTAACTTGTCTGTTCCTATTTGTCTCCAACACTGTTGTAAAGGAGATATAATTGTGATCACTATCACCAAAATCATTTATTGAAATATAGCGCAGAATAAGCCCTTCTGACCCTCGAGCCAGCAACCCCTGATTTAACCCTAGTCTAATTGGGACAATTTACAATGACTAATTAAGGAACAATGCCTCAAAAAAGCAGCATCCATCCTTAAGGACCCCCATCACCCAGGACATGCCCTCGCTCATTGCTGCCATCAGGAAGGAGGTTCAGGAGCCTGAAGGCACACACTCAGTGATTCAGGAACAGCTTCTTCCCCTCTGCCATCAGATTTCTGAATGGACGTCAATCCCATAAAGATTACCTGACTACTTTGTTTGCACTACATATTTAATTTAGCTTCTTTATACATGTGTAATACCCCGGCTCATATCTTTACTGTTATGCAGTATGTATTTCATTTAGAAGCTCTGTAAGAGAAGTCTGTTCTCCTTTCAGCCTGTCTGGGTTATTGTCGAAGATAAGGGATGATGAGGAATGTGTGCCATCCAATTAGGATGGTGGCACTGGGGGGAGGTTTCTCTGGTGAGTGACACCAAGGTTGGTCTTGGGGCTTTTGTTTGGCGGCGGACTAAGAGAAAGGTGCTGGGGAGAATCGGTCATAGGATACCGCCCGGTGGGAGACCCGTTTGTTTGGGATGGATTGCGAGCGACAGTCGGAAGGTGGTGTGTGCTTTCACGCAGACCGAGGGCCCAGTGTGTGAGTGAAGTTCAAGATGAGCTCCAATGTGTGTACATTTGACTGTTTAATTAAAATGGACCCTTTTCTTTTTATCTTTTCTTTACTAACCCTTTTGTTAAGATTCATAAATATAATTACTTTAATTGTATGCAGTGTTATTTCTTGGCACTGAGTTGTAACAGGGTAGCAAATTACACAGTATCCAGACAAACCTGGGTTTGGGGTGGGAGAGCACCTCAGTCTCATGAGTTTGCCGGGACCGGAGAGTGTCTTCCCTAGACTTATGCAGCCAAGGAAACCGGGGGTTTCAAATACATATTTGCTACAATTCAGTTTTTATTTATTATTATTCTTACTGTAATTTACAGTTTTAAAAATGTTATTATTTATTCAATCTTTCCCCTCTCACCTTAAATCCATGCTTTGATTTCCTTTCTCTGGGTAAACGTTGTGTGCATTCCGTCTATCAATGCCCTTCCTGACTAAATACACCTTTCTAAGATCACTCCTTAGTTTCCTACACTCCAAGGAACAAAGTCCTAACCTAAGCAACTTCTCCCTTTAACTCAAGCCCCCTAGTCTTGGTGACGTTCTGATAAATGGGAATTTATGTAAACATTCTCTTTGGGTTCTATATCTGAGGAAAGATGTGCTCCCCCTGGAAACCTCTGAGCCTGTACTCAATAGTTTTCAGAGGATGAGAGAGGATCTCATTGAAGTCTACCGGATACTGTACTGCGAGGCTGGGATGGAATGGACACGGAGGGTATTTCCTCTAGTAGGAGAGTCTACGATCTAAGAGCACAGCCTCAGAATAAAGGTTGCCCATTTAAAACTGAAGTGAGGAGGGATTTGTTCAGCAATGAATCTGTGGAATTCGTCCAGGGAAGCCAAGGCATTGGGCCCACATAATGTTAGGTGCTTGATTGGGAACGGGAGCAAGGCATTCTGGGAGAAGGTAAGAGAACGGGGTTAGAATGGCAGCTGTTATTGAACGGTGGAGCAGATTGGGTGGGTTGAATAGCCTAATTTTGCCCCCTATATCTTATGGTAGACCTGCTTTGGACTAATTTCCAGCCCAATCACATAATTCCTATAACAGAGTGTCTAAACTTGTACACTGTATGCACCTGCAAAATAAGCTGATACAACAAACACGAGAAAATCTGCAGATGCCGGAGATCCAAAGGCAAACATGCAAATTGCTGGAGGAACTCAGCAGGTCAAGCAGCATCTATGGAAACGACGTTTCGGCCGTGACCCTTCATCTGGAAGAAGTTGCCTCTCAAATCCCGTTGAAATCTTTCCTTTCTCGCCCTAAATCGTGAGCTGACGAACCTGTTTCCACGGACCATGACTTTACAACTCTCATTCTATGAGAAATTTTGGAAGTGAGTTCCAGTGCTGGGCTTACATTTTAATTCTTTTTAACTTCCTTCGCTACCGGCACCACAAAACTCTCTAGATAGGTAAACAAACAAGGGACAGACTGATCGATAATGGATAGAGATGCAGGAATCTTCTGGATAGAATTTGCAAGTAACGTAAAGTCGCTGCTTAATCCAATGCTTTCTCAACTACCGTTATTGCACGGACCATTACATAAACATAAACACTTCTGTCCGAAATATCAAAAGGAGGGCGGCGGACTTTAAAGGACAAGTGCAGCGGTTGAACAATGGGGCGTTTGTTGAGAGCGGTGGTACTTTAAAGGAAGCTTCGGCAGTGTGTCAGGACTAAGAATAGCGAACCAATGGGCTAACCGCTGCAGACATCCCGATCACCACTCTCCGAGGACACCGCACAACCGAATAGACCCGGACACTAGTCACAACCGTTCGCCACGACTCGTCCCTTTCCTTTCCCCTCTGCCAAGTAGCAGCGAGATTTTAAAGAACCAAAAGCTAACACAGTCCAGAAGATCCCAGACTCTCCCAGCCAAGGATGAGGGGCTAAACTTTCACAGAGAGAGAGAGAGAGAGGGGAAAAAAGTTCTGCTGAAAGTGGGGAGGAAGGCCGGGAGGAGAGGAGAGTGGACGAGCTGCTGGTGTGTGCGTGTATTCCCGTTGTACCTGCGAGATGGAAGGGAGCTTCAAGTGTGCTGTACCTCTGGTGTTGTTCTGCGGTTGGTTTAGCGGGGTGCACCTGAAAAGTCCAAGCTGCCACGAAGTGCGGACTGCATTCCAACTCCGGCAAATAGGACCACTCAAGTTGGTGCCCGACACTCCTGGGAGAGGTCAGTTTGCAACACAACGCCTCCAAAACCATTGCAACTTATCTTTTTATTGTTTGCATACCCCATGTGCAGTGTCCTCAAATGCGTTTCTTAAAATATTCGCAAAACGCGACTTTATATCTGGATTTGTTACGGCTGGGGCTAATTTTGAGATGGGTTGTCTTTCTGACTTGTGCACGGCGGTGGCGTTGGGGTTAAACGGGGCAAAGTGTGACTCCGGCAAATGGCTGATCAAATCCTCCTTAAATAAACGATAGAAGCGGGAGTCGCAGTCCAATTTGTCTCGAGCTGTCCTGCAGTGTCATTTACGAGTGACCCCGCCAGTCACGCATCACAGTCTCCCCGAAGCAAGAGGAAGTGAGGAGGGACTGAAGGAAGTTTTGGGAGGGAGAGCGAGGAGGATGGTAGTAATTGAGCAATCTGCAGATCACAAATTCTGAAGTTTTAATTTTGAATGGAGTGTGTAGTAGGTTCACAAGCAGTGTTGCTGTCAGGATGTAATTGTGTTTCCAGCTCTTTTTTCCCCCACATAAATTCGATAACCATCGGCTTAAATGCTCCTGACGGTTACCGGTATTGTGATTTAAATTGTATTGATTAACGAAAATTGAGATATTTGCTTTAGCTTTTGGTACAGCTTTGCATTGCCAGAACGGATCTCTTGGCTTCGAAATGGGAGATTAAAGCGGAAAGCTAGAACTTGGTTGTTTGTGAGAATTAAAGGAGAGCAATGTAATTGTGTTGCCTTATTGCACGTGAGCTGATCTTGCGTAAGGCCCATCTTGCGCTTCTTCCTGTTCTAATACGTGATGGTGTGGCTCCGACACCTCCACCGGCGGGTTGAATGAAATGCTGTCGTTAATGATTATAGTCTGCCCAGCAGGGGGCAGTGAATATCAGTGAGCAGGATCATCCATTGTCTGAATACATCCCACACACTTCACCTGTTACGTTTTCTAACTAAGGCATAAAATTAATTGAAAGCAAAAGATGGGAGCCCAGAGATAATGTGTCTGGTTTCTCTTTTACTTTAAGCGAGGCACATCTTTACGGTGTGATGACTTATGCCATTCACATACTTTTACATATAATCTGTAATCAATTATTTCAATGTTCAAGTATGCTTAATCAAACAATATATTTACAAGATTACTCAAATATCACTGAAATATTAAATTCATTGCACAGATCCCTGCTGAGCCATAAACTCCAGCTGAATATAGAATGTTTCTCAATTTATATGCACAGTATACTACTATATAGACATCCTCAGCATAGTAAATTTTAAATTGTTTCATTTAATCCTAAAAATTTAATTGCTGTGGAGGATTTCTTTCTCCTGTGGGATAATGTCTTTCCCGACCTTAGGTTCTGGGGCCTCCTCCATGGAGGTTGTGGGAGTTGACTCTGGGACTGCAGGAAGTGGTTCTGACAGCTGTAGAGTTGACACTGGACACCTTTCTTCTGGACGTGTTGGCATCCCGAACAGCATGTAATAAGGTTCAACAGACAATCTGTATCATAGTGTGGGAGTTCAGTGTCTGACTTGACAATTTCCTTTACCATTTGGAAAGCTACCTCACACTGCTTTGTCAATTGTCATTTCTTCCTGATCTGTCTAAATGAGTTTGAGGTGGAGAGCAGTAGCCAGGTTTGGCAGGAACCTATTGTAGTAATTGACAAATCCTAAAAAGCATTGCAACTGTGAAATGTCCTTTGGCCTTGGGGCATCCACCACTGTTTGAATTTTCTAAGTACACTAGTAAGATCCGTGTGTGTCGATGATGTGACCACAGTATGTGATGCTCGGTTTTTTTAAAAAAAAAATCACTCATACTCTAAGCCCATAATCTTTTTATTTTTGTCCCAGGACAGCTTGAGACAAACATTTAATCTAATGTTTTTAACACTGTCTTGAGATTTTGGAGATGTTCCTTGTCATCAGTTAACAAAGAGCGCCTGGATTGCCTTGCAGCATCAGGTCCATAGCTTTCTGC
Source organism: Hemitrygon akajei (assembly GCF_048418815.1). NCBI lineage: Eukaryota > Metazoa > Chordata > Chondrichthyes > Myliobatiformes > Dasyatidae > Hemitrygon > Hemitrygon akajei. The sequence goes on along the minus strand of NC_133126.1, from coordinate 118,173,093 downwards.
CAGAGTACAAGTGCAGATGCCACTCCAAAAATAAAACTATTATAGTGATAAAACCTTTTGTGAGTGCTTATGGTGAGAAACACTTTAGACTCTTCCATCTCAATCTGTAGGTAGGCCACAGCTAACTCCACCTTGTTGGAACTGTTTCCCTCCAGAAAGCTTTGAAGAAATATCCTTTTTCCAGGGCAGAGAGAATTGATCTTCTTTCAGTACTGGGTTGATGGTGACCTTAAAATCACCAGAGATCTTGACAAGACCTGTTCATCTTGGCTACTGGGACTGCTGACACTGTCCATTGGCCCCACTCAGCCTCCATATGATCTAGCTCACTAGCTACTTTATTACAGATATTATAAAGAACTGGACAGGCTTTGTAAGACTTGGGTATGATATTTTCATTCAACACTGTTGTATTCCTAGATATGGTTGAGTTTTCCAATGCTATGCTTGAACATTTTGGCATCATCCAGTACATTTCTTAATTTGCTTTCAGTTCACTCTATTGCAGGGGATGTGGCATGCAAATGGTGAATGGATCTCCAATCACGTTGTAGTTGTCTCAGCCAATCACATCCCCACGATGCTGGTCCTCCTATTTTTACCTTGTTAGTTGTTATATTTCACTGACATAGGAGTTGTCTTTTCTCCAGTAAAAGTTTGTAGTTGGATATCTGCAGGCTCTTTGAAATTCCACAAAATGAGTTTGAATAGCATGACTGAAACAGCAGAGACAATGTCTAAATCCTTTTAAATTAATTTGCTGTTCACTTCTGGTGTAAGCTATATTGCTTGCCTATTATTTCCACACTGTAAACCTCAAGGCTACTCAGTCTTCCGTCACTCTCATCATTATAGGGATTTTCATCAACAGCATGCAGATTAGGGGTCTTTTTGAAACTGCAACTTGAATTTTTATCTTTATCTCTTCCCTATGTACAGTAGTCTCTTTTTGTTAGCCCAACGTGCACTTTGTATGTGTCCTACTTGTTGGATTTTTTGCAAGTTTCACCTTTAAATCTGCATTGGTCTGGGGCATATGTGAGCCCCAGCTGCAACAGTAGTATGATTTGTTCAGCAAGGCCAGTTTCTTTTCAGATGTTGCAATTTTGTTCTTGCTCACTTTCGTTCCTGATTGCAACTAATTGTGTCACTCTGCTGTTTCCATTCATACAGCTCTTTCAACTGCTCTTTTAAATGCAAATTGCACTTTAGTTAGGAGCTGTTTTTGCATGCTTTCTTGTAAGATTCCCCAAACCAAATGACCTCTCAGTGCATCAAGCCCATTATTGAACTGACAATGTTCAGACAATATCTTCAATTCAGCCTCGCGTGCTAAACCTCTTCCTTTTGATTCTGCTTATGAAACCTAAAGCCTTCTGCAATTAACAATGGTTTTGATTCTAAATGTTCCTGCATTACTTTCACGATATCAGCAAAGCTCATTTCAGCTGGTTTGTTTGGAGCATTCAGATTTCTAAGCAAACTGTATGCCTTTAATCCCAATGTACTCAGCAAGACTGGCACCCACTACTCATTGGCTGTTTAATTTGTTTTGAAATACTGCTCAATCCATTCAGTATATATATTCCAGTTATCTGTTGTGCAGTTGAATGTGTCTTACTTGCCCTTGTAGCCTGAAATTTCTGCTTTTTTGTTATTTATGATTATTATCATCCAGTACTTGCTGTTTTTGGACCCATGAAACCCATGAATCTCAGTTTTCTGCCTTTTTTTAAAGTGTATCATCTGTCTCCTTTTCTGAAGAGAGGAGCCTCTCTGAAGAGGGGTGGGTGGAGTGGGGAAAGTACTGCACCTTTTTTTAAAAAAACTCATGTCTCGCTGTGCTTCAATAGGTAGGTAGTTGTCTTGGGTTCATTTAAAAACTTGTTCGTCCCCACTTATGTTTTGTTACTCTAAAACACAAGTTTAATTGAAAGCAAAATACGGGAGCCCAGAGATAATATGTCTAGTTTTGTTTTTACTTTAAGCAAGTTGCGAGCATATGGCTTGGTGTGATGACATGTGTTATTTACATACTTTCACATATAATACGTAATGAATTATTTATGAGAGAATTCTTGATCAAACAATATATTTACAATATTACTCAAATATTTCTGAAATATTAAACACACCATGCCACCCATTCACAGACTCTCCTTTCCATAATCTGGGGAGCCGTTGCAGTGGCCGTGACCAGGTAGCTTAGCACAAACTGAAGCTTGAATCTGAAGTTTATCTGTTGTGTATTGATGAGTTACATACACCAGTTTCTGGTTGTGCTAATCCTTCACAGGATTCCCAAGCTTTATAGATGACAAATCTCGAACAAGTACTTTGTTGTTGCATTATCTCAGTAGAGCAATAAGCAAGTTTGCTTCTGGCTTGGCAGCAAACTCGCATCCTATCAATTAGGTAACTGGTGGTGTTTGTTCATCCTAATGTTGATTGGCTGAAGCTGACCTATGTAGTTTGAAACTTGGCATGGCTTGAATTTTTTTCCAAGTTCAGAAGTGGTTTGTCTCACTGAACCATTTAAATTAAAATGTTTCTACCACAAGGGGTGAGTTAATCCATTCCCATTTGAGTCATTGGCTTGTAGAATGAACCAAAAAAATTAAGCTCTTTATACCTACATCAGTACTTTGAAAGAATTAGCTATTTAGCCACAATACTTTGCTTTATAGCCAATAATTATTGCATTTTTTGCCAGTTACAATAATTGTTTCCTTTGCTAATCAAACGTCTTGCCAATGGAAACAATCCCCCCCCCCCCCCCCCCCCTTATTTGCTCTATCAAAACTCCAAGTAGTTTTGCAAGCTCCCATGTTAAATCTCAGGCTGAATGAAGATCAGAGGCTATTCTGGTCTTAAGTGGAAGCAAAGCCTCATAAGAAAGGAACATGGAATTAGAGTAATTCTCACTGCTATCCAGATCCAAGTTTTCAACTTGATACGTAGGTGGAGTGTTTGTGAGAGAGTCAGAGACAAATGCGGCATGGAATTAGGCCCTTTGGCCCACTGTGTGCACAAGACTATCAAACACATAGTGGGCTGAAGGGCCTGTTCCTGTGCTGTACTGCTCTATGTTCTAAGTGCGTTGGTGCGTGGCCAAGTGGTTAAGACATTGTTCTAGTGACCTGAAGGTCGCTAGTTCAAGCCTCAGCTGAGGCAGCGTGTTGTGTCCTTGAGCAAGGCACTTAACCACACATTGCTCTGCGACAACACTGGTGCCAAGCTGTATTGGCCCTAGTGCCCTTCCCTTAGACAACATCGATGGTGTGGAGAGGGGAGGCTTACAGCATGGGCAACTGCCAGTCTTCCATACAACCTTGCCCAGGTCTGCCCCTGGAAACCTTCCAAGGTGTAAATCCATGGTCTCACGAGACTAACGGATGCCTATATATCTTCTAAGTATCTATTTTACCACTAACCTATTTTATTTCTTAACATGACCATTGGCTTCCTCCAGATTTTACCAAAATACAGTACACAGCAAAGTTCAAAGTAAATTTATTATCAAAGTACATATATGTCACCATATACAATCCTGAGATTCTTTTTCTTGAGGGCATACTCAATAAATCCATAATAGAATAACCATATGGAATCACCAAAAGACCACACCAACTTGGGCATTCCACCAGCGTTCAAATTAAAACAATCTGTGCAAATACAAAAAGAAATAAAGAATAATAGTGAATAAATAAGCAATAAATATCGAGAATATGAAGGGTCCTTGACGGCGTGTCCATACGTTGTAGGAACGGTTTAGTGATGGGGCGAGTGAAGTTGAGTGAGGTTAGCCCCTTTGGTTCAAGAGCCAGATGGTTGAGGGATAATAACTCTTCCTGAACCTGGTGGTGCGAGTCCTGAGGTCCTGTAGCACCATCTTGATGGCAGCAGCAAGAAGAGTGTATGACCTGGGTGGTGGGTGTCCCTGTACAATGCTTCGTGTAGATGTGCTCAGTGGTGAGGAGGGCTTTACCTGTGATGAACTGGGCCGTATCCACGACTTTCTGTAGGATTTTACATTCGGGGCATTGGTAATTTCATGCCATTCTGTGACAGTCAATATACTCTCCACTACACATCTATAGAAGGTTGTCTAGGATTTAGATGTCATGCAAAATCTTTGCCATCTCTGAAAGAGACACTGCTGGGCTTCTTTGTAATGGCACTTAGTGCTGGGCCCAGGATGGGATCTCCAAAACAATAGTGCCAAGGAATTTAAAGTTGCTGACCTCTCTCCACCTCTGATCCTCCGATGAGGACTGGCTCATGAGTCTCTGAGTTCTTCCTCCTGAAGTCAATAGTCAGTTCCTTGGTCTTGCTGACATTGAGCAAGAGTTTGTTGGTGTGGCAAAACTCAGCCGGATTTTCAATCTCCTTCCTGAATGTTGATTCATCACCACTTCACCTTTGATTAGGCTCATGGCAGCAAACTTGGGTATGTTAACGGAGCTGTGCCTGCCATATAGTCATGTGTAAAGTCAATAGAGCAGGGGGCTAAGCACGTGGCCTTTGGCTGCAGCTCTGCTGATGAAGACTGTGGAGGAGATGCTGTTGCCAAATGAGGAAATCAAAGATCCAATTGCACAAAGAGTTATTGAGGCCAAGGTCTTGAAGTTGTAGTCAATAAAGAACATTCTGATATCTGTGGCTTTGCTGTCCAGATGTTCGAAGGTTGAGTGAAGAGCCAATGAGATGGCATCTGCTGTGTGCCTGTTGCTCTGGTAGACAAATTGGAGTGAATCCAAGTCATTTCTCAGGCAGGAGTTGATATGCTTCATCACCAACCTCTCAAACCACTTCATCACTGTGGATGTAATTGCTACTGGATGCTAGTCAGTGAGGCAGGTTACCGTGTTCTGAGGCATTGGTATAATTGAAGTTTGCTTGAAGCAGGTGAGAACCTCAGACTGCTGAAATGAGAGGTTAAAGATATCAGTGAACACTCCAACCAGTTGATCAACACAAGTCCTCAGTACTTGGCCAGGTACCCCATCTGGTCTGGGTGCTTTTCGTGGGTTGATAGCTGTACTCAGGTTGGCCTCAGAGACTGAAATCACTGGATCATTGGGGATCACAGTGACCATTTATAGTAGCCAACTAACCTACCCCAACCTACAACTACTTGGGATGTGAGAAGAAGATTGAACACCTATCGCAGACCAATTTGATTTGAGGGAGAAAATGCGAGCTCCACACAGACAGCATCAGAAGTCAGCTTTGAAACTGCGTGGCTGGAGCTGTGGGTCAGCAATTCTACTCCCTGCATTACAGTGATTCCTCCTGCACTGTGTGGCAGCTGGAGTGGAACTGCAGACAGAAAGCAGGAACTAGCCTCCTGCTTTAGGCTGTAGCATTAAAGGTTGTATGCTTAAAACTGAAGCATTTAACACTGTCATCCCCTCAAAACAAATCTATAATTTATGGAACCTACCTTGGCCTCAGTGTATCCTTGTGCAATTGGATCCTGGATTTCCTCAGGACCCCAGTCAACTTGGATTGGCAACATCACTACCTCCACGATTTCCATCAGCACAGTTGCACTAGAGGGCTGTGCGCTTAGCCAGCATTCTGCTTACTATGACTGTTTAGCTAAGCACCGCTCCAATGCGATTTCAAGTTTGCTGTTGACATCACTGTTGCATGTTGAGTCAAAGCTGGTGATGAATCTGCATACAGGAGGGGGACTGAAAATTTGGCTGAGTGGTGTCATAACAACAACTTCTCATTCAATGTCAGCAAGACCAAGAAACTGATAATAGACTTAAGGAAAGGGAAACCAGAGATCCATGAGCCTCTCCTCATTGGAGGAATAGAGGACTTTAGATTCCTGGGTGTTACTATTTCAGAGGATCTTCCCGGTCCCAGCAGATAAGTGCAATTGCAAAGAAAGCACGGCAGCACCTCTACTTCCTTAGTAATCTGCAGAGATTTGGCATGTCATCAAAAACTTTGACAAACATCTATAGATGTGTAGTGGAGAGTGTATTGACTGGTCACATCATGACCTGGTATGGAAACACCAGTGCCATTGAGTATAAAAATCCTGCAAAAGGTAGAGGATTTGTCTCAGTACATCACAGTTAAAGCCCTTCCAACTGTTGAGCACATCTACATGAAACACTGTCTTAGGAAAGCAGCATCCATCATCAGAGATCCCCACCACCCAGGCCATTCTCTTTTCTCACTACTGCCAACAGGTAAAAGGTACTAGAGCCTTGGGATTCGCACCACCAGGTTCAAGAACAGTTATTACCTCTCAACCATCAGGCTGTTGAACAAAGAGAATAACTTTACACACTTGTCCATCCATTGAGATATTCCCACAACCGGTAATCTCATTTTAATGACTCTTTATCTTGTTATCTTATGCTCTCATTATTTATTGCTATTTATTTATATTTGCATTTGCACAGTTTGTTGTCTTCTGCACTCTGGTTGATCTTTCATTGACACTGTTATAGTTAATGTCCTATAGATTTGGTGAGTATGCCCACAGGAAAATGAATCTCAGGGTTGTATATGGTGACATATGTACTCTGATAATAGGAAAATAGGCAGGTTTAACACTCAGCAATAATGAACCTTGATTTATACCTTTCTCAAAAAAAAGTGTACAGTGAATTCTGGTTAAAGAACAAAAACTAATGAAGAAATTCGCCAGGATTGCTTTTGTTTACTTGGGAGAGTGTTCTGCTTAATCGGACAGGAGACCGCTGTCGAACTGTTTCTAACTAGCACCGGTTATGTGCACTTGTGTGACCATTTATCACTGTGCTGTGCTTAGAGCAAACAGTTTTTTAAATAGCATCAGAAATGTGTGTTTAGTTCAGAAAGCAGTAATTTCTTTCTCACTGATAGTTGCCAAGAAATATGTAGTAAGATAATTCAAGACTGTTTTGCTCACTGCAATTTCAAGAATTCAGACTTGGAAATGCCAGAAACAGCCAGGAGTGAAAATGAAATATATTCACTACTTCAACAAGTGAGGAACTATGAAGAAGTTGGATGTATCAACAATCATCTGGAATGTTACTTTTGGTCTCCACCAGACACTCAGCTCTCACTTGTGGCTCCATTTAGCTGTTTGCATGCAAAGGCAGCCACATCCTGATACACCTCTTCGACAAGGGGTCTAAACCAGGTGATGGTAATTGGTGGGTCTCATACCCCAGTGGGATAGGGACATGCCTGTCCGAGCGTGCAAAGTCAGACTGGGAGGAAGAGATCTACAGTGAGATCCAACTGTCAGGAAGGTGGTTCTGCAATGCTATGTGGAGAATGAAAGGCAGGAAGAGGCACAGAAGAACCCAGTTGTGACTTCTGCTCGTACCACTGGTGCTGGACTTCCAAGATTGAGAGAGTAGAACTGCCCCAGTACAACGGTTTTTCCCACTTTAAAAATCCTCCTGCAGAGTTTCATTGGGTACAATACACAACAAAGAGTAATGTTGGTAGTGTACTAGTTTGTATGCATTTCATTTAAATGCATACTTGTTACTCACTTGAACAGTAGTTTGTCTTTTTTCATATACCTTTTTAACTATTTCCATGTAACTTGGGCTAACTGGGGCAGCCACTTATTTTGGGTCGAAACGTACTGGTCACAATGTGTCCCAATTAACTGGAATCCACTGTATTTGGTCAGAACTGGAGTGCAAATTTAGCTTGTGCAAACAAATATATGATCTGGTTTAACCCCACATTACCACTATTGGAGTTATTAAGTTACTTGACTAGTAACCAGAATAAAGGCTCCAAAATCACAAGTTCAGATCTCACTTTGGCAACAGAAGAAGTTAAGTTCTAGTAATTAAATAGGGCAAACAGTTCACCTTGGTAATGGTGACTATAAAGCTACTGGATTGTTAAAACAGGCTATCTGGTTCACGGATGTCCCTGCCTGGACAGCTTGATCATGTGGCTCTTACCCCAAAAACATTAATTTCAGGCTGGATAATAAAGTTGGTGCTGGTGGTGACGTCTTTGTCCTGTGGTTGAATAACAATAAAAAAATTATCATTATGTCATACCAGCCTCATTTGCTGTGATTAAACATGAGGAAATCTGCAGATGCTGGAAATTCAAACAACAACACACACAAAATGCTGGTGGAACACAGCAGGCCCAGGCAGCATCTATAGGGAGAAGCACTGTCGACGTCTTGGCCTGAAACGTCAACAGCGCTTCTCCCTATAGATGCTGCCTGGGCCTGTTGTGTTCCACCAGCATTTTGTGTGAGTTGTCATTTGTTGTGATACTCATTTGATTTTTACCGCCTTACTTGCACCTCCAGCCTAAATAGTTCATTTTATTTCTTGAGATCATTATTATAATAATGAGGAACATGGGACTAGGTTTACATACTGCTAACTCTCACACAGTAATCTAATAGTAATTACATAATCTGCTGCTTTGTGGTATTGTGTGAGCAATAAATATTGTCCAGAAACTTGGATCCTTCATTAGCCTTCATTAAAAAACTGTTATAAGAAATTTTCCATCTCTCCGTATGGTTAGACAGTACCTTGGCTCTGTGCCCCTTCTGAGGGAGAATACCTCTGAACACCCGGCAGTCCTTCGTTATGACACAGACGCATAAGTGCGGACAATAGCTTGAATATCTTGGGTGCAACTTGAACCTGACAACCTAGACAAAGATGGGAGTGGGAGAGTGGCTTTGTCCCTTCTGACTGTTGATTCCTAGGCTCTCTGTTTATCCACAGTATTACAGCTGGTCTGTGGTGTGTGTGACAGTAAACCAGCAGATTATGATGCACTCAGCAAGTTTATACACAAGATAATCAAATTTAAACCCCTAAAACAAATTCAGTTTGACTGACTGGTGATTTGCCAAAGATAATCCACAGTTATCATTTACTGATCACTGTTCCATGGGCATTTTGGAATTGACTCGGGAATTTTGTAGGGTGGCGTTAAGCTTTGTTGACATTCATCAGAAGGTTTCCAGGCAGACCTTGGGAAACAGCCAGGTCAGATTCTGTTAGTTAGTTAGTTAGTAATTGATGCTGCCCTCGCCTACATCTCCTCCATTTCCTAGACATCTGCACTTGCCTCATTTTCCTGCCACCTTAACAGGGATAGAGTTCTTTTCCTCACCTACCACCCCATGAGCCTTCACATCCAACACAACTTCTGCCAACTTAAATAAACCAATCTTTATCTTTCCTTCCTCCCCCCTCACTCACTCCTTCCGTGATTACCTTGTCCATTTGTCCCTCTGCACTAATCTCCCTTCTGGCACTTATCCCTGTAAGTGGAAGAAGCATTACACCTATCTGTTCACCTCCATTCAGGGCCCCAAACCGCCCTTCCAGGTGAGGCAACACTTCACCTGCAAATCTATTGAGGTTGTCTACTGTGTCAAGTTCTCCTGATTTAGCCTCAAAACTAGTTAGCTTGAGCACCTCCGCCCAATCTGAAAAAGCAGAATTTCCTGGTGGCCAACCATTTCAATACTAATTCCCATTCCTAATCCAACATGTTGGTTCATGACGTCCTCTTCTGCCATGAAGAGGCCACTGTCAGATTGGAGGAGAAACACCTTATATTCTGTCTGGGTAGCCTCCAAACTGATGGCATAAACACCAATTTCTCCAACTTCTGGTAGTTTACCCCTCCCACTTCCTTCTCCATTTCCCCACTCAGGCCCTTCTCTTACCTCTTCTCCTCACTTGTCTGTCACCTCCCCCTAGCACCCTTCCTTTTTTCCTTCCTCCCATGGTCCACTCTCCTCCCCTAGCAGATTCCTTCTGGAGCCCTTTACCTTTGCCACCTATTATCTCCCAGCTTCTTACTTCATTGCCCCTCCCCACCCACCTGGCTTCTCCTATCTTCTTCTAGCTTTTACTCTTTCACTTCCCCCTACCTTATTTTCTTTTCAGTCTTGCTGAATGGTCTTGGCCGGAAATGTCAACTGTGTATTAATTTCTATAGATGCTGCCTGACCTGCTGAGTTCCTCCAGCATTTTGTGTGTGTTGCTTTGGATTTCCAGCATCTGCAGAATCTCTTGTGTGTATGACTGCATTGCCAACATAAACAGAGAGGATGATGCTACTTAGCAGTGGAGTGAGGATTTGCTCTGTGTCAAAGCAAGTCCTCTTGAGTGGAGAGGAAGTAGGAGTCAAATAGTATAGAATTCAATTTGTGGCAGTACATGGGTGGAGAAAGTCAGCTGCAATTAGGATGGAGCAAGATTATTAAATGATTGGAAAAGTTCCACGAAGTCCAATGGATATAAATAGTGGGCAAATATTACCGGGGGTAACCAGAATTCTGGTGGGAAATCACAAAGAAATTAAGTGAGAGAACCAATAATTATTATCCAAAGCAAATCAGTTGAGTGGGACATCTGTGAATGCACAAAGTATTCTTAAACACTCAGACCGATAAAGGACATTGGAGGATATAATATGTTAGGAGAGTTGAAGTCTATGAATTTGAAGAAGTGGCTTCTTCATGGACAGAAAAGTGGCTTAACGGCAGAAAGTATGGTCTGACAGAGTGTGCTTTCATACTGTCAGATTGGGACTAAGGTGTTCTTTAGGGATCACGATTAGATATATACAGTACTGTATTAAAGACTTGGACACAGGTAAAGATTCCAACTCAGTAGATAACACAAGCTTGGAAGTGTAGTTAAGTGTGGAGAACAGCAATAATCTGCAGTAGCGTACAGACAGGCTGGCAGAGTGGGTGGACAAGGAGCTGATGAAATTTAGAAGTGCAAAGTGTAAAACAATAGACTGGAAGAAATGCCAAAAGAGAATAGAGACAAAATAACAGTTCTACAGGTGTGTGGGGACTGAGGGACCTGAGTGTACATGTGCATAAATCTTTGATGCCTCGGTACATGTGACAGTAACAAACCAATTCCAATTGCAATATCAGTTGTGCCAGGACACATTGAAAGAATAATTAGTAAAATAAATGGGATCTGGGTTTTCATAAATGGAGGCATGGAATACAAAAATACAGTAATTATATTAAAATAAATATTATGTTTGAAATACCTGACAGGTTAGGCAACATCTGTGGTAAAAGAAATAGTCAATGTGACCTCTGTATTTAACTTGTACAATACAGTGGTCAGGCAGCAACTGCATCCAATTCTGTCACCCAACAGCAGGAAGGATGGAAAGATCTAGTAGAGGATTAAGAGTAAAACGAAAGAGGTCCCATGGTTACTTTCAGCTTTCAGATGAAACTTGAAACTGGTGGTCTACTTGGAACAGTAGAAGTTGGGAGATTTGATAAAGGGACAACATTCTGACAGATTTTAACAGAGGAAAACTTCAAAGATTCAAAGTACATTTAAAGTATGTATGCATACTTGAGATCCATCTCCATGCAGTCGTGAAACAAAGAAAACCGTGCAACCTTCTCAAAGAGAAACATCAAACCCCCGGTGCACAAACAAATAATAAATTGTGCCAGCGGTTTAAAAAAAAGTAAGAAAAACAACATAAAATACCAACCCACAAAGTCATCGAAAGAGTCCAGGCATATTCAGTCCAAGTCAGTTCAGCTCAATCTAACGCTGTGTCATTCGTTATTGCAGACTGCCCTGATCAAAATTGCACAACAATAAACAGGAGAGACCAAAACCAGAAACGCATCATAACTACAGAGTTCAATCTACAAACAGTCTATTAAACCTTGCCCAAGACCCAGGACTCTGGCACTGTTCTCCAGCAGCTTCGAGCGAGCTCAACTCACTGGATTAGCCATACTCACCTGACTGCCACATCCACAGTCTCCTGTTTCCATTAGCAGACTGGCAGAGTTAAATTGGTTTATTATTGTCACACGTAGTGAGGTGTAGCAAAAAGCTTGTCTTAAAAAGCCCTCCATGTAGATCATTTAATTACAAAAGTGCTCTGAGGTAGTACAAAGGAAAACAATGAGTGCAAAATAAAGTGTTACAGTTACAGAGTAAGTCCAGTGCAGGTGGACAATAAGATGCAAGATCACAAAATGGTCAAGAGTCCAGCTGACTAGGAACCATTCAATGCTCCTAATGCAATAGGATTGAAGCTGCCCTGAACCTGCTGGTACATGCTTTTGTACCTTTTGCCTGATGGGAGGTGGAGAAGAGAGAATCTCCAGAGGGGTGGGGTCTTTGATTAGGCTAACTGCTTTACCGAGGCAGCGAGGTACGTATACGGTCCATTGAGGGGAGGCTGCATTCCATGATGTACTGGGTTGTGCCTGCAGTTCTCTGCAGTTTCTTGTGACCGTGGGCAGAGCATTTGCAGCATCAATCTGTGGATGCATCCAGATAGAATGCTTTCTGTGGTGTATCAATAAAAATCAGTGAAGGTCAAAGGGAGCATGCCAAATGTCTTTACTCTTTTGAAGTACAGCCACTAGAGAGCTTTCTTAACCATGATGTCTGCATAGTTAGACCAGGACAGGTTATTGGCTGTGTTCATCCCTAGGATTTTGAAATTCTCAACTCTCTCGACATTGGTGCTGAGGTGATGTAAACAGGTGGATGTGCACTGCCCCCTCCACCCTTCCTGAAGATAATGACTATTGCTTTTGTTTTGCTGACATCGAAGAAAAGGTTATCATTATGACGCCATGTCGCTAGACTCTCTATCTCCTTCCTGTACACTGATTCATTGCTATTTAGGATATGCTGGTATCTGTAAACTTGTATATGAAGTTAGATCCGAATCCGCCCATGCAGTCGTGAGTGTAGAGGGAAAAGAGTGGGAGACTGAGGACACAGCCTTGTGGGCAACAGTGTTGATGATAATTGTGGCAGAGCCATTGCTACTTACCTGTAATGATTGCAGTCTGTTGGCCAGGAAGTCAAGGATCCAGTTGCACAGGAAGGTGTCGGTTCAGGAGCCAGGGGGTGCATGCAGGTTTAAAAGAATTGTAAACAAATTCATTCAGGGACTGGAGAAAAAGTAGTTTTCAGATATATGGAGGAAGGACATGAGGAATGAAACCACGATAACTGCTTTGCTGGCAGAGACTTCATGGGCGTTCTGTACTGTTATTCCAGCTGTTATGCTGCGTGCGTAATTTGAGGGCAAATTAGCGGCTGCATAGAAGAATAAAGGACAATTTTCACAGGTTCATTGAAAGTATTTCAAAAACTGGAGAGTTTGATACTACATATAGTATCAATGAATTTTAAGATTTCTTCAGAAAGGTTAGATGTGCTCTGTAAGACAATGCATTACCGTGGCCAAGAAATGAGGATACATATATTGGACCCAGGTTTAGTTTACAACAGAAGATGAATGCTGGAGTAGCAATAAGTGGAAGCTGTGCAGAGGTCTTCAGGAGGATGAGAACTGAGGAGTGGCACAGATGGACAGGAGGCTCGTGCATCTTAGTTTCAAGAAGCATGTGTTATTGGCATGGGAGTGAGCACAGTGCAGAGAAACTGAAGCCTCTTTAAACAAATTGAGATATCAAGAGTACAAGAATCTTGAAGCAGGTGAGATAAAATAGCTAGCTTTTTTTTTGCAAATTTATTCATGAAGTGGAAGCTTCACCTGCAAGACCGTCATTTATTATCCATCTCTAATTGCCCTCAAACTGATCAAGACTTTTCAGAGCAGTTAGAAGTCAAACACATTTCTGTGGGTCCCGAATCACTTTGGGGCCAGCCTGGATAAGGATCATTTCCTTCCTTAAATGGTAGATGGTTTGTTAAAATTGCAATGGTTGCCATTAGTATGGATGAGGAAGCTTTACAGAGTTATGGACCAAACACAGGCAGATGGGACTAGCTGATATGGACTTCTTAGCATGGATGAGTTGTTCAAAGGGCTTGGTTCTGCGCTGTACTGCCCTGATCTGTGGTTCACTCTACTGACACTTGCTTTTCAGCCCAGGTTTACCTGAGTAACTAAAACTTATATTTCTCAGCTGCTGTTGTGAGATTTGAACTCTTAACTCCACATCACTTATTTAGATTTTTGGAATGAAAATCCAAGAACATATGCACTTCATAACTTTGGTTTGGGGCTTTGGATGGTGGAGGAAGGAAGAAATTATACATTTGTGCACTGTTGTTTGTGCCACTGTCCTTCGTGACTTGGAACTTGTTAAATATATAAAAAAAAAATCAGTGTGAATGCCGCAGAGGTTCACAGGATTCCATGTTTAACAAAAGGTAGGGTTGAGCAGGTCTTAATATGTTAGACACGACATTTAATTAGGATTTTCAGGATTATAAAAGGCATTTTGGAATGACTAGGGAATGACTATATCTTTGTGGTACAGTTAGCAACAAAGTTATTGTTAATTTAAAATAGTCTCTGAGATTAGGAAGTTGGGTTTGTTATTAAGGCATGGGCAAGGTGAGCTTTGGTATTTAGGACATATGAGCTAATGTATGAATAACAGATAGGAATCAGCTATTCGGCTGCTCGCCTGCTCCATCATTGAATCAGCTCATGGCTGGTCCAATTGTAATTTCAATGCAGCATTCTCGCCCACCCACCGCTTTGCTTATTAAATATCCATCTGCCTCTGCCTTTAAAATGTTTTATTTCCATTGTTCACTTCCAAATGGCGGCCTCTTGCTCTTATGAAAAGAGCTGTCCTCCCCCCCCCCCCCCCCCACCCCCCACCCCCAACTACCCTGTAAAGACTTCTTGTGATTTTACATACTTCAATCAAATCTCTTGTCATTCTTTTAAACTTCACAAATACAAACCTGAACAATTATTCTTCATGAAATAACCTATCCAACCCTGGTATCAGCCAGTAAACATTCTCTGGACAGCTTCTATCACTTTAATGCCATTTTTTGGATCTGTGCCCCCTTACTGCACCTCCATATCTTTTCTTCACAACTTATTCCCTACCAATTTTAGAACCATATTTGAAGTAGATACAGAGTTAAGGTGAGGGTGTCTGGCAATGGGATTAATTTTGGTTTGCTGTGATCACCGACATTACAGTGACTTGAATACTCTGTTTGCCTCTAAACCTTTTTACAATATCAGTTTTCCTCCTCGTAGAAAATGATAAGTGTTTGGAAAAAGTTTGAGACAAAAGACATTCAAAGTTTTCTTGATTTCTAAGCAACCCTCTGTCTTCTGTAAATGGAGTTGAATTGACATGGTTATGATTAGT
The DNA here is from genome assembly GCF_048418815.1 of Hemitrygon akajei. NCBI lineage: Eukaryota > Metazoa > Chordata > Chondrichthyes > Myliobatiformes > Dasyatidae > Hemitrygon > Hemitrygon akajei. Next base: position 118,157,951 of record NC_133126.1, on the reverse strand, counting down.
GTGTAAAGATATAGACTAAGATAATTCAGTGGTTGTACTCCTGATGGAGAGGTTGGCGAGAGACTGCTATTGGCAGTATGCCGGCTTGAGAATGCAAGGCTGATTTTCCAAATGGGCATCCATTCAGCCAATATGTAATGATTTCAAAGTGATGTAGTTGTACCTTTTATAGTGTGAGGTGACAATCTACCCGTACTGAATTGGCCATCTCTTTGTTCAGTTAACCTGTTCCTGCAGGGACCCGTATTGGAATAGCCAGAACATGCTGTGTCCCCAACTCTGAATTAGAATCAATGGAAATGTTTCTGGTCGGCTCTCCAGCATTCCTGCATCTTATTTAATAAATACTGTCCATTTAGAATAGCAATGTCTAGACTGGCGTCAACAATAAGGGTCGTATTAGCTGCTGAAAATAATCATACCAGACCCCGTGAGTAAATGATACGGCTTTGGATTCTTGTGAATTTCTAATTTTTGGTAATGAATTGTTTCTGCTGTTGATATTTGCAGCAATCATCTGCAAGTAAATGGGGATTTTGAGATCTGGTAGTGTTGGGGGAACAGCTTAGTGTTGGAGCATGGAAAAGAAGATGTTTAATTATACAACCTGCTTAATTGGCTTAACAGTCACTGGTCCCCACATCAGGAGGTACCCTGGCAGTCTGCCACAAAGGAATCAACATTGTCTGACTGCCAGACAGCCCTTTTACAAGTAATGGGAATTCCTGCTGCTACTGGGAATAAGATAATGGAGACTTGGATTGAAGCAGCAACTTTACACAGTGATGTATAGGTTGAGACCCTTTATCCAAAAACTTCCCAAATCATTTTTTAAGCGCTGATATGACAGACCCCTGCGCATCATAGACAGTTCTGAGAAGTCACCTCACATAGCTAATGAACAGAAGTTAATGAAAAATAGAAAAACACTGCATAAAGCAAAATTCAAGATCTTGATCGTGTGCCATCAGCACCTGAGTGAATGTATGCTGCTCAATGGTGTGCTGATAAATTAACAAGCAAAGATCTTTCACATCAAACTGAAAATTGAAGGTGATTCTGAATATTCAGCAAGCTGGTTGCAGCAATTTAAGAAAAGGCACAGCATTAAGTATTTAAGGCGTCTGATGATCATGAAAACCTAGCACCAGAACAAGTCTACAATGCCGATTGGTTTTTATATCTTACATAATGGTGTTAAATTTTTAGTGTTGCTGATGAAATTCTAACACCAGAGCAAGACTACAATGCTGATTGTTTTTATACCTTACATAAAATCTAAAAAAGAGTAAAAATACAAAGAGTGTACTGTAAATCTTTAATCAAAACACGACATTGTAGGTGGAGACTGAAAGCCTGCCATTGCTGTTGATCAGCTTTTGTTCCCCCGCACATGGTATATTTTCATTATGTTTATGGTAGGTAATAATTTTCACTCTTGCGTACATATGTGTGATCAACAAGGGTAAGACAAAGACTGCTTACAGATAGCACATAAATTCAATTGGAAGTGATGCCGATCCCAAGCTATCTCCTTATATATTCCAAAATCAGAAAAAGTCCAAAATACCTCTGGCCCCAAGCATTTCAGATAAGGGATACTCAATCGGTACTTGGTTTTAGCCAAGGCTTTCAGCTGTTGCTGTTTTTTAAAAGATTATTTAAGTGGTCGGTTGCTCATTGTCGTTTAAGGTCCTTTTTTAGCCTCACCTCTCCGCTTCTGTTACCTCCTCTGCCCTACTATCCTCTATGATCCTAAGTCTTGTCTTAAAAATTCCCTGTTTCCTTGGCCCATCTTTGGTGCTTATCTTCTCAGCTCTCTCTGATCCACAAACTCTCCTTTGCTTACACCGTAAAACTTGCCTCTTTGACAATACTTTTGGTCACTTGTTCCAATGCCTCTTGTGGGCACAATAGCAAAATGGGATAGATACCTTTCATGCGAGGTTCCTGCTCTCTTTTTTTTGACATATCAAAGAGTTCTAAGACCATAGCCCAAACATGAACTCTGTACTTTGATTTTCTTGCATGATTCCTTTCCTTTTAGTTGTTCGAGTTTTACAGTCATAGAGGAATACTGCACTGAAATAGACTCAGCCCACTGAAGCCACTTGCCTTAATCCTACATTGTCCATTGTCTTTACTCCCCTCATTCCCATCAAGTTTCCCAGATTCTACCATTCACCTATGGCCTAGGATAATTTTACAGTGGCCAGTTAACCCACCTACCCACATATGAGGGGCAGCCCACACAGTCACTGGGAGATTTTGCACGTGCCATGCAGATTGCACCAGAGGTCAGGATTGAACCGGAGTCTTTGTTGCTGTGAGGTAGCTGCTCTGCTATTTCTCCTGCTTCTTTCTAGAGCTACTTTAACATCACGTTTCCGAACCATTGTCCTGGATTGAGTGACTGTGTAACAGCCTAGATATCACACTGAGCAGCAGTATCTAACCGCATTTAGTTACAGAAGCTCAAAAGGTGGCTTTCTTATCAGCATTTGGATTCAAGAGCTGGTCTGTTTTAAACATGCTATCAGTGGGAAATTGGGACAGTCAAAAGACTATCACTATCCCTGATTGTTCTGAAGTTAAGCAGAAAGATTTGATAGATTGCCCTATTTTGCATGCAGTTACTTCACAAAGCCAGCCTGTGCCGTTTTAAGTCTTTGCTGGTTTTGACATGTCTTTTGGACTAGGTTAGTCAGCATTTCCCAGTTTAATTCTTTCAATGCCAGTCTGACAATAGAGTTTGATGCTTCCTGTCACCTGAACTCGCGTCTGCCAGTGGCTCCTATTGATTCATGGCAACAATGATTTTCAATAACAGCACACACAAAATGCCGGAGGAACTCAGCAGGTCAGACAGCATCTATGGAAATGAAAAAACAGAGACCTTTCTTCAGGAAAGATCTTCAATGTTTGTTTTTGCTGGAAGGCATTTAAAACGAGGATTAAAATGATATGCAGATCAATTAATGGTTAAATCGTCAATGACTATCTGCTTATAGCCAGACTGGGCCTTTATACTTTGCAATGTAAGAGAATGAAGGGTGACTTTTTTTGAAGTGTTTAAAATTGAGAGGCATAAATAAGGTGGATAGTATCAGTCTTTTCCTCTACCATTAACTATGATCATGGCTGCTCCACCTCAGACCTCTCTCCCATTGTCCTGTATAATGACCTCGTTTCCCAGCTACAGTTGGGCAGGAGGTACAGAAACCTCGTCCCACAGCACCAAGTGTAAGAACAGTGACTTCCCTTCAATCACTTGGTTTGTGAATCCACCATCACAACCCTAATTACCACCTCGGTATAGCAACACTGACCAATTCTGCACTACAGCAGGCTTTGTTCAAATTGTGTTCTTTCTTGTATAAGTTTTGAATAATTTTATGCTTTTCTTGTTTAATGTTCTCTGCTTGTGACTCAAGCAAGTTCAGGTTTAAATTTTTAATGGTATTTGTGTATGTGACAATAAACTTGACTTTGACCACTATTTCAAAAAAAAATCTACCACCACTTTAAATAGTTATAATAATCCAACCCCCACAGCTGTCTGTGTTAGAAAATTCCAGAGATTCACCACTCCCTCTGCAATGAGAAACTTGTACACGCCTCAGTTTTCAATCAACGGTCCCTTATCTTGAAATATGTCTCCTTGTTCAAGATCCTTCTACTAGCTAGAAGATGGATTATCCCTCCATTATTTTGACTGTAATCTATTGTGAGAATCCCTCTGAAGGCTCAGTGACTTCAAAAAATAATGAAGCAGGACTTATTAATATAATAGATTAATTAATATAATAACAAAGCAGAGATAACGATTGATTTATTTGCCTTTTGATTGCAGTTTTGTAATGGGCTCAGTAGAGAGAAGGGGGTAGGTGGGGGCGGGGTGGAGGAAGAGGGTGAGGAAAACAGAAATTTGGAAAGAATGATGTAAGGTAATGATGAACTAATGCCAGCTCTGATGGTTCTTCCTACATTCTTGCCCGTAATTGAGTAGTCGCCGTGTGTGTACATGATATAGTCAAGTACCTGAAAGAGGATTCTAAAAGTTTGACTTATTTTCCAGCTAGTTGGATCTTGCAGAGTAAACCATACAAGAAGTGTTTTCCCATTAACTGCTTAAGTTTGTCTTTCCATCATGGGTTCCAGTCTTTGTGCTTTTCATTATCTCCTTTATAACACTGTATCTGTAGGTTCAGGTTTCAAATCTTGAGGTTCTCGATGCTATTCCAAATATATTGCTGCAAAACGTTGAGCCACTGTGGGCTAGAGATGCTCAGAAATCTAAGAGGGTTGTTGCAATTCTTCAAGCAGGCTTTGAACACATCCTTCAATCTTTTTCAGTGTCTTCTCGGTTGACTTTTTTCATGAGAGATTTTGCAACCTGACATATGGTAATTGTTGTATTATTTGCTGTGGAAAAACTTTTGTCTGCATGTCCCCAGACTGGTTGTTCCACACATCAAAGTAGGAGAAAAAGAAATCAGAGAAAATTCAGTGTGGGTAGACAAAGTGCAAAGGCCGGGATGAAGTAGACTGTGCGATCAAGCGTTGTCGTGTAAAAGGTCTGTTCAAGAGTCCATTAACAGTGAGATAGAAGATGTTCTCGAGGTTGGTGGTACACTTATCCTTAAGGTTAACTGCTCTCTGTTTGTGAACTCTGCATCAACTAGTTATAGTTTAACTTCATCAAAATAGATACGTTGTTCAAATTATTACCAAAAATTAAAATGTTAAAATCTCTTCTTCATTTGCTTCATTCTGAAATTCCTGTTCAGTGATTGGAGGTAGTTCAATGTGCTTACAGGGTGCCTGCAGTGAGTCAGTGGAAAGCAGCTTGTAAGCTCTGATTTAATGCTATTCCTTTGGCCTCATGGCTCAGACAGAGAATCCAGCAGGGTGTAAATCAGCTGAAGATCCTCTATCATTCTTTCACAGAAAACATTAAAACTGCCCTCATCTGTTGTCAGTTTAGTGTGGAAATATCAGTTTGAAACATCTAAGGTAGATGTTAAGGTATCTCCAATAGTGGGAGAATCTTGCATGAAGGGACATAATTACACGATTTGGGGGTGGAGATTTAAAACTGAAGTGCATAGGAAATTCTTGCAAAAGATTTGAAGTACATTTATTATCAAAGTGTGTATAAATTACACAACCTTGAGATTTGTCTGCTTTTAGGCAGCCACAAAGCAAGAAACCTGAAAGAATCCAATTTAAAAGAAAGTCCAACACCCAATGCGCAGTGAAAGAGGAAACAATAAATCATGCAAACAACTGAAGCAAGCAACAGCATTACAAACCAAATCGAGTCCATAGATCCAAATCACCGGAGCAACTGGAGTAGGCCTGTAGCCTTGATCTCAATTTCAACACATAGTGGGGCGAGTCACCACAAAGTCCGCAGACATGAAGCGTACCATGGAGAGAGGAGTGAACATTGCGGAAGAGTGAGTGAAATTGGCCCGACCCTCACCCAGCCTTTTCAGTCCATCTGGGCTGGTGCTTAGATCGTTCAAACACCAGTCGTGCCCCGCTGGGCCCCAGCCCAGTGTACCCTCTAAGCTGTTCATGTGTGTACACATACACATCCTTTGCTACTAGCGCACAGGAATTTAACTGTATGAAAGGTTGTCATCCTCTACTTCGTTGGCATGTTAAGTATATTTCATGATTGTACACACACATTTCCTTTTCCGGTTTCCGATGCAGAAGGCATTGACAATGTAGATTTTGCGATGATTTGTCTGCAGATTTTTGACTTGGCTTACTTATACTGTTTTTATCGCAGAAATTATTGATTCACTATGTCAATTCCAAAGAAGCACAGTGATGCACCATCAATAACTCACGCTGAGACTTAGGAAGCGAGATATCGGCTTTTATTGACTGGAAGAATAAACAACACTACATCCTGGGGAAAATGAGGGAGAGCAGCAGCCCACAGTCGCCTTTATACAGGGGACTGTGGGAGGAGCCACAGGAGCAGTCAGCAGGGGGTCTGTGGGAGGAGTCACAGGAGCAGTCAGCGGGGGTCAGTGGGAGGAGCCACAGGAGCAGTCAGCAGGGAGTCAGTGGGAGGAGCCACAGGAGCAGTCAGCAGGGGTCTGTGGGAGGAGCCACAGGAGCAGTCAGCAGGGTCTGTGGGAGGAGCCACAGGAGCAGTCAGCAGGGGTCTGTGGGAGGAGCCACAGGAGCAGTCAGCAGGGGTCTGTGGGAGGAGTCAGCAGGGGTCTGTGGGAGGAGCCACAGGAGCAGTCAGCAGGGGTCTGTGGGAGGAGTCAGCAGGGGTCTGTGGGAGGAGCCACAGGAGCAGTCAGCAGGGGTCTGTGGGAGGAGTCACAGGAGCAGTCAGCAGGGTCTGTGGGAGGAGCCACAGGAGCAGTCAGCAGGGGTCTGTGGGAGGAGTCAGCAGGGGTCTGTGGGAGGAGTCACAGGAGCAGTCAGCAGGGTCTGTGGGAGGAGTCAGCAAGGGTCTGTGGGAGGAGTCAGCAGGGGTCTGTGGGAGGAGCCACAGGAGCAGTCAGCAGGGTCTGTGGGAGGAGTCAGCAGGGGTCTGTGGGAGGAGTCAGCGGGGGTCTGTGGGAGGAGCCACAGGAGCTGTCAGCAGGGGTCTGTGGGAGGAGTCAGCAGGGGTCTGTGGGAGGAGCCACAGGAGCAGTCAGCAGGGTCTGTGGGAGGAGTCAGCAGGGGTCTGTGGGAGGAGTCAGCGGGGGTCTGTGGGAGGAGCCACAGGAGCTGTCAGCAGGGGTCTGTGGGAGGAGTCAGCAAGGGTCTGTGGGAGGAGTCAGCAGGGGTCTGTGGGAGGAGTCACAGGAGCAGTCAGCAGGGTCTGTGGGAGGAGTCAGCAGGGGTCTGTGGGAGGAGTCAGCGGGGGTCTGTGGGAGGAGCCACAGGAGCTGTCAGCAGGGGTCTGTGGGAGGAGCCACAGGAGCAGTCAGCAGGAGGTCTGTGGGAGGAGCCACAGGAGCAGTCAGCAGGGGGTCTGTGGGAGGAGCCACAGGAGCAGTCAGCAGGGGTCTGTGGGAGGGGCCACAGGAGCAGTCAGCAGGGGTCTGTGGGAGGAGCCACAGGAGCAGTCAGCAGGGGTCTGTGGGAGGAGCCACAGGAACAGTCAGCAGGGGTCTGTGGGAGGAGCCACAGGAGCAGTCAGCAGGGGGTCTGTGGGAGGAGCCACAGGAGCAGTCAGCAGGGGTCTGTGGGAGGAGCCACAGGAGCAGTCAGCAGGGGTCTGTGGGAGGAGCCACAGGAGCAGTCAGCAGGGGTCTGTGGGAGGAGCCACAGGAACAGTCAGCAGGGGTCTGTGGGAGGAGCCACAGGAGCAGTCAGCAGGGGGTCTGTGGGAGGAGCCACAGGAGCAGTCAGCAGGGGTCTGTGGGAGGGGCCACAGGAGCAGTCAGCAGGGGTCTGTGGGAGGAGCCACAGGAGCAGTCAGCAGGGTCTGTGGGAGGAGCCACAGGAGCAGTCAGCAGGGGTCTGTGGGAGGGGCCACAGGAGGAGTCAGCAGGGTCTGTGGGAGGAGCCACAGGAGGAGTCAGCAGGGTCTGTGGGAGGAGCCACAGGATCAGTCAGCAGGGGTCTGTGGGAGGAGTCACAGGAGCAGTCAGTGGGGGTCTGTGGGAGGAGCCACAGGAGCAGTCAGTGGGGGTCTGTGGGAGGAGCCACAGGAGCAGTCAGCAGGGGTCTGTGGGAGGAGTCACAGGAGCAGTCAGACAGGTATATCTAGTTCACCACACACAGGGCATGAGGTGTGAGAGAACTGCTTGTCAATTTAAAGTTGGCTTAATGAAACAATAGAAACTTGTACACTGAAAGTTCAAAAGGTCAGGAATGTTCAGCTGAGAAATATTTATGTACAGTACAGAAACTGGTATTACCTGCATGTATTGTCACACTGCATCTGCTGGAGTGATATTTGGGCACTTGACTTTAAATGTCATTCAGCAAGCAAATTGTAAATGGACGGTGTGCAAAATCTTTGGCGAGAAAATCTTTCATTACTCACTACAGGCCTGCTACATATGTTTTGTGAGAGTGCAGATGAACGAGAGAGAAAACAATCAAACCCAGAAGAGATCAATGTTCTTATTGACAGTGTTTTGCTAGCTGTCAACATGAATACACACATATATATAAATTCAGTGTGCACATATTGTTGTTGCTGGGCAAAAAAATTGCACAAGATTTTTGCGCACACTGGCCATTACAAATTAGAAGAAACATTGCCCCTGGCGCAGAGCCCAGCCCAAAGCAGTTCTCGACCTCTCCAAATCAACTCGTCGAAAATGATGAATCTCTCGAATTCTCTACCCCAGAGCATTGCGAATGCTGGATTACTTGGGTTATTTAGATAATTCTGGAAACAGAGAATGGAGGCCTATGGGGATCTAGCCAGAGGAGAGGATGAGGTTCGGGACTGATCAACCATGATTGGTGGGGTAGGCTTGATGCTCCTCATGGTCTAGTCCTATTCCTGTTTTCATATGAACATTTCCACGATGTATTCTCTAATATTTACCCTCTGTCAGTATCACTGAAAAATAGTGCTGTCCCTTTTGCAGATGGTGAGGCTGTGGCCACTAAACTACCCATGTTCCTGAACCTTGGCATTTCAGACCCTGAACCCATTTCTGGATATAAATCTGATTTGGATCTAGCCCTGCCAAAACTCTGGAATGCTGGGTTACAGTCTGGGCTCAGCAAGAACAATTGGATGCCAAATAATCTGAATGTTACTGTACTGTGGATCCTGGCAATTTGTATATTTACTTATCGATCTGACTGAAGGCTGAGTACTTTTATCTTTGGTCAAAAGTGGCTCATGCTGTTGAGCTTTCCCTCCTGAGTCCTGATGTACTGTAGTCAGCTGTAGATCCTGCCACATTTGCAAGCTCTTTGCCTTGATTTTGAGCTTTCATTATGGCTACACAACCTTTTCATTCAAACTTGAAGCATCTCTACCGTATTACAGATCCCATCCAGTACCAGCACTGATTCAATGCCAGCACTCTGGGAGATTACTGTAATGTGTTCAGGTAATCCAGTGGCAAAGTAGCACAGTTGGCAGAGCCACTGCCTTACAGTGCCAGAGATCTACCTGGATTCAATCCTGACCTCCAGAGCTCCGTATGCATGTTGAGTTTGCGTGATCTCCGTACGACTGTGTGGGTTTCCTCACAATCCAAGGATTGCTGGGTTAACTGACCGCTGTAAATTGCCCCAAGTGTAGAGGTAACTGGCAGTATGTGGGGATGGAAATTAACACACTGCAGATTCATGTAGGATTAGTGTGAGTAGATTACAAGTCTCCAGTAGACTGAGGCTAGTTACAGACTTTGCACTCACACCTTGTTAATCAGATCTTGACACAAAATTGTACCACATTTCAAGGACATTTTTCTATCTCCGCAATACTGCCGAACTGTGCCCTGTCATTGCCTAAACCTTTAGCCATGTTCCACACTTCATAAACTGTGTCATTATTTACGCAGAGCCTCAGTTTTAAAATTGACTTTCATATTTCAACTTCATCCAAAGCCACATTCATTCAGGTTGCCCCCATCCCAACTCCCTTTGAGAATTCTTGAATTTCATCACGCAGCAACTGGTAGATGTATCTTCAGGTGTCAGAGCTCCAATTCTTTCCCAAACCTCTCCACTTGTCCTTTCTCCAAAACAATCATTATAATTTCCTTTTAGTTCAAGCTTTTGTTTATACATCACTATAACATTTGTTTGACTTCACGCATGTGAAGAGCTTTGGGACAATTTACTCTATTAAAGCAGTGTTGTATAAATATTGTCAAACTCAATGGGCACGAGCTGTTTTCGGACACCGATGTCTCGGCAGTGTGTTTTAATGGGCAGTTCAATGTGTGACAGAATTTTCAGTTTCAACCAAAGCTCCATCCAAAGCAATCATACTGCTTTAGGAATCCTGAATTATGTTTAATTTGTCTTTCCCCACCTAGAGTAATGAGATAAATTGTGTGTTCTTCAAAGTGAAACTTGCAGCTTCAGTTGGAAGTATTTGCATTTTTTTTAAGCAGCTGCAGATTGATCTTAAGAAGCAACATTTCAACAAGAAGTTGGACAATATATTGAGTAGATTTCATGGACTGATGATAGAAAGAATTCTGTATTAATTGATTTAAGCTGGATAAGACATCTTTCAGAAAATGTTACTTTGGGATTGTAGAATGAATGGATAGCCTGTAACTATCACTGGCATACGGATCCATGCGGCCCAACTGATCCATGATGACAAGGACTCGCACCTAAGCTAGTCCCATTTGCCCATGTTTCGCCTGTATATCGCTCTGAACATTTCCTATCCAAGTGCCTTTTAAGTGTTACTAATGTACCCATCTCAGCCACTACCTCTGGCAGTTCATTGCACATGCTGACTATCCTCAGAGTGGAAAAAGATGCCTCTCAGGTTCGTAATAAACCTCTCCCATCTTACTTCAGTTCCAGATTCCCCAACCCCAGGAAAAAAACTGTGACCATTCACTCTATCTAAGCCCCTCATGATCTTGTACATTTCTATGAGATTGCCCTTTATTCTCCTATGCTGCAATGAATAAAGTCCTAAGCTGCTCATATTTTCTCCAAGCTCAATCCCTCAAGTCTTGGTAACATCCTTGTGAATGTCTTGTGATGTCTCTACACATCCTGAAAATTTTTACAGAGCAGTCATTGTTGGGAGCAAACCCATTTCCCAGTGTCAATATTAAATATTAGATAAGGTGTTAACTTGCTGCTTTCAGCATATCAAGTCAGTTTGTATTTGTTGTACGAACTTGAAGAAAACCATGGGTGTCTGGATGAAACATCTGGGCAGAACTTGTGAATCAGTAAGAGATTGTTAAGTTGGAGGATGGTCTAACCCACATTTGTACAACTATAACATGTACCCTTGTACTCAGTGCCTTGGCTGATAAAGGCAAGCGTGCCGTAAGACACAGGAGCAGAATAAGGCTGTTTGGCCCATCGAGTCTGCTCCGCCATTCTATCATGGCTGATTCTTTTTACCCCTCCTCAGCCCCACTCCCTGGCTTTCTTCCCGTAACCTTTAATGCCGTGTCCAATCAAGAACCTATCAAGCTCTGCCTTAAATGCACCCAATGACCTGGCTTCCATGGAGGCTTGTGGTAATAAGTTCCACAAATTCACTACCTTCTGACTAAAGTAATTTCTCTGCATCTTTTTTAAATGGACGTCCCTCTATCCTGAGGCTGTGCCCTCTTGTCCTAGCCTCCCCAACCATGGTAAACATCCTTTCCACATCTACTCTAAGCCTGCCAAAATTCAAAAGGCTTCAATGAGATCCTCCTTCATCCTTCTAAATTCCAGCGAGTACAGACCCAGAGCAATCAAACTTTCCTTGTATGATAACCCTTTCATTCCTGGAATCATCCTTGTGAACCTCTTCTGAACCCTCTCCAATGCCAGCACATTTTTCTTAGATGAGGAGCCCAAAACTCAAGATGAGACCTTACCAGTGCCTTATTAAGCATCAGCATCACATCCCTACTCTTGTATTCTAGACCTCTTGAAATGAATGCTTACATTAAGAACATGAGAAATAGAAGCAGCAGTCGGCCATCTAGCCTGTCAAGCCTGCTCCACTATTCAAAAAGATCTTGACTGATATGTCCATGGACTCATCTCCACCTACCTGCCTTTTCCCCATAACCTTTAATTTCCCTACTATGCAAAAATTTATCCAACCTTGTCTTAAACATACTTACTGAGGTAGCCTCTACTGCTTCATTGAGCAGGGAATTCCACAGATTTACCACCCTTTGGGAAAAGCGGTTTCTCCTCATCTCCATCCTAAATTAACACCCCCCCCAATCTTGAGGCTATGTCCTCTAGTCTCACCTACCAATGGAAACAACTTTCCTGTCTCTGTCTAATCTATCCCTTTCATAATTTTATATGTTTCGATAAGATCTCCTCTCATTCTTCTGAATTCCAGCAAGTACCTTCCCAGGTGACTCAATCTCTCCTCATAGTCTAACCCCCCTCATCTCTGGAATCAACCTGGGGAACTTCCTCTGGACCGCCTCCAAAGCCAGTATATCCTTCCTCAAGTAAGGAGACCAGAACTGCACTCAGTACCCCAGAGGTAGTAATCCAACTTTGCATTTGGCTTCCGCACCACCGATTCTACCTGCAAGTTGACCTTTAAGTTGTTCTGCACAACAACTCCCAAGTCCCTTTTCATCTCATATTTTTTGGATTTTCTCCCCATTTAGAAAATAGACTGCACATTTTAACAAAGTGCATGACCAACATTTTCCAACATTATATTTCATTTGCCACTCTCTTGCCCATACTCCTAATCTATCCATATCCTTCTGCAGCCTCAACACTACCTGCCTCTCCACCAATCTTTATATCATCTGCAAACTTGGTAACAAATCCATCTATTTCATCATCTAAATCATTGATATACAGCATAAAAAGAAGTGGTCCCAACACCGACCCCCACAGAACACCACAAGTCACTGGCAGTCAACCAGAAAAGCATCTTTTAATTCTCCCGGACTGCCTCCTACCAATCAGTCAATACTCTAACCATGCCAATAACTTTTCTGCAATACCATGGGGTCTTAAATTGGTAAGCAGTCTCATGTGTGGCACTTTGTCAAAGGCCTTCTGAAAGTCCAAATATACAACATCCACTCCATCCCCTATCTATCCTACGTGTAATCTCCTCAACTAATTCCAACAGGTTCATCAGGCAAGATTTTCCCTTAAGGAAACCGTGCTGACTTTGTCTTGTCTTGTGTCACCAAGTATTCCATTACCTCACCTTTAACAATTGATTCCAACATCTTCCCCACCACTGAGGTCAGGCTAATGGGTCTATAATTTCCTTTCTGCTGCCTTTCTCCTTTCTTAAAGAGTGAAGTGAAATTTGGAATTTTCCAGTCTTCTGGCCCCATGCCAGAATCCAATGTTCCTTTGTTGGATGCCCTCTTTTGCTTTTACATTAGCTTTGACTTCCTTTGTCAGCCACAGTTGTACTGTTTTGCCATTTGAGTATTTCTTCATCTTTGGAACACAGCTGTCCTACGCGTTTCTCATTTTCCCCAAAAACTCATGCCATTGCTGCTCTGTTGACATCCCTGCCAGAATCTCCTTCCAATTTAGTTTGGCCAACTCCTCTCTCCTGCCATAGTAATTTCCTTTACTCCACTGAAATTCTGCTATGCCAGACTTTACTTTCTCCCTATCAAATTTCAAGTTGAAATCAATCACATTGTGATCACTGTCTCCTAAGGCTTCTTTTACCTTTCAGCTCCCTAATCACTCCTGTTCATTACATAACACCCAATCCAGTTTAGCTAATCCTCTAGTAGGCTCAAAGACAAACTACTCTTAAAAAGAGATCTTGTAGACATTCATCAAACTCTGTCTCTTGAGATCCATTTCCAACCTGATTTTCCCAATTGACCTGCATATTGAAATCTCCCACGATTGTCATAACATTGCCCTTTTGAAATGCCTTTTCTCTTTCCTGTTGTAATCTGTGGTCCACATCCCAGCCTGCATATAATTGTGGTTGGCATAAGGAGATGCAATCAAAGTAGAACATCATGTATGATTTTATGGAATGGTAGAAAAAATCCAGAGGGCTTAGTCGTATAAAATGATGAAACATAGAAACAGGCCCTTTGTTCTACCGAGTCCTACCCCAAACATCAGCACCCATTTACACTAATCTTCACATTCCCATCAATTCCACCCAGAATCTATCAATTCAATCATCTAAGATCTCTATTTTCTTTGACTCCACTCCCCTGAGAAAAGGACTGTGACCATTCAGCATATCTAAGCCTCTCGTGATTTTATATACATCTGTAAGGTCACCGTTCAGCCTCCTCTGCTCCAGGGGAAACAAGTTCCGCCTCTCCTTATAACTCAAACCCTCTAGTCCCAGTAATATGAATTTCTTTGCACCCTTTCCAGCTTATTTCCAGCAATTTATTTTGAAATTCTTCAAACACATTTAAAACTCAGAGGATTTCTAAATTACAAACAATTTCTATAACACAAAGGATTTCCAAAACATAGGTACAGTTCCTATTGGTAAAAAGACATAACCTGAGTTGCAGACAAACAAATCCTTTGTCATAGACATTGAAGTCAGAGGAATAGATTCTAGTTCACCCCCATTTTTCTATCATTCTTCTTGATGTTCCTAAACCATTTTTAATAAGCCTTACTGCCCTCTACATTTATGTTGTTTCTTTGCTACTTGGGTGACTTCAGACACGTGATATTTTTTTCAGATACCTTTTCACACAAGTGGTCTAGAAGGTTCTGGAGTCAGAGTTCCCAGATAGCCACAATTAATGTCCTGAATAACTCCCTGAGTGCACAGATCTTCCAATTATTAATAAATCAGCAGTTTGTTTTGCTAAGTGATAATACCAATCTGGTCTGCAAGCTTTCTTGAACTAAATAACTTAGCCAGTGCTGCCTGGTTTAAAGCAAGCGAAATTAACAAACCCCACAGCCTTGTACTGCATCTCTTGAGCAATCTGCCCAGGTGCTGTGGGCCTGCAAGTCTGTTCTATGGATAGTGCTTGTTTGCAAAGCTGTCCTTTAAATTTCAGCCTGATTATCGCTTTCCATGTGCATTAAGAACAGAAAAATGGCTGCCGTTTATGTCAAGAAGCTGAACAATTAATATTAGTTGGAAGTTTAATTTGTTAAAAATCAACCCGTTCATCATTAGAAGTGTCAGCTGCTGTGTTTAGTAAGTTGAGCTTGGCCCTGTAAAGTGAATATCCATCACATGGTGACTGCATTGGAAAGGTGTCTAACCCATGTACTGCAGAAATTAATCTGTTGCTGACGTGATTTTTCTATATCAAGCCACAAATGTTTGTTGAATCACTCAGTTTAGTTTTTTATACCTGCTATTGGCTATTTGAGTTTATCTAATGTTTGGTAATTAGAAGAGCATTGGATTCAACGTATAACTTTCCAGATAAGATTTTGTCCACATACATCTAATAATAAAGGAGCAACAATTAGAATTGGTTAGAAAAATCCAGAAGTGTGTTATACTGATAATGGACATAGCCAAAAGAAGCTTGATTTCAATTACATTAAAAACACTTGGGTGGGGGATGAGTTGGGATGAGGGAGAATGTGGTTTACTTAAAAGTACTGAAGAAGTAAAGCTGTATTTTCAAAAGAAAAGGATAATGGTTTGGAAAATCTAGCTCATTGTGCCCTTCAATTACCTTGAGAAGGTAAAATACAGTCAATACAATATGTAAGCCCGGGTGCAGCCTTCAAGATGTTGGTTGATAAAGCAGCAGATTGCACATTAGGTGAGGTACTTTAACAAAATATCTTGGCGAGATGTTGCAGTGCATCTTATAGTTAGTATGCAGTATAGAGTCATAGAGCACTACTGATTCACTGGATGCAGTAAATGACATTAGCTTAACTGTACCAATAGCACCAATCCGGATAATGATTGGAATTCCTAACAAGTACACATTTGTTGTTGAATCATGCGGAATAGGAAGTGGGAAGACTAGAAGCTCTAGTATTAGTTACCACGAGAGGGTCCCTGCAGGTCTAGTAAGAATTTCCATTGCCACATTCTAATATGAAATAGAAATGAACAAAAGATAAATGCGATCAGTTTGTGTCAGACAGCACAGGGCCCTCTCCGGAGTGCCTTCCATCAGCTACACTGGCAGCTGCATCCATTTCTCATCTTAGCACCAAATGTTTTGCTAGGATTGACTGACCAGTCAGAATTGCTTGGGGAGTCAGCCAAAATAAACAAGAAGCTAGCAAGTGTGTTTGTATCTTCCTGCCTTCTAAACATGTATGCATTTTGTTTCCAAATTAATCTGTGCGATCTGAAATATTATATACCGTTAAGAAATTTATTTTCAGCTAAGTGAATTCTTAACCCCAGTTTTGTCATAAATCTATCAGAGGATGGAAAATTCATGGAAGGGCAGTCAGAATGCCAGAAACAATTGAGGAGCAGACACAGAGTTAGGAGTCCAAGCATGCTGTAGAAATCAAAAAGTTGGAGCAATTATAAAAGTAATTTTTAAAATGTTAAAGGGTTCCATCACCTTAAGTCTGTTTTATATTAAAATAGCAGATTTTTAAACAATCCCAGTTCTGTTTTATTTGGTATTTAAATACACAAAAAGCAAATTTCCATTCACCCTAAATGCTTGGCTGTGGAGGCCCCTTCTCACCTCTGCTCACCCCTAAACCTCCTTTACCCCTCCCCTTCCTGTGGCCCTTTATTTTTTACCCTAGTTCCACTGTGCAGACCTGCTCTAATCCATTTGCAGGTTTGCAGATTATACCACCATAGTGTGCCGAATCTCAAATAATGATGAGTCAGAGTACAGGAAGGAGATAGAGAGCTTAGTGACAACAACCTCATTGTCAGCAAAACAAAAGAGCTGGTCATTGACTTGAGAGAGGGAACCAGTGCACACGCTGCTCATTACATCAGCAATGCTGAGGTCGAGAGGGTTGAGAGTTTCAAGGTCCTTGGAGTGAACATCACCAATAGGCTGTCCAGGTGCAACCATGTTGAAGCCACGGCTAAGAAATCTTACTATACCTCTACTTCCTCTGGAGGCTAAAGAGATTTGGCATGTCCCAGTTTTTATTGATGCAGCATAGAAAGCACCCTACTCTGATGCCTCACTGCTTGGCACGGCAGCCTCTCTGCCTGAGACTGCAGAGAGTTGTGGACACTGCTCAGCACCACACAGAAATCAGCCTCCCCTCCCTGCACTCTGTCTACCCTTCTCACTGGGCAGTCAGCATAATCAAAGAACCTTCTCCCTTCCCCTCCCCTCCCATTAGGCAGAGGTGTGTAGATAGGGTAAATGCAGGCAGGCTTTGTCCTCTGAGGTTGGGTGGGACTGCAGCTGGAGGTCATGGATTAAGGGTGACAGTTGAAAAGTTTAAAAGGAACATGAGGGGTAACTTAACTCAGGATCATGAGTGTGTGGAACTGGTGCATGCGAGCTCAATTTCAACATAGTTATTGTACCTTGTACTACCTAATGCACTGATGTGATGAAATGATCTGCGTGGATGGCACGCAAAGCAAAGATTTTCTCTGTACTTCAGTATTTTATATCTTTATTTAAAGATATAGCCATACTGCCCAGTTGAACCCATGTGACCAATTAAGCCACCAACCGGTACGTCTTTGGACTGTGGGAGGAAACCGGACCACCCAAGGGAATCCACGCAGTCAAAGTGAGAACGTACAGACTCCTTACTACAGACCGTGGGAAATGAACCCAGGTCACTGGCAGTGTACTCGTGTTATACTAACCACCATGCAACGTGGCAATAGCGAGCCAATTTACCATCAACATCATTGGCTGTCTGAGTAAGAATGAAAGGAGAATTGATTTGTAAAAATGGTTCTTCAGAGCAGGAGAGAGCAATTAAGGAAAATTTGTACTATTGCAATGTTAGCATCCAGCTTTGTTGACACTTTAAGCAGTTACTTTAGCAATGTAAGATATGATATCATGCCAGATCCATCAATTGTTTGATCAGGCATTTGTGGCTTAGCTATACGTTAATTGCTTTTGTTCACAGAGGAATAGGCATCTCGTATTCTTTTCACATTCCACTAACACAGAGCACACAATGGAGATGAAATAGGCAAGGCTCAGGTAGAACACGTTAGAGGTCTTTGGGTCACCCTGCTGAGCAAGAGAGGCAGTCATTGCAGGGCACACCAAGAGCTGGGCACTGTTCATGGGTTCAAAGTACATTTATTATCACAGCGTGTATACATTGGACAACCTTGAGATTCACCTCCTTACAAGCAGCCACAAAACAAAAACCCAAAAGAACCCATTTAAAAAAAAAGACCATCAAAGACCCATTGGGCAGAGGGCAAAAAAGCCAAATCAGGCAAACAATCGAAGTAAGCAAATAGCATTCAGAACTGAAGTTTTTATGGATCACTGCAGCCAGAGCTGAGTAAATGTCACGGAGCCACGAGCAGAACCGGTCCATCTCTTATAAACATAGAAAACCTACAGCACGATACAGGCCCTTCGGCCCACAAAGCTGTGCCAAACATGTCCTTACCCTAAAACTACCTAGGCTTACCCATAGCCCTCTGTTTGTCTCTTGTCTATGATCCCGACACCATGATCTTTTCAATCTGGCCAGTGTTTAAATAGTCCAAACATTGGGTTGTTCCTTACTCTCTGACTGCTCTGGGGCCTGGACCCCACTGCTACGATTCAGTCTGTACTCAGTGTTACTAAATAACACTGAGAAGTTCAGTGCTAGATAATACTTGCCCCATACAGGTGTTGCTAGTGACTGTCTCCAACAAGAGATTGCATTTGGCTTCCCCTGATACCCAGCTACACTGCCACCACTGTGCCCAATTGCCAACATTCATGGATGTTGTGATCTGATTGTTGTTGGAGGTTGTCACATCCTAGTGTGACTGGGAGTGGGTATATTGGAATCAAAGGATTTCAATAACAGTTGTTGTGTGGTATTATGGAAAAGCCCCCCCCCCCCCCCCCCAAATGTTTTATCCATACAGTAAAAAACTGGAGGATAACGAGGGAGAAGGTAGGACAGCTCAAGTACAAAGGAGAAATGAATGCCTGGGGCCAGGATAAGTGAGCAAGGTACTAAGCAAGTGCTTTGCATTGGTATCCATTACGAGAGTCGTTTAGTGAGATTGGGGAGAGGAATGCTGGAATTCAAGGACATTTTGATATCAAGGAGGAGACGTTGGGTCTCTTGAAGAATATCCAGGCTCTGATTGGATCCATCCTGGGCTATTGAGGCAAGAGCACATATAGTTGGGCCCATGACAGATGATTATTTATATCCTCTTTAGCCATAGTTCAGAATTCGGAGAGCTGGAAAATAGCCAATGCTGTTCCTTTGATTATTGAGAGAAATCAAGAAATTGTAGCTGTTGAGCCTTGCATCAATAGAAGGGAAATTATTGGAGAAGATCCTTGGGGATAGAACTCGCTGACATCTGGAAAAACATGGACTCATTAGGGATTGTTAGCATGGGTTTCTACAGGGGAGGTCTTGCCTTACAAATTTGATAGTTTTTTGAGGAGCTGATGAAGAGGATTGAGAAGTAGATGTTTTATAGGTAAACCTTTTATATAAAAAAAAGCTTTCAGCAAGATAGATTCTCCTCATGGTAGGCTAATACAAAGATTTAAGGCATGTGAGATTCTCCGTGGCATGGTAGCTTGGTGTCAAATTTGGCTTTGCCAAAGGTATGGAAGGGTATTATTTGGATTGGAGGTCTTTGTCCAATGATGTTTGACCGGACCAGTGCTGGGATCTCAACTGTTTGTAATAGATGTATAAATGACTTGAATTAAAATGGTGGACTGATTCGTAAGTTTGCAGACAACACAAAATAAAATGGAGTTGTGGACAGTGAGGAAATTTGTTAAAGGATATAGACCAGCTAGAAATACAGGCAGAGAAATGGCAGATGGAGCTTAATTCAGATTTTCTGAGGTCAAATGTAAAAAGAAATTGTATAGTAAATTGCGAGGTTCATGGGAGCATTAATGTACAGCAAGTTCTTGGTGCACAAGTCCCTGCAATTTACAACACAGTTGGATAGGGTGGTAAAGAAGGTGAACGGCATGCTGTCCTTCAGTCAAGGCATTGAGTTTAAAAGTTCAGAGGTTATGTCAGTTACATAAAACTGCTACAGCAGGAATATTGATCATCAATAGTCTAAATAGTGTGAAGGATGTTACCTTGATTAGAATGTGTTAGCTATACAGAGAATTTGAACAAACTTAGATTGTTGTGCAGTGTTCCCAGGGAAGCAAATAGAATAACAGCATTTAAAAGACATTTAGACAGACACATAGACAGGCAGGGAATTGAGAGATGTGGACTGTTTGTAGGCAGATGTGCATTTTAAGTTGTATAACACAATGTATATGTGGTCGACACAATGGAAATGAAGAGTGAGAGCCCAAATGAAGGCCATGTAGATAAATCACCTGCGGAAAATTTTGATCCTAGTACCATCCTTGGATCTTATCTAAGAGACCATCTTTAGCTGTGCAAAATTAGGCTTTATAGGTGCCAGGGGCGTAGGTCATTCATGAATAGAGTCATAGAAACAGGGCCTGTCACCAAAACAGGCCCTTTTAGCCCACTGAGTCTACACTGACCATGACTCACCCGTTTTACACCAATCCAACATTAATCCCATTTTATTCTCCTCCCTTCTGCCTCAGCTCCTTCCAGATTCCACTGCACACTAAGCACATTAGCCTCCCCACCTTTGGGATATGGGAGGTAAACTGGAGTAGCCAGAGAAAGCTGACACGATCACAGGGAGATCATGCAAACTCCACACAGTAAGGTCAGAACTGAACCCAGGTCTCTGGCTCTGTGAGCCAGTGGCTTTGCCAGCTGTGCCACTACATCATGATGATGCAGGATGTCAACCTGAAATGTTGACTTTCCCTTTGCCTCCACAGATGCTGCCTGACCTTCCAAGTCCCTGGAATCGGAATTGGTTCATGACTGTCATGTGTACTGAGATGGTGACAAACCTGTTTAGCAGACTTTTCATACAGATTAATTCATTGCACAGAGCATCGAGGTAATAAGGGTAAAACAAAAATAATGCAAAATAAAGTGCAACAGCTACAGAGAAAGTGCAGAGCAGGTAGACATTAAGGTGCCCAATCATAATGAGGTAGACTGCCTCTAGCAGTTTCTTTGCTCTATTGTAAAATTTCTGCGAGTTGGACTTTGCTGCATAAACGTTGGATGTTGCTTTGTATTACGTTGCACTACAGTAATGATTAGAATTCAAAAATATTTCATAGGCTGTAAAGCTTTTAGAAACAACTTAATGTTGTGTATGGCACTGCATAAATGCAAGTCTTTTCCTCCTTTCTGAATAGTAGCAAAGGCTCATTTATTTGTATAGTTGTCAGTCCAAAACAAAGGCTGCCAATCAAATCGGACTGTTTTATTTTTATGTAATTGTCTGTCTTAAGCAAACGGCTTTGTAGACAACGGCCTTGGAGAAGCCCTTAGTGTTCAGTGAAGCTGGAACAGAGACTTCGAATACAGACTGCTCTGTGGCTTGAATTAAATGGGCCACCATCGAGCTAAAGCTCTTCTCTTTTGTCACTGGGACCATGATGATTTCGAGGACATTTGTTCTGTATTAGGCAGAAAGACTTGCAGAGCTGGGCATGTTTTCAATGGATGCATTAAAAAAAAAATGAGGCAAGGAGCGAAAATTGAGAATTAAATTGGCAGTGGACTTGTGAATGGGTTCTACTGTGAAATTGTAGACTATCTGATGAGGAAAATAAATTCCTTTATCCCCAGAGTGTCTGATTGATTTTTTTGCTCCTTGTGGCTCATTGATGGGAACAAAAGTAGAATTTTAAAGAATCTTAATTTCTCCCTTTACATATGAGGGAGAAAAATTCCGAAACTGTCTGATGGATTAAAAAAAAGTCTTCTGTCTTCCAGCTCCTCTATATTTTAACATGGTCTAATTGTTTTTTTTAGAAAGATTTCCATAGAATTTTAGAAGCCTCTTTAATAAGTTGGTGACATGAAATTACTCTCACTTGGACACCTTACTGTTCGTTCTTCCATGTTGTGAGTTTAGTCACAGAAAGCTGACAAGCTGCTGTGCAAGCTGGTATTGCAGCAAGCTCACCTGCTCTAATCATCTGACAGCATTCCATGAGGGAATACAGGGTAGGGGTAATAATTAGGAAGCAGTTCATGGAACTCTGAATCCACAGCTGGGACAACCTGGATTTAACACTGACCTGCAGTACTATCTACATTCAATTTGCGCATCCTGCCTGTGTTTGCACGAGTTGTTTTGCTGGTTGCTTTCATTTCTGTTCCCATCTCAATGATGTGTTAATTGGTTACTGTAAATTATCCATTATTCCAAACAAATAGCAGAAAGAATTAAAGAGAACTTGATAAGGGTGTAAGGAAAATGGAGAGAGAATGGGAATGTTCTGTTGGGAAATGACATGGATCGAACCGGTTAAATAGCATCCTTCTATTGTAATAAATGAACACCAAAGGAAATCACTTTGTCCGTAGCATCAGTGTCTTTGTTAATTATTCAGGTACAACCCAATTCCTTTTTTTCCCTTCTACATGACTTCACAATTTTCCTTTGCAAGGATTTGTACAGTTTTCTTTTAAATATCACTAAATTCCCCTTCAATCGACCCTGTAATAAGCAGATCAATGGGAATAAATTTGTGAAATTTTAATTCCATTCACCCATTCTATACTAATATTCCTTCATTCAGACCACTACCTTGTCATTAAAAACTTGGAAACAGCTGTTCTTCTTTCAATACTTATCCCAGTTTTTAGAATTCTCGGTAAGATTTATCCCAGCTTCCTGCTCTGTATTAAAGCCTCAGTCTGGGAAAATCAAGACCAGGTGTAGTTTGTTACACCATCCAAATAGATCATGGCTGATGTATATCAACTTCCTTTGCCTGATCGGGAAGTGTTCGGTTTAGTTCCTCTTAATTGATAAAAATCTCCCTGTTTCAATTTTAAAATCTTGGCCTGGTACTTGCTTAGCCTTGTCCCTTCCTCCATTTCCAGTTTCCTTTTCATTTCAAGATATGTAATTCTTTTATTCTGAATAAGCTCCCATTTAGCCTAAGAAATATTAATAAGCTTCAGTTAAAAATCATATTCTTCTATGTAGTAAGGAGTACAAGACTTGCCTACTTGGTATCCTTAAATCTGACATTCTTTTTAACATTCTGGTGATCAACACTATTCCCAGACGTAGAGCAGTACAGCACTGGGCAGGTCATTCAGCACACGATACTGTGTTGATGTTGATGTCAGTTTTGACCGCCTGTTTGAATCTTTGGACACTACCTCACTTTTTTTTAATATACAGTATTTCTGTTTTTGTATATTTAAAAAAATCTATTCAATATACATGATTGATTTACATGTTTATTTATTATTATTATTTTTTCTCTGCTAGATTATGTATTGCATTGAACTGCTGCTGCTTAAGTTAACAAATGTCAGTCATATGCCAGTGATAATAAACCTGATTCTGATTCTGTGCATCTTTCATACTCCTCCATTCCTTCAGATCTCTGTGTCTATCTAGGAGCCTCTTAAACTCCATCGAACTATGACCTCGGTAGCCCATTCCACAAACTTGCCACAAAAAAATAGACAAAACTTGGCTCGTGCGTCGCCCCAAGCCCGGATGGCCGACTAGCCTTGAAGGCATGTCTTCTGGTGTTTGATGTTTCTACTCTGCAGAAAAGATTCTGACTGCTTACCCTATCTACACCTCTCATAATGGAGAAAAAACTCTTACCATATCTCTCGTCAGCCTTTGATACACTAGTGGAGGGGTAGTGAATCTTTTTGAGATTGTGTGCAAAATCAGCGATTATCTTAAAAAAAAATCTCTTGCATGCCTTGCTAACTTTCAGCAGAGATGACCATTTATTAATAAGTTAGCAACAGTAATTATGAACTAAGTTGGAGGGAATCTACTATCCTTGGCAAGCGGAATCAAGGTGAAACCCAAGACGTTTCATATTTGCATGAAGAAAAAAAAAATGAGGATAATTAAGAAGAGATTAGGTTCATGCAAGGGTAAAGGAAGGAATTGTGTATGGATTTAGTTTAAGTGGCTGAGTACTAAATAAATGCATTCTGTCGGTATTTACTAAGGAGAAAGATTTAGAGCAGGGCTTCCCAACTTTTTATGGCATTGCCAATACCATTAATCAGGTTGGGAACCCTGATTTAGAGAATAGTGAAGGCATAATGGGGCACATTTAAAGATCGAGGAAGTTGTGGTACATGTTCTGGTCCCCAGGGTCTGATGGCACCTATCCCAGAATATTGGAAGAAACAAATGATGAAATTACCAGGGCTTTGAAAAAGATGTTGTCCTCAACTGGAAACAGCAATCTTTTAGTCTTTGTCCAAGAAAAGTAATAGGAATAATCCAAGTAATTCTAGGCCAGTAAGCCTCACATCAGAGGTAGGGAAGCTTTTGGAGAGCTTGCTGAGGGATAGGCATGTACATTTGAAAGGCATGGCCTGCTTTGCGACAGTCAGCATGGGTTTGTGCAGGGCACGCCATGCTTTATAAACTCATTGAGTTTTTTGAGGAGGTGACAAAAGAACTTGATGAGGTTGAGGCAGTGGATGTTTTCTACATGCACTTGAGTAAGGGATTTGATAAGTTCCATCATGGTAAGTTGATTCAGAAGTGAGAAACTGCATAATTGAATGAGGGGGAAGAGGATGGAGGAAATGGTGGCAGTTTTGTCTGAGAATGAAAAGGAAACTGGTGGATAAATGCGGGTGTGGATTGGCTGAACCAAATTGCCTGCTGTTCTGTGTGTGGTATGTACATCTATATATCTGTATCTTTTATTGAGCAGATCCTTCACACTGAGCATGTGCAGTTCAGAACTAAATCAATCCCCCCACATGCCACATAATTTCTTTGTGTTGCTGTAACACATCTTTCGTTGCTTTGCCCTCCAGTTTAAAGTGAAGGCAACCATTTTGTTAGACTTATTCATTTTGTACTTGCCTCCAAGACTTCAGTGATTTCAGTAAATGGGTCTTTGCATCTCTCTGCTCCAAGGTTCCCCACTTCCCACGTTGTAGGAAACGGTTGCCCTTTGGCAACACTGCAGCTGGTTTTCTTTCTCAAGTTTAAAAAGGATGGTTTCTCTTGTGCACAGACTAAAATCTGTCTGCTGATGACACAAAGCTGGGTGGCAGTGTGAAATGTCAGGAGGATGTTATGAGAATGCAGGGTGACTTGGACAGGTTGGGTGAGTGGGCAAGTGTATGGTAGATGCAGTTTAATGTGGATAAATGTAAGGTTATCCACTTTGATGGCAAGAACAGGAAGGCAGATTACTATCTAAATGGAGTCAAGTTAGGAAAAGGGGAAGTACAATGAGATCTAGGTGTTCTTGTACATCAGTTAATGAAAGCAAGCATGCAGGTACAGCAGGCAGTGAAGAAAGCTAATGGCATGCTGGCTTTTATAAGAGGAATTGAGTATAGGAGTAAAGAGGTCCTTCTGCAGCTGTACAGGGCCCTGGTGAGACCCCACCTGGAGTATTGTGTGCAGTTTTGGTCTCCAAATTTGAGGAAGGACATTCTTGCTATTGAGGGAGTGCAGCGTAGGTTCACAAGGTTAATTCCCGGAATGGCAGGACTGTCATATGTTGAAAGATTGGAGCGACTGGGCTTGTATACACTGGAATTTAGAAGGATGAGAGGGGATCTGATTGAAACATATAAGATTATTAAGGGATTGGACACACTGGAGGCAGGAAGCATGTTCCCGCTGATGGGTGAGTCCAGAACTAGAGGCCACAGTTTAAGAATAAGGGGTAGGCCATTTAGAACAGAGATGCGGAAAAACCTTTTCACCCAGAGAGTGGTGGATATGTGGAATGCTCTGCCTCAGAAGGCAGTGGAGGCCAAGTCTCTGGATGCATTCAAGAGAGAGTTAGATAGAGCTCTTATAGATAGCGGGGTCAAGGGATATAGGGAGAGGGCAGGAACGGGGTACTGATTGTGTATGATCAGCCATGATCACAGTGAATGGCGGTGCTGGCTAGAAGGGCTGAATGGCCTACTCCTGCACCTACTGTCTATTGCTCCAGTTTTGCCTACTGCTTTCATCCCTTCTTGTCACTATGTTTTTGATTCTCTTTGTATCTACTCTATCATCTGCTGCATGAGCACAAACTAGCAGAAAATAGCAAATAGGAAAAGAAATAGTAAAAATAGTAAAAAAAAATAGCTCAGCCCCTCAGTCTGGGCCCACTATTCAATATCATCATGGCTCATCTCCAGGGTCTCAATTCCTCTTCCTGTACTCTTTAATTCTCTGATCTTCAAATAAATATTCATTTCCTCCTTTAAATTCCCCCAAGGATCATGCTTGCACAATGCTCTGGGTGAAGGAATTCTCCAGATTCACCACCTTCTGTGAGAAGCTCCTCTACACCTCGGTTTTACACGACTGCCCTGCTAATCTTCTATCTAATTCCTATTCCACAAGATTCTTGCCACTTTAACAACTGCCCTGTTAGATTAGATTCAGATTAGTTTATTGATATGTAAACATTGCAGGCTTCATTGAAAGTTTTGCTTGATGCTCAGAGTAGACAATATATCTGATAATAATGAATGTAGTGACACGTGTGAAACAATTTAATGGTGCAAAGTATATTGATGAAATCCGAATCAGAATTAGGTTTGCTGTTACCATATAGTTGTATTGAAAAAAACTAGTCAGGTAGTTTTCATGGGTTCAATGTCCATTCAGAAATCAGATGGCAGAGGGGAAGAAGCTGTTCCTGAATCATTGATGTGTGTCTTCAGGCTTCTGTACCTCCTTCCTGATGGTAGCAGTGAGAAGAGGGCATGTCCTGGGTGATGGGGTCCTTAATGATGGCGCCACCTCATTGAGGCATCGGTCCATCAAGATGTAAGGGATGCTGAGGAAGTTTGTGCCCATGGTGGAGCTGACTGAGTTCACAACTTTCTGCAGCTTCTTTCGATCCAGTGCAATAGCCCTCCCACCGCCCACACTCCCCCCCCCCCATACCAAACGGTGATGCAGCCGGTTAGAATGCTCTGCACGGTACATCTGTAGAAATTTGCGAGCGTCTTCGTTGACATTCCAAATCTCCTCAAGCCCCTAATGAAATATAGCCACTGATGTGCCGCCTCTGTAGCTGCATCAGTATGTTGGGCCCAGGACAGATCCTCTGAGACGTAAGAAATGCTGAAGTGACACCGGTGGAACACCAAGAGAGGGAGAATTAACAGAAGGTGGTTGTGAAGTCTGAGAACAGTGGTGATTGAAACTGTGTACAGTGGAACAGGTCTGGTCGAATCTGCTCTTAAGTATGGACATCTGCCTCCTTGACTCTGGTTGTGGCCCGCAACAAGATGACCCCATATAGGAACGGGTCACATGCTGCAACGTATTATCCTGGGAGAACATTCCTTTCTTTCAGCCCCTGCACTCTCCTAAGGCAGTGCATCCTTGCAAACACCGATTCTTTGGCAGCTCACTATGTGATGCTCAGCAGGAGATTTCTCCAAAGCCTATGTTGTCCAGAGGAAGATGCTGCCAGCGAACAGCGTTATCAAAGGCGAGGTCCTCAAGATGGTTCACGAAGCAACTCCTTTGGCTTCTTTTCATTTCAGATGTGGTGCTGCTACTGTTAGAGCCTGGCAGTGTGATTTTGGGCCAATCGCACGATCTGACACTCTGCTGTCTCTGAGAGGGTGCCATGAGGCTGCGAGCAAAGTGTGCAACATGGAGGCCAGGAAGCTTGGAGACAGGGTGCAAGCCCATGATGAACTCTGTCTTTCACTGGTTGAAACATGTGGAAGATTGGAAATCATCGTGGCAGATTGGGAGGGCGATCAGTGTTCAGTGCCATCTTCCAGCCTCGTGCTTGCTGCTACTGGAGGAGGTGTCTGTGTGTGATGGTCTCCTGCTCCTGGACAACGGTCTCTCATCCTCGATGGTGTCAGAGCAAGGTTTAATCAACACGGTTTGTGGATTGTGAACTCTAATTCACGTTTATGATGTGTTCACATTTCCAGTCGCTTCTTTTTCTTTTGTTGCTACTTTTGGGTAATTTTTGATCTAGGGTAGCCTGCAGATAATGAACGCTAAGCTGAACTGAAATATGCCTTTTGATATTGTGTTTTATATTCTGTGTTTCTGCTGTTTGCACAATTTGTTTATTTTATGCATCTGGGAGTGGGGGTTTGATGTATTCTCTTTGAGCTGGTTCCCTGGTTCTTTGTTTTGTGGCTGTCTGTGGGGAAGACGAATCTCAGGGTTGGATACTGCATACAACATATGCACTTTCAATCACAGCCACATCATTCTTGTCACCCATATTACATATTTGTTAATATCAAATGCTTGCAGGATTCTTTAGCTCCTTGAAGTGTCCTAACCTCCATGTTGTTAAATATTCTCAATAACGTCTTCCTATAACTTGATTTCCCCCCCCCCCCCCAATTCCAATATGGCATATTTCCTTTTCCTCACTTTGATTCTTCTGCCCACATCCAGCTGTTAGGAAGAGCGTGCTCCTTAACCAACAAAAGTGCATGATGTTGAATTTGCTCTCCTATTTTTCTCCTCAGTTTGTATTCCCTAATCTAGTATTCCCTTATAGAGGCCCAGCTCTATTACAGCTCCCACTGTCTTGCCGGGGGAATGTTGTTTAAAAAGCCAATAGCTTTTCCTGTTAATCCAATCCTTCACGGCTCAGTTGCGGCTTTCCCAGTTCCTAAACAGACCGGTTCTTTGTGCAGTTTCTGAATGTAAATGCTTCGATTGCCTCTAATCCTCTGCCCTTCATAGTCTGATTGTGAAGCTCATTTGGTGGGAGTTTGTGGGGGTGGGTGGGTATATTGTATGTTCTGGAGAAAATCCACTGTGACATCGAACTCTTAAAGGCACGATGCAGACTGCAATTACAACTGCAAAAACATTATTGGTTTGAGCAGGACTTGGATAATGTATGCCAACCTTCCCTCCGTTGACTCAGTCTTTACTTCCTATTGCCTCGGCAAAGCAGCTAACATAATGAAGGATCACACCCACCCTGGTTACTCCCTCCTCCCTCACCCATCGGGCAGAAGATACAAAAGCCTGACAGTATGAACCAGCAGACTCCAAGGATAGCTTTTATCCTGGTGTTGTCAGACCCCTCGTACACTAAAAGATGAACTCTGGAGCTCTTGATGTCCCATTCTATCTCATCATAGACCTTGCATTTTGTCTGCTGTGCTGCCTCTTTTCTGTAACTGTAACACCTTTTTCTTCTACCTTGATGTAATCAAGTAAGGCCTGATCTGTGTGGATGGCACACAAAGCAAAAATCTTTTCACTCTGTCTCAATAAATGTGACAATAATAAACCAAATTTATTTTAATGATAATAAATTGCTTTTCCAGTTCATGACTGAGAGAATGCTACAATGTTGAAAGTGCTGTCTTTCAGGTGAAATGCACATTTTGCTTCAGATTTCCAGCATCTGCAGATTTTCTTATGTTGAACAAACTGCCTGTTTGCACCAACGGCGGCATTTAAACAACCCATGTTATCATTTCAAAGAAGAGTGGGGCTTTCTCCCTGCTTTCCCAACACATTTTAACCCCTCGACCAGCATCATCAGTACAGATGAGCACACTGCAGTCCGTAGGGCACCGAAACAGGTGACCATGCTTCCCACGGCACCTCAACAGAACCAAAGGGCGATGCTATGCATTCCAGTTAAGAAAAAGATAAAATTGCAGTTGCGTGTTGGGGAGAACATGTGGGTCAAGAAGCTGATGATTTTCTGGCTTCTTCGTACATTTGAGCCTGTAACACTGGGCAGATCCAGGAACTGCGTGATGGTGCATGACACACACTCTTCTGTAAGCTTTATTGATGGGGTTATGTGGCCGCACCTTGTGCGGACCACTCGTGCACAAGGTGGGCTTCAGAGCAACTTTGATACCCACAGTTCTCCCTCCTGATCTTTAATCCCCTGCCAACCCTTGCCCTATCCCTCACGATTCTTTTTGCCTCTTTGCCAGCCCTGATATCATCCGGCACAGCGTGTGAAGGGAAGTTCTTTGGATCCCGTTGTGGGTGCCGTGGAACCTGTGTGTTCATGTCAAGAGCAGAATGATTCTTGGCCCACTACAAAGTCACTGCCTAAATGTACCGTCCTGAGTAGATTCCAACTGCTGAGCAGGAAATCTTAGCACAAGTGTCTACCAAGACAGAAACTGTAAATCTTTAAAGGGAAATTGGATATGAAGGGGAAGGATACTTGAAAAATAAACAACTGCTGAATGAGTAAGGAAATTGGATTAGGACAAAAAAAAACTCTTACTGTTTGAAGAACTGGGGTTGGCACTTGATCAATGCAGCCGACTTCATGTTAAGTTGCTTGCCTCCATGACTGTGTTACAGTGGAAAATTATCTATGGTATTTCAGCAATTGTGATTTTGCTTGAGATGCTGCTGTCTTGCATCAGGCCATCCAGTTCACCGATGGACATGGGGCTGATGATGCATCCTGCTTCGTGTCAGTGGAACAATGCTCTTTGACTTCTAAGCTGGAAAGTGACCTCCCTGAGCTCTTGCTGCCTGAAAAATTAACAGTTCAATTGTTGATTTCACTCATTCTGAATTCCAGGTCCAAATGTATATACTTGTAGCAAGGTCAATCAAAACTGTTTCTCTGTAGTATAGAGAGACAATAGGTTTCAGTAGGTACATTTAATGTCGGAGAAATAGTACATCCCGAAATTCTTTTTCTTCGCAAGCATCCATGAAAACAGAAGATTGCCCCAAAGAATGAATGACAGTTAAATGTTAGAACCCCAAAGACCCCCCCCAGCTACCCTCTCCCATGTGTAAGCAGGACCAAAGCGAAGACCCCCTCCTCCCTCACCAGCAAAAAAGCATCGGCACCCTTCACCGAGCACTCAAGCAGGCCACAAAGCATCAATAAAGACACAGACTTGCAGCACCCCAAAGACTACTCGTTCACCCGGTATTCGACATACCACAGGCTCTCTCTCTCCCTAATAAGGGATAAAAGGGGTGTCCCCCTTTCACAGCGAGAGGGGAGACATAACAAAACAACTCACTGAATTATGGTGTTAAGAGTCTGTTGCGTCCCTTTTTTTTAAGCTTTGTACCCAAAGAATTAGGGTCTCTGAGCATGTAGCCAGCAGCCAGCTTATTGCTTTCGATCTTCTATGTACTCCCGTGACACATCAGGCGCGGCACTGATCTTGAAACCGCCCGCCTCCAGAGCCACAAATGTCCGGCACCCTGAAGTTGCGCTGGTCTTCCAGGCCGCGTCCTTGGCATATTGAAAAGCAGCCGGTCACGAGGCCCTGAGAGCGGGTCCCATTTCCACAACTCCAGCACAGGGTCTTCAAAAGAACCCTGAAAAGGGTAAAAAGAGATATCAAAGATAGGAATAGAGCTGTTCCTGAAGAAGCAAGTACCGTTAGGCACCATCATCCTAAATCACAACTGTGACTAACCTGCTATTTCTTAATGGTACTGGTCCATGGCATAAAAACTGTTGGGTACCTCTGATCTACATAGTCTCTAGGTGAAGCATGTGGCATTGTAAAGGTGACATACTGAACCAATGTCTTGTTTAACTGCATCTTTGAGTTCAGTCAAAAGTCAGGGTTAATTGGTTGTTTGGGAGTCCGAAAAGGGTTTAAGTTTTATACTCTTCCCTTTTTCTCCCAATACCACTACCTTCACCATGATGTTGAGGAATGTGTTAGGTTAATAATGGCCATGCAAAATCCAAAACTAAACTTTGGCTGGTGGAGCTAGTAGATCTGTTCTCTCACAGCTCTAGGGATTAGGGTTTGATCCTGACCTCCAGTGCTCTTTGTGTTGAGCTCTGTGGAAAGAGAAGCTGTTAATATTACTCTAGGTAGTAGAGGAGGTTGGGGAGGGCAATGGATAGATCAAAGGGAATTTCTCCAATTGAGTAAATTTGTACTTGTATAGATGATTCAACATTACCAAAGCACCATACAGACAAAAGAACCGAATTGCCCCATTATTTCACCCAGTTGAAGAAATTCCCTTTCTTTCACCCATTGCCCTCCCCCATCTCCTCTGCTGCCTACAATAACTGGTTTTGCTGAAGGGTCCCAGAACTGCAACACTGACTATTTCTCTTTCCACAGATACTGCTTGATCTGCCGAACTTTGTCAGCATTTCCTGTTTTGATCAAGAAAGCTAGGATTGTCTTCTGATCACGGAGATTGAAGGTGTTCCAATTGGGATGGGGGTGGGGGGAAGTTGTCAATGAGGGATTGATTACCAGTGTAGAAGTGTTAGCAGTCAGCATATATAGATTTCAGTTGAATCAACAAACTAATCAGAAATAGTTTTATTTTGCATGTATTGCCCAAAAAGTTAGTACAAGTTTTATGATGCAGGAGAATAAAGTATTTGGTGATATTCCATTGCCATTGCTTGTAAATCAAGGTCAGATTTAAAGCTAACTGTAATTTCTCTTTGTTGAACCAATTGACACAATAAGTCAATATTGTTCATGCTGCCAGAGTCCACAAGAACTATTCAATTCTGTTCATGTGTTCTTATCCTTTGAACTGGGAAGCAGAATAGGTGAAGACTGAGCAGAAGGAAAGTTCTGCAGTGAGAATGCAATCGTGAAAAAAGAAAGGTAAGAGTCAGTGGAAACGAGAGAGGGAAGAACGAGATGTGGATATGTATAGGAGACTTCAAATTTCAAGGAAATTTATTATCGAAGTACATGTCTGTCACCATACACAACCCTGAGATTCCTCTCCTTGTGGGCATACTCAATAAATCCAATAACCATAATAGAATTACTGAAAGACTGCACCAACAAGATGGACAACCAGTGTGCAAAAGACAACAAATCGTGCAAGTACAAAAAGAAGGAAAAAAGAAATAATAATAAATAAGCAAACAATATATATTGAGAACATGAAATGAAGAGTCCTTTAAAGTGACTCCAGAGGTCGTGGGAACAGTTCAGTGATGGGGCAAGTGAAGTTGAGTGCAGTTATCCCCTCTGGTTCAGGAGCCTGATGGTTGAGGGGTAATAACTGTGCCTGAACCTGGTGGTGTGAGTCCTGAGGCTCTGTATGTCCTTCCTGATGGGAACAGCAAGAAAAGAGCATGACCTTGCTGACATTGACTAAGAGGTTGTTGTTAAGGCACCTCTCAGCCAGATTTTTAATCTCCCTCCTATATACCGATTCATCACCATTTTTGATTTGGTGTATGACAGTGATGTCATCGGCAAACTTCAATATGGCATTGGAGCTGTGCTTAGCTACACAGTCATAAGTAAACAGCAAGTGGAACAAGAGTCTAAGTACACAGGCTTTTGGTGCACCCATGCTAATGGAGATTGTGGAGGAGGTGTTGCCAATCCAAACTGACTGGGGTCTACAGGTGTGAAAATCTAGGATCCAACTGCACAACAATGTATTGAAGCCAAGTCTTGAAGCTTATTGATTAGCTTTGAGGGCATGATGGTTTTGAATGCTGAGCTGTAGTCAATAAAGAGCATCTTGATCTATGCATTTTTGCTGTCCAGAAGTTCCAGGGTTGAGTGAAGAGCCAACGTGATGGCTTCTGCTGTGGACCTGTTGCTCTGGTATGTAAATTGGAGCAGATCTAAGTCGCGTCTCAGTCAGGAGTTAATATGTTTCATCACCAACCTCTCAAACACTTCATCACTGTGGATGTAAATGCTATGGGGGAATAGTTATTGAGGCAGGTTACCAGGTTCTTCTTGGGTTCCAGTATAATTGAAGCCTGCTTGAAGCAGGTAGGTAGTTCAGACTGTCAAAGCGCAAGGTTAAAGATCTCAGTGAACACACCAGCTAGCTGATCATTATGGATCTTTACTACTCAGCCAGGTACTCCATTCTGAAGAACACTCTGGTGATAAATTAGAGAGCTGTAGATTAGAGAATTTAAACTTGCATGCAGACTCTGGCAATGCTGTCTGAAAGTCAATGTAAGTATAACAGATCTGCAGCCTGACAGTATTAGGCATTTTTCCAAAAAGGCACAGGGAGCTTAATTGTGAGTGTCCAATTACCTGCTGTGAATGTCAAATGCACCCAGGTCTGCTTTGCCAGTTCAATGGAAGTCTTTGGAGGTCACAACTTAACTGCTTCCTATAAAATCGTGTGTTAACTTGCTCAGCCAACTTGAGAAATTGCCAAGTCCATTGGCAAGTCCTTTCCACAAGGTTTTTATGCTGTATTTGCACAGATTTTCAGAGGCTTCTGGCTTTCCAAGCACAAGATGAGTATCTCTAGGTTGATGCCTTGCTCCAACAATGCCTGTTGAGAACACTAGCTCTACAATGAAACTATTATTTGGGAAAATTATAAGTCCCAAGGTAATGCTTTACATGCCTACAGTATAATGTGCTTGCAGTACTGGTAATGAAAGCCTGACTTGTACGTAATTGAAAGTATTTTGCCTCGCTTCTGTTTGCACTGTGTATGTCCTCAATCTTTATTCTGCCCCCTCCCTTCAGAACTACATTTTTTTCGTCTTGGATATGAAAGCCATTAATAAAGAATTAGAACAATCTCATGAATCACAAAGCACTGGTTAGACTGTACGTGGAGGATTGTGTGTAGTTTTGGTCACTGGTAGAGTGATGTGGTTTTGCTAGAGTGAGTACGGGTGAGATTAACCAGCTTGTTGCCTGGATTGAGGACTTTAATTTAAACTGAGGGATTGGGTAGGCTGGATTTGTTCCCCCTGTTGTGAATGGGGCTGTGGAATGATCTGAATATACAATTATGTGAGGCATAAATAGGATAGATAATCATTATCTTTTTCTCATGATGTGTGTGTGGCATCCGTTAGTCTCACGAGACCATGGATCTGCACCTGGAAAGTCTTGGAGTGTCCTCTCCAGGGCGCGGGCCTGGGCAAGGTTGTATGGAATACCGGCAGTTGCCCATGCTGCTAGTCTCCCATCTCCTCGCCACCGATGTTGTCCATGGGAAGGGCAAGGACTGGTACAGCTTGGCACCAGTGTTGTTGTAGGAGTTGCCAGAGTGAGGTTGGAGGCAATGTCGGACTGCCTTAGGGACTCCAGCTCCGGATTTGTCCTCAGGGTTTGCTCCCAAAGCCTTTCCCATGAGTGGGTATGGCCGCAAGGCAGCGGAGGTTTGAAATCAGAGTTTTCCCTCTCTTAGCTGGACTACCTTCCCAGGCTGACGAGCTCCATCTACCTGAAGCACTGGTTTTAAGGCACCAGGACCCGCCTTCGCCCCTTCTCCTGTCAGTAGAAACAGTTCCACCGGGCTTAGAGGCTAAGCCACACGAGAAGGCCAGGAGTTGGACTTGGTTGTCAGAGGCTATTTGAGGTGCATGCCGTGAGGAGCTTGTCCCCACTACCACTCCTCAGCTTGACAACCTCATGGTAGTGATATCATAAACAAGAGAGCATAGGCTTAAGATAAGAGGAAGTTTTAAAGAGGATTTGAGGGGAAAGGATTTTTTTAAAACAAAGTGGTTGATATGTTATGACTTATGACTGTGAGGCTAAGCACAGCTCCAATATCACATTTAAGTTTGTTGACCACTGTCGAATCAAAGGTGGTGATGAATCAGCTTATAAGAGGGAAATTGGAAACCTGGCTGAGCTGTGCCACAACAACAACCTCTCGCTCAATGTTAGAAAGATGAGGGAGATGATGATTGACTTCAGGAGGAGGGAACTGGAGATCCATGAGCCAGTCCTCATCAGGGGATCAAAGGTGGAGAGGGTCAGCAACTTTAAATTCCCAGATGTTATCATTTCAGTGGACTTGTGCAGGACCAAGCAAGTAAGTGCAATTACGAAGAAAGCACAGCAGAACCTCTGCTGAAGTTTGCAAAAATTTGGTATGACATCTAAAACTTTGACAAACTTCTAAAGATGTGTGGTGGAGCATGTATTGACTGGCTGGATGACAGCCTGGTATGGAAACATCAATGCCATTGAATGGAAAATCCTACAAAAAGTAGTGGATATGACCCAGTCCATCATGGGTAGAGTCCTCCCCACCATTGTATACATCTGTGTAGAGTGCTGTCGTGGGAAAGCAGTGTCCATGAGCAAGAACCCCCACCACCCAGATCATGCTCCCTTCTCACTGCTGCCATCAAGAAGAAGGTACGGGAGCCTCAGGACTCACACCACCAGGTTCAGGCTCTTGAACTAAAGAGGATAACCATTCAACTTCACTCTCTCCATCACTGAACTATTTCCACAAGTTATAGACTCACTTTCAGGGACTCTTCATCTCATGTTCTCGATACTTGATTCTTATTTATTTATTATTATATTTCTTTTGTATTTGCAGTTTGTTGTCTTTTGCACATTGGCTGTTTGTCCATTCTGTTGGCTGCAGTCTTTCATTGATTCCATTATGTTTCTTCGATTTGCAGTGTATGCCTGCAAGTAAGCCAATCTCAGGGTTGTATAAAGTGACAGATTTAGTTTGATAACAACTTTACTTTGAATTTTGATCTTTGGAACTGACTGCTAGAGCAGGTAGTGTAAACAGTTACAACCACTGAGTTTAAAAGGCATTCAGAGAATCATTTAAGTAGGCAAAATATTAAAGGATACAGTCGTAATTTGGGCAAATGGGATTCAAGTATTCGGGCAAAGAGGCTGGCGTGGATGAAAAGTCCAGTTCTGTGCTATATAACTGTCAAATGGGGAGAAAAATGTACTTGGAGATTTGCACAGGATAAAGGAAAAATAATCATTTTTCTGGACTGGTGGGTCTGTGCATATAGTAGTGAGCGTGAAGCAGTCTTGGTGAAAGTCAGGATATAGTGAGTGGAATATTGAGTGAGCTCCAGTTTCATGTAGCAGAGAAAATGAAAGACTAGAATATCCCACTCGTTGTGACAGTGGATCCTGCAGTGCAGTGGACTGGCAGGCAGCTCGTGTGGCCAGTTGGGCTGTTGTCCTTCAGTTAGCCCTTGCAGTTTCATAAGTTCCCTTCCCAAGTCCACTCAGAGCACAATGGACGAAGTTAATAGTTACAAAGATGCAGGAGATTCAAAGTATATTTATTATCAAAGCACGCACACGGCATACAACCCTGAGACGTGTCAGCCTTGAAAGAAAACCATGGAACCCGTTCAAAAAAAAAACAACACACACACACACCACACACACACACCACACATACATACACACACACACACACACACACACCACACACACACACACACACACACACACACACACACACACACACACACACACACACACACACACACACACACACACACACACACACTCTATAAAACACAAAGTTGCAGGCATATTCAATTCGGCTCCGTGTTTGCTTTCTTCAGGCCGTCCTGATTCAAAACCACCCAGGATAGCAAAAAAAATGGTGACCAGAAACATTTCATAATGTGAACTACAGAGTCTAATCCACAAACGGCATCGATGAAACCTTGCTCAGGGTCCAAATCATCTGACAGTATTTGGGGAGGGGGTGGGGAAGAGAGAGACCATCGGAATGCAGGGGCATTCCTCTAGGTGCAGCAAGCGAGAAAGGGAGACCGTCACACACAGACATTTTCCTCAGGCAACAGTGAGTGAGGGAGTGGTAGTCGGCACTAGACACACTCACCTTTCGTACTCACTTTGATGCTTTAAGTCTTCCTTGGCACTTGAATCCATGAGATTGGCAAGAAGTGGAGTCGATTATGGTCTCGCGGCCTGTTTCCAGGCCTCTTGGCCTTGAGGCCTCCCTCCTCATGGAGCACCCTCAGAGATAACAAAGTGTCAGATTAAACTATCGGGCCAAAAAACACAGCACAAAATGTAGATCACAGGCTCCAACAGAAGCAGAACCACATTTAAAGAAACATAAGAGGTGAAAGAAGTAATCTTGTGAACAGTCTGGGAGATGTTGTCCTTGGTGGTGTTGCTTGCTGGCACCATCTACTCCCACTAATAATTTCTCCTTCCACAGATGCTGCCTCACTTTCTGAGTGTTTCCAGTGCTTTCTGTTTTGGTAAAGTCATCATATTGATTGCTGTGTTCCTTTATAACATTCACCTCCAAGCTGAAAAGAGAGAGTGCAATAATTCTGCTTTTTTCCTCCCACAGAATGTCCAAAGCATGCTCACAATAATGTACTTTCGATGTCTGATCCTTGTGAAGTAGGAAATGTAGCAGCAAATTTATCTGCATTTACTTCTGTTTCCTACTACTCTTAATTAAAACAAAGCTTGCAATTTTCAATTGAATTTCTGTCCTAAATGAGCAAGCTTTAATTTTAAGATGGCATGAATTAGCCCTTGGAGTCCCACATTGAAATCTGTTGTATGGGTTGGCAGAATATGGACTTTGTTTTCTGTTGCTTCTGTTAACTTGAAGAACCTATGATTTTGATAGGATTTGTACTTTTAATATATCACTTGAATTTTTATGATTATAGAATTATTGGTAAGGGAGCAGATAATCTATCAATGAGAATATACGTTCATCTGTCAAAGTGAAACATATATTTGCACGAATCAATAAATCACAACTGAGCAAGTTTTTTTTAGGCAGAGAGTTGTAGATGTGTGGAATATGTTACCAGGAGCAGAAGTGGAAGCAGACAGTTTGTCCCTGGAATGTAAAAAGATTATTAACATAGGAGGTGCTTTATTATTACATGTGAATATATATGAGATCAGCATTAATCAACGTTAACATTAAAGATCAAATCCTACCATGTAATATACTGTGAGTTTGCTTGTATGGCATTTCTGAAATGACTTTGCTGGAATTGAATTGAGGAGGTGAGGTTGCAGAAGCAGATACTATTTTGTCTGTTCAGTTCATCTGACCAGGAATGCATTTCAGTATATCAGCTAAAATAGTCTCTATTCATTCTATAGAATCCTTTAATACTTGAAGCACTTTGATCAGCTCACCCTTCAACCTTTAACCCCTGAGGGAATACCAGCTCAGTTTGTGAAGCATGTCCTTGTAATTTAACTCTTTAAATACCAGATCATCTGTAGATGTGAACTTCCCACTATTCAGGATATTTACAAAGCCAGGTATGTAAAAAAGGGCCCATAGGATCATTGGGGACCAAAGTCACCCCAAACACAAACTGTTCCAGCTGCTATCATCCGGGAAACGGTACCATAGCATAAAAGCCAGGACCAACAGGCTCCAGGACAGCTTCTTCCACCAGACCATCAGACTGATTAACTCATGCTGACACAATTGTATTTCTATATTGTATTGACTGTCCTGTTGTACATACTATTTAGTACAAATTGCTATAAATTGCACATTTATAGTAATGTAATGATTTTTACTCATGTATATGAAGGATATAAGTAATAAAGTCAGTTCAATTCAATATTGTTCTTCTCCTTTCTGCAGGCACAGCTTCCAAATCAAACACAATGCAACAATTCACTCAGACTGAGACTCTATACATTCAGGCTATCAGTTCCTGCCTTTTAATGCTCAGATTACAGTGGTATTCTATCAGCTGTTTTGATTGCTTTTCCTATCTGCATACCAATTTTCTGTACTTTGATTTGGTGAATCCTCTTGGAAAACGACCTGCTACGTGAATGCTCGTTAGGATAGGATTAGATTAATTTATGGTTCCCACATGAATGAATAACCTGCAGGATCTCAGCTGCAAATATTGAGGTCCCTCTCCCCCAAAGAGGCTATATGACTCACTGAGTTCCTCTATCAGTTTGCTTTCTGCTGCCGTGCCAATGTCTGCAGCCTCATTTACTATCTGGCATCAGTGATGGCGTAGTACCATGTCTTGCTTTGTGTTTTCCCATGTGTGAGCCTAGTTAGTGAAAGAAGTGAGTTTGTGACTGTAGGACCTTATTCAACCAAGAGCCCATCCAAGTTGGATTCAAGAATGGAGACAAGGATTCAAGAATGCAAGAAGATTGGAGCAGGTGTAGGCCTCTTGGCCCTTCAAAATGTCCCCACAATTCAATATTGCCATATGGCTGATCTAGCTGTGACCTTATGTCCCCTTCTGTGCCAGTCCATTTCCTGAGCTTTCAAACATTTAAATACCTCTAAATGTGCACTTCTAATAATCCAGCCTCCACCACTTTCTGAGGTAGAAATTTCTTTTCAGAGGGTAAAAAATCTCTGAAGTTTTTTATGCACCTCAGTTTGAATTGATCAGCCCCTTATTCTAAAACTGTACCCTCTCTAAAAGGTACCTGCTATTTACACTCTCTCTGCAGTTAATATATGTGATGTATATATTTGTTCAAAGCTCATCTATTGTTAATTCTGTCCAGAGAAATAAAGCAGTCAGTCACATTCCACTTATCACCATTCTAAAGTACAGAGTAAGGTTTGCGTGTGTACATCGTACGAGTTCACGTATCGAAGTGAAATTCTGAAGGACAAAGCCTACTGTTGCTCTTTTCTTCACATTTACCATTCAAGCAATGTATTTCAGCACAGCAAGATTCCCAATGCTCTCCATGTGTCTTTGGGCACTTCTATGAGAAATACTTCAATATTTTTCTGTCGGGTTTGACCTTCCCTTGTGTGTCTCCCCTACTGACTGGCCTTCCTTATTGTTACAGATGGGGATTTACAGATCTGTATGCACAACGAGCCAACCTGTTGCACAAAGAGAATGGAAGAGAGGTATCAAGTAGTGGTGCGCCGAGAGGTCCTACAGAGCATCCAGTTCCTGAGCTTTGAACTGAAATACAGAATTGAAAAGAATGGCGGGGCTTTCCAAGGTAGGAATATTGCAGCTGATAAGCAGTGGGGGGGGGGGGGGGCGGGGGGGAGGTTTCAGTGCAAAGTGGCTCATCATTCTGCTTCTCTCCTTAAGTGCTTATAAAGCAGCTTTGGGAATTTGTGGTTAAAGTTTGATTTATACAGGTTGTGGTGAAAGTATATCTTTCTGAGCTCTCGGTTTGTTCAAGGGCTGTTGTTAAGAAAGCATGGATATAATTTCTGACCGATTTGTCTTTAGCTGAGCTGAGATGTAGTTTAGTATCCATCTGATTTTGTTCTGGGGTCACTTTAGAGAGCCCTGCTTTATTGAAACCGGTCTTTTGCCCACTGACTATTAAGCACCCGATCGTATTTTTGGAAGGAAGAGCAGTAGAATGGCCAAAACCATCTGGGATTTTGATGGCTGAATTACACAGATATCTTTACCACCTCTCAATTATGTAAAACTCTTATGGGTCAAGACTTTCAAAAGTCGCAAGCCGCTTGAACGGAATTAACTATTACCTGGATGGGAGGGGCCCCTTTCAGCAGTGAATGCTCCCAAGCCCTGATTAGAGGCTGTGGAGCTGCAGACGTCAGCTGTCTCGTAGGCTGTTGATCTGTTAAGTAGTTTCCTTCCTGCTTGCTTCTTTCCCCACCTCACTGTCAATGTCCCTACTTGCGTGATTGCCACCACTTCTGAGCAGTTCCCACGCCCTGGCAATAGCCCTCTGATTGGGTGTCCACAGTGGTCATTTAGACTTGCAACTATCTCTGAAGCTTCATCTCTTATCCGATTCCATCAGTTCCACCTTCCATCAATGTCCTTCGGCTGATGTTTTCCACGCCACAAGGTTTCCGGCCCCTTTCCCCAGACACCCTGGTTACTAGCCTATCAACACTTGTGCTAGCACGCAGGGGGCCTTTCTTTGAACGTGGTTAAGATACGATGGTGTTTAGCTGAATGTTCAATATGTTTCTCACTGATGACGGACTTCCAGCCCACCAAAGAGAATGGAAGAGAGGTATCAAGTAGTGGTATGCTGAGAGGTCCTACAGAGCATCCAGAGAATGTCATTGAACCCTGTCCCATGTAATTGACTCAAATAGGGAGGCAATTGAGAGACAGTGAAGAGGAAAGCCACAAAAAAGGAAAAACAAATTCTATTTCAAATGAATGAGCACTCCCTTGACATTATTTTTGAGAGCTGATAGATTTAATAGTTGGCATGTGATTGGTTTGGTTTTTAAAGACTCAGTATCTCTCATCAAATTTTATCCATTCAAAATTTTGAATTCTGGATCATTTAACACTTTTTAGTTGACTCCTTTTATATACTGGTTTAAAAAATATAAAATAAACATCAGCAATTTGAGTTGAATGCCCTCAAAACTGTGGAGATGTATATTGATTTCAGGAGAAACGTTTCTCTTTCCACGCACACACCGTCAATAACTCTACAGTGGCACCATTTCGTTCCTGGACCTCATGTGGGAGAATCATATCTCCTTCTTTAACATAAAGGCTTGGTAGAGGCTGTAATTCTTGCAGCATTTGGTAAAATTTCATCTTCCCCAGAACATACAGGTACAATTCTACACTTCCTTTACAGAGAATGCCTCACATCAGCTATGTCTGGGTTGGTGTCGCGTCCTCTCACAATTCACAAAAACTACAGCAAAGCTGTCAGGGCAGCGGCAAAGGTTATCGGCTTCAGTCTACCATCATTGCAGACTTGTACATTTGCAGGACAAAGAAACGGGCAGGAAAAGCCATTGGGAATACTATCCACCCTGCAAATGGCCTTTTCCAAAATCTCCCTTCTGTAAAGTGCGACAGGACTATTAAAATAAAAAGCTCACTCAATCTTAAAAGTTTCATCCCCCAGGCAGTAAATCTGATCAAACATTCCAGTTAGCACCCTCCCGCTCCCCCCTCAACTGCCCTCTATCTATTACCCCCATCACTGCACTGTAAATACTTCATACCACTTTTTCCAATGCTGTTTACATTGTAAATACCTGCTGGTATCTATGTATTTATCCACAGTTTATTCCATATCTGTACTTTAACCTCTAACTTTATATTTTGAATATTTAATTTTTTAAATAATTGTTGAATGTTTTTGTTGCATGGTGCACTACCGCACCACAGCAAATTTCTAATACATGTGAATGTATATGGTGAATAAATTGATCCTTGATCTCTTCAGTCATTATTTAGTTTAGTTCAGTTTCAAGGATTTCTTATGCAGAAGGTAAGTTCTGTTGAGCAGTGTGGATGTAACTGGCAATCAACCAGACGTTGACCCTCAAAGTGGCTTCCACGTTATCTTGGCAACGTACGAGAAGCTTTGCTGCTTTGCAAGTCAGACTGCCCAGTGGGATGGCTGATTAAACAGTGCTGTCCCTGATGAACCCTACCCTCTTGTAATTGATTAGTGTATAAGCTTTGATTATGCAACACCCTATTCTTTTCCCATTGGCTTTGGAATATTAGTGCCGATTCTGCACCTCCCTGCCAGAGTTATTGGTTTATGGGTGCGAGCCTGTACATTCCTGCCCAAGTATTTTGTTTTCCAGGAGCAGTGCCAATGCGTTGCGTCCATACACATCTGGGTTCATCCCGAACCCTAAGATGCTCGGTCAGACATGAACAGTTCCTAGCGACACCTACACGGGCTCACACTGTAATGAGCAGAGTCATGATATAAGACAGTTGTAACGAAGCTTTACCAGATTAAAATTGAACTGCCTGAGTGCCACATTTGATAAGCCACAGAACAGCCAGCAGTGAAGCAGACAGGAAATATATTAAAATTCAGATGTGTGTGTATTTATTTTACAAGCAAGCGCACTATCAAATAGCTGAGAGGCCTGCTGAAATAGCTTGATTTCACATTCTTTGAATGAAAGTGATCCTCTGTAAGCTCACGCTGCCCACTTCCTTTGGGACTGTTGCTTTGCACAAATGTGCAGAGATGACATTTGTTTCCTTCACAATGGCTTGAGTTCCACCGGCTGGCTGGTGAGTCCTCATGTGTCTTGTCAGTTATTGGAAACCCAAGAACGAAACTTTGCAGAGCGACAGGAGGGGGAGATGGTCTCTTCCATCAGGCTGAAAGTTTAACAGGATAAGAGTAGACAGCACGCCTCCGTTTCCACTCCATCCACTTATGTTGCCGATTTCAGGGAGCTGTGGGCTTGTACCCCAAGACCCCTCAGTACATCGATACTCACAAGGATCCTGCCACGAAATGTAAACTTTCCTCTTGCATTTGACCTCCCAAAATCCAGCACCTTACATTTATCCAGAGTAAGTTCCATCTGCTTTTTTTCCCCCCTGAACTTTCTAACTAGTTAAAAGCCCATGGTATCCTTTGATAGTTTTCCTGTTTGATCACAATTTCACCCATGTGACATTGGGTCATAAAGTAATACAGCACAAAAAGGATCCTTTAGCCAACTGGTCCATACTGACCACAGCATTATCACTGCTAGCCC
This sequence comes from Hemitrygon akajei, assembly GCF_048418815.1. NCBI lineage: Eukaryota > Metazoa > Chordata > Chondrichthyes > Myliobatiformes > Dasyatidae > Hemitrygon > Hemitrygon akajei. The sequence continues at coordinate 118,113,991 of NC_133126.1, read as the reverse complement.
CAGTTGCTGACATTCAGCCCAAAACCCTCCATGTACTATCCAATTGCATCTTAAATTTTGCAACTTTACCTGCCTTGACCATTAGGCTCCTGACCCATTTGAGTCTGCTCCACTGTTCCATCATGTCTGATTTATTATCCTTTCAACCTCATTCTCCTACCTTCTCCCCATAACCTTTGACACCCTGATTAATCAAGAACTTATCAACCCCTGCCTTAAATATATTCAGTGACTTGGCCTTCAAAACCATCTGGGCAATGAATTCCAGAGATTCACTACCCTCTCTGGCTAAAGAAATTCCTCTTTATTTCTGTTGCAAATGGACATCCCTCTATTCAGAGGCTGTGCCCTTTGATTCTATTCCATCACTGTAGGAAACATACTCTCCATTTCCACCCTGTCTAGGTGTTTTAATATTCGATCAGTTTCAATGAGATTCCCCCTCATTCTTCTAAGCTCCAGCAAATACAAAAACTCCCACCCCCTTCCACTCTCTGCCACCATGATACACGATCATTCAGTATTCTATCTATGGCCTACTGATGGACATTGCAGTTCCTCCAACAACTGACATCTACTCTAATGTAACAATCGAAAAGGCTGGAAGCACTCTGCAGATTGGGCAGCATCCATGGAAGAAGAAACAGTTAATGTTTTGGGTCCTGGATCTTTCCTCAGCTTTGGGGGATAAAGGAAACAGATCAGTTTTCAGCTGCAAAAAGATGGAGGTGGAGGATGAATAGAACAAGTAGAATATCTTTGAAATGGCAAGATAAAATCATGAGGCAGTAAGGGTTACGATTAGATGAAGCGGATTTGTTTTAGTAATTTGTTGCCAATGGTAAGCTTTGAGACATGCCCAACAGGTTAGAAAATTCAAAAGTAAAAAGAAACAGACTAAGTGATTAGCAGAACTGGTCAACATAGCCATAAAGTGGTTTATAAGTTTTGATATTGAGTTCTCAAAGCTGCAGAGAGCCAAGATGGAAAATGAGTTGATCTGGAGTTGGACATTGGACATTGAAAGAGTGCAGTAGGTCACAGACAGAGCTAGAAGTGGGCTGGGAAATTAAAATGCTTGGAAGCTGGAGGCTCACTGTCACACTATTGATCACAAGTGCTCTGCAAAGTGGTCAACCAATCAGTGTTTTGTTTCTCCAGTGGAAAGGATTGGTTTGAGGAGCACCTGTCTTCTAACATCTGGTATAGTGGCTCTGCATTGCTTGATCAGAATCAGACTTGGGTTAATATCACTGGCATCTGTTGTGAAATTTGTTAACTTAGCAGTGGTAGTGCAATGCAATACATGATAATGTAGCAAAAAGTACAAAGTTTGTATGTAAATCAATTACAGTAAGAATAATATATATATTTATTAGTTAAAATGGTCCAAAAACAGAAATAATAAAAGTGAGGTAGTGTTCAAGGGTTCAATGTTCATCTAGGAATCAGATGGCAGAGGGGAAGAATTTGTTCCTGAATTGCTGAGTGTGTGCCTTAATGATAGACGCTGCCTTTCTGAGGCATCGCTCCTTGGAGATGTCTTGGATACTATGGAGGCTAGTACCCAAACTGGAACTGGCTAATTTTCCAAATTTCTGTAACTGCTTTCAATCCTGTGCAGTAGTTCCCCCTGCCCCCTCCCCCCACCCATGATATCACAGTGATGTATCCTGTCAGAATGCTCTCCATGGTACATCTATAGAAGTTTTCCATTGTCTTGGGTGACAAACCAAATCTCCTCAAACTCTTAACTCTCCTCAGCCATTGTCTTGCCTTCTTTATAGCTGCATTGAAATATTGGGACCAGGTTAGATCCTTGGAGATCTTGACATTGAAATTGCTCACTCTCTCCAGTTCTGATCCCTCTGAGGATTTTTCATGGGTCCCTCATCTTACACTTTCTGAAGCCCACAATCAGCTCTTTGGTCTTACTGATGTTGAGTGCAAGGTTGCAGCTGTGACACCAATCAACTAGCTGGTCTATCTCGCTCCTGTACGCCCTTTTGTCTCCATTTGATGTTCAGCCAACAATGGTTGTATCATCAGCAAATTTATAGATGGCATTTGAGCTATGCCTAGCCACACAGCCATGAGTATATGGAGCGAGTAGACCAGCTGGTTAAGTACACACCCCTGAGATGCACCAGTGTTGATCCCTGACACTCTGATGCTTATATATCTGATGTAGTCAGAACATAGCCATGTCTTCTCATTCTTTTTCTATTTCCACCTCACTGTTCTCTGTATACATCATCTTCTGGGGTCTTTTCACTTGCATAATCTTTTGGCTATCTATCTACCAATGTTTCCATTCATTCTCTCTTGCACTTATCTGTTTATTCTGTTAGTTTGTCTCTCATGTCATTATGCCTTGACCTTCTTTCTTTCCCACATTGTTTCTCTTTCACCCTTTTCTCCCATCCCTCTTACACATTTGCAAATGATACCCGTGTAGAATCTGTCCTTCTCTGAAGGAAGCAGCGTTGTAACATTGTTTTGTGTGTTCTTTCTTGTTTGTGATCATGAATCATTGAAAAGGGCTGGCTGCTGGCATCATTATTTATATTTTTATAGTTACAGTGTATTGATGTCACTGAGTCAAAGTATATCTGGAACCAAACTAAAACAAAAAATGCTGGAAGCTGATCAGGCAGCATCTGTGGGAAGAGGAATGGCTAACAATATCAGGAAAATGAGCATTATTGGAAATGGTAACTCTGTTTCTCATTCCACTGAGACTGCCTCATGCGTTGGGTGTTTTTGGCATTCTCTGTTTTTTTTTACAGAATTCCAAATTTACAGTCTTTGCAATAGGTCATAATTCTGGAGCAGTTTTTGTTGACTCAGTATAAGGTTCAATGGTTCCATTTAATAGCAGAGAATGTATACAGTGTACAACCTGAAATTCTTACACTTCACAAACATCCATCAAACAGAAGAAAACCCTCAAATAATGAATGACAGGAAAAAAACGAGAACCCCGAAGACCCCACCCCCTCACATGCACAAGCAGCACCAAAGTACGAACCCTCCCGGCAATCAATCCAGCAGAAAGCATCAGTGCCCAGCACTCTCCGAGCAAGTAATAGCAAAGCGCCCGAATGTACATCTGGACAGAGAGCTCGTTTATTTCTAGACCCTTAGTGATACTCTGCATAGAATTAAAGTATCTAAGATGCCAAAATGCATTTGTTACCATTAAATGATCAACTGGAGTTCAGTTAACTATATTGTAAATACAGTTCAAACAAAACTGTAGAACTTTTTTATTACTTTGCACATTGGTGAGTGTTTTGATAACCCATAGCAGCTCAGAGAGAAAACAAAATGACACTGTTGACCAATTTTTTGTTTTGCAGAGAATGTGTTCTGTCAGCAGAAGATGCTGTGACTTTTTTTTTCTGTTGTCTGTCACTTTAATTCCCTACCCCACTCCCACTTAAAACAAGAAGTCGTTTATTGTCATGTGCACAAATACTTGTACATATTGGTGCAAGGAATATCTTAACTGCAGCAGCATCACAGGCACGAGCATTAGAGAGAGAACATTCAACAAGAAAGACAACATAAATTTGTATAAAAATAAAATTAGACCAAAACAAATCCACTGCAGTGCAAAGTGGTCAAAATAGTCATAGTGTTGTTATTTGAGGCAGTGATATGCGTGGTTGGTTCTAGAACTAAATGGTTGAAGGGAAATAAGTAAGGTCTTTAAGATTAACTTTATCTGTCACATGTACATCCAAACATCAAACGTACAGTGAAAGATGTCATTCGTGTCAATGACCAACACAATTCAAGCATGTGCTGGAGCAGTACGCAAGTGTCTCCATGCTTTCAGTGTCAACACAGCATGCCCGTTACTTCCTAACCCTAACCAATAAGTCTTTGGAATGTGGAAATAAGCCCATGTGGTCACAGGGAGAACATACAAACTTCTTTCAGACAGGCGAGGGAGTTGAACACCAAATGCATTACGCTATCCACCACACTGAACTTCAGGCTTCTATACCTCCTGTCCCATGGTAGCTGTGGGAGGACGACACAATCTCTCATTCTTTCGCTTCTTGCGCTGTAATAATAAGACCCAATACAAGCCTGAGAAAAGACATCTTGGCTTCTATCTGGATCCATTTTGGACATGATATTAATTTCTTCAACTTTGGGTAATTTGTTTTCTCAGCTTGTATGAAATTTGGTGAGTTCTGTTAAAAGTCATACTGTGATCTGGCTTAGTTTTTCTGTCTTCATTAGTACAATTTGACATGCAAGACATGTCCCACAGCCCTCTTATATCCAATGTATTATCACCTTTTAACTGGTCCTATTAACTCATTTGAGGGCAACTATGACATAGTTGACAAAGAGTTTCAGAGATGCTTATCTGTCCCTCCCCTCATCCTCTTTGCAACTGAAACATAACTTGACTTTTACTCTTGTGCCAGTTTGATAGGACATTTGGCCAAAGTGCACGGTAAACATAGCCCAGTCCACCAGTCAATATATTATTTAAAGATACAGAACAGGCCCTTCTGACCCATCAAGCTGCACTGCCCAGCAAACCACCTAAAATAGAATAAATGTCAGCGACACACCAGTGAAATAATTGCCTGCATCGAAATGACTTGCTCAGGTTAAGTCTGTGGGAGAAATCAGCAGGTGCTAAGTGCAAGTCTAAATTTCAATGTGTCCTTTTGCATCTGCTCTGTGCCTGACCTGTGCTGGACCTGCCCAGGGAGTTTTTGTTGGGATGTCCAGCAGGAGTTCTGCATTGAACCTGCACTGCCAGTGCTGGAGTGCCTGAGTTTTTCCTCTGTATTTAACCTGTGACATGCCTGCCCTGGATCTAGACAGAGTAAGCAGAGCTTTTCTCAGTTACTCACTTCAGATTTCAAACATGGAGAGGACAGTTTTGTTCTGCCTTTTCATTAGCAGTTACTCTATTCTAACACAGAACATTACTAAAATGAGGGTAGAATCAGAACTGTGTGAATGTTGCATGTTATATTTTTGTCTGCTAAAATCTTGCACTACTTTTCTACTTCAAACATGCTGACAACAGTCTCAGGCTACAATACATTTAGCAAACTTTCACCGACTGTTTTACCAAGACTCTGCAATTAGACAGCATTTATATAGTTTCTTCCACCTTGTGCATTGTAGTCATTGTGTCAGAAACTGAACAGCAATTTGGTCTCTTTTTTAAAAAAAAATTGGACATTGGCAGGAACTTCCTTGTTCTTTTGTGTGTGTCTTATCTATATCCACTGAAAGGGCAGACAGACGAGGCTACACTTTAGTGAAAATTCCCACAGCATCATCTCCTGAGATCAGTTTCAGTCCAAAACTAGTTATCTCTATTCCCTTGTAACAGAGGTTAGTTGAGTGCTAAAGATAAAATTTTAACAGGATAAGCAACATTTACTTTGTGAGGTGAAGGACCATTAATTTGTCCAGATCATTTTTCCAAACACTCTGTGTGGGGGACGTTTTGAAGTCCAGAATGTGCTGCCTGAGTGTGTGATGGAGGCCGGTGTTCAATAGTTCAATAGTTCCATTTCATTATCAGAGAATGCATACAATATACAACCTGAAATTCACACTCTCCACAAACATCCTCAAAACAGAAGAAAAACTGCAAAGAATGTATGTCAGAAAATTCTCATAACAGTTAAGTATCTAGGCAAGTGCTTGGGGTTAGTATAGATACAGAAATAAAATGGTGGCTGCGGGGTCTGTCTCTGCACGCTATGATGTTGATGCTATAGGACTCTGACTCAAACAGGAGGTGAACAAATTTATAAATCCTTTCTGTTGGTATGACTTTGTTTCCTCAGACTATTTCATTGGCATCAGCAGTAAGTTACAACAGACAACAATATTTTTTTGGAATTATTGCTTTCCTAGAATTAGTTTTCTGTTTATGATAGACCTCTTGAAGCTGAAGACAAATATAATTTCAGGTGACCTGTATCCCATAGGAATTTAGAGAAACAGGAAATTAACTTTTATTAAATATAATGTATTTAATTCCATAATGGTGCTGACGCTTCACAATAGTTCGACCAAGCTAAAAATGTTTTGTTGCTGATTTTTGTTTGTACTCAGTCTCTGAGGCTTCTCGCCTGTGTGTCCAGTGATAGTCAGCCAACACTGATGGATTCCAGTTGCCCTGAAACCGTTTCTCCATGATCGCAATGTCCTGGTGAAACCTTTCACCATTCTTGTCACTAACAGCTCCACAATTTGCAGGGAAGAAGTCCAAATGGGAATGCAGAAAATGAATCTTTAGTGACATGTTGCACTTCCTGGTTTTGTATGTTTGAAGCATGTTGTCAACTAGCTGCATGTAGCTTGGTGCACTGTAGATGCAAGAAAATTTTCAGCAACACCCTTGAATGCATTCCATGTGATTCTCTCTGGTCCCATTAGAAGTTCTTCGAATTGCCTGTCATTGATGACCCGTTTGATTTGCGGACCAACAAAAATGCCCACCTTAATCTTGGCATCAGTTATTCTGGCTTGAATTATGAAATGAAAGAACAAAAATAGGCGAATTTGGTGTGTGAAAGGGAAATTTCATGGCAATTTTCATGATCAGCAGCCCAAAATCCATAAAGGATACCCAAAACTATTCAGGAAGCAAAATCTTTCTTGTCTATGACATTGGACTCCTTTCTTGCCTTGAGTCTGGTTGATTCTGAAAAGTAAATCAAGTAAAGCAAAGGTTGTTGTGTGATATGTGAAGACCAAGTTATCCAAAATGCTTCATTATTAAAAACTCCCCTTACCATAAGAATATTTGTCTGTCTGAAGATATGCTGAAAATAAAAAGCATTCAGGGAACAACCAAGCATGTTTTGACTGATGCTGCAAACATGTTGTGTTCAGGAAGACAACAGCTGATTATGCAGTTTTCAGTGTTTGGTCAAAAATGTGATCTAATAGTTTTCACAAGGACCAGATCAAAGCTTTTGAAGGGCATTTTGTCTCCGGTGTCACCAAACTAGGGGATCAGGAGCTGAGAATTGTGGCTATTTTTATGTCGGTTCATTTGGACAGCTTTGCAAAATGATCACGGAACCTTGCTCTGTCCCAACAAACATAGCTTTGATACAGAAATGAAGATATAAAGGATAGAGATCCAGGATACAAGAAAAATATCATTCAACTTTCCAGAATAGCCAACTATATTCATCAGCATTTTTGGGGAGATTACCTAGATGTTCATTTCAAGTGATAATCATGTACAGGATGAAGGATTTACTGAAGCTATTCCTAAATTTGTCTGGAACAGTCTTGAGCAGTTGAGCTATTGATCTACATGTACGCTGTGGATGTAAATTTATTAAATAGCATTGCCTGGAAAACTTCAAAATGGCTTTTTTGAGGTGCTGGAGGTCATAATGGCTAGGAGCTAAATAGTCAGCTGAGTGCTGACCAATTTACATGAAGGATTTTCATACCCATCTTCTCTTGTGTATTCGGATCGTCATGTCCGATAAGCTGCACCGACATTGTAAACTGGCCTTTATAGTGTGGTGCCTGTGATGTTGTAAGCAAGTCTGTTGTCATACCTGAACTTTACTGTACCTGTGCACCTAATAATAAAATTGATTTGACTTGACTTGAACTGGGGACTGGATTAAGTGAAATGCTTTGAAGGATTTCATAAATAATTGGAAGGAAAAATCCAATTGGTTGCTGGGTACTCTTCGTAAGAGAAGGGATTGGATTCTTTTGCATTTACCTGGGTGCTTCTAATGCTAGTGGTGATGGGTATTTTATTTAAGTAAATAATATGTTAATCTCATACAATGGGATAGATATTTGCAAAGATTTGCCATGTTCATCTAAAACTTTGACAGAATTCTATAGATGTGTGATGGAGCATATATTGACTGGTTGTATCACGACCTGGTAACCACCAATGCCCTTCAGTGGAAAATCTTACAATAAGTAGAGGATTTAAAACCAGTCCGTCATGGGTAAAGCCCTCTCCACCATTGTGCATAGAGTGTTGTCGCAAAAAAGCAGCATCAATTGTCAGGGACCTCCACAATCCAGTCCATGCTCTCTTCTCACTGCTGCCATCAGGAAGGAGGTATAGGAGCCTCAGGACCCACACTCCCAGGTCCAGGAACAGTTATTAACCCTCAACCATCAGGCTCTTGAATCAGTGAGGTTAACTTCACTCGCCCTATCACTAAACTGTTTCTGCAACCTAAGGACTTACTTTCAAGGACTCTTCATCTCATGTTCTTGATATTTGTTGCTTATTTACTTCTTAATATTTCTTATTTTTTTCTTTTTGAAATTGCACAATTTATTGTCTTTGGCACATTGTTAATTGGCACATTGTCCATCCTGTTATAAGAGCTCTTTCACTGATTCTAGTGTTTCTTGTATCTCCTCTGAATGCCCACAAGAAAAGGCATCTTATACGATGATATATATGTATATATTTTGAACCTTGAGCACATTACCTGAGTGACTACATTATAACAAACAAAGAACAGAGACTGGAAGCTGTGATCATCTTGTGAATAACCTGTAGCCTGAAGCATGTGTTGAAATTGTAGAATTGTAATTGAATGATGATTTCTTTTTTGCCAGTGCTTTGATTGGACAGGATCTGAGAAAACACTCACTATTATTAAACTGGTAAAAAGAGTTTGAAGTGTTGCTTTGTCTTGCCAGTAGGAGGGAAAGATTGGGGTGAGAGGGCCTGAGGCAATACTGACAGACTTTGAGCAGTCTTTTAAATAAAAGCCAGATGGCATTTTGAAGTCATGCAGTCCCACAAAAATAAAAACCATATGTCTATTTGTAAACCATTTTTTTGAAATATAACAATATGCCCATTCAATTAGTTGGTGGTAATTACTGCGGATAAACACAAGCATTTAGGAGACATTAGTCCATTCCTCCTTCTGTTCTTGCTGGTCCTTAGGTTGAACTGTGGCTCAAGGAGGCAGCTACTTTCTGACCCTTATGCCCAGTAATTATTTGTAGACTGTTTAATGCTAGTTCTTTGTTCCTGTAGAAAAATATTGCTTTAAATCACCAATGCTCATAAACTCAAGAGAATGGGAATGGGCCATCTCATCCTTCAGTATGATCATAGTCTCCTCTGTGCCAAATCTTCATTACTCTCAATACCCTGATCTTTCAATTATCTATCCCCACTTTAAATTCTAGTAACTTGGCTTCCACAACTTTGGGGTGGAGAATTTCAGAGATTCGTTAACCTTGCAGAAGGAAATTTCTGTACACCTCAGTTTTAAATAACTGCCCCCTTGATCTGTAACTATGCCCTCTTGTTCTGGACTCTTCTGCTAGTTGAAATTACCTTTCAAAATCTGCAATACTTCCTTTTGTGAGCAAGCCTTGGAAAAGTATCATTAAGACTGTTGGAATGTGGATCTACCATCATGCCCTCTCTCTTGATGAGCCTCTGGGAAATCCAACTCTGGCAGGTGAAGTTCCATCACAGGTAGCTTCATTGCAGTCCCACACTCACACCATCGGAGACTCTCAATGCACTGACTACATCAACCTTACGTCATAGATACTACAAGGAAATAGGCCCTTTGGTTCACTGAGTTCATTTCAACATGAGCCGTTCATTAGCACTAATTCTCCATTAATCTCATTTTCTTATTCTCACATTCCCATTGATTTCTACCCTCACCCCACCCTTTCTCTAGACCCTACCACTTTTCCAGTGTGCCAACAACCTACCAACCAGCACATTTTAGTGATGTTGTGGGGTGGGTGGAGGTGGAACTAGAGCACTAGAAGAAGGCCATAATACCAGAGAGAAAATGTCTGAACTCCACACAGCATTGGAGACAGGATTAAATCTGTGAGGAAGTAGGCCTGCTCTGCTGCCCAAGCAGAGATCAGGCATTCTGTCATTACCCAATCAACTAATTTCTATCAGGAAACAATTATTCTTCCTCAAACCTGGTATTTTGAAGTTAATAATCCAGCATATTCAAGGAAAATATCTATTTTCAATGTCTCTTGAACTTTTCTACTGAGCTACTTGGAGTAGTGTCATGGAAGTTCAGAGCAATCTTGAAGGTTGGCAGGCTTTCAAGATTCAAGTCTCAGGATTGAGGATCTAAACTTGTAAGAGTAACATTATCCAATAATATTTCTTAGCCCAGTTTAGAGACTCAGAAGCAGTGAATGTGCTGAGAGCTCAGGTTGTTAGACATGTGCTTTGTGGAGCAGGGTAAGACAGTGTTTGATCCCGAAACCCATCTTCAGAAATCAAAGTACACGATGACTAACACCAATAAAGAAGTTTAACTCTTCCAACAAGGAACAAGAACAAAAAATATCTTGGCTTGATTGAGACCATCACAAGCTTGAACTAACTGACAAACTTGCCACGTTCTTTTTGTAAATTCATTCTTGCTAGTGTAGGATTATAACGACATTCAACTCAGGCTGGTAATGCTCCATCACAGGTAGTTTCATTACAGTCCCACACTCACACAGTTACTGAGAACTATTTATTGGTAAAGAAAGGATAATCAACTTGGTTTAGTAGTAACTCTCACAACTTTCTCAAGTGATCCAATGACTGCTGAAGCATTGCAGCATTTGTTGTGGATACGTTGGCTGCTCTGTTTCAATGTCATACAAAGACTGGGTAGGAAAAGTAGCAGATCATTGTCATTTTTCAGTGGATAAATATCATTAAATATATTGCAGGAAGATTCTTTACCCTTGATCAGATGTTGTATCTCCATCCAAGAGGGTAGATGTGGTAGAAAATTTACTTAGTTTAGCATTTGAGGTCAAAATGTGCAAAATCTGAGATTCTGAGCTGTATAATACCAAAGGAGATATTCCTCTGTTTTTGTATATCCACAATAAGTTGGTGCAGGGCAGGTAATTCACACCCGTTTATCTGCCTGCCTATAGGCCCAGTATTCACTTGCAAACCCAGTTCAAGTGTGAGTATGCGTTCTTGGTGTGAGAAGAGTTTTGGCTTTTGCTGTGCAGTAGCAAATGTTAGAAGGAATTATCATATTATTGAGATGTTGTTGCTATCACCACAATGGTGGCAGTGAGCAGAAATGTGCTTCACGGCTCCAGCAACCTGCGTTCGATCTTAAGCGCGGGCACACCAGTGCCGAGTTTCCATCTTTTCCCTGTGCATGCATTTTCCTCCTGGGCCACCGGGTATCTGCTACGTTCCAAAGAGATGTGGGTTGGTAGGTTAATTGCAGATTTCCCCTAGCGTGGGAGGAGATTGTTGAGAATAAGGAAAGAATGGGGATCTGGAGTCAATTATGGACCAAACACCGGGGAAATGGGGCTAGCTCAAGCAGACAACACACATATCCTAGTGGGAAGGTTTGCTAGTACTGGACAGTGGAGTGTAAGCTAGAGATGCAGAGGGATGGGAGTCAGAGTGCCAGAACAGAGTGGTTGTGGAGGCAGATGTTGTTCAGACCTCCAAATCAGGAAATGAAAGGTTGAGCATGGTGGGATTAATGTTCTGAGTTGTGTATATTTCAACGCAAGAAGTATAGTTGGAAAGGCAGATGAATTCAGGGCATGGATCAATGCCAGGAATTATGATATTGTAGCTATTAGTGAGACTTGGTTGCAGGAGAGGCAGGATTGGCAGCTCAATATTCCAGGTTTCCATCATCTTAGATGTGTTTTAGGAGGGATTAAAGGGGAAGGGGTGGCATTACCAGTCAGTGAAAATATCGTGGCAGTGCTCAGTCAGGACAGACTAGTGAGGCTTTATGAGTGGAACTGAGGAATAAGAAAGATATGACAATGTTAATGGGGCTATATTATAGTCCACCCAACAGTCCACAGAATTTGGAGGAATGATTTTTTAGAGAGGTTAAAGAAGGTTGCAGGTGATTTTAACCTTCCACATATTGACTGGGACTCCCGTGCTGTAAAAGGACTAGATGCAATAGAGTTTGTCAGATGTGTTCAGGAAAGTTTCCTTAAACAGTACATAGAAGGCCCAATAAGAGAGTGTGCAATACTTGATCTCCTTAGGGAAAGAGAGAGGTGGGTGACAGAAGTTTGTATAGGGGAATGGTTTGCATCTAGTAATCATAATGCTATTAGTTTCATTGTGAAAAAGGATAGGTCTAGTCTTCAGGCTGAGATTCTAAATTGGAGAAAGGCCAATTTTGATGGTATCAGAAAAGATCTAGAAAGTGTGGATTGCGACAGGCTGTTTTCTGGCAAAGACGTACTTGGTAAGTGGGAGGCCTTTAAAAGTGAAATTTTGAGATTACAAACCCTGAATGTGCCTGATGGAATAAAAGGAAAGGAACCTTGGTTTTCAGAGATATTGAGGCCCTGGTTAAGAAAGAAAAGGTCCGTAACAGATATAGGCAAGTAGGAACAAATGAGGTACTTGAGAAGTATTAGAAACGCAAGAGAACATTTAAGAAGGAGATCAGGAAATCTAAAAGAAGGCATGAGGATGCTCTAGCAGACAAGGTGAAGGAGAATCCTAAGGGCTTATACTGATGTGTTACCAGCAAAAGGATTACAAGGGACAAAATTGTTCCTCTGAGAAGTCAGAATGGTAATCCATGCATGGCGCCAAAAAAGATGGGTGATCTTAAATGGATTTGTTTGCATCTGTACTTACTCAGGAGAAAAACAATCTGTAGAAGTGAGGCAAAGTAGCAATGAGGTCATGGACCCGATACAGATTACAGAGGAGGAGGTGCTTGCTGTCTTGTGGCAAATCAGGATGGATAATTCCCCAGAGCCTGACATGGTGTTCCCCCAAACCCTGTGGGAGGCAAGTGTAGAGTCTGCAGGGGCCCTAGCAGAGATATTTAAATCATCCTTAGTGACAGGTGAGGTACTGGAGGATTGGAGGAAAGCTAATGTTGTTCTGCTGTTTAGGAAAGGCTCTTAAAAAATAAAACCCAGGAAATTATAGGTGGGTGAGCCTGGCATCAGCAGCTGGAAAGCTATTGGAGGGTATTCTGAAAGACCAGATATGAGAATTTTGATAGACAGGGATTGCTTTGGGATAGTCAGCAGGGCTTTGTGTGTGGTAGTTCGTGTCTAACCAATCTTAGAGTTTTTCAAGGAAGTTGCCAGGAAAATTCATGAAGGCAAAGCAGTAGATGTTATCTAGATGGACCTTAACAAAGCAATTGATAAGGTCCCACATGAGAGGCTGGTCAACAAGGTTCAGTTGTGTGGCATTCAGGATGAGGTAGTAAATGGGATGAGACATTGGCTTTGCCCGAGAAGCCAGAGAGTGATAGCAGAGGGCTGCCTTTTCTGGTTGATAATGTGTTTAACTGGATTGGAAACATTGTGGATGATACCAAGATTTGGTGTGTAGTGGAGAACAAGGAAAACTATCAAAGCTTGTAGTGGGTTCTGGACCAGCTGGAAAAAATGGCAGATGGAATTTCATGTAGCCAAGTGTGAGGTGTTGCAGTTTGGGAGCACCAACCATGGTAAGTCTTACACAGTGAGCGGTAGGGCACTGAGGAGTGTGATTGAACAAAAGGATCTGGGTATATAGATTCATAATTCATTGAAAGTAATGTCACAGGTAGATTGGGTCATAAAGAAAACGTTTGGCACATTGGCCTTCTTAAATCAAAGTACTGGGTACAGGAGTTGGGATGTTTTGAAGTTGTGAAAGATGTTGGTGAAGCCTACTTTGGAGTTTTGTCTGCAGTTTTTGATCACAAACCTACCAAAATATGTTGTTAATAGCAAGGCTATGGGTTGTGTCCAACAAGCTAGACTATACTAGTAAATCAAACTGAGCTGACATGTTGACATCTGGAAATGGCCAGTTCCAATAAAGATAGAAAGAAGTGGACTCAATTGTCAAGTTTGGAAAACTTGATATTGAGACTGCAGCAGGCTACACGTGCCCAGGTGGAAAGTGAGGAATTGTTCCTGAAGCTTGTGTTTGGCTCATTGTAACAGTATAAGAGGCCTTAAATAAACAACTGGTGAATTAAAATGGCAGGAAAATTAAAACTTTGTCTACTGTAGGCTGAATGCGATCACACATCTGCATTTGACTTCTTTAGTGTTGAGGAGACCAGGTCGTGAACACTGAATGCAGCATACAAGAAATGCAAATGAATCCCTGCTTCACCTAGAAAGGCAGTCTGGGTCCCTAATTGGGTGGGAGTGGAGGTTGGGGGGTGAGGGTAGGATTGAAGAGATGAAAGGGCAGTTGTTGCATCAAGATGGGGAGTGGTTGGTGGGCCAGGGAAGTTACAAAGGGAATAAATCTTTAAAATGTTGAAGGAGTATATTTGTTTCATGGCAGGATCTTGTTGGAGCTGGTGGAACTTGCAAAGGATGATATATTAAATGTGGAATTGGGTAGAGTGGAAGGTGAGGGTCAAGATAGTTCTTGATTTTAATCTCTCCTGGGGAGGCGGGGGTGGGGAGAGAGGCTGAGAGTACAGTTCAGGAATTGGATGAGATGTGGTAAAGCAAGTGCTCTGTCCACTATGGTAGAAGGGAAACCCCAGGTTCGGAAGAAGGACGACTTTTCAGAAGTACCTTTGTGGAACGTCTTATCAGTGGAATAAATATAATGGAGATGGGGGAACTGAGAGAATGGAGTAGAGTCCTTACCAGAAGTAAGAGTAGGAGGGAGTATAGTCAAGGCAGATGTGGGAGCCTATGGATTTGTGTTGCATGCTGGTGGCTCATCAATTCCTCTGAGGTAAAAATGGAGAGAGCTAGAAGGAGGGTGGGAGGGTGAGAAAGTCAGAAATGGACAGTGTAAAGGTGAAAGCAAGGTGGAAATTGATAACAGAACTGATGAAATTTTGGAGTTTTGCATGATTGCACCAATACAGTAATTGGTATACTGGAAAAAGTGTAGGCTAGGGTAGTTCTTTAGGGCAGGGACAGCTGGCAGGACAGAATTTGTCCTGGAAATGTTATTTTTGGCCTAACCTGTAGTACAGATCATGTGTTTTTCATGAGGTTGGGAGTTGATTGGGGGTTTGTTGAGAAATGGAATTAATGAGATAGATTATCTATTGTTAATAAAGATTGCAACTCTGCCTTTTGCACGTTCCTGCAGTGTACTCTTGTTTCTCTGATAGGCAAACTGACAACAAGTTTTTCTAGTTCTCTTGGTATTGGTTATTGTGTTAACTGAGCCGGCAAGTTTTGTGCAGTCAGCTAACTCAGCTGGGAACAGCAGTACCCTGGATTGCTTAATGTTAAAACAGTTTCTTTTCATTAAGCAACCCAGGATTAAGCAATGTCTGTTTCTTATTTTGTTATTGAAGCCTGTTTATCTTGTAGAATCTAAAATCTAAACCATAAGATGATTTATTGTGGCTTCTCCAGCTGCAGGGAAATTCCAGAAATAAACAGAGTTGATGATTTGATAGTGAAAAATTAAATGGGAAATAATCATTACTTCTGACAAAGAGAAAAGGCAGCCCTCCATTGGTACACCTGCCCCCCCTTACCCCCATCCCTATTATTTTAGTCTGGTTCTCTTTCTCTCTCTTTTTTCCCCCCTCACTATTATCTCCCCCCAGCCCTACCTTTCTTTCTCTTTTACTTCCCATAATTCTCCACCTTCCCCCCTAGCCCATTTCCCTCCAAACTATCACTTCCTAGATCTCTACTTTATCCTTCCCCCTACTTCTTATCCCCCCTCGACCATCCCATATTACTTCACTCCTGATGAAGGGTTTCGGCTCGAAACGTCATCACTACCTCCTCCCATAGATGCTGTCTGGCCTGCTGAGTTCTGCCAGCATTTTGTGCTTTTTTTTGGTTTCAGAACTTTTTGGATTTCAGAATTTTGGATAAGGGATTGTGGACCTGCATATCCAATCTGCTGAAGGCCAAATGATAGGATTAGTTTGATCAGTACCGACGAGATGAACTAGATGGACTCCTGTGTCATTGAAGTTTTTGTGATTTTTTTGATTAAAGAGTAATCAGAGCTCCATGTTATAATTTTAAGGAGTTCATAATATAGAAGAGAAAGCAGTTCCTCTGGTGAAAGAAGTCTGAATGAGAAGGCAAAACCTTTACAGATGATGATGTGAGAGAGATGAATGAAGGTTGGTAAATATTGGAATTCTTTGTACAAATTGTTTCTCAGTTGAAACTTTCAAATTTGAGGTTCATGTACTTTAAGTTGGGTATGATTGGATAGGAAAGAAAAGTAAGTAGATAGAAATTTTACCTAGCTGAATGGCAGAAAAATTTCCAAGGCTGAAGAACCTGTTTAAGTTGCAGAAAAATTTGTTAACTATTACTCTCTCACTCATGGTACATTGCGATTTGTGATGCTGTATAATTATTAAATTGTTAAAATTGTGGGTGCAGAGATGGAAACCTTACAAAACCGCTCAATGAATATTATGCAGAAAAGATCACTTCAAACTGCAGGGAGTTGTGGACACAGCTCAGCACATTACAGAAACCAGCCTCCCTTCCATGGACTCGTGTCTTTTCTTCTCACTGACTTGGTAAAGTAGCCAGCAACACCACTTTCACCCAAGAATTCTCTCTTTTCTCCCTCCACTTAGGAAGAAGATATAAAAGATTCTATTACTAGGCTCAAGGGCTGTTTCAATTCTAGTTTTATAAAATCATTGTATGGTCCCCTAGTATGATAAAATAGACTCTTACCTTTGGACTACCCCGTAATGGTCTTATACCTTATTTGCACTCCAGTTTCTTTGTAACTGTAACACTTTATTCTGCACTTTGTTGTTGTTTTACTTTGTACTAATTCAATGTGCTGTACAGTGAATTGGACTCTATGAATAGTATGCAAAACAAGTTTTTCACTATACATTGGAGTATGTGACAATAATAACCTCATTTGCTAATTTTCTGATCCTTCTAATATTTCTTGCACGTGAGGTAAGTGGTGTTTAGGAGCTCTGTTTTCCTAACCTGCTCTGGGGTGTAGGCACAAGGCAACAACCCAGCATGGGCACCCTGGCACGATACCAACTGGACCACTGATCTGACAGAAATAGAGCCAACCATTGAGGAACCATTGGCTACATAAAGATATTTGAAGTTGGCATGTTGATTTATTTGCTTATTACACAAGAACATAATAGAAGCTAAAATAGGCCACCTGGCCACTTGAGTCCCTCTCATCATTCAGTATGCTTGTGGTATATCTTCCCCAGTCCTCCTTTGTGCTAATCCCCATAGTCCTCAATTCCCCAATCTTTTAAATTATTTACTTTCATTTTTATTGCTCACAGTGATTGTTTTACCCTTTGGGGTAGATAATTCCAAACATTAAACCCTCTACTCAAATGCAATCTTTCTATGCACTCAGATGATCGGCCAATTGTAACCACGGCCCCTTGTTCAAGATTTTTCCACTCATGAGAACCACTCCACATCCACCTTGTCAAGCTCCCTCAGGAGTTTTTATGCAAGTTTGACCCCCCCCCCCCATTTTTTTTTAGAACTCTAAAGAACAGAGACCCAAGTCTTTCTTGATAGTGCTCAGAACTCACTGCTTACCTGCTGAATCCTGTAGTTTAATCCTGGTTCCCTCTATTTCATAGGGCAGTTTGTTCACATCATGTTTTCAAACTCCACACTTGATGATGAAGATCTGACAGCCTATACAATGACAGCTCAAGACCTTCTTGTTGCTCTGTTCCTTTCTCTCCTGTAAGAGATGGTTTGATCACATTTATTGCAGGACTGATCTCTACCCACAGAATTGAGTAAAAGAACATTTCATATGTTCATATTTCATATGTCCAAAATTCAAAATCATGAACTGTGGAAACATATTTGCTCTTGCATCTCCCTCCTGAAACTTTTAGTGCCAGTGAGCCCCTTCTGTGCTTGCTACTGCTGCATGCAAACCCTCAGAGGGAATTGACAAGTGTCAACCACAATAAGATCATTGCATGATTTTGGATGATCTGAACCATGTCATTGGGAAAGTCACTACGTTCTGGCTTGTGCATTTGGTGCAAACTGGTTTATGGTGTGATTTGATGTAGATTTTCTGTTGTGTATTGTGCTTAGCCTTCAGTAACGGGAAACAAGACGATTACTGCCTGCAGATTGACCGTGGATCCTCTTCCTGAGTTGTTGCAGTAATTGGGAATCAATTTTACTGCTCAAAATATTGAATGATAAGTGGGGTGCACACTTCTCAATGGTGTAACATAATGTTGATTGTGTTTGTATACTGAAGTTCAAGGTCATGAATAAATATTCTACCAACTGGAGTAACTGTAGTTTCTGACCATTGTTATGAGATGGCTGTACCTGGGTGGGTAGGCATGTGGTACCAGGCTGCATTCATGTAACAGAATAGATATGGAAAATATGCTGGTAGGGACGACACAGAGCATTGAATCAAGGCACAATGTTTTTCACAAGACTGTATGATCCATACAGGACTTTGGCTCATAGCTCTGTTCTTGAGCAGTTTGTATACTGGAGCATGGGAGAAACTCCTCCTCCTTTATCTCCTCATGCATCTTCCTTTTGCTCTGTTCCCTGCTGAAATAAAAACACCAATTAATCAAATAGCTCCAACTTGCCCCTCTGCTGTCAGGATACCTGAGGTCACAGAATCTCAGTTAACCAATGTCAATCCCAAACTCTGAGATGAAAATCCTCACTATGATATTTAAATGCCCTACTCTTCTGCAGATGTTGTTTCCTACTCTTTACCTTGGCTCTGTTAAAAGGGTTAGTAAAAAGATTTGAAACTAGTAGAGTTCTGAGTTTGGGATTTTAAAGATTTTTTTACATCCGCTCTATTCCCAGCACAATCCAAGCCCTCTCACTGATTCAAAATTCTCCCTTGTTCGAATAATGTTCCAAGGTGATCATTTGGGACCGTGCTCAACTGGACTGCATTCCTGTTTAAATCATGATAGTGTATCTTGGTTTGATTTTTTAGAGAAAGAATAGCAATGGATTGTGGTTGTGTCCAGCATGAACAAAGATTAAACACGTGAACTAGACATCAACCTTGTATTGATTGCTAATTAAAAGGCTACAACCTCTTGACTCAGAGATGTCAACCTGAAATCCAGAGTGATCCACTCTAGAGTGTAGAGAGGAAGGATGAGAACTTAAGCTAAGACCTCAGCTGCTCTTGCAGGTGGACACAAAAGAAGGTGGAGTTCTGCCTCTCTAATTTCCCAGCTAATCCTTCACTCAATATCATTAGGATAGATGCATCTGTTATCATGCTGGTGTTCTGGAGCTTGTGTATGAATTGGCTGGTATGTTTGTAGCATTATAAAAATCACTTCATTTTTGAGCGGGCTTCATTGACTGCAAAGCACTTAAGGTCATGAAAAGATCATGAAGAGTACTGTAGAAATGTCTGCCGCCTTTTAACAATTCATATCCGTGTGCCAACACTGGGGGATTTTCAATTCCAAGTGAAGTGTCTCAGAAATTGGTATTTCTTGGAAAGATTACACCTAAACCAATTAAAATCTCTAGCTCTGAAAGGTAAACTTTACAAATGTGGAGTCAACTACGATTGGAAATATTAAAATGATAAAAAATGTTTCTCTCTACTTTCTGTTTTTTAATTCCTTTCCCTCCCTCTTTTGTTTTCGGTTTTATATCTGACATTAAATTTATTCCTTTACCATACACTTCATGCTTTAGACCTTTTCATTATTCTTTAATGAAAGTTGACCCTGATTTGGTAAGGAGGGACAGAGTTGCTTGTCCTGTCCATATGAGCCACTTTTTATCTAAGCAGGTTTTGGACTTCTTGGATGAACCTAAGGCCATTAGAAATAGGAGAAGAAATAAATGATATGGTCCCTAAAGCCTATCCTACCATCCTTCACAAGGGAATGGCCAGGATGGCATCATCCATGAACATCACCCATTTAAAAAGGAGACAATATTATATCCTCTGTGATCTGGTATTGGTAATATTCGATCACAACTTCCTTACGTTCATACCATATTCCCCTTTGCAGTGAACACGGACATTCCATTTGCCTTCCTTATTACTGTGACATGCCGCTCCATGGCCTCCTCTTGTGCCATGTTGAGACCACCCTCAAAGTGGAGGAGCAACATCTTATATTCTGTCTGGGCAGCCTCTAGTCTGATGCCATGAATATCGATTTCTCCTTCTGGTAAAAAAAATTCCTTCCCCCTCCCTTCTTCTTCTTATTCCCATGCTGGTCTTCTACCTCTTCTCACTATCTATCACTTCCCCCTGGTTCCCTCCTCCTTCCCTTTCTCCTATGGTCCACTCTCTTCTCCTATCAGATTCCTTCTTCTCCAGCCCTTTACCTTTCCAACCCCTTGGCTTCACCTATCACCTGCCAGCTAGTTTCCTTCCCCCCCCCCCCACCTTTTCATTCTGGTGTCTGCCCCCTTCCTTTCCAGTCCAGAAGAAGTGTCTCAGCCTGAAATGTCAACTGTTTATTCATTTCCATAGATGCTGACTGACCAGCTGAGTTCCTCGAGCACTTTGTGTGTTACTTGCTGTAGCTGCATACTAACTTTTCTTGATGTAAGTGCCCTCTCCCTTTGTACAGCAGTGTCTGTAGTCTCTCTCCATTTAAACTATAATGATTTTCTGTTCTTCTTTCCATAGCTTGTAACCTCACACCTCCAACATTGTACACTTGCCTCACCCCATCACCAAGCCATTTCATATTCCTTTGCCAACTCTCAGCTCTTTCACATCATGATCTCCAACTAGCTTTGAATCAATGCACATGCAGCTTGAGCTCAGCTACATCATAGGTTGCAGGTCAAAGGACATCCCATTAGTTAGCTTGGCGACCTGTGACATTCCACTTATCCCCGAATTGATCTCTTATAAATGCTTATGTATTAGCCCCAATGGCATGAGCTTCTTACCCTGAGGAACAACTTTTTCAGGTGGCTGCTTACTAAATATCTTTTTGAAATTCCAGTACATGACTTCACTTGAAGTCATTGTATTCACTTTATTTGTCATTTCTCACAAATCTCTGGTGTACTTGACAAATGCAGTTTTGCATGGCAGTATATGCCTCCAAGAGGACCACAAACTTGTTAGGTTTGGAGGCTTGCATGCCTCAATGACCCAGAGACTTATGTTGACTAGAGCCAGGGCTTAATGCTTTGGCTCTTGGTAGGGTCACTCATGCCAAGCAGGTCAAAGGGCAGAGGCCAGACTAAAAGTTGTCCACTGGTCCTCCAGGTTCAGGGGCTCAGCTCAGGGCTAACAGCCCTGACCGATAAAACAAAAATTGTGAACAGCAGTGAGGATTCCTTCTACATCTGAGTGTGACGGTGTTCCTGAGTCTCCAGCCGAGACTTGCATGACTAACAGTAGTGAAAATGGAGACGAAGCTACTGACATGATGAAGCAAGTCTTAACGCTGGCAGAGATGGAGGACCTTCATGTCAGTGGTGTAACAGACAGTTTATGGAGGAAGTACATGCCTACAAAATGCTGAGTGTCATTTGGGATGTGGGCCATTTGGTTTTTCAATCCATTCAGTAATTTTATTCAAATTATTAAGTTTGAATTAAACTCTAGGAAAATAATGTGCAACTTTGAAAATAATTTTATTTTGCAATATATTTTCGGATGCATGTATGTTTACTCTATTTGGTTGACTGATGTTCTGTGCATTGAGATTATTAACATTCATTACAGTTGTTCCCAGTTTCTGTCTGTCTTCTCCAATTTGTATTGATCTATTTGAGCTAATAGTGCAAAAACGGGTTTAAGTTTTTCTGTGCTATTAATTCAAGGGATGTGAGCTTCGCAGTATTTTATTGTCCATTACCAATTGCCCTTGAGAAGATGGTGATGAGTTTCCTTCTTGAACGGCTGCAGTCCTCGAGGTTTCGGTATGCCTGTAGTGTGGTTCGGGTGAAAGTCCCAGGTCGTGGTGAAGCAATGGCAATCTACTTCGAAGTCAAGCGAGTCTTTGGTTTGGAGGGCAACTTCCAGTTAGTGTTTCATCGCTTTAACTACCCTTGTCCTTCTAGTTTGTAGAGGTGGTGGGTTTGAAAGGTGCTCTCTGAGCATTTTTAGTGAGCTGTTGCAGAGCATCCTGTGGACAGTACAACCTACTGCTTCGGTGGTGGATTGAGTGAATGGTTGTGGTTGGGGTGCAGATCAAGTGGGCTGCTGTGTCTATTATGGTGTCAAGCTGCTTGACCATTGTTGAAGCTAGGTGAGTGGAGAGTATTCTTTCACACTTTGACTTGAGCCTTTTGCTCAAGAGATTTTGGCCTTGACACAGTGAGAGTAACAGATCTGATGACCGTAGAGTACAATGTGTCTGCCTGTTGCTCCCATCTCTCTAGGAGTTCAGGCGTAAGCTCTCCTACAGTAGACTTTAGTTGCCTTCAGTGCAATATAAATCCAGCACTTGCTTCAGATTCAACAATATGCAGGTCATTGCATTTATATTCATCTTGAGCAAAGAGGGTTAAATTTATATTTAATAAAAAAGATATTTTGCTGACCCAAAATAAAAGTGCTAATTCCCAAAGTGGTTACCTCTCCCCATTCTGGTGTCTGCTCTTTGGCTGAAACTTTGAATCTATCCAAACAAACACATTCTGCCATGAAGTTTATAAAAATAAACTTTAACCTCTTCCCTCTCCCTAAGAGAACTCTCCATTAACCTTATAGGGTCAGGCAGGGTCAATCAACAATGCCTTTAACTTTTAGATTGGTGCTTGAGTGAAGCTAACTCTTGTGTGTTCCCTGAATGCTCAGTAATAGAATATGCCGTGTGTGTAAGCTCATTGCTCCTTTTGAGCCTGGTTAAAGAATGGAAAAAATCTGAGACTGCTTAGCAGTCAGAAGATAGGATGGACCTGTGTAATTCTGTGCTTGTCAATGGAAATTTTTAGAAAGTAATCTCAGAGGGTGAAAGCCTTGTTAGACTGTACTTCCTTCTTACTCCCCCTCCTATTCGGAGTCATACAACACAAAAGTCCCTTTGGTGGGCCCTGAATCCCTATCGACTATCAAACACCCATTCACACAGATCTCATTTTGTTCTCCACACATCTCATTAGTTACCCCTTATCCTATGGCTCACCTACATGATGACTAATTTACTAAGCAATTAACCCACCAACCCTTCCATCTTTGGGATCAAGGAGAAAGGCAGTATATCCGGGGAAAACCCACTCATCGACACAGAGAAAAGAGTAAAACTCTGCACACAGCACCGGAGGCCAGGATTGAACCTGGGTTATTAGCACTGTGAGGTAGCAGCTGTACTAACTGTTCCTCATGTCTCTTTCTCACCACCCCCCCCACCTCCATTCCCAGAGGTACTAATTTAATCTGTGCCATTATCCCAAAGAAGTCTGTGATCATGTCCATATGTGAGCCAATAACTAACTAATCTTGGGCTCTTCAAGTGTGTGGTCATTAAGGTCAGTTCTGATCTTGTTGACACAGGAAAGAAGCACCTTCAAGCATTTTGCTCTCTGCTTTCCACCCTCCATGAGGGAATAAAACTGATCTTCAGTAAACAATCAGATAAGAGAAAAGACGAGTCAGCACGCATTCCCCTCCTGATGTGACCTCTAAACTCTGGGCATGAACTGCAAATTGACCCTGGGACCTCCAACCGCATTTCTCAACAAAGCTTACATTTACGCAGTGCCCCAGGCTTGATCTCCAGTGCATCTGGTGAAGGGAATTATTGTGAAGCCCTGTAATTTTTAAATTTGCAAAAGTTGTATACAGCTAATTTCCACAAGCTATGACTGAGAAAAGCATAACACATACATCTGCTTTTAATAGTGATGTCTTGAAGGATCCCGTTTGTCCAGAATGCTGGTAGAACTTTCTACTTCTGATACAGTGTTATGAGATTCCATGAACTACTGAACAAGTAGATTCAGTAAAACTCTGGCATTCTGTGATCCAACCATTCAGAAATACAGATAATTCGGCATCTGACTTACAAAGTAATATTTGCAATTTTCATTCTTCAAGTCCTCAGATGTAACGCTCCGTTCCCACTCTCCAGGTCTTTGGTCCCCACATTTCATGGTTACCACGGTCCCTGTAAACTTGACTGGTTCTTTTAGTGTTCCCTCTTGAAAATGACAATTTTCACAGAAATGTTACTGTGTAGCATTTTTTGTGTATAAAAAATGAATTCAAAATTTTGAAGTATTAATAAATCTGATAGTCTGGAGCAGGGGTGTCAAACTCATTTTAGGTCATGGGCCGGATTGAGCAAAATGCAGCTTCATGCGGGCCGGATCAGTCGGACCCGTGCGAACACAGCTTTCGTTGCCTCCATTTTTTCAGCCTGCTCTCATGTGTCTCAGTCTCTGCTATAACTACAAAGTGTTTCACTTTACAAATTCCGTTTCTTATGAAGAAGACTGCCGAGCAAGACTGCCGAATAAACACTAAAAACCCTGAAAACCTGGTACCTGAATAAACTCAGCATTAGCCATATCATACGCCATAGGCGCTTCGATTACTGGGGCCAGCTTTAATAGTAATTAGATATTATCTTGCGGGCCAAAGATAATTCCACCGCGGGCCGGATTTGGCCCGCGGGTCTTGAGTTTGACATATATGGTCTGGAGAATCTGCTGATTTGCTGTCCAACATCCCAAGCATGCTGGATTAATGAAATTTTGCTATAAAGCATATTTTAAATCTTAGCTTTTTCTTGGTACATTGGTGAAAGTTTTAACTGATGTTCTCAGAATGGAGTTTGAACTCTCAACCTCTAAACTCAAGCAAGAGCATTGCCAAGCTAGCCATGCTGAGGTATAGTGCATAAGCGTTGTAGGGAACTTTGGGCACATATTCGAGGGATGTTGCTAAGCCTGATTGTAGAAGAAAATTGAGGTGATATTTTACATTTGTCTCCTATCTTTCCAGTAAAGAGTCTATTACTTATATTTATTTAAGTCTGGATCTCTTCTGTACTTGTTTAGAAGGATCTCAAGCATTCTACATCTGGCATTCATTAGGCTTCATAACACAGAGCAGTCGTGCAGATCTATAATGGCTCAACAAACTTCTGGGAATTTAGAGCAGTTTTGGCAAAACTTCAGTGGGTGATGGCATGAGAGTGGTAGGTTAAGAGATGCAAGGGGTGTGTATGGAGAGTGGGGAAGATTACTTTTTGAACTGAAGAGGAATATCAGCATCATTATAGACTTCTTGGCTGTAGCATCAATGTGGTTGGAACAGGCCAAGCTTTTGGTTATGTTCACTTCTAGGAATTTGAAACTTTCAGTCCTTTTGACCTCAGCATTGTTGATGTAAACTGCAACTTGTGCACTGCCCCCTTTCCTGAAGTCAATGACCATCTCTTTTGCTGACATTGAGAAAAAGGTTGTTGTCGTGACAGCACGTCACTAGGCTCTTTATCGCCTTGTACTCTAAATCATTGTTATTTGAGATTTTGCCCAGAGTGGTGATATCATCTCAAACTTGTAGATCTAGTTAGAGCAAAATCTGGCCACACATTCACTTGTGTGTGTAGGAAGTAGAGTAGGGGGTAGAGGATTCAGCCATGAGTGTCACTGGGGGTGGTGGAGATGTTGCTGCCTAACATTACTAACTGCATTCTTCCAGTCAGAAAGTCAAGATCCAATTGTAAAGGAAGGTGTTGAGTTGCAGGTCTAGGAGCTTGAAGTGAGCTTACTAGGAATTGAAGGTGCTGCTGTAGTTAATAAAGAACTGTCTAATGGAGATGTCTCTCACAGTCCAGATGCACTAGAGATAAGTATAGGGCTAGGGAGATGGCATCCAGTGTAGACCTGTGGTAGGCAAATGTCAGTGGGTCAATATCTGAGAGGCTGGAATTGATGCTGCAGTGACATGACCAATCTCTTGAAATACTTCTTGATAGTGAATGTCAGAGCCACTGAGTGATAGTCGTTAAGACACGTTACTTTGATTTTGTTAGGTACCAGGCTGATAGTGGTATTCTTAAAGCAAGTGGGAACCTCGGACCTTGGATTGAAGTAGGAGATGGTTATAACTGTCTGCAACTCATCCTTGCAGGATCGAAGGACTCTGCTGGGGGCATCATCTGGGCCAGTTGCTTTCCATGGGTTCATTCTCAGAAAGACTGATCTTGCCTCTGGAACAGAGACTATGGGATCAGTTGCATTGGAGGCTGTTTGGACTGGTGTTGTTATTCTAGTCCCCTTCTGTTCAAAACATGCATTGAATGTGTTAAGCTCATCAGGAAGGGATGTGCTGTTTGTCAGCGACACTGATTCTTTTCATTTTCTAACTAGTTATGGTATGGTCAAGAATTCCCCTTTTCTCTCTTCCTCTTAAAAAGCAGATTGTGTTTACGAATTTCTATTTAGTTTGGATCATTCTACAATCTATGAAGTTTTGGAAAATGACAGCTATTGCAATCCATCTTCACTGTAGCCACCTCCTTCTGAACCTTGGCGTGTAGGTCATCATATCAGAGAGGTTTATTAGCTTTCAGTCCCATTATGTTTGCATCACTGTTTCTTTAACTGATTCTAATTTTGCCAACATTGTTTTCTTTAGGCTCCTTGTTCACCAGCGTTTTTAATCATTCAACTGATGTGGGTTTCACAGGATGTGAGCCAGTTTCAATTACCCATTCATAACTGCCCTTGAGAAGGTGGTAGTAGCTGCCTTTGTAGAATGCTGCATTCCATGAGGTGTGGATATGGAATTAGATCTCCCAGTTTTGGCACAGCCCCCAGATGTTAGTAAGGCCACTTCATGGGGTAGTTTCAGTCTTTGCCATTTCAGGTGCCAAGTTCGCTTCTAGGTGATCAGCTCTTGTTTCATTGTTGCTTTCCAGTGATGCATTACAAGGGAATGTCTTGCTGGGCCATTTCAGTGGTTGACTCTCAGCTGCCCTCCGAGTCTGCAGGCCAGACCAGCTAATGGAGGCAGGTTTCCTTTCCTGTAGAGAGGCAGTGGAGCTGCATGACCTTGGTTGTAGTGCAGACTAGGTCCCAAGCTGCTTACAGCCGCCCAGCAGAGAGATGTTGGAGTCGGTGCGCTCCGCTGGAGGTGGTGTGGCACAATCGGTGCTGCCCCCTGCATTTCCTTGGCAGCAGACAATCTCTACTGTGTTCAACTGCAGGCTTCTGCAAATTTCTTGGGCAAAATTTTCTTGTGCGACTGTATTTAACTGATAGTTTATACGTGCTTGCTATTTTATACGTGCCTTGTGCTGTGTTTTGCACCTTGCCCTCAGAGCCATGTTGTTTCATTTGGTGTATTCATGTATAGTTGAGTGACAATTAAACTTGAACATTATTGAACCAGTTGGGACTTAGGACTACAATTATTCACCATAATTACTGGAAGGTTTTTGGTGTCTTGTTCCATTGAAGACACAAGATGTTTGTTCAATTCCTCTATCTTTATTCCTTACTATTAATAACTTTCACTAATTCCCTTGGTACTCTATAGCACATTATCTCTTTACTAACCCTTTTCACTCTCCCTGAGTAAAATAACACAATGCACATTTACCCTCCAGCCTCTGCTCTCTTTCACACAGGCTTTAAAAATGTCTTGCACCTTGGACTTTCAGAAGGTTGCAATAGAGGAGCTCTGAATCCTCATGTCTACCTTACTCACAATCACATTGCTTTGATGTTCTAACAGAGAAAGGCAGCCCCCTGAAATGAAATATCCAGAAAACTTTCCGCCTCCCCAATACATTGCCATGTCTGTGTCATAACTCTAGCTTGTCAATTCTGAACTGAGGAGGAAAGGGCTGTAAGATGCAGGGATTCCTAACCAAAAAAAAAATGAGCAGACTATAAATATATAGATATATAAAAGGAGTGAGGCCTCCATTGTTCAGGGTCAACTATGGATGTTGCGTCCTAGTTGGCTGGGTACACAAGCCTGGGCAGTGCAATATGGAGTGCAAGCTGTTGTCCATGTAGCAAGCTCCCCCTCTCTATGCACTGGATGAACTCAAATGGAGTCCAATAGAGTTTGGCTCCAGCATCATGTTTTCTGCTCTGGGTTTACTCCTGTAGCCTTCCCATGAGTGGGTATATCCGCAAGGCAGTGAATGTTTGAGATCAGAGTTTTCTTTCTTCTAGATGAGCTGCCAACCAAGAGTGACGAACCCCATCTGCCTGAAGTGATTGGTTTTAAGATGCCAGCAGTCCGCCTTTGCCCATTCTCCTGTCAGTTGAATGGTTCCTCTGGGCTTAGTAGCTAAACCCAGAGGGAAGGTCAGCAAAAGTTAATGTAGTTCCCCTTACAGATTGACTGAGCAGAGTAAAGCGTCAGGAAGGTAAAAGATCAACAATGGTTTTATTGAACTGCAGAACATGTTGAGGGGCTGGATGGTTTATTTCTACTTCAGTTTTCTGAATTGTTAGGATGTGCCGTGCTTTTGTTTGCTAGGAGCCTTTCTTTATGTTCAGCACTCAAAACAACAGAGGCTTTGGCTCATTGCCCAGCATTCAAACTTTCCATCTATATAAGCTTGCTGTCTCTGCCTCTTCCTTCTCCAGTTCCTTACCCACCATCCATCCACCCCATGGCTCTTCTTTCAATCCTTCCCAGGATCCTGGCTCCACCCTCCCAACCTGAAACTTCTTTCCCAAAACATCATTCCCACCAGCCTTTCCTGCTGCCCCTCTCTCTCTCCACTCACCTGCCGACTCCCCTAACCTTGCCTTTCCCTCAAATAATTTGTTCCTTTCCTCCATTTTCCTCATCCCCTCCAAGTCTTGTCTCTTCTTCAACATACATACTTTAACCCCAGCTTTTTGCTCACCCTTTCCTGCTCTATCCCTCCCACCAACTCTGCAGTGCCCCCTTCCTCTTGGGTGGTCACAACTACCTCTTCCTTTTTCGCCCTGTATCAGTGCTCAGCATGGCTGTGTTGGTAGAACTCTGACCAAGGCAGATGTGGGTTCATGGTCGTTTTCAGAGACCAGCACAAAAAATTAACAGAAGTGCTGTACTTCTGGTGGTGTCTTTTTGGTCTAACTGAAAGATAGTACCATACAGTAAAGGACTTCATTCAGATTTTGTTCCATTGATCGTTTCATCTGTTCCCCATATCTCCCTCATTCTATCTCTTTCTCAACCTCTTTCATCAGCTTGCTTTCTGCATTGAGGTGTACAAACCCTTAATCAGGTGATGAGCCTGTCATGGCTGAGACTGCCAATTCAATTCAGTTGTCCTTTTGCACTGTTTCTCACACACAGCCCTGAGACTGGGTCAACTGTCACCAGGGTTTTATCAGAGTTTTCAGTTATAAATGCAATAACACAACACTAGAATGTTCTCTTATCTGCTTTGTCTTCTGTCTTCCTTTGAGTTTAAGAAAGCAATGTAATTATGATAGGCAAAAGAGAAGGATGCTGAATCTCATTTAAAGCAAGAGCCGCTAAGTTGACAGAGGACTAACTGTTCATTATTATGTTCCCTTTAGTATCAGCCACCATTGATGATAAACATATTCTAAGCAAGAAGACAAGGGAGTGATGGGTTCCTTTCAGTGCTTAACTCTGAATAGGCGAATGTATGTGGTTTGAGATTAACAAGGTTCTATAGTCTGAGGGGCAATTGCTGGGCATGGCTGGTGTGGTTGGAGTTCACACCAATGTGGTTCAGAAGCTGAGGTGATTTGTGTTTTTTTTTCTTGAAGGAATATAGGGGAACGGGAAAAGCCGTTTTAAAAAAAAAAATCAACAAAGACAGGATTATAAATACAAAATTGTACCAACAAGGAAGGCTAAAGGGGTTGGGAGCCCTGAAACACAAAGTTTGATCATTGGTGGAACAAAGGTCTTTAAGAGAGGGTTTTGAGAGGTAAGACAGAGCGTGTCAGTTTCTGTAGAATCGCGAAGCTGGAGGCTCTCACAGGAAATCCAATGAGTTGTAGAGTCACACACCACCGAAACAGGCCTCGTGGACCAACTGGTCCATGCTGACCAAGGTGCGCAACCAAGCTAGTCCCATTACCTGTGTTTGACATGTCCCACTGAACCAACCCAAGTGTGCACTTCTCTAAGTATCTTAAATGTTATTACTGTACCTGCCTTAACACTTCCTTTGGCAGGTCATACCATATATGTGCTACCCTCTGTGTGGAAAAAGATCCCCCCAGATTCCTGTTACATCTTTCCTCTTTCACCTTAAACTCTTTCCCTCCGGTTCTTGATTTGCTGACCCTGGGGAAATAGATAGTGTGAATGTATACTACATCCTCTAGATTATACAGTGGCATGCAAAAGTTTGGGCGCCCTGGTCAAAATTTCTGTTACTGTGAATAGCTAAGCGAGTAAAAGATTACCTGATTTCCAAAAGGCATAAAGTTAAAGATGACACATTTCTTTAATATTTTAAGCAAGATTACTTTTTTATTTCCATCTTTTACAGTTTCAAAATAACAAAAAAGGAAAAGGGCTTGAAGCAAAAGTTTGGGCACCCTGCATGGTCAGTACTTAGTAACACCCACTTTGGCAGGTATCACAGCTTGTAAATGCTTTCCGTAGTCAGCTAAGAGTCTTTCAATTCTTGTTTGGGGGATTTTCGCCCATTCTTCCTTGAAAAAGGCTTCTAGTTCTGTGAGATTCTTGGGCCGTCTTGCATGCACTGCTCTTTTGAGGTCTATCCACAGATTTTCGATGATGCTTAGGTCGGGGGACTGTGAGGGCCATGGCAAAACCTTCAGCTTGCGCCTCTTGAGGTAGTCCATTGTGGATCTTGAGGTGTGTTTAGGATCATTATCCTGTAGTAGAACCCATACTCTTTTCATCTTCAGCTTTGTTACAGAAGGTGTGATGTTTGCTTCCAGAATTTGCTGGTATTTAATTGAATTCATTCTTCCCTCTACCAGTGAAATGTTCCCTGTGCCACTGGCTGCAACACAAGCCCAAAGCATGTTTGATCCATCCCTATGCTTAACAGTTGGAGAGATGTTCTTCATGAAATTCTGCACCTTTATTTCTCCAAACATACCTTTGCTCATTGCAGCCAAGAAGTTCTATTTTAACTTCATCAGTCCACAGGACTTGTTTCCAGAATGCATCAGGCTTGTTTAGATGTTCCTTTGCAAACATTTGATGCTGAATTTTGTGGTGAGGATGCAGGAAAGGTTTTCTTCTGATGTCTCTTCTGTGAAGGTCATATTTGTGCAGGTGTCGCTGCACAGTAGAACAGTGTACCACCACTCCAGAGTCTGCTAAATATTTCTGAAGGTCTTTTGCAGTCAAACAGGGGTTTTGATTTGCCTTTCTAGTAATCTACGAACAGTTCTTTGGAAAATTTTCTTGGACTTCCAGACCTCATCTTGACCTCCATCATTCTGTTAACTTCCATTTCTTAATTACATTACGAACTGAGAAAATGGCTACCTGAAACACTTCGTTATCTTCTTATAGCCTTCTGCATTCTGGGCATCATTTATTTTAATTTTCAGAGTTCTAGGCAGCTGCTTAGAGGAGCCCATGGCTGCTGATTGTTGGGACTAGGTTTGAGGAGTCAGGGTATTTATAAAGCTTTGAAATTTGCATCACCTGTCCTTTCCTAATGATGACTGTGAACAAACCATAGCCCTAACAAGCTAATTAAGGTCTGAGACCTTGGTAAAAGTTATCTGAGAGTGCAGATCTTTTGAGGTGCCCAAACTTTTGCATGGTGCTCCTTTCCTTTTTTCACTCTAAAGTTATACAAAACAAAAACAATACACTAATCTTGCTTAAAGTGTTGAAAATAATGTTTCATCTTTAACTTTGACTTTTGGAGATCAGTTCATCTTCTACTCACTTAACTATTCACAGTAACAGAAATTTTGACCGGGGTGCCCAAACATTTGCATGCCACTGTACATCTGTATATGACCCCTCTGTCTCCTAAACTTCGAGGGACTAAGTCCTAACCAGCCTAACCACTTCCTATAACTCAAATCCCTGGAGCCCTGTCAGTATCTTCATGAATCGTTTCTGCACTTCAAATCAGAAATTAAAACTAGAAGACAGTTTAACCAGAATGTGGTATGAACATGGAAGGATGAGATGAATAATATTTCAAGGGAAGCTGGAGTTGCAAATCAGCATTGGATCTCTGAAAACCATGGCCCAATTAACAAAGGTTCTTCTGTTCCCAGCAGTTGAACTGTGCTCTTATTACTCTAAAAATCTCTGTCTGGCAATGCGCACACTGCTCAAAAACCCTGCATCAGGGGCCCATTGACTTCCTTCAGCAATAAGACAGCTATTATGGCTAGCAGTCTGCTTCATAACAGTTTGTTTGCAAAGCTGTGTTTCTAAACTTCAAGCTGATTACTGCTTGCCATTTACATTTTAAGAACTGAAGACTGGCTCCCGCTTACAACCAGAAGCTAAACAAAGTATGCAGTTGGAAGTTTAACTTGCACTGTTTGATCTTGACAAGTGGTATCTATCTGTCGAGCTTGGAAAAAAGTTGAGCCACCCGATCCAGGAGGCAAATATCCATACAATCATAGGTACGTGGAAGCATTCTCTGGTAACTCCCTTTTGGCTGACAGAGTACTGTTCCTAATGTAATGTGACCATTCAAAGGCTACTTCCTGAGGTCAGGGATGTGAAGAAAAGTGGGGAGGTTACTTGGTGCCAGCCATTCGGTCAGGTATCTTGTTTTTCAGACATTTCTTGAACTAATTCCTCTGACATTTGTGACCACTTAATTTGAGTGGGAGGCCACTGGGAGGTGTATGACCAGGAATGCAAGTCGTGCCAGTTTAGCTGAGGTTTGTTACATAGAGTTGACCAGCAATGTTGCCTGCGGCTATGATGCTCAGCTTTAGCTTTTGACAGAGGTAAAATCTACTTCCCAATGTGTGAACAAATTGAGATTCGGACTACACTGTGAAAATATGACTGGAGGCACACTGGGACCATTGCACAATTGATTAAATAATATGAGCAAAGGAGGTGCCAGGAAAAATGTGCTATGTGTAAGAAAATCTCAGACCAAGAAGACTACAGCATTGAGGAATGGCACTAACTCTCCCAGAAAGTCTGTGGCGTTATATATTTGATGTCCAAGACCATGCAGATAGTGAGGAAATGACTCCAGCACTGACAGGTCTAGGCCCATAATTCTGATTGTCCAGTATTTTGTGGTATGCCCCAGATTTATATCCTAGAGCAAACAGATCAATTTTATTTAGTTACTAACATTTTTATATCTCTTTAACAATCTTGAGATGTCTTAAGGCATTATACATCTGTCAAAAACATTTGAAGTGTTGGCAGTGATGTAACTTTGTGAACTTGGCAGACAATTTACACATCGGCCGGTCAAGCAAACAGCACTAATCAAGGCTGAGCAACATATACTAAATGCTGGAGGAACTCAGCAGGCCAGGCAGCATCTATGAAGGGAAGTACAGTCGACATTTACGGCTGAAACCCTTTGGCAAGACTGGAGGAGAGAAACACCAGGTGACAGGTGAAACTTGGAAACTCAGCTTTTTATTTTCTCCAGTGCTGCCGAAGGTCGATATTGCCTGGCTTGCTGAGTTCTTTCAGCATTCCGTGTGTGTTGCTCAGATTTCCAGTATCTGCAGATTTTCTGTTGTTTCTGATCAAGGCTGGTTAATTTTTTGTTTTTTCTTAAGTGTGGGATTAATGTTGACTAGGATATCTCCTCAGCAAAATAATGGTGTTTAATTTAGTCTCTTCTGAAAGACAAGGCATCCAATTGAGGAATGGATCTCAGCCCATGGAATTTTGGGTGTACTACCAGTTGTAATGAAATAAGCCAGTCCTTTCTCAGTTAATTTTCAAGCTTTCCAGGTAAAGATAGTTGCTATCTGAGCTGTTGGGTTCAGAAAGGTCTCAGTTGGGCTTTGAGATGAGCAGCACCATTCCAAAGGGTAAATAGAACATAGAAATCTATATCCTATTTCAGGCCCTTTGGCCCACGATGTTGTGCCGACCATGTAACCTACTCTAGAAACTGCCTAGAATTTCCCTACTGCATAGCCCTCTACTTTTCTAAGCTCCATGTACTTATCTAAGAGTCCCTTAAAAGGCCCTATTGTATCCGCTTCCACCATCGCCACTGGCAGTGCGTTCCACGCACCCATCACACTCTGTGCGAAAAGATTACCTCTGGCATCCCTCTTGTACCTACTTCCAAGCACCAAGCTTCCACTTCCAAGCTATACCTCCTCATGTCTGCCATTCCAGCCCTGGGAAAAAGCCTCTGACTATCCACACGATCAATGCCTCTCATCATCTTATACACCTCCCATCCTCCGTCACTCCAAGGAGAAAAGGCCAAGTTCACCCAACCTGTTCCCCAATCCAGGCAACATCCTTGTAAATCTCCTCTGCACTCTCTCTATAGTATCCACATCCTTCCTGTAGTGAGGTGACCAGAACTGAACACAGTAAGTAGATAGTAAGTAAAGAAAAATGACCTTGTTTCCTCCAGCAGACAGAAACGTCTTGGGTCCTGAGGCAGAACCATCCCTCCTGCCTATTCCGATCCACAAACATAGAATAAGCTCTATGAAGACGCAGCTTCAGGATATTTTACGAACTGCGTTATTATTGTCATATGCAAGGAGAAACAGTGAAAAAATTTGTCTGCATGCCATCTAGACAGGTCACTCCATCATGAGCACTAGCCTCCAGAGTATCTAGGACATCTTCAAAGAGCGATGCCTCAAAAATATAGCATCCATCATTAAGGATCCACGTCCCCCTTCTCGCTGTTACCATCAGGAAGGAGGTACAGAAGCCCAAAGACACACACTCAATGATTCAGGAACAGCTTTTTCCCCTTTGCCATCCAATTTCTGAATGGATATTGAACCCATGAATCCTTAATGATGGATGCCTTATTTTTGAGGCTTCGCTCTTTGAAGATGTCCTAGATACTCTGGAGGCTAGTGCTCATGATGGAGCTGGCTGAGGAAAGGTCAGAATGCAGAATGTAGTGTTATTGTTACAGAGAAAGTATAGTGCAGATAGACAAATAAAATGTAAGGGTCACTATCAGGTAGATCGAGAGATCAAAAGATAATCCTTATCATATAAGAAGTCTGTTTGGCAGTCTTGTAACACCAGTATAGGAGCTGTCTTTAAGCTTTGATATGTTCTGCCCAGGTGAAGGGGTAGAAGAGAGTGTGACTAGGGTGAGAAGGTCCTTGATTTATGTTGGTTGCTTGCCCAAGACACGAGAAATATAGACAGAATCAATAGAGGAGATGTTTTTTATGATAGACTGGGCTGGTTTACACCTTTCTACAATTTCTTGTGTTCTTGGGCAGAACAGTTGCCAAATTGAGTGGTGTTGTATCTGGATAATATGCTTTTCTAGGGCACTTCTGTAAAAATTGCTGAGTTTCTTCAGGACATGCCTGACAATAGTATGATTTATTTTGTATTTTTGTGTTGTGAATCGGTTGACTGTCCCATCTGCCTGTATTTTAATGCTGAGATATTTAATCAGGAGGTGTATTCAACGTTATTTTCAATATTGCCACAGGCTCTATGTTTGACTAGACAACCTAAGGCTACCGAAGTACTCCAGGTTGGGAAAGAGAAAAACTTTCAAGAAGGCGAGATGTTTTTCAGTTTTGTTCTATGTATCGGGGAAGAGAAAAACGCCTGAAATTCAGTTTTTCCAGCCTGCCATGTGCCTTTGTGTTTGAAGTGAACTACGGGATGAAATAATCATTGGTTTAAGAAAATTGCTGGTGTGTGCTTCAACTGAGCAGTGATGTGTCAAAATGGCTTTAGCAAGGCTTTTCCTTGGTGTGTGAGGTTTCTGTGGGCATAATAGACCAAAGCCATCACTGGTCATTATAACCGAATGTACACTGGGAGAATAATTCTGTCCTGGCTCCATAGTGACCTGATTACCATTTCAAGTTGCCCTCCAGTCCAAGACAAACAGATGTTACCTGGGATTAGGTAATAAAATCTGTTTGAAGATTTAGTAGAGCCCAGCTTTAAATTTATTATGGAAGCAAGATAAAGAGTTTGTTGATGGGGAAAGGTCACAAGAGGTTACAGAGGGTTGTAGACTCAGCCTTCATGGGCACAATCCTCCCCACCATTGAGAGCAGCTTTGAGAGGCAGTGTCTCAGGAAGCCTGCATCCATCATTGAGGACCCTCATCATTGCAACATGCCTCTTATTGTTACTACCATTGGGGAGGAGGTACAGAAGCCTGCAAACTGCACGCAACAATTTAGGGACTGCTTATTTCCTTCCACTGTCAGATTTCTGAACAGTCTATGAACCCATGCTTTTTTTTCTTACCCATTTACTCTATAATTCATGGTAATTTTTAATCTTTGCATTGTATTGCTGTTGCAAAGCTACAAACTTCACTTCCTGTAAGTCAGCAAGAATAAACCCGTTTCTGATTCTGA
Source organism: Hemitrygon akajei (assembly GCF_048418815.1). Taxonomy (NCBI): domain Eukaryota; kingdom Metazoa; phylum Chordata; class Chondrichthyes; order Myliobatiformes; family Dasyatidae; genus Hemitrygon; species Hemitrygon akajei. The sequence continues at coordinate 118,077,604 of NC_133126.1, read as the reverse complement.
TTGGCTTGGGAGTTATTCACTGTAGATTTGATCTTGACTTACAATGAGCTGGAAGGGGAAGAGCTCTTTTCTCCTGGAGCTGCAGACTTTGGCTGAGGGAATGGATATGGGATGTACCATATTCAGCGTGAACCTTGGTTCTTTTCTCTTGGTGGGTGGAGTGTGTATTTTAAATAAGCCTGTCATTACATGATTGTAAATTGAATGCCTTGGGTTTGCCAAACCAGGCTTGATGTGTTCTTGAAGGGTCTCGGCCCGAAATGTCGACAGCGCTTCTCCCTATTGATGCTGCCTGGCCTGCTGTGTTCCACCAGCATTTTGTGTGTGTTGATGTGTTCTTAGTAGAATCAGTTTTGCATTCCTGCACTGTATTTTCTCTGTAACTATAACACTTTATTCTATGTTTCGTTATTGTTTTCCTTTGTACCTCAACGTATTGTTGTGATGAAATGATCTGTATGGATAGCACGCAAAGCCCAGCTTTTCACTGTACCTTCGTTAACGTGACAATAATAAACCAATTTACAGTTGCAACATAACCTCTTGCTTCCAACCACTCTCCCCAGGTCAAGTTGTACTTTCTCCCACTTTGAGCACAAAGCTAGCAATATAGCTTGTAGCCCAAGTTTTTATGAAGTAACCAGGCCGTCGATGCCTAATTGTGTGAGATCCCAAGAAAATTCAGGATTGCAGGCCTTGGACCCATGTGGGTTTTATTTCCCATGTTCCTTTTGAAGTTGTATCACTGACAAATTTATTATACTACAGTGCAACTTAAACGTGTTGGGTTATTGATATGAGTACCATCCAGTAGTCCAGGAAGAGTGGAAATCTGCATCTACCAAGCACGCTGATTTGTATGGTGATGTACTGTTCATTCACAGTGAGCCCATTTACTATGTCACTTCTACTTTGCATTCGTTCTTTGATTGGGCAGTGAGGAGTTTTTTTTATTTATATCCGGTCTCAGCGTGAAGGCCTTCAGCTGTTCCTTTTGCCTCCTGAGCCTTTGTGGAGGCTGTAGCAAGCATAAGCACATCATCCCTTACCAAGGAGCGTATGGGCATGCAACATTTAGTCATGAACAGTTCTCTGCTGAGCAAAGGGCATCTTTCACTGTGTTGGTTGTCTTCAGTCGCTGTTAGCATTTGTCTCGGCATGTTTCATCCCATGGAGAACTGAATATTATGCATCTGATTGGGATGAATAAAGATCCTCACGTGCCTTTCCAAAACTTGCTTGAAAATGCAGATTCCTGAAGCAGGAATGTTGTGGTCTGTCCCTAGTCTGCCCTCCTCCAGAGCACTGTCTTGTGGCATTGAGTCTCTAAAAGATTCTTTTTTGATATTTGTGTTTCAACAGTGTTCTTTACTTATATATAATAAATGTAAATGCATATCTTTCTTTTTATTGTACCATCAATTTATTACATTTTCTTACAATCATCAATGACATTTGTATTTTCTCCTCAACCACTGCACCTGTGAAGCACTGGAGAGGCTGTTACACGAAGTCTAGCCCCTCAGTGTCCAGCGGCTACAGAGTATTTCCCGTGGAGTCATTTGCTTAGGCTACACTGAGGTTAAGAGTAAGCTTCAGCACATGCTTCTCCACCTTGGAATGTGCCAATCCGAAGCTTTTACTTATGGACATGGTAATTGGTTTATTATTGTCATGTGTACTGAGATACAGTGAAAAGCTTCTCTTCCATCCAGACAGATTGTAAAACAAAAATATGGAACATAAGTGTTATGCTGTAGTACAGAGGAAACAAAAAGAATGCAGAATAAGGTGTTGCAATTGCAGAGAACGTGCAGTTAGTTTACTGCCCATTGTACCACTGGGATTTAGGGCAGCCATGAAGGTAGCCCATCTCTGGCAGTGTTCAAAGCTTCAATAATCATGTCAGTAGCTTCCTGTTGGTTTTTACTTCTGTCAGTCATGCAAGTCCCAGGTGGAGATTCAGGAATACCATCACACTCAGATGTAGAAGGATTCTTCCTTGGAAGAATGTTGTTTTACCAGTCAGGATTGTTAGGCCTGAGCTGAACCCCCAAGCTGGAGGACTGGTGGACCACTTTTAGTCTGGCCTCTACGCTTTGACCAGTTTGGCATGTGTGACCCTACCAAGAGCCAAGGCATAAAAGCCCTGTCCCCAGCCAATGTAGCTCTCCAGGTGATTGAGGCACACAAGCCTCCAAACCCAATGAGAAGGAGGAGGGTAAGTGCAGTGTTACAAGCAGATAAATCAGGTGCAGGAGCCATCACAAGGAAGATTGCTAGATCAGGAGTTCAACTTTATTGTACCAGGGCTCCATTTGAGAGCCTGAGAACAGTAGGATTGAAGCTGTGTTTGAAAGTGATACATGTTCTCAAACTTTTTTTTATCTTCTGCCCGATGGAAGTGGGAGGAGCGAGTGGCTGTGATGGGCGAAGGTTGAAGAAGTGTGTTCACTATTCGTGATAGGGTTAGCTTTCACTACTCATTTTCTTGGTATAGGACCTTGGAACAGACCATAAAGCAATAGACTTCTGTGTTACACAGCTCCTCAGTGTGAACATTGACCACAGCTTCATAATGATCTCAGTGGGGTTTCACAGAACATAGAAAACCTACAGCACAACACAGGCCTTTCGGCCCACAAAGCTGTGCCAAACATGTCCTTACCTTAGAAATTACCTAGGGTTTCCCATATCCCTCTATTTTTCTGAGCTCCATGTACCTGTCCAGGAGATTCTTAAAAGACCCTATTGTATACGCCTCCATCATTGTCGCCGGCAGCCCATTCCACACACTCACCACTCTCTGCGTAAAATAACTTACCCCTGATATCTCCTCCGTACCTACTTCCAAGCACCTTAAAACTGTGCTCTCTCATGCCAGCCATTTCAGCCCTGGGAAAAAGCCTCTGACTATCCACACAATCAATGCCTCTCATCATCTTATACACCGCTATAAGGTCACCTCTCATCCTGCGTTGCTCCAAGGAAAAAAGGCCAAGTTCAGTCAAGCTATTCTCATAAGGCATGCTCCCCAATCCAGGCAACATCCTTGTTGATCTCCTCTGCATCCTTTCTATGGTTTCCACATCCTTCCTGTAGTGAGGTGACCAGAACTGAGCACAGTATTCCAAGTGGGGTCTGACCTGGGTCCTATATAGCTGCAACATTACCTCTCGGCTCCTAAATTCAATCCCACGATTGATGATGGTTTCACTTCTTGGATCTCACTCCAGATTTGATCTACACAGGAGCCATGCCTCCTTAATTTCAGTATGATTGTAGGCCAAATGAGGTGATGATTTCTAAATGTATTTTTATTTGGCTCAATATTTCTAATGACTTCATGTTACCTGGTTTTTCATTTAATGTAACACCTTTATGAATCTTAATTATTTATTTAGAATTATTTTTGATTACATTTTAAAATCATTAAATGATTATTTAAAAGTATCTTAAGTATTTGTGTCTGGGGAAGCTGGATGAGGTGTTTTGCTGTTGTTTAATAGGTGTTTTGGGCGGGCGGGGCTTCCTCTGAGTGGCACGTGTACAGTAGTGAAGTTGCCAGTTTCCCTCCGGCACTGTCTGGGTGGAGCTTTCATGTTCTCCTGGTGAATGGCTAGACTTTCCTTGGGTGCTCCACTCTCCTCCCACGTCCCTGAGATGCGCTGCTTGACAGGTTAATTGGTCACTGTCATCTCTCCCCCCCATTTGTGGGTGAGTAGTAGAGTCTGGGGACTATGGAGTGTGGGCAGTGTGGGTAAATAAAACAGGATTAGTGCGGACGGTTTGCTGGTGTGTGCAGACTTAGTGCCAAAGTGCTGTTTCCATGCAGTGTGACTCCCTGACTCAACCTTCTGTTAAAGGCCACCCCGTTAGATTCTGGACCTCAACCCTGTCAGCAGGACTCTCTGTATTTGGACCACGTGAGTTCATGGTTGGAAGTTTCTGAAGGCGATTCTCAGCCTGCAACGTCTGGCCCTGTGTGTGAACAATGAGGGCATCTGTGAGGGAATCCCATTAGCCACGACTAAGTACAGTAATTAATGGTGTATGAAGGTTGGCTGGACTTGATTAATCATACTGTATTCTCTGATATGGATGGGAGTGGGGATAGTATAAGGATACATTACTTGAATGTTGGGTGTTTTACTTCTCAGTTTCTCAGTGCCCACCTCAGAAAGTGGTGATGCCTTCCTGGTTATGGGTAGAATGCACCTGAACTCCCTCTACCACCTCTGGCAGAAGGTCTTTATTCCTGGCAGGGCATAGACTTGGCTGGCGATAAATAGAGAAGGTGGGGAAGGGATGGATAGGACAAAGGGAATATAGGATGCTGCCAGAGTTGCCGTGGACATGTTGTAAAGGGCATCCAATCAATAAGGTCAGTTAAAGAGACAGGAAGTGAACAAAAGCTGAGAGATGGCATCAGTTAAAAGTCAAAATATAAGCAAAGGAATGTAAAGGTTGCAGGATGAAGGGTTGTAGGATGTACCCAGCTGGGAAAGAGCCTTCCTGCTCAGGACCTGCTGCTCCTGTGCATCTATCACACAAGCTGATATTGTTCAGTCTAGGAAACGTGAGCAGAGAGACCTCACATCAGGATAAGCTGCTGGAAGAAATAGGAGTAGGAGAGAAAGGTCCACAGAAGGAGATCACCTCGGCCAGGGGGCGATTGCCTTCCGTGAAGACCGATGTGTAAGACATCTGTGCTTCCGAAGGGACATCAAAACTGACGCCCCAATACCTGAGCAGCAATCACAACTACCGGTACACCATTTGGGGCAGGTCAAGGACTGCATAGCTGGTGTCACTGTGGACCTGCCATAATTCTGGACCCTTCCAGGCTGCAGCTATAGATACTTCCATCTCAAAACTCACCCTCCACTCATGTGTAAGGGGTGGGGAGAGGCTGTAAGTAGGAAAGATAAGAGGCTCTTTCAGAGAGGGTTGGTAATGCCTCCTTTAGGCAGCTAACTGCATGCTATATTCCTTTTGCTCTATCCATTGTTCCACCTCAACCCCTATTGCAGCATCTCTGCAATTTAAAACTAATGCATTTTCTTTCTTTCCAAATTCTGAAAAAGAGTACTCAAGCTTTAAATTTAATTCTGTTTCTCTTTCCACTTTACTGCATGACCTGTTAAGTATTTCTCTATTTTTTGATCCCTAACAACACTTCACGCCTTGAAAGGCCAGCACTTTGATAGAGCAGGGATCACTAAGAGAAATGCTGGATTATGATGCAGACTGTTGTTGGGTGCACACAGTGCTTCACAAACAGCACATACACTACCAATTCTGTTTGAAACCTGGAAATCATATTTTCTCTTAATTCTACTGTACACAGTATTTGAGACTGACAAACGTGGAGCCAAAGGAGAACAATAAATTTTCCTTTGGTATTTGTCAAATGACAAATTTGTCACATGACAAATGGTGTTTCTCATTAGAATTGAGCTACTGGAACTTGTTGCTTCATAGCTCACAGGTTTGGTTGGTGCACATAGAAATACAGAAATCCCAATCTCTCACAGAGGGCCGTATTCTCTCTAATGCTGTTGCACTGAAATAATCTGACTGCACTGGCTATAAGTGCCCTACATTAGACGGTATTGGGTAGCTACAGATTCATTCGATGTGGGTGAGGGTCACAATGGAAATGGCCCCGAATTTGTAACCTGTAAGCCCTGATGTAAGATTTAGGAATATTGAGCTGAGGATTAACACTTATTATAGATGTTCTGATGAACCTTTTTTGGTTTGCATTAAATATCCATCACTAATGGAAGAAATGTGGTTGAGCAAAGAGTCTGACAGCTAGTTCGGTACTATTGGCAAGTACTGCAATGGGCAAGCTAGTCAGTACAGTGTTAATTGATATGTCAAATGAAACTGCCAGACTGCTGAACATCAGACTGGAGCTGTTCAAAGTCGCATATAAAAAGCCTAATTGCAGGGGATTAAAAATAAAGCTTGTGTTTGGAGGCCATAATTCCTGTACAGGATTAGGTCTATCTAATCCTTGCTGGCAGCCCAACCACGGAGGGATTCTTCCTATCCAAACCATAAGGACAAACCAATAAGACCCAGAGTCTAATCTGGCCAATGACCACAAATTGGATTTGACAGCGTTGATCCTCATTGATTTACACCGTACAACAGATGGTCAAGTAGTTTCCTACACGTGGTCAGAAACTGAATTTTAATTCTAAGTTGTCTTAAAGAAATGTTCAGCATTTTTAATTTTTGCTAACTTTTGTTTTAGGTTTGAATTTGCTGTGCTTGAGAGAAAGTCCTTGAATTTTTGCAATACCTTTCATAGTCTCAGCAGTCTGAGAAATAATTGACTGAATTGACTTTATTTTTACTTTCATACTTCATATACATGAGGAGTAAAAATCTTGAAGTTACATCTCTGTATAAATGTGCAATTTATAGTAACTTATAATAAATAGGTACAACAGGACAGTCAATATAACATAGAAATACAGTTGTGTCAGCATGAGCTAAGCAGTCTGATTGCCTGGTGGAAGAAGCAGTCCCGGAGCTTTTGTGCTGCGGTACAGTTTCCTAGATTGTAGCAGCTGGAACAGTTTGTGGTTGAGGTGACTTGGGTCCCCAGTGATCCTTTGGGCCTTTTTTACACCCCTGTTTTTGTAAATGTCCTGATTAGTTCATATCTACAGATGCGCTGGGCTGTCCACACCACTCTCTACAGAGCCCTGTGATTGAGGGAGGTACATTTCCCATACCAGGCAGTGATGCAGCCTGTCAGGATGCTCTCAGTTGTGTCCCTGTGGAAATTTCTTAGGATTTGGGGGCCCATATCCCCATTTTGGTTCTTCAACCACCTGAGGTGAAAGAGGCACTATTGTGCTTTTTTCACCACACAGCCATGTTAGATTCTCGGTCACATGTATGCCAAGGAATTTGAAGCTGTTCAACCCCAGATCCATTGATGTCAATAGGGGTGAGCCTGTCTCCATTCCTCCTGTAGTCCACAACCAGCTCCTTTGTTTTTGTGACATTGAAGGAGAGGTTGTTTTCTTGACACTGCTGTGTCAGGGTGATGACTTCTCTGTAGGCTGCCTCGTTATTATTTGAGATTAGGCCAATCGAAGTAGTATTGTCAGCAAATTTAAATAGCAGATTGGAGCTGTGGGTGGTGACACAGTCATGGGGTATACAAAGGAGGGGGTTTAGGACACAGCCCTGTGTTGAGGGGCAAAGGTGACGGAACCCACTCTTACTACCTGCTGGCAATCTGATCGGAAGTCCAGGATCCAGCTACACAATAATGTTGGCGTGCAGAGTTTGTGAGGCCTGTGCATGTGATGCTTTGCTCTTTTTCTTGTCATAGCAATGATGATCAGTATTAAAATTGCCCTGTGTTCACTGAAGCACAACACAGTGACTTCCGTTTTCTTCACTTTGCTTTTGGAGTTCAGATGCTGATCTCAATGCCAGCAGTGATTGTTACATTTGGCCTGAGCGTCTGGGTCAGCTACATGTCAAGATCAGGCAAAGATTTGCTCTAAACACGAGAGAGTCTTCAAATGCAAGAACTCCAAAGCAACACATACGAAATATTGGAGGAGCTCAGCAATTCAGGCAGCATCTAGGGAAGCAAATAGACAGTCAATGTTTCAGGCTGAGACGCTTCTTCGGGACTGCTGAGTTCCTCCAGCATTTTGTGAGTGTTGCCAAAGATTTCTCCCTATTGTTACTTCGCAAAGTGTATTCATTAAACACTCTGTGAATGGTTTACTGGCACTACTTCATAAACTGTGTCTCATTATCTCTATTGCTAGCTCTTAAAAGTTCAACATCCCACCCCCTCCCTCATCTCCCACTGGCTCTCCTTCCCCTCCTCTTGCTCTTCCCCCTCCCCTCCTTCTACACTGCCTTCACTTTCTCACTCATCCATCCCTCCTTTGTCCCCACCTTTCAATTTTTTGTCACGATGAACTGCCATATTGTAACACACACAAAATGCTGGAGGAACTCAGCAGGCCAGGCAGCATCTATGGAAAGCAGTACGTAAAAGGCCGAAACCCTTCTGTGTGTGTTGTTTCCAACATCTGCAGATTGTTTCTTGTTTCCCATATTGTAATCTCTTTTTCCAGGAACATGCTATGCGGTGAATCCCAATACACTGTTGGCCTTCCTTGTTGTTGTGTAATGGAGACAGATAAATGTTGCTGTTCAGTATTAAAATGCAGCTAATTTTAAGATTTTTAATACATTGTGCATTGAGAACAACAAGATATCATTTATTTTCTGATTTCTGTACATTGAGAGTGCATGTGAGCACTTGAATCCAATGAATTCCTTTAAAGAAGAATGGGACTCACCCAGTGGAATTCTGTAATTCTTTGCAATGGCAGTGAATAGGACTTGGTGTTTTTGGATTTCATTCTTGTAACCTCCCCCCAGTAAACGTCTCTTCACTCCTCAAGATAAAGCGTGCTGAAGTTCGGAAATAGAAAGGAACATTACTATTTCAGCTGAAGCATGCCACAGTAAATTAAAAGCCCCTCCACTACATCTAAATCCTGGATTTAACAGGGAATTAGTTTGCTCTGAAGTAATAGTGACTGACTGGTGTTGGATTTGTGTTTGAGTAGTTTCTGTGCGTGGGCATGGTTGGTGCAATGCCTTCTCTCCAGAAACTTGTAACCTGGAGCCTCCCACAGGAAAACACAAATTTATAGCTCTTGCATTTGACTGAAGCTCTCCTACACAAGAATTATCTCTCTGTTCTGGGTGCAATAAAACTGGGACCCCATCATTCTTGACCTGTTTACAGTTTTATAAGATTCATGTTGCTTCTACACATACAAAATGCTGGAGGAACTCAGCAAGTCAGGCAGCATCTATGGAGGGGGAATAAATAATCAGTGCTTTGAGCCGAGACCCTTCATCAGGACTGGAAAGGAAGGAAGCAGAAGATGGAGGGGGGGGGAAGGAGTATAAATTGGCAGGTGACATAGGGGGGAGGGTGGGATAAAGTAAGAAGCTGAGAGCAGATCGGTAGAAGAGGAAAAGGTCTGAAGAAGAATTAATCTGATAGGAGAGGAGAATGGAGCAGAAAAGAAAGAGAAGGAGAAGGTAAACCAGGGAGAGTGATTGGCAAGTGAGGAGAAGAGAATGGTTGTCCGGAATGGAGCCTGGAAAAAGCAGTGCTTTCATTCAAAAACATCTGAGATGTCTTCTTTCTTTTCATCAAAGAAAGAGGTTTTCCTTCCACCACCATTGCTCCTACCCGCAGCCGCATCTCCTTTATTTCCTACCTGTCTGTCCCAATCCATCCTCTTGCCATCGTAAGCAGGGCTAGCATTCTCCTTGTCCTTGCCTACTTCCATATCTGGCACATCATCCTCCACCTACAATTGGATCCTACCTATCTCCCTCAGAGACAGCAAAGCGCTGGGTTGCTCAATTGGCCCGAAAACGCACCATCAAACAGGCTCCAATAGGAGGTGAATCATTGTTGAAAGAGGAATAAAGGTAATAAAGGAAGTAAAAGAAGTGATTTTGTGAACCACTTGAAAGATGTTGCCGTCTTCTCCATCCTTATCCAATTGCTAATCCTGATAACACTTACCTTGAGCATCACACATGCCGTTGGGACGTGGGAGGAATTTGGGGCACCTGGAGGGAACTGATGTGATCACAGTGAGAATATGCCAAGTCCACACAGACAGGACTGAACCAGGGTCTCCTGTGCCATGAGGCAGCGGCCTTACCTGTTGTACCTCTGTGCTGCCTACAATGGTGAGGGATTGAATGTCAGGGTGAAGGAAAATAAAATTCCTTCATTCTCTCTAGCCCATTTGGGCTTAGTTTTGGAAGTCATTTAAGGTTCATCCACTGGAAAACCCTTGTAACTACTGGATGGTTGAAAACTTAAGATAATGTGTCCATTTATTTAACAGGCAATGGTGATAGACTCTGTCTGTTAGTGTGTTCATATATTGTCCTTTTACCTCCTGCATCCTGGAGCTGAATCCAGCTTGACAGGCCATCCAAGTGATCTGGTTTCAGTTTGCAAGTGAGATTACTGTGAGGCAGTTTAATAACCATCCAGATTCAGTCATTGGTCAGTAAATCCATCAGCCCTGAAGTAAAAAGAATTCATAGAATACTTTTACGATTTCACTGTTAATATTATGCTATATACATTTGAGTGTGGTAGGTTTCCCTTTTATGTGCATATGAAACTCTTTGACTCACTCTCAGTGCATTCTGAATGTCAGTGTTCTTGTTTAACTGCCGTGTGTGTGTGTCTATAAAACACTGCTCAGTACAACCATTTTGTGCTCATTCAAGTTCAAGTTTAATTGTCACTCAACCATACACGGATACCCATGAATACAGCCGAATGAAACAGTGTTACTCCGGGACCAAGGGACAAAACCCAGTACAAACAGTCGTACACAGCACAAGGCACACACAGCACATGTAAGACAGCAGTAAAGTACAGTCACACACAAAAAAAACTAGTCCAAGTCCCTGTGTCCACAAATGTTGCAGCAGTCTGCATTTGAACACAATACATTTTGTCTTCTGCCAACTGAACCTTGGAGGGCAGTACTGACTCCAGGCTGGATGCCCACCACAGCACCTCTCTCACTCCAGTGGAGTGCACTGACTCTGATGTCTCTCTCCTCGGCAGCTGCAAACAGGTGTTACCGCGGTTCGAGGCCTAGACCTCATTATGACAGAGGCCATGCAGCTCTCCCGCCATCTGCACCCACTGTGCAAAATAACAGTGAATTGGACTTGTACATAGAAACATAGAAACCTACAGCACTTTACAGGCCCTTTGCCCCCATGTAACCTGCTCTAGAAACTGCCTGGGATTTCCCTACTGCACAGCCCTCCACTTTTCTAAGCTCCACGTACCTATCTAACAGTCTCTTAAAAGACTCCTGTAACGTGTAGCATTCCACATTACCAATATCCAACTGAATCTTGCAATCATAAGAAAACCAACTAAGACGATCACTCGCTGTTAGACTACATACTAATATTATGCACTGACTCTTCTCTGTCGCAGGCAGAAACATTGTCCGCACCAAGTCCAGCTCCTTCAATTTCTCCACCAATGATCAACTTGCTGATGGGGTAGACCTGTAGTACTTTCAATTCTTAATGTCTAGCAGGATCTTGCAATTGCAAAAAAAAATTAAAAAGACAATAATGCCTGTTGTACCAGTAGAAGCCACTGCATCTGAGCGCACTTCCACCTTCCCAGAGGTAAGATTCTACCTGAGTATTAGATCCAATCCTACATGTCTGCCAGCTGTAAATCTGCACGTGTTTCTCTTTATACAAGTTGACATTTGTGATGATGTATGGCACACAATTTATGATAAAAATAATTGAGCACAAACCTTTTTGAATAGATGAGAGTTGTGTTTATATTTGGGAATGAGAAGTTTGAAGCAGGATCACATTTGTCAGCCATTACAAGCAAGACTTACTGAAAATCCATGGTGAAGTTGACAGGCTGGCCATTTTTTTTCTCTGCAAGTATGCGTGACGGCGGTGTCAGTTACATTTTTATCCAGGTTATTTTCTTTAAACTTGAGGGTAACTTGCAATTGTTTTTCACATGGGACAGTGTGGAGAAAAATCCTCTTCATCTGGATACAATACCATCAGTAGTCTCCAGTTATTTTAAACAAAAAATTCCTAGCCCTCTGCTTGCAGTCCAGCTGTCTAAGGGATTCACATACTTGACTGGCCAGGGTACATCTGCTATTCCAGCACATAGTTTACCAGAGCTTGGCATTAGTTTAAAGCTTTCAGCTTTTCATATAATCCCTACTACTGCTGGCTGACAGCATGCTTTTGGCCAGAGCCCGGACTTGTGTTAAGCATCTCAATACGATCACTGTATGTAAATGGCCAGTCTTGATTTAAGGGGCAGATGATGCCAGTGTTTTCACATTTTGCGTATTTGTTACTGCCCTTTGAGGTGCAATTGGAAAGTTTAAAGGAAATGTGCAAATTTTTTTTTACACAGTAGTGGGTGCTGGGAGGAGTGGGGAAAGCAGACACAATAATTGCATTCAGGAGGGGTTTAGATAGACACGTGAATATGCAGGGGATGGTGGGATACGGATCATGTACAGGCAGAAGGGATTGAGTTTAGTTTGGCATAGGCAGTGTGGACCAAAGGGTCTATTCCTGTGCTGTTCTGTTCCATGTTCTTATTTTAAGTGGTTGTGAAGAGAGTGCTAATGTCAAAATCTAAACATGAGGGATAGGTATAGCCTGGAAAATCTGGCACTGCACTTCTTTTTCGTTGGGATGTTTTTAGTGATGTCCTGATGTGCCAGTGTAATCGTAGAGAACTTCTTCATTGGGCAGCTCCTGGAAAGCTGGATGAAAATTACAAGGGAGTGAGCACATGATTTCCTACTTTTAAGATGGGTGCCAGAGCTGTGGAAGGACTGGGAGATTTTACTCGAGAGGAGATATTGTGCACAGAAACTTTGACCCAATATGTCCATGCTGAGCTTTGTCATCATCTGCACTAATCCCATTTGGCCACATTCTATGTCTTCCCTACCCAGGTGTTTGTCTAAATGCATCCTGCATATAGTGGTTGTATATGATTCCACCAGCTCCTCTGACAGTAAATTCCTGATATCAACAACTATGTGCAAAGAAAAATCTTTCCCTTCAAATCGCCTTTAAACTCTTTCCTCTCAGCTGAAACTTAGATTCATGAGAAATTAAGGTTCTCAGCAGAAGATTCAAAGGAAATTAGTGGCCAAGATTAGAACAGGTTTTGGTAATGGATAGTTGGGCAACGAATAATGGAGCAAATGGAGAGCTCACAAGATGTCCTTTTCAGACACAGGTTTGTGAAGGAGTACAATTGATCAATGCTTTTGAAAGAGATGTGGATAAATTGCAGAAAAAAATATAATGGGCACATTGGAAAGATGCAAAATTAGAACTAAGTGGGTTATTTCAGAGTTCAACACAGTGGTCCAACTAGTAGAGCTATTGTCTCACAGCTCCAAAGAGTTGGGTTCAGTTCTGACCTCCACTACTGTCTATGTGGAGTTTTCACATACTCCCTCAGATTGCTTAAATTTCCTTTGGGTTCTCCAGTTTTCTCCCACATCCCAAAGTATTGCCACTTTGTAGGTTAACTGGTCACTCTAAATTGCACCATGTTTAGTTGGGAGATAGAATCTGGGAGACAGACAGACAGACATACTTTATTGATCCCGAGGGAAATTGGGTTTCGTTACAGTTGCACCAACCAAGAATAGTGTAGAAATATAGCAATATAAAACCATAAATAATTAAATAATAATAAATAAATTATTCCAACTGGAAATAAGTCCAGGACCAGCCTATTGGCTCAGGGTGTCTGACACTCCGAGGGAGGAGTTGTAAAGTTTGATGGCCACAGGCAGGAATGACTTCCTATGACGCTCAGTGTTGCATCTCGGTGGAATGAGTCACAGGCTGAATTGCATCTCGGTGGAATGAGTCTCTGGCTGAACATACTTCTGTGCCTAACCAGTACAATATGGAGTGGATGGGAGACATTGTCCAAGATGGCATGCAACTTGGACAGCATCCTCTTTTCAGACACCACTGTCAGAGAGTCCAGTTCCACCCCCACAACATCATTGGCCTTATGAATGAGTTTGTTGATTCTGTTGGTGTCTGCTACCCTCAGCCTGCTGCCCCAGCACACAGCAGCAAACATGATAGCACTGGCCACCACAGACTCGTAGAACTCGTAGAGGAGGTGTAATAAACCATGGGAGTGATGTAGGATTAGTGTACAGACTTGATGGAGCAAAGGATCTATTTCTGGGATGTACGTGTCCATGGAAATGGGACCTAAGACACCCATCTTTGTGGAAAACCTTTATGATTCTGATTTGGGATGGGGTGATTACACTTCATCTATAACTAATTTGCAAAGAGCACCACGTTCCTCCTATTGGGAAGAAAAGTCTATGATGGTATATCTACACTAGGATATTAATTCAGATTACATTGAACTACATTCTCAATTCTGACACCCGTGTTTGTTTTTAACAAAAATCATAAGACATGGATGCAGAATTAGGCTACTTGGCCCATTGAATTGTGATGGGGTGAAATCTTGTTAACCCTTCTTTCTCTGTTTCTTTACATTGTGTAAATTACTGAATTGGAATAGGATTTAAGCAAAACTAGCTGTACATTTCAGGGGAGAGATAATGAGTTGTGGAAATAATTAACTCATCTGAAAGATGGCCTGAGGTGTTTACTTTCTCTACCATCATAATTTGACAGCTTTAGTCTTCCTTAATTCAATGCAGTAAATCCAGGTGGAAAGCAACCTGGTAGATTGTTTCCTAATCACTCAATAAATGTGAAGCAAGAATAGCTGAGGAGCTTGGCTCATTTCACCAAATCCTTCACTGTTGATCTCAATATCCTTTATCTAGAAAGGAAATCCAATTTGGCTCCTGCTCCTGATTTACATCTGGTGGAACTGCAAACATTGGCTGAGGACGGTACTGAACATTCACAGTGCTCAGGTAGACGGATGCCCAGTGTCTTGTACAAATTTAACCTAGGAAAAGAGAGCTTCCTGATACCTGTCAAGATCCACCCAGCAAGGATGCAACTTTGTTGAGCCTTTTACATGAAGAGTGTTGGAGATCGATCTTTGACTTTCTATGAAATTGGGTAATCTCAACCAGAGCACTGGCCTCCAGAGTGATGGAGGAGAAGAAGAGTGTGTTCATTCTCTGCTCTGTTGCAGGGTGTGTTTTGTGTTGCAGGATTTTGGGTGGTGATGAAGTCAGGGTTGAACATCATTACTCCTTCTAAAGTCATGATAGCCTCACCATGAGCAACTTAGGTTCAGGCGAAGACTCTTGAAACAAACTCTGCTTCTGTTATCTGCTCACAGTTGATTCGGTGACTTTTGTAGCTTTGCTCTTTGCTGTATGATGGGAATCTAAGTTCTTTTCCTAGAGCAACTGGATGAAAGATGCAGAAACTGTCAATCAGAATGAGATTTGGGATTACTATGGAATGCACTCAGAATAGTTTGGCAGATCTTTGAAATAAGAACTCGGCTGGTGAAAAGATTTTGAAAATGCTATTGATATTTTATCTTCCAGGACAAATTAACCCTTTATTCTTTCATGATTAAGAGGTATTTCTGTCCATACCTAATTGGCAACGAGAAAGCAATAAGGAACCTTTGCCTTGAACTGCTGCACTCCATTGGACAAAGCTACTGTCTGTGTTGGATATGGAGTTCCAAGAATTTGACCTTGTGTCGAAGGGGGAAGGGCAACCTATTTCCAACTAAGATTGGTATTTGAGATTAACAGAGGAGAACTTGATCGTGGTTGTGCCCACTACTTTATTACTTAATGACTACACCTAATGTATTTATTAATTAAGATATTATGGGTTTGGCAGGTCTTATTGAAGAAGCTTGAAGACCTCATTCCAGATAATACAGACAGCAGATCTGCTGGTGTTGAGAGTGCAGATGTATAAATTGGTAGATGAGGTGCCTACTTTCAAAGGTGTTGAGCCTCAAGATTTCTTTTTGTCCTAGACTCATGAAGACAAGCAGATTATATTGTCGTGTTCTTGTAGATAGTGGAAAAGTTTTGAGGAGTTGGGTGGTGAACTGGAATTGGTGTATCATTATTACATGTACTGAGATACAGTGAAAAGCTTGTCTTGCATACTGTTCATACACATTAAATCATGGTACCCCGTCTCTCGTCTATACTTGTGCTGTGGTGTTGTGTTGAGGTGAAGTTAATTTCTGGTTAACAGTGACTTAGACATTGCTATAGAGGTGTACAGTAGGAAATAAACCCACAGCCCATAAGATAATGCTGTTGAACTCAAGGGGAGCTGTGCATCTAATTAAAGCATGCTATTGCCAGACACTTATGGCGGAAATCTTAACTGCTCTTCATTTGAGTTCAGAGTAAAATTTATTTATACGTCACAATATCCAACCCTGAGATTCAATTTCCTGCAGGTGTACACAGCAAATCTATAGAACAGTAAGTTTAATAGGATCAATGAAAGATCAACCAGAGTGGAGAAGATGCCAAGCTGTACAAACGTACGTATAAGTAAATAGTAATAAATAATGAGAACATGAGATCAAGAGTCCTTAAAGTGAGATCGTTGGTTGTAGGTTAATCACAATAATGGGGCAAGTGAGTGTTTGTTCAAAAGCCTGATGACTGAGGGGTAGTATCAGTTCTTGACCCTAGTGGTGCAAGTCCCGAGGCACTTGTACCTTCTACCTGAGGGTGGCAGTGAGTAAAGAGCATGGCCTAGGTGGTGGCGATCCCTGGTGATGGATGCTGCTTTTGCTGAATGGTTGGGAGAGCTTTACCTCTGATGCACTGGACCAAATCCAGTACTTTTGTAGGATTTTCTGTTGACAGGCAGTGGTGTTTCCAGACCAGGGCATGATGCAGCCAGACAATACACCTTCACTACATGTTAATAGAAATTTGTTAAGGCTTTTGATGTCATTCTGAATCTCCACAGACACATTAGTAAGTAGAACCACTGCCACTTCACAATTACATTTACATGCTAGGTCTAGGACGGGTCCGCTTAAAAAGTAACACTGAGGAATTTAAAGTTACTGACCCTCTCCGCTGAGGGCTGGCTCATGGACCTCTGGTTTCTCTCTCATGAAGTCTACAATCATACCTTTGTCAAACCATGCTTGAAAGTTCGGGATCTATTTAATGTGGGAGTAGACAATGTTATAGTAGGAATTGGGAACTGCACACAAAACTATGGAATCGTCTGAGAATATATCCATTTTGAACTTTCAGTGGAAGTCATTGATGAAGCAGCTAAAGATGGTGAAGGGTGTGGCCCTGAAGTATTTCTGTGGCAATTTGTGAACAAATTACAGTAAAGCTCTAATTGTTTTTAGAAATCCTTTCGGTTTGGCATCAGGTTCACTGGGTTATGTTTCTACTCCCTTTAACCCCACTGGTGCAAAATTTCCTGTGCTGCCTTTAAACTTGTCTCATTCAGTTCGGAATAGTTTATTATTATATGCATGAAGGTACAATGAAATTCAATGCTTGTCTGAAGCTCACAGAGCAAATGGTGTCAATGCTAATAATAAGTACAACAATCAGTGCAATAACAATGGAATGGTGCAAAATTTATCAGTGCAAACTGAAGTAATGCTAAAAGAAATGGCAAGGTGCCATTAAAGGAAGAGGTAGAGTTAATGATTTGTGACCATAGCACGATCATTGGGAAAGAGGTACTGGTAATTGGATCAAAAGTCTGCTCGCGCTGGAGAAGAAACTGTTCCTGAGTCTGATCACCTGGGCTTTCAAGCTCCTCTATCTTCTCCCAGAAGGTGGAAGAGTGAACAGGGAATGACCAGGGTGGTTGGCATCCTGGATGATGATATCAGCCTTCTTAAATCAACATACTTTGAAAAATGAATTGGATGTATTGAAATATATATTAAATATGTATTGAGCCTGTGACTGAACTGGGTAGTGCTTACCACTTCCTGCAGCCTCCGTTGGTCCAGGGCAGAGCAGTTGCCACAACCGACTGAAATGCAACCCATCAGGATACTTTCTTTAGTCCAACTGTAGAAGTTGAGAGTATTGTTACGGAGATGCTGAACCTTCTCGGGGGCCTGAGAAATGCTGATGTGCTTCACTGATCACTGCACCAGTGAGGAGGGGTCAGGAGAGGCTGTTGCTGACATGATGCCAAGGAACTTGAAGCTGTTGGCAGCTCTGTTGATCCATTGATGAGGACAAGTCTATATTCACCCACCCTTCTTCCTAAGGATCAACTGAAAAGTTGTTTACTGTTATATAATATCTGTCTTCCTTTATTTTAAAAACCCTGAATTTATTGTATGTTGTGGCATAAATAGGAATAATAACAAAGTCAGGAATATCTGGAGTCCGGCATCACCAAAGTTTTGATAATGTTGGCTTTTTGGAGTTTTACTGTGATGTTTAAATAGGCTTTGCTGTCAAACCCAGATATTTCATTAATAGCCAATGCATCCCATTATGCTATATGGAGGTTATAACAGTGAAAATATTGGAATGAATTTAATATGATTATCATTTATGACTTAACATTCTCAGTTTTCCAAGAAGGACAATCTGTCGTTTTCCAGTTGCTTAGACAACATGAGTGGAACTTTTAATTTCAACCTCATTTCAAATGTTTTATAAAATGCCTTTTAGTATGGAGAACAACAATGAATGTCACACTTCCTGTTAAACAAACTTTTCAGATCAAGGCTTTCATTGTTTATTTTATCTCTTCTTACTCTCTCCCTGTATATCTTCCTCGGCTTATTTTCTCGACTACCATTGTTTCCAAGCTGGACAGTAATTCATAAGTTTGATTTTGGTTTGTAGGATATGGTCACTAACGCTGCCAATTAAAATTACTGACCAGCAATGTTGCTAAGCGTCTCTTGCAATCTGTAGATGGAAAGGTCATTCCACTTGCACCTAATGAAGGAATGTTTACCTGCATGTACACTAACTCCTCCAGTGAATTAAACAATTGGCACCATCTAATATTGGCATACCCTTTTTCTCATTTCAAAGGAATTTTAATCTCTGTTCAATTAACTAAACACAAGAATGCCAGAAAATATGAGTAAGCCACTTGGCCCCTCAAACTTGCTCCATCATTCAAAATAGTCTTGGCTGATCTATGCTGGTCGTAACTCCTATATGCCTGTTCCCCATAACCCTCCATTCCTTCCTTTCAAAAAAAGTGCATTTACCATCACCTCAGATGCTTCTAATTCTCTACCCCTTGTGGTTACAGAATTCTAGTGATGTTTCAACTGCAAGAAGAAATTTATACGTGTCTGTTTTAACTGACTCCTTGTTACTACGTCCCCTCATTCAAAACTCGCCCACTAGTGAAAACAAAGACAGTATTTTAACAAAAATCACAAGAAAGGACAAATGGTTTAGCACATCTTCAGGATACTGCAAAGAATCATTTTCTATTGAATTACTTTTGAATGACCAGATACTGTGAACAACATCCTTGACAAGGGTGCAGTCCTTCAGTGCTTCACTGGAATAGCAGCCAAAGTTTTAAACTAGACCTCGAACTTTGTCTCCAGATAATTAGAGGAGAACACTGTGTTTATTAATTAATTAATTAATTAATTATTAAACCAATCTGCCATTTTGATAAGTTGCATGGTTTTCTTCTAATTATTAAATTAATGACTAAATCCTAGAACTCCAGTTGTCCTATGCGACAGCCTCCACTGCCCAGTAAACATACTTGGCAACAATTCTGGCCATGCAATCTAGTACAAGGAAATGCATTTACAGATTGGCAAGTCCGAGTTTGATCCTTTTCCTCTACTTAGATGAGGAAAACTGTAGAAGCTGGTACAATCTTAAGGAAAATTAGGGGTGAGGAATAAATGCTGGTTCTGCCAGGGACATTCAGATCCCAATGTTAAAATGGGATCTAAAGTGTAGGTTATGAGTATGAAAGTGTACCAAAGTGGAACAATAAAAATCCTTGACCTGTGTGGATAAACTGGCCTTGGAATAATCAACAAGGACATTGTTGATTCTGGTATGATTGAGATTGACTGAGGCCAATGAAGAGGAGAGATCAGATACAAAGAAAATAGGGCTGCCCTGAATTTTAATGTGAAGAGGATTAGTGTCTAAAATATGTATTAAAAAAACTGACAATGAGACAGACTTTGTTGATGCAACCTGTCAAGCCAAATTTTCTCAAGATGGTGGGATGAAAGAAGAATCTAATTTGACCATAATGTTGATAATGGGATGTGTCACCAAGAGTTCCTGGGCTACCATCCAAATCTTTGTTTATAGGACTCTTGTGTAGCAACAAGAAGCTGATCTGGTCCACTTAGCTTGATTAATAAATGCTTTGTGAAAGGAAGGCTCAGTAAACTTATTAGGCAACAACTGGAGCTATGCAATCCAGTACAAGGAAAACATCAGGCAAGCCCAAGTTTGACCCTTTGCCTCTAATTAAATGAGGAACAGCATTGCTCTTCATCTTGCCATCAACTTAGAGCATAGTTCTCAACATGGGGTCCATGGACCCGTTGCTTAATTATAACAGTTCATGGCATAAAAAAAGGGTTGGGAACCCCTGATAGAGCCATATATTTATGCTCCACAATTGGTTCATGCTGACCATTATTCCCAACTAAGCTAGCCCAATTTTCCCATGTTTGGCCCATTTACCTTTCAGACTTTCCTATCTATGTACCTGTCCACATACCTTTTAAGTGTTCTTAATGTATGGGTCTCAGCCGCTTCCTCTGGCAGCTTCTTTCATATACTGACCACTGTCTGGATGGCCCCAGGTCCGATTAAATTTTTCCCCTCTCACCTTAAACCTGTGCCCTCTAGTTTCCCCAACCCTAAGAAAAAGACTGTGTACATTGACTCTAACAATGTTCCTCCTGCCAACTTATCATACTCAAGCTGGATTTTTATTTATTGCTGGATATTCCATAAATGACATGGGCACAAGTGCTTATAAATCTTCCTTTCAGTGACTATTGCTTTTACCTCTTGAGAAAGGAAAAGTATTTATATAACATCTCTTCACTTTGCCGTGACATCACACTTACTCCAATAGAGTTTAATATTCAATAACTTAGGTTTATTTTAACACATGCATATAAAGCTAATCTTTCTTAGCAGAAGATTCCCAATCAGTAGGTGAATGGTCCGTTAATATATACATGACATTTAGGTGAGGATGAAGGTGGGCATCAAAAGTGGTGTAATGGAACTGTAACACCTGTGTAGCACTCATCTTATCTTGTGTGACTGGTTCCCGCACTCTTTCTGAGAAAAATCAAATTAAATCGTATTTCACTACGTGCTAGTAGGCCATCAGAAACTCAACATATTGGCAGGAGGCAGTGAATAGAGAACACACACTTCTGCGGGTAAGTTCTGTTTATTAAAAAAAAACAAGATATATCGAATATTTACATGGGTAAAAACAATTCAAAACTCCAACATGAGGAAATCTACAGATGCTGGAAATTCAAGCAACACACACAAAATGCTGGTGGAGCACAGCAGGCCAGGCAGCATCTATAGGGATGTTTCGACGTTTCGGGCCGAGACCCTTCGTCAGGGCTAACTGAAAGGAAAGATAGTAAGAGATTTGAAAGTAATAGGGGGAGAGCAAAATGCAAAATTATAGGAGAAGACCGGAGGGGGAGGGGTGAAGCTAAGAGCTGGAAAGGTGATTGGGAAAAGGGATACAGAGCTGGAGAAGGGAAAGGATCATGGGACAGAAGGTCTAGGGAGAAAGAAAGGGGGAGGGGAACATCAGAGGGAGATGGAGAACAGGCAGAGTGATGGGCAGAAAGAGAGAAAAAAAAGGAGAGGGGGAAAGCTAAATATATCAGGGATGGGGTAAGAAGGGGAGGAGGGGCATTAATGGAAGTTAGAGAAGTCAATGTTCATGCCATCAGGTTGGAGGCTACCCAGCCGGTATATAAGGTGTTGTTCCTCCAACCTGAGTTTGGATTCATTTTGACAGTAGAGGAGGCCATGGATTGACATATCAGAATGGGAATGGGATGTGGAATTAAAATGTGTGGCCACTGGGAGATCCTGCTTTCTCTGGCGGACAGAGCGTAGGTGTTCAGCAAAACGGTCTCCCAGTCTGCGTTGGGTCTCACCAATATATAAAAGGCCACACTGGGAGCACCGGACACAGTATACCACAGCAGCAGACTCACAGGTGAAGTGTCGCCTCACCTGGAAGGACTGTCTGGGGCCCTGAATGGTGGTGAGGGAGGAAGTGTAAGGGCAGGTGTAGCACTTGTTCTGCTTACAAGGATAAGTGCCAGGAGGGAGATCGATGGGAAGGGATGGGGGGGACAAGTGGATAAGGGAGTCGTGTAGGGAGCGATCCCTGCGGAAAGCAGAGGGGGGGGGAGGGAAAGATGTACTTGGTGGTGGGATCCCGTTGGAGGTGGCAGAAGTTACAGAGAATTATACGTCGGACCTGGAGGCTGGTGGGGTGGTAGGTGAGAACAAGGGGAACCCTATCCCGAGTGGGGTGGCGGGCGGATGCTCCCGGTGTAGTCATTTATATATTGGTGAGACCCAACGCAGACTGGGAGACCGTTTTGCTGAACACCTACGCTCTGTTCGCCAGAGAAAGCAGGATCTCCCAGTGGCCACGCATTTTAATTCCACGTCCCACTCCCATTCTGATATGTCTATCCATGGCCTCCTCTACTGTCAAAATGAAGCCACACTCAGGTTGGAGGAACAACACCTTATATACTGGCTGGGTAGCCTCCAACCTGATGGCATGAACATTGACTTCTCCAACTTCCATTAATGCCCCTCCTCCACTTCTTACCCCATCCCTGACATATTTAGTTGTTTGTTTGTTTTTTTCTCTCTCTCTGCTCATCACCCTGCCTGTTCTCCATCTCCCTCTGGTTCTCCCCTCCCCCTTTTTTTCTCCCTAAGCCTCCTGTCCCATGATCCTTTCCCTTCTCCAGCTAGGTATCCCTTTTGCCAATCACCTTTCTGGCTCTCAGCTTCACCCCTCCCCCTCCGGTCTTCTCCTATCATTTTGCATTTCTCCCTCCCCCCCCACTTTCAAATCTCTTACTATCTCTTCTTTCAGTTAGTCATGACGAAGGGTCTCGACCTGAAACGTCGACAGTACTTCTTCCTATAGATGCTGCCTGGCCTGCTGTGTTCCACCAGCATTTTGTGTGTGTTGCTCAAAATTCCAACATTTTATTTGAGTTCCAAATCTCAGATATGGAAAAAAAACAAATTCCTGTTTAGTTAGACTCGGTGATATTCATTAAAATAACCTTTGTTTCTCCAGTTTCTCTAACTAATTAGATCTAGTGTCTAATTTTTGGTTTTAGTGTCTAATTCTTGGTTTCCCTTCTGCCGTCATCAATGATGCCCTCGCCCGCACCTCCTCCATTTCCTGCACTTCAGCCCTCACCCCATCCTCCCGTCACCACAACAGGGACCGTGTTCCCCTTGTCCTCACCCACCAGCCTCCAGATCCAGCACATTATCCTCCGCAACTTCCGCCACCTTCAACAGGACCCCACCACTAAGCACATCTTTCCCTCTCTACCCCACTCTGCTTTTCGCAGGGATTGTTCCCTCTGCGACTGCCTGGTCCACACGTCCCTCCCCACAGATCTCCCACCTGGCACTTAACCCTGTAGGTGTAAGTGCTACACCTGTCCCTACACCGCATCTCTTACCACCATTCAGGGCTCCAAACAGTCCTTCCAGGTGAGGCAACACTTCACTTGTGAGTCTGTTGGAGTCCTCTATTGCATCCGGTGCTCCCGGTGCAGCCTCCTCTGCATCGTCGAGACCCGACGCAGATTGGGGGACTGTTTCGTCGAGCACCTACGCTCCGTCTGCCACAACAGACAGGATCTCCCGGTTGCCACTCACTTCAACTCTCCCTCTCATTCCCATTCGGATATGTCCATACATGGGCCCCTCTACTGCCATGATGAGGCCAAACTTCGGTTGGAGGAACAACATCTCATATACCGTCTGGGTAGTCTCCAGCCCCTTGGTATGAACATCAAATTTTCCAACTTCCAGTAATTCCCTCCCTCTCCCTTCCCCCATCCCACCTTCACTCTGTCTCCTCTTCTAGCTGCCTATCACCTCTCTCATGACTCTGCCTTCTTCTATTACTCATAGTGCTTTCCCCTTAGATTCCTTCTTCACCTCTCCTGCCTATCCCCTCCCTGCTTCCCCTCCCCCACCCCTTGATCTTTCCTCTGATTGGTTTTCCACCCTCCCCCCACCTTCTTTATAGGGCCCCTGCCCCCTCCTTCTTTGGTCCTGACGAAGGGTCTCGACCCGAAACGTTGACTGCTACTTTCAACGGATGCTGCCCGACCTGCTGAGTTCATCCAGCTTTTTTGTACATCTAGATCTAGTGTCATTCCCTATGTAAAGTTTTACAAACTAACCTTTCCTTTTTATTTATCCCTAGTACATTTGTAATAAATTAGTATAGTTCAATATAACTATTGATTAACTTGTATGTATACGGAGTCATGTGATTGTTATTATGAACAGATATAATGTAATTGGTAGTTTTTAAAATCTTTTTTGACCTTTTATATACACTTTCTTGTACTCTGTATTCTTCAATGTAGAAACTAATAAAAATATTGGAAAAAAACTAATTGAATTCCTATTCTTAAATATTATGATTAACTTCAGTTTCAGTTCATCAGTATGTCTACAAATTCAAATGTTATATATCTATACAGTTTAACTCCAATCACAGTAATTCTCCAACATCACAATTTTTAAACAAAGTAAATCTCATTCAGTAGCTTGTCAAAGTCTTTGCAACAATAATCAGTTTTTGCAGAAAATCTAATTCAGGTCCTTTGAATGAAAATAAACTTGTACATCCAACCATATTAAATCCTCTACCTCATGAAACATTTTGTTCCCGCGCTGGATCTTCCATCTTGGGTGGCTTGCCATCTTGTTTCTTGTTTCGTTGGATGAAATAGTTGATCATCCACAGAAAGTAATTTCACAACACTTGCACAAAAAACACCTGACTTGTATACAACAGGATTACAATCTGTAAGTTCTTAAACGCATTCTATTTTCTATTTCAAAATAACTCAGTATCACATTAGTATGTAAATAAATGACACTTGGGATTGGATTTTGTGTTAAAAGATTATGAATGTTTTTTGTTTTGATGTGATGATTGAAGCCAAATATGTTTTTGTATAAGTAAGGGGGGTAAGCTGTAGCTTCAGTGTACACCCTTTTGGTCTGTTTTAAAGATTTTTATTATTTAATTTTGTCTTATGAAATAATTGTTGAAAATGATGCTTTTTGTTATGTTTGTACTGACCAAAATAAAATTTCATTCGTTCATTCATTCATTTCCAAACATTTCTCAGTTACAACACTACTGAACATATTTCACATACAAATTTATAGACTTGGAACAGTAAAAGCTTTACTAAATCCCATCGTATGATTTAACAGAACTAATTCCCGGTTACATGTTAGAGATCTTGGACACTCGTCTCTGCCAGTATTGTCTGGTTACAGCTGCTGACTGTTATTGCTGTAGCTTCAATAGACCTTTCATCTCTATCGTCTCTCCTCCAGGGTTTTCACCGAGGTTTTCGAATAAGTAGGGTAGACATACTCACTACTAATTCTACTTTTAACAGTTTATTTATTTAGTTTCTAATAGTTTGCTGTGTTTCTCTTGCTTTCCTGCACTGCATCAGCCACGTCGTGTTCTCGCATAGCTTTTTACCCCCAAAGTTCTTTTTCTTTAGATTCGGTAAACCTCATTTTCATCCCTCCACACGTGGTGCTTTTTAACGTTAGATCTTTTGGGTTTAATTAACCTGGGTTACAGAACAGTTAAGATTGTTGGATCAAGCCTGCAGGCTCATAGTTCAAAGTCTGTTCTGCTCCTCAGTCCCTCATTGAGAGACTGGATGCAGAGTCTCAACCCAAAATGTTGACTGTCCCTTTGCCTCCACAGTTGCTGCTGAGTTCTTCCAGCAGTTTATTTTTATCTCCAGATTCCAGCATCTGCAGTTTCTAATCTCTCCGCTGGTACAACATAAGAGAATGGATGCCAGGACAGGTAGTATTATATAATGATGGTGTGAAGTGTTGTATTGTATATATATGCTGATCTTCAGAGAACATTTCCATTGTCCACCACTGAGGTAGCAATCTTGTTATATGCTTATTACACTGATTTCTCTTCATGTGCTTCCACACTGTTCAAGAATTCCTATGATGCGGTTATAGATCTTCTCTTGTTATGTTCTGTTATCTGCCCATCTCTAGCTCCTGTAGCAGTTGATGAGAGGGACTGTGCTGGAAGTGATTCAAAGCACTAGCTTCATCGCTGCAGTAAAATTTGATTCAGTGTCTATTGGCAGCACCGCCATGATTTGAAAACCTGAATGGTGCTGAGGTGCTATGCCATTCTAGTACATCCTGAGAAGTGCTAACTACTACAGACGCCTGAGGGACCAGGGCAGAAAGTGAGCAATCCGTGCTATCTACAGAAGGCACTGCCTCAAAATGACAACATCTTGGGCATGAGTTACAGAGCCTGAAGTAACGTGCTACCAGGTTCATGAACAGTTACATCCTTTCAAACATTTGGTCCTTTAAGCAAACTGCACAACACTAATCACGATCTCAGTATAGCAACATTAAGGCTACTTTGCACTACAATGGAGTTTTTCTGCTCTAATTGTGTTCTTTGTCGTATTTTTATGTAATTAGTGTTTTTCATGTGTATGCTGTTTATTTGAAGTAATGTGTGTATGTGACGCTGCTGCATGTAAGTTCTTCATTGCACCTGTGTATCCCTGTACTTGTGCTAATGACAATGAACTTGACTTTGACCTTAAAGTCTCTTTCTGCTTTTAGAGACTAGATATTTGGGTCTGTATTTTGTGGGATTCACAAGAATGAGGGATGATGTACTAGTGTCTTTATTCAAACAGACTGGATTCTTAGGGGACTTGATAAGATACTTATTGGGATGGGAGAGTCTCAAATGAGGGGATGTAGTTACAAGAAAATGAGCTGGTGTGTAGAAATTTATTTTTACCTCAGAGTGGGTGACAAAAGCTAGACCATTAAGGTAGAGATAGATAAGTATCTGCATTATAAGGAACTGCCACAGAAGATGAGTTGAGACCAGTATAAATCAGGCATGATCATATTGACTGGCTTGGCAGTCAATTCCCATACCGAGTTTCTTGTGTTCTGTCTGTGTCTCTCTTGTCCATCTTTCAACCATTTAAAATTTTTTTACTGGCACTATTTTGTTAGTCATCCTTTAAATGTTCCTCCTATTCCTCTTGAACTTCCCAACTGAAAGCAAAAAAGAAATGATTGTGCAGGACTTGTGTGAAGCTGTAATGTACCCTGTAAATTTGTGGTTTCTGCCTCTACCTTCTTTTGGATCAATGCAGGGCAGATTGGCTGGAGTGATCCTGAGGTGAAGGGATTAAACCACACAAGGAGCAATTTGTCTGTATGGACAGGGGCTCAGAAGGAGGAGAGGTGATTCCATTGTGACAATGAGATTCTGAGAAGGTTTAAACAGATAGATGTGGAGAGGCTGTTCTGGCTGGAAAGTCACAAGATAAAAGGACAAATTTAATTCCACAGAAGGATGTGCAGTTGTTTGGAATTCTGTACCTCAGCAGTGGATGCCCAGTCACTGAGTATATTCAAGGCTTGATTTGATTGTACTGCTTGGACCAATTATGTGAAAAGTTGGAGATCATAAAACTAGGAAAATAATTTCATTATTCGCTGTCTTGTGCCTTGTAGATGTGGAAGGTTTAAGATGTAAAGAGATGAGCTGCTCATCTTGGTCCACTGAGCTTCTCATCTGTTCTAGTAGTTACAGAATTTATGTGGCTAGTCCTGTTGAACCTTTGGTCAGTGGTGACCCCAATCTGTTAATGGTAGGGAACTTGATGATAATGCCAAGTGTAAGTAATTAAACATCCTGTCATGGTCATTGTCCAGCAAAGTTATTCCTTTCCATTAATCAGCCCATGCCCAAATGTTATATAGACCTTGTTATGTGAGCTGGTTGCTTCAGTTTTTAGAGCAGAACATGATACAGTCATGGTGCAAACAGCACACCATCTGATCACACCATCACACCATCAGCACACCAAACAGCACACCATCTGTGAACTTAGTACAGTACAGGGCCTTTAGCCCACAATGTTGTGTTGACCCTTTATCCTACTTAAAAAGCAATCTAAACCTTCCCTTCCACATAGCCCTCCATTTTTCTTTCATCTATGTGCCTAACTAAGAGTTCCTTAAATGTCCCTAATGTATCTGCCTCCCCCACCAACACTGGCTTCAGGTTGCTTGCTGGTTTCTCTCTGCATAAAAAATAAAACTACCTCTGACATTCCCTCCAAGTACCTTAAAGTTATGCCCCCTCATAACTATTTCCATCCTGGGAGAAAGACTCTGGCTGTCTACTCTGCCTATGTCTATAGTCCTCTATCAAGTCATCTCTCACTCTCCTTTTCAAAGAGAAATTCCCTAGCTTGTTCAACCTATCCTCATAGGACATGCTCTCTAATCCAGACAGCATCCTGGTAAATCTCCTTTGCATCCTCTCTAAAACTTCCATGTCCTTCCTATAATGAAGCAAAAGAAGTAATTGAATTCAGCTGGGTATAGGACACTGCCGTGAAGATTTCACAGAAATGTGTGTAAAGCTGGAATGATTGATATCCGTCCTTCTGTGCATGCCAATTGATACCCATTGACTTCAATTTTGCCAGAACTCTTGGTGCAGCAGCGTTTCATCAGGTACAACCTGATGTCAAGGACAGTGACTCTAACCTGTGACATTTATGCTTGGATGAGGGAGGTTCCTGGCATATGCCAAATTGGACATTACTGAGCACATCATTAGTGATGACAGTTTTGACCACACCTGATCACTTTGTTAAGCAAGGTTAGATATTGGGGTTAAATAGTTGGGTGGTATAGCCTTTTTTTCTTGAGCAGATAATAGGGAAATTTTCCTCATTGGTCGATATGTCCGAACATTGTAAATGTATGGTGGAATTCATTGCCACATACAGCACCGGGGGCTAAGTCATTGGGTATATTTAAAATGAAGTTTGGTTGGTTCTTGATTAATAAGGGTATCAAAATAAATAAGGTAGGAGAATGAAGTTGGGTGGGAAAATAAATCGTCCATGATCTAATGGAGGAGCAGACTTGATGGGCTGAATAGGCTAATTCCGCTCCTATGTCTTCTGGTCTTACTGGAACGAATTCATGTCTGATCCTTTAACCTTTGGTATATCCAGTGCTTTATTTCTCAGTATCAAGGACCTAAATAGAATTGGCTTGAATGTTGGTGGAAACTGAGAAAGCAGAGCTGAATCATTCACTCGTTTTTTTTGCAGAATATTATCATATGATTGGTGATGGGAAGGTTCAAATGTCTCAGCCGGGAAGTTAGAACTTGTAGGCTCTGCTTCATCATTGCTGAAGGTAGACACGTTCTTGAGGGTGCGAATGTTATTGACTCTTGCTACTCTTCCTGTGTTAGTTGTTTACTGATCAACAGAATTCGTGGTTTTCATGTGGAAGGACCACAAAGCTTTGTTCTGATCCTTTGGTTGTGGCATTGCTTTTTGCTGTAGATTGTAGCCTGTTTTTGACACTTAGCACGTGTGCACCTCATTTTTAGGTAGGTCTTGTGTTAACTTCCAGTGAGCCAACGTTGTTGTGTCTATTGCGAGTATTTGCTCTCATATTCTCTGCCTTTCCTAGTAGGTACGCCTTCCATATGTTGCCTTAATCGCCTTCTCTACCTTCTTTACCATTTTTAGTGATATACAGACCAACATTTGGAGGTGCTACTGGACAATTTGCCCTCTCAGAGCGCATTATCTCACATTTAGCTGGTGTGATTTTCCTTTGCATTTTGTTTTGTCTGGTGAACTAATTAATATCCCCCTTTACCTAGACAACCTATAGACCAGGCCTGCAGCACAACAACCTGGTCCAATCGGAATATAAGACCCAGGAGCAGAATTAGGCCATTCGGCCCATTGAGACTGCTCTGGTGGTATTTATGTGACTAGTTTCTAGAGGCCGAGTTGCTAGGCCAACACTCAACCCAGCAAGGATGGAAAACGTGCAAGGAGCCAGCCGGATTTGAACCCGGGACCATTCACCCCAATGTCTGGTGCAAATATCACTACACCACCTATCAGCTTAATGTACAGTATGCTTGCATATATTTAATGTACTTTTCCCCAAAAACAACCACTGCAAATGACCCAGATATATTTAATTTCTCCTGTCTTAACACACATTTAGAAATAGACCCTTTCTTCCAACAAATCCAAGCTGTTTTTTTTTAACATTAATACCTCCTTAGTCTATTTAATTGTCCCCACGTCCCCATCAATTCCTCCCAGCTTCTACCACCCACCTACACTCAAGGACCAATGTACAGTGACTAGTTAACCTTCCAACCCACCCATCCTTCGGATGGGGAAGGAAACTGGGAGCAACTGGAGGAAATCTATGTAGTCACAAGGAAAATGTTTCAACTCTATATAGACAGCAGCGGAAGTCAGGATTGAACCACTGCCATGCCCATTTCAGTAATTTTTTAAAATCCTGCAAGAATTCACTACAATTCCTTCCAAACCACAGATGCTTCAAACGCATTGCACCGCAATCTACTGAAGGAAAAGATCATCCATTCAGAATGTGTCTAACCACCCTAGGACCAACATCACGAAAAGATCATCCATCCAGAATGTGTCCAACAACCTTATGACCAACATCACTAAAAGCTATTTATTCCATCTTTATCACTATTTTGAGCACATCTACTTGAAATGGTGTCGCAGGAAAGCAGCATCCATCATCAGGGACCCTCCCCACCCAGGACATGCTCTCTTCTCACTGCTGCCGATCAGAAAATACAAGAGCCTCAGGACTCGCACCACCAGGTTCAGGAACAGTTACTACCCCTCAACAATCAGGCCCTTGAACAAAGGGGATAACTTCACTCAGCTTCACCTGCCCCATCATTGAAATGTTCTCACAAACAATGGCCTCACTTTCAAGGACTCTTTATCACATATTCTCAATACTTATTACTTATTTATATTATTGTTTCTTCTTTTTGCATTTGCACAGTTTGTTGTCTTCTGCACTATAGTTGAAAGCCTTAGTTTGGTGGTCATTCATTAATTCTGTTACGGTTACCATTCAATAGATTTGTTGAGTATGCCCGCACGAAAATGCATCTCAGGGCTGTATACAGTGACGCACACATTCTTCAATTACAAAACTTACATTGAACTTTTGATTTTCAAGATCTTGCTTAGAAGAGTCAGTGTATCCTACACTACAAGACAGAATACATTCCAAAAGTTTTTTATTAGCTGGAAAGGCCTTGGGGACATCATGAGGTCAAGAAACCACTCTACAATGCCAGTAGTTTCTGTGCAAAAGCTCAGTCTCTGATCAATCACAAAGCTAAAGTTTTGATGCACAGGCAGAGCATCTTGGTCATTTTTATTTCTCATATTTTATCTGACATCGAATCGTTGTTTATTTTGCAAATCATCCAGAAAGCACTGAACTGTGATAACCAATTAGGATCAGTAAACATTCAGTGCCTTCCCTCAACTGAAGGTCTACTCACGCAGCAAGCCCCAGACTTTGACAATTTGCATCCTTGCCCCTCCTGACGTTAACCTGCACGCCATTCAGTAATCACCAACCATGTAGGTACCAACATGGTACCTGTATCCTACACCAACCAGGAAGATACAGGGGGTGCACTTTGAAGCTCTGATGAAGCCTAGGCCAGTTCAGCAGCTGGCTTGTCCTGAGGGAATAGAAGTTTGCCTGCTGTCAACACCATCCTCCAGTCATGTTTCGGTCTAGAGAAACAAGGGAGATATTCTTCTATGGATCTCAAGTAACCACAGATACATGTTAAAATTCCAACTACTTCTACCATATATTATTTAGACACACCTAGATATCCAGTACAGGGGATCATGAAGGAGCAAAGGAGAATGAGAGGTGACTTAATAGAATTGTATAAGATTATAAGAGGCATTGACAGAGTAGACAGCCTGCACCTTTACTCAGGGTGGCAATGGCTAATATCAGAAGCCATCTTTTTAAAGTGAGTGAAGGAATGTTCAAGGGAGATAACAGAGGTATTTGTCCCCCCACACACAGAATTGCAAGTGCTTAGAATGCATTGCAGGGAAGGTGGTTGAGGTTGATATATTAGGGATATTTAAGGGACTACTAAATTGGCACATGGATGAAAATAAATGGGAGGGGAGGTTATGTACGGTGTGGCAGGGAGGGGTCAAATTGATCAGAGTGTAGGTTTATATAGGTTGACACAACATCATGGGCCAAAGGGCATGTACTGTGCTGTACTGTTCTACGTAAATCTACAGTGGTATTGAAACGTCAGCTACACTGTTGATCTAAGAAACACTGTGCACCCACCAATGTCGTACATAGAAGTTTGAATTAGCTATCTGACTTCAGTTACCTGTTCTATCATTCAATGAGAACAGCGCTGATCTTCTACCTCAGTGCTACATTCCCCCGCTAACTCCATAACACTGTCTAAAACTTCTCATTCTGTATCGTCAATGCACTCAGTGACCAAGCCTCCATAACCCACTAGGGTGGGAAATTCCTCTGGTGCAGAAATTTCCTCTCGTCCGTCCTGAATGATTTATCCCTCTTTTTAAAATGGTAATACATGACATCCTAATGAAAACATCATCCCTGTATTCAAACAGTGCAAGAATCTTGTTTGGATCTCTATACTCACCTCTCTTTTCTTAGTAATTGCAATACCTTCAGGAATACAGCAGGCAACTGTAACTTACCGAATTCCACCATCTTTGGTGATAGTGTTTTTCACATGGAAGGTTGGCATGGAGATTGCCTACTGCCAAGCACTTATCACGTAGCTGTTTGAGAGACAACATTGCAAACGAATTGGTTGCTACTGTCCCTGTTCTACACTTCAGAAGAGCTTCTTGGCTGACAAATGTTCTGTATCCAACCAGGTTAGAAATATATAGAGTTTAACAGGTGATGTAATAAAGCCATGCCTAGTGCTGGTTAGTCAACTAGTATTGATTTATTAGCCACCTTATTCATTCCCACCCAGTTAAAAGGGCTTGAACTCTCACCCAGACCCTGTGAATTAACAAACGGTAATGAAACAAAGGCCCACAGGCTACGTTTGCAATGATAAAGTCTGTAATTCCTTATGTTGTAACTTAGGAGCTATTTTAAAAACTTTAATTCTCTCTCTCTCTCCCTCAGTCTACATCATAAAATCAAAGTGTGGCATTGCTTTTCTTTTTCTAACCCAGTGAATGGAATTTTCTGGATTTCCAGCAGTGATCCCCTCAAACTCAGTCAAGGAGCTGGAGAAGGAGCCAGGACTGATACAGATGGTGTTAAGTTTTGTAACATCAAAACTTTAAACTAATTCAAAGAAAGACATGGAAGTCCAAAAAAGGCAGGTGTAGTTCTAGTTTATTTTAAGTGAGGTGCACACGTATTACATGGTAGTGATGATGTGCTCAATTCATGTCTTTGTGCATATAATCTGTGATGAATTATTTAAGCAAACAATAATGCTTAATCAAACAACACACACACACACACACACACACACACACACACACACACACACACACACACACACACACACACACACACACACACACACACACACACACACACACACACACACACACACACACACACACACACACACACACACACACACACATGATTACTTTAAGATTATTGAAATATCAAATGCACAACTCTCCTCTCTGCTTAGCTATAAACTCCAGCTCAACATAGGATGCATCTCAACTATATATGCGATATAACAATTCCTCAGCATTTGGACAAACACATCTCATCTGAAACCAATCCCCAGTTTAATTTTCATATATGTGAAATATTCTTCTGCGAATGACCTAATCATTGAGACTTGGTTAACTGTTCTGGGAAGTTTTTCAAAATATACAGTGACGTTCAAGAGAAGAATATGCAGGGAACAGAGGGATCTGGATCATGTATAGGCAGAAGGAATTGTTTACTTTGTCATCATGGTTGACACAGACATTGTGGGCTGAAGACCCTGTTCCCATGATGTTCTCTTCTACGCTTGCCTTCAGACCTGCCTAATGTTTCTATCTGAGGTGAGCACACGTACATTTCATGCTAACCTTGATGAAATTGGTAGCGGCCTTATCTCTAGGTCTTAAAATTCAGCATTTTAATCCCTTCCAAAAACTGGGCTTTGCGCTGAGACAACATACTGGGCCAACAAAAGAGGATGGGACATTAAATGAATGTTTTGTCTTCCCTTTTAGTTCCATGTACAAGATCCAGCAGCTTTTCTGAAGAACTGAGGAGATTTCCTCTACGTCATTTGGTCAGCCTGTTGATCAACTGATTTCTGTTCTTGGAGACATAAAGCCTGGCTGCTCCGGGCTTCGTGTCTGTGGACTCACTTTCGTTCTAAATGTTACTTGCTTACATTTATTGTTGGACAATTTGTTTCTTTTTTCCCTTTGTGCATTGGGCGTTTGGTGTTTTTTTTAATGGGTTCTTTTGGGTTTCTTGTTTTGTGGTTGCCTGTAAGAAGACAAATCTCTAGGTCGTATAATATATACATACTTTGATAATATATGTACTTTGGACTTTAACTTTGAACTTTTTGAGCTTAAAGTATCCAGATTGGCTCCAAACTCCCTACATTGCACCAAAGATCTATATAAATGGCTGTAAACCATTTTGGACATACTAGTAACATGAAAAATGCTGCATGGGTACAATCACTCTTTTTTTTATTTGCGTTGCTATAACATGGACTGAAATATTTCCCATTTTATAGTATCTTTATACAATCAACACTATGGTTTCTAGGAGACAAAACCATTACCTAGTTTCCTCAAGCATGCCCTGCGTCTCAGCTGCCCTCCATTTGAATGCTCTACACGTAGTTGTAGTAAATTGAGTGCCAAACCTCACCCCACAGCTGTGGCACATTTTGAAAACCTAATCACTTGTGTGTATAAACAGGTTTTTGTTTCCTTCTGCAGTGGTTTTATTCAGATTGAATTGACGAATGAACGATAAAATGAGCTGTAATAAAAAGGCTCCCAAATTGGCTGCTATTCCATTGGAGTTATAGAAATTCTGGTCCAAGTCTAACACTTCTTGGCAAAATACTGCATACCATTCTCCGAGTTCAGGTCTCCTGTAGTAAAAGCTTCCTCAGCACTCCTCAGACGTTTTCTTATTTCTTTTTGTTCCAACCTTAAAGTGATCCTGGGATTGGGTGACACTGAGTATTATTACTGGGGATTGGCATGGCAATGTTTCCCGTAGCAGTGCTGGTCTGAAGCAGGCCTACTTGGTGTGTGTAAAAGTGAACTTGAAGTGAATGCACTGTTGTGCTGTGTGGAAAGGGAACATCAGAAGGAAGAGTTGTCAAGGTTGTACCTGTTTGCAGTCAGATTTTCTTGGGCACACCCTTGGGAATTGAATTTGGAATTGGTTTGTTATTGTTACGTGTACCAAAATACAGTGAAAATCTTGCATATTGTTCATTCAGCAGTTCATTACAAAGTGCATTGAGGTAGAACAAGATAAAACAATAACAATACAGAATAAAGTATCTCATCTTTGGAGAGAGTGCAATGGAGGTAAAAAAGATAAGGTGCAAGGTCATAATGAGGTAGATTTGAGAGGTCAGGGATCCAAGTATTGAACTAGAGAACTATCTGATAGTCTTATAACAGTGGGGCCTGAGCTGTCCTTGAGCCTGGTGGTTTTGTATCTTCTGCCCAATGGGAGAAGAGAAGATGTCTGGAATGGGTGGGGCCTTTGATTATGCTGGCTGTTTTACTGATGCAGCGAGAAGTATAGACAGAGTCCATTGAGGGGAGACGCTTGTTTCTCCAATGTGCTGAGTGATATCTCTACTGCCTGCAGCTTCTTGTGGTCACTTTGCAGTTGCTATACCAAGCTGTGAAGCATATAGGTAGTGTACTTTGTGAGGAGGTTACCTTCATTCAGTGGCTGATGATGGCCAGGATGGAGATTGTAGGCTCCTCTGCCTAGGTGGCAGGTGCTGGCTGATGGAGAGGGGAGGTGGGTAGTTGTGAGGGGCTTCTACTTCTGTGAGTTCCCCATGTATTGCCTTGAGTCGTCAAACTACTCTGAAAGCACTTGCTTCACTGTGAATGGTCATGATATTGCCAGGAATCAGTGGGGATATGCTGGGGATAAATGATGTCAAATTAGGCATCAGGCTTGTTTGCTTGCTATTGAACATGCTCTCCTGGGGAACACTCTTACCTAAAGGTCAGGTGGATTTAAAATCAGTCCTAAATCCAGAGGTTTGAGCCCAAAATTAGGCCTGACTCCGTGCAGTGCCAACGCTTAGCTGAGGAATTAAACAAAGCCCCTTTCCCTTTCATTACCTGAGTGTTCTGTGCTTCAAATGACTACATTACAAATGCAGATTTTTTTTTGTATACATTATATATTTTTTCCTGTACTCTGTATTCTTGTATGTATAAATTAGTAAAAACATTGGAAAGAACAAATGCAGATATTAATATTTAATTGTACATATGAATTTTTGTGTTCTATCGCTGAGCAGCAGTGAACCATCTGATTGGCCTATCAGAGTTCTCTTTGGGAACTAGTTGATTTGATCAGCATTTCTGATCTGGCTATTGCTCACAGTTGCACTTAATAAAAAACGATCATTCCAAGCTCCACACAAGAGACTGCAAATACTGAAAACTGGAAGACAGCCACAAAATGCAAGAGGATCTCAGGAGGTTAGATAGCTTCTATGGAAAGGAGTGAACAGTTGACCTTTCAGTCCAAGACTGTTCATCAGGATGCTGATGAAGGACCTGATGAAGAATCTCAGCACAAAACATCAACTATTCCTCTCCATAGATACTGCCTGAACTGCTGAGTTCTTCCAGCGTGTCATGTTTGTTCCTTTGGATCTCCAGCATCTGCAGGATCTCTTGTGTTTATAATCTGCTGGAGGAACCCAGAGTGTCGAGCAGCATCTGTCAGAGGGGGAGGACTTGTTGACATTTCCGGTGACAGTTGCATCAGGTTTTGGGGGTGGGGCAGGTGGCCAATCTCAATCGGAGAAGGGAAGTTGTAAGACAAGTCAGAGGTGATCGGTGGTCTGTGGGCAGTGGGGGGGGGGTACTCTAACCATCCCCTCTTACCCTGGCTTGTCCATCAATCACCTCTGACCTATGACCCACCACTCCCCCCCCCCCCCCCCCCCCCCATTGTGCAGGCACTCTCCTGTCGACTCTCAGTTCTGATGCAGGATTTCTGACTGAAATAGTCACACATCCTTTCTTCACACAGATGTTGCT
This sequence comes from Hemitrygon akajei, assembly GCF_048418815.1. NCBI lineage: Eukaryota > Metazoa > Chordata > Chondrichthyes > Myliobatiformes > Dasyatidae > Hemitrygon > Hemitrygon akajei. The sequence goes on along the minus strand of NC_133126.1, from coordinate 118,040,478 downwards.
CAGCCAGTTGAGTTACTCCAATAGATGGTTTGTTGCTCTGTACAAATTCAGTTGGTTTTTACTTCGTTCTCTTTTCCTTCCTTTTCCTTTATTTACATTCACTCTCATTGTTTAATTTCTCCTCTGAATTTTCTATCTATTTTCCATAAAACCATAACATTACAGGAGCAGAAGTAGGCCATTTGGCCCATCGAGACTGCTCCACTATTCAATCATGGGCTGATCCAATTCTTCCAGTCATCTCCACTCCCCTGCCTTCTCCCCATACCCTTTGATGCCCTGGCTAATCAAGAATCTATCTATCTCTGCCTTAAATACACCTAATGACTTGGCCTCCACAGTCGCTCATGGCAACAAATTCCACAGATTTACCACCCTCTAACTAAAGTAATTTCTTTGCATCTCAGTTGTAAATGGACATCCTTCAATCCTGAAGTCGTGCCCTCTTGTCCTAGAATCATCTACCATGGGAAATAACTTTGCCATATCTAATCTGTTCAGGTCTTTTAACATTCGGAATGTTTCTATAAGATCCCCCACTCATTCTCCTGAACTCCAGGGAATACAGCCCAAGAGCTGCCAAACATTCCTCATATGGTAACCCTTTCATTCCTGGAATCATTCTCGTGAATCTTCTCTGAACCCTCTCCAATGTCAGTATATCCTTTCTAAAATAAGGAGCCCAAAACTGCACACAATACTCCAAGTGTGGTCTCACGAGTACTTTATAGAACCTCAGCATCACATCCCTGCTCTTATATTCTATACCTCTAGAAATGAATGCCAACACTGCATTTGCCTCTTTCACCACCGACTCAACCTGGAGGTTAACATTTTGGGTATCCTGCACAAGGACTCCCAAGTCCCTTTGCATCTCTGCATTTTGAATTCTCTCCCCAATATTCTCTAAATAATAGTCTGCCCGTTTATTTCTTCCACCAAAGTGCATGACTGTACACTTTCCAACATTGCATTTCATTTGCCACTTCTTTGCCAATTCCCCTAAACTATCTAATTATCTTTGCAGGCTCTCTGTTTCCTCAACACTACCCGCTCCTCCACCTATTTTTGTATCATCGGCAAATTTAGCCACAAATCTATTAATACCGTAGTCCAATTGACAATCATTGACATTTTCCTTTGTTTCTTGCTCTTTCCCTCACTAACCTTTCCTTTTTGGACAATATGTAGATAAAGACTAAATTGCTGATTATGGTTGCTTGTGTGTTGGGGGGTGGTGGGTGTGGAGGGAGTTGGACAAATCCATCTGTGGATATAGGTTTTGTAAAAGCTAATGAATAATTGATGTTAGTCCAGCTGTGTTTGTTAGGTTTGTTATTGGTTTGCTGAGAAATTAGTGTTTGAAGTATTTTTTTTCTTTCTATTAATTACAGTCACCCAATTCTTCAGTCTTATTATTGTGAACAATGACCATTAATAACTCACATAAAATGCTTTGCATAATGTTTTCCAAGCTTCATAATAGATCTGGTTTATTTGATATACTTCCCTGGATTTTCCAGTATTTCACGAGCAGTTCTCACCTTCTTACATTAGGGAGAAAGTACAGGAGCCTCAGGGCTCACACTGCCAGGTTCGAGAACTGTTATTATAAAGTTTATAAAGCATGGGTGAGACATCACTTGGAGTATTGTGAGCCAGTTTGGGCTGCTTATCTTAGAAAGGATGTGCTGGAACTGGAGAGGGTTCAAAGGAGATTCCCAAAAATGATTCTATAATTGAATGGCTTTTCATATGAAGAGTGTTTGATGGCTCTGGGCCTGTATTCAGTTGAATTCAGAAGAATGAGGTGTGACCTTATAGAACTTATTGAATGGTGAAAGGCCTTGATAAAGTGGATGTGGAGAGGATGTTTCCTATGGTAGGAGAGTCTAACACCGGAGTATACAGCCTCAGAATAGAAGGGTGTCCTTTTAGAACAAGGATGAGGAGGAAATTCTTTAGCCAGTGAGTTGTGAATCTGTGAAATTCTTTGACACAGGCAGCTGTGGAGGCCGTCTTTATGTATATTTAAGGCGGAGGTTGATAGATTATTGATAGGTTAGGACATGAAGAATATAGGGAGAATGCTGGAGACTGGGGCTGAGAGGAAAATTGGATCAGTGGTGATGAAATGTCAGAGCAGACTCAATTGGCCAAATGGCCTAATTCTACTCTTATATCTTATGGTCTTATGGTTTTATTACACCTCAGCCATCAGGCTCTTGGACCAAAGGACATAACTTCATTTGCTCCATCACTGAAACCTTGTCTTGAAACCTTATTTGTCACCAACTTTCACCTCTTGCTTGAGTGTTCCTTCAGTAGTGTTGATCACTTTCAACAGCTGCATTCTTTAGGGGACAAACTTTGCAAATAAAATGTTGCAAGTATATTGAAAGCTATGATAAAATATCTTTTTTGTTATCTTAACAAAATATCTTTTGTTACAAAAGTAATAAAATATCATAGCTTTCAATGTGCCACCAAAGAATTTGTGTTTTTTTTCATTTTCCCACAAAGACTTTTCACCTATTTGCAAGGATTATGCTGTGACATAGCAGATGTAGAAACTGACCATAATCAGTATTTACTATACAGATCTTCTCTGGGTTATGGCTTTGTTCTGTTCCCCTGATCTCTTTATAACTCTAACAGTTCACGAGGCAGAAATGCAGCTACGCACAGATTTCTCCATGGCAAAAAAAAAAATCCCTCTAGCCCTACAGCAGCTGGGAAACCCTTACTAGTTGTCTCTCAAACAGTTGTTCATATGTACGGGCATACCACAAGCTAGGTGTTCATAAGCTGGGAAAGACCTAGAGCAGGGCAATGTTACCCTTGCTCCACAGGCTCAATGAAGCTTTAACTTAGTTTTATTCCTTTGGTGGTCAAGGTGATACTTCTACTCGGGCACTCTGCTTTCACCAAGAAGCAGTAACTGGTTGTTATTCCGGAGTCTAGCTACAGTTTATCAGGTTCTATTAACACCTTTCCCACCTGTTGATTGTGCAGGTTGTGTCTCTGGTCAGGCCTGTGTTGGTCAGGATCAACTGTGGATATTACGTTCTAGCTGTTTAAATATGCAAACCTGGGCAGTACGATATGGACAGCAAATGTAATAAGCTCCCCCTCTCCACGCATCTGATGAAGCCAAACGAATGGCAGAGACTGGTATAGTTTGGCCCCAGCAGCGTCACGGGAGTTGCCAGTTAAGTGTTGTACTCAACGTAGGACTGCCTTAGGGACTCCAGCTCTAGACGTCTCTCTGGTGGCTCATATAATGCCTTGCCTTTGAGTTAGAAGGTTGTGGGTTCCAGGTTGACACTTTTCATATAAAATTGAGGGAGTGTTGAGATTTCAAACTCTTGCCTTGATCTGGTTTTGCATCTGGATGTAAACAATAGAACCAACAACAAATTGCCCCCGGTGTTCTGTCTGATATTTATTTCTCTTACCACCATCACTAAAAGTGATGCCAGTGTCTGAGAGTTTGCTGCACACAAATTGCCGACCACACTGGTTATTAAAGTGGTGCCTGTACTTAAGAGGCACTCGTGTTCTGTCGATTACTTTGAGATGCGCCAAGAATAGAAGATACCGTCTAAATGCAATTCTTTCCATTGTTCTGTTTGCTTTTTATTTTGGGGTCCTGAAGTTATATACAGTATTTGGGATCTCATTCCAGGACTTGAGCTCTTAACCCAACACAGCACTTCAGAATAGAATGGGAGATATGTTACACGACTGGCTGCATCACAGCCTGGTAAGGAAATGCCAGTGCCCTTGAATGGAAAATCCTATACAAGTTAGTAGATTCAGCCCAGTACAACACTAGTAAAGCTCTTGCAAATACTGAACACATCTACATGAAATGCTGTTGTAGGAAAGTAGCATCCATCATCAGAGATCCTCACCATCCAGGCCATGCTCTCTTCTCACTGCTGCCATCAGGTGGAAGGTACAAGAGCCTTGGGACTTACACCACTAGATTCACGAACAAGAGCCAACACCAGGCTCTTGAATAGAAGGGAATAACTACACTCACTTGCCCCATCATTGAAATGTTCCCACAACAGATGACCTCACATTAAGGACTCTTTTTCTCATTATCTCATGTTCTCATTATTTATTGCTATTTATTTATATTTGCATTTGCACAGTTTATTGTCTTCTGCACTTCGGCTGATCTTTCATTGATCCTGTCATAGTTACTATTCCATAGATTTGCTGAGAATGTCCACAGGAAAATGAATCTCAGGGTTGTATATGGTGACATATTATGTATTTTGATAATAAACTTTACTTTGACATTTTGAACTTTGAACATGTTAGAGGTTCCATCATTCAAATTAGACCTCAAACATAATTCTGTCCATAAACGAGCCAGTGGTATTTCTTTAAAGGACTGGCCAGTTCACACAGTATCCTGAGTAATGTTCATCCCTCAACCAACATCACCAAGAATAGATTGTTATCTACTGGTGTTTGTGGGATCTTTCTGTGCATACAGTCTTGAAACGGTACTGAATTCATTCTAGGGATTTTAGTAAGGGTGGCATTTTTTTTCTGCTGTATGCCTCTGTATATTGTGTGCAATCATTTAAAAAAAATTATCATGCCTTTAGATTCCTTCATGTATGATTATGTTCATTGATTTGTTGCCATAACTGTTCAAGAGATAAGTTTCCTGTGACCAGCGCATCACAGACAGACTAGTAGTTGGAATGTTATAATCAGCTGGGCTAAGAAAGGGTATGACTGTCTAGGATTTCTCCTTCAATCTACAACTTAAGCCAAAGAGAATATTCATCATCTGGAAATGGACTAGTCAGCATTTACTAGATCTAGTCATGAGGTATGGATACTTGCCCAACATTGCTGCCCATGATCTATCCAATCACAACTAAATGATTGTAATTCCAAGGTGGTTGAGCCCACCTTGAATTACAATCATTTAGATATGATTGGATAGAATGTGGGGAGAATTGGTGGAATTATGGGCCACTGGTAATTCATTTCATTGGATGAAGCCAAAACAAGTATTTTGGCAATTTGTGATTTCATCAGATCTTTGAGACTAGTTGAGCCCTAAATATTTGCCTTTGGGGACTTAAGGAAAATCTTAGAGCAGGGGTCGGCAATCTTTTTGCCTCTGTGGGCCTGATTGCATATTAATGAGCGGATGATGGGCCAGATAAATGCCATTAATAACTTGAAATATGAGAATTATCCATTAGAATACATCTAGTTATGTTTTGCCTCAAATTAATGAATGATGCAAGCTAGAAAATCATTTGTGCTTAAGGTTGCCTACCCCTGTCTTAGATTGTTAGTAGATCTAGGTTTGTGTCTGACCTTTGAATATGCTCAAGAAGGGTTGGACGAGGTAGAGGATTTAAGAGGACCTGTATTACACGCAACTTAACAGAAAGACTTGTAATATACTTGGAAGTGAGACCATATCAGTTCTAGTCAAATAATAGAGAGATCTGTTGGTCACTTCTTGCCTTTTTAAGCAACATTCTTAGCCATATTATGTCATTTCTATTAGATGCAGCAGGTTTATTAGCTTGAAACCCACCCAGCTCAAGTTTCTGTTTTAGAGCTTGATGTTAGTAACAGACTATATTCCACTTTGATCAGATAAGGAGCACAAGAATATGCCATTACTCACTGATGCAGATTTAGGTTCAAAGTGGAATCACTGCATGCAGACTCATAGCTATTGGCCGAGGCATATCCAAAGTAATAGCACATTTATTTCTACTCTAACTCAATGAAAGTTTCTGGACAATCACTTTTGCACATATAACAGACACAAGAGATTCTATAAATACTAGAAATCTTGAACAGCCACACAAAAAATTCTGGAGGAACTCAGTAAGTCAGCCAGCACCAGTGGACGGGGTAAACAGTCTACATTCGTGGCAAGACCCTTCATTATAACTTTTGCAGAGAGTAGTTCTCTGAAGTCGGATAAGGAACTGATTACCTGTTTTTAGTGGTGTTAATTGAGGGACAGGTAATGATCGGGACACTAGGAAAACTTTAAAGGTTTTCAGTGCAAAGCTGTGCAAAAGAAATTCATGACTAAGCATAGGTATAATAATAGCAATCCTGCTTTAGCCAAGCTCGCTAATTTTGCTGAAAATGCTCAAACTATATTAAATGCTCTTGCCATGTGTACATTTACACAATAAACAGTTACTACCATTAAGTAACCAAGGAAAAGGAGTACTAACAATGGGAAAAAATCTTACACTGTATCTAATCTTTGTCTTAGCATTTGACCAACAATCACCGTTATAGATCACATAATTACATCACAGGTACTGGGCACACATATTCATTGATGCTGTCTATTATGGGCATTTCATTCTACAATCAGAAACAGTGTACTAAGAGCTGAGTTCTCAGTTACCCTCAGGATTGGTTGGATTGAACCAACACTGAACAGTTCCCACAACCGATGGACTCACTTTCAAGGACTCTTCATTTCATGCTCTCAATATGTATTGTTTATTTATTTATTATTATTATTATTTTGTTTTTTTTTTCTCCCGTTTGCATTTGCACAGTGTGTTGTCATTTGCCCATTGGTTGTTTGTCCACCTTGTGTGCAGGTTTTCATTGATTCTATTGTGTTTCTTTGTATGTATTGTAAATGTTTGCATGGAAGTGAAGCTCAGGGTTGCATGTGGTGATATGTGTACTTTCATAATAAAGTTACCTTGGGCTTTGGTTTCAGCTTCAGCTACTGCTAATGGCTGCAGTCCCCTGTGTGTGAGAGAATGCAGCACATCCTTAGTACTGCACCGAAGAGTCTAGAACAGGGGTTCCCACCCTGGGGTCCACGGACCCCTCAGTTAATGGTAAGGCTCCATGGCATTAAAAAAATTGGGAACCCCTGGTCTAGAATGAAGCTTGAAATCCTCAAACGTCTGAAGCAATGGAAAATATACCACCAAATTATTCAAAGGTGGGGTGATTTTTTCCATATTATTTTAAGCATGCTCACAATATGTTTTAAGGGTATAATTACATCCAAGTTAAAGATTTCATGCTTTTAAATCTGAATCAGGTTTATTATCACTGACTTATTGTGAAATTTGTTATTTTGAGGCAACAGTAGTACAGTGCAATATATAAAAATACTACAAGTTACAAATAAGAAATATATAAAAATAAATAGGCAAGAAGAGAGCAAAATCATGAGGTAGTGTTAATGGGTCTATGGGCCAATCACCAATGGGAAAAGTAAGAGCAATGTATGGTATGCAGTTTATTGGCTTCTTGATACCACTCATTCCAATATTTATCCTCAATTGCAATTAGATGGTGTAGATGGACCTCCTTGAACTAATGAATTCCTGTTCGGATGACGTTCCTGTGACATGGTTTGGCGGGAAGTTCAAAGAGAATTAGGGTGGTGCTCAGAGATGCTAAGACAGGTGTTGCAGATGCTGATAAATAATGTTGATCTGGTGGTAAATGGCCTTTAGCACACTGACTGTAGGAATGGCTCAATGCCCTTGAGGGTATTTCCACTGAATTTCAGATGCCTGAAGATAAGCACAGACTTGTGCTAAATAGATTCATTGAGCTATAGAGCACGGACAATGTTCCCTCTAATTTGTAATGACCAGTGTATGCAAAAATCTTGTGCTGTGCAATTATTTTGTCCAATGACAACAACATGTGTGCACTGAATTTTATATATAGAGGTATTCAATTTATGCAGCTAGTAAAACACTGTCACTAAGAACTTTGACCTCCTCTGGGTTTGATTGTTTTTGTTCTTGTTCGTCTGCACTCTCGCAAAACATATGTAGCAGGCCTGTAGCAGGTAATGAAGGACTTTTTTGCCGGAGCTTTTGTACACCGTCAATGAAGTAGATGGTGACAACCTTTCGTGTACAGTTTAAATTCCTTTGTGCGCTAGTAGAGAAAGATGTGTGTGTGCACACAGCTTGGAGGGAACATTGAGCACAGACACAGGCCATTTGGCCCAATTCGTCTAAACAGGCTAAGGTACCTATTCAATGCTAATCCCACTTTCCTCTGATCCATAACCCTCTAAACCCTTCTTATCCATGTACCTATCTAACATTGTAACTGTACCTTCCTTGATGAAAACTAATTGGCAAAACATCAGTTGTCTCTGTGGTAACTTTAATGACGCAATACTCTTCCCTGTGTATAGATATTGTGCCAATGCCCCTGTGGTGTCATACCTTTTCCTCTGGTTATCACTATCATTGCACGTTGATTTGTGAATCTTCCTCCCTTTATATTTATCTTTTTGCCTCCTTTATGATATATTTTTGAATTTTTCTACCATTTGTCATTATTGATAATCTGTAAGTGTCCCGTAAAAGATGTTCTGCAATTTCCTCGCTAATCCTCTCCAAGGTACTCCCTCCTTTGCTACTTTAAAATGGTGCTTAAAATTTCCACATAGACCAAAATATTTGGTCACCTGTTCTAACATTTCCATCTGGATTAGTGCTTTATTTAGTTTGATAATACTACTGCAAAGCACCTTGGGACATTTTACCATGTTAAGCTGCTGTATAAATGTTAACTGGTCTTGTGTGTGTCTTGTACTCCAACATTCTTAGCAACCAACTCTAAATATTTGTGCTTCCTTATATGCTCATGCTTTTACCCAATGTGAATAAAACTTGCAGTGGATATAAACGTTTTCATCTCCAGCTCTCCCTGCCCCTGTCTTTTGGCCTATGTGTATCCGAGAATTTAAAGCCTCTCCCGTGTTAGTCTGCATTCCTGTCTCTCCCTCTGCTGGTCTAACTTTCTTCCAGTGTGGTTTGAATCTGTAATTTTCTGTGTTGGGCAGCATATTTAACATGCGGTATGATAAAAATGAACCAATGTCAGTAACTAGATATTGAAGGAACTTTCTATGTAACAAATGGCTTGTCTGGTGCCTGCCATTTTCTGTTAAGACAGCATAATTATACTGCTGCCTAGCAGCTTGTTCATATCTTAAAATAGAGGCTGCTACTTCCCATCTCACGCTAGTGAGTACCCCTCCTGAGCCTGGATTTGTGGTTACATTTTTTTTTGCTCTGTTCAGTAAAGACTTGGCTCTGTTTCTGCCATATTTCTGGCACTGGTCCAATCACACTAAGGTGGTATTAGGATACCAGCGTGTTGCTGGGTCAGCTGTACTGTCTGTCAAGTTGCCTGCCAGATAGTAACTTGGCAGAGAGGCTGATTATGGGGAGTCATAGGTTTAATTGGTGGAAGGATTAGAGGGGAGGTTTTTTTCATACGTCACCCAGGCGGTACTGAGGACTCTAGAACATGTAACCTAACTGAGGTAGAGGAAGAAGCTTTCAGCATATTAAAGAATAGCCGTTTGAACACTTGAGTGTATAAGGCCACGGTCTGAGAGCTTGAGGAAGGAGTAATCAAAGTTTGAAGTAAATGTATCATCAAATTACATATGCATCACCATGTGGAACACTTGCGATTCACATTCTTGTGCACATTTACAGTAAATACAAGAAACACAACAGAATCAATGAAAACCTGTCCTCAACAGGGCAGACAAACAATGTGTAAATACAAAATGGGAAAATACATAATACTGCTACTAATAATAAAATAAATAAGCAATAAATATTAGCAACATGAGGGTCCTTGAAAGTGAGTTGATTGGTTGTGGGAACAGTTCAGTGATGGGCTGAGGGATCACCTGAAGAAGATCGTGCTAGTGAACAAAGAGACCAAGGGTGATGTCCTTCAGATGGTTCGCAAAGCTACTTTCACTTCTTTATTTTCACACTTTTTTCTTAAAATATGGTTCGACTACTATTGGAGCTTGTGATCTACATTTTGGTGGTGTGATTGAGCGATCTGGCACTTGGCTGTCTCCAAGGGAGTTCGGTGAGATTTTGAGCCAAGTGTGAGGTCTGGAAGCCTGGAGATCCCATGATCGACTCTACTTTTCACCGATCCTGCTGATTAAAGTGACGAGGAAGACTGAAATCAATGAAGACAAGAGTGGAAATTGGGCGAGTGTTCAGTGCTGTCTGCCTGTGTCTGAGGGGTTTCTCTCTCACTGCTCCTAGAGGAAGGTGCCAGTGTATGAACAGCCTTGTTCTTTCCCTCTCGCTCAATGGTGCTGGAGTCCATGGTTCTTGGGCAAGGTTTAATTGGCGCAGTTTGTGGATTGGATTCTGTAGATCATATTATGGTATTTTTCTGGTCACTCCTTTTTGTTACTGTTTTGTGATTTTGATCAGAGCAAAGTAGTGCTGCAGCCTGCTGTTAGCAAGACACTTGGCACCGGATTGAGCTGAACTGAATACACCTGGACTCTTGATGTCTTTGTGATTTACTGCTTTGTATTCTGTGTTTTTCGCTTGTTATTTTTGCTGTTTGCATGATTTGTTCTTTTTTTTTGCACATTGGGGTTTGATGTTTTTCTTTAAGTGGGTTCCATGGTTTTCTTTGTTTTGTGGCTGTCTGTGGGAAGATGAATCTCAGGGTTGGATGCTGCATACGTGCTTGATAATAAATGTAATTTGAATAAAGGTATCCCCTCTCATTCAGGAGCCTGATGGTTATGGGGTAATAAATGTTCCTAAACCTTGGGGTGAGTCCTGAGACTCTTGTATCACCTTCCTGATGCAAGTGGGCTCTTTGACCCAATTGGTTCGTGCCAACCAGGATACCCACCTTTGCTCCATCTGCCTCAAAAGGAAGAGACTCCTACTAGACTTAAGGAAGGGAAAGTTGGGAGAACAAATACCAATCCTCTTCGAGGAGTTGGCAGTGGGATGAATGAGCAGCTTCAAGTTCTTGGGTGTCAGCACCTCTGAAGATCTATCAGGGACCTAACATATAGATGCAATTACCAAAATGACACGCAAGTGGCTGTACTTCATCAGAAGTTTGAGGAGGTTTGGTATGTCATCAAAGACTAACAAATCTCTACAGATGTATGGTACCATGGAGAGTATCTGGTATGGGGATACCAATGTACAGGATGAGAAACAGCAGCAGAGGGTTACAAACTCAGCCAACTCCATCCTGGGCATTAGCCTCAGACTGTCGAGGACATCTTCAATAGGTGATGCCTCAAGAAGGTGGAATCCATCATTCCAGGATATGCCCTCTTCTCAATGCTACCGTCTGGGAGGAGGTGCAAAGAGCCTGAGGAAACACACTGAATGATTTAGATACAGCTAATCCTGGCTACCCATTTCAATTCAACTTCCCATTCTCTCCTCTGCTGCCACAATGAGGCCAAACTCAGGGTGGAAGATTCTATCTGGTAGCCAACAACTTGATGGCATGAGCATCAATTTCTCCAGCTTTTGGTAATTGCTCCCTTAAGCTCCTCCAGCCCCACCCCATTCTGTTTACCCTCTTAACCCTTCTCTTCAACTGCTCATCACCTCCCTTTGCAATTGAAACCTGTGATTTACATTTGGATGGTGTGTCTTTGGGCTGATTGAGTGACCTAGCACTTTATTGTCTCTGAGGGAGGCTGGTGAGGTTGGAAGTTGAGTGTGTGGCCTGGAAGCCTGGACACAAACCGTGCATCCAGGATCAACTCTATTGCTTCTCTTGATGGAAATGTCAAGCAAGGTTGAAGTCAATGAAAATGAGAGCGGAGGATGGGCGGGGATGCCTGAGTTTGACAGGTCCTCCTCTCACACTCACTAGCCGCTGTCAGAGGAAAGTGCACGAGTCTTGGAATCCACTTTACAAAGATTGATCGGTGAGGTTCATAGCTAGGTGTCCTGACAAAGGGTCTCGGCCCGAAACGTCGATAGTGCTTCTCCTTATAGTTGCTGCCTGGCCTGCTGTGTTCCACCAGCATTTTGTGTGTGTTGTTTCATGGCTATGGACTTGTTTTGGGGGATTTGAGGTTAAAGCTGCATGCGCTTCTGGACTCTGGCTACTTTTGCTGTTTCTGAGTGGTCTGATTGAGGTGATTGATACAGACTAGGGTACTGGCTGTGCGGCTTGCAGTCAGCTATTGGTGCAGCGCTGAACTGAACTAAACTTGAATACTCTTGGACTCCTGGTTTCATGTTTGCCATTCTATGTTGTTTGCTCACTTTTTGCTATTTGCATGACTTGTTTTCTTTCTTTGCACGTTGGGTGTTTGGTGTTTTCTTTTAACTGGTTCCATGACGTTTCTTTGTTTTGTGCCTGCCTCAGGAGGATGAATCTCAGAGTAGTATTCTGTATACAAGCTTTGATAATAAACATACTTTAACTTTGGTTACGATTGTCCTTCCACTTAATCAATGCTCCACTGGCCTTTCCTATTAGATTCCTCCTTTTTGACCCTTTACGTCTTCCACTTTTAACTCCCTAGATACATACTTCATCCCACCCCCCTCTCCACCTACCTTCCCCCTCAATTGGTCTCACCCATAACCTACCAGCTTGTACCCTCCTTCCATATTCTTATTCTGGCTTCTGCCCCCTTCCTTTCCAGTCCTAATTAAAGTTCTCAACCCAAAACAGCGACTTTTTCTTCCCCATCATACATGTTGCCTGACTTGCTGGTTGCTCCGGTATTTTTTGTGTGTGGCTTGAAATTTTCTGCATCTGCGGAATCTCTTGCCCATCAAAACTAGTCCATTTTCCTGTTAGTTAGTCCTGACGAAGGGTCTCGGCCCGAAATGTTGACAGTGCTTCTGTTTATAGATGCTGCCTGGCTTGCTGCGTTCCACCAGAATTTTGTGTGTTATTTGAATTTCCAGCATCTCATAGCAGGGTGATGAGAACTGAGCACAATATTCCAAAAGTCGATTCACCAAAGTTTTATTCAACTGGAATGGAAGTCCCCCCAAACTTCTAGTTCCCTTTCTAGCCTTCATGAAACAGATGGGTCAACTGTCCTGCAGTGCTGTGAAGTTCTATGATACTTATGATGTACCCTTCAGTATGGACAATCTCTACCGCAGTTGGCTATAGCGTGAGTAACTGACTGGACTATCCATAGATGTTATTGAAGAACAATTGATGTTATTGTTCTTCTCTATGTTGTACAATGGATGAGGTGATACCCATTTATTCCATTGGGCTTTCCAAATATAAGTTCATCTTCAGCACTGGGGAATAATGTGATGTAAGTTTCTCTGAAGTTCCCTCTCAGTCTTATGGCCAATGATCACAGTCCATCAGGGATCTGACCACTTATCACAGATTGCCTGTAAACACCAGAACTTCTGCAGATGCTGGAAATCCTGAGCAACACACACAAAAAGCTGAAGGAACTTATCAAGTCAGGCAACATCTATGGAGGGGTGAAAACAGTTGATGTTTTGGGCCAAGGCACTTCATCCGGACTGAAAAGGAAGGGGACAAAATGCAGAATAAGAAGTGTGGGGAGAGGAAGGAGTACTAGGTGGCAGGTGACAGATGAAATCAGTTGAGGGGTGAAGGTGGGTGGATGGGGAATGAGGGATGAATTAAGAAGCTGGGAGGTGATAGATGGAAGAGGTAAAAGGCTGAAGAAGAAGAAATCTAATTGGAGAGGACAAGGTTCCATGGAAGAAAAGGAAGGAGGAAGAACACCAGGTGGAGGATAGGCTGGTGAGAAGAAGGGAAGGGGTGAGAGACAAACTGGAAATGGGAATGGAAAAAGTGAGGAGGAGTAAGGGGGGGGGGAGATATTACTGGAAGTTAGAGAAATCATTTCTCATGCCATAAGATTGGAAGTTACACAGAGGAATATAGGGTGCTGCTCCTCCAACCTGAGTATGGCCTCATAGTGGCAGTAGAGGAGGCCATGAACCAATATGTTGGAATGGGAATACAAAGTCAAATTGAGATGGGTGGCTACTGGAAGATCTTTGCCTTTTGTGGCGTATGGCGCAGAGGTGCTTGATGAAGCGGGCCGCCAATCTACATTGGATCTCACTGATACAGAGGAGGCTGGACCAGGAATACAGTAAAGAGTAGATGACCCTGGCAGACTCACAGTTGAAGTGTCACCTCACCAGAAAGACTACTTGGAGCCCTGAATGGTGGGTGAAGGTGGAGATGATGGGGCAGGTTTACCACTTGTCATGCTTGCAGGGGATAAGTTCCAGGAGAGAGACTGATGAGGAGGGATGAGCGGACAGGGGAGTCACGTTGAAGTGATCCCTGTAGAAAGCAGAGGGAAGGATGTGCTTCGTGGCAGGATCTCGTTGTTGATGGCAGAAGTTATGAAGATTGATATGCTGGATAGGGAAGTTCATGTGATGATTGATAAGAGCAAGGGGAACCCTATGACCGAGGGAAGATGGGGTAAGGTGCAGAAAATGGAGGAAATGCCAGTGAGAGCTGCATCAATGGTGAGAAATCCTGTTCTTTGAAAAAGGAGGACATCTCAGTTGCTCTGGAATGGAAAACCTCATGCTGAGAACAGATGGAGGAAGTAAGAAAAGGGAATAGTGTTTTTACAATTTACAGGGTGTGAGTCAGTAGTTTATCAAAGATATTAATAGATAGTCTAGCTGCAGAGGGATCAAGAAAGAGGAGGGAGCTGTCAGCGATGGATCCAGTAAATTTGAGGGCATGCTGAAAATCAGAGGCGCTGTTGATGAAATTGACAAACTCAGCATGGGGGCAGGAAGCAGCGCCAATGCAGTTGATTATAGTGTAGAGAGTGTTTGGGAGTGTTACCAGTGTAGGGCTGAACATGGAGTGCTTCACCTTGCCGACAAATGGTAGGCATAACAAGGACCATGTGAGTGGCCGTTGGCTACACCTTGTGTTGGAGAAAGTGAGAGTAGCTGAAAGAGAAATTGTTGAGGGTGAGAACTAGGCAGAGGAGGGTGGAAATGGAGGGAAACTGTTTAGGTCTGTTGTCCAGAAAGAAGCAGAGAGCATTAAGGCCTTTCTCAATGGAGTTTAAACTGTGTATAGGGGTTGGGGATGGACCTCCATAGTGAAAATGAACTCATCCATTGTTTCTGTCTGCTCCTGTCCTACAGAACTCTCTGTAAGAAAGAACACATTTAGACAAAAGAGTGCAGATTAAAGTAACCAAGCAGTTTTGGAAATCAGAGCATAGAATTGGTTGAATTTTTGTTACTTGTTGGTTTATGAGTCAGAAAATGAACCTGTGAACTAAGGCTGGTGTCCAACCTCAGACGATTTATAACTTAATTTTTGCTTTACATTTCATTTTCTCCTTGATCAGTATGATACCTTGCTGTTGAACTTGCTTCCAGAAAAGCTGCCTCCTTCCGAGCAGTCTCCGGTTTTTGTCTTGTGCTTTAAATCTCATCCTCTTAAATAACAGAGCACTTCAGATATCCGAGTGCCACATGACATTCTTCAGCAGCTGGGAGGATTCCAGATGGAATGTACAACCAATTGTTGTTAAGTAGGCCATCTACATTGAATGTAGTTGAATAATTGTCATGGCAAGGCATCGTAGAACGATGTTAATAATAGTGTTGGTTGGTGGGGAGACTAACCCCAAACTGAAATTGCACTTCCGCTCAACGGCTGCTGAAAATGTGCCAGGCTAAGTTTTGGGAATTAAGGATGATAACCAAGGAAAATAATCTGAGAACAGGGATGACATGTCACCAACCTATAAGTTTTGGAGAATTATCATCATCATCATCATGTGCCATGTTGTGTGACATGGGTGATCATGTCTTTTTGACCATGATTGTTCTTGGCAAACTTCTCTACAGAAGTGGTTTGCCATTGCTTTCTTCTGGGCAGTGTCTTTACAAGACAGCTGACCCCAGCTATTATCAATATTCTTCAGAGATTGTCTGCCTGGCCTCAATGGTTGCAAAACCAGGACTTGTGATTTGCACCAACTGCTCATACAACCATCCACAACTGCTCTCATGGCTTTGTGTGGCCTTGATTGTGGGCTAAGCAGCTGTTACACCTTGACCAAGGGAAGGAGAGCCTTGTGCTTCCTGTGGTAGAGATGTATCTCCACGCTGCTACCCTGGGGTATTCAAGGCCAAAATTGGTAAATTGATTTAATATTGTCACGTGTACTGATGTACAGTGAAAAAGGTTTTCCATGCCATCCACACAGATCATTACATTGACATAGGACCAAGGAAAACAACAGACTGCAGAATAAAGTGTTACACACGCAGAGAAAGTGCAGTATAGGGGGACAATAAGGTACAAGACTATGACAAGACAGATGTGAAGTGAAGAGTCTGTATTATCATAATAGACAACCATTTGAAAGTCCTGTGACAGTGGGATAGAAGTTGTCCTTGAACCTGTTGGTATGTGCTTTCAGGCTTTTGTATTTTCTGCCTGATGCTGGGGAAGAGGAGCGAGTGTGTCTGAGAAGTGTGCGGTCTTTGATCATGTTGGCTGCTTTACCAAGGCATTGAGAATTGTAGAGAAATTCGATGGAGGAGAGGCTTGGTTCCATGATGCAGCAAGCTGTGTCCAAAACTCTGTGCAGTTTCTTGTGGTGAGAACAGTTGTACCAAACCATGATCATGATGTACTCAATAATCACGACTACGCAAGATGTGCTGACCACTAAATGATTCTAACTCATGTCCTGTGAGTTGGAAAGTGCATGGATATCCCACATTACTGATAGAAGGAGCAGATCCCTCACAAACTACACGTGCACTGCCTGGCCCATCAACCACCTCTGCTCCATCAGTCTACAGTTTCCACACGGGCCCCTTTAAGTGTCTTAGAACACACACAGAACTAACAAAAGCCTGTAATAATGTATCACCAGTCCCAAGGAATCTTTTATCTTACATTATCAGATTCTGGAATGGACCTCCCATATGCTTAGAGATAAGCTCTTGATCTCACATACGTTCGGATGCTGTTCATAGAATTCAGTTCAGCATTCAACACAATCATCCCTCAGAAACTGATTGGAAAGCTGAGCCTACTGGGCCTGAACACCTCCTTCTGCAACTGGATCCTAGACTTCCTGACTGGCAGACCTCAGTCAGTCCGATCGGGAGCAGCATCTCCAACACCGTCACACTGAGCACGGGGGCTCCCCAGAGCTGTGTGCTCAGTCCACTGCTGTTCACTCTGCTGACCCATGACTGTGCTGCAACACACAGCTCAAACCGTATCATCAAGTTCGCCGATGACACGACCGTGGTGGGTCTCATCAGCAAGAACGACGAATCAGCTTACAGAGAGGAGGTGCAGCGACTAACGGACTAGTGCAGAGCCAACAACCTGTCTCTTAATGTGAACAAAACAAAAGAGATGGATGTTGACTTCAGGAGGGCACGGAGCGACCACTCCCCACTGAACATTGACGGCTCCTTGGTAGAGATCGTAAACAGCACCAAATTTCTTGGTGTTCACCTGACGGAGAATCTCACCTGGTCCCTCAACATCAGCTCCATAGCAAAGAAAGCCTAGCAGCGCCTCTACTTTTTGCGAAGGCTGAGGAAAGTCCATCTCCCACCCCTCGATCCTCATCACATTCTACAGGGGTTGGTTGTATTGAGAGCGTCCTGAGCAGCTGCATCACTGCCTTGTTCGGAAATTGCACCATCTCGGATCGCAAGACCCTGCAGCGGATAGTGAGGTCAGCTGAGAAGATCATCGGGGTCTCTCTTCCTGCCATCACGGACATTTACACTACACGCTGCATCTGCAAAGGAAACAGCATTATGAAGGACCCCATGCACCCCTCATACAATCTCTTCTCCCTCCTGCTGTCTGGGAAAAGGCTCCGAAGCATTCGGGCTCTCACGACCAGACTATGTAACAGTTTCTTCCCCCAAGCTATCAGACTCCTCAATACCCGAAGCCTGGACTGACACCTTGCCCTACTGTCCTGTTTATTATTTATTGTAATGCCTGCACTGTTTTTGTGCACTTTATGTAGTCCTGTGTAGGTCTGTAGTTTAGTGTAGCTTACTCTGTGTTTTTTTATTACGTAATTCAGTCTAGTTTTTTGTACTGTGTCATGTAAACCATGGTCCTGAAAAACGTTCTCATTTTTACTATGCACTGTACCAGCAGTTATGGTCGAAATGATAATAAAAGTTGACTTGACTTGATCTCCTTATCAGCCTTGCACTTGTTGACCTGCACTACTATTTCCCCGTAGTTGCTGCATGATATTCTGGACTGTTTTTTTTCTTTTTACTATCTCAATATACATACTTGTGTATGGCACAAGCTGCCTGGATGGTGTGCAAGCAGAAATCTTTCATTGTATTCGGTACACATGACAAAGGTAACAAAGCAAAACTGGCCACTGGTAGGAAGTCAGTCTGAAGGACGGCCTACAAAGTAGAAAACAAGGGTATAAAACACCATGACACAGGCAAGGATTAGTTTGAGTCAGAACAAATAATGACAACTTCTATCCCACTGTCACAAGATTCCCCCCACCCCAAAATATACTTTATTTATAATATATGTAATAAGAACATAAGAAATAGGAGCAGGAGTCGGCCATCTGGCCTGTCGAGCCTGCGCCGCCATTCAATAAGATCATGGCTGATCTGGCCACGGATTCATCTCCACCTACCTGCCTTTTTCCCCATAACCTTTAATACCCCTACTATGCAAAAATCTATCCAACCTTGTCTTATATATATTTACTAAGGTAGTCTCCACTGCTTCATTGGGCACAGAATTCCACAAATTCACCACTCTCTGAGAAAAGCAGTTCCTCCTCATTTCTGTCCTAAATCTACTCCCCCGAATCTTGAAACTATGTCCCTTAGTTCTAGTCTCACTTACCAGTGGAAACAACTTTCCTGCCTCTACCTTATCTAATCCTTTCATAATTTTATGAAAAGTTTTTTTTGAGTAAATAGAACAGGCACATGTCTTTATCTATATTAACTCTATCAATAATTCAGTAATTTCCATTCAAAGTGTAAATACCATTCACATTTTTTTAAGACTAGAAAATGACTGGAGGACTGGAATACAACAGCAGGGATACACTGCTGAGTCTGAGGGGTTAGTCAGAATGTATTTGGAATATTGGACAATGTTTTTGTGGATGGATGTGCTGGCTTTGGGGAGGATCCTGAGAAGGTCCTGCACAAGAATGATCTCAGAAATAGTGAGCTTGGAGGGGCTACTTCCATTGTGCCTATGAGCTCAGTCACAGGGATAGCTCTTTAAAACTAAGGCAAAGAAGAATTCCTTCAGCCAGAGGTTGGTGAATCTGTGCAAGTCATTGCCACAGAGGGCACTGCAGGCCAAGTCATTACGGGTGTACTTAAGACAAAGATTGATAGGTACTTGATTGGCAAGGGGGTTAAGGGTTCCAGGAAGAAGGTAGTAAAATAGGGTGAAAAATAAAATCAGCAAAGATTGAATGGCAGAGCAGATTCAACGGACCAAATGGCCTGGTTCTGCTTTTATATCTTACAGTATTTTTTTTAGAAAAATACTGGTAATGGCAGGTTCCAAGACTGGATCATGCTTCCCTGGTTTCTAGTTGTGCTAACACTTTGGCACCATTCCAATAAGGTCAATACATAACATGATGACATTAGCTAACCTGAGTCCCTAAAGCAGGAGAGTTGCAAAAACTATCAATTTTTAGGTAGGATTGGCCTTACTTACCACACATTCCTATCCCCCGAATGGTGAGTGGTGCTTCTGGGCTCTGTTTCTGATGAATTGGCTTTCACATGCAAGAGAAGTCAGGCTCACTGTGCCAGTTAATCCAACAGCTGTCGCAGAGTGGAATTACCCCTTGTTAACTGTTCAGGCTGGGATTCTCACTGTGACTGCTTGATTTGTTTCAATATTGGGCAGCTGTCTACACACTATCACTTTGCTCCCAATGGAAAAATATCTACTAAATATTTTCTGTTACTTTTGCAGCAATTCATCCATGCCACAAAGGCTGACCTCCCTGTGGTTGTGTGAAAAAATACTTTTCAGCAAAAAACGCTTCCGTTCCTGATAATCTGGCATCTAGCTTAACATGAAGTGTGAGCCAGGGGTGCAGATTGAATGCAGGGTCTGCGCAAGTGCGAGGGGTTTGGACGGAGATCTGGGCAAAGAGGAGGGACTGCACGCCCTGCAGCCAGAAATATGTTAGGGTTTGGAATACCAGAGGTCAGCGGTGTAGAAGGTGATGCAGTTACAGCCAGGCTCTGGCGTGACATCCCACACACACACACATTAACCTGGCTGTACTTCTACTTATGGCGTACAGGCAGAGACCGAAGATCACAGCACCAGTGGTGAGGTTTAAGAAGGACTGAGGGAGGTGGAGGAGAGCTGACAGGACTGCTTTGAATCAGTGGACCATAAAATATTCAAGGATTTATCTTCGAATCTGATCGAATATGCCACAGTCGTCATGAACTTCATCAAGACCTCTGTGGCTGAGTGTATGCAGTCTGCTGAGGGCTAGATCTGTGGCATTCAAGACTGGTCATCCAGAACTTCACCAGAAGTCTAGGTATGACCTACAAAAGGCAAAAAAAAGAGCAATAAAAGAGGAATTCCAATCAAACTTAGAGATGGATTTGGATGCACATCAGCTCTGGTAGGGTTTGCAAGCCATTACTTCCTACAGAGCAAAACCCAACATCATGAATGGCTGTGATGTTTCACTCCCAGATGAACTCAGTGCCTTTAATGCATACTTTGAAAGGGAGAATAGGCTACTGTGTGAATCCCTGTAGCATCTGGTGACCCTGTTATCTCTGTCCCAGAAGCTGGAGTCAGAAAATCTTTCAGGAGAGTGAACCCTCCGATAGTGTACCTGGTAGGTCATTGAAAACCTGTGCCAACCTACTGGCAGGAGTGTTCAAAGACATTTTTATCTCTCATTGCTGCAGTTGGAGGTTCCCACCTGCTTCAAAAGGGTGACAATTATACCAGTGCCAAGAAGAGCAGGGTGAGCTGCCTCAGTGACTATTGCCCAGTTGCACTCACACCCATTGTGTGAAGTGCTTTGAAATGTTGGTCAGAGCCAGAATCAACTCCTGCCTAAGCAAAGATCTGGAACCACTGCTATTTGCCTACTTCCACAATAGGTCTATAGCAAATGAGATCATTCAGCCTTGGATCACCTGGAGAACAGCAATACTTTTTGTCAGGCTGCTGTTTATTGATTACAGCTCAGCGTTCAACACCATCATACCCTCAGTACTAATCAACAAACTCCACAACTTGGGCCTCTGGACCTCCCTCTGCAACTGGATCCTTGACTTCCCCACTGGGAGACTGCAGTGATTGCAGATTGGAAGTAACATCTTCTCACTGACTATCAACAGTGGCACACCTCAAGGATGCATGCTTAGCCCAGTGCTGTGCTCTCTATACACCCACTATCGTGTGGCTTGGCACAGCTCAAAAGTCATTTATAAATTTGCAGATGACATAACTATTGTTGGCAGAATTTCAGGTGGTGACGAGGAGGCGTACGGGAGTGAGGTAGATCAGCTGGTTGAGTGGTGTTGCAACAACAACCTTGCATTCAGTATCATATATTGAGGGATCAACAGTAGAAAGGAGGAGCAGTTTCAAGTTCCTGGATATCAACATCTCTGAAGATCTATCCTGGGCTCAACATACTGATGCAATTACAAACAAGGCATAATATTAGCTGCAGTGTATACTTCATTAGGTGTTTGAAGATAGTTGGTACATCACCAAAGTCTCTAGTAAGTTTCTACAGGTGAGCATCCTAACTGATGACATCACTGGTACGGAGGGGCCACGGCACAGGATCGGAAAAAGCTGCAGGAAGTTGCAAACTCACCCAGTTCTATCATGGATGGTAGCCTCCCAGCATAGAGGGCATTTTCAAAAGGTAATGCCTCAAAAAGGCAGCATCTGTCACTAAGGACCCCCTCACCCAGGACACCCAGTCGAGTTTGTTGTCATACACACAAGTACATGTATGCACAAGTGCAATGAAAGTCTTACTTGCAACAGCAGGTCAGGCGCATCGCATCCCGCAAGCAGCATCCAAAAGGAAAACAAATTATGCACAATTTTTACGAGAACAGAATAAGAACAAAAAAAAAGTTAATTTCAGTGGAAAGTGGTTAGATTGTTGCTAAGCTATAGTGATCAAGGTTTTGCCAGTAGGTTTGTGAATTGAATGGATGATAGGAAGCAGCTGCTGTTTTTATTTATTTATTGAGATAGAGCACAGAGTAGGCCTAATCATGGGACAACATTCAATGACCAATTAACCTACCTAATGGTACGCCCTTGGATTGTGGGAGGAAACCCACATGGTCATGGGGAGAACGTACAAACTCCTTACAGACAGCAGCGCGAATTGAACCTGGTAATGTGAAACTTAAGGCTTCCCTACCTCCTGCAAGAACATGGCATGGTAAGGATGGTGGGGATCTTGGACGTTGCCTTCTTCAGGCAGCACCTCTTGTAAACGCTACCAATACTGGGGATGAACATGCATGTGGTGTCATTGGCAGAGTCCACTACTCTTTGCAGTTTATTGACTGTAAAGAAAGGAGATCTAATGCTAAACCTGTTAGTTATTAGTGTGGTTACTGAGCTGTGACTAGAGCAAATGGATGAGTGATAATTACAAATGGTTCTACTTATCTGAAGTACAAACACTGGGCTGAATTTATTGTTTCAGACCCACCAACGTTTAGCTGTTTAACTGGTGCTGTGGCCCACAACTCTGCATAAGCTGCCAGACATGCAAGTGCAGGGGATGATGATGCATCAGGAAGGCTGAGTCTTGGCAATTGCGTGAGATGTGGTCAAGAGATTCAGTTGTTGTTCAGACCAAACATCAGAACGAGGCAGAAATGTGATCTAAGTGACTTTGACCATCAAGTGATTGTTGGTGCCAGATGCGGTGGATTGAGTATCTCAGAATCTGTTGTTTTTTGGGATTTTCAGACTCAGTAATATCAAGAGTTTACAGAGAATGGTGTGAAAAACAAAAACCATATAGTGAGTGGCTGCTCTGTGGATGAAAATGCCTTGTTAATGAGAGAGGTTAAAGGAGAATGGTTTGACTGATTCAATGGTTAGAGATATTCATAACTCAAATAACCACACATTAGATCAGTGGTGTGTAGAAGAGCATCTCAGAACACACAACACATTAAACCTTGAAGTGGATGGGCTACGCAGCAGAAGACCACAAACATACACTCAGCAGTTTTAAAGAGCAAACACGAGGAAATCTGCAGATGCTGGAAATTCAAACAACAACACACACAAAATGCTGGTGGAATACAGCAGGCCAGACAGCATCTATAGGGAGAAGTGCTGTCGACGTTTTGGGCTGAGACCCTTCCACCAGCATTTTGTGTGTGTTGTTCTCAGCAGATTTATTAAGCTCAGGAGGTATCTAATAAAGTGACCATTGAGTGTAGTGGATGAAGGAGAAGATAAATTTTAACTTATCAAACATTATTTTTTAAAATAGTTTTTAAATTAATAGATGTTGACAAAGCTTGTAGTAGGGTTTGTCAGATTAACCAGATATCTTGGGGCCAGCACCACCCAGTTGCATCACCAGAGGCCCCTCTGTTGCTCAGTCCATGCTCCTGTGATCTGACATACGATGGGGGGAGTTTGGGAGGGGCGGTGCGTTTGTTGGCTAACAAAGTGGGCCTACAAGTCAAATACAATTGAGTGAGCACCACAGTTTTGAAGGTAACAATTAAATTGCTACTGTTTGTCATGTTCTTGAGTGACAAGCGCTTTCAACTAAGTCAGGCGTATCAGATTCCAGCAAAAATCAATCCAATTAGACGGCTGCTTCAGTCCTTATCTTGTTTATGGTTTTAAGGAGACCGATCCGGTCATTGCTGCACTGGTAGAGCCACTGCCTTGCAGCTCCGGGAAACGGGGTTCAGTCCTGACCTTGGGTACTGACTCTGTGGAGTTTTCATGTTCTCCCTATGACCTCATCTCAAAGATACGGTGTTGAAGGTTAATTGGCATCTCTGGAATCTGGGGTGGGTGTAGTTGATGCTAATGTGGGGGCAATAAAATGTGTTAGTGTGCAGTTAGTGTAAGTGGGCGGTGGATGGCCAGCACAATGGGCTGAAAGGTCTGTTTCCATGCTGTGTAACTCTGTATGGTGCGGGCTATGCTATAACTTCATTGCTTCTACATTCACTGGGATAGAAACTCTGATAATCCAAAATCAGTCTGATTAGAAATCCTCATGGTTCACCTTCAGACTCACCAGAAACTTGATTCCTATATTGTCCCAAGACTTGCTAGTCCATACAGTGTTGTGAAATTCACCAGGGCCATCAGGGCCCTGAGACTCACTAGTGCCAGGTCCCCGTGGTTACCAATGCACCAGGTCCCAGCTCCCATGCTCTCTGAATCTTATGGTTCACTGAAGAATTTATTATAATGCTGTGTAACACTTTTAAATTAGTTTTTTATTTGTGTTTGGAAATGTAAGTAATAACCAGCCATCCATAAATCCTTGAGTATGACACCACCAAAGTCCTGAGTATGTTGGATTACCTGTTTTACTCTTCCATTTGGGAAACCTTGTCAATTCATCACGGTGCCTTCAAATTCCCGGACGTCTTTCTGCATCTCTGTATCTCAGCTTCTAATGTGTCTGTCCATTTTCATTCCTTTTTATCTGTACTGAAGCGATGTGGTGGTTTAGCAGCCAGCACAACCCTATAACAGTGACGGCCATCTGGGTTCAATTCCCACCTCTGCCTGTAGGTGGTTGTCACATTCTCCTTATGACCGCTTGGGATTTCTCTGGGTGCTCCAGTTTCTGCCCACATTCCAAAGACATAAGGGTTAGTTGGACACATGGGTGTATTTGGACAGAGTGGACTTATTGAGATGGAAAGGCCTGTTACCATGCTGTCTCTCTAAATCAATATAAATAAAATCTCTATCTTCTTGAAGTTTGTTACACCTCATACTGGTGAATGAGCGTTTGAGAGTCCAGCAGGAAGGATGGAGATGCATTTGCTGGCCACTGCAGGCTTCATGCATCTAATACTAAGTGGAGCAGGGCATGCTTTCTCCATCTCACCCCGCCTCCGTCTCACCCCGCCTCCATCTCACCCCGCCTCCGTCTCACCCCGCCTCCGTCTCAGCCCGCCTCGCCCTCAGCCTGTATTGCCTTCACCCCCTTCTCCCCCACCAGCTCCCTCAACCCTCCCCTCACATCCCCTGTCACACCCCCCTTCCCCTCACACCCCCCTCTCTATCTCTCTCACACTCCCCCTAACTCCCTGAGCCACGACAATTGAGCTTCAGAGTTGAGCCGAGTGGCGTGCTCTTCCCTCCCCCTCAGTCCCTGAGCCTCAACATTTGGCGGTCTGGGTTGAGCCAAGTGGAGAGCTGTCCCCTCCCCCTCGCTCCCTGAGCAGCAACGTTTGGTGGTCTGGGCTCAGCCGACTGGAGCTGGGAGCGCTGGACAGACTCTCACTTACTCATTGAGTCTGTGAGGCCAACTGGCGGCTGCTTTTCCCGCGCCTGCTCACTTTCGCCCACCTCTTCTACTTCTGTGATACTCTCCCAGCACTTTTGTTTTCATTTTCCAGTAATGAACAGTTTGGGTTACAAGCAGGTCTCCAGAACATTATTATAATTTGGGGTCTGCCTCTAATATCCTCATATCTACAGATGGTACAACAATAAATAAACAGCATTTAAGTATGTTTGAGTACATTTGTAAATCACTAGTGTTGAAAGGCTGCTATTGTCTATTCAAATGCCCGTTTATATTTTAGCCACCACTGCCTTCATATGTTGAGCCTGCATTTACATATTTTGTGGCATTGTAGTCACTCCCCGGTGCCCTGAAGGAACTGGAAAGGAACAGGATGTGAAGGTGAAAGGTTTTCTGGTAGAAAAGAAGTGATGTCTGAATCAGAATGCAGCACCTTCAGCAAGGTACAACGGCAATGTTTGAGGCATTTTGACAGACGTGTGAACAGGTGGGGAATGGAGGGATACAGGCCATGTGCTGGCAGGTGGAATGAGTTAGATTGTCATCATGGCATCGTGTGCTGATGGGCCTGCTCCTGTTCTTTACTGTTCTATCCTCGTGTTGGAAAAGGACAATAGAATGAGGTGACTCTGGTATCATTTCAAAATGTGATACTCATCTCCTTTATCTCCACTCATCTTGTGTGAAGCTAATTGCCTTTTGGTTCACAACTTATAAATTGGGTTTATAAAACAAAGTGTATTTCTGAAAAGGAGAAGGTTGCTAATATTTGAATATAATGTATAAGGAATGCGAAGAAGCCACTTGCCCACCATTTCCCACACATCAATAACAAGTCTTAATTGTTCTCTGACTTGGTGATCTTCCTCAATGCTCATTGCTTCGCCCTTTGAAGAAATGCTTCAGTTAGACTGCCATCTCATTCCTTTCTACATGCTGTCTTTCTTTCTTTAACTGCCCACCTGTGAGTGAGATGGCGAAGAAGTTGAAAGTCCTGGTTGAACTCAAGAGGGGATAAGGGGAATTTTATGCAAAGGATTAAGATGTGTAATGTATCGTCTTTAGTTCCAGCAAGGGTTAAGACTATTGTTAACAAAGTTTATTCTTTTCCTTTGGCAGAGGCTTTTAAATCATTGATACACATTGCAACCAATCACACCAACTCTATGTTCAAGACAGGGTACAGAACAATGGCAAAGGAAGCTTCAGAGGTGGTGAAGGGCTTCTTTACTGACATCTCTCTCTACGTTCTGGATTTGGACACAAGCATTGAAGACATTGTCCTGAGTTTCTTTGATAGCCTCTTTCCATTGGTTTTCAATCGCCTGATACACCCAGGGCTCAGTGACGTTTCTGTGGATTATTCAGAGTGCCTTCGATTGACCAGACAGGACATCAACCCCTTTGGTTCCTACCCTATGAAGATGGCAGCTGAACTGACCAGGCCCCTCCAGGCAATGAAGACTCTTCTACAAGCCTTGAACATAGGGAGTGAGGTGATAAACATGACTGAAAATGTTGCTTTCACCCGGGAATGTACCAGAGCCTTGGTGAAGATGGAATACTGCTCTCACTGCCATGGACTGACTCTGATCAAACCTTGTGTTGCCTACTGCCTCAACGTCATGCGGGGCTGCCTGGCTAACGTTGCGGATATTGATCTGCACTGGCGGGATTACATTTCCACTCTGGACGAGCTCACCAGTGTTATTATGGGATCGCGAGGTGTGGAGCAAGCATTACTCAGGGTGGCCCCACTTGTGAATGAAGCTATTTTGCAAGCCCAGCTGAATGGACCGAAGATTTCCACAACAGTAAGTAAAAAAGATTACTGCAATGTGTTCCTGCCATGCTCCACAGTTGTCCTATTAAAGCCGGTGATGATAAAATGTATGCTCCCCATTTTTATGCATGGGCATGTTGCATATTTTTGTCTCCGTTCATATCATTATATATTTAAATCATTGAATGTTTTTCTCTCTATCATTAAATTTATCTGCGTCCTCTCAAAGTTCAAAGTAAATTTTTTATTAAAATACATGTCACCATATACAACCCTGCGATTAATTGTCTTGTGGGCATTCGCAGTAAGTACAAAGAAACACAATAGAATCAATGAAAAAAAACACACGCAGTCAGACAGCCAATGTTCAAAAGACAGCAAATTGCAAGTAGAAAAAGAATAAAAGCAATCATTTATATCATTGGTAATATATTAATGGCCCCTGGTAAGATGGCACCCATGAACAACAATCTGTCGTTCTGCCACCCCTCTCCTCAGACCTCTATGGTGGAACATGTTAATTGCATTTCTTTTAAAATAACTGTACTTCAAAAGTGTCTCATTAATACTGTGAGCAACATATTAATGCAAAGAAAAGAGTTTCATATTAGCCTTGAGGTAAGAAAGAACATTTCTGCTCCCAAGGATATCTGCCCAACAATGCTTCACCCCTTTCCCCACCTCTTCTCCCTTCCCCTTCTCCTTTCCCCTTCTTTTCCCCTCTTCCCACGCCTGTTCCTCTACCCCTCTTTCCCCTCATGCTCTCCCTCTGCTTCACTCTCTGGTTCGCATTTGCACACACCCACACACCTTTACCATAAACACATTCCCCTTGTGTTTGGCCCTGCCACCCTGGGGGAGAAGACTGAATATCTGCCTGTTATAATTAATATCGCTTCCCAACTTTTGTACTTAATGGTCTGGCTAAAGAAGGCAAATATGCTATGTGCTTTCTTTACCACTTGATTCCCTTGTTTTCGTCTTGAGGGAGGTATGGCTGGATGCAGAGATCCATATGTTGGTCAGTGCCCTTTAGGATCCAGCCATATAACGTATGCTTTACTCTTGCATTTGATCTCTTGAAATGCAACGCTTCACACTTATCTTGAATTAACTCCATTTCCGACGGATTTATATGCTGTTGCATTCTTTGCAACCTTCCTCACTTATCCACAAGCCCACCAATTTTTGTACCATCTGCAAAGTTAGTAATCGACCTAGGAACATTTTCATCCAAATTGCATATACTGTGTGTAAGAGTATATGCAGCATTGATTGCTGCAGAATATTTCTGTTGTCAGATGCCTCTCCACCACTGCCCTCTGTTTTCCGTAGCCAAGCTAATTTTGAAACCAATCCACTATGTCACCATGGATTCTTATTTGTAAGTAGCCATTCCCTTTGCAAATCCAGACAGACTGAAGAACAGCTTCTTTCCCACTGCTTTCAGACTTGGTCATAGGATCATAGAAAAGTACAACATAGAAACAGGCCCTTTGACCAAAGCTGCCTACTCCCTTTCACCTGCACTGGGACCATAGCCCTCCATGCACCGACTGCCCATGTACTCATCCAAACTTCTCCTAGACGTTGAAATTGAGCTCGGATGCACCACCTACACTGGCAGCTCATTCCACACTCTAATTAACCTCTGAATGAAGAAGCTTCTGAATCGATTGCTCTTTTTAACGTTCCCTTCCTGCCGGTGCTGCCACATTCTCAAGCCCTCAGATCTACCTCTTCTATTATTGGTACTTTAGCAATTCCTATCGTACTGCTGCAGTTTGTACCAGTCTGTTGGGTTGTGCTCCTCACTGTATATGTTTTTGCTATGTATGCTATTCACACCGTAAGCTTCTCACAGGCAAGCGGTTTCACTGCAACACACACAAAATGCTGAAAGACTCGGCAGGTCAGGCAGCATCTCTGGGAATGAATAAACAGTCCATGCTTTGGTACAAGCCCCTTCTTCAGGACTGAGAAGGAAGGGGGAAGACGCCAGAATAAAACGGTGGGGGGGGGGGGAGGTGGATGGGAAGGAGGCTACTGGAAGGTGATAGGTGAGGCCAGGTCAAGGACAGGGGAAGAAGGAATTCTATTTCCCCCTGGTGTATATGACAATAATTTAATCTGAATCTGAAGTAAAGCATCGAAATCTAAAAAGCTGGTCTATACTGATGTGGTGGGATTGACAAGGGAGAAGAGTTGAACCTGCAACAGTTGATCTGCTTCAAGAAAAACCGGGTACAGTCAGAAACGTAGGTAGTGAGTAAGAACATGTTGTTTTAAGTATGAATAGAACAATAAAAGTGAACAGTAAACAAAGAATGGAAATCATATTTTTATTCTCCAATAGGCCGTCTTCAGTGTTTTTTTGGTGGTAACACTGCTGCTTTTTCTAGGGAGAGTTTTCTGACAGGAATATGAGATCCAAGATCACAAGAACACTAAATAAATAAATAAATCTGGACAATGGCCAGGGCAATTTTGTTTTTACTGATTTGTGGGAACTCTTCCACAAAAAACATGCAGAAGAGAAGTGTGAGAAGCCTCATTATGCCCAGTGGGAAGACCGCTGGCAGATCTGTGTGTGTCAGTGGGCTGCCTGAGTCCTGCTCTGAAAGCAGGCTCTGAGCATGTTTTTTTGTCTGTTGGCAGCTCTCCTGGTTTCAGCCCCGAGGCTTTCAGGGATGACTGGCTGCCACTGGGAGCCACGGATGCTTGAAAAGATTGAATGGTTACCAGGCAGCAGACATAGACTGCTCTCACTTCTGAGGGAAGGCCGGGGGATTGTTTTTGCCTGAGCTCATCATCACTTTTTTAACACCTTGTGTCCCCTTCTTTACCCCCACCCATAAAGAAAGATCACCCAAGCGATGTTTCTAATAGAAGATGGGGTGTTCCCTGGATGGGTTAGCTGGCTGAGTGGAGCCCTGTTGACTTAACACCACTGTCTTCCGCAGTCACCCGTTCCTGTGGAGCAATTTTAATTTGTAAGCTCGTGGTTGTGA
The DNA here is from genome assembly GCF_048418815.1 of Hemitrygon akajei. Lineage (NCBI taxonomy): Eukaryota > Metazoa > Chordata > Chondrichthyes > Myliobatiformes > Dasyatidae > Hemitrygon > Hemitrygon akajei. The sequence goes on along the minus strand of NC_133126.1, from coordinate 118,010,285 downwards.
GCATGAGGATAAATCGTAGAAGATAGAATAGAGTAGAACAGTACAGCAGGGGAAAAGGCCTTTTGGCCGTAATGTTGTGCTGAACTAAATTGCTAACCAAACGCCTAACTATATTACTATTCACTCCGTAAGCTTCACACAGACAAGGAATTTCACTGCAACACACATGAAAGCCCCACACCCTGCACCTCCCATTTCTGCCTCCTACCCAAAATCCACAAACCTGCTTGTCCAGGTAGACCCATTGTTTCAGCTTGTTCCTGCCCCACTGAACTCATATCAGCATACCTTCATTCTGCTTTATCCCCCCGTTTCAGTCACTTCCCACCTACATCCATGACTTCACATACTCTGGATCTTTTCAAGGATTTCAGGTTCCCTGGCCCCCATCATCTTATTTTTACTATGGATGTCTAGTCCCTATACACCTCCCTCCCCCACCAGGAAGACCTCAAAGCTCGTTTCTTTCTGGACACCAGACCCAACCAGTTCCCCTCCTCCACCTAGTGGAACTTGTCCTCACTCTAAATAATTTCTCCTTTGGCTCCTCCCACTTCCTTCAAACAAAAGGGTAGCCTTGGGCACTCGCTTGGGTCCCAGCTATGCCTGCCTGTTTGTCAGCTACGTGGAACAGTCTATGTTCCAAGCCTACGCTAGTGACTGTCCTGCACTTTTGCTGTGCTACATCAGCGACTGCACCTGTGCTTCTTGCACCTGTGCTGAACTTGTTGATTTCATCCACTTTGCCTCCTACTTCCACATTGCCATCAAATTTACCTGGTCCATTTCTGACACTTCCCTTCCCTTTCTCGATCTTACTGTCTCGATCTCCCGAGACAGCTTATCCACCGAAGTCTATTATAAACCTCTCACAGCTACCTGCACTATACCTCGTCCTACCTTGATACTTGTAAAAACGCCATCCCCTCTCTCAATTCCTTCATCTGTGCCATGCCTGCTCTCAGGATGAGGCTTTTCATTCTAGAACGAAGGAGATGGCCTTCTTTTTCAAAGAAAGGGGCTTCCCTTTCTCCACCATCAATGCTGTCCTCAACCACATCTCTTCCATTTCACGCATGTCTGATCTTACCCCATCCTCCTGCCATGCTACTAGGAATAGGTTCCTCTTGCCCTCACCTACCACCCCACCAGCCTCCGCATCTAGCTCATAATTGTCCGAAACTTCCGCCATCTCCAACTGGATCCCACCACCAAACACATCTTCCTGCTTTCTGCAGGGATCACTCCCTACGTGACTCCCTCGTCTATTCATCGCTCCCCACTGATCTCCCTCCTGGCAATTATCCTTACAAGCAGAACAAGTGCTGTACCTGCCCCTACACCTCCTCCCTCACTACCATTCAGGGTCCCAAACAGTCCTTCCAGGTGAGGCGACACTTCACCTGTGAGTCTGTTGCGGTCATATACTATGTTCGGTGCACGTGGTATGGCTTCCTGTATATCGGTGAGACCCGACGTAGATTGGGAGGCCTCTTCGCTGGGCATCTACGCTTCGTCCACCAGAACAAGCAGGATCTCCCAGTGGCCACCCATTTTAATTCTACTTTCCATTCCCATTTTGGTATGTCCATCCACAGCCTCCTCCTCTGTCAGCATAAAGCCACACTTAGGTTGGAGGAACAATACCTTATATTTTGTTTGGGTAGTCTCCAACCTGATGGCATCAAAATCAATTTCTCAAACTTACAATAATACCTCCCCCTCCACCCCGCTTCACCATTTCCCATCCCCTTGTCCCTCTTCATGTAATCTCCTTTCCCACACATCGCCTCCCTCTGGTGCTCCTCCCCCTCCCACCCCTTTTTCCTTCTTCCATGGCCTTCTGTCTCTTTTGCCAATCAACTTCCCAGCTCTTTGCTTCATCCCTCTCCCTCTAAGTTTCACCTATTGCCTAGCGTTTCTCTCTCCCTGCCCCCACATTTCAAATCTATTCCTCAGCCTTTTTTTCTCCAGTCCTGCCGAAGGGTTTTGGCCCGAACAGTCGACTATACTTTTTCCCATAGATGTTGCCTCGCCTGCTGAGTTCCTCCAGCATTTTGTGTGTGTGTTGCTCGGATTTCCAGCATCTGCAGATTATCTCTTGTTTGCCTAACTAAACTAATCCCTTCTGTTTATGCAATGTCCATATCTCTCCACTCTCTGCACATTCACAAGTCTACCTAAGAGCCTTTTAAATGCCTCTATCATATTCCCTCCACCATCACCCCTGGCAGAACATTCCAGACACCCAGCATGCTTTTTATATAAAAATGCACCCCTCACATCTCCTTTGAATTTGCCCCTCACCTTAAATGCATATTATACATGGGGAAAGGTGCCAGCTGTCTATCTATGCCAGTTATAATCTTATAAACCTCCATCAGATCTTTTCTCAAGCTCTGCAGCTCCAAGGAAAACAGCCCTAGTTTCTCCAATCTCTCCTTATAACATGTAATCCAGACAGCATGCTGGTAAACCTCTTCTGCACCTTCTCCGAAGTTCCATATCCTTCCTCTAATGGGGGGTGACCAGGATTGAATGTAATTCTCCAAATGCATCCTAACCAGAAAGGTTATATAGACAATAGGTTCAGGAGTAGGCCATTCGGCCCTTTGAGCCAGCACCGCCATTCACTGTGATCATGGCTGATCATCCACAATCAGAACTCTGTTCCTGCCTTCTCCCCATATCCCTTGACTCCACTATCTTTAAGAGCTCTATCTAATTCTTTCTTAAAAGCATCTAGAGAATTGGCCTCCACTGCCTCCTGAGGCAGAGCATTCCACAGATCCACAACTCTCTGGGTGAAAAAGTTTTTCCTCAACTCCATTCTAAATGGCCTACACCTTATTCTTAAACTGTGGCCTCTGGTTCTGGACTCCCCCACATCGGGAACATGTTTCCTCCCTCTAGTGTGTCCAATCCCTTAATAATTTTACATGTTTCAATCAGTTTTATGTGGGACCAGTCCTACTCTGAGAGCACTAAGACCTTCTCTTCACCCTTGCTAGTTTTGTGTTAGCTGTTCCAGATAAGTTTCAGAAGCTACGAGAACATAGAGTAGACCCCTTGGCCCACGAAGTCTGTGCCAATCACATTGCTGATTGAAATTAAATCTCTTCTGTCTGTGTGTGATCCATATCATTAGGAGTCTGAGGAGATTTGGTATGTCACCAGACACTCTCAAATTTCTACAGATGTACCGTGGAGAGCATTTTAGCTGGCTGCATCGCTGTCTGGTATGGAGGTGGGAGGGCTACTGCAGAGAGTTTTAAACTTAGTCAGCTCCATTATGAGTTCTAGTCTCTGTAGTATGCAGGACATCTTCAAAGGGAGATACCTCAGAAATGTGCCATCCGTCATTAAGGATTACACACACATAGTACATACTTACTGTAATTCCCATTTTTTCTATTATTATGTATTCTGTAAAAGCCGATGTTAGCATTCAGTCCTCTCATGTTCTCTCCATGCCTTGTCCGTGGCTCAGGTGCTGTATTGTTCCACGGGTCACTCACGTACACAGCACCCAAGCGCACCCACACATACGCTTGTGTGTGCACATATGCATGTGTATAAATGCACATGAGACAAACTGTTGTAGAGTTCAGAAGGTCAGGCAGCATCTGTGGAGGGAGATGAAGAGTCAATGTTTCAGGTTGCGACCCTTGACTTAGAGCAGGTTTCCCACTGTGGACCCCTTGGTCAATGGTAGGGGTCTATGGGATAAAAGAGTTTGGGAACCCCTGACATGGAAGGGCCAATAATCTAAAAATGTTGACTGTCCATTGGTTTCCCTTCACGGATACTGCCTGACCCGAGTTCCTGTGGCACTTAGTTTTTGCCCAAAATTCCAACATCTGCAGTATCTTGTGTCTGCATGTAAATGCACAATAGACATAGTGAATGCTCACACGCAGGCAAATGCGTACACATCTGTGTGCACAAGCAATGTAGAGAAATAGTTCCATTTAATATCAGAGAAATCTATACAATATACATCCTGAAATTCTTGTTCTTCACAGACATCCACAAAAACAGAAGAGTGCCCCGACGAATGAGACAGTAAAAATGTTAGAACCTCAAAGCCCTCCCACTCCTCCCTCCCATGCACAAGCGACAGCAAAGCACTGACCCCCACCCCTACTTCAGCAAAAAGCATCATCACCCTCCACCCACCAAGCAAGCAATCGCAAAGACCCCAATAAGACCGTGACCTGCAGTATAACAAAAACTAATCGTTCGCCCGCCAATTCAACATACCATGGGCTCTCTCTCGCTCCTGAATAAAGGAGCAGAGGGGTGTCATTTAACTGCATACGTGGGCCATTTAGAACAATGGCACACTTAGATGAATAGAAAACCTCAAAAATACTTCACAGTAGTATATTCAGGATAAAATTCTGACACAAAGATGATCAAAATCTTGGCCAACCAATTAGATGTTAAGGAACAACCCTGGAAGAAGTGCAAAAGAGTGCTTGTGTCTGGCAATTTTTTAAAAGAAGGTCACGGGAACTTCTGTCTTACAAAAGTAATATGTCTGTTGTTCCCGATGTGGGCTCCTCTACATTGGTGAGACCAGTTGTAAATTTGGGGACCGCTATGTCAAGCACCTCCGCTCCATCTGCCAAAAGTGGGACTTCCCAATAGCCAAATATTTTAATTCCCATTCCTGTTTGATATGTTGGTCCATGGCTTCCTCTTGTGCCAAGATGAGGCCACTCGGGGTGGAGGAGCAACACCTTATATTCCATCTGGGGAGCCTCCAACTTGATGGCATGAATTTCGATTTCACCTTCTGGTTTAAAAAAAAGTCCCTTTCCCTCCCCTCTTCCTCTATTCCCCTCTCTAGCTTTTTACCTCTTTTCACCTGCTTACACTTCCTCCTGGATCCCCTTCTCCTTCCCTTTGTCCTATGGTCCTCTCTCCTATCCTATCAGATTCCTGAATCACCAGCCCTTGATCTTTCCCACCCACTTGGCTTCATCTATCACCTTCCAACGAGCCCTCTTCCACTCCCACCATCTTTTAATTCTGGCATCCTCTCCCTTCCTTTCCAGTCCTGATGAAGGGTCTTGGCTCAAAATGTCGACAGTTTGTTAATTTCCAGAGATGCTGCCTGGCCTGTTGAGTTCTCCCAGCATTTTGTGTGTGTTGCTCTGGATTTCCAGCATCTGCACCTTTTCTCGTGTTTATGTCCAGTTACTGTTGTATCAGTTTAGTTTCCTCTGTTTACTTGCAGTCAACTTCCGTGTCAAAATTTATTCAGAATTGGATTTAGTTAGATTTTTCTTGATGGCATTTTTCCCAGATTTGCGGCCCCCTGAAATGCACTGCCACTGTATTTTTTTTACTTTGGTATAACACTGTGCAATGAACCGGGATTGAATGCTGAATAGGGTTGAGAACCTGCAGCTCTCTGACTCAGAGAACACAGTGCTACAGTACCTTTGAATCATGGGTAGCAACAGATGGAGGGTTGAAGGAACCAAGGGCCTGGACTGAGGAAGGGACATATCTTTGTGCTCTTCTGTAGAGAGGTTAGTTGAACATCACTAGTTTAACCATTGTGTTGCCATTGCTTTTGCTGGAAAATTGATTGAGAATTAGAGCAACGGTAGGAAATAATGTGCTAGATGCCCGTTCATTGTATTCAGTAAATATTGAAGCTTATGTATCTGATTCAGACCAGACCAGACCAGTAAGAGCAGCCAGATTATTGATGGCAGTAACCCTTATGAGCTGTCACCTCGAATAAAGGACGGAAACTGAATTTAACAAAGTTAACTGAGCATTCTTAATGACTACAGAGTGATTCTTATTTTTAAATTTTCCTATGTTTAGTAGTCTCAGTCTGCTACAGATGCAACTCAAATGACGACAAAAAGACCGGTAACATAAAGTTCAGTCGATGGTTTGGGCTGAAACACTCGACTGTACTCTTTTCCATTGATGCTGCCTGGCCTGCTGACTTCCTCCAGCATTTTGTGTGTGTTGCTTGGATTTCCAGCATCTGCAGATTCTCTCGTGTTTTTGGTGTCCTTCTAGGCCTGTGCTGAATGGATCTGAGAATGCTGAGGAGGAATCCCATTGAAATTTACTGATGACTGAAAGACCTGGATGTTTTCATTAGTAGGGTGGTCTCGAATCTGAGGGCACACCCTTAGAATAAAGAAATGTCCCTTCTAAGTTGGATGAACAGAAGTTTCTTCAGGCTGAATGTAGTACATCTGCAGAATTCATTGCCACGGATAGCTGTGGGGGCCAAGTTATTGGGTGTATCTAAGGCAAAGATTGACAGGTTCTTAACTGGTAAGAGGGTTGTGGGATTAAAGGGTTTGGGGAGAAAGCAGGAAAATGGGCTTTTTAAAAAAAAAAACCATGATTGAATGACGTGTGAGCTGAATGGTGTAATTCTGCTCCTATATATCATGAGAGTTTGGTTGACATTTAGCTGTTCTTCGGTCTGGGCCTGTACTGCAGGATTGTTGTCAAAAGCTGCAATGATGGTTACCTCATTGTTAAACATCCTATTTTTGTCATGTAATCTGCATATAGAACGGGTTGATGATCAAGTTATGCGAGTGTCTTATCAGTGTAATATTTGTCCACCATACTATTCTAATCAATTTTTTCTTTAGCTGCAGGTGCTAACTGATTGCTTTACACCTCTGTTTGGTAGAACCAAACTGATGAAGTGCGTTCATGGTGTGTCATGTGACCAACAATACAGTTTAATCTGTTTTCCTTTAATGTCTACTGTCAATCCTAGTTTCAACCTTGCTTTAACGTTGCTAGTTGAATGCAAGCTGGCACTATAGAATGTTGGGATTTCTCTCAAGACATTAACCAGGACAGCAATTGCAAATTTGCAGGCATTATTGGGGTGCCAACAGCTAGCACCGCAGATTTCCAGGTATGTTCACCTAATCAGCTCGAGTTAGTTGGTAGTGTTATAGCTCGGAGTCAGTAGGAGTTGGCTGCTGCACACTTATCCACAAACAAGAACTGGATATGCAGGAAAAGTTTATTCACTCTTCTCTGCCAGAGGCTGTCCAATGCAGTTCAGTGTGGAGTCTATAAGGCAGCAAGAAATGATATAATGTATTTTCTTTTCAATTTTTATTGGCCATAGTTGACTTAGCTCTCAGAGTCACTTTCAAAGGAGAGTCAAAGTAAATTTATTATCAAAGAACATATCGGTCACCATCTTCTTGGTGGGCATACTCAATAAATCCATAATAGAATAATAACCATAACAGAATCAATGAAAGTCTGCACCAACTTGGGGGTTCAACCAATGTGCAAAAGACAACAAACAGCTCAAAAAGGAAGAAATAATAATAATAAATAAATAAGCAACAAATATTGACAGCATAAGATGAAGAGCCCTTGAAAAAGAGTTAATAGCTTGTGGGAACAATTCAATGATGGAGCAAGTGAAGTTGAGTGAAATTATCCCCTTTGGTTCAAAAGCCTGATGGCTGAGGGGTAATAACTGTCATGAGGCTCCTGTAATTTCTTGATGACAGCAGTGAGAAGAGAACATGAACACGAGGAAATCTGCGGATGCTGGAAATTCAAGCAACACACACAAAATGCTGGTGGAACGCAGCAGGCCAGGCAGCATCTATAGGAAGGAGTACAGTCGACGTTTCGAGTCGAGACCTTTCGTCAGGACTAACTGAAAGAAGAGATAGTAAGAGATTTGAAAGCGGGAGGGGGAGACCCGAAATTATAGGAGAAGACAGGAGGGGGAGGGAGAAGAGAACATGACCTACGTCATGGGGGTCCCTGATGGATGGATGCTGCTTTCCTGCAAAAAGGTTTTGTGTAGTTGTGCTCAGTGCTGGGGAGGACTTTACCTGTGATGGACTGGGCCATACCCATTACTTTTTGTAGGATTTTCCATTTAAGGGCATTGGTGTTTCCATAGCAGGATATAATGCAGCCAGTCAGTAGGATATGAGGGTCCACCTCAGAATAAAGGAACATCCTTTAAAGCTGAGGTGAGGAGGAATTTCTTCGGCTGGAGTGTGGTGAATCTGTGAAATTTGTTGCCACAGAGGGTGGTGGAGGTCAAGTCGTTAGGCATGTTTAAGGCTGAGTGATTGGCTCTTGATTGGTAAGTGGGTTAAGATCTACAGGAATGAGATTCAGTCCTTTGCAAGGGGGGACATAGGGTCAGGAGAAGTAGAGTCTGTGGATAGAACTGAGGAACAGTAAGGGCAAAAGGACCCAAATGGGTGTTGTCTACAGGCCACCAAACAGTAGCATGGATATTGGGTGCAAGTTGAATAGGGAGTTAACATTGGCATGTGGCAAAGGTAATGTCGCAGTAGTTATGGGGATTTCAACATGCAGGTGAACTGGGAGAATCAGGTTGGTGCTGGACCACAGGATAGGGAGTTTGTAGAGTGCCTACGGGATGCATTCTTGGAACAGCTTGTACGAGAGCCGACCAGGGACAAGACTATTCTGGATTTAGTGTTATGTAATGAACAGGATTTGATCAGCGATCTTGCAGTAAAGGAGCCATTAGGAGGTAGTGATCATAATATGATGTTTTTATCTGCAATTTGAGAAGGATAAGGGCATCTCGAAGGTGTCAGTGTTGCAGTTGAACAGGGGAAACTATGGAGCCATGAGGGAGGAGCTGGCCAAAGTTGACTGGACGGATAGCCTAGCAGAAAAGGCAGTGGAACAGCAATGGCAGGTATTCTTGGGAATAATGCACAAGGTGCAAAATCAGTTCATCCCCCAGAGAAGGAAGGATTCAAAGGGGGGAAAGGGGCCACAGTGGTTGACAAAGGAAGTCAGAGATTGCATAGCATTTAAAAAAAAGGAAGTATGACAGAGCTAAGGTGAGTGGGAGGACAGATGATTGGGAAGTTTTTAAGGAACAACAGAACTTAACTAAAAAGACAATACGGGGAGAAAAAATGAGGTACGAACGCAAGCTAGCCAGGAATATAAAGGAAGATAGCAAAAGCTTTTTTAGATGTGTGAAGAGAAAGAAGATAGTTAAGAACAATGTTGGGCCCTTGAAGAATGAATTCGGTGAAATTGTTATGGGAAAGAGAAATGGCAGAAGAATTTAATGAGTACTTTAGATCTGTTTTCACTAAGGAAGACACAAGCAATCTCCCAGATGTATGGATGGGCCAAGGACATAGGGTAACAGAGGAAATGAAACAGATTAACATTAGGAAGGAAACGGTAATGAGAAGACTGATGGGACTGAAGGCTGACAAATCCCCAGGTCCAGATGGTCTGCATCCTAGGGTATTAAAGGAGGTGGCCCTGGAAATAGCGGATGCATTGGTAATCATTTTCCAATGTTCCTTAGATTCAGGATCAGTTCCTGAGGATTGGAGAATAGCTAATGTTATCCCACTTTTTAAGAAAGGAGGGAGGGAGAAAACAGAGAACTATCGACCTGTCAGCCTGACATCGGTGGTGGGGAAGATGCTAGAGTCCATTATTAAGGATGAAATAGTGGCATATCTAGATAGCAGTGATAGGATTGGGCCGAGCCAGCATGGATTTACCAAGGGTAAATCATGCTTGACTAATCTGTTGGAGTTTTTCGAGGATGTAACCAGGAAGTTAGACGGGGGAGATCCAGTGGATGTAGTGTACCTCGATTTTCAGAAGGCATTTGATAAGGTCCCACATAGGAGATTGGTGAGTAAAATCAAAGCTCAGGGCATCGGGGGGAAGACATTGACATGGATAGAAAACTGGTTGGCAGATAGAAAGCAAAGGGTAGCGGTGAATGGGTGTTTCTCAAAATGGCAGGTGGTGACTAGTGGGGTGCCACAGGGCTTGGTATTGGAACCACAGCTGTTTACAATTTACGTCAATGATTTGGATGAAGGCATTGAAAATAACATCAGCAAATTTGCTGATGACACTAAGCTGGGTGGCAGTGTGACATGTGATGAGGATGTTGGGAGAATTCAGGGTGACTTGGATAGACTGGGTGAGTGGGCAGATACTTGGCAGATGACGTTTAATGTGAATAAGTGTGAGCTTATCTACTTTGGGAGTAAGAACAGGAAGGCAGATTATTATCTGAACAGTGTAGAGTTAGGTAAGGGAGAAATACAAAGAGATCTAGGAGTCCTTGTTAATCGGTCACTGAAGGTGAATGAGCAAGTGCAGCAGGCAGTGAAGAAGTTGGAATGATGGCCTTTATTACAAAGGGAATTGAGTACAAGAGCAAGGAAATCCTCTTGCATTTGTACAAAGCCCTGGTGAGACCACACCTGGAGTATTGTGTACAGTTTTGGTCTCCAGGGTTAAGGAAGGACATCCTGGCTGTAGAGGAAGTGCAGCGAAGATTCACGAGGTTAATTCCTGGGATGTCTGGACTGTCTTACGCAGAGAGGTTAGAGAGACTGGGCTTGTACACGCTGGAATTAAGGAGATTGAGAGGGGATCTGATTGAAACATATAAGATTATTAAGGGATTGGACAAGATAGAGGCAGGAAATATGTTCCAGATGCTGGGAGAGTCCAGTACAAGAGGGCATGGTTTGAGAATAAGGGGTAGGTCATTTAGGACAGAGTTAAGGAAAAACTTCTTCTCCCAGAGAGTTGTGGGGGTCTGGAATGCACTGCCTCGGAAAGTAGTGGAGGCCAATTCTCCGGATGCTTTCAAAAAGGAGCTAGATAGGTATCTTATGGATAGGGGAATCAAGGGATATGGGGACAAGGTAGGAACCGGGTATTGATAGTAGTTGATCAGCCATGATCTCAAAATGGCGGTGCAGGCTTGAAGGGCCGAATGGTCTACTTCTGCACCTATTGTCTATTGTCTACAGGGAGGAGGCAGGAAAATGGGGTTTAAAAAAAATCACTAGAGAATATCTGCAGATGTTGGGACTCAAAGCAACACACAAAAAGTGCTGGAGGAACTCAGCAGGCCAGGCAGAATCTATGGAAAAGAGTAAACAGTCAACGTTTCAGGCTGAGACCCTTCAGCACCCGGTGGTGCACGTCTTGAGACTCTTGCACCTTCTTCTTGATGGCATCAGTGAGAGGAGAGCTTGTCCTGTGTGGTGCCTGGGCATAAATTCCATGAAGCTTGGCTTTTTGTGGCAGCATGGCTCATTACAAGATGAGAAAAACTGCAATTAAACAGAAAATTTATTGTGTAAATTGTAATAACTTTGACTGTAAATTGATGTTAATTATAGATAATTTACAGAGGCTGTGAGGAAAAAAAAGCAACAGCTTTTTAGGGCACTAACGTTTCAGTGCAGACCTGACTTCATGTGAGCTCTTTGTAGAAGAGAGTATGACCAGGTAGAGATGGCCTTGTTCTTTATTTTACCACCTAATCATTGCCCCCCCCTCCCCTCGAGGGTAGCTAACAGTACCAGTTGTGGAAAAGAATAAGGGGTTGATAGGATGGAACAGCAGTTCATTCTGCTGCCTGACAGCTCAATGTCCCAAGTTCCATCTGAGCTTGTGTGCAGTCTAAGTGGAGTTTTAAGGTTCTCCCCGAGACTGCATGGGTTTCCTCTGAGTCTTTCAATTTCCTCTCACATCCCAAAGACATTCCAGTAGCTTTAGAAAATATGGCATAGAACAAACAACACAGGAGCAGGCCATTCAGTCCATGATGTGCCGACACTGATGTAAATCCAGATTAATCCCACCTGCCTGCACAGGGTACATTCACTGCCAGTTCACATGTGCAAGTTGCTGTCAAATCTACTTCCATGGAAGCACATCCCAGGCTGAGAGGAGGGAGAAGAAAAACTAGCTTCATAAATCATCTTTAAATTTTCCCCATCTCACCTTAAAATTCTACCCCTGAGTACTTCTACCCCCCCCCAAAAGACTTTGACCACCTACCCTGACTATGTGCCTCACTACTTTAATACTTCTATCTGGTTGCCCCACAGGTTTTGACCTTGTGGAGAATACAATACAAATTTGCCCATTCTCTCCTTGTTTCCTCTACTCTCTAATCCAAGCAGCATTTTGTGAGCATCTTCTGCACCCCCTTCAAAGCCTCCACACCCTTTCTGTAATGGAGTGACCAGAACTATATACAATACTCCAAGTGTGGCCTGAGCAAAGAGTTACTCCTAATGCAGTAATTGGCAAATAAATAAAAGGTTAAATTAGATATAAGGATGTGGATGTCTACTTGAAAATAGGAAGATTGGGATTAAAAATGGGGTTGCACTGCTGCGGTAGTGGTTAGCACAACGCTTTATAGCACAGGCGACCCAGGTTCAATTCCCGCCACTGCCTGAAAGGCGTTTGTAAGTTCTCCCTGTGACTGCGTGGATTTCCTCCGGGTGCCCTGCTTTCCTCCCACAATCCAAAGATGTACCAGTTGGTAGGCTGATTGGTCATTGTGAATTGTCCCATGTTTAAATTGTGCGATTGTTGGGCATCGTGGCTCGAAGGTGCTGGAAGGTCCTACACCACGTTGTATCTCAATAAATAAATAAATTAAAATATTTTCCCTTCATCTGCAAAGGCATATAATAGAAAAGCAGGGAAGTCTTTGTACAAATTTATAAAGCATTTCTTAATCCATATCTAGAGTATCATACACTGGTGCCTTAGATTAACAAGGTAATGTGTCATGATGATTACCGTCTGGTGGCTCTGACATCCACCATTACAAAGATAGTCATGACATGCATTAATCCAGTCTCCCAGACATCTCAATCCAGTGCAAACTGTGTACTGCTGAAAACAGCTTGCAGAAGGTGCCATCTCCCTGGCCCTATACTCATCTTTGGAGCATCCAAGTTAAACTACTGTTTATTGACCATAGCTTTGCCCTTAGTACTATAATTCTAGCTAAACACATCTCCAATCTCCTGGACCTTGGAATCAACTCCCCTCTTTACAACACACAAAAATTGCGGGAGGAACTCAGCAGGCCAGGCAGCATCTATGGAGAAAGAGTACAGTCGACATTTCAGGCTGAAACCCTTCAGCTGGACTGCAACTTGGATCCTTGACTTCCTGGCCAATGGACCACAATCAGTAAGAATAGCAAGCATACCTCCCCAATGATTATCGACTCTCTACTCACTGTACATTCATAACAATATGGCCAGAGTATGATCTAACTCCATCTGTTAGTTTCCACATGATACCAACATAGCAGGCCATATCTCAAATAATGATGTGGTGGAGTACAGAAGGAAATGGGGAGTCCAGTGACATGGTGCTTGGTGTCATGACAACAGTCGTTCCCTCAATGTCAGCAGAACAAATCAACTGGACATTGATTCAGGAAGGGGGTGGGGGGCACATGCTACTGTCTACCTCAATGGTTAAGAGTTTCAAGTTCCTTGGAGTGAAAGTCACCAATAGCCTGTCCTGGTCTAATCACATTGTTGCCATGGCCAAGAAAGCTTACCAGCTCCTCTACTCTCTCAGAAGGCTAAAGATATTTGTAAGGACCTTTGACCTTTTGACCTTTTCTGGTTTAATTTTTCTTTAACTGATGCACCATGGAAAGCATTCTATTGGGATACATCACAGCTTTTCATGGCAGTTACTCTGCCCGACGCCACAAGAAGCACGCAGCTCAGCACATCACTGAAACCAGCATTGCCTTTGTGGACTATGTCTCCACTTGTCGCTGCCTTTGAAAAGCAGCCAACATAATGAAAGACTGCGGACTCTCTCTCACCCACCCACCCCCGCATCAGGCGGAAGAGACAAAGGCCTGAAAGCATGTATACCTGGCTCCAGGACAATTTCTATCCTGCCATTATAAGAATATTAAAAGGTTCCCTAGTGTGATAGGATGGACTCCTGACCTCTCAATCTACACTTTGTACTTTGTTGTGACCTTGAACCTTATTGTCTACCACACTGTACTTTCTTTGTAACTATGACACTCTATTCTGCATTCTGAAATTGTTTTACATCACTGCACTTTTGTAATGAAGTGATCTGTATAAACAGCATGAAAGACAAGCTTTTTTACAACACCTTATGTGAATATAATAATTAACAGATAATAATATAATGTAATAAACCAATTTACCGATTTACTGCTGTTGTCATCAGGCAAAAGGAAGGAGCATTAATTTATGAGGAGCAATGACTTTGGTTGGGTTTGTTTTACGTGGAGTGGAGGAGGGTGAGAGGGAACCTATCTGACCTATACAAAATTCTGAGTGGCATAGATAGGCTAAATAATGAGAACCCTATCCTCGCAGAGATGCAAATGTTTTTAAAAAGTAAGGCTTTACAGATGCTTTAGGAAGAATATTTTCACTGAGAGGATGGTTGCAATCTGGAACCCACTGGCGGTGAGGATGTTGGAGGCAAGGGCACTGTGAATGGATGAGCATTAGGATCACTAAGGCATAAAAGGCTACAAACCTCACATGATAAATGGCAATTATATGCTCAGTGGTTGACATGGATTTGTTGGGCTGAAGATCCTGTTTCTCTACTATATAAGTTGATTTCTGTGAGTAACAAGTTGGTAACACTGGAACAGAAAACATGCTTTCTGTCAACAAAGCACCCAGCCCCCATTTATCCCTGTCCTGATGAGTTATGTAACACAATAGCATCTTGAAAATGCCATTTGGTGCCACTGTTAGAGACTGCTGCGGTGAAGAGTATGTAGTCAAGTGCCAATCAATGATAGAAGAATTTCAAACCTCTATCCCAGGGGGCATGGATGTGGCATGAAATTTCATCTTTGCTCAGTGCAGACGTGGTGTTTGTTCAAATAGGAGACATCGCTCACTCCCTTGTCACTTGTCAACAGCAACCAGTGTTCTGGACAAATTCAGCCATAAATCAGCAGCGCTTGGCCCTAGACATGATAAAAAGATGAAGGTTGTGTACTAGTGTACTCTCTCCCCATGTCTGTGCCAATCTACGCTGACTCAGTTACTACCATTTCTAGCCTCCTTGGCCATAAGATCATCTGTTCTCTCCAGCACCAGCACACAATGCTGTAGTGTGTGCACTAATGCACTGCAGTTATTTACCCAGAGAGTGCCTCTTAAACCTGTGATCTCTATCAGTAGAAAGGACAAGGACAACAGGCGCATTTGAGTACAGTCATCTGCAGCTTGCCCTTCATGGTACACACCATCCTGACCTGTAAGTCTACAGCCATTCAATATTTATTGTTACATGCTTGGTGGTTGACATGGACTCAGTGGGCCGAAGGCCAGTCTCAATACTCTATGGCTCTCAGATTCCATGTGGCATACCAACATACCGATGTGATCATATCAATGATCTCACTTTTATGGACTCTTCATCTCATCATCTCATGTTCTCATTATATATAACTATTTATAATAGCATTTGCAAAGTTTGTTGTCTTCTACACTCTGGTTGATCTTCCATTCATCCTGTTATAGTTACTGTTCTATAGATTTGCTGAGTATGCTCACAGGAAAATGAATCTCAGGGTTATCTATGGTGATATATATGTACTTTGATTAATTTACTTTGAACAACTTCTCAAGAACAATTTGAGATGAGCAATAAATGCTGGCCTTGTCAATGCCATCCACATTAATAAGTTTCTACTCAGTTACTTAAGGTCTAATTAAAGGCTATCCAATGTGTGTGATTGCCATACAATAGGCCCTCCCTGTATTCCCCTTTGAGATAGGGGTTGGTGGGTACCCGTTCTCTTCTGCCGCGACCAAATAGCTTGCTAGCATAGGCCTGATGTTGTAGTGTGTGAAAGAAGAGAATTCGGTGCAGTTACTGTTACAAGAGAGAAGGTGCTCAAAAAGCAAAAAGACCTAAAGGTACATAAGTCACCCAGACTAGAGGAACTGCACCCTAGGGTTCTGAAAGAGGGAGCATTAGAGATTGTGGTGGTATTAGAAATGATCTTTCAAAAATCATTGGACTCCAGCATGGTGCCAGAGACCTGGAAAATTGCAAATGTTACTCGACTCTTTAAGAAAGGAAGAAGGGAGCAGAAAGGAAATTATAGACCAGTTAGCCTGACCACAGTGGTTGGGAAGATGTTAGAGTCAATTGTTAAGGATGTGATGATGGAGTATTTGGTGACACAGGACAAGATGGGGCAAAACCAGCATGGTTTCCTTCAGGGAAAATCCTGCCCGATTAACCTAATGGAATTCTTTGGGAAGATTATAAGTAGGATAGATAAAGAGGGTGTGGTGGATGTTGTATATTTGGACTTTCAGAAGGCCTTTGACAAGGTGCCACACATAAGCCTGCTTACCAAATTAAGAGCCCATGGTATTACAGGAAAGTTACTAACATGGTTAGAGCATTGGCTCATTGGTAAGAGGCAGTGAGTGGGAATATAAGGATCCTTTTCTGGTTGGCTGCCAGTGACTAGTGGTGTTCCGCAGGGTCGGTGTTAAGACCACTTCTTTTTATGCTGTATATAAATGATTTAGATGATGGCTTTGGTGAAGATTGGTGGAGGGGCAGGTAGTGCTGACGAAATGGGTAGGATGCAGAAAGCCTTAAACAGATTAGGAGAATGGGCAAGAAAGTGGCAAATGAAATACAATGTTGGAAAATGCAGGTCATGTACTTTTGTAGCAGAAACAAATGTGCAAACCATTTCTAAATGGGCAGAAAATCCAGGAATCTGAGATGCAGAGGGACTTGGGAGTCCTTGTGCAGAACACCCTGAAGGTTAACTTGCAGGTTGAGTCGATGGTGAGGAAGACAAATGCCATGTTAGCATTCATTTCAAGAGGTCTAGAATACAAGAGCAAGGATGAGATGCTGAGGATTTATAAGGCACTGGTGAGGTTTCACCTTGAGTATTGTGAACAGTTTTGGTCCACTCATCTTAGAAAAGATGTGTTAGCATTGGAGAGGGTCCAGAGGAAGTTCACAAGGATGATTCTAGGAATGAAAGGGTTATCATATGAGTAACATTTGATGACTCTGGGTCTGTACTCATTAGAATTCAGAAGGATGAGGGGAGATCTCATTGAAACCTTTCGAATGTTGAAAGGCCTAGACAGAGTAGATGTGGAAAGGATGTTTCCCATGGTGGGAGAGTCTAGGACAAGAGGACACAGCCTCAGGATAGAGGGCCGCCCTTTCAAAACAGAGACGCAGAGAAATTTCTTTAGCCAAAGGGTGGTGAATTTGTGGAATTTGTTGCTACATGCAGCTATGGAGGCCAGGTCATTGGGTGTATTTAAGGCAGAGCTTGATAGATTCTTGATTGGATATGGCATTGAAGGTTATGGGAAGAAGACCAGGAACTGGGGTTGAGGAGGAGATTTAAAAAAAAGGGTCAGCAATGATTGAATGGTGGAGCAGACTTGATGGGCCAGATGGTCTAATTCTGCTCTTATGTCTTAAGGTCTGAACCCCACTTGGAACATGAGTACCAGGGCAACTTATCTAGTCTATATATTGGAGTGCTGCTGGTACAGATGGAACCAGGCCCTCTCTCAAATCAGTGCTTGCTTCTCTCAATTATATAACAGTTCTGTGATGGTGCTTTGTGACTACAATAGCTGAGAGCAGGTCACAGATGATGACCTTCCCTCCAAAGTCTACACATTCACACTGTGAGTCGATGCAGTTAGAATGCAGACTAAGGGAGTAGGGTGCCAAGAGCACTGCCCCTCATTTTCTTCCCCATTCCCAGTCCAACTCATGGGAAGAGCTTGCTATTCTTCGTGTTGGTTGAATATTCTGCTCAATATCGTGTACTTCCTTTGAGCAGGTTTAAAACAGCTACAGAAGATGGAATTTGAAACAAACTCAGAAATGCTTGAATAATTCAACCAGTCAAGCAGAAACTGCAGAAATAGAAACCAGTCTACATTTTCGGTGTGTGATTCTTTCTTAGAAAAGATTTCTCTTTTTACAGATGCAGTTTGACTGGTTGAGTTCTTCCAACATTTCCATGTTCTTTATTTATTAACTCTTTAATTGAAGTTGATAGGATAACCTCTCAAAGAAACTGTGTGGCAAGAGGTGAATGAATTAAATTGGTCCCCACTCTGTGGGATTGCCATATCGCAAACTGAGAAAAACAAAATGGGGAAGAGTAGGATTAATGCAAAAAAAAAGTCAGTTGGCATTTGATTGAATTATCATGTTCCAGTTCCTCTTAGTCGCATTATTCCCATTCATTTCAAATTCTTGCTCTTTCTGAAGTTCGCAACCTCTTATTGAGTTAGTCTAACTTCATGAAGGTTGCCATTTTTATAAAGGCAGTGACATAAAGCAGAAGTCTAACTTGGTATCATGTCTTTACTATAGTAAAAACTTCCAAGGCCTTTAGTGAAACCGGACGCAGAGCCAAGGATTAACATTAGAGGAGAAGACAAAAACCTGGTCATAACGTTTAGCCTTAAAATTCTTGGGTGTTGAGATGGATGTGTTTATAGCTTCGAGTGTAGTGCTGCAGTGATCGGGTCACAACTGCTCCACTGCACAATTCAACAATGCCTCGTCCCAACGTGTTGTGTGCTGCCCCCTGCAGTCTACTTTGTGTGCCTCACCTTTACAGAACTTGCACAGGAGAATGGAAACACAAATCTGAGATCCTATAATCTGGACCCGTAGAACAAACTGCTAGAAGAACTCAGTGGATTGACCGGCATCTGTGGTGGTAGGGGGGCGTAAGGGAAAGGAAATGTTGATGTTTTGGGTCAAGACGTATCAGGACTCAGAATGGAGTGGGAAGATGGCCAGTATAAAGAGATCTCACCCCTTCTCGTCTTTATACTGGTCATCGTCCCTACCCACTCTCAATCCTGATGCAGAGTGTTCATCGGAAGCATTGGCAATTCCCTTCTACCCTGCAGATTCTGCTTGATCACCTGAGTTGCTATAGCATCTGATGTAAAGAAATCTGACTACATTGTAATTCTAAACTTACCTGCCAGTGTTCAGGAGTAATGTTGATAGGGTGGAAGGGAGTTTGGTTGGGAATTAAATGTGCATTCATTTAGGAGTTAGGATCAATGTTAAGCTCTTTGATGGGAATTGGGACCTTGCTGGAGTCTTGGTCGTGGTTGGAGGTTTCAATTATAACAGTGACCATCTTTGACTTGGGGTTAGAGTTGCTGGGTCACAAGATTTGGACCTTACTATATCAACTGTATACATAAGCCATCTAAATCAATTGATCAGATTCCTACATGTACTTTACCAGAAAGAGCTAGTAACATTTGCCTAACATACCAGAAATTCCTAAAATCTTGCCCAGTAGGACAAAATCATTTCTCATTGTCTTCAATCCACAAAGAGTAACATCAAATATATCCAGATAATTTGTCTTTCATGGGACAATGGGAAATGAATTTTCTGCTTCATGATTGTCAAGGGGTTCTTTTCCAAACTAAAGCAAGTGGTTGAAGCAACAGATGAAATGGTCATCAAAATAACCGTATTCCCCAATTGCATCCTTGACCGAGAGCAAGGATGCAAAGAAGTACAGTGGAAATATTTAGTCCCATTGAGTCATCTCCGACCATGAAGCTCTCTCTCCTCCACCACCACCCACCTATATACTCGGGACAATTTGCAATGGATATGAACCAGCATATCCTAGAGATGTGTACTAAACATTAAATGAAATTGTGAATCCAAACCAATGTCCTGAATTGCCAAGTACCTCTGGGAGAATGTACAAGCTCTGTATGGACAGCGTTGGAAGTCAGGATCTAACCGGGCTGACTGGAGTTGTAAGGCAGCATCTCTAACAGCTGTGCCACTATGCCGCCCATATGCTCAGGTAAGTGCCCAGCTTATCTGAGTAGTTAGAAGAAAGTAAGACCAGCAATTTTAGTGCATGTGAAAGGTTATATTGGATGAGTATTGCGGTGTGTATCAAGGCCTGTGAGATCCAATACATCAATTATGCTCAAGGGCCATGATCAATTGAAGTTAGTTGCGGAAGTGTATTATTCAGGAGTAGACCCAACTCTGTAGTTGGATTGTTCAGTTGAACAAGTTGTTGCCAGTTGATGCTCATGAAGAACCCCAGGCACCCCTCATACAAACTCTTCTCCCTCCTGCCATCTGGGAAAAGGCACCGAAGCATTCGGGCTCTCACGACCAGACTTTGTAACAGTTTCTTCCCCCAAGCCATCAGACTCCTCAATACCCAGAGCCTGGACTGACACCAACTTACTGCCCTCTACTGTGCCTATTGTCTTGTTTATTATTTATTGTAATGCCTACACTGTTTTGTGCACTTTATGCAGTCCTGGGTAGGACTGTAGTCTAGTGTAGTTTTTGTGTTGGTTTACATAGTTCAGTGTAGTTTTTGTATTGTTTCATGTAGCATTTGTTGTCTCATTTTTACTGTGTACTGTACCAGTAGTTATGGTTGAAATGACAATAAAAAGTGACTTGAATTCTTGTGGGTAGTTTTCTCCTAGTGTGGCGGATGTGATATTTGCCGCAGTTCCCACATTGGGCTTGTCTAATAGCTTGACTCATTCTTTTGTTCTGTAAAGTACTGTCCTCAATGTTGCTGTTGGCTTATGCGTGACTGACCTTCTATGTTCTTGGAGCAGTTGCAATGATAATGTCACCGCACATGGTGATGAAATGTTTGCAAATAGTTGTCAAGATCGGAGAACAACTCAATCCAGCCATCAACTACCCGACCTGCACATCTTCTGAATTATTTCCAATAGAAAACTTCATTTATACTGTGTTCTTAGCAAGGAGGTATCTTTATGTATTTTACGCACTCAAGGAGGACTGAGGACTATAGCTTTCATTGTGTTACACTGCTTATTTGTCCATCTGTTTATTAAACATTAAATTAAATGGTGAATCCAAACCAATGTCCTGAATTGTCAAGTATCTCTCTTTGATCAGGTAGTGTGTGACCCATTGTAACAGAGTGAATGATGGGTTTCAGTCTCTGGCTCCTTCAGCTTTGCTGCATATTAATCTGCTGGAGAATTCCTCCAGGTCACAGGCAAAGCACAGCACACTGATTAAGTTGTATGTGAGCAAAATATTTTGTCCACTAACAAAGAATGCAGCAATTCCTTACTCGTTGAGTATTTGGAAATCATGATTACATTTAAACATGCTTGTAAGTATCCAAACCTATGTACTTTTTTTTTGCCTTCATGTAGATAGTCTGTGCACCATCGTTTTGATGTCATAAGCTTCCAATTTAACACAAACTGACAGAGAGCCTTCCATTATCAAATCCTTTGGGATTGATAAATGATCTTAATAATTAATTCATGGGTAATTTAGTCTAATGGCATGAACCTATGGGGTGTTTGGGTAATGTAATCCAGAGTCAGTTGCCATAGGTCTCATGGGTAATGCAGTCTGATGTCACGTACTTGATGGTGTTGGAATTGTAGTCTGGAGTTATTACCCAAGGATTCAGTGGTCTGTTGTGTCTGCTGCTACGCCCCTTGATCTTCGAGGGTTTATATGATGTACTGCATCCCAGTGATGTGGATTAATGCAAAGTCATACCACTCGCACTTTGTTCATGTGCACTATAGTTTGATATCAACTGAGATTGATGAGGTAATATAATGTCTGACATTGTATGTTTGGGGTTTGTGAAGTGTACAATTGACATCACATTTCTAGAGCTAATAAGTTAATGGGACTCATTTGACATCACATATGTAGAGCCAATGGAGTGAATGATTTAGGTGGACATCGCACACTCTGCGCCAATGAGGTAGTGTTGTACATCAGCTGCAAATGGGCATTATAGTCAGGCTCACAGGAAGGTTTCTGGCAATATTACATTTAATTTGGTATTTGGGAATTATCTCTCAATTGTTATTTTTACAAAATCATTTTGCAAGCAATTGATGCATATGCAGGAAAATGCTGGAGATCTCAGCCTGAAACGGCAATTGTACTTTTTTCCATAGATGCTGCCTGGCCTGTTGAGTTCCTTCAGCAAGTTGTGTTTTTTTTTCAATTTTAATACTGTTTTCCTCTTGGTTTATAGAAAGCATTGTGATTTTGTAGAATATTGTCCAGTGATAAAGGACAGTGATTATTATTCCTCGATTTTGAACAGTCAATTCAGTCACCTCTGTGTCACAGCCAATCTTCTGCTGTTATTCCACCCGCTTAATCTCCTTAAACAGACAAGACCCTGTTGTGGTCTTTAACTATCCATTTAATTTCATTCCACAGTGTATCTTTTACCAATCCACCCATTTATTGCCCTGAGGAAATGTTCTGTGTAAATACTCACAACCAGCAAATCTCAAGAATAATCATCTATATCCCATTTCAGTTTCTCTGAAGCACAAGCTTCCACAGACAGCTGCTCATGTCCGACTCAGCACAGGAAGCTTGGAGCATCTAATTACGAACTTTTAAAAAAAACCCAGTTAATCTGAAATAAAACTGCAAGCACTCAGCATTTGGAGAAAGAGAAATGGCCATTGTGTCAAATTTGGGGTTGCTGATCAGAGCTTGGGAAGAAATAAATTTGTTGATAAAAGAGAACATAAGCAAGATCCCTGTTTGAAAGAGTCTTGATGATCTATTGGGGGCAATTAAGGAAGACTTAAAATCAGATTAAGCTTCTTTGTTTAATTGCCACCTTAAATCCTCCAGACTTGCCCTTTGGAGATATTCCCTTTGTTCAACCTGTCCCACCCCACCTCCCACCTTTTCTGCTACTGAAAGTGATTGTTATTCTTTCATTCCCAGTTCTGATAAAAAAAATCCTGGAATTGAAACTTTGGTTCTCTTTCAAGAAGCATTGTACCTATTTTGAACATTGTGAGTTTAATGTGCCGAGTGTTTTGATTTACAAGCAGTGAAGTGTGGCAGTGGAGTGTAGGTGAAATGTAATATAGGCGAAGAACGAATGATTAACATGCACTGTCTCTTGTGACTTCGGAATTGGTATAAGATTATTATTGTCACATGTACCAAGATAACAGTGAAAGGATTGTCTTGCATACTGTTCATACAGATTAAGTCATTACAAAGTGCATTGAGGTAGAACAAGATAAAACAATAAGAATGCAGATTGAAGTTAAAGCTATAGGGGAAGTGCAGTGTGGATAAACGAAGTGCAAGATCATAATGAGATGGATTGAGAGGCTGAATCTATCTTGATACAAGAGATCCATTCAAGTCTGATAACAGTGCGATAGAAGCTGTTCTTGAGCCGGTTGGTATGTGCTTTCAGGCTTTTGTATCTTCTGCCTGAAGATGGAAGAAGCGAGAAGGCCCTGGATGGTTGGGTCTTTACTTGGACAGAGAGCATCGAGGGGAGGTTGGTTTCCCTGATGTGCTGATCTGTGTCCACAGCTCTCTGCAGTTGTCATGCATCCAGATAGAATGATTTCTGTGGTACTTCAACAACAATTGGTTGAGACAGACACACCAGATTTCTTCAGCATTCTGAAGAAGTTGAGGCAATGGCGAGCTTTCTTTAGTCGAGTGCTATGACCATTCACAGCTAGTCAAATACTTTTTGAACTGTAACCATTGTTGTGTTTTTGAAATGGAGCAGGTAGGTCTTGCATCATGTTGATACAAAAAGCAGATGCTGGGTAATATTGACCAGCGCTCTGAAAACTCCCTTGTTCTCCAGTGCAATAGGATATTTTACATCTATTTGAGATGTTTTGCTGTCTCTTTCAAAAGTTAGAACTTCTGACAGAACAGCACTTCTTCAGGACCCTGCAGGATAATCTACCCTAGATAATGGTCACCAAGTCTCTGGACTACTGACCTTTTGACCAGAGACAAATATACTACTATATTTAAATGAAACAACTTCTCTTTAGCTGCACTGAACTATTTTGGATTTAGCAGTGTATGATTTCAGTTTCCATTTCTGGGCTGTGTTAGCTGATGTCGTTACTTACATGCTACCATTGGTCTTGGGTAAGAAAGGAAAAGTGACCTGGTAAAAGTGCCTGAGTCCTGAAAACCCCTGCTGGAAATCTTACATGTGAAGGGCAACATATCTCCCCAGTTGTGTTATTCCAACAGCCAGATTGCCTTGGAATACGACGTACGCCTGAACACCATGGACAAAACCTTGGCCTTTAACCTTCTGAACAATTGAACTCTCATTAGAGCAGCACTCCTTCAGTGTGGCACTGTGCTGTCAGCATGTTCTCCAGGCATGGGTGGGATTTGAACTAATGACACGCCGGCTGTAAAGGAATGCTCTCCCAATGCACACAAAATGCTGCAGGAAGGCCACAGGTCAGTCAGCATATAAGGAGGGCAATGAATAGTTTGGTGCTTTGGGCTGACCCTTCACCAGGACTGGAAAGGAAGGGAGCAGAGGCCAGAATAGGAATGTGGAGGGAGGGGAAGGAGTGCAATCTGGCAGGTGGTAGATAAGACGAGGTGAGGGGCAAGGTGGGTGGCTGAGGGAGGGGGTATAAAGTAAGAAGCTGGGAGGTGACAGGTGGAAGAGGTGAAGGACTAAAGAAGAAGAAATCTGATTGGAGAGGAGAGTGAACCATGGAGGAAAGGTAAGGAAAAGGGGCACCAGAGTGAAGTGAGGGGGAAGAGAAGTGTTGAGAAGGTAACCAGAAGGGGCAATGGAAAAAGAGTGAACAGGGGTGGCAAAATTACTGAAGGTGCCATCAGTTTGGCGGCTACCCAGATGGACTATGAGGTGTTGCTCCTCCAATCTGATTTTGGCATCATTGTGGCAGTACATGATGCCATGGGATTGGGAAGTTGCATTGAAATGAGTAGCAACTAAGAGATCCTGTGTTCTGCAGCGGACAAAGTGAAGGTGTTTACAAAGCTGTTCTTCACTCCATGTTAGGTGTGTTGTCCAGAAAGAAGCAGAGAACTTTAAGGCCTTCCTGATAGGAGATGAAAGTGGATGGGGACTTTCTTTTAGTCCACGGTCCACTATCTTCTCCTATTAGATTCCTCTTGAGACCTTTGTCTCCTCCATCTATCTTCTCCCATTTTCTTCTTCCTTCACACTCCTACCTACCCACTTTTTCCCTCACCTGGTCTTACTTATCACCTAAGATTGTACTCCTCCCCTTTACCCACCTTACTTTGGCTTCAGATCCCTCCCTTCCTTTCCAGTCCCGATGAAGGGTCTTGGCCTGAAATATCAGCTATTCATTTTCCTCCGTGGCCTGTCTTGTCCTGTCCTGCTGAATTCCTCCAGCACTTTGCATGTGTTGTTCAAGATTTCCATTATCTGCAGAATCTCTTGTGTTTTAGTTTCTGTACTCGCCCTGTTTGTGGTCTGACTGTGAAGTGAGATGTATTTATTTGGCCAATCAATCAATCAATCAATCCACTTAGAATATTCTTTTCAGTATTCACCATCACTTATAATAGGTATTAATTAAAATGGGAGATTAAATAAAACATTCTTTTCCTGATTAGGATACACCATGTAAGATAAAATCATGGGATATTCTGTAATGAAATGCAAAGTGTAAGTGTCTGCCTCATACAAGGAGATTTTGCCCAATTGTAAATTGTATTAAACTAAAGCCCCATTTCTGACAAGTCCCAAACCATCGGAGTTCACAGTACATATGAAAAACAAAGACTACCAACCAGATTTTTCAGATTTGTGGTGCCAGTAGGTATATCTTAACCTGACCAGGAACTGTCAGTTCTGTGATACAACTGGACTTTTCTAAGTGGATTGATTGATTGGCCAAATAAATACATCTCACTTCACAGTCAGACCACAAACAGGGTGAGTACAGAAACTAAAACACAAGAGATTCTGCAGATAATGGAAATCTTGAACAACACATGCAAAGTGCTGGAGGA
The DNA here is from genome assembly GCF_048418815.1 of Hemitrygon akajei. Classification (NCBI taxonomy): domain Eukaryota; kingdom Metazoa; phylum Chordata; class Chondrichthyes; order Myliobatiformes; family Dasyatidae; genus Hemitrygon; species Hemitrygon akajei. The sequence continues at coordinate 117,984,545 of NC_133126.1, read as the reverse complement.
ATTCAGCAGGACAGGACAAGACAGGCCACAGAGGAAAATGAATAGTTGATATTTCAAACCAAGACCCTTCATCAGGACTGGAAAGGAAGGGATCAGAAGCCAAAGTAAGGTGGGTAAAGGGGAGGAGTACAATCTTAGGTGATAAGTAAGACCAGGTGAGGGAAAAAGTGGGTAGGTAGGAGTGTGAAGGAAGAAGCAAGAAATTGGGAGAAGATAGATGGAGGAGACAAAGGTTTCAAGAGGAATCTAATAGGAGAAGATAGTGGACCGTGGACTAAAAGAAAGTCCCCATCCACTTTCATCCCCTATCAGGAAGGCCTTAAAGTTCTCTGCTTCTTTCTGGACAACACACCTAACAAGGAGTGGAGCAGACAGTGTCACCTTCTTGGGAAATTTTTCCTTCTTTTCCGGCATGAAGGCTACTCAAGGCTCAGTTCTTAAACACTTGTGTTCAGAAGCCCCATTTCAGAGAGCCACCAAATGCGACAGCCAATCCTCTTTTTAAAAAATGCTGCAATTTCTCACAGTATTGAAGTATCTTGTTCACTTTTATTGTGGAAATAAGTAATTTTCTTCAGTTGCAGAGTGCTTTGCTGTGAAATTTGGCAGGCTGGCAAAATACTTGTGGGCTTGCTGAGTGTACTTTTTGTTTGTGCGATGTTCATTTTCAACAGTTTAATGTTGGCAAGAGCTTGCATTCCTATCGTAAATCCTCAGGTTGTCCCAAAATGGCTCGCATCCAGTGAAGTACCTTTGAAATGTAATACAAATGTAGCCACTGTTCCCTATATTATATCATGATAATGCAGGGAATGTCGTCATCCAATTGGCACACAACTGATTTGTGGAATGGGATAGCCAGGATACAATTACATGAAGGAGGAAGAAATAGAAGATTATTATGACATAGTGGGAAGACATTCAGGTAGATCATGAATGCAAGCATGGTTCAAATAGCCTCTTTTGGTGCTATGTGCACTGTATAACTTTTAGTTAAGATTGAGCTCTTTCCACAGATGGAGAGACAATAAAAAGCAAGTGTCGAAATGTGGAGCAACAAACTCTTAGAGGAACTCGGTGGTAAATCAGCATCTATCTGTAGAGGGAAATGGACAGTTGATAGTCCAGCCAGATTATAGCATTTCTACCCAAAGTGTTGGCTGTCCATTTCCCTCAGTAGATGCTGCCTGACCTGCTGAGTTCGTACAGCATTTTGTGTGTGGAGTTCCTCCATTAGTTTGTTTTTTGATTTCCATATATGTTACCAGATTTACTGAATTTATCCAGTATTATCTATTTTATTTCAGAATTCCGGCCTCTGCAGTTGTATTTTTGATTTTTCACCTTTGTCTGCCCTCTTGGTCTCAGGACCAACCCATGGGTTGTGTACATCTTGCATTCACTGTTTCCCCAGCTCAACTTAGTTTGTTCCAAATTTTGTAGTTGACTGACCACCTCTTCTACATGACCTTCTTCACGTATGGTAGTTAGTACCTGCTGCTCTCACTGCAACCAACCTCCACCCTAGTGCTACCTCTAAAGTTCGGTTAATTGTTTCATCCAATACCAGCTGAGCAGAACTTTCCTCAAGCTATTGGAAGAACTGAAGCCCTCGCTTGTGGCAGTGGCATTATTGTGCGTGAATGAACTTGCCTGAATGTTGACTAGGTGCTTCTGTGTTCAGAGAATGACTGTTCCATTTGCTGAGGGTCTACATATGGAATTGAAGACCATACAACTACAAAATAATGCATTCCCATTTCTGACCCTGTGAAAAAAGGAAGCCCATCGCTGAAACACATTAACATGGTTTTCCTGCTTGAGGAACTGCTACACTGATGTGCTGGGTTGGGGAGATTAATCTTCAACAGCCACAGTCATCTTCCTCTCATCTGAGTTAAAATTTCACCTGGATGCAAGTGAAGTTCAGATTTACCAGGGTTTCTGGATGCCAGACTTGATCAAATTCCATCTTGATGTAGAGGGTTCACTACTGGGACTCTGGTCTCCAGGGCAGGTTGCCATTTTCCTTTTTATTTCCGAAGTGAACTAATCTGAAAGTTATTTTTAAAAAACCTATAATTTCTTAATTAATGGAAGAGCAAAAGATAAATGATGGGCAGCATAAAATATATAATCTGGTGTGGTTTACACAAATATTTAGTTAGTTTCCTCCAGTGAGGTGCCTGTTGTTCAGGGTTTATGTAAACATGATGCAGGGTCTGGCAGCTTGTGTTTGTAATAAATAAATCACAGAGAACACGTCTTGTGTGTTTTTCATTTGAAAGAGAAATTAAACTGTGTTCCATTCAAAGTGATAATATATCAGCAGTGTTTATAATGCCCTTTCATTAGAGCTGATATGGAAGGTGTCATATCTTGTCAGAAACATTGCTCAAGTGTCTTAGACAGATGTTTCACAAACTGGGCCAAGGCCCAGCATTAATACTTTAAAATATTCAACTTTGCAACATTTTCCTGCCACTACCAAAAGTTTTCCTTTACAATAGATTATGACTGGTGACATTGAATATTATTCAATTATGGAATGTGGAAAATGTGTGGGAGAAGAAGTGGGAGGTCACAGATCTATTCTCTTCACGTGTTCTGCCTTTGACCATGAGAACTGATTGATGAAAATGTGTTCAGTTGTGTGAGGCGGTGGATCTGGAAAATGGAAATAAAACTTCTTAGCTTTCCAGAAGTGTTTAGGATAGATGTGGAACATTAAGGCCATTGTTAATGCAGTGGTGCTTATTTCCATAATTTTTGATCACCAATTCATCTGATTCAATCTTCTTTTAATCAATATAGAAGAGAGAGTGAAGAACCAAATTAGTTTTATTTTGCAGATTTGGGGGAGGAATGGTCAGAACTGTGGGATATCTCTGTGGTCGGGGTTGCCAGGGAGATGAGTTGCAGTGGTCATTTAGACAGTGTGTTACTGAGGCAGATGGGGAAAGAATGCAAACTAAGTAAAACTTTGAAAAATGCAGGATTTCAGAACGTAGACACAAGAGACCACTGGGATCTGAAAATTTGCACAAAGTGCTAGAGGAATTTAGTGGGTTGAACACTATCTATTGACATTTCAGTGTTTTAGATCTGGACCCTGAATCTGGTCTGAGTTTTTGATGTATCCAATTGAAACACTGCATTAGTTCTGATGCAAAGTTATAACCCGATACTTCGGCAATTCCTTTCCCTTACAGATGCTGCTCGGTCCACTGAGTTCCTCCAGCAGTTTGTTGCTCAGGATTCCAGCATCTGCAGTCTCTCGTGTAGAGTACTGTATTGAGTTTAGAAAGCTCTAATGCAGGGATTTCCAACCTGGAGTCCAGGGACCCCTCAGTTAATGGTTGGAGTCCATGGCATGAAAAAGGTTGGGAGCCCTTGCTTTAATATGACCAGACAATATCAGGTTGTGTTCCCTGAGCACGCTTTCAGCCTCATTATCTCAGTCCAGTCTCAGAGGGAGTGGGAACACTGTAAGATAGATAATTCCATGGTCTGAGCCTGGAAAGCATTAAAGAGAGATGAAAAGCTGCTATTGTCATATATCTGCCTCCCCTGTCCTCCCTTAAGGGAGTGTGGACTTGTGAGGTGCATTCAAAGAATCCTGTAGAATTATTAAGTGAGTGTTATGGATTGTCTACCTCGTAGCCAGATTCGGGCTAGTTTCTTGTCATGTGCACCAAGCTGCAACGAAATTCCTTTCTCACATGAAGCTGACAGAGTCAATAGTAATAATAAGTAGAAATACAATGGCAAATGCAGTATCGTGCAAAGGCTGTAGATGATGTGGCTTTTCTTTTGTATTTAGAGTTGCTATTATCCAGACGTGTGCTTTCTTCCGGTGTGATTGTTAGAGATGGTGGGGAATGCTGTGGGGAATCTGGAAGTAATGTGGAATACCAAGCCACTACCTTGCTATTTTACTCACTGTGTATTTGTGATTTCTGAAACTAAACTTCTAATGGTCCATTGAGTCTCAGGATGCTGATGAGAGGATTTGGTTATTATAAAGCTGTTGATCATCTGTTTAGGCATTCTTGTTGAAGTTGCTCATCACCTGCTGCTTGTTTGGTGTAAATATGACATCTGAAGCTGAATATTATCTGGTAACATGTGGGTACAGGTGCTTCATTATCTGAAGGTGGCAAAGAGAACTGGATGTAGTACAATCTGCAGTGGACATTTCTATGAGTTATGACCGATGCGAGGTCATTGATAGTGGAAAGATGTGGAAGACATTGGTCTAGGCACTGAGGATTGGACTTCAACCATAATTATCCTTCTTTTCATTAAGTGACTTAAGTGACTTTAAGTGAATTCTAGATTTCTCTTGAATCTAGATACTAGAGACTAAAGATGTCAGAATCTAAAGAAACAACCAATCTGATGGAGGAACTCAGTGGGTCAAACAGCATCTGTGGGATAGGGAATGGAATTGTAAATGTTCGGGGTTGAAACCCTGCACAGCACAACAGCCTGAAGATGCTAGAATTCAGGGAACCAATCTGTTGACACAAGAAACTGCAGCTATCAGGCGAATCCCAAAAAATCCTCAGATGCTGGGTTTCAATCCATAACATCGACATTTATAGACAATAGACAGTAGGTGCAGGAGTAGGCCATTCAGCCCTTCTAGCCAGCACCGCCACTCACTGTGATCATGGCTGATCATACACAATCAGTACCCCGTCCCTGCCTTCTCCCCATATCCCTTGACCCCGCTATCTATAAGAGCTCTATCTAACTCTCTCTTGAATGCATCCAGAGACTTGGCCTCCACTGCCTTCTGGGGCAGAGCATTTCACATATCCACCACTCTCTGGGTGAAAAAGTTTTTCCGCATCTCTGTTCTAAATGGCCTACCCCTTATTCCTAAACTGTGGCCTCTAGTTCTGGACTCACCCATCAGCGGGAACATGCTTCCTGCCTCCAGTGTGTCCAATCCCTTAATAATCTTATATGTTTCAATCAGATCCCCTCTCATCCTTCTAAATTCCAGTGTGTACAAGCCCAGTCGCTCCAATCTTTTAACATGTGACAGTCCCGCCATTCTGGGAATTAACCTTGTGAACCTACGCTGCACTCCCTCAATAGCAAGAATGTCCTTCCTCAAATTTGGAGACCAAAACTGCACACAATACTCCAGGTGGGGTCTCACCAGGGCCCTGTACAGCTGCAGAAGGACCTCTTTACTCCTATACTCAATTCCTCTTGTTATAAAGGCCAGCATGCCATTAGCTTTCTTCACTGCCTGCTGTACCTGCATGCTTGCTTTCATTGACTGATGTAGAAGAACACCTAGATCTCGGGAGATTTCCTCTCCCGCCACTGATGTTGTTTGACCTGCTGAGTTCCTCTGGAAGATTGTTTGTCACTTCCTTGAATCCATTTGTCTTCTGTTATTACCAGGGTTCATTGACACTACACTCAGTCAACCTCCCCTCCCCTCTGGGCTTTAGTTCTTTCATCAATGCTTCGATTTCAAATATAATGATGTCAGGAACAGAATACCTCTCAGAAGACTAACAGAAAACATAAGTGTAGGTTATTGGAAAGTGCTTTTTGATAATGACATCTTCCTTAACTTGTCTGATGATTCAGATTAAATGGTTGATGTTTCAAAGTTAACTGATGATAAAGCAGATAGATTAGATCATTCTGTGGACAGGGTGTACATACTTGGAAAATTTTTCACATGCTGTAACTTTACTGGAATTAGATCGAGATGAGCCGTCTTGAACCAAAGTATAAATTAGCCATCTGCCTTCATGATAGTGCCAAACCCATTGAGTTCCTTCAGCACATATATGTCAAACTCAAGGCCCGCGGTGGAATTATCTTTGGCCCGCGAAATAATATCTAATTACTATTAAAGCTGGCCCCAGTAATCGAAGCGCCTATGGCGTATGATATGGCTAATGCTGAGTTTATTCAGGTACCAGGTTTTCAGGGTTTTTAGTGTTTATTCGGCAGTCTTCTTCATAAGAAACGGAATTTGTAAAGTGAAACACTTTGTAGTTATAGCAGAGACTGAGACACATGAGAGCAGGCTGAAAAAACGGAGGCAACGAAAGCTGCGTTCGCACGTGTCCGACTGATTCGGCCCGCATGAAGCTGCATTTTGCTCAATCCGGCCCGTGACCTAAAATGAGTTTGACACCCCTGCTCCAGCATCTTATTTTTGTCCAGGTACAAGTATCTACACTATCTTGTGTCGCAACTGTACTGGAAGCAGCTTGGTTAGAGGTGTAACTAGTATCAGAGCATGCCCTCATCGTTTCTCTTTGGATATTGTTGTGTATGGTCATGTCATTTCTTGTGAATCAAGCTAGCCGTGGACTGATAGAAATCTTACAAAGCTAGCAAATCCTTGGAATTGTCTATCTGTAAATGATGTGAAGCCTCAGGAACTGAATATATTCAAATAGCCTTTTGGATAGAGAGGGCATCTACAGTTGGCGCAAAGGTGAGGCACTGAGATAAAAGATCAGCCAAGTTTTTTTTGAATGGGGGAAGCAGTCATGAAGGACCAAATGGCTACTCCTGTTATGTTCTAATGATTCCACCCTGGGGTCACTCCTGGGACTTCCATGAAGTTTGGAGTGTCTTTCTCAAGAATACTGTCATCATCCTGTATTGCACTCCTCACTTCCCACCCCATCCCCCGCAGCCCTATCTGATGCAAGCACCAAAACTTCCTTCCACTCGTCCACCGATCTCGGGATCCTCGGATCTGTCCCTGGCCACCTCACTCTCCACCCCACCTCAAGCTGCCAAGTTCAGTCCTCACCTTTGCCAATCTTCGTGATCAAAGACTGTTCAACACTGGTCACCTGCACCCCTCACCAGCACCTCCCCCCCCCCCCCCAATCACTTTCCATAACCCATCCCAGGTTATGCTTTCCTTAGATCCACAGCTGGATCTGACCCCTCCCCTGGGACCAAGAGATGGAAATTCTATCTCAACACAACACTATATTCTGTAAGAAGCCTGACACAGTGCTTCCTGCAGGTTTTATTCCAATCACCTGCTGGTTATGCTGTCTGTATAATATTTTCTATTACACCACTGAAGATGAGACAGTGATAGCAGGGTCAACTGTTCGTGAAAAGCAATCTGTTTGAAATACAGTTGTGAAAAACCCAGCCATGTATTTTGTGATGAAGAGCAAGAGAAAGTTGGGGAGCATTTCATTCCTTAACTGTGCAGTTTGGAGGTTGCAGCTGTACACCAGAGCACCACCATGTCATGTCTGATGGATGAAACCTGTGTTTTGGTGATTATTTTTTAAACTTTCCAAATTCCAGTTGCCCATTTCATTCTTGTGTGTGCTTATTTTTGGAAATGGGTGCCATTCAACTCTGCAGGGAATCAAGGCATGTCTTCATCTGCGTTTGTATTTTCAGTGGGTTCTACTGGATATCAACCAAAGAATACATCAGGATGGGCCACATGGAGAGCAGGGTGATTGGTAGTGGACTGGGCAGAGTGCAGGTGCCAAGCCAGCACACCTAGACGTAGAGCGAAGCCGGAACATACTGAGGAAACTGAGAGAATGAGGCACAGCAGCACGATTGGAGTGGATGTGGCACACTGGCAGGATAGGGCTCAGGCTGAGCGGGTTATTGACTAATAGACACAGCAGGTGAAGCAGAATTGATGTGGGTAGGTAGGATTACAAAATCCTACATAGTAGGACATGGTGGGCTGAAGTGGCTGTTTCTGTGCTAAATTATCCAGTGGGATAGCAGTCCATTCCCTGGCCCCTGAGCAGTTTCTAACCTAGGAATCTCTAATCCCTTAGTACTTATAATCTCCCAGCTTCCTGAATCCAAAAGACAACAATTAATGATCCCAGTGTGTGACTTTCATAATATATGCAAAGGCTATGAACTAAATCTACTACCTTAATGTTCAGCGTCTCCACTCTGTGTTCATTGCAGCCTGTGAGACTCCATTGAATTCTCTAACTTTAAGTAATTCACACTTTCTTTCTCTCTGTGTAGAAAATTGCCCTTTTTTTCTGATATTCTTTTGACTCAAACTTTACCTTTTCTTTATCCTCATTTTGTCTCATGCTGCAGATCACCCCCATTAACAATGCCTTCCATGGACAAAAAAGCCTAATTTCCCCTTAGATTGTTGAGTCTCACCCTATCAAACAAATTTCCTGAGCCCCAATCTTACCCCTTTCCCCATCTTCTCTGCTACCTCAACTGCTTGTTTCTCTTTCCCATCATGGGCACTAGCCTCTGTAGTATCCAAGCCAGCTTCAAGGAGCAGTGCCCCAGAAAGGTAGCATCAACTGTTAAAGACCCTCATCACCTAGGCATGCCCTCTTATTGTTACTGTTCTATTTTTTATATATACTCACTATAATTGTTTTTTTTCCCTATTTTTATCATGCATTGCATTGTACTGCTGCTGCTGTGAACATATTTCATGACGTATGCCGGTGATATTAAATTTGATTCTGATTGAGCTTGAAGGGTCTGTTACTACGCTATATCTCTAAATAAAATAAACATTTCCAACATCTGCTGGTTTTTCTATTGTTTTCCCTTCTCTCTCCATTTCATTTCCACCTCACGGGCAGTTGATAGCTTACATTTACTTCTCCCTCAGATAAAATTAATTTGACAGATTAAAGTAAGACAAGGCCAGATTGTGAACTGGTTAAGCCTCAGCAACTACAGAATGTCAGTTGTTCCACAGCTGCTTCAACTTCACTTTTAATTTTAAAGAACATTCAGCACAATCTCATGAGCTGACAATTGAGGGAAAACAAAAAGACCTGTTTTGCACAAAAAATGCACATTCATTCCAACTGCACAAATATTATTTTAGATGGGAGTGTGAGCAAAATCTTAAGGTTAACACTTGGTCACCCAAGGCAGCTGCTGGGTTGCTGCAATTAGCTTCAGAAATCCTCGACTTAATAGACCATGGAAAATCAATTAATCACTCACTGTTCACCAACATAGCTGGAATGGGCGAGGACTGTGTTAGCATTTGGCTGGCAGTGCCCTTCATAAATAAACAGACAGCCTGTACTCACTGCCATGGTCTGTAGGCAAAAGGTCCAATGGGTTAGGAGTGTGAGTCAGCTGGTTCCTGCAACAAGCAGCAAAATGATCATAAATTGGTCTTCATGAGTGTGCCCCATAGAGTTCAGCCTGTTATGAAGATTTGGAGTTGGTCATGGGCATTGGTGTTTTGTTCAATGTTGCAGCTCCAATGACTTCTGGGTCTGGTCCTTACCTCTTGTGCTGTCTGTGCAGAGTTTGCATGTTCTCCCTGTGACTATGTGGGATTTCCCATGGGTGTCCATAAGATATAGGAGATTAGGCCATTGGGCCCATCGAGTTTGATCAATTTCCCCTTTTAGCCCCAGTCTCTTGCCTTCTGTCTGTATCCCTTCATGCCCTGACTAATCAATAATCTAACAAGCTCTGCCTTAAATATATCCAATGACTTGGCCTTCACAGCTGCCTGTGGCATAGAATTCCACAGATTCACCACTCTCTGGCCAAAGAAATTCCTCCTCATCTCAGTTCTAAAAGGACATCCCTCTATTCTGAGGCTGTTTTGCTGGTCTTAGACTCCTCCACCATAGGAATCTCATAAAGAGATACAGCAAGGAACAGGCTCTTTGATTCACCGAGTTCATGTTGACCATCAACCACCCATTTACAATCATCTCAATTTAGTATTCATCACACACTGCCAACAACTCACCTGCACACCAAGGGCAATTTGTAGTGTCTGTCATTTGTATGATATCTTCCATTGCGTAAAACCAAGTCCTAAAAACACAGATGAATTGTGGTTGATGAAAATACAGCTCCGACTAGTAGGACTGGTGATTTCAGTACTGTAATGATGCTCTGAGCTTCATGTATATTCTAACTTGCTTTACTAACTGGCAATCCTAGACCTCAGGGGCTTATTGTATCAAAGGAAGTGAAAACCAAACTGAGCAAAATGAAAAGATCTTTTAGAGCAGTGGGCTAGAAGAGAAAGCTTCTCCCACCCCCTTCAAGAGCATCTTTCTCTTCCCAGCTCCCTCAGAAGCCTTCCCCACCTCTATCTTACCCTGCCATTAAATGTAGTCACTGCTTTCCATCCTCAGTTTCTAGATTGGAGCTCCCAGGGGAAAAAAATAACCCTGGTGTGAGAGTCTGGGGTGCTCCTCTACTATCGATTAAGGTAGCAGCAAGCTCCTTACCCCTTGCTGGCAGTCCAGCATTCTTTGAGGAGGTAAACATGTCAGTATGCCTGAGCATTCCATGAGGGATATTACCCCATGGGGAGAACTGCACAAGTGTGGGGAAACAAAAAAGTCCCAATTGAAACTCTTCACCCCCACCCCCCCACCAATTCCTGTTTGGGGGAGACCATCCTGGACAACATTAGGGTGGCTTGTTTGCCCCTCACAATGTTTTGTGGTATTTCTGTACTGTAGTTTGCCTTCATAGTGTGTGGAATGTCATTAACAGAATAGCCATGATTTGACCTCTAATTAAGGATTCTTTCATTTCCTGTAATTAAAGAAAGATTTAAAAAACGTAGTCAGATTGTTGAGTCTAATGTTGGATTTGCAGAGGGGCAGTATATTATACTGGCTGGCAAGAGCGAGATGCAACAACATGAGATCTGGCTAAGATAATTTAAAGTTGTCTTTGGTTTTATCTTGGGTCAAACAAGAAAACTTTGTGAAGACATTCTTCAAGGTTTTATTGCAGAAATATAAATGATATGTAAAAGTTCACTGAAAAATTTGAAAGCTTGGTCACTGACACTAATCTTATAGACTGCTGGTGTTGCCATATTCGATGTCCTGTCTCCACTGTCCCCAACTCCATATTGGATAAAATATTAATGGAACATAAGTGCAATTGTGAGGAAAGCCCCTACTTCCTTAGGAGTCTGTGGAGATTCAGTATTACATGTAAAACTTTGACAAATTTCCATTGATGTGTAGCAGAGAGTATATTGACAGGCTGTGTCACAGCTTGGCATGGAACCACCAATGCTGTTGAATGGAAAATCCTACAAAAGGCAGTTGATTTGGCCCAGTACATTACAGATAAAGTCCTCCCAACCGTTAACTGTATCTACACGAAATGCTGTTGTAGGAAAGCAGCATCTATCAACAGAGAACCCCACCATCCAGGCCAAGCTGTCTTCTCATTGCTGCCATCAGGTAGAAGGTACAAGAGCATCAGGCCTCACACCACCAGGTTCAAAAGCAATTACTACCCCTCAACCATCAGAATCTTGAATAAAAGGGGGAAAAACTATACTCACTTGCCCCATCATTGATGTTCCTGCAACCAATGAGCTCACTTTAAGGACTCATAAATCTCATAATCTGATGTTCTCATTATTTATTGCTATTTATTTATATTTGCATTTGCACAGTTCATTCTCTTCTACACTCTGGTTGATCTTTCATTGACCCTGTTATAGTTACTATTCTATAGATTTGCTGACTATGCTCAGAAGAAAATGAATCTCAAGGTTATATATGGTGACACATATGTATTTTGATAATAAAATTTACTTTCCATTTTGAACTTTACAGAGCTGGACAAAGGATACATTTCCCTCTTGCCCCAATAATTACCTACTACTTCCACCCTCACAAAACTTCTCCACAAAGTAGAACACTAATAGATCAACACACACAAAATGCTGGTGGAACACAGCAGGCCAGGCAGCATCTACAGGAAGAAGTACAGTCAACATTTCAGGCCGAGACCCTTCGGCAGAGTCCTGGCCTGCTGTGTTCCATCAGCATTTTATGTGTTTTGCTTGAACTTCCAGCATCTGCAGATTTCCTCATGTTTGCGACACTAATAGATCAGATGGTTCTTGACTGTTGGCCAAGCAATCTTGTTTCTCAAACTGGGAGAAAACAATAACAAAGAGCTATAAACATGAGATTCCAGAAATCCAGAACAACACATACAACACACTGGAGGAACTCATTAGATCAGGCAACATCTATGGAGAGAATGTAACTACAGTCGATATTTTGGGAGATCCTTCATTAGTCCTGGTTTAAAGTGTCAACTTTATACAAAAAAAGTTTATTTTTATCACTCATTTGTCCTATTGGTTCAGAACAATGACCTGAATATTTGTTTTAAATTCCTAGAAAACGGTAGAGAGTTAGCAACTTTACTAATAGGCCTTTAGGTCTTTTGGGTTCTTTGTGATTGGCTACTGTTGACTTTTTAACCTTGTTCAGATACTCTGAAAGGGACAGGGAACACTTGTAGGCCAATTAGCCTAACCTCAGTGGTTGGAATCTATTATCAAGGATGAGGTTTCGAGGTACTTAGAGACAAATGATAAAATAAATCAAATTCAGCATGGTTTCTGTAAAGGGAAATCTTGCCTGAAATCTGTTAGAGTTCTTCGAGGAAGTAACAAGCAGGGTGGACAAAAGAGAGGCAGTGGATGTCATTTACATAGATTTCAGAAGACGTTTGATAAGGTACCACACATGAGACTGCTTAAGATAAAATTCTCTGATGTTACAGGGAAGATACTGGCATGGATAGTGGAATGGCTGACAGGAGGCAGTGAGTGGGAATAAAGGGGGCCTTTTCTGGTTGACTGCCAGTGACTAGTGGTGTTCCTCAGGGATCAGTATTGGAACCACTACTTTTCACATTGTTTGTCAGTGATTTAGATAATGGAATTGATGGGTTTGTAGCAAAGTTTGTGAATAATACGAACATAGATAGAGGGGTAGGTAGTGCTGAGGAGGCAATGCGATTGCAGCAGGACTTAAATTGGAAGAATAGGCAAAGAAGTGGCAGATGGAATATAGTGTTGGGAAATGTATGATAATGCATTTTGGTAAAAGGAATAATAGTGTGGACTCTTATCTAGATGGTGAGAAGGTTCAAACATTAGAGGTGCAGAGGCTCTGAGGAGTCCTCATGCAAGACTCCCAGAAGGTTAATTTACAGGTTGAGTCTGTGGTAAAGAAGGCAAATGCAATGTTGGCATTTATTTCAAGGGGAATAGAATATAAAAACAAAGAGATAATGCTGAGCTTTTATAAGACACTAGTCAAGTGGTTAAGGCGTTGGTCTAGTGATCTGAAGGTAGTTAGTTCGAGCCTCAGTTAAGGCGGTGTGTTGTGTCCTTGAGCAAGGCACTTAACCACACATTGCTCTGCAATAACTCTGGTACCAAGCTGTATCGGCTCTTGCCCTTCCCTTGGACAACATCAGTGGCATGGAGAGGGGAGACTTGCAGCATGGGCAACTGCCGGTCTCCCATATAACCCTGCCCAGGCCTGTGCCCTGGAAACTTTCCAAGGCACAAATCCATGGTCTCTTGAGACTAACAGATGCCTATTAGTCAGACCACACTTGAAATATTGTCAACAGTTTTGGGTACCATATCTCAGAAAGGATGTGTTGTCAGGGGAGAATCCAGAAGAGGTTCACAAGGATGATTCTGGGAATGAAGGGGTTAACATATGAGGAGGAATGCGGGGTATCTCTTGGAAACCTACCGAAAGTTGAAAGGACTAGATAGGGTGGATGTGGAGAGGATGTTTTATCTGGTGGGGGTATCCAGAACTACAGGGCACAGCCTCAAAACTGAGGGATGACCCTTTAGAACAGAAGGAGGGAAGAATTTTTTTAGTCAGAGAGTAGTAAAACTGTGGAATACTGTGCCACAGACTGTAGTGCAGGCCAAGTCCGTGCATATAGTTGATTGTTTCCTGATCGTTCAGGGCATCAAAGGATATGGTTAAAAGGTAGGTGTATGGGGTTGATTGGAATCCAGGATCAACCATGATAGAATGGCAGAGCAGATTTGATGGGCTGAATGGCCTCATGCTGCTCCTGTGTCTTATGGGCTGATTTGGATCACATTCAGAAACCACTGCTTTGTCCATCTTTCCAATCCATGTTCACAGGGATCTCGTCACCATGGTTTATGATGCTGCGATAAAGTTGTGCAAATACTCTTCACAGCTCCTTTAGGGGATAGGACGGTCAAACTGCATTCAGTATAAACTTCTGGTTTATAATATTATACCAATTTCTGGTGAGCTAATTTTAATGTTCAGCTGATATAATTTGCTTGTTATTGCATATATACTGAGATACAGTGAAAAGCTTTTGTTTGTGTTCCATCTAGACAGGTAATTTCATACATAAGCTTATTAAAGGATAAAAAATGCAGAATCTAGTGTTACAGCTTCTTCAGAGTCTTCTAACAACATGATAGAAGCTGGCCTAGAGCTGGTATTACATATTCTCAAGCTTTTTTCGTCATCTGCCTGATTGGGGAGAGGAGAGAATGACTGGGGTAGAAGAGGTCCTTGATTATGTAAGTGGTGTTTCTGAGGCAGTGAGATGAGTAGGAACTTTATAAGTTTCTCAAGTGATGCAGAACATCCTTAATGTAGAAATATAAAACCATACGACTCAACCAGTAGTTTGTGGTGAAGTCTTAAAAATGGTAAATTAAAGCTTGAGCAATGCTACATATTTGTGCCATATGATGTGCAAGCATTGCTTCAGTGGCGTAGCTAGTTGGTGTTGGTGTTGTCTATATGGAGTTTGTGTGTTCTCCCTATGACTGTATGGGCTTTCTCTAGGTACTTCAGTTTCCTTCCTAATCCCAAAGATATGTGAGTTGGAAGGTTAAATGGCCATTGCCAATTTCCCCTAGTGCCTAGGTGAGTGGTAGAATCTGGGGATGGGATAGCACTGTGAGCTGGTATTAATTTGATGGGCTGAAATGGCTGCTTTCCATGTTATAAAGGAGTATGGTAATATAAAGCATAAAATAACAAAACTGTAAATAAGTGACATAAGGTGTGCCAACCAGCAAGCATTCCACTCCTCATTTCATGCGCTATCGATCTAAGCTAAATATTATCACATTGATACACCTGTTTTGCAGATAAATTTAGTGTTGAGTGCTGAAAAGCCTTTGTGTTATTCAAAGGGAGCCTTCTTAATATGTGTTGTCAGTCAGAAATAGGCAGCTGGCCAACAGGAGGTAATTTTATTTTCTGTCTGACATGCAAACTGTAGATGATTCCCTGGTAATATCTACATCCGTACCTCCCTGTCGGACATATCATCATTATGTAGCTGACTACAACAACCTTCTAAAAATCAGAATACAAGACATTAAGTATTACTTGAACAGAGCAAACATACAAATAATTGCCCAGGGAGGGCAGTTAAAAGGGATGTTTGTGCTTACGAGTTGAGTTTGAAGATTAAGAGTGGGGTCTTGAGTTCTTTAATTTAGATGCTAGCAGAGGCATCTAAAATCTTCCATTTTGCCTCATGACCAATATAATTTCCCAGCACATCTTTATTACAGTTGGCAGGCCCTATGATAAATAGGCAGTCAGAACCAAATTTGTTTTAAAAGAACATCCATGCTTTTCAATTTGATTACTCAACAGAACCCAAGGTCAGCAAGTCAGTTGCTTCATGACCTGCCTAGAGTTTCTATTTTTTTCCATTTCTCTAAGCTTAGCATCAAGGTATTGAGCTGAATTTTGTTCTATTTTGCAATCTGCTGACTTGGGTGCAGTCGATCATATAAACCTGCAGCACTCTAGTCTATAAGCTGGACCTGCTTGATCACTGGGAATGAAGAGCTTCTCCTATAATAGTTCTTGTCCATTAAGCATGACCTTCAGCTTGGATTGCAATTGGTTAAAATGCAGCTATGTCCTTGAATCTGCTGGGGTCATCTATTGCGTCCGGTGCTCCCAATGTAGTCTCCTCTATATTGGTGAGACCTGTCATAAATTGGGGGACCGCTTCATCAAGTACCTTTGTGCTATCTGCCAAAAGCAGAATTTCCTGGTGACCAAATATTTTAATTCTGGTTCTGATTCCTATTCCAACTTGTTGGTCCATGGCCTCCTCTTGTGCCACAATAAGGTCAACCTTAGGGTGGAGGAGCAACATGATATACTCCGTCAGGGTAGCGTCCTACTTGATTGCATGGATATCGATTCTTTTTTCTTGTAAAAAAATAATTTATCTCCCTCTTCCATTTTCTTTTTCCCACTCTAGCCTCTTAACTCTCCTCACTTGCCTACCACCTCCACCTGCGTTCCCTCCTCTTTTCCTTTCTCCCATGGTCCTTTCACCTCTCCTATCAGATTCCTCCTTCTTCAATCCTTTACCTTTCCCACTCATCTGACCACCTATCACCTTCTAGCTATCCTTGTCCACCCCCCCCCCCCCACATACAATTTCATTCTGGCATCTTCCCCCTGCCTTTACAGACCTGAAGAAGGGTCTCAGCCAGAAATGTCAATCATTTGTTCATTTCCATGGATGCTGCCTGACCTGCTGAGTTCCTTTAGCATTTGTTGTGTGTTGTTTTGGATTTCTAGCATCTATAGAATGTCCTTTTTTATTTTACTGTTATACCAATAAATATCCAATAAATGGCTATTTTGATGCAATGCTCTTTGTCTGAACATTGTAGATAGACCTTGGGCATTGCAACTTTTGGATTGGGTATTCTAGTCTTGACAGTGATGCTTTGGTCAGATTTAGCTTTGGGAACAGTCTGCTGCAAGGATTTTATGTTCACTGCCTGGGAGCACTCACTGTCTGGCAGAATTAACGACTTCCGTGTGAAGCTGACCTCTGCAGCTTAGCATGGAATTGTGCCTGTGAATAATTTGTAAAACTAATTGCATATCCCTATGGATAATGACAGAAATAATAATAGTGACTTCCCCCAAAAGACAGCTGCTTATCCCTCTCTGTCCTTTCAAAAAATGACACCATCTCCAAGTTTGTTTGGAAATGAAATGTGCTTGATTTATGTTCCCTTCTTTATTGGAATATTTTGTTTAAATCTGTTCATTTGGGTTCCAGCCTGTCACTGCACTAAACCAATTCTAAAGACAACCATTCTAAGTGACTGACCAAATCCTTTCTTCATTCCCTATGATCAACTATACAACTTTTTATACAGTTAACCATCATGTTCCTTTCAAAAGCTCTCTAATTTTACCTCCATATATGGAACTGCACTTCCCTGCAACTATTCTCATCTCTCTGATGATGATGACTAGAGAATCTATTCTTGCACCCCTATCTGTATGCTGACAGCATTAAACTTTGAACAGCATCAGAATCTTTGTCTTTGCTTGGTTGAAGTTTTAAGACTGTCTCATATGTAGTAGTGAGAAGCAAGAATCTCTTTCAGCTAAGTAGTTAGAACTTAATGAGAAGAAACGAGCAGGACTAATTCATTTGCTATTCAATAAGATCATAGCTGATCTATCTCCAACATTATTATCATGCAATCAATAATTGAGCCTCCAGGATTGAGAATTCCATCAATTTGCCACCCTCTGAGTGAAGAAATTTCTCCTCATTTTAACCTATTCCCCTTTTCACACACTTTGAGATTGTGCCTTCTAGTTTTAGCTAGAGAATCCATCTTTGATGCATCTTCTCTATTGGGCTCTCTGGATAAAGTATTGAATCACCTCTCATTCTTCCACCTAGGGAATAGAGGTATACTCAATCTCATCTTTCCTTGGGACAGGTCCGCCATTGTAGAAACAAGTCCATGATACTTTACCACACTTCTTCTCTGGCAATTATATCCTTTTTACAGTAAGGATACTGAAATGATGTACACTGTTCCAGGTGTGGTCTCACCAAGGCCCTGTATCATCACAGTGAGATCCATTAGCTTTTTCACTCAGATTCTCCTGCTATCAAGGCCAGTGTACCACTTTCATAATGGAAAATGTAACCAGTTGACTTTGAATCCTAGTGCAAACTCCATTCCTGAAACAGAAACTCTCAAACTGTTCCTGGCAGCCGTCTGGGGATATACCCAACCATTGAAGGTCATAATTGCTGATGAGTTTCCAATCTGGTGTCCTTGCCATCCTTTGGACCTTCTGTTTCCAGGACTGTGCCCATCTGCAATTCACTTCATCTGACAGCCAAGCAGGGTCTTTGTTGCATCTAGAAGTACCCTGAACTACTTTTTGTCCTTCTGTTCTCCATAAAGCTGAAGTCTTCAGACTTACCAAGCACAGTTCCAATTACATCCCTGCCGTATAATGCCAAATTTACTTTGGATCCCACAAGCCATGTTAAGATTTTATCCTAGTTTTCAAATCCCCCTTGAACTTGCCCCTTTTATATCTCTGCAGCCTTCTCTAGTTTCACAACCCTGCAAGATAGCTATATATGTTCTGTTCACTATTTGAAAATCCTTAATTTAATCATTGTACCATCGATAACAATGTTTACAACAGCCAAGGGTCGGAGTCTTGGAATTCTTGTAATTATTCCACCGCATTACCTAGGCACTCCTTAAACTAAACTAAATTTTTGGCTATCTGTTCTCATGTCTTAAGTGGATTTTTGTCAATTTTTACATTATTGAGTTATATCCAGAATTGTGTGTGACTTTGAAGGAGGCTTGCAAGTTGTGTTATCTGATTCTGTTGTTGCTCTCGGCTGCAAACGTCATGGGTTTGGAAAGTTGTGTTGAAGTAACAGGTTAAGTAACTGCAATGTACTTTTTAACAGATACATATTGTAGCCACAAAGCATCAGTGGTGAGGGAATGAATGTTCAGCATTGATAATGGGATTTACAAATAAACAGACTGCTTTGTTGTGGATAGTGTCAGGCTTCTTGTGTAGTATTGGAGCTGCACATGTCTAGGACGTGGAGAGTACTGGATCACACTACTGTTACGTGCCATGTAGGTGGTTTGTAGAGTATTTGGAGGTGAGCCACTCAATAAAGGATACCCATCCTCTGATCAGCTCTTGCAACCTTAGTATTTACAAATGTGGCTGATTCAATGTGATTTTTGTTAATAGCATTCCCCAGAATGTTGATGACTGATGTTGGATTTTGTACAATTTCTGCATAAGCACTGAAGTATATTTAATTTTGTGAAAGTCAGAAAGATGCTAAGAGTACATACAATATGTAGTTGAATGTATAGACTTGAGGGATTTATCTAGATGTTCTGAGTTAACTCCCTTTGGCATTTCGTGTTAGGCATTACCCATCACTGAAAGCTCCCTTAGGTTCTCAGCAGCCGGAATGAAATGATATTTGGAAATATTTACATTAAGAGTAAAAAATGATGTTAACTTCATCTACAGTTCTGCAACCATTCTGCACCTTGTTACACTTGCACTGATATTAGTCTTTGCACTGATGTGTATTTTTGTATTGCAGGTGAGTAAGGTTTGTGGCCAACCCCAGGAGCGACCAATAGCAACAATGCTGGTAAGCACCGTACAGACACCAGCCATGGTGAGCTTCAAACCGCAGCCAGCCACTCAATTCGCCAACCTGACCCACAGAAGAAGGTACTGACAAATTGCCAGTAGTATTCTCTGGTTAATGCAGAACGTTCTTTGCTTTCCTTAGACAGATAAAGAGCTGATCATCATTCATGGTGTTAGGCAACGTTTGGTGTCTGATATCCAATCTAACCTGTCTTTGTATCATATGAATCCTTATCCCAGAACACGACTGAAGGCAAACTGGGAATCATGGTTTTAGCCAGAGATCTCATACGGTAGTGTCTTGGTGTAATAGTATCTATGTAGAACTGTGATATGCTGAAATTAATTCTGTCTGTGGGAAACTTGCTATTTCCAAATGAAATTGTAGTCTATAATTACCTCATTGATATAGGGCTGAAAGGAGGGCAATTAAGTGTTTCTGATCTTGATCTGCTGCTGTGTCCCTCTCTGTAAAGTTGCCTGTTCACTGACATTGAGCATCAGCTAAGGCAAGCATGGATGAGAAGCCCTAAGAGACTTTCACCTCAAATACCAGTAATGGTAGACAGCACCAGCCAAGCACTGTTCCTTAACTGTAGTGCCATTATATCTGAAGCTTGTACAGGAAAATATCTCACCCATGGTGAGATATCGAATAAAGAAATGAAGGAGAATGAGTAGGCTATTGACCCATCGAGTTATTCCACCATTTGGTCTGTTGTGCCTGATACTCTTTTGCAGTATTATTTTCCCACTCTTTCCTCACACCCTTTAATTGCCTCTTGGCACCTAGAAATTGAACTCCCTCTTTTTCTGTAACACACACACACACACACACACAATGCTGGAGGAACTCAGCGGGCTAGGCAGCATCTATGGAAAACAGTAAACAGTTGATGTTTCGGGCCGAGACCCTTCAGCAAGACTGGTTCACAAAGATGCCCATCTAAGCTAGTCCTATTTGTCAGTGTTTGGCCCATATCCCAATGAACACATAAACACTACTTCACTTTTTAAAACTTTTTTTCTCTGTTTTTGCATTATTTTTAAAATTTAACTATTTAAAATACACACTGTAATTCATTTATTTTCTATACTTATCATGTATTGCATTGTACTAGTGCTGCAAAGTTAACAAATTTCACGATAAAAGCAGGTGATATTAAATCTGATTCTGATATCCCTTTTCTATCCACGTACTTGTCCAAGTAGCCTTTAAATGTAGTTTATATACCTGCCTTAACCAGTCCCTCTGGCAGATCACCTCATATACAGACTATCCTCTAGGTGAAAAAGCTACTCCTCTGATTCTAATTAAATCTCTCCCCTCCCATATTAAACCTGTATCCTCTAGTTCTTGATTCCCTAAAAAGGAAAATATGTTCAGTTTTTCTACCATGATTTTTCCCATCATACATTGTCCAGTTTCCAACTTTAGTGAGCATTTGTCTTCAATAATCTTTCTCTTTTTATCTACTTATAGAAGTTTTTTTAATTGTCTGATTTTACATTTCCTTTAATTTTTTTTCAATATTCTAATTTTGTGTACTCACACAAAAATTTTGTTCACACATTCTGATGACACTTTAGCATCATTGCATTAATTTTGCAATGGCTTTTTGGTTGTATATCATACTTATCACACAACCTTGTGATATAGAAAAGGAGCCATTCAGCCCATTGTATCTGTGCTAGCTCACAGAGCATTCCTATCAGTCCTATTTCTCCACTTACTTCCCTATAGTTTATTTTAGCTGCTTAACTCCTCCCAGATTGTCCTGCCATCAATCTAGACATTACAGTTACCATTTTTCCTACTAATATATCTTTGAAAAATGGGAGAAAACCTACATGGACACTGAGATAATGTGCAAACTCCACCAAGACGGCACCAGAGGTCAGATCAATCCCAGCTTGCTGGTGCTGTGAGACGACAACACAATTTGCTCCACCACAGTGTCAACCCTTAACTTAAAGCTATATTTTACAATCTGGGCCATAATTAGTTGTGTGTTAATTTATGCCCTTTCCCTTCCTGGTATAATTTGAGTCTGTCTTTTCTCCTGAGCATTCTAGATTTCTTTTCACTGGGACCATCCTTCCAGCATTATTGCATCACTCTACCCCTGTGCACTACCATTTCTTTAGCTCTGGTGTTTGAGGAAGAAATACTGGCTGAAGACACTGAGAGAACTCCAAATATATTTTCAACTAGTATCGCTTTAAACATTTCTCCCACCTTAGTCTTCAGTCAACCATCTCTGCAGATTTCAAAATCTGACGATGTTCTCTGAGCTTGCCTTCCTCTCCTTTCCCTTCCTTGTCCCCCAACTATCCCCCTTCTCACCAACAGCCAACCAGCCACTCTCCCCTATGGTGAGTCTAACCCTTTCCCAAATGTTGCCATTCACAGATTCCAATACTGTTCCTGATTGCTGATTTTGATTCATTCCCTCCCTCCTTGCACCCCCAAGACCTCTAGGAGTTCAAAGTACATTTTTTATCAAAGTATGTATGCATTATACAACCTTGAGAATTGTCTCCTAACAGGCAGCCACGAAACAGACACTCAAAAAAAGAAAATATGTAAAGAAGACTGTCTAACACTCAATAACACTCAGAGAATAAAAACCACATAATGCCAATAAAAAGGAACCCATATAAAAAAGACCGTCCAACGCCCAATGTGCAATGAGAAAATAATTATGCCGACAGTAACCGCAAGCAAATAGTGTTTCTGAACTGAAGTCCACAAGAAAGTCCAATAGTTCAGTGCAGCGCTGAGGGAACTTTGTGGAGCAGCGATCTGAACCGGCTCCCACCTCACCTCGGGCCTCTACATCCTGACCTTTTCAATATGGCCTGGCGCTTAACTCTCCATCCAAACATTGCGTCCTGCCGCTTCGAGCAGTGAACTGAACTGGCCCGTACCTTGCCTCGGGCATCGATACCCTGACCCTTTCAAACTGGTCCACTAAAAGCTGACAGAAGTTGATGTTCTACGTGGCTCCGCAGAAATTAGAGCCCCATTCTCTCAGAAGAATGAGGATAGACTGGGGCACTTTGAAAGGCAAGGCTTTGTTACTGGAGGATCAGTAACATGAAGTTACTCAGTTAACGTGCAGTCACTGTGTATTGTGGGTCAGTGAAGCAGCTCGTGATCACAACAGTGAGCCAACAAGTGGCTGTTCAGTTTCTCATCAGTCTTGGTTAAAGGATAAATGGCCACCAGAGACACAATAGGCTGAAAATGTTTATATTTTGCAATGGTTCTATTTGTATTTACCCTTTACAACAGTATTGGACTTGAGATGCAAATCTGTGCGATAATACTTCACACCTTTCACTGGTCAGCTGCTGCCTGGGCCTGCTGGTTGCAAGGCTCAAACCTCATTCATAACATGATCTGTTCACCCGGTGCTAACCTCTACTGATTTGCAGTGCAGTCCTAGGCCTTTCTGTGCAAAGTGACAGCCTCTGGGGCCCTGTGTTACTTTGAGAGCTGGTGAAGCACTGAATGATTGTGAGTCCAGGTCGCAGTAGTAGGAAATTTGTGAGTATTTGTACTTCCCTGTTTCACCCAGCTTGAAGCTCAGACTTCACTCTTTGCGTTGGAGAGCTAAACTTCTGATTGGTTCTTGGTGCACACTCCAACAACTCATCCTCCATGACATTATGGTAAAGCTTATTGACCTGTCTCTATGTATATTAAACTCATCCATGGTGACTACAGACCCAAATTACAATGTCTCTAATCTCCTGTTTAATGCTGCCCCCCTACAGCACCATCACTGTTTGGAGGTCTATAAACAATTCCACTCCATGTTGCAAATGCTGGAAATCTGAAATAAATACAAAAATGCTCAGCATTTCAGGCAACATCTGTGTTAGGAGAACCAGTGAACATTTCAGACCATTTATCCTGCACTATTGTAAGTCAAAGTTTGTCCAACAACACACACAAAATGCTGGTGGAACACAGCAGGCCAGGCAGCATCTATAGGGAGAAGCGCTGTCGATGTTTCAGGCCGAGACCCTCCATCAGGACTACCCGAAAGGAAAGATAGTAAGAGATGTTAAAGTAGTGGGCGAAGGAGGAAATGCCAAATGATAGGAGAAGACCAGAGGGGGTGGGATGAAGCTAAGGCTGGAATGGTGATTGGCGAAAGTGATGCAGAGCTGGAGAAGGGAAAGGATCATGGGACGGGAGGCTTCAGGAGAAAGAAAAGGGGAGGGGGGAGCACCAGAGGGAGATGGAGAACAGGCAAGCAACTAAATATGTCAGGGATGGGGTAAGAAGGGAAGGAGGGGCATTAACGGAAGTTAGAGAAGTCAATGTTCATGCCATCAGGTTGGAGGCTACCCAGCCAGTATATAAGGTGTTGTTCCTCCAACCTGAGTTTGGATTCATTTTGACAATAGAAGAGGCCATGGATAGACATATCAGAATGGGAATGGGATGTGGAATTAAAATGTGTGGCCACTGGGAGATCCTGCTTTCTCTGGTGGACCGAGCGTAGGTGTTCAGTGAAACGGTCTCCCAGTCTGCGTTGGGTCTCACCAATATATAAAAGCCCACACCGGGAGCACCGGACACAGTATACCACAGCAGCAGACTCACAGGTGAAGTGTCACCTCACCTGGAAGGACTGGGAGACCGTTTCGCTGAACACCTACGCTTGGTCGGCCAGAAAAAGCAGGATCTCCCAGTGGCCACACATTTTAATTTCACGTCCCATTCCCATTCTGATATGTCTATTCATGGCCTCCTCTATTGTCAAAATGTCTTATTAATCTAAACTCAGATTGGAGGAACAACACCTTATATACCGGCTGGGTAGCCTCCAACCTGATGGCATGAACATTGACTTCTCTAACTTCCGTTAATGCCCCTCCTCCCCTTCTTACCCCATCCCTGACATATTTAGTTGTTTGCCTGTTCTCCATCTCCCTCTGGTGCTCACCCCCCCTTTTTTTCTCCTGAGGCCTCCCATCCCATGATCCTTTCTCTTCTCCAGCTCTGTATCACTTTCGCCAATCACCTTTCCAGCTCTTAGCTTCATCCCACCCCCTCCGATCTTCTCCTATCATTTGGCATTTCCCCCTCCCCCCACTACTTTCAAATCTCTTACTATCTTTCCTTTCAGTTAGTCCTGACGAAGAGTCTCGGCCCGAAACATCGACACCACTTCTCCCTATAGATGCTGCCTGGCCTGCTGTGTTCCACCAGCATTTTGTGTGTGTTGTTTGAATTTCCAGCATCTGCAGATTTCCTCGTGTTTGTAAAGTTTGTCCAGATATCTTAGGATGATGTTGTCATGTTCAGTACCCAGTTTACTTTCACTGTGAAGATTTCATAATCTGTCCTATTAAACTGTGAAAAATAGCCAACAGGGCAGGTGTTAGTTCCATCCTGTGAAGTTCTACACTGCAGTCAGCATCTTAAGCTGGGTAACACTTCAAGGGAAGGGAAAAGGCAATATGAGTGAGCTGAATCTTGATTTTACTGTACAAGGGCCAAAGCACAAATGTAAAAATGAAGTACCGGTAGCTTGAGAGACAGAGGAAAACACATTTGGAGCACTTCCACAGTACCTTCAAAGTAATAGGGAAAATTAGGATGTTACAATAGATTGAAATTCACAATTAGATCAAATGTATATTTTGTTTGTGGATGTAGCCCCTGGGGCACATTTCTCTTGGGCATTTCTTCAGAGTAACAGGTGACCTGCTTTCATTGCTGTGTAAAACAGAAGCTTCATATTTGTGACTTTATTTTAACCTGGGGCAGAGGTTTCACCCTGGTTTCTATGTGGACTTGAAGGGGGTTAAAGTCATGGGAAGGAGATATAATGTGAATGAAGACCAGGGTTTGCTGCCGGGACATTTTTCTCTGTTTTCCACTCACCCTTCCATGCTCCTTCCTGCACTTGCATCAATATTTGCAC
This sequence comes from Hemitrygon akajei, assembly GCF_048418815.1. Classification (NCBI taxonomy): domain Eukaryota; kingdom Metazoa; phylum Chordata; class Chondrichthyes; order Myliobatiformes; family Dasyatidae; genus Hemitrygon; species Hemitrygon akajei. The sequence continues at coordinate 117,959,275 of NC_133126.1, read as the reverse complement.
TTTTTCGCACACTTTCAGGTCCCTTTCCTGCACAGACACGCATTTTCTATGCTTGCACACGTATGTGCATATACTATTTTCCCCTCCCTCCCTCCCCCTTTATCCATTTCTCTCCACTTCCCCCTTTCCCCACCTCGTCTGCACCCAGCTCCACAGTCCTCCATATCAACACACTCCACAGTCCAGCTATACCTGCCCACCCACTCTCTTCTCCCTTCCCATCTCCAATTGTTTCCCTCTCCACTCACTCACCTACAGCCAACCCCCAGTGGTTAAATCTTAACCTCTCTCAAATGGTACCCTTCCCAAACTCCAACACTGGTCCTGAGTGCCAACTATGCTTCAGTACAAGCTCCCTCCTCTTCCCAACACCCACACCCCATCCCAGTAGCTGCACTTTCTGTGGCCTACCAAACCTGCCTCCAAACCCCGCCCCCAAACAACACTCCCTGGGCCAAGTCCACCCAGTGCTGCCAGAAGTTGTGGCTCCCCAGAAAATGAAACCCCATACTTCCAGAAGATGAAGAATGGTTTGGAGCACTTTAAAAGGCAAGGCCTCATTGCCAGAGGATCTGTTTTTCCTCATTTAATGTGAAATCACTGTGTAATTCAGGTCAATGAAACAGTTCAATGATCCAATAAACAAGCAAGTAAATGGCCATTTAACTTGCTCCTGCTGGTGTTCAATCACAGATAAAGGTTAAGTGAGAAGTACTTGCTCTCCCCCCCATTCCTCTCCTGCCAGGGAGAATTCCTCTATAGTTCTTGAAACAATGCTTTGGAACCTTTACATCACATCTGGTCCATGATTCACAGGTACCTGTTAGCAAAGGCTTTGGCCCATTCATTTTCACTCAGCTCATGCCTCCATTAAAATGGAGATTAAAAGGATCCCATGAGTGTGTTATATTCATATTGGTGTTAATGCCTTCTAAGCTATAAGGCTGATTTGGCAAGCTTTGTGCTGGGCAAAGTTTACTTGCTGGCAGCAAACAAGTCAGAAAATTGGCCACATAAATTCTGCCTTTAGCTTCTCATTTAACCATAAGAAGTGACTAATTACACTTCTTTGTAATCCTGCAGCCCAATTATGTCATTTCTGAAGGGCTGATTTGCAGCGATATAGAGTTGTTATTTATTACACTGCACACTCAGTAATGTTGTGATTCTCAGTTCTCTGCTGTTAACTTCTTCAATGCCAGTTGCTTTTCTTTCATTCCTTTCCTTAATTTTCCTTCCATTTGCTCAAAATACTGACTACTTTTGGGTACTTGGGACAAATTATGGTCTGTGTTTTTAAAAAAAATGTTGGGCAATGAGTTATGTATCACAGCCTGAACTCTCACATTAAAAAGTTCAAGAACAGCTACTTCCCTTCAACTATTTGGCACTTAAGCCAAGCTATACATCCCTAATCACTACCTCAATGTAGCAACAATATGACCACTGCACGGCAATTTTTGTGCTTTTCTTTGTTCTGATTTTGTTCATTCTTGTAAAAGTTGGGTATACAGCAATTTATGTTTAATTTTTTATTTTTGGTGAATGCTTCAAGATTGAGTTGAAGTTTATTATGATGTACATAATACCCAGTGTAGAAATCACATGAAAATGAGATGAAACTCTTAGTCCTGACGAAGGGTCTCGGCCCGAAACGTCGACAGCACTTCTCCCTATAGATGCTGCCTGGCCTGCTGCGTTCCACCAGCATTTTGTGTGTGTTACATGAAAAAGAGCTTTTTTCGCAGTAGCAGTACAACATTTCAAACATATGTGAAGTAAGTTTAAATTGACATAAATTATACATAATTTAATTGACTGAATAGAAGTAAACATAACATTAGTGCAAGTTAAGAGAGATGTATCCCAATCCTGAAGTATTGGTCCTCAGGCACCTCTACTCCTGTCTGATGGCAGCATTGAGAAGAGAGCGTGGCCCAGATGGTGGAGGTCGCTAATGATGGATGCCATCTTTCTCAGCCATCAGCTCTTTTCGGTCTTCTTGATAGAGGGAAGGCTGTACTTGTGAGGTCACATTTGAAGTTTTACAATTCAAAAGAAGGCCATTCAGCCCATTGCTACTTGGATTCAGAACAAGAAGGCAGCGTGAGAGTACCTAAGGATTTCCAGCGGGAAGACATTTTGAGTTCTCGGGGGAAGAGAGAGGCCAGACTGCGCAGGTGCGTGACGTCGGCCAATTGAGCGTGAACAGTTTAAAAAGAAGGCCACCATATCCAGCGGGCAGCATTGGGAGCGGGCAGTGGAGTGAGAGGCAGCAGAGTAAAAGGGCTTTGGCTCAACGGGCTTCAGCGGTAACAGGACGAGGCGAGGCAGTTGTTGATTGCAAAAGGAGGTAGTATGTGTGTGAGGCCAGTTTTCTGTGGTCAGTGTCAGATGTGGGAGGTCCTGGAGTCTCCCGGCATCCCGGATGGCCACATCTGCACCCGGTGCATCGAGATGCAACTCCTAAGGGACCATGTTAGGGAACTGGAGCTGCAGCTCGATGACCTTCGTCTGGTCAGGGAGAGTGAGGAGGTGATAGTGAGGAGTTACAGGCAGGTGGTCACACCGGGGCCATGGGAGACAGACAAGTGGGTTATATCAGGAGGGGGAAGGGGAAGAGTCAGGTACTAGAGAGTACCCCAGTGGCTGTACCCCTTGACAATAAGTACTCCTGTTTGAGTACTGGTGGGGGGGGGGACAGTCTACCTGGGGGAAGCGTCAGTGGCCGTGCCTCTGGCACAGTCTGGCCCTGTGGCTCAGAAGGGTAGGGAAAGGAAGAGGACGGCAGTAGTGATAGGGGACTCTACAGTCAGGGGTTCAGACAGGCGATTCTGTGGACGCAGGAGAGAAACTCGGATGGTAGTTTGCCTCGCAGGTGCCAGGGTCCGGGATGTTTCTGATTGCGTCCAAGATATCCTGGGGTGGGAGGGAGAACAGCCAGCGGTCGTGGTACATATTGGGACCAATGACATAGGTAGGAAAAGGGAAGAGGTCCTGAAAGAAGACTACAGGGAGTTAGGAAGGAAGTTGAAAAGCAGGACCTCAAAGGTAGTGATCTCGGGATTACTGCCTGTGCCACGTGACAGTGAGAATAGGAATAGAATGAGGTAGAGGATAAATGCGTGGCTGAGGGATTGGAGCAGGGGGCAGGGATTCAGATTTCTGGATCATTGGGACCTCTTTTGGGGTGGGTGTGACCTGTACAAAAAGGACGGGTTGCACTTGAATCCCAGGGGGACCAATATCCTGGCGGGCAGGTTTAATAGAGCTGTTGGGGAGGGTTTAAACTAGTTTGGCAGGGGTGTGGGAATCAGAATGTGAGTGCAGGGATTAAGGTAGAAGGACAAGGGCATGATGCTAAGAGTTCTGAATTGATGAGGAAGGACAGGCAGGGGACAGAACATAATTGTAGCCAGTTCAAGGGGTTGAAATATGTCTATTTCAATGCTAGGAGTATTAGGAACAAGGAGGATGAACTTAGAGCATGGATTAGTACGTGGAACTACGATGTTGTGTCCATTACTGAAACTTGGTTGGAGGAAGTGCAGGATTCGATGATGCAGGTCCCGGTGTTCAGGTGTTTTAAAAGGAATAGGATGGGAGGTAGAAAAGGGGGGTGGGGAGTGGCATTGCTGGTCAGGGATAGTATCATGGCTATAGAAAGGGAGGATGCTGCAGAAGGAGTGTCCACGGAGTCAGTCTGGGTGGAAGTCAGAAATAGGAAGGGATCAATCACTGTGCTGGGAGTAGTCTATAGGCCCCCAAATAGCCCTCGGGACACTGAGGAGCAGATAATCAGGCAGATTTTAGAATGGTGCAGGAAATACAGGGTAGTAGTTATGGGTGATTTCAACTTCCCTCATATTGATTGGCACTTCCTGAGTGCAAGGGGGAAAGATGGGGCTGAATGTGTCAGGTGTGTTCAAGAAGGATTCCTGACACAGTATGTGGACCAGCCGATGAGAGGAGGAGGCTATATTGGATCTAGTTCTGGGTAACGAACCTGGTCAGGTGACAGACCTCTTGGTGGGGGAGCATTTCCAAGATGGCGTTGCAACGCAGCTTGCAGCGGCCACTCCGGAGCGGATTATCTGTTATTTGTGAAGCGGGGTGTTGTGTGCAATCATAATCGGATGAAAAACGGATGTGGGAGCATGGAGGAACATCGGGAAATCTCCAGGAAGACCTTCATCGTTGCTGCTGCTGCTGTGAGGTCCGGGTCTTTGCTGGGAAGAACAGGTCCCCAGTCCTCGGGGTCACGTTGCCGGTGGCCGTTGGCAGGGCCGTCTTAATACGCTCGGCAGAGGATGGTTTTCGGAGAAGCTGTGCCGGAGGGGATGGTCGTCGGCTCAGAGGTTCGACAGACTCGGAGTCCGTTGCAGTCAGGTCGCTTTCGGTGTGTGCTGTGTCTGCGAGACTGGGTTCGATGGAGCTTTCATTGTGTGCTGTGTCTGCGAGACTGGGTTCGACGGAGCTTTCATTGTGTGCTGTGTCTGCGAGACTGGGTTCGACGGAGCTTTCATTGTGTGCTGTGTCTGCGAGACTGGGTTCGACGGAGCTTTCATTGTGTGCTGTGTCTGCGAGACTGGGTTCGACGGAGCTTTCATTGTGTGCTGCGTCTGCGAGGCTGAGTCGGGCGGCACCATGGAGGTCCATAGCGGGGGTATTCCCTTCTGCTGCCTGCGTAGGATGACGAGTCTATCAGGACCCTGAGGACTTGTGGAAACTGTGTGGTGGTTCCTTTTGAACTTATGGTCTTTTAACATCTTTGGACAATTTTTACTGTGCCCATGGTCTGCTTTTTTTAAAAATCAATTATGCTATTGTTTGCACTGCTGTAACTATATGTTGTAACTATGTGGTTTTGTGCAGGTCTTGTAGCTTTAGTTTTTGGTCTTGTTTGTCTGGTGGATTTGGAGCTCCTTTCCGGGGAATGCGCTAAGATGGTCGTGCGATATTAATATGCAGCAGCCTCTCCAGACTCTAGATTGGGAATTGCCAAACGTTATGTGGATTTTCTGGTGTAGTCTGTTTTGTCATGTGCTTTTGTGATAACATTCTGGAAGAATGTTGTCTCATTTTTTAACTGCATTGCATTTGTGGTTTCTAAATGACAATAAACTGAATCTGAATCTGAATTTTGGTGAGAGTGACCACAACTCCCTTAGCTTCAGCATAGCTATGGAAAGGGATAAAGTCAGATGAAATGGCAAAGTGCTTAACTGGGGAAGGGCTAACTTTGAATGGATGAGGCAGGAACTAGCGAGAGTAAATTGGAAACAGATGTTCAAAGGGGAAGTTTAGGGACCACGTGAGCTGGGTTCAGGATAGGTTTGTCCCACTGAAGCAAGGAAAAAATGGTAGGAAAAGGGAACCGTGGCTGACGAAACATGTGAGGCAACTCGTCAAGAGGGAAATGGAAGCATATGTTAGATATAAGAAGCAGGAAGTAGGAGGGGCTTATGAGAAATATAGGGTAGCCAGGAATGAGCTAAAGAAAGGACTTAGGAGAGCTTGAAGGGGGCATGAGAAGGCCTTGGCATGTAGGACTAAGGAGAACCCCAAGGCGTTCTATGCGTATGTGAAGAATAAGAGGATGATGAGAACGAAGGTGGGACCGCTAAAGGATAAAGAGGGCAACATGTGGCTGAAAGCTGAGGAGGTTGGGGAGGTCCTAAATGAGTACTTTGCTTCAGTATTCACAAGTGAAAAGGATCTTGATCAGGATGAGGTCAAAGTAGAGCGGGCCTGTGTGCTAGACAATGTGGAGATTAAGGAAGAAGAAGTGCTGGATCTTCTTAAAAACATTAAGATTGATAAATCCCCAGGGCCGGATATGATACTGTGGTAAACGATGTATACCTGTCTGGACACGCCCCTCTGCTGACTGCTCCTGTGGCTCCTCCCACAGACCCCTGTATAAAGGCAATTGGGGCACTGCTCCTCCCTCAGTCTTCAACATGGTTGTGCTCCCTTTTCGCTGTTAATAAAAGCCTATCGTTCACTTCCAGTCTCCTAGAGTTATTGATGTTGCATCAGATACACCCCAGGTTGCTGTGGGAATTGAGAGAAGAGATTGCAGGAGCATTAGGTATGATCTTTGAATCCTCTTTGGCTACAGGGGAAGTGCCGGAGGACTGGAGAATAGCAAATGTAGTTCCCTTGTTTAAAAAAGCTAACAGGGAGAAACCCAGGAACTATAGACCGGTGTGTCTTACGTTGGTGGTCTGCAAACTATTGGAAAGGATTCTTAAGGATAGGATCTACGAGCATTTGGAGAAATACAGTCTACTTGTGGATAGTCAACATGGCTTTGTGAAGGGAAGATCGTGCCTCACGAGCCTGATAGAGTTTTTTGAAGAGGTAACTAAAGAAATTGATGAGGGTAGGGCAGTGGATGTGGTCTACATGGACTTTAGCAAAGCATTTGACAAGGTCCCTCATGAGAGACTCATCCAGAAAGTCATGAAGCATGGGATGAGTGGAACCTTGGCTGTTTGGATAAAAAATTGGCTTAAAGAAAGAAAGCAGAGGGTAGTTGTGGAAGGAAAGTATTCTGCCTGGAGGTTGGTGACTTGTCGAGTGCCACAGGGATCTGTCTTGTCTTGCTTTTTGTGATTTTTATAAATGACCTGGATGTAGAGGCGGAAGGATGGGTGAGTAAGTTTGTGGATGACTCGAAGATTGGAGGAGTTGTGGATGGAGCTGTAGGTTGTCAAAGGTTACAAGAGGATATAGACAGGCTGCAGAGTTGGGCAGAAAAATGGCAGATGGAGTTCAATCCGGACAAGTGTGAGGTGATGCATTTTGGAAGGACAATCCAGAAGACTGAGTACAGGATTAATGGTCAGTTACTTAAGAGTGTGGATGAACAAAGGGACCTTGGGGTTCAAATCCATACATCCCTCAAGGTCGTTGCGCAGGTTGATAGGGTAGTTAAGAAAGCCTATGGGATGCTAGGCTTCATTAACAGGGGGATTGAGTTCAAGAGTAGAGAGGTCATGTTGCAACTCTACAAATCTCTGGTGAGATCGCACTTAGAACATTGTGTTCAGTTCTGGTCACCTCATTATAGGAAGGATGTGGAAGTTATGGAGAGGGTGCAGAGGAGATTTACCAGGATGTTGCCTGGTTTGGAGAACAAGTCATATGAAGCAAGGTTAGCAGAGCTGGGACTTTTCTCTTTGGAGCGTAGAAGAATGAGAGGGGACTTGATAGAGGTCTACAAGATTATGAGAGGCATAGATAGGGTGGATAGTCAGTACCTGTTTCCCAGGGCACCAATAGCAAACACCAGAGGGCGTGTACAAAATTAAGGGAGGGAAGTTTAGGGGAGACATCAGGGGTAAGTTTTTTACACAGAGGGTTGTGAGTGCCTGGAATGACTTGCCAGGGATGGTGGTGGAGGCTAAAACATTAGGGGTATTTAAGAGCCTCTTGGACAGGCACATGGATGAAAGAAAAATGGAGGGTTATGGGGTAGTGTGGGTTTAGTACTTTTTTAAAGGATTATATGGGTCGGCACAACATGGAGGGCTGAAGGGCCTGTACTGTGCTGTAATGTTCTATGGATCTTTCCAAACAAGTTCATTCTTCCACTCATTCCCCAATATCTGCAAATTTCTGTTATCTGTCCAATCCTTGTGAACTTCCTCTGGACTCTCCAATGACAAGACATCCTTTCTGAGATATGGGGCCCAAAACTGTTGACAATACTCTAAGTGTGACCTGACCAGTGTCTTATAAAGCCTCAGCATTATCTCCTGGCTTTTATATTATTTTCCCCTTGAAATAAATGCCAGCATTGCATTTTCCTTCTGTACCACAGACTCAACCTGTAAATTAACCTTCTGAGAGTCTTGCACGAGGGCTCCTAAATCCCTCTGCACCTCTGATGTTTGAACCTTCTCCCCATTTAGATAATAGTCTGCACTGTAATTCCTTTTAACAAAATGCATTATCATACATTTCCCTACACTGTATTCCATCTGCCACTTCTTTGTCCATTCTTCCAAATTGCCTAAGTCCTGCTACAATACCATTGCTTCCTCGGCAGAATGGAGATGTGACAAATGAGTGCCTCACGCTGAACCTTATTGTAGTTTCCTGCCCAATGTGCGCTTTCAAGATTTATGTAGCCTAATGGATCTCCATCAGAAATGTTTGGTAAACTGTTTTGCTCTGACTCATTCCTATGAGTTAATTAAAAAAGAATCTAGGGCATGGTTATTTTGTGTAGGACTACATATTCCAGTGGCTTAAACTGTTGTGGACCATGTCAAAGGTGGTGATGAAACAGCATACTGGAGGGAGGTTGAAAATCTGGCTGAGCGGTGTCATAATAATAACCTCTCATTCAATAAGACCAAGGAGCTGATTGTAGACTTCAGGAGAGGGAAACCAGAGGTCCATGAGCTAGTACTCAACAGAGGATCGGAGGTGGAGAGTGTTAATGACGTTAAATTCCTGGATGTTACCATCTCAGAGGACCTGCCCTGGATATATCATATAAATGTAATTGCAAAGACTCCTCTGGAGTCTGTGGGGGTTTGGCATGTCATCAGAAACCTGGGCAAGTGTATATAGGTGTGAGGTGGAAAGTGCTGACTGGCTGCATTACGGCCTGGTATGGGAACACTAATGCAAAATCCTACAAAAGGTACTGGATTCGGCCCAGTACATCATGGGTAAAGCCCTCCCAGCCATTGAGTACATCTACACCAAATGCTGTCATACAAAAGCAGCATCCATCTTCAAAGATGCTCACCATTCAGGCCATGCTCTTTTCTCACTGCTGCCGTCAAGGAGAAGGTATGAGAGCCTCAGGACTTGCACCAGCAGGTTCAAGAACAGTTGCTACCTCCCCTTCCCCCGCCATCAGGCTTATTCTATTTCACAACACTCCAACTACAGTCATTCTATGTCTGTGTTCCCACAACTGATGGTCTCACTTTAAGGATACTTCATCTTTTTGTTTCATGCTCTCAATATTGACTGCTATTTATATTTGCGTTTGCATAGTTTGTTTACTGATCTATAGACTTGCAAAGTATGCCCGCAGAAAAAGAATCTCAGGGTTGCATGTGGTGACCATGTATGAACTCTGATAATAAATTTTACTTTGAACATTGATGCAGTTATTCCCAGGCCCTGAGAAGCTCAATAGCTACTGTATTCCACTGTGTATCTGTACATTAGTTGTAACTTTGAATACTGTTTTCAGAGTTCTCTCATCAGAACAAAGAGCTAGAGAAAATTTCTTGGTGACAATGTAGGACAAGAGTTTGGGAAAATGCCTAGAACCTGTATGCAACAACTAATATTGTACATGACCCATGTAAACTTTTAGCCTGTTACTGCATACTGCCCTACTAACTTGCATCACACTATTCACATGCTTTACCTAAGGACAACTAAGGCAGCATTATGGATTAGCTGTACATTTGTGGCTAATTAGAACCTGCAAGGAGATTTATGGAAGCTTTGATCCCAAGGATTTAGCAAAGTAGTATTGAGGGAACATTGCCCAAAGCAAGCAAGCAATTGAGGACAACCCACTAAACTGTGCCAACCCACTAAACTGTGTCTCTATCTTCCCTGCCAAGTGAACTGTCAACGATACATGTAATAAGTCAGCTATGTTTAATACTCTGTGATTTATACACATGTTCTCGTTGACACTGCAATTGCGTGAGAAAACTTTCAGTGAGAGATCCATGGCTTTTTGATGAATTTGAAGACACCGTGTTGATGAGACAATACTATTGGGAGCATCTCAAAATTTTCATGACTTCCAAGGTGTTGGGAAAGAAGCTTGAGCTTCCATTTGGGCCAGAATTTAATGTCCAAAGTAAATTTGTTATCAAAATACATACACATCATCATATATAACCCTGAGATTAACGTTTTGTGGGCATCCACAGCAAATACAAGAAACACAATAGAATCGATTAAATACTGCACCCGTCAGGACGGACAAACAGTGCACAATAGACAACAAACTGCAAATACGAGAAGAGAAAAAAATAATGATAAAACAATGAATATTAAGAACATGAGGTGAAGAGTCTTTGAAAGTGAGTCCATAGGTTGTGAGAGAAGTCATGGGGTGAGTGAAATTATCCCCTCTGGTTCAAGAGCCTGATGGTTGAGGGGTAATAACTGTTCCTGAACTTGTTGGTGTGAGTCTTGAGGCTCCTGTACTTTGTTCCTGATGGCAGGCAGCAGCTAGAAGAGAGCATGGCCTGGATAGTGGAGGTCCTTGATGATGGATGCTGTTTTCCTGCGGCAGTGCTCCATGTAGATGTCTTCCTTGGTGGGGAGGGCTTTACTCATGGTGAACTGGACTATATCCACTACTTTTGGGCTTTTCTGTTCAAAGGTACTGGTGTTTCCACACCAGGCCACAATACAACCAGTCAATATACTCTCTGCCCCGTATCAATAGAAGATGATCAAAGATTTAGATAATGTGCCAAATCTCTCCAAGCTTCAAGAAAGAAGAGGTGCTGCTGTGCTTTCATTGTAATGGGACTTGCACGCTGGACCCAGGACACATCCTCTGAAATGATAACACTGAGGAATTTAAAGCTTACTGATCCTCTCCATCTCTGATCCTCTGGTTTGCTTCTCCTGTGGTCAATAATCATCTCCTTGGTCTTGCTGACATTGAATGATAAGTTGTTGGTGTTGCACCACAGTTATGTTACAACAGTCATATGGTAAGAACTTTGATTTCCTGGACATTTTAGTGTGCTATATCAAATTAACATCCATTTGTGTCCTCAGCAAACAATTGCGAATTGGCCAAAATATGCTGTAGGGTCCCAAAATGGAATCTGCACAGTTCCTGGTGGGACCACATTCATCGTAGTGCAGATGTTTACACATGGCTATGTAGTAATGCAAGAAGGGCATCAGTCCTTAAATGCACACTCCCCATGGCAACCAGACAGCAAAACACACTGTGCCGACGTGGAGAAGCAAGTGGCTTAGAGGATAGGAAGAGAGCTGTGCTCAGAGGGATCAGAGCATCTTTGTCATTGAGTTTTATGCCAGGAGGGTGGAATTGTGCACCGAGTGTGGGAGGGTTGGAGGGGGATTGGGAACAGAAGAACTGGAGATTCACAAGCCTGGCAGCAGGTGGTTTCTCCTCCATCAGTGTAAACATACACACAACATTTTGTGACATGGAACAGCATCAAATATTGACCTTCAGGCCTGCATTGCCATTCAGTAAGATCATGGCTAATACTACCCTGGCCTCACGTTACTTTCTTGTGCTCTCTCCACACTCCGTTAATTCTAATAATTTAAATATCGATCAGTCTCAAACGTGTATTCTGTGACTCTGACTCTGCAGCTCTCCAGGGTCAAGAACTTCCAATTTAAGATGGCACTGCTGAGGTTGAGCAACAACTTGCTGGAGGTTTTTAAAGCAAGAAATACAACTAAATACTTTATTAATAACGCTTTTTCTGTGGAAAAATATCGTGGTAAACGATCAGCACAAACAATGAAGAGCTGAGCAAAGATGAAGCTGAGTTGAGGGTCAAAGTGTGTGGATGCAAGAAGCGAGAGTGAGGTCAAAGCATCTTTGAGGAGACATCACTGCAAGATGGAGCCTGAGAATTGTCAGGCAGAGTGGAGAAAAGTCGTAGCATAGGAGAGGTGGTTTTGGGGCCCATCCACCTAAACAAAAAGCAGGATTTGATTGATCTAAGTGCCGGTCTGATTTAGAAAGGTTGTGTACGAGCTGGAACATGGTGGTGGGGTCGAGGCCCAGAGCAGACAATGCAACAGGGCCTGGGTCTTAGGGTGAGGAATGACCCGATATTAGGCCGATTGAAATGCTTGGTTAGATGGATTGAAAAGAAAGGATGTTGGGGTCAGAGGGGAAGCTTGGGCTGGATCTGCTCACTGTGACATTTCTGTGACATTTACTCTGCTCTTCACTGAATTGAGGCTGAGGCTGTGGGTCTGCGCCAGCTGCTCTGGGCTTCATGTCTGGGGACTCACTTTCATCCTAAATGCTATTTGCTTACATTTATTGTTTGCGCAATGAGTTTTTTTCCTCCCCCGAGAATTAGTGTTTGTCAGTTTTTTTTGGGGGGGGGGTGGTTTCTTCTTTTGTAGCTGCCTTCAAGATGAATCTTAAGGCTGTATAATGTAAACATACTTCAAACTTTGAAGTCCAAAAATCCAAGAATTGAGAGAATAAATTGCTTCTTACCCAGACACAAAGACAGAGAGAAGAATGAGCAATACATTTCTAAAGCTATTATTCAGTCCAACCACTCACATACCTTGTTCTCTCTCTCTCTCTCCCCCTCTCCCTATAATATATAGCAAAACTCACTCAGTGTCCAACAGGGCCCCATCTAAGGAAAAATAGTGGGAATAGGAGGAGGCTTCCTACATTGGAGAAGGGGGAGGGGGAATCATCGCATGGGTAGCATCCCTCTCAATAGAGGACACACTTTACTTTATGTGGTGAGGTGTCACACGGAGAACAACAGTCCACTGAAGATGCTCACTATTAATGTGTTAACTACATCTATAATGTAGTCATAGAGTCATACTGCATGGAAATGGGCTGTTTAGGCCACCAAGTTCATGCCAACCATTTTGCCCATCTATAACAACCCTATTTACCTGAATTAAGTCCGTATTATTCTGTCCTATGCCTATTATGTACCTGCTTAATTGTTCCTTAAGTGCAGCGATTATACCTGACGCCCACTTCCTCCAGAACAGGTTCTAGATATTAACTAGCTTTTGTGTAAAAAAAAGAACACTTTAACTTTTCTAGCTCTCATCTTAAATCTATACTCTCTTTTACCTGATACCCACATTTAGGGAAAAATATTCTTACTATGAATGCTATTTATACTTTAATATACCTTGATGAGATCACCATTCAGCCTCCATTACTCCAGGTAAATGAGCCCAGTCCTACAATCCTGGTAACTTGCCGGTGAATCTCCTCTGCAATGTTAATGATGAAACAATGTACAGGGAGGCGGTCAAACACCTAGAGAACTGGTGCAGTGACAACAACTTGATGCTTAATGTCACCAAAACCAAGGAGATGATCGTCGATTTCAGACGGTCTCAGCCTGAGCACACACCCCTCAGCATCAGCGGCTCCACAGTGGAGAGAGTGGAAAACATCAAGTTTCTTGGGGTGCAGATCTCGGACAATCTCACCTGGTCCAGGAACACCACTGGGATTGTGAAATGGGCCCAGCAGAGATTACACTTTCTGAGGAAACTTAAACAAGTATCACTCCCCACTAACATCTTAACTACATTCTACAGAGGCGTGGTTGAGAGTGTGCTGACCTTTTGCATCACAACCTAGTACTCCAGCTGCGTGCTGCCGACAAAAAAGCCTTGCAGAGGGTGGTTAGGGGAGCAGAGAAGGTTATTGGGTTCTCCCTACCTTCTGTCCAAGACCTCTTTCAGAGTCGATGCCTCCAGAAGCCACGGTACATCATTAAAGACCCCTCACACCCTCTCCATAAACTGTTTGTTCTTCTGCCATCAGGCAAACTTTACAGGAGCATCAAAACTAAAACCACAAGGCTACTAAACAGCTTCCTCCCACAGGCAGTCAGACTGCTAAATAGCTGCTCTACCTGACTCTGCTTTGGACACTTTTAACTTGCACTGAACACTTATAACTTGTTTTTAACTGACATGTGGCTGTTGTGTTTTACTATTTATTGTTATGTTTATTATTTAGTGTTGCGTTTGTTATGTTATGATTGCACTGCTCCTGGGAAACGCTGTCTCATTCTGCCCTGCAGAGCTGATATACGGTTAGAATGACAATAAAGTTTTTGAATCTTTGAATCTTTAATCTTTAATGCATCCTTCTCATTGTATGCTGACCAGAAGTGCAGACAGTACTTGATTGCTTTGTATAGATGCAACATAAGCCATCTCCAGAGATGGAAACAGAAAGATCAAGAAAGGGGAGGGAGGTGTCGGAAATGGGCCAGGTAAATTTGAGGGCAGGGTGAAAGTTGGAGGCAAAGTTAATGAAGTCGACGAGCTCAGCATGCATGCAGGAGGCAGTGCCAATGCAGTCGTTGATGTAGCGAAGGAAAAGAGGGGGACGGATACCCGTATAGACTTGGAACATGGACTGTTCCACAAAGCCAACAAATAGGCAGGCATAACTGGGACCCATACGGGTGCCCATGGCTACACCCTTGGTTTGGAGGAAGTGGGAGGAGCCAAAGGAGAAATTATTGAGAGTAAGAACTAATTCCACTGGACAGAAGAGAGTGGTGGTAGAGGGGAATTGGTTAGGTCTGGAATCCAAAAAGAAGCGAAGAGCTTCGAGATCATCTCGGTGGGGGATGGAGGTATATTGGGACTGGACGTCCATGGTGAAAATAAGGCGGTGGGGGCCAGGGAAATTAAAATCATTGAAAAAATTGAAAGCATGAGAAGTGTCACGAACATAGGTGAGAAGAGATTGAACAAGGGGGGGATATGTTCGTGCAATCTCTTCCCACCTCTTCGCTTCTTTTTGGATTCCAGACCTAACCAATTTCCCTTTAGCACCACTCTCCTCCGTCTAGCAGAATTAGTTCTTACTCTCAATAATTTCTCCTTTGGCTCCTCCTACTTCCTCCAAACCAAGGGTGTAGCCATGGGCACCCGTATGGGTCCCAGTTATGCCTGCCTTTTTGTTGGCTTTGTGGATCAGTCCATGTTCCAAATCTATACGGGTATCCATTCCCCTCTTTTCCTTCGCTACATCGATGACTGCATTGCCGCTGCCTCCTGCACGCATGCTGAGCTCGTCGACTTCATTAACTTTGCCTCCAACTTTCACCCTGCCCTCAAATTTACCTGGCCCATTTCCGACACCTCCCTCCCCTTTCTTGATCTTTCTGTCTCCATCTGGAGACAGCTTATCTACTGATATCTACTATAAGCCTACAGACTCTCACAGCTACCTGGACTATCCCTCTTCCCACCCTGTCTCTTGCAAAAATGCTATCCCCTTCTCACAATTCCTCCGTCTCCGCCGCATCTGCTCTCAGGATTAGGCTTTTCATTCCAGGACGAAGGAGCTGTCTTCCTTTTTTAAACAAAAGGGCTTCCCTTCTTCCACCATCAACTCTGCTCTCAAACGCATCTCTCCCATTTCCCGCACATCTGCCCTCACCCCATCCGCCTGCCACCCCACTCGGGATAGGGTTCCCCTTGACCTCACCTACCACCCCACCAGCCTCCAGGTCCAACGTATAATTCTCCGTAACTTCCGCCACTTCCAACGGGATCCCACTACCAAGCACATCTTTCCCTCCCCCCCCTTTCTGCTTTCCACAGGGATCGCTCCCTACGGAACTCCCTTGTCCACTCGTCCCCCCCATCCCTTCCCACCGATCTCCCTCCTGGCACTTATCCTTGTAAGCAGAATAAGTGCTACACCTGCCCTTACACTTCCTCCCTCACCACCATTCAGGGCCCCAGACAGTCCTTCCAGGTGAGGCGACACTTCACCTGTGAGTTGGCTGGTGTGATATACTGCGTCCGGTGCTCCCGGTGTGGCCTTTTATATATTGGTGAGACCCAACGCAGACTGGGAGACCGTTTCGCTGAACACCTACGCTCTGTCTGCCAGAAAAAGCAGGATCTCCCAGTGGCCGCACATTTTAATTCCATGTCCTATTCCCATTCTGATATGTCTATCCATGACCTCCTCTACTGTCAAAATGAATCCAAACTCAGGTTGGAGGGGCAACACCTTATATACTGGCTGGGTAGCCTCCAACCTGATGGCATGAACTTTGACTTCTCTAACTTCTGTTAATTCCCCTCCTCCCCTTCTTACCCCATCCCTGACATATTTAGTTGTTTGCCTGTTCTCCATCTCTCTCTGGTGCTCCCCCCCCCCCCCCTTTCTTTCTCCCGAGGCCTCCCGTCCCATGATCCTTTCCCTTCTCCAGCTCAGTATCACTTTCGCCAATCACCTTTCCAGCTCTTAGCTTCATCCCACCCCCTCCGGTCTTCTCCCATCATTTTGCATTTCCCCCTCCCCCTACCACTTTCAAATCCCTTAGTATCTTTCCCTTCAGTTAGTCCTGACGAAGGGTCTCAGCCTGAAACGTCAACAGCGCTTCTCCCTATAAATGCTGCCTGGCCTGCTGTGTTCCACCAGCATTTTGTGTGTGTTGCTTGAATTTCCAGCATCTGCAGATTTCCTCGTGTTTGTAGATTACAGAGAAGCAGGTTCTTGCTGTCCTGAGGAAAATTAGGGTGGATAAATCCCCAGTGCCTGATAAGGTGTTCCCTCAGAGCCTGTGGAAGGCTAGTGCAGAAGTTGCCGAGTCTCTAGTAACGATATTTAAAACATCCTTAGCCAAGTGTGATGTGCCAGAGGATTAGAGGATAGTTAATGTTGTTCTGTTTAAGAATGGCTCTAAGAATAAGCCGGGAAATTATCGGAGGTGAGCCTGACATTAGTAGTGGGTTAATTATTGGTAGGTATTCTAAGGGACTGTATATGTAAGTATTTGGATACACAGGGACTGATTAGGGATCACTAACATGGCTTTGTGTGTGGTAGGTTGTGTCTAACCAATCTTATAGCATTTTGGATTACCAGGAATATTGATAATGACAAGGCAATGGATGTTGCCTGCATGGACATTAGTAAGACCTTTGAAAAGGTCAAGAAATTTCAGTCGCTTGATGAGGTAGTAAATTGAATTAGACATTGTCTTTGGGGCAGAAAACAGAGACTGGTGGTAAATGGTTGCCTCTTGGACTGGAACCCTGTGACTAGTGGTGTGGCACAGGGATCGGTGCTGGGTCTGTTGCTGTTTGTCATCTATATCAATGATCTGGACGATAATGTATTAAACTGGATCCGCAAATTTGCAGATGACCAAGATTGGGGGTGTAGTGGAGACTATCAAAGCTTGCAGCGGGATCTGGACCAGCTGGAAAGGTGGGCTGAAAAATGGTAGATGGAATTCAATGAGGACAAGTGAGAGGTGTTGCACTTTGGGAGGACAAACCAGGGTAGACAGACAGACAGACAGACATACTTTATTGATCCCGAGAGAAATTAGGTTTCGTTACAGCCGCACCAACCAAGAATAGTGAAGAAATATAGCAATATAAAACCATAAATAATTAAATAATAATAAGTTAATCATGCCAAGTTAAAATAAGTCCAGGACCAGCCTATTGGCTCAGGGTGTCTGACACTCCGAGGCTTACACAGTGAGTGGTAGGACACTGAGAGTGTGATATAACAGGGTATTCTGGGACCATAGAAACTTGAAAGTTGAAAGTGCCATCACAGATTGAAAGGGTTGTAACAAAAGCTTTTGGTACATTGGCTTTCATAAATCAAAGAACTGAATACAAGGGTTGGGATGTTATGTTGAAGTTGTATAAGATGTTGGTGAGGCCCAAAATGGAGTATTGTGTGTAGTTTTAATCACCTACCTATAGGAAAGATGTCAATAAACTGAAAAGGTGCAGAGAAAGTTTACAAGGGTGTTGCGGGGACTTGATGGCCTGAATTTTGTGTAAGGTTGAATAGGTTACGACTTTAGGAGAATGAGGAGAGATTTGATAGGGGTATAGTGAATTATGAAGGGTGAGACTAGAACTAGGGGTCATGGGTTAAGGGTGAAAAGTGAACTGTTTAAAGGGAACATGAGGGTGAACAACTTCTTTCAGAGGGTGATGAGAAAGTAGAATGAGGTGCCAGCAGAAGAGGTTGTTTCGAGTTCAATTTCAATATTTAAGAGAAATTTGGATAGGTGTGTGGATGGGAAGGGTATGGATGACTATGATCCAGGAACAGATCAATGGGACTATGCATATTAATGGTTTGGCATGGACAGGATGGGCCAAATGGCCTGATTGTGTGCTGAGGTGTTCTGTGACTCTATGATTCTACATGCCCCAAAGCTGCTGGGTTTATTGCAGACCCTTGTTCGTGTCAAGTGATTTGCACTTTGAAAATGGGTGCTAATTGATTTAAGCTCTATGCAATAATGTTCAAAGAAAGGGCCCTGGCCACCCAGGTACTGTACTATTATGAAACAAAATTTCAAGAAATTTTGAAGTTGATTGAACTATAGCTCAAAAAGTTCCGAGGACAGAAACATGCTTGAAGTGATTCTAGTGCCTTATAATGATACTCATACAAGATTGAAAGCTGGTGCCAGAATAGACAGGTGTATTAATGATAGAGGATGTACAATTCTGACAGACACAAACTTTGAAAAATTGTCGCAGTTCAGAACAGTTTCAAAACAGAAGGCAAATAAGAAAATCAAGACGTACAAACAAGCTGGATGAACTCAGCAGGTCAGGCAGCATCCGTTGAAATGAGCGGTCAACGTTTCGGGCCGAGACCCTTCGTCAGGATGCTGCCCGACCTGCTGAGTTCATCCAGCTTGTTTATACATCTTGATTTGACCACAGCATCTGCATTACAATTTGTGTTTAATTAAGAAAATGAATTTTGTCTTCCTTTCCTGTACCTATGAGTTGTTATCTACTCCAAGAATGTGATGAATCCAACTGAGCTGTATTCCAAAGGCACTGTCTTCTCTCGGGCACCTTTGCCCACTGGACATGTGTTACTAGTAATCTTTAGTGAGGACCTACCCTTACATCATGTATGTGCAGGTGTGATCACAACCCAAAGTGGCCATGTGTTCAAAGTCATTTCTAAGTAGAAGATGTTGATATAGAAATTCTTCAGCCATGCTATCCAGCAGAGTCATGGAGTCATACAGCATATAAACAGGTTCTTTGGCAAAATTGGTCCATGTTACCCAGAAGTTTTACTTAGAGGTGGGCTGCCAACTCCTAGTTCCAAAGACATTACTGTGCTGAAAGTGTACATCTGGCAGTCTTTCAGAGGAAACAATGGTGCAATAGACCTCACTGACATCAGATTGATCTTCAGACCCATTTGTGATGGACTCTGAACCAAGTGCGTCTGTTTGACTGCACTCGATGAAGAAGTATGAACAGGGGCATGTGACATATTTGCTCCTAGAGAAGGACAAGTTTTTAGCGACCATATTTCTGTTCCTGTAAGAAAGTAATCTTCTCATGCATCCTGTTAATATAGGAGATAGATCTGATGAGAGGCAGCATCCCTCTGCTCCTGCAGAACCAACCTTTCCTGGTGTGCTCTCGTGAGGCACGACCAGAAACCAGCAAAGGGTGACTACTAAATTATAAAGAGGGAGAAGGCTCAAAGTAAAATTTATTATCAGAGTACAGACATATCACTGTATACAACACTGAGGTTCTTTTTCCTGCAGGCATACTCAGCAAATCTACAGAACAGTAGCTGTAAATAGGATCAATGAACAACAAACTTTAAATGCAAATATAAGTAAATACCAATAAATAATGAGAGCACGAAATAACAAGATAAAGAGCCCTTAAAGTGAGATCATCGGTTGAGGGAACCAGAAATAGAATGAGTGTAGTTATCCCCTTTTGTTCAAGAGCCTGATGGTTAAGGGGTAGTAACTGTTCTTGCACCTGGTGGTGCAAGTCCTGAGGCTTTTGAACCTTCTGGCTGATGGCCGCAATGAGAAAAAAGCATGACCTGGGTGGTGAGGATCTTTGATGGACCATTTCAAGTCGATGTGCCCAGTGGTTGGGAGGGCTTTACCCGTAATGTACTGGGCTGAGTCCACTACATTTTGTAGAATTTTCCATTCAAAAGCATTGGTATTCCCATTCCAGGTCACAACGTAGCCGGTAAGTACACTTTCCACCACATATCTATACAAGTTTGCCAAAGTTTTTGATGACATGCCAAATCTCTGCAGACTCCTTTGGTGTCATGGGCAGTTGGGACGTAGGGCCTGTTTCTATGCTGTATGACTCTGCTGGGCAGCTTGGCTGAATCCTTTCTGGACTGCCTGGTTCAGTAGCAAGGTTGATCAGGAACCGCCTGGAGAGTGTGAACTTTATTAGCTTTGTTCGTGAATGTATATCCAAACATGCAGTGACATGCATCATTTTGCATCAAATCAAATGAGTGAGAATTGTGCTGGGCAGATCTGAAAGTGTTGCTACACTTCTAGCGCCAGTGTAGCATGCACATAGTTCACTGATCCTAACCACCTTTGGAATGTTGGAGAAAGCTGGAGCAATCTGTGGAAACCTACATGGTCATGGCGAGAACATACAGACTCCTTGCAGACAGTAGCAGGAGTCAAACCCTGATTTTACAGCTGTGTAGTAAAGCATTGTGCTAATCACTATGCTACCAGGTCACCCTCTCCTTAATACTGTCCTTGAACTGGGCAGTGACAGCCTGTAACACCATTGAACTGAGAACCATTGTGCTCTTTGGCTGAGTGTCAAGACTGAACAGGAACTCTGCTGGACAAAGTGATTCAGTAGCCGGACTGAACTGGGACACAATGAACTCTTTGGCTTTCTACCAAGGTTTGATAGAGAATCTACTGAATCTTACGAGCCAATAACATTCTAGTCTGAAGATAATGAATTGTCTTGTATTTTGAGTGTTTTAGGTATGTGATGTCACCGGTCTTGAAGGAGGTGTTCCTTGGAGGCAAAAGCTTCACAAAAGAGTATTTTGCAATCTGTAGTGATAGGAAGGTGCACCTGTACCTTGCATCAAAGGAGAGTCTTTCTCTTATCATTATCATTTTCTACTTGAAAGGAAAGCCTGATATTTCAGTGATACTAGGTGAAAAAAGAGTCTACCTCGCTTTTATATATATTTTAAAATCTCACTTATATGCACAAGGCCACAGATAATTGCTCCTGTTGGCCATTCTTTTTCAACAATGTTGCTCTTTGAAGATGTTTTGCTGTCTCCTCTGGAGCCACACAGTCTGTCGGGAGGCCTACATGTTCATGTTGACTACTTGCCAAGTGTGAGATGTAATGTATTTAAAACAATTGTATGCCTTTCAGCTTACATGGTGTTAAATGTAGATGTTGTGTGTAATGAGTCTGAGGAAGGACAGGCAGATGATAGGGCAAAATTGCAGTCTGTAGGATGAGTTGAAGTGTTATATGGGGGCAAAATCGAAAAGGGTGATGGCTACAGGACTGAATAAGTTATATTTGAATGCACGCAGTATATAGATTAAGGTAGATGATTATCTAGAGCAGTTAGAGAGTGGCAGATGTGATGTTGTGGGCATCACTGAATTGTGGCTGAAAGAATATCATAGCTGGGGAGCTTAACATCTAAGGATACACATATTGAAAGGACAGGCATTTAGACAGAGGGGGTGAGGTACATTTGTTGGTTTAAAAAAATTAAATCAAATTCTTGGGATTGGAAGATGTAGAATCCTTGTGGAAAGAGTTAAGAAATTACAAGAGTTAAAAAAGACCCTGGGGGATTTTAACAAACAGGTAGATTAGGAAAACCAGATTGGTGCTGGATCCCATGAGGGAGAATTTTTAGAATATCTAGGAGATGGCTTTTTAGAGCAACTTGTGGTTGAGCCCACTAGGGAAAAGATAATTCTGGATTGGGTGTTCTGAACCAGATTTGATTAGGAAGCTTAAGGTAAAGGAATCCTTATGAATCTTTGATCATAGTAATAATTCACCCTGCAGTTTGAGAGAGAGAAGCTAAAGTCAGATGTATCGTTATTACAGTGGTGTAAAGGGAATTACAGAGGCATGAGAGAGAGGCTGGGCAAAGTTGATTGGAAGGGGACACTAGCAGGGATGATGGCAGAACAGCAATGGCTGGAGTTCCTGGAAGCAATTCAAACGGCAAAGGTTAGATATACCTAATAAGGAGGAAGTAGTGTTCTAAGGGGAGGATGAAGCAGAAGTAAAAGCGTATAATATAGCAAAAATTAGTGGGAAGTTAGAGGATTGGCAAGCTTTTAAAAAGCTACAGAGGGCAACTAAAATGCCATGAGAGAAAAGATGAAATATGAAGGTTAGCAAGCCAATAATATCAAGAAAGATACCAAAAGGTTTTTTTTTTAAGGCAAACAAGAGTAAAAGAGAAGTGAGAGTGGATATCAGACCATTGGAAAATAACACTGGAGATGTAGTCTTGGGGGACAAAGATATGACAGGCAAATTTAATTAATATTTTGCATCAGTCTTCATTGTGGAAGACACCAGTACTATGCCAGAAATTTGAGTGTGTCAAGGGACAAAAGTGAGTGTACTTAGGGAACTGAAAGGTCAAAAGGTAGATAAACCACCTGGACCTGTTCAATTCAAGTCAAGTCAACTTTTATTGTCACTTCGACCATAACTGCTGGTACAATGCATAGTAAAAATGAGACAATGTTTTTCAAGACCATGGTGTTACATGACAGTACAAAAAACTGGACTGAACTACGTAAAAAAAAACAACACAGAGAAAGCTACATGACCACAGACCTAGACAGGACTGCATAAAGTGCACAAAACAGTGCAGGCATTACAATAAATAATAAACAGGACAGTAGGGCAAGGTGTCAGTCCAGGCTTCGGGTATTGAGGAGTCTGATAGCTTGGGGGAAGAAACTATTACATAGTCTGGTCGTGAGAGCCCGAATGCTTCGGAGCCTTTTCCCAGACAGCAGGAGGGAGAAGAGATTGTATGAGGGGTGCATGGGGTTCTTCATAATGCTGTTTCTTTGTGGATGCAGCGTGTAGTTGGATTACACCCTAGGGTTATGAAAGAGGTAGCTGAAGAAACAATGGAGGCATTAGTAGTGATCCACTAGATTCTGCAATGGTTCCGAAAGACTGGAAAATTGCCAGTGTCACTCCACTCTTTCAGAAGTGACAGAGCCAAAAGGAGGGAAATTATAGGCTATTTAGTCTGATTGAAAATCTGGTTGAGTGGTGCTACCACAACAACCTCTTCCATAGTGTCAGCAAAACCAAGGAGCTGATTATTGACTTCAGGAGGAGGAACCTGGAAGTCCATGAGCCAGTCCTCATCAGAGGATCAGATGGGGCAAGGGTCAGCAACTTTAAATTCCTCAGTCTTATCAATTCAGAGGACCTGTCCTGGGCATAGCTTGTGTGCCATTATGAAGAAAGCATCACAGCACCTCTACTTCCTGAGCTGTCTGTGAAGAGTTGGCATGACATCTAACACTTTGACAAACTTCCTTAGATGTGTGATAGAGAGTACTGTATATTGACTGGCTGCATCACAGCCTGATAATGGAAACACCAATGGCCTTGAATGAAAAATTCTACAGAAAGTAGTGGACATAGCCCAGTCCATCATGGTAAAGCCCTCCCCTCTATTCAGCACATCTACATGAAATGCTGTCACAGGAAAGCAGCATTCATCTTCAGGGATCTTCAGCACCCGATTCATGATCTCTTCTCACTGCTGCCATCAGGAAGAAAGTATTGGTGCCTCAGGACTCACACCACTGGGCTCAGGAACACATATTACCCCTCAGTCATCAGGCTCCTGAACCAGAGGGGATAACTTCACTCAACTTCACCTGCCCTATCATTGAAATTTTTCCACAAACCATAGACTCATTTTCAAGGGTTCTTCATCTCATGTTCTCGATATTTATTGCTTATTTATTTATTGTTAATATTACCATCATTATTTATTCTCTCTTTTTTGTATTTTCACAGTTTCTTGTTTTTTGCACACTGGTTGTCCACCCTGTTGGTGTTGCTGTTCACTGATTCTATTATGGTTATTGGATTTATTGAGTATGCCCACAAGAGAATGAATCTCAGGGTGACATCTACTTTGATAATAAATTTACCTTGATCTTCAGTGTTTGTGAAGATGTTGGAGTCTATTATTAAGGATGAGGTTGCAGGGTACTTGGAGGAACATGATAAAATAGGCCAAAATAAGGGGGAATCTTACTTCATGAATCTGTTGGAATTCCTTGAGGTAATAACAGGAAGGATAGATGAAGGAGAGCCAGTGAATGTTCTTTAGTTTGACTTTCAGAAGGTTTTTGACAAGATGCTGCACATGAGGCTGCTTAACAAGATGAGAGCCAATGCTATTACAGGAAAGATACTAGCATGGATAGAAATTGACCGACTGGCAGGAGGCAAAGAGTGGCGGTAAAGGGGGCATTTTCTGGCTGGCTTCTGGTAACTAGGGTTTGGTGTTGGGACTGCTTCTTTTCACGTTATATGTAAGTGATTTGGATGATGGAATTGATGGCTTTCTGGCCAGGTTTACAGATGAATATGAAGCTAGTTGGAGGGGCAGGTGGTGTTGAGGGTCTAGGGAGTCCACAGAAGGACTTGGACAGATTAGGAAAATCGGCCAAGTGTTAGATGGAATATGATGTAGTGAAGTGTATAGTCATGCACTTTGGCACTATTATGGTTATTATTCTATAATGGATTTATTGTGTATGCCACAAGAAAATGAATCTCAGGGTTGTATGTGGTGAGATATATGTATTTTGATAAGAAATTTACTTTGAACTTTGTAATATTCTGTGAAGGACAATTTGATTCAGTTTGGTCACCCAATAGAGTTAGAATCAGGATCAAGTTTAATATCTCTGGCATATGTCGTGAAATTTGTTAACTTTACCGCAGCAACAAAATGAAATACATGATAAATAAATATAGAGAAAAAACTAAGTTACATTAAGTATATGTTTGTGTGTGTGTGTACCTCCTTCCCGACGGTAACAATGAGAAGAGGGCATGTCCTGGGTGATGGTGTCTTTAATGATGGATGCCGCCTTCCTAAGACATTGTTCCTTGAAGATGTTTTGGATACTATGTAGGTTGTTACCCATGATAGAGCTGGCTAATTTTACCAGTTTCTGCAACTTGCTTCGATCTTGTGCAGTAGCCACCTCCCATACCAGACGGTGATGCAGCCAGTCATGTGGAGGTTTTCGAGTGTTTTTGTTGGCAAATGAAATCTCCTCTAACCGCTAATGAAGTATAGCTACTGTCTTGCCTTCTTCATAGATGCATCAACATGTTGCATCTACGTTAGGTCCTCAGAAATATTGATATCCAGTAACTTGAAATTGCTCACTCTTTCCACTTCTGATCCCTCTATGAGGATTGGTTTATGTTCCCTCATCTTGCTCTTCTGAAGTCCACAATCAGCTCTTCGGTCTTGCTCGCACTGAGTGCAAGGTTGTTGCTGCGACACCACTCAGCTAACTGGCATATCTCTCTCCTGTACGCCTTTCATCACCATCTGAAATTATGCCAACAATGGTTGTATCATCAGCAAATTTTATAGATGGCATTTGAACTATGCCTAGCCACACAGTCCTGGGTGTAAAGAGAGTAGAGCAGTGGGCTAAGCACACATCCCCGTGGTGTGCCAGTATTGATCGGTGGTGATTTGGTGGAGATACAAGAGCCTGCAGATTCTGAATGCTGGAGCAGCAAGCAATCTCCTGGGGGAACTTAAAAAGTTAACGAGCATCTTGGCGGTTGAAGACTTGATGCCGCAATGCAGGGTTTGAACTCAAAAAGTTTTCCCCACTACAGATAATGCTAATCTCATTGAGTTGCTCCAGCAGATCATTTGTTGCTCCAGATGGTCTAGTTCGCTCTCTCCCTCTCACTCAACTGCTCCCGGAGGAAGGTCCCTACGTTTGAATGGCTTCTGTCTCCCCAATGCTGTCTGAGCGTGGTGCCTGGGTCCTGGGCAAGGTTTAATCGATGCAGTTTGTGGATTGGACTCTAGCTTGCATTACGATATGTTTCTGGTTTCTGGTCGCTCCTGTTTTTTTTTGTTTGCTATTTTGGGTGATTTTGACCGGGGCCATCTACAGATAACGAACAACACAGTGCTGAATTGAACAAGAACTGAGCTGAACTGAATTTGCCTGGAACCTTTAGATTTTGTGTTTTATATTCTGTGTTTCTCTCTCTCTTTTTGCCTTTTGCCTGATTTTTTCCCCTGTGTTTGAAGTTGATAATTTTCTTTGGATTCCATGGTTTTCTTTATTTCCTGGCTGTCTGTGGGAAGTCAAATCTCAGGGTCGTGTACTGCATACATACTTTGATAATAAAAGTACTTTGAATCTTCAATCTCGGTCAGAATTTCTGCTGTGTTACTCTCTTTTTGATATTGTTAAGAGAATTGCAGAAGCTTCCTGGAGTAAAACACAATAGCCATTATTTCTGTGAAGGAAATTAGTTTCAAGAGATTCAGCTCAGTGCTTGTCATTACCATTGGTGTTCTATCATTCATCTGTTTTTCACATTGTCATGCATGTAGCAACACTGTCCCCAATGCAATCTTTTGCCAGGAGAAATTAGGCCATTTTTCACTAAGTGCCATGGTTTAAGGATGTTACTTGTTCTGTATTTGTGCAAATTGGATTTGGAGATTGGCTCTAGGTACCTGATTTCAATTCACTTACCAGACCC
Organism: Hemitrygon akajei; assembly: GCF_048418815.1. NCBI lineage: Eukaryota > Metazoa > Chordata > Chondrichthyes > Myliobatiformes > Dasyatidae > Hemitrygon > Hemitrygon akajei. Next base: position 117,932,902 of record NC_133126.1, on the reverse strand, counting down.
TATAACCTAGTCACCAATCCCACCCCTACCAACTCTTGCTCAAATCCCCCACCAACTCGGTCTACCTGATCTGATCCAAAAACAACAGATACCCAAACCAGACCATCAAAACCAGTTACATTACCCATTGCTTTACAAACTCCCAAACCCTTCCTCCACATCACTGACCAAAGATCATAGCTCCTCAATCAACTAACTGCTGACCAATGATCATGGGACCCTCACTTACCGATTCTCTCTGTCCCACCCATTAATCCTGAATTCCCAATTTGCCACTCCTAGGCATCTATCTTCTGACCATCCACTCTAAAATTATCTTCCAAGCAATGCTCCGTACTCGCAGATTTGACTCAGCCACAAATGTATTTGTCTTATTATATGGATCTTTCTGCAAGATCTGCACAGGTGCAGTTCACAAAAGAAAGCTCTTTCCATGAGAAAAAAATCAGTCTAGTGGTACACAACCTTTTAAATCTAGGTGCTAAGGAGCACATTCATTGATGCCATTGTCTACATTTCAGTGCATTTTCTGGTTAAATCTTAGATTTATGTTGGTGTGATGTATTCAGGATTTTTTTTCTTTTTTCCTGAGGTTTAGCAATTTTGCTCATGAAAAATTGTGGGTTTGTTGAATGTGTGAAAATCAGGCAGTACCATACTCATTTGTTCCTGGGTCCCTGTCTGCCTCAACTGTGCTGCCATGGAGATGGGTGAGAGCTTCCTGTTCCTTGGTGGAACTATCACCAACCACTTGTCCAGTCAATAGCACTCCAGCAACTCTATTTCCTCATTCACCCTTACCAATTCGTACTGAGGCACCACAGACAGTATCCTATCCAGATGCATCACAGCTTGGCATTGCAACTTGCAAGTCTCGATCTGCCCAAGTCGGCAAGAAATTGAAGAGTTGTGAATGCAACGCAATCTATGATAGAAACCAGTCCCCTCTACACTTATTCTGGCTTATCACATCTGTCTCAAATTAGCAGCCAATGTAATCAAGAACCCCTCTAACCCCAGTCATTTCTCTTCTTTGCCTCCCATTGGATAGAAGGTACAAAAGCTTGAGAAGTGGTACAACTAGGCTCAAGGACAACTTCTACCCCATTGGTATAAGACACTAGAGTGGGCCTGCACTGCACTTTATGAATCTTTAACACTATATTCTGCATTTTGTTATTGTTTCCCTTTTTACTACCTCAACGATGTGCCTGGGAGGCGTGAGAACCAAAGCTTTGTACTGCATCATGATACATGTGACTATAAAAGCCAATTGCCAAATATATACACCTATAAAGAATAGGAAATTTGGGATGGGATTTTGATATTCTGTAAGGTGGGACAGAGTCTCTTCCATCATCAGTCCAGTCTGGGCTCTTGACAAAGTGAATTGACAGTTATTCATGATGAAGCCCTTCCCCATTGACCCTCTCCGCTGCAGAAAATGCTGACATAGATCCATGACAACTATATATCTAGGAAATTGTCCAGTGATTACCTCAGACAATCAAAATGCATCAGAGCTGGGGTACATCATTTCCCTCCATATGGGGCTTTTCCCACTGTTGCATCAGGCTTGCCCAGGAGCAACAGGAACAGAGAGGCACAAACCCAATCAGAACCTTTGGGAGCTGGTGAAGGAATGGTCAGAAACAACACGCTCACAGCAGTGGGGTGAAGATACTTCCAGAACAAGCACTGTGTTCATTTCTAGGATGTGACTGTAAGGTTTGCACCTCTGAGGGAGAATGCTTATTGCTGCTTTCCAGTGACATTTCTACTAAGCTTGTGCATGATAGTTTACTTTTCAGCGTGAGTTCATTGTTTTCACTTGTACTTTTTTCTTTTGCATTGCCTTTCTCCTTCCCTTTCTCCTGTTCTCGCCTGCCCGCTCTCCCTTTCCTTCATGCCCTCTCTTCTTTTCCTTGCTTGCTCTTTCCCCCACTTGACCCCCCTTCCCTCGACTCCACTCTCACCCACCCCACCCTCATCCATCATTTCCTCAACCCCACCCTCATCCACCATTTCCTCAACCCCACCACTCCCTCAACCCCCCTTGACCCCTACACTCAACCTCCATCCCTTGCCCCCTCTCTCGACCAACTGAACCCCCTTGCCCTCTATCTCGTTCCCCTCTCTTCCCTCCCTCTATCTCAACCCCTCTCTCGTCTTTTCTCTCGCTCCCTTCTCTCTCCTTCATACTGTCTCTCCTTCTTTCTCCCCATACCCTCTCCCCTTCTCCCTCTCCCTCCCCCTGTCACCCCTTCACCCCTCACCTTACTCTGCCTCCACCCTATCTCCCTCACCCTCTCTCTCCACCCTCCTCCCCCTCCCCTCTCCCTGTCACTCCCCGCTCTCCACACCCCTCTCCCACCCTTCTCCTCCCCCCCCTCACTTTTCCTACCCCCATCATCCTCCACCTGCTGAATCTCTCTGCTGGCTTGCTTGATTGCTGCTTCTGACCTCCGGCTCCCTCCAGCTCGCTGCCTCTGAAAGAAGTAAAGACTGATAGGCCCAGGACAATGAAACAAAACACTAGGTAAGACTGTGGAAGATAACCTGTTTGCTGAATGCCAGAATTCCTAATTGTGCTTTCGCTGACTTCAAAGTTTTGTAAAAATAATTTTCTGGTGTCTCAAGATATTCCAGTGATGTACTTTTGGAGAAAGACTGACAAATTGTTGTTTTCAGAGGTTTTCCCTGGATAGTGAACTTAGCTTGAGGGGTGAGGTACAATAATACAAAAAATGCATCGATAATTTGAATGGAACATGGAGCAGAGAAATGCATCTCTGTCTGAAATGGAGCAGGGCAAAGAAAGCCTGGAAGTCTCTACTTAAGAACCTATACTGTTCCACATCAGCACTAGGTTCAGATACTCTCGAGTCAAGTAGCATTCAAGCAGTTTACTATCAATGGTTACATGGCCAGTAACAACGGTTGAACTTGGATTCTAGGAGGGATGTGGGGCCAAATGGAGAGGAGGAGATAGGAGCACCCATGAGAAGGTGATGGGAGGGACTGTAGGATCTGGATAGTCTGCTAGTGCCTGACACTGGCTCACGCTCAGTGTGCCTGTCAAAGTGTAGCCCTCAGCTTCAGATCTGTGTGTAGAGCAGTTGTGTTGCTCACTCTAGTCCTCCCTGGCATCCTCTCCGCCCTGAGCCATGGACAGACAATTGCTGCAGGAGTACCATTAGAGGGCAGGTTTCATGACAGGTCCCCAGCACAGCAGTCCAACAGGTAGGTTTTTTTAAGTGGAGTACATACCTGCAAGTGCTTGGATTAGAGGACCAGGAACACTGTAACAAACTGGTGCTCTTGGACAGCACTAAGTGGAGGAGCAGTGTACTTAATAGCCAGGAAGCTGACACTCTAGCTTGCTTTAGAAAGGATGGGAGGGGGGGATCAAATGTAGCAGGAGAGGGGATTGATTGGAGATGGAGGGAGTAGAAAAGAGGGCAAAAGGATTTGTCAATAGTCCCATGTCAAATTTAATTTAAAAACAGTTCACCCCATGCAATAAATGATGAAACAGCCACTTTTCTCTAGAATATTTTTTATAAGGTTAAGTCCCGGATTATTTCTAAGCTGAATGATTCAGAGACACCACTTGCCCTGGAATTGCCTAAGATGTACAGAGGTTCAGAAATTGCCCTCGATCACTACTGTCTCACCACTAAACTTCAAACTAATTGAAACTTTGGCAAATCTTCCCAGCAAGACCTGTCAGAATCCATAGTGAAGCAGAACAAGCTTAGCAACAGGTACAAGCCCCATCCTTTAAGTGTATGTTTGTTGATCTCATCTGTTACAATTTAATCTCCTGGACAACATTTTGTTTAAATATCTCTGGTTCCTACAATAATGAAACAAATCTCCAGAAAATTTACCCATGTTTATTGAAGTTTGGAGGCGGTATAGCATGCAGTACCTCTACAATAGAGTGCGTTTAGTTCTACAGATTGGGAGAGAGTCTAGAACAAACACTTATTGTACACCTGTCAATATGTTTACCAATTCCACTCCCTGTCAACATCTAGGTAATATTACCCGAACCTTTTTTTTAAATACTCTCCACTTTTAATGTACTTATAAATGAGAGAGTTCCCACTACTCAACATTAAGATAGTTTTCGATTTGTACATATTAGTCTCTGCTCGTCTATTCCAAAAGGCAACAAAATTCACCTTATCAGGCTAATATAGTCAGGCAAATAGTTTGTAGCTCTTGAACTCACACTTCTGGTTTAGGTGTTAATGATCCAAGGCTGACTAAGCTGAAATATGAGCCCAGAATAAATAAAATGTTAATGTTAATAACACACAAACATAATAATTTGAAGGATTTTTAATGATTTCTCTCTATGGTCATTTTGATGCAATGATCCATAATAACCGTGCAATTCCTATATTCATTTCATTGGAATTGAAGAGTTTCACTGGAAATTGGATTGAACTGAAACAAAAGAAATGCATTACTTTATCCAATTATGAGATTGGATTCTGAGTCAAATCTAGATCAACAAATAAAGTATGGCAAGATACACATTAGAGAGATCTTGGGTGTTAATTTCTGGATCATATGTAAATTCACCACGTCATAGTGAGGATCCTCTTTAATGATTCCCAGACCAGACACCTGAGCCTGACTCTCCACTGGTGTAAAGGTTTTAACCTCCATCTTCATCTCCATACAACATCTTCACCTCACTGAGACACAAGCTGTGGTTAATTCAAGAAGTTACATGCCTTGATAAAGATGCATTTATGCCCCAAATAAATTTGTTGTGTAAAAGGGTATGGAGCACAAGAAGGCAGAACCTTTATTTGAAGCAGGATTTTTAAAAAAGCTGCAGTTTGTCACATCAATGTTAACTACCTTTGTAGATAAATCTTTAACTGAACTATTTTAAATTTGAACTTGTCTTTTAATTCTGTATGCACATTCTATTTTAATTGATAAACTGCACTAAAATGCACACTGGTTAAAGATGACTGGCATCCAGCAATGGCACACAAATTTCAGAAGAATAATTGAATGGAGCTTCTGAAATGCTGGAATGCTACTTTGAGGGCAACTGAAGTCAAATAAATCCCATATTGCCTACACGGTTCCTTTCTGCAGCACGATGCTCTCAATGTGTTCCTTGCAAACCTTTTGTAAGACTGGCTGCTTGTTTTGACAGAGACTTCATGAACTACATTCGGAGGTACAGGACCTTTTACGCTTCTCTGGCAGAACAAATCTGTGAAGGTGAACTTCTTCCTCAAGATAGTTCAACCTGTTGGAGTGGAAAGGATGTGGTTGAAAGGTAAGCAACTGGTTGCAGTCGTGTGCAAACATTATGAACTGGATAATAGCCATAGTTTGGCATTGGCAGATCTAATGAGATAAATGGGTAAAACCTTTTGTGTATGTTTTCAATGTGATTTACTGCCATACTGGCCGGCTTTTACAGAATTGATTACTGCTGTTGATTAGATTCATAAGTTCAAGATGATGATGTGACAGTGACATCAGAAAATTAGTGCAGTTATAGCTTTTAAAAAATGGGTTCTGTCAAGGTATTTCTGACAAATTTAAACTATTGACATTTCCACAATACTAGGCAAGTTTCTAACACATTCTGGCATTTTTCTTTGTTCAAGCACAACTTAAAATGCTTTTTCCATAAATTACTGCTTTTTCTGTGTCAGGATTTAGTTACTGGTCTGCAGCATTGATGAACAGATGTATCAGGTGGAACATAAATTGATAAGTTGTTAAGGAAAAAGTGAGATTTGGGAATGTGTCAGAACTGATGACTGACTCATTTTTGCAATGAAAATGTGCTAAACGTGGGATTGTTGTGCACACAATTACTAAAACAAGCAGAGCATTGCTCTTCTGTTTTAAATAAAGTAAGAGCATAAGATACAGGAGCAGAATTAGGCCATTTGCCCAATCGACTCTGCTCCGTCATTTCATTATAGCTGATCCATTACCCTCTCAGCCCCAAACTCCGCCTTCTCTCTGTATCGCTTCATGCCCTAGCTAATTAGGAATCTATCAACCTCTGCCTTAAACATAACTCAATGACTTGGCCTCCATAGCTGCCTGTGGCGACGAATTACACAGATTCACTGCTCTCTGACTAAAGAAATTCCTCCTCATTTCTGCTCCAAAAGGACATCCCTCTATTCTGAGTGTGTGTCCTCTGGTGGTCTTAGACTCTCCCACCGTAGGGAAACATCCTCTCCACATCCACTCTATCGAAGCCTGTCAAAATTTGATGGGTTTCAATGAGGTCACCCCTCATTCTTCTGAATTCCAGTGAGTAGAGGCCTAGAGCCACCAAACACTCATATGACAAGCCTTTCAATCTCAGAATCATGTTCGTGAACCTCCTCTCCAATGGCAACACATCCTTTCTTAGATAAGGTGTCCAAAACTGCTCACAAGTGAGGCTTTACCAGTGCTTTATAAAGCCTCAACATTACATTCTTGCTGATGTAAAGGTGATGTCAAATACTTAACTCTGAAGTTAACTACTCACCTGTGAAATACGGGACTTCTATCGTAGTCAAAATGTTAGAACAATTTGGGAGCACAGAGAGGTCTGGGAGACCCATGGACAACCAACCTTCAGAGCCAGCCACTGCATCCATTTGGAATGCCTACATCTTTCAGACAATGTGTAGTTCTGTCTTGTGTTACGTATTCGGGCAACAATAATATAGATGAGTTAGGCAAGGGGTTTTATAACGAATAACACGTTTATTAAACACTGATAACAAACCCCCTTCAAATGTAAACAAACCCAAACAATGGTCCGAGCTCAGCTGCTGGCAGCTGGTCAGACAGTTCTTAATAGCTTTGCAGTCTCAAACAGTCTTTAAAGTAGTATTGAAAAAAACAGTTCTCCAAAGCGAATTGCCGAATGAAAACAGTTCAAAGAACGATATGCCGACAGTTCAAAAGCTCACGGTACTTTTAAAAGGAGAGACTTTTTAAAGCGATGTAAATTCTCTTCCACGTCGATGTCCTTCGATTCCCAGCGTCGAACTCCCACGTCGAATTTTATTAAATATAACAACTTAAAGTGACTGACCTCTCTTCCACACTATTCTCAAACCCTTTCTGGTCATCCCAGGGGTCAACAGCGAGAATAGTCAACGAAATCCTTCCGAATGAGGATCACACACGGTCGAAGTCAATCCATCCACCGTGTCGAAAATCGATTCTTCTCGATTTGTCTTCCAAATTCTTATCTTCACTCTCCATCAGCAACGAAACCGTTGGCTCTGACCTTTTAAACTTTAGGCATTATATAAAACTTCATTTTTAACTAAACTGCGTCATCACATTAAATCACACAGTGATATGAAGTCATCTTGGCAAATCCAGCCACGAACTGCCCCACCTGACAGGGTGGGTCTTCCTTTTATACCCTGTAGAAAAAACCTGTCACATGACCTCTACTGGCGGGAAAATGACATCACTCCACCATTACCTCATGTCCAGTATAACTTCAACCCCAGTCACGTGACAAGGGTACCACTGTCACGTGTCACGGGTACGTAACACCTCCCTCCAAAAAAAACATTTTTGGTCTATCAAGAACAAAAATTTTAACAATTACTTACAAAAAAAAACAACATGTATAAATCATATAACATACACAATATATAATACAGTAGGAGTGTTACAATAAAAAAAAACCACTCCAAAAAAAAACATTGTACATTCAATATCGAGATAGACAATCAGCAACCACATTATCTTTACCTTTAATATGAGTTATCACAATATTGTACTCTTGTAACATCAAACTCCAATTTAACAATCTTCTGTTTTTGTTTTTCATCTTACTCAGAAAAACTAACGGATTATGATTAGTGTAAACAATAAGTGGTTTTTGAGTTGTACCAACACATACCTCAAAATATTCCAAAGCTAAAACAAGAGATAACAATTCTTTCTCTATTGTTGAATAGTTTCTTTGATGCTTATTAAATTTTTTAGAAAAGTAAGCTACTGGATGATCAACCTCATCACCCTCATTCCTTCGCATCAATACTGCTCCCGCAGCTTCATCACTAGCATCCACAGCTAATGAAAAAGGTTTTTCAAAGTCAGGTGCCTTAAGCACAGGTTGTTGACATATCATTGTTTTCAATTTTTCAAATGCTTCCTGACAAAACACTGTCCATACAAACTTCACATTCTTCTGCAGAAGATTAGTTAATGGAAGGGCAACATTAGCAAAATTCTTACAAAATTTTCTATAATATCCTACCATTCCCAAAAACCTTCTGAGAGTTTTTTTCCCCGTTGGAGTGGGAATTTCCAAAATTGCCTGAACTTTTGCCTGAACAGGAGCTACCTTACCTTGACCTACAACATAACCAAGGTAAGTCACAGTAGCATGTCCAAATTCACTCTTGGCTAAATTAATAGTCAAGTTAGCTTTTGAAAGCTTTTCAAACAATTTCTCCACCGCAATAATGTGTGCTTCCCAAGTATCATTTCCTGTCACTAAATCATCAATATAAGCATCAGTATCTTTCAATCCCTGAATCACAGAATTAATCATCCTCTGAAAAGTACCTGGGGCATTCTTCATCCCAAATGGAAGAACATTATACTCATATAACCCAGATGGAGTTACAAATGCAGAAATCTCTCTACCTCTGTCCGTTAATGGAACACACCAATACCCTTTCAATAAATCAATCTTTGTAAGGAACTTTGCTTTCCCAACTTTATCTACACAATCATCTACTCTAGGAATTGGATATGCATCTGTTTTCGTTACAGCATTCACCTTCCTATAGTCCGTACAAAACCTAATACTACCATCAGGTTTTGGCACCATAACACATGGCGAACTCCAATTCGAGTTAGAATGTCTAATAATATCATTCTCTAACATGTATTCAATTTCTTTCTCAGCAAGTTCACATTTTTCCATGTTCATTCTATATGGATGTTGTTTAATAGGTTTGGCATCTCCAACATCTACATCATGTGAAGCTATAGTAGTCCTTCTCGGAACATCTGGAAACAAATCCTTATACTTAAAAATCAATTCCTTCATCTGTTGTTTCTGCTCTAGCTGTAAATGTGCTAATTTCTCATCCATATTTTCCAAAATAGTCGAATTAGGTAACCTAACAGAAACAATGTTAGATTTAGAATGAAAGTCAGATGAATCATCTATCATGTTCCCAGTTAAATCCAACTCATTCTCACTAACCACAACAGTCACAGTATCAGATTGTTTCTCAAAATATGGTTTAATCATATTTATGTGGCAAAGTTGTGTTGACCTTCTACGATCTGGAGTTTTTATTACATAATCCACATCATTAACTCTAGACACAATTTCATAAGGTCCATGAAATCTAGCTTGTAAAGGATTTGTCTGCACTGGGAAAAAAACCAACACCTTATCTCCAGGCTTAAACATCCTCATCCTAGCTTCCTTATCATACCAAGTTTTCATTTTCTCCTGAGCCAACTTCAAATTTTCCTTGGCTAAGCTACAAGCTCTATGTAACCTGTCCTTAAATTTCAAAACATAATCCAACAAATTAGTATGCACTTCCTTACTAATCCACTGTTCCTTCAATAAAGCTAAAGGTCCTCTAACTCTATGTCCAAACACAAGTTCAAATGGACTAAACCCTAAAGATTCCTGTACCGATTCCCTTACTGCAAATAAAAGTAAGTTTATACTCTCATCCCAGTCACTTTCATTCTCCACACAATATGTCCTAATCATATTCTTGAGAGTAGAATGAAACCTCTCCAAAGCACCTTGCGATTCTGGATGGTATGCAGACGAAGTAATTTGCTTAGCTCCCAATTTATAAACTATCTGTTGAAACAATCCAGACATAAAATTACTACCTTGATCAGTTTGTATTTCCTTAGGCAATCCAAAATAAGTAAAGAATTTTATAAGAGCCTTCGTCACAGTTTTAGCTTTTATATTCCTAAGTGGTACTGCCTCTGGAAACCTAGACGAAGTACACATGATAGTCAACAAATACTGATAACCAGTTTTTGTCTTTGGTAATGGACCAACACAATCTACAATAACTTTAGAAAACGGTTCACCGAATGCTGGAATAGGTTGTAATGGAGCTACTGGTGTAACCTGATTTGGTTTACCCACAATTTGACAAGTATGGCACGTCTTACAAAACATCGCCACATCTTTTCTTAAACCAGGCCAGTAAAAATGTTTTAAAATCTTGTCCACAGTTTTCCTTATCCCTTGATGTCCACCTAAAGGCACACTATGAGCTAAAGTCAAAATCTCATTCCGATAAACTTTAGGAACAACTACCTGATAAACAACATTCCATTCCTCACTTGCAGGAATTGTAGGCGACCTCCACTTTCTCATCAACACTCCTTTTTCCAAGTAATATCCTACTGACACCTTCTCAATTTCACTACCTAGTAAAGCTTGTTCCCTTAATTTTATAATCTCAGGATCTCTATTCTGCTCTGCTATCATCTCCTTCCGAGACAGAGATAAATCTTCATAGTCAAACTTACTCCCAGAACCTTGTTCAAACAACGAAGGTAAGAAAGTTTCCGACACATCTTCAAAACTCAAATCCTGAGTTGAACAGTCATGAGTAACAACCTCATTCTGCACATCAATTTTTTTAGCCATAGCTCTAGTCACAACACAAGAAAAATCTGTGTTAGAATTCACCTCAGGTACCTCTGATTCCATTGTCAAATGCACTTCAGGAAAAACTTGTCCACCTGCCAAATCATTACCTAACAATAAAGAAATACCCTTCACAGGTAAGCTATGCTGTAATCCTACCTTAACAAATCCTGTAACTAACCCTGACTTTAAATTTACTTCATGTAAACGTACAGGCATAAAATCACTTCCAACACCTCTTATGTAATTTACCTCACCAGTATCACTCTCTTCATTAAACTTCAACACACTATCTAACATCAGTGATTGAGAAGCTCCAGTATCCCTAAGAATCTTTATTGGCACCAGAGTAGATCCTTCTTTCAAGGATACAAACCCTTCAGTTATAAAATGATCATATCCCTTTCTAACTTTGTCAGACTCTAACAAATCCTCATTTGTGTTTACCAAACCCTGTAACTTTACAGGTGCTTCAGTATGTTGCACACAAGCATCCGGAACTGCTTCCTTCTCTTTCTTTTTCAATTTGAAACAGTTAGCTATTACATGGCCAGGCTTCTTACAATAGTTACAAATAAGACCAAACTGTCTTTCCTTCACAGGTTTTCCTTCCTCCTTACCTCTCTCATTAACCTCTAATTTAATTTCTGATTTACCTTGAGTCTCCATATTATTTTTCCTCTTAAAAATTCTACCCTGAGGAAATTTATTCTTATGGATTAAAACATACTCATCAGCTAATCTAGCACAGTCCTGCAATTTCTCAGTATCCCTCTCATTTAAGTAGGTCCTTACTTCAACAGGAATGCTTCTTTTAAATTCCTCCATTAAAATCAGCTCTCTCAATGTATCATAGTCCTCATTTACATTTTTAGAAGAAACCCATCTCTCAAAACACATAGCTTTATCATAGGCAAATTCCACATAAGTCTTTTCCACAGACTTTTTCAAACTCCTGAATCTTTCCCTGTACGCTTCTGGGACCAACTCATACGATTTGAGAATATTTTCTTTCACAATATCATAATCTAATGCTTGCGCAGCAGTTAAAGCTGTGTAAACCTGTTGTGCCTTGCCTTTAATCACACTCTGTAATAACACTGACCATTTATCTTTCGGCCACTCTGACATCCGAGCAATAGTTTCAAAATGTTGAAAATATCTCTCCACTTCTGTTTCACTAAATGGAGGGACCAATTTAATTTCTTGGCTAGCAACAAACGGTTTTCTAGAATCAGCAGACTGTTCTACAGACCTTAATTTCGCCATTGCATATTCAAAATCTCTTTGCTTTTGTTCAATTTCCAATTTATAACATTCCAACCTCATTTGTTCGATTTGCAACTGCATCTCCAGATTACTTATTGGAAACGATTCTAAAATCGATTCTTCAAAATGACCCGAAGCCACATAGTGAGACGCAATTTTTCTCTGTATTACAGCTTTTGATGTAGTTGGCAAAATCCCTTTAAGATGCAAACGATTAGCAAGTTCAGAGACTTCAGTTTTTTTCGCCTTCACTAACAAATCCGCGTCTGGCGAATCCAGAAACTCATCAATATTCATCGTTGCCGAATACCACTCACAAGCCAATCAAACAAAAAAAATCGAGCAATCCCCGTTACCAAAACACCGATTCAAAATTCAAAAAACTTTTTAAACACAAATAATTCAATCCCGGACGAGCCCCCATAATTATGTTACGTATTCGGGCAACAATAATATAGATGAGTTAGGCAAGGGGTTTTATAACGAATAACACGTTTATTAAACACTGATAACATACCCCCTTCAAATGTAAACAAACCCAAACAATGGTCCGAGCTCAGCTGCTGGCAGCTGGTCAGACAGTTCTTAATAGCTTTGCAGTCTCAAACAGTCTTTAAAGTAGTATTGAAAAAAACAGTTCTCCAAAGCGAATTGCCGAATGAAAACAGTTCAAAGAACGATATGCCGACAGTTCAAAAGCTCACGGTACTTTTAAAAGGAGAGACTTTTTAAAGCGATGTAAATTCTCTTCCACGTCGATGTCCTTCGATTCCCAGCGTCGAACTCCCACGTCGAATTTTATTAAATATAACAACTTAAGGTGACTGACCTCTCTTCCACACTATTCTCAAACCCTTTCTGGTCATCCCAGGGGTCAACAGCGAGAATAGTCAACGAAATCCTTCCGAATGAGGATCACACACGGTCGAAGTCAATCCATCCACCGTGTCGAAAATCGATTCTTCTCGATTTGTCTTCCAAATTCTTATCTTCACTCTCCATCAGCAACGAAACCGTTGGCTCTGACCTTTTAAACTTTAGGCATTATATAAAACTTCATTTTTAACTAAACTGCGTCATCACATTAAATCACACAGTGATATGAAGTCATCTTGGCAAATCCAGCCACGAACTGCCCCACCTGACAGGGTGGGTCTTCCTTTTATACCCTGTAGAAAAAACCTGTCACATGACCTCTACTGGCGGGAAAATGACATCACTCCACCATTACCTCATGTCCAGTATAACTTCAACCCCAGTCACGTGACAAGGGTACCACTGTCACGTGTCACGGGTACGTAACACTTGGTAATCAGAACTAAAAGGATCAAAAGTTATGAACACAGATGGCAAGAAAGCATGGTGGCAAATGCGCCCCATTCAATCACAAAATGGGAAATGTTTCAACGGCAAGAAACTTCAATTTACATGTATAAAGTATGTTGAAAGTTAATTGCAAAAGAAAATAGCTGCAGATTGATCCTGGAAAAAAAGTGTACAACTGGCCAAAAAGAGCATTTGTACCCAGAAAAGGCCACATCAAGCTGTATGCAACACCCACACAAAGGCTGCACAATCACACTGCCCCTAACAACAGAAAAGCCTATAACAGCTGCCACTGACATGTCCATTGATGCCCAATATCATGTCAGTAAGAGAATGCTGCCAGTGGTATTACCTATGCAGTAAGCATCTCAGCAGATAAACGTTTGCTGTTCCACTGAGCCTCTTTCATTACAGTTGCCTTTTGGGCTTTGAGCTTCATCTTCTGGTGTGCACAATGTTGTTGAAATCTTGAGGTTCATGTCAGACATGTGGAAATAGTCAGACTTAACATAAATTATGCAGAAATCTGTCAGGTCCAATCTACTCCAAGTACATTGTAAATTTGTTTTGATAGTTATGCAGTTTTCTTTCTATGTTTAAAAGATGATGAGTTCTGAACAGAGGCCACTGGAGACCTTTCTATTGTATCACTCTCTCCTCATATGAGTGCCTTATTTTGTACCCATATACCATGTGCTGTTGCTATCTGAGTGGAAGAGACTAGTATTGATTTGCTTCTACAAACAGTAGACCTTGGGGAGGTTGATCTTTTGTTTTCTTTATGTATGCTTATAATGCACTTTTTCCACCCTCTGGTTGTCATGTTACTTTAAGAAATCATTCATTATGTGAACAACTTTATTGTGGTAACGTCAAATGTGAAAGTATTATTGAATTCCTGTGATAAAGTGTAACATGAAAATATTATTTAATGTTTGTATTTGGCATGATATGTTGTTTCTTTTTCATCAAAAGTCCACAGCATATGTTGGTATTAAGATGAGTCATGTGAATGGGCTCATAAGATGCATTTACGGGGAAAGCCATTGGGAGTCGTGATGAAAAGGTGAATTGGAAAGTTAAGGCAATCTGCTTTGTCTTTTCCTGTTTCTTAAAGAAAATAAAGTTCACCATCTGCAGAATGTACCAATTTATAGTATAATGCCCCCTTCTCCCCGACTGATTTACTTTTTCACTGTATTTACCTATCGCAGCAGAGAGTCTCCAATAGGCTTTTGTAAGTTGCTTTAAAGCCAATCTGTACAAGTGTTATGATTTTCTAGATATATATATGTGGTTAGGAATTCCTTGGACTGAAAGTTCTTCCATCAAACAGATAGGCAGTAAGCATCAGACATCAGTTTAGCATGGTGATTTTATATGAAGCCTCCTGCTGTCTTGCACTATAGAACAGGCAACTGTATTGAAAAGAAAGTCATCTCCTCTGGACAAATGCAAGGAAGAAGGAGAAGACTAAGTCAAGTCAAGTTTATTGACATTTCGACCATAAACTGCTGGTACAGTACACAGTAAAAACGAAACAACGTTCCTCCAGGACCCTGGTACTACATGAAACAACACAAAACTACACTAGACTATGTGAGACAGCACAAGGCTACACTAGACACGTAAAACAACATAAAAACTGCACTAGACTACAGACCTGCACAGGACTACATAAAGTGCAGAAAACAGTGCAGGGTAGTACAATAATTAATAAACAAGACAATAGGCACAATAGAGGACAGATTTCAATATAATAATAAATGATATAGATGTCAATCTAGACTCTGAGTATTGAAGAGTCTGATGGCTTGGGGGAAGAAACTGTTGCACAGTCTGGTTGTGAGAGCCCGAATGCTTCGGTACCTTTTGCCAGATGGCAGGAGGGAGAAGAGTTTGTGTGAGGGGTGTGTGGGGTCCTTCACAATACTGTTAGCTTTGTGGGTGCAGCGTGTGGTGTAAATGTCTGTAATAGCAGGAAGAGAGACCCCGATGATCTTCTCAGCTGACCTCACAATCCGCTGCAGGGTCTTGCGATCGAGACGGTGCAATTCCCGAACCAGGCAGTGATGCAGCTGCTCAGGATGCTCTTGATACATCCTCTGTAAAATGTGGTGAGGATGGGGGGTGGGAGATGGACTTTTCTCAGCCTTCGCAGAAAATAGAGATGCTGCTGGGCTTTCTTGGCTGGTGTTGAGGGACTAGGTGAGATTCTCCGCCAGGTGAACACCAAGGTTGGAAAGGTAGGGAAGCTCGGAAATATAAGTTTGTGCAAAGAATCGGGACTGGGGTCTTGTGGGATGGAGCATCAGAGTGGTGTGATCAGAGAGCTAAGCAGGTGGCAGATGTATTTGGACCAGGTTCCAGGATGGGGACGTTTAAGGGTCAGCTTGAGATAACAAACAGCATGTATTGTATTGTTGGTTCTGAAAAACTCATTTGACACTTCAAAATACAGAGCTCCTGAATATGTTGGCATGTTATTCCTTACTTTTGGTGAATCCGAGATAATGAAGTCTACATTATTTGGAGAGGACATGTGGACATTGACTCTTGATGGAGCAGGCTTGATAGAGCAAATGTTCCTTCCTGGCTGGTGCCAATTGTAATTCATGTGGCACATTTTTGATACACTTAGTATATCAGGAACAGGTGGTGCATGGTCATACAAGCGGCTGGTTCATTTCACAGGTCCTGGTTATGTGACCACTGACTCCAGGCAGACAATCTCTGAAGAGAGTTGATAATGGCTGGGGTTAGCTGTCTTGTAAAGTACACTTCCCAGGAGAAGGCGTTGGCAGACTACGCTATGAACAAAATTGGTCATGGAAAGATCATGATTACTTACGTCACAGACATAGCCCATAACGAACAAACAAATATATAGGATCTGTATATAAACAGTAGCATAATTCCTTAAGGAACATTATTAAAGCAATTTATCTGGTTATTATCATATTTTGTTCCTAAGACCCTGCTGTGTGTGCCTGAGGCTTTAAGATGTAACAGATTATTTTTTTTTCTTCTTGTTATCCTTACTTGCTCTGATTTCCCCCCTTTTTTCTTGTTTTCCCTTTTTCTTTCTATTCCAAATGGATTAGCTGGAAGATATTATGTTATAATGCAAACACTATCACAACATTGTGAGGCTTAAACTGCCCCACAAGATTCTTAGAAGTCACTTTGCTTCCTTGCATACTTGATATTGGAGGTTTGGTGTTAAAAGTAATGAACCTGTTAGTTATTTTCCTCTTGTATTTTTCTAGCTTTTCCCCTGTAGGAGTGGAGGACTTACCCAGCCCAACCTGCCAGGGATGCCTTCGTGCTCTGCATCTACAATTCTGCATTCTTTTGTCCCTGTTCTTTTGCCTGTATTCTCCCTGTCTAACTGTTCCGATTGACCGTTTCACCAGTCAACCTTGTTTACACTTTAGCCCTATGGACATCCGGTTTTATCCTCTCGGTGATAGGAACCTGTCTCACCCTTACCGCAGCTTAACAAGCTGCTTTTGTACCCTTCCCAGTTCTGATGAAGGGTCTTCGGACTGAAACAGTAACTCTTTTTTTACACACAGATGAAGCTTGAGTGGCCTAGCATTCCCAGTGTTCTGCAAGCATTAGAGTGCCAGAGTCTCTGCAATTTTTTTAAACTTTTGCACTATCTACTGTTTTGGCTTTCAAAATGGCAATGCATTACTTAGATATTGAAAAAAATAACGAGAAAAGGATAAGGCTCCAGAAAGATTTATGTTTGGAACATACAGGAAGAGAAATAGTTGTTTTTAATGTAATTAGATACCATGATCATGCAAAAGAAAGCATTCAGTTAATTGCAGATTGGGAAATAATTAATGTAAATACTCCATAATGTAGCGAGCATTTAAAGTGATGTATGTGGAGTATGTTGAGGCATTTAAAAAGAAAGTTAAATGATTTAAAGGTCTGCAGGATGTATTTGAAAAAGGTGCAGAATTAGCAATGGCCAAAAGTGTTGTATTTGGGTACTGTGCATACAGGCGTTTCTTGTCATGTGCTCATTCACAGGATGCATTTATTTCCCATTCCTGATGCAGGGTTTTGGCCCAGAATATTGCCCATTCCTTTCCTCCCACAGATACAATTTGACCCACTGAGTTCCTGTGGTGAACTACATATACCTGTCTGGACTGCTCCTGTGGCTCCTCCCACAGACCCCTGTATAAAGGCGATTGAGGCCTGTTGCCCAGCCTCATTCCCCAGGATGTAGTGTTGTTCATTCTTCCAGTCAATAAAAGCCGATACCTCGCTTCTTACGTCTCAGAGTGAGTTATTGATGGTGCATCAGTTCCTCAAGTTGATTGCCACTGCTTTCTTTATTTCCAAAAGACAGTGAACCACCATCTTGTGATTTGGTAGCACTGAATGGTTTGCTGGATATAGTGGGGGAGTAGAGGCAGTAGGACGTCAATTTTATTTTTTTTTTACTTAGAGATATAGCACAGAATAGGCCTTTCCTTCCCTTTGAGCAGTGCTGCAACCCCATAACCCCTGATTTCACCCTAGCATAATTGTAGAACAATTTACAATGACCAATTAACCTCCTAACTAGTACGTCTTTGGACTGTAGGAAGAAACTGGAACAGCTGGAGGAAACCCACACGTCCCATGGGGAGGGCACACAAACACATAGCAGAGGATGCCGGATTGAACTCTGAACTCCTGACTTATAATAGCATCATGCTAATGGCTACACTATCTTGGCACAATTATATTGCTGTGTGTGGCAGTCAGGCATCATATCTTGGCAAAATCTTGTAAGAATAACAGGTTTCATTCCCAGAAGGCCGAGATTGATCCAGTGGGCCATACCACAGTCTGGGAGTTTTGTGGTCACCTTTACAGACCATCTTTCTATTCCATAATTATGTGATTATATTTAAATCCCTCAGATACTGTAGCAGTATTCAACCATTCACCCTTCATATTATTAGTTCAAGACCACTCATGTATAAGAGATTGGACGGGTGCGTCATCATATTTCTTCATTTTGTTTTTCCATGTTCCATCCAGAGACTCTTTTGCACCATGTATAAAATTCCAGTGGTCCAGCATCTCTCTGTTCACTATCTCTGTATAGAATCCCATAAGACACAAGGACAGGAGCAGAGTATATATATCCTGCAAGACTCTTTTTGCATTTGTTAAACCATCCTGTTTTCAATGGCCTGAGCTTTGTCCCAGTTCATTCCCACTGCCTAGATTTCTATCAGGTCAAGCAAACAAACCTCTTCCTCAGTGTCAGTTGTTCAACCCACCACATAAAAACTAATTAAAGCTTAGCCTGTCTGCAGTAATGTCCGTTTGTAAGTTCTGAGTAGACTTCGTAAGTTTACCTCCTGGAAGACTTCTCCAAGAAATGTGACTGAAAACATTCCTAATAACATCTTTTCTGAAGTAAACTGTGTTAACATGTCACTGCAAACGATGAAGAGGCGAACGATGGAGAAACCATTTTGGGGCAGGAGCCATGCTGGGGTTTGCAGATTCAATGCAGATGGAGTGAGCCAGTCAGCGAGGAGAAGTCAAGGCAGAAGAGTTCTGATGCCTGTACTACTGGCTGGCGCGAGGTTGGATCACTCTGGGCACCGAGCTAATTTGAAAAGTTTGAGGGTGGCTTTGGGCTGGGTGGCAAAATCTGGGCCCAGACTGAGTTGCTGGGCAGTGTAGTCTAGGCCCCGAGCCCTTCACAGCAATAGCTGCAGGGTCCTAATGTGAAGTACAATCCACTGTTTAGACAATTTAAACATTGGCCTAAATTGGAGGTGA
The DNA here is from genome assembly GCF_048418815.1 of Hemitrygon akajei. Lineage (NCBI taxonomy): Eukaryota > Metazoa > Chordata > Chondrichthyes > Myliobatiformes > Dasyatidae > Hemitrygon > Hemitrygon akajei. Next base: position 117,913,824 of record NC_133126.1, on the reverse strand, counting down.
GAACTCTCACATTGTTAACTCTCTCTCCATGGCGCCAGCCTTCCACTGCAGTGGTCCCAAGTCCTAATGTGTTGTACAGTCCATTGTTAGGACAATTTAAATGCCTGCCCAGATAGACTGGGAAGTAGGGGTGTTGGGATTAGAGGCGAGAGCCGATTTTGCTCCCTCTCTGTGATGGTCAGTCCTCTCTCCATGGCACTGAGACAATGAAGACTGCCCCAGTTGCCTACTAATAGGATGAACTGATACTGAGGCTTTTGGGCCTTTGGGCTGCTCCGGGGTTCAGATCTAAGGACTCATTTTAGTTCAGAATGTTGTTGCTCACTCCTATTGTTTGCATGATTTGTGGTTTTTATTTCCTTTTCTCTTGTCCAGCACTCTCGTGTGTTGGTCTTTTATTTTTTATTTAGTAATTGCTTTTTTTTTCGGGTTTCTTGCTTTGTTGCTACTGTAATCAAACAAATCTCAAGGTTGTATAATTTATACATTCTTTGATAATAAATGTACTTTGAGTCTTCAAAACTTACCTTCAGAAAATTTTCAGAAGCAATGATAAGTGAAATAATTCAAGTGCCTCAGCACCAACTCCTTATTCAACAGAAGAAAAAATGCAACAAGCAGGCTTCCTGGAGGGAAACCAAATTATCCTAAATCCAGAATGAATTATTCACTACTTTGAACACCTGAGGAGAATATGTTCTACTGCAAATGTACTGGTTATTGGAAAGAAGGCATTTGGAGTATTTTGAATAATGTTTTCTTTGGTCTCTGTAGAATATTCCTGTCTTGGAGGGATGTCAGCAAAATGTTTATTGAACTTATTTCTGAATTAAGAAGAGATTGAATACATGAAACAGATATTTTTGTGGGACTGATTTCTTCATTAAGAAGAGATTGAGTGGAGGATGCTGATGTTCATTTCCTTTAAAATCGTTGGCCACCGTCTCAAATGAAAGGGTTGTCTATTTGAGGATGAGAGGAGGAGAATGTTTTCATTGATTAGTTGTTGAATCTCTGGAATTCTAATCTTAGTTTGTTTAAGCCATTGTTCTTTTATAGCCCTGTGGGCAGCCATTTTGTTCCACCTTCCTGTCCTTCACCCTTGGTAAATTTCAGCTCATGCAAGATCTTCTGACTTTATCCGAGTTCTATTCCCTAACACTTTGTGCTAGCTAGATAATGGCTGTCGAACCTCCAATAACTGAATTTTATTATATATCTCATTGATACCTATAGTACTTCAAGAACCTCACTGCAAGAATTTGAAGTTTACAATCAATGTAAATTTTTGAGTGATCAGTTTTATCTCCTCTAGGGAAATAACAATGAGTTTTGTAGAAACAGAACATTTTTACCTTTTAATCATCACGCTTCAGCCTCCAGTAATAAAACAAAAATTGCCCATTGGTCTGTTATTGTAACACATTGATTTATTTTTATTTAAGATACAGTGCAGATCAGTCCAAAGAGTCGTGCCACCCAGCAACCCACCTTTATAACCCCAGCCTAATCACAGGCCAACTTACAATGACCAACTAACCTACTACTCAGTACATCTTTGGACTGTGGGAGGAAACTGGACACCCAGAGGAAACTCATGCAGTCACAGGGAGAACATACAAATTCCTTATAAACAGAGGCAGGGGTCATGTACTGAGATACATCGAAATGCATCCCTCCCATACAGATCATTCTATACATAAGTACATCAATATACTACAAAAGGAAAAACAATAACTGAATGCAAAATATAGTGTTGCAATATTAGAAAATGTGCAGTACAGGCAGGTAAATAAAGTGCAAGGGCCATTATGTGGTAGATTAAGAGATCAAAAGTTAATTTTTTTGTACAATAGATCTCTTAAAGGACCTTATAATAACAGGCTAGAAGCTGTCTGTGAGCCTGGTGGTACATATTTTCAAGCTTTTGTATCTTCTGGCTGACATGGGGGTGGGAAAAGAAGAGTGAACGGCTGGGTCAGAGGGGTCTTTGATTATGTTGGATGCTTTCCTAATGCAGATAATAGAATACAGAACAGAAACAGGCCCACAATGTTGTGCTAAACCAATTAAATTAGTAATCAAATGGCTAGCTAAACTGATCTGTGCTGCCTACACACTGTCTGTATCCTTCCATTTTTTTCACATTCATGTGCCTATGTAAACATCTCTTAAAAATCTCTAATGTTTCTGCCTCTACCACCACCCCAGTCAGCACATTTCAGGCACCCACCACTCTGTAAAAATAAAAACACTTTCCCCTTACATGTCCTTTGAAATGACCTCCTCTGACCCTAAATGTATGATCTCCGGTTCAATCCTTGGAAAAATATTGTCTGTTTACTCTACCAGTGTCTCTCATAATCATGTAAACCTCCATCAGATCTCCCCTCCACCTCTGCGGTGCCAGAGCAAACAACACAAGCTTGTCCAGTCTCTCATTTACAGCACATGCCTTTTAATCCAGGCAACATCCTGGTAAACCTCTTCTGCACCCTGCCCAAAGCCTTGACATCTTTGCTTTAACGGGGTGACCAGAACTGTATGCAATATTCCAGATACAGCCTAACCAGAGTTTTATAAAGCTGCAACTTAACTTCCTGACTTTTGAACTCAATGCCTCAAGTAATAAAGGCAAGCATTCCATAAGCCTTCTTAACTGTTCTATCAATCTGTGTAGCCATTTTCAGAGAGCTTTGAAGTTGGACCCCAAGATTCCTTTTGCTCATCAACACTGTTGAAGATCTTTTCTCTTTGCATTTGACCTACCAATCAGAATCAGAATCACTTTATTGCCAGTATGTGAACCATACCAGAATTGATTTTCATTTGGTACTCAGGACTGATAGACCACACTATAGCAACCAACAAATTACAAGACAATAGTGCAAACAGCCATGAGCAAGTAGCAGAATAGTCACATGCACAAACGTCAATAATCAAGTTTAAGTGTAAACCTATGAACAGACTCAGTAAGTATTAACAAAGGATTCAGAGTACATTTATTATCTAAGTACGTATAAATTATACAACCTTGAGATTCATCTGCTTACATGCAGCCATAGCACAAGAAACCAAAAGAACCCTTTTTTTTAAAAGCCCAACATGCAATGCGCAGAGGAAGAGGGAAGAACACAAATCATACAAACAATAATAAGAAGCAACGGCATTCCAAACCAAATTGAGTCCATAGACTTGAATCCTGGAGCAGCCGGGATAGGCCCATAGACTCAGTCTCAGTTAATCATAACAGAACGAGGAGAGCAGAAAAGACTATCTAATTCACGTTGTGCAGGGACAGTGAAGGTATTACACCTGAGTGAGTTTTGTTGAGAAGCTGGATAGCCACAGGAAAGAAACTTCAGAGCTGACATGTATCCTGGTGGTGATAATGTTGTAGCGCCTCTCTGATGGCGATTTGGTGAATTGGTAACTTTTCTTTGCTCTGGTCTTTTAATGTCAGTAGCTGATAGCCAATGATCTTCTCTGCTGAGTGGACCTCTCAGTGCAACTTGGACCTGGTGGTGGAGGTGGTGGGCAACCAAATGGCGATAGAGATGCTCACAACAGTTTCAATGAGTAAAAGTTCATCAGGGTACCCCTGAGATGTTAAGGTGCAACACTTCACACTTAGGCAGGTTAAACTCTTAGCTGCCACTTCTCCGCTCATATCTGAAAATGATCTATATCCCGTTGTATTCTTTACCAGACTTCTGTACTATCCACAACATCACCAATTTTTGTACCATCATCTTCAAACTTACTAACTTATCCACCTACATTTTCATCTGGGTCATTTATATACACAAAGGTTGGGGGTGTTGTGGATAGTGTGGAGGGCTGTCAGAGGTTACAGCGGGACATTGATAGGATGCAAAAATGGGCTGAGAAATGGCAGATGGAGTTCAACCCAGGTAAGTGTGAGGTGGTTCATTTTGGTAGGTCAAATATGATGGCAAAATATAGTACTAATGGTAAAACTCTTGGCAGTGTGGAGGATCAGAGGGATCTTAGGGTCCAAGTTCATAGGACACTCAAAGCAGCTGTGCACGTTGACTCTGTGGTTAAGAAGGCATGCAGTGTATTGGCCTTCATCAATCGTGGAATTGAATTTGGGAGCAGAGAGGTAATTTTGCAGCTATATAGGACCCTGGTCAGACACACTTGGAGTACTATTCTTAGTTCTGGTCGCCTCACTACATGAAGGATGTGGAAGCCATAGAAAGGGTGCAGAGGAGATTTACAAGGATGTTGCCTGGATTGGGGAGCATGACTTATGAGAATAGGTTGAGTGAACTTGGCCTTTTCTCCTTGGAGCGATGGAGGATGAGGGGGTAACCTGATAGAGGTGTATAAGATGATGAGAGGCATTGATCGTGCCTCTGAAAAGTCAGAGGCCTTTTCCCAGGGCTGAAATGGTTGCCACAAGAGGTCACAGGTTTAAGGTGCTGGGGAGCAGGTACAGAGGAGATGTCAAGGGTAAGTTTTTTTCTCAGAGAGTGGTAAGTGAGTGAATGGGCTGCCGGCAATGGTGGTGGAGGTGGATACAATAGGGTCTTTTAAGAGACTTTTGGATAGGTACATGTAGCTTAGTAAAATAGAGGGCTAAGGGTAAGCCTAGTAATTTCTAAGTATGGGACATGTCCAGTACAACTTTGTGGGCCAAAGGGCCTGTATTGTGCTGTGTTTCTATGTTTCCGTGTTTCTATCACAAACCACAGAGGTTGCAGTACAGAACACCAGCTAAAATAAATCCCTTTGACAACTACCCTTTGCCTTCAATGGGCAAAGTCAGTTCTGAATCACCATGGGTCCCATGCATCTTAACCTTCTGGATGAGCCTTCCATGAGAGACCTTGTCAAAAGGCCATGTAGACAACAGCTCTACCTTCATAAATCACCCTCATCACCTTGTCAAAAAACTCAATCGAGTTAGTAAGACACAACTTGCCCTACTCAAAGCCATGCTGGCTCTCCCTGATTAGGCCATGCCTTTCCAAATACTCATAAATCCTATTGCCAAGAATGATCTCCATTGGGGAAGAGTGTATAGAGTCTGGGAGTGGAAGCTGGTGTTTGTGATAGACTGCGCTATGTTCACAACTCTCTGCAACTTCTTGAGTCTTGGGCAGAACTGTTGCCAAACCAAGCTGTGATGTATCTGGATAGGATGCTTTCAATGCCGCATTAGTAAAAAAATATTGAGTTATCAGTGACGTGCCAAGTTTCCTTAACTCTCTGAGGAAGTAGAGGTGTTGGTGTGCTTACGTGGCCATAGTATCTGCATGATTGGAACAAGACAAGTTATTGGTGATATTTACGCTTAGGAACCTGAGTTCTCAACCATCTCTACCTCAAATGGATGTGTAGACACTGCACTTCTCCATCTCCTTTTTTACCATGTTGTTTCCATCAGTTACTTGGGGTCTAAAATCCACTCCCAGTATGTCTCCAAAATCCCTGGTAACTGTATGTCCTGTTTTTCCCTGGTGTTATTTAAGTGTGATATTTCTGGCTGTGGTTGCAATATCACATCCAACATCTAGGATCATCACCATGGCAGTACAATTGCATGACACACAAAATATGGCCATCTCTCTCAGGGACTTTACTCTGGAATAGAGCCATCAAATCATCTACCCTTTAACCCACAAAACCTACACTGACTATGAAGAAACCATTTACAGTTTTAAAATCTTTATTAATTATTATTGAAGATCAACAAAAAAATACATTAAGGTAATCAAGTCCATATATCATTATGTACAATGAAGAATTAAATTAGCAAATAACTGATTAACAAAGCTAAGCAATATATCAGTAATAATAAGAAAAAATAAAGTATTGAGAATATTTTTTGAAGGAAAGAAAAGAAAGAAAAAAAAGAACCCCTACTAAGAGAAAAAAACCCTACTAATTAAAACAAAACCATTGGGAGCACAACCCCGGAGCTATACATCACACAAGCTTCCATAAAAGAAAAACATCAATCCACCAACTCAAATCCATTTAAACAAAAATTGGAGGGAAACCATATTAATTAACTCAAATCAGATGATAGTAGCAGGCGAATGAACCCCACCTTTTCTCAAAATCAAATCGAGGATCAAAAGTTCGACTTCTGATTTTCTCCAAACTAAAACATAGCATCATCTGAGAAAACCATTGTATCAAAGTAGGAGCAGAAGCATCTTTCCATTTCAACAAAATAGCCCTTCTGGTCAATAATGTAACGAATGCAATTACATGTTGGTCTGATGGAGAAATACCATGAATATATTGAGGGATTATACCAAACAAAACTGTCAATTTATTAGGTTGTAAATTAATTTTTAAAACTTTAGAAATTGTGGAGAAAATAGATTTCCAAAAATGTTTCAATACAGAACACGACCAAAACATATGTGTCAATGTGGCTGTCTCAGTTTTACATCTATCACACTGACTATCAACATTAGGAAACATTTTAGACAGTCTCTCCTTTGTCAAATAGTAACAATGTACAATTTTATATTGAATTAAAGAGTGACTGGTACAGATCGAAGAAGAGTTAACCAACTTCAAAATCTGCAACAAATCCTCTGTCATCAAGGTGAAACCATTTACGCTAGTCCTTTGATATAGTCCCAATTTCTGCTTCACACACTCTCATCAAACTTTCCCCAATTCAACTATTCATGTACACACTAGGGGCAGGTTACCGCAGCCAGCTAACCTGCACACCTTTGAAATGTGGGAGAAAACTATATAATCCGGAGGAAACTCATGCATTCACAGGGGGAACATACAAACTCCACAAATACAGAGCCCCAAGGCCAGGGTTGACCCTGGGCCTTTGTGGTTGAAGGCACTACTGTTCCCCTTCCCTCAGATGCTACAGCATTTGCTGCCTTTGTTTATCGCTGCCTTCCCTGGCTAACATTTGTTGAAATACAATACTTTTCCTCATTAATCATTGAGAATTGTTGTGCAGCCCTTCTGTGAAAAGGAAGCTAATTCTGAAGATTTGTCTACAGGCATTAGAAGAGACAGCCATTGTCTTTGATGGAGAAGATGAAGTCTGAGAATGTTAAGTGAGAAAGGAATGTTTTTTTTTGTTGTTTATATTAATGTCTGTCCGAGCCTCGGTTCTGACACTGTAAAAATTAAATCAAATGCAAAGTAAACAATGCCTTCATTTCATCCGCACTGTGGGAAAATCAATGATAAGAGCTTTGTTTGTTAGAGAAAGGAGAATTTGCCCTGAACCCTTCAGAAATGTAATTAAAGTAAATAGTTCTTTGGTAATATAATCCCTTCACCAATGAACATGGAAGTAAACTGGTCTGATTATTTTAACTTGCTTCTACATGGTGATGTTTGCACTATTTTTGACCCTTTATTATTCCATTTTCAGTGGCCAAGCTTTAACATACCATGGCACCTTGAAACTCGGTCTCTTGCATCAATCTTGAAAGTTTCTTGAAGTACTTTCCCTCTTAACCATTCAACAAGCTAGCTTCTCTTTCCACTGCTTGATCCCCGGTTTCAATTTAATAAAGCACCTTGAAATGCCTCCTAATCAATGTACTGCTGTGACCTTAGCTTTCCTATTTCAAACTGAAAACATTTCTCCAATAATCACTTCCCGCTGTTCAGAAATTCATCCCAGACAGATTGAATTATTTGCTAATTACCAAGTTGAGTTTAATGCAAGTGTATGAAGTCAGCATTTTATTAAGTTCAATGTGAAGAATTTACACAAGCTATGTGCAACTTAAGGTATCAATTGTTCTCCAGATTCAGATTTCTTTTAAATAGGTTACATCAGGGTAAAAGAAGTGCAAACCTTCCTATTTATTTTGTTATCTCCTTTGAGATCCGTTCTGTTATATCACAACAGATGAAATCTCTCTTCAGTAATTTTCCCTCATGCCTCAACTTGCCTTTCATCTTGTGTGACCTGAACACTTCTCATGCGATTGCAGGACCCTGTTGGACACTAATTACCGCAAGCTTCTTCCTCCTGGTTTGGTGAAGAGGTAGGCAGAGCGGCAGTAATGTAGCCTCGGTTGTAGAGAGGACTAGGCCCTAAGATGTGTTGTTACCTGCTGCCTCAGTCCAGGTGAGGAGATGCCAGAGGCTGGTGGAGCATACTCAGTTGGGGGTGGCCTGTCCCATTATTGCTGTCCTCCAGTGTTCAGTTGGTGGAATGACAGGCTGAATGCTGAATTGGTGGGAACCGTCAGTTTGCGGGACTTGTCGCTCAGCGTCTCTGACTAAAGAATTTGCTTTCTTATCTGAAATGTTTCATTTTCCTTTCTCGTTATTTTGAATGCCCGTATATGTTTTGCCACTTTGGCCCCAGAGGAACACTGTCTCATTCAGCTGTATCCATGTATGGTTTGAATGACAATTGAACTTGATTTGATTTGGTGCCATGAAGACAGTTCCTGCTTTCGTACAGCCTGGAAGGACAAGGGCAGCAAGTGTATCAAGATTCCCTCCAAGGCATGCACCTTCCAGACACAACTATCAACGTTCTTTCAGAGTCACCAAGTCCAGCTGCCTGCTGCCTCTGGTACATAGTCAGCTCATGGCTGTAGGCTGCATCACTTCATGATGACAGTGCCCATCACCATCTTGTCGAAAATTATAGCTGACTAGTCAATACCAACCTTGCCTGCAACATCTAGAAAGGAATAAAATTAACAGCGACAAGTCTGACCCCCTTAAACCTTCACCCCTCTATCATTAGTTAAATTCCTGTCTATCTAATTCTGCAGTTAAATGTCTTCTGCTTCTCAAATTTTTTGGGGCAAATATGATACGTTCATTACAATAGCTAGTACTACCTGCTGCAATTATTGGTTCCATTCAGTCATGTCTTGACCAAGGGTGTAATCCTACATTTTCAATACTTTTGATTATTCATGCTTTCCTGAGTACTTACTCTGTCTTTGTCATTATTGTGTAATAGATAGATAGATAGATACTTTATTCATCCCCATGGGGAAATTCAACTTTTTTCCAATGTCCCATACACTTGTTGTAGCAAAACTACTTACATACAATACTTAACTCAGTAAAAAAAAAAAATGATATGCATCTAAATCACCATCTCAAAAAGCATTAATAATAGCTTTAAAAAGTTCTTAAGTCCTGGCGGTAGAATTGTAAAGCCTAATGGCATTGGGGAGTATTGACCTCTTCATCCTGTCTGAGGAGCATTGCATTGTAATAATTGTAATAATGTTCTGTAAGGTTCTTTATCTGTGGATTATGGATTTCATGCTGAGGGCTAGAGTAGATGTACAATATCTAGCAAACAAGATCGCATGGATTTGAGGATTGTTTCACATGGAGATGAGCAATAGGATGTAAATGCCACAGAAGTGATGTCTTCGAATGCAGTACCTTTCTTGGTTAGGAATGCAAGCAGGCAGTTCATCACCACTGTCTCAAGGGAAATTAGGATGGTAAGCAATACTAGTGTTTCTTTGTTAGCCTGCATCGAATGGGTGAAAAAGGGAAACATAGCAGATGCTGGAAATCTCAAAGTCAAAGGAAATTTATTATCAAAGTATGTATATGTTACCATATACTACCTAGAGATATATTTTCTTACAAATACCACAATACAATAGAATTCATGGGAAACTATACATGACTAAAGATTGACAAACAACCAATGTGCAAAAGGAGACATTAACCAAATAAAAATAAATAACTAATACTGAGAACCCGAGTTGTCGAGTCATTGAAAGTGACTTGGTAGGTTGCTGAATCGTCTATTGGTGTTGAGGTGTTTAAAGTTATCCACATGGCTTCAGGAGCCTGATAGTTAAAAGGTCCTGAACCTGGTAGTGTGGGATCTAAGACTCCAGTACCTCCTGCCCAATGGTGATTGAGATAGCATGGCCTGGATGGTGGGTGTCCTTGAAGATGGATGCTGCTTTTTTGTGGTAGTGCTAATTGTAAATGTGCTCAATCTGGAATAAAAACAGTAAAGGCCAAGACTACTGAGCTGGTCAGTCATTGCCTCTGGAGACAGGGGCTGAGATGATGTTTTAAGTACTTCATAACTGGTACTTTACAAGCTCTGGTGTTATTGATCAGCTGGCATGAGTGATTGTCACCCTTGTTATGTTTCTGGCTTCACCTTTTAAAACGCTGAACACTGGTACATCTGGCACATTTTCCAAAGCAGCTTTCGTTTACCTTTATTAGTAAACTGACACCCGAGCCACCAGACAATGTTGTTATACCTGTTCTTATACCATGGGACCAAAACAGTAATTATGACCAAGGCAGCATAGCATAAACTGTGTCATTATTCCTTATGAAACTCTTGGTTTCTTTATCCTCATGAATAAGGATAGAAGATCCGTGATTTTCTCATCCTTATTAGACTCAAACATTGCAATCACAATCTGCAAGCTCTGCAAAATGAAACAACAGTCCTCTATTAAAACTTCCATTCTGGTTGACCTTGTTTGTTTACCTCTATTGTTTAATACTTTTTCCTTGAAGCTTTTGAATGATATTTACCAACTCCCCAGTGGACAACAATGAGTTCACATCCTGTCAGGTGATCTTCCTCTTGTTGGTTCACTTTATCAGTGATTGCTTTAATTGTCTTAGCATTCTCCTGAGTTTTATTTTCATTTATTTAATTCTGCCTCTCCTACCATGACGCCCATTCCTAGCCAATATATCAAACTTAATCACAATTGCAATTCAGAAGTGATTTCCTATCACTTTTGCCTGTTAATTACATCTAATTTACTGGATATGAACTTGTTAACTTATTCAAACTCCTACCGAACGCAGCTCAGAAAGATATGATGTCCTGACTGTCTTGCTCTCTTGATTGCAGTATTTAATTTGTGAGTGTCTTCTGCTTCTGTTGATTCACAGATTTGATTCAGACCAATTCTCATATTTTCAGCAAAGATTGCACAATTTGTTTCTTCTTAGTTCCCAAAACATATTTATCTTTTCTCCTTCTTGACATAGACTTTCAGGGCCAATATTATCCTGTGGCAAGAGCCCAGAAATAACACAGATGCTTAATCAATATTAGCATTCTTCTTTATAAGGTCTTGCACTGATCCCTTGAGCCCATCAGATACAAATTTGCCCCAAGTTGCACGTGCTGATAAAATATTATCAGTATATCGTCATCCTCTTCTGAAATTTGTATGCATTGAACTCAGTTGAACCAATTTCTGGGAGAAGCGAAAGTACTTTGCTTATCATTGCAAACAGCTGAGATTGAATTTCTACACCGATGCATATTGGATTTTCCCTCCCATGTTTTGGTTGGTTAAATTTAGATTGATCACTTTAATTTGTGCATGATTTCTTACAGACCTTCCCAATTTAGCCTTCCACTTTGCCACACCACCGTCTTACTTTCAACAATTTAAGCAGCTTGCCAATCAACTGAAGCTCTACTGGTTTGTAGATGTTCATTTGATTGTAGCTAAATCAAACTGCTTTCTACAGCTTGTAGATGCTTAGCCAGCAGCTAATCATTGACAAATTGAAGCAGACACTTTGATTATCAGAAGAAAAAAAACACTGAAATATCTTAAAGCATAGGACCAATTCTATTAAAAAATGTATGCAACAAATTATTAACTCAAGCACTACAAATATGGCACCTACATATTAGTATACTTTATGGTTGAAAAACTGCAGGAATGAGTTGAATTTACTCACACAATAGTTTGAAGAAAGCTGTCATTTTTACCATTGTAAAACTTGTATATTTGACCCTTGAATTTCAATGGAAACTAATCCACAGTACACATCTTTAATTTATAGAAACTAATTTTCCCTTAACTGTCTCATTGCTGGTGCAATATTAAATTCAAAAGAACAATGAACAGCTGTTCATTCAGGAACATTAAGACTGTTGATCACTGTAATGGTTCAAGAGGTATGAAAAACACTTCCATGATTTTTTCATGACATTTCACACCAGAACGTTGATTCCTGCAATGAATTATGATCTCTGAAAAGGCCATTTCTTTCTGACATTCCAGATTGCACACCTAGAGAATATTCAGAGAATTTGCATTATTAGCTGTCTCCTCTGCCAAATCCATGGAAAATCAGCTCCATGGTATAATCAGACAGATTTTGAGAGAATTACTCCAAATCAGCTCAAAACTAAAAGCAGAAAGCAGCAGCAGTTTTCTCCTTGAACAAATTGTCAGTTGATGAATATTACTGCTAGTGCCCAGGAGCATGTAGTCTGCAGCAAACTTTGGCACATTCACATACATTCTCAGGGACTGGACACAGAAATTAGCAGTTTCATTTTGACACAAAAACAAAAAGTGTTAATTCATTCCTAGATAATTTGAGTAACACTTTTCAGATTCAGATTAGTTTTTCATATACATCAGGGTACAATAAAATTCCTTATTCACTTGCAGCTTACTGAGTAAACAGTATATGTGGCAGTAAATAATAAATACAAACAATAACTGCAGTGTTGAGCATGAAAACAAAACATTGGTGCAGAGTACAGGAGTGCAAACTGAGTAATATAGTGCAAAAAGATTTGCTAAATTGACATGACAGAGGTAACAGAGTGAAGAAGTTGGTGCACTCTCACTTCCTGCTTGCACTCTGGAAATTCAGGCTAATGAGTGAGCCTGCTGCTGGACCATCAGGACTTCCAAACAATTGCAGTATTAGAGTACTTAAAGCGTGTGGCCATTGCTAGCAAAACTATTAATGGCCTTACCGTCTTACTTTCCCTTGAGACAATGGTGATGAACTACCTTCTTGCATCACAGCAGTTCTGGTGATCCTACACACCAGCTGTCCTACACAGCAGTACTTCCCAACCCTTTTTAACCGAAAGCACTTTCATACTTGCCAACACCCCCCTAAAGCACCTTCAAACTTGCCAACTCCCCTCTTAGGCACAATATAATTTCCAGTATAAAACATGTCTACCATGTGCTAACATGAGAAAAATTATTTAAATGTTTATATTTGTTTTTACAACTATCTTACACAGTACCTGTGCACTGCACAGCAGCTTCAATTTCAATGTGATCCTTGAACTTGATTGTTTTTAGCAGGAGTTGAAATATCTGGTTCAAGTTGTGACAGCAAAAGCCTCAGGTCCCCAAGTGTAACGATGTACAAACGGTTTCTGTTTTTTGTGATTATGTGGTTCACTGCACTGAAGCCTCTTTCTACAAGGTAGGAGGATGGAAATGCAATGAAGAGCAGTTTGGCTCTTCTCCAAAGAACAGGAAACTTTGTATGATGGTGTAGCCACGTACCACAAAAGCTGACATTTTTGAAAGAAATGTTTACTTCTTCATCATTATGAATTTCGATACTTTCTTCTTGCAAGCTCTCTTCTTGTTCTTTCAGCTTGCAAAGAAATTAATTATCTAGTCCAAAATTCCCATATCGTTCAAATCTTTGAATTGATTCTGAACATCCTCCAGTGACTGCAGGTGTAAGCAGTACCTTCAGTGAAAGAGAGTGCCATACTTTCCATGCAGGGAAACTGTGAGGACATTCTTCTCCCAATGTTTTGCTTATATATTTCCATTTTTATGATAAAAGTGGACACTGCACTTTCAGCCTAGATTAAGTTGATATTCTCACTCTGCCGTTTCATAATTAGTAAGTTCATTTTTTCATACAGATCGGCACCGTATGCCACATCTCCAAGTACAAGTTCAATATTGTTTCCCAAGTTCTTGTTGACTTTGAGCAAAAATTCAACCAGTGTCTAAAAGATCAATGAAATGTTTAAAGCAGCTGCATTTTGACAGCCAACACACTTCAGTGTGAAGAATCAAGCGTTCAAACTCTCCATCATTATTTTGGCATAACTGGTGAAATATTCTGCTATTTAATAGATGAGTAATTTTGCTGCAAGCAGATAATAGAAGAGTCATGATTGAAAAAAGTCACTGGCTAATGTTTTTGGCTGCAAGATGTTGATGATGAATTACATAATGGATCGTATACAGATTTGGAATTTCTTTTTTCATAAATGCCACTAAACCAGCATGGCGACCTGTCATATATGGTGCTCCATTTGTTGCATGAGAAATCATGTTCCTAATTGAAATAATTTTATCCTCTATATAGACTTTTTGAAATTGCAGTAGATTGATTTTCCATTGATAATTGTTTTAACATTTTACAAAAGAGAATCTCTTCATAAACTTCTCCATTTTTGGTAAGCCATACATATGCCATTAGCAATGCCTCGTTGTCTTGCACAGCTGACTCATCCAGTTGTATCCCAAATTCTGTTTTTTGTAGCTTTGTGCAGAGCTGATACTCAATGTCTTCACTGATTTCCTCAATACGACGAGCTACAGAGTTGTTACTCAGAAGAATTGATTTTAAATACTGGTATCCATTTTGAGAACAGTGGCAAGCACTTCTGATACAGCAGCCATTATTAATCTTTCACCTGTTGTTGGAGATTTTCCACTGTACTATCATTTTGGAAATGTTATCAGAAGCAATAAGACAATTATCAGGGTCATTTTTAGTTTTCTTGGGATATGACTTGAGCGTGCAACACTTTTCAAATGCTTCTTTCATCTTCTGGAACTGAGTAATACCTTAAGTAGCCTTTTTATGGAAGTGTTCCTGCAATCTTGATGGTTTCATGCCTTTATTAGACAGTACAGTATTACAAATAAGACACATGGGGCATTGCTGATCTGACGGGAACAGAATAAAACAATACTCCAGGTAAGTAACATTGTATTGACACACCTACTGTAGTTTTTGTTTATTAGCAGGATTAGAATTCAAGGCTTCACCACCTTCAGTCTCATAGAGATCACACCATAAGCATTTATTCATCATGAACAGGGCTCAATCCATGGAAATGCCAATGGATTTCCAGCATTGGCAGAATTTCTCGTGCTTATGCTTGTATACTGTTCTTTAGTCGTAGAGAGATACAGCACAGAAACACCCATTTATATTAATTCCACTGCATTTTCCCCACATTCCCATTGATGCACCCCAACTCACCAATAGTGTAGAGGCAAATTACTACAGCCAATTAATCTATCAATCTGCAAGTCTTTGAGATGTGGGAAAAACCCACCTGTGTGACAGGGTGAATGCATGATCCCCCACACAAAGTGTACCTGCATTGAACCTGGATCACTGGAGTTGTCAGCCTGAAGCTCTACACTTTGCACCAGGGCACCACTCTCAAGATCTGTGGAACAAGAAATACAAACAGAAATTCTGTAAACTTGCTGCTGGTCAGACAGCTTCAGTGGAAAGAGTAACAAATACTGTTTCAGCTCCATGACTTTCCGCCAGATGCTGTCTGACCTGCTGAGTGTTTACAGTCTTTTCTATTTTTATTTCAGATTTCCAGTATGTGTAGCTTTTTTTGACTTCCAGAGAGAAGGGCTTTACCTTAAAAGGAATCGACACTGTATAAGTGTTTCCAACGATTCCTATCATTACCAAAAAACTGTAATTGACAGAGGTCAATTGACTTATTACATCATTACTAAACCAGATTTGCTTAATCAAAAACAAATGGCTTCCTTTGGTAAACATAGCTTAATTTCAAACATTCCAAGCCCTGAAATGCCTCAGATTTGTTTTTCATTTTTTCTCCCTTTCTAGCTGAATTACAATAAATCTTTAACTTCAGCTGAGGGGCAGTTCATAAGCAACTTTGTGAGTTTTTTTTTAATTCAGGAGGGGCTGCTCTACAAGCTCTCCCCACCACATATAGTTGGGTGTGTATTTGCCTAGTGAACAATATGGTAGGTAGCTGTCATGTCTTCTCTCTCAACATCAAAGTTGATTTCATCCCCATGTGCACCAGTACATGTATGCTCAGGGACAATGGAAAGCTTGCTTACAACAGCATCTCAGGCACATATCATTAGAGAAGCTGCATTCATAAGGAAAACGTAAATTACATGCGATGCTGATAAGAACACAATTAGAAAATGCAGTTCGTTTTAGTGCAAGGTGATCAAAGAGTTATAGTGTTACTATATTGAGCTAGCAATTGGTTCAAGAAATGAATGGCTGGAGGGAAATGGCTGTTCGGAACCTGGTGGTGTGAGATGCACGGCTTCTGTACCTCCTGTCTGAATGTGGGGATTGCCCATATAGCGGGGATACCTGATAGAGGTAGCACGTCATGTAGATGTTACGGATGGTGGGGAGGGATGTGCCCTGATGCATTGGAGTGAGTTCACTGCTCTCTACAGTTTCTTATGTTCCTGCACATTCGAATTGCTATACCAGACCATGATACAATTTAGTCAGCTCCAGTTGTTCAAAAGTGTTGCTTAAAGTGTTCTGCAAAAAGACATGATTAGCTTAACTTCAGTAATAACAAAATAAAGGATTAACAGCAGCTTATGCTGGAACATTCACACTGAGAAAAGGTGCACTTTGGTCTACCCGAAATCTTTTGGCGTAAGTGTAAGGATGATGTCAGTAATTGAATGCTGCTAACTTGCACATTGTAAAATGCAGGAGAACTTGGTGAGAGACTGACTGAACCCAGGGCAGCTACCGAAGCAAGTTTCACCAATAGGATCCCATGGCATTGGACGCTGAGGGGCAGAGGCCTTTGTAGCTGCCTCTCTAACTTTCCATGGGTATATTGTTTAAGGGAAGGCGAGAGGCCTTATCAGAGAATATGTTGAAATGTTGATACAACAAATGTAGAGAAAGACATGTCCCAATGTTTTGAAGGTGTACATTATGAATATATTACATTTTTTGAAAATGTATTTTATGGACTTTATCAGCATATGCCAAATTGATTGAAGGCCGACAGACATCTGGAATAGATTCTGGGCTGAGAATGCACATGAAGACATTGTGGGAAGTGCAACCATGTACAAGAGGAATTAGAAAGATGCTGTTGGTGAACCATGTTTGTTTTGTACTGGGACCGTGTAGAGGATGTGATAATGAGATTTTGTAAAATTGCTAATTATTGCTTATTGTTTATCATTCTATTAATTTTTAAATGTGTTTGTTTAATCTATGTGTATAATTTGTTTCCAATTGGTTTAACCTGCATTAAAGGTTGTATCGTAAGGTTGTCTGATGGAATCGTTGGCTCATTTAAAAAGCAGACTGCTGATTTCTGCAATTTGTATGAGCTCTTTGAAACACTTTTCCAATGACTTCAATATCCTGATTTTTCCATACGTCCCTGCATAGCTTCCCACTTCCCATCTCAAAGATGCTTTTCAAGTGATGGATTAAAAATAATCACAATTCATTCTTTGAAAAAGTATCATTTTCTCTCATTGAGATCTTTTCTCAATGAAGAAAAGTTTTTGGTCTAGTTCCTAATCTGGCCGTCAGTGGAAATGCTGTTTTTATTGTAACTTTATTGAAATCTTTTCTAATTATGAATATTTCTTGAATCTTCCCTCAAAATTATTTGCTTTACATAGAAACATAGAAAACCTACAGCACAATACAGGCCCTTCAGCCCACAAAGCTGTGCCGAACATGTCCCTACCTTAAAACTACCCAGGCTTTACCAATAGCCCTCTATTTTACTAAGCTCCATGTAGTCATCCAAGAGTCTCTTAAAGACCCTATTGCTTCTGCCTCACCTTCGCTGTCTGCAGCCCATTCCACACACCCACCACTCTGCGTAAAAAAACTTACCCCTAACATCCCCTCTGTACCTACTTCCAAGCACCTTAAAACTATGCCTTCTTGTGCTAGCCATTTCAGCCCTGAGGAAAAGCCTCTCATTATCTTGTACACCTCTGTCAGGTCACCTCTCATCCTCTGTCACTCCAAGGAGAAAAGGCCAAGTTCACTCAACCTATTCTCATAAGACATGCTCCCCAATCCAGGCAACATCCTTGTAGATCTCCTCTGCGCTCTTTCTGTGGAAAGAAAACCAGTTTAAGGAAAACAAAACCAGTTCCTCAACTATTTTCAAATGCTACTTCCTCATCCTTGGTATAATTTCAATAAATCTGCTGTAGAGTTTCTCCCAAATCTGGCATCCTTTGTTAAATGTAGTGCTGAAAATGGAACCTGATACTCCCACTAAGGCCTAAGCAGTCACTTATAAAATTCTAATCTCTCTTTGAGGCCTTTGAGTAATGAAGATAAATGTTTGTTCCAGTTACTAACCTGCCTGCCAGTGTAATTTTTTTGTTACTTTCTTGGCATGTTTTCTGACTCTGAGTACTTGTTAAATCTTCCTCAAACTTCTCTGCTTTAGGGAAAACAATGGCATCATTTTAGCTTAATTTCTTTGGTGAGTCTCCAATTAAGATCTCAAAAACCCCTTACATTTAATTTCAACAGTAACTACTTGTATTAAGACAACATAAAAATACAATGGGATCTGGTTAATTGGAACACCTCAGGACCAGTACGTTTTGGCCCAGTTAAGCAGCTGCCCCAATTAGCCAAAGTATCATGGAAATATTTAAACAAGTATAAAAAGACAGACCACTGTTTAACTGGGTCATGAATCATATATTTAAATGAAATACAGAACAAATTAGAACACTATTAATACTACTGGTGGTTCTCTGATGTATCTGACAATGACAGTAAACCTGTTCAGTAGAGTTTTTAAAATGGAAAAGCCATTGCTCTGGGGCAGTTCCGCTCTACTAACCTCGATCTCAGAAGTCTGGCGCCAGTGGTAGGAGTATTTGTTACAACTGGGGCCTTCTTTAGTTGTAGTGGATGACTATGACTTCTCTGCTGTGTCATACCATTTGCTCTCCACAACGTGTTACAGAACTGCCTTTCTGGCCATTGGATCTCACTGTAGATCTCATCCGCCCAGTCCACCGGATCTGACTTTGCATGCTAGGACAGGCAAGTCCCTATCTCACTGGGGTATGAGACCTGCAGCTACCCTCACCTGGTTTTGCCAACCTGTTGAAGCAGTCTACTGGGGAGTGGTTGGTGTCGCATGCAAACAGCTACTTGGAGCCACAGGTGAAAGCTAAGTGGTGGGGACAAAAGGT
Organism: Hemitrygon akajei; assembly: GCF_048418815.1. Classification (NCBI taxonomy): domain Eukaryota; kingdom Metazoa; phylum Chordata; class Chondrichthyes; order Myliobatiformes; family Dasyatidae; genus Hemitrygon; species Hemitrygon akajei. Next base: position 117,894,823 of record NC_133126.1, on the reverse strand, counting down.
AACGTTCAAGATAATTGTTGATACCTTCAAATTTGTCGTAATTTCTAATTTGTTGAAGTGATGAAATCATTTCATTTGCACTCCCAGACAGTTCTGGCATCTCCAAGCCTGAATGCTTGAAACTTTAATAAACAAAACATTTCTGAATTGCCTTACTGCTTATTTCTCACCAATTATCAGTGACAAAAATCATTGCTTTTTGAACATAAACGCATGCAAATGGCGCTATTTGAAAACTGTTTGCTCTAAGCACTGTGTAGTGTCTAAACTTAACCAATTTAGCCACAAAGCCATCAATTCCATCACCCAAATCATTGCCATATGGTGTGAAAAGAAGCAGTCCCAACAGCAATTCCTGCAGCACACCAGTAGTCACCAGCAGCGAACCCTTTATTCCAGCTTGTTGACTCCTTCCAGTCAGCGAATCTTCTATTCATGCTAGTGTCTCTTCTGCAGTACCAGGGATTCTTATCTTGTTAAGCAGCCTCATGTGCCGCACATTGTCAAAGGCCTTCTGAAAATCCAAATGTACAACGTCCACCTACTCACCTCTGTCTGTCTGCCTGTTATTTCCTCAAAGAATTCCAACAGATCTGTCAAGGGAAGATTTCCCCTTAAAGAAACCATGCTGACTTTGGCCTATTTTATCATGAGCCTCCAAGTACCTCAAAACCTCATCCTTAATAATAGATACCAACGCTTTTCCAACCACTGAATTCAGGCTAACCGGCCTATACTTTCTTTTGCCTCCTTTCCTTCTTAAAGAATGGAGTGATGTTTGCAATTTTCCAGTAGTCTGGAACCATTCCAGAATCCAGTGATTCTTGAAGGGTCATTACTAATGCCTCCACAATCTCTTCAGCTACCCCTTTCAGAACTCTGGTCCAGGTGACTTAGCCACCTTCAGACTTTTCAGCATTCCAAACACCTTCTCTTTAGCAATGGCAGTGACACTCTCTTCTGCCCCCTTATGGGCATTCTGCTAGTATGTTCCACAGTGAGGACTGACACAAAATACTTATTAGGTTTGTCCACCCACCATTTCCATTGTCATTTTCCGGTGGTCTGATATTAACTCCCACCTCTCTTTTACTTTTTATATATCTGAAGACGCTTTTTTGTATTCTGTTTTATATTGTTGGCTAGATTACCTTTGTATTTCATCTTTTCTCTCTTTTTGGCTTTTTTAGTTGCCTTCTGTTGATTTTTGAAAGCTTCCCAATCATCTGCCTTCCCACTAATTTTTGCTATATTAGATGCCCTCTCTTTTGCTTTTATGTTGTCTTCCCTTGTGAGCCACGGTTGCCTTATCCTCCTTTAGGATATTTCATTATCATTGGGATGTATCTTTTCTGTGCCTTCCAAATTGTTCCTAGAAACTCCAGCCATTGTTGTTCTGCTATCATTTCTGCTGATGCCCCTTTCAATCCATTTTGGCCAGCTCCTCTCTCATGCCTCTGTAATTCCTTTTACTCCATTGTAACACTGATAGGTCTGATTTTAGCTTCTCCTCAAACTGTAGGGTGAATTCTATCATATTATGATCACTGCCTCCTAGGAGTTCCTTTTCCTTAAGCTCCCAAATTAAATCTGTGTCATACATTACACTCAAACCAGAATTGCTATTCTCCTAGTGGGCTCAACCACAAGCAACTGTAAAAAGTCATCTCATAGGCATTTTACAAATTACTTCTCTTGGGATCCAGCACCAACCTGATTTTCCCTATCTACCTGCATACTGAAATCCACCAGGACTATCATAACATTGCCCTTTTTACATGCCTTTTCTATCACCCATTTTAATTTATATCCTACATCTTGGCTCCTGTATATAACTCCAATTAGGGTATTTCTACCCTTGCAGTTTCTTAATCTACCCATAAGGATTCCACAACTTCATATCCTATGTCACCTCTTTCTAAAGATTTGATTTCATTCTTTTACCAACAGAGACACCCCATCCCCCACCCCCGCCTACCTCTCTATATAACCTTTCAATATAATGTGCATCCTTGGATGTTAAGCTCCCAACTATGATCTTATTTCAACCACAACTCAGTGATGCCCACTATATAACTGCCAATCTCTAAATGCGTTGAAAGATCATCTGTCTTATTCCTTATACTTCTTAACACCTTCAGTTCTGTATTCATCACTGTTTTTGATTTTGGCCCCCGCATCACAATTTAACTCATCCCACCGACTGCAATTTTGCCCTGTCATCTGACTGTCCTTACTCCCTTTTCCTACCTATGTCATTGGTACCAATATGCACCATGAGATCCGGCTTCATGAGCCATTCATGAAATCTGATGGCAGAGAGGAAGAAGCTGTTCTTAAAACAGGATAAGTACATACAGAGTTGTGGCTTAGAGGCATATGGGCCAAACAAAGGTAATTGGTGTTACGTGGGTGGACACCATGGTTGACATAGATTCTTTGGACTGAATGATTTGTATCTATGTTGTGTTGCTTTATTAATCTAAGTGTGATGGTAGAATAATCCCAAATAAAAATTATACGCTTTTGTTTATATTGCTTCTTCTCATTCTTAATTCGAAAATGCGTCACGTCATATACCTATGCATTACATTTCATTTGCCATCTGTTTGACCATTTCACTCGTTGGTTTATGTCCTTTTGAAATCTATTGCATTTTTCATTGTTGACTGCATTTCCAAGTTTCATGTTATTGGCAAATGTAGAAATCGTGCATTTTTTGTGTGCACAACATATTTGGCAATCAGCAGTGGTCCTAATATTCAACATTCCTTGGGTTTAAAACACAACATATATTGCAGAGTCACAGCAGCCTGGATATACAGTAGAAGGAACTGTGTATATCTGGACCATGCTCACTTGAACTATACAAAAGTGATGTTTCCAGAAAACGTATTGATTAGTTAATTGATATTGCGTAGTAGCTCTTGTAAACTACAGTGGCTGAAAGGTTAGGGCTGCATGCTCAAGACATACTTGTCTACTGCTCTTCCTCTAATCAGCTGGGATTTTCAGAAGCCAGTATCCTGTGTATGTTCTACAATAAGTTACCACCAATTGCAATGATAACACCCATCTTGCCTTGTCACATTGCCCAGGAAGATTGGCACTCTGATCGAGAGGCAGGAATCAACCATTGGTGCTTCTACCATCAGGGCTCAGCATCTCTCCAACGGTGCATATGTAAAATAGAAGAATTGTAGTTCAGCCTTTGTTTAGATGGCTGTCAAGTGCAACTTCACCTGTGAGGTCCCTCTGAGGCATTGATTTGGTATCACGTGCTGAAACTCAATTGAGCTCTCAAGAGCTGTAGCCTGCTCTGAGATCAGTTCATTGTTCACCGAATATAATAGACCTCTCGATCTCCCGCAAGAGACGTGGTCTGGATTGTATTTGTAAAAAGCAATTTATGCTTACAAATCTGATCTGTTCCTTTAAGATCGACCAATGCGTCTGTGACCTTGGCCTTCAGAAGTGGGGGATCAAGGTCCACAATAGATTCCAAGTCATCAGTGCAGCAGCAGTTGGGGAGAAAAATGTCGAGGATCAGTCAAGGAAGTCCAATGGGCAGAGCAGACAAAGGCATGTTGGGGATCCTGGGAGAACTGGAAGGCTCAGCTGCATTTATTTTAATGCAGGGAGCCTCACAGGTAAATCAGCTGAGCTTAGAGGATGGTTTGCTGCTTGGAATTTATGATTTCATTGCAATCACAGAAACGAGATTGAGGGGAGAGAAGAACTGACAGCTGAAGGTTTTGTGCTGTAGAAATGTCAGTAATGCCACTGCAAAAGAGGAGAGGGAGTTGCACTACATTAAGGAGAGCAACGCAGGGGGATGTGGAGAGGATACCCTGGAGGGATTGTCCATTGAGGTCATGTAGATAGAACTTACATCTAAGAGGGCATGCACTGTGCTGGGATGAAACTAGTCAGCAGGACTACCACTGAGAAGGACTTTGACAGATGTGAGGACAGGGTAGAACAGGCTAATATGCTGGAACATATTGAGGTTAAGAAAGAGGGTGCATGGAAACTTTTAAATAACAGTATGGATAAGTTCCTGGCAACAGTTGAGATATACCCAGATTTCTATGGGGTACGAGGGAAGAGGTTGCTGCACCTTTGGTGTTGATTTTTGTGTCCTCAGTGGCCACAGGAGAATGACCAAAAGATTTGGAGGGTGGCAAATATTTCTTTGTTCAAGAAAAGTGATCCTGGGAACTAAAGACCAGTGAGTCTCACATCAGTGGTGGGCTGACTATTGGAGAGGATTCTTAGAGTCGGAGTTGGAGAAGCATAGCGTGATTAGGGATAGGCAACATAGCTTTGTGAGGGGCAGTTCATGCTTTGCGAGCTCGATTGAATTCTTCGAGTATGGGTGACCCCACTTACGAATGTTCGCTTTACACCACTTCGCTTTTACAAAAGACCTATTATTAGTAACCTGTTTTCACATTATAAAGAGGATTTTTGCTTTTACGAAAATTTTTCCCATATAATTTAATGGTTCTTCACTTTACACCATTTTGGCTTAAGAAAGGTTTCATAGGAACACTCTACCTTTGTAAAGGGGGGGACACCTGTAATGCCAACTCAAATTGATGAAGGTAGAGCAGTGGATGTGGTGTATATGGGTTTTAGTAAGGCATTCGACAAGATTCCGCACGGTAGGCTGTTTCAAAAAGTCAGCAGGCATGGAGTCTAGAGAAATTTGACTGTGTGGTTTCAGAATTAGTTTGTCCTCAATAGGTGGTAGCCTAGAGGCTGGTGACCACCAGTATCCCACAGGAATCTGTTCTGAGACACCTGCTCATACTGACTTTTTATGAATAACTTGGATGAAGTGGAAAGGTGGGCTAATAAGGATGCAGATGACAAAGGTTGGTGCTGTTGTGGATAGTGTGGAAGGTTGTTATGGGTTAGAACAGGACATTGACAAAGCTGGGCTGAGAAGTGTCAGATGGAGTTCATTCTGGAGAAGTTTGAAGTGATACACTTTGGAAGGTTAATTTTCAAGGCAGATCACAAGGTTAATGGCAGGCTTCTTAGCAGTGTGGTGGTACAGTGGGATCTTGGGGCTCACATCCATAGATCTCTCAGAATTGCCACACAAGTGGTTAAAAAGACAAATGGTGTGTTGGCCTTAATTGATTGTGGAATTGAGTTCAAGAGCTGTGAGGTAATGTTTCAGCTCTATAAAATTCTGGTTAGACTACACTTGGAGTAACGTTTTTGGTTCTGGTCATCTTATTATAGGAAAGATGTAGAAGCTTAGGACTGGGTACAAGGCAGATTTACCAGGATGCTACCTGGATTAGAGAGTGGGTCTTATGAGGAACTGTTGAGCAAGGTAGGGTTTTATTGCTTGGAGCAAAGGAGAATGAAAGATGACTTAATAAATCTGTACAAGATGACAAGAGGCTAAGATCAAGTGGACAGCCAGAGACTTTTTCCCAAGGTCAAAATGGCTAATACAAGAGTGCAAAATTTTAAGGTGATGAGGGGAAAATATAGGGGGCACGTCAAAGGTGCAGGTACATTTTTACACAGAGAGTGGTAAGTGTATGGAATGCATTACCAGTCATGGTCATAGAGCTGAATACATTGGGGAGATTAAGAGACTCTTAGATAGATATGGATGAAAGAAAACTGGATGGTTATGTGGGAGGGAAGGGTTAGATTGATCTTGGGGTAAGTTAAAAGGTCAGGACAACATTGTGTACTGTGAAGTGCAATATTCCAATTAGAGAAACAGATATATAAGCAAGTTGCAGAAAGATGTAAGACCAATAGGGTTATAGTAATGAGGGATGTTAACATTCCCATTATTGACTGTCTTTATACAAGGGGCTGAAAAGAGTGGAATTCGTTAAGTGCCTCAAAATAAGTTTATTGAGACAATGCAGAGTCATGTTAGAGAATGGGCTGTACTCAACCTTGTATTGGGAAATAAAATTGGGCAGATGTTGGAAATGTTGGTAGGAAGAGTGTGACCATACTTATGCAAGTTTCAAAGTAGATATCAAAAGAGACAAGGTTGTCTCTCAATCTGAGGACTTGAATTGGGGCAAGGCTAACTTTTATAGCTTAAGAGACTTGCCAAACATAGATTGAGAGCAATTATTGGAGGAAACCATATGGGATAGAATTTATGTATATTTTGTAAGACAAAAGATGATCAGAGATAGTAATCATGGATTGTGCAAGGAAACTCCTGCCTCACTAATTTCATTGAGTTTTTAAGACGGGGAACTAAGAAGACTGATGAAGCCCGGATGACTGTGGACTTTAGTAAGGTATTTGACAAGGTCCAATGTGATCAATTGGTGCAAAGGTTTAAGATACATTAGATCCAAAGCAAGCTGTGTAATTGGATCCAAAATTGGCTTGGTGATCTTAGGCAGAGAATAGTCATAGTAGGATGCTTTTCTGCACCAGTGCATTTCCCACCTGCTTAAAAGGGTGAGTTGACTTAGTGACTGCTATCGAATTTACATCTACCATAATGAAGTGCTTCATAAGGTTGGTTATGGCTGGAATGCAGAGGGAGTCTGCTATTGCTCCCAATGGAGGCCAGATGGTCAGCCATTCTAGCCACAATAAAATCAATGAAAGACTGCACCAGCAGGGCAGACAACTAGTGTGTAAAAGACAACAAAATGTGCAAATACATAAAGAAGGAAAAAATGATAAATAAATAAGTAATAAATATTGAGAACATGAAGTGAAGAGTCCTTGAAAGTGGATCCACAGTTTGTGAGAACAGTTCAGAGAAGAGGCAAGTGAAGTTGAGTGATGTTACCCTCTCTGGTTCAAGAACCTGATTGTTGAGGGATAATAACTGTTCCTGAAACTGGTGGTGTGAGTCCTGAGGCTCCTGTACCATATTTTCTGATCAGCAGCAGTGAGAAGAAAGCATGACTTGGATGGTGAGGGTCCCTGATGATGGATGCTGCTTTCCTGCGACAGCACTTCGTGTAGATGTGCTCAGTGCTTTACTTGTGATCGACTGGGCTGTACCCACTACCTTTTGTAGGATTTTCTGTTCAAGGGCATTGGTGTTTTCATACCTGCCTGTGATGCAATCAGTTAATATACTCCCCACCACACATTTATAGAAGTTCTTCAAAGTTTTAGATGTCATGCCAAATCTCTGCAAACCTCTAAGGAAGCAGAGGTGCTGTCGCGCTTTCTTTGTAGTTGCACTTGCATGCTGGGCTCAGGACAGGTCCTTTAAAATAATAACACAGAGGAATTTAAAGTTGCTGATCCTCTCCACCTCTGATCTCCCGGTGATGATTGGCTTATGGACCTCAGGTTTCCTCCTCCTAAAGACAGTAATCAGCTCCTTCATCTTGCTGACATTGAGTCAGAGGTTGTTGTTGTGGTGCCACTCAGCCAGATTTTCAATCTCCCTCTTATGTGCTGATTCATCATCACCTTTAGTTCGGCCTAGGGCAGTGGCTGTCATCAGCAAATGTAAATAGCTGTGCTTAGCAACACAGTCATAAGTGTAAAGTGAGTAGATCAGGGGGCTAAGCACACATCCTTGTGGTGCACCTGTGCTGATGGAGATTGTTGAGGAGATGTTATTGCCGATCTGAACTGACTGGGGAAATCAAGGATCAAATTGCTCAAGGAGGTATTGAGGCCAAGGCTTTGAAGCTTATTTATTTGATTTGGGGGGATGATTACATCATATGGCGGGCTACAGTCAATAAAGAGCATCCTGATGTATGCACCTTTGCTGTCCAGATGTTCCAGGGTTGAGTAAAGAGCCAATGAGGTGGCATCTGCTGTGGACCTGTTCTGCGGTAGACAGATTGGAGCAGATCAAAGTCACTTCTCAAGGAGACATTGATATGTTTCATCATCAACCTCTCAAAACACTTCATCACAGTGAATGTAAGTGCTACTGGATGATAGTCATTAATGTAGGTTACCATGTTTTTCTTAGGCACTAGTGTAATTAAAGCCTGCTTGAAGTAGGTGGGTACATCAGACTGCCGAAGCAAGAGGTTAAAGATCTCAGTGAACACTCCTGCCAATTGATCAGCACAGATCTTTAGAACTTGGCCAGATACCCCATCTGGGGCAGATTCTTTCCATGGGTTCACCCTCCTGAAGGATGTCCTCACATCTGCCTCTGACTGAAATCACAGGGACATTGGAAGGTATGGGAGTTTCTGATGGTCCCTCCATATTTTGACAGTCAAAGCGAGCATAGAGTGCATTGAACTCATCTGGAAGTGAAGCCCTGTTGTCAGCTACTGTTTGTCTCTTTGTTTCACTTTGCACTATTAGTGTTAAATTAGTGTAGATGGGTGAAATGGTGAACATGGACTGATAGTGGGTTTCGTCCTAAAGCACTGACAATTCCTTTCCTCCCATAGATGCCACTCAACACGCTGAGTTCCACCAGTAGATTGTTTATTACTTCTGGTACCCGAATCTGCGGTCTCTTGAGTGTTGAATGTTTATGTAGTACTGTTCAGAAGCTTTGCATGTCCCAAAATATTTTATGGTTAATAAAGGACTTTGTTTGAAATCACAACTTTGCTGTAGTTGAGCATGTAGTAAGGTCTTATCTTGTGATAAGGACCCAATGATCTGTTTTAATAATACTGATTAAAGGTAAATCATAGGGCCAGAAGCAAAACCAATGTTAAGGGACTTGAGACTCAAAACCTATCTGACCATCTGTTGCAATCTCTTTCAATTAGTGCTCTTTGTTTTCCCATGGTAAATAGAATAAGATCTTTCCTCTTTAACAACGATTGCTCTGTGAATGTTAGAGACATTTTATTTCCCTGGGTCAGTCTCAGCATTTCCATGTTCTATTAAGCCTAATTGGAACAGATTTCTTATTTCCCCACACAATGTGACACTAAGAGTTTAATTTAAAACTAGATTGCAAAACATAAATGAACAAGCATCCAGCTTAAGTGCAGGATTAGAGCTCCACTTTGATTTCTACCCTTCCTTCCTCTACTTTCCCTTCTCATGCAACATGAAGTTCCAGCTCTTATACTCAAAATCTCAGTACAAAAAGCGATAAATAATCTGTGTAACTCTCTGGATTGAGCAGCATCAGTTGGTGGAAAGGAATTTTCTCAAGATTAGCTGCACACAAACTGCAGGGGGAACTCGGGGTGGGGGGGGGGGTGGGGTGGGGTCAGGCAACATCTATGAAGAGAGATGGACTGTCAACGCTTTGGCTCAAGACTCTGCCCAGGTGAATGCTATTGACTTTAAATGTTACCTATTTCTCTGTATAGAGGCTGCCTACCTGTTGAATTCCTCCATCATTTTGCATACTGTTCCATATTCCAGTGTCTGCCGTCACTTGTGTCTCAAGAATAGCTGCCTTCGTATGCTTACTCATTGTCCCTCATGTCAAGGTTAGAAGTGGCATGTTGAATTGTACTCACAACTCCCCTGGACACAGAATCATTCCTTGTCAGCATACAGCAAGACATGGACAATATCAGGAACAGCTGGTTATGTCGAAGGGTTCATTTGCATCACCCAGTTTCAGATCAGTCACATAAAAAGTGTTCCTGTGGATGATCCACTTCTGCAGGATAAATAGGTTGGTTTAGATGGGGATTTGATGATCAGCTTATATTTGGTTGGCTGAAGGGTCAGCTTCTGTTTGGTATGGTTCTGGCTCTATGACTCTTAAGGTGGAAAATAGGAGCATTATACCTTATGAGAGTGCACCTTTAATACCAGGTTTGACACTGAGGCAAAGCAGTCTGATTGATCAGCATCCACCCTGTCCTACAGCATCACCAATGCACTGTACCTGTTGTCTTTGCTCTGAAGCAAGTACTAAGCAATTTGCCAAGGCTTTGTGAGTGGCTCAAGCAAAGCCCTGGTCTCATCACTGAGAATGAAGAAGAGTATCATGTGCACAGGAGTATCGCTACTTGCAATTGTCCTTTCAAGATTGACACTACCCTATCTTGAAAATATTGTATATTTTGCCTTTCTTTGGGAAAAAACCTAGGAAGTTCCTGACAAGAAGTACTTTAAGCACATTGAGAATTCAAGATGATATCTCCTCACCATCTTTCCATTTTTGAGTGCAATAAAGTTGGACTTCACCTAGACGCTAAAAAGACGTACGTGGAGTACATGGCATTCAACTGCGATGAAGGTACTCTCAAGACTGTAAAGAATGATACCATTAAGAAAGTCTTAGACCTCAAGTACCTTGGGTCAAGAATGATGAGTTTGGAGAAGGACATAAAGATACGGAAGATGCTGGCGTGGTGGGCTATGAATGACATGAAGCAAATCTGGAGGTTGAACCTGACCAGAGGGCTCAAAAAGAGGATCTTCATAGTAGTCATAGAGTCCATTCTCATGTATGGATGTGAGACATGGACACTCACCAAGACCATGAGAAAGTCACTAGATGGTTGCTATACACGAATGCTCCGGATGGCTCTTGACGTGAGTTGGCAACAGCACGTGACGAACATCAAGCTTTATGACGACCTACTGATGCTCACTACTAAAAGCGAGGCGAGAAGACTGCACCTAGCGGGGCACTGTCTACGCCACCCTGAGCTACCTGCCAGCCTAGTCATCACATGGGAGGATGAACCCTGGGTGCCCTCCCAAGACTATGGTCAACACGCTCCTAGAAGATAGCAGCGCAGCTAATGTAGATGAACTGAACACACAGATGAGGGAGAGGGAGGAGTGGAAAATCCGTCATCATGCCCGACGCCGGCCCCCTAAGCCTGAGTCGATGTAGTAGTAGTATCTTTCTAGGGGGAGCTTAGGGATGAACATTAAAGGCCAGCCCTCTCTGCAAACTCCACCTCCTGGAAGAGATTTAAAAGTAAGGCAGTGTGATCCTTAGAAATGGTTTTCAAAGTTTCTCACTAACAGAGCTTCAGATATTTACTCAGGGCTGAGATTTTCTGTTCAAAATCTATCTCTGATAGTGAAACATACAGTTTAAGTGAAGAGCATTCACTGATTAAAGTAGAATTGGACCACTTTACTGACGGAGGCCACATTTGAAACGTAAGAGTGGACTCAATGATACTCTGCTTTGCCGTGGTTCTGCTTGTGTAGCAGATGTAATCATTTGCTTTAAGATTTACTAAATAAATCTGGGACTCGCTTATGTGATAGTTTCTGCTTCTATATTATTGCCCAGTTAATGGCATTACTTGCAATTGCTCTGCTTTAAGTCTTGGCTTTACTGCTACTCTGAACAACTGGTCCGCGGCATATAATGTCCTAATATCTTTCCTGTGTCAGCTTAATTTTCAAATTCTATGCCTCCTTTAATGCTGAGTGACAAGACGAACTGGCAGTGTTCAGGAACCAGATGAATGCAAGCCATTTATAAAAAAAATTGGCCACACATAGGCAATCATCAGGTTTGCCAGTATCCAGTCTTACCTCCCAGATGGCAACCCAGGGGAGCTACGGATGAAAAGCTTTTATCTCCATTCATAGTAATAAATGGGCCACAACTTAACTCTGCTCTACCCAATTCATTTATGTCCCCTCTGTTTCACCTCCTACCATAAGTAACTGCTTCCTGCTTCCTCCGAACTGTTTACAACTTGTTAAATCACCAGTCTGGTTGTTCATCACACCCCAGCTCCTGTATTCTCAATGCCAGATAATATTCTGTGGCTCAATTGCCCATTCCTTCTCCCCATTCCAGCCTGTCTGTCCACTTACCTAAGACTTGCTCCAGTGCCACCAATGGCCCAACCAGTATTGTTGACCATTGGCGTATCAATGCTAGGTGCAGTTCGGACCTCACCATTTAGTTGCAAACACTGTGCTCCGGACACCGTTAACAAGTCCAGACATTATCACCCCTGAATTTCTAAGTTGTAGCTGATATCTATGACAGAGAACTACTGCAGAGAATAGCATAGTGTTGCAGTTGGAAAGGCAAGTACAGACATTATCACACCTGAAGTTCTAATCCAATGCGTCTCTTACCGTGGCAAGCCAATGAAAAGGAATATTCTCCTGCAGAAGAGGCCCGTTTGGTAGGGGTTACAGCTGATTTCTATGACATAGACCCACCACAGAGAACAGCACAATGTTGCAGTTGACAGGGTTGCACAAGTTCTAGTGACCAGGTTTAGTCCTGACTTCCATGCCATCTGTGCAGTTTGCATATTCTCCCTGCAACGGCCTGGGTTTCCTCTGGGTACTCTGGTTTCCTCCCACTTCTCCAAAATGTGAGGATCAAGCAGGTTAGTTGGCCTCTGTACAGTGTGTAGGTGAGTGGTAGAGCCAGGTGAGAATAAAATGGGATTAGTCATTGGATAGTTGATCAATGGCATGGACACAGTGATAACAAGGTACTGTTTCTGTGCTGTATCTTCCTATGAATCTATAACACTCCTTACGATTTTACTCAATTCGGGTCTTTGCAGAAGCTCGTACAAAGAGTTAACCATTTCATCAGAAGCCATAGGCTGCAAGTCTCTCAGAGGAATCCATTATAGATCCATCCCAGCTTAAAAACACCCAAATAATGAGCATAAGAGCAAGCCTTTGGAAGCCCATGGGAATCAATCTGGTGACTGCTGTGGGGCTGAGGGCAATTCCTGCCATGTAAGAACTCAGTTTTTGACAATATCTATGGATCTTGTAGAGAAATCTGAGTAGTTGAGTTAAATGCCCTGGTTTAACCATACATTGACCTGCTTTTACTTAAATATATTGCAGGGTAGGTGCATATCTGTCATGAACCATCCAAATTACACAACATTTCTCAGGAACAGAGCCATAATGTAACCTGAGGAAGACCCAACCTCAATGTAAATCATCCATACTATTCTGGTTCTCGTTACTGAATCTTTCCTCACTGGTAAGAGTGAGAGCATTGACTTCTTGCTGTTCCAAGAGTGTTTTCAGAACATCTGATGCCCAGTTCCGTGATTAGGCTGAAGGTGGGGTGTCAGTGTGTGATTGCTTTATTGCTGTCAGATGTACCGAGATACAGTGGAAAGCAGTGTAGATAGACAGAAAGATGCAATCACAAACAAGAGAAACTCTTCAGATGCTGGACATCCAAGCAACACGCACAAAATGCTGGAGGAACTCAGCAGGTTTCAGTGGGGTAGGTTGAGAGGTCAATAATACATCACTGTACAAGAAGTCCGTTCTGGATAGATGCTGTCTTTGAGCCTGATGGTGCGCATTTTCAAGCCTTTGTATCTTCTGACCGATGGACGGGAGTGATGGGTTTCTACTGGGTTTATCTTTTGTTTTCAAAGAGGGTACGAGAAGGATGGATTGAATAAAGGGATGATCTGATGGGGTGAGGCTGGTTGATAGGTTACAGAGATCGTCCACAGAGAAAGCAAACAATTAAGGGGAAGATTTGGAGCTGCAGGTCGGCATTGATACTGAGGAAAAAAGCAAAAGGAAAATTTTGGAAATTCCCGAAGAATTGAGCAGTGTCTATGGAGAGAGAATATACTGTATTACATATGAGCATGGTTCTACTTGTCAATGGCTTGTACAGTATAGGAACAGGTCTTTCAGCCTACTGGGACATAGCCAACCATCGAGCATCCTTTCACACTAATCTTGCCCCAATCCCCCTTTTTGTTCTCCCACAATCTCAACTCTGCCCCAGATTCTGCCACTCATCAACACACTAAAGACTATTTGCAATGGCCAATTAACCTGCCAACCTATACCTCTCTGGGAGCAGAGCACGTGGTGGAAACTCATGTGGTCACAGGGGGATCCTGCAGGCTCCACACAAGCAGTAACAGAGCTCAGGATTGGACCTGGATCTCAGGAACTGTGAGGCTTCAGCTCGACCAGTTGTGCTGCTAAGCCAGATACAAAATAAAAAGCAGTATCTGACGTGACTACACTCTGTTTATGTTAATATTCTACAGCAAATCTGCTCTTGTACTGAAATATTTTTTTTTAATCAAAAACTTACTCAAACCTGTCTTGAGGCAAAAGATTTGGCAACCCTTCTTCAAAATGATTTAACCCAATTACATTAGATCCAAATGATGATTGCTGATGGGCTTGACCAGGAATCTTATTTGGCTACAGGGGAAATTGGTTGTGTTTTCTAAGATAGGAAATGGCCCCCAGTATTGGATAGAGCCCACTGGGCCAAAAAATATTTCAATATGTTGACATGGAATTGTTTTTTTAAGGGTTTGGAAGCTTTTGTGCATACACAGCAATGTTGTGAGGCACAGTGTGCTGTTATAATAGGTTAACTTCATGCCATCAGAGAAAACATATGTGTCAGTGAGAGGGCTTTAAGAGGGACTGCTGCATAAGGAGTCATCAGGTTTATAGCATGCCGCTTCAGAAAGGATCGACCGTTGTCAATCATGGTGAAAATTAGATACCTGAGTGGTGACAATGAACTCCTGCAATGTATTGAACCTCATAAGCAGCACTGTGGTTAGGCTTGTAGTGTTGCTGTCTGACAGCTCCAGCAACCTGGGTTCGATCCTCATTTCTGCTACTGTCTGTGCAGGATTTGCATATTCTCTCTGTGACCACATGGTTTACTCCAGCTGGGCTGGATTCCTCCCACGTCTTAAAGACATGCACTGTAAAACTGATCACTGTAATACCCCTGTAAGTACAGCAGGAAGAGACCCTTCTGCCCATAATATTGTGTTAAACTATTAATAAAATGTCACCTCCTCACACCTTCACCTGCCCTGTGACCCCGCCACCGAACATCTGACAATTGTCTTCCAGTTTCCTCGTTTCCTTGCAAGATCTTCCCACCACACTGTCTAGAAATCCGGCCCTGCAAAGCCAGCTTCTACTTCCTCCACCCAGTTACAGGGCTGTTTGAACTGATCCCTTATTTAAGCTCTTGCCATACCTAGTGTATTTATTCCCTACTTTAATTCCACTCTATCTCCCTAAGTGCTTTCTTGCCTACATTTGTAATGGCACTGATGTCTCCTAACAGTCTGACTGTTTCCCATTTCCTGTTCTGAACTGGCTTATCTTCACCATGGACATCCAGTTGCTCGATACCTACATCTCACACCAGAATGGTCTGGTGATTCTCCATTTCTTCCTTGAAAAGAGGCTCAACCAGTTCCCCTCCACAAACGCGCTCATTTTCCTGGTTGAATTCATTCTTGTATTGAGCAGTTTTCCCTTCAAATTCACACAGTTTCAACAGATCATAGGATGTAGCCATGAGACCTCACATGAGCCCAATCTAAGCCTGTGGCTTAAGTGGGATTGTTCTTGTTTTAGTCTGTTGTGTATGTAATATTTCAGTAGTATTTGAGTATTTTGTATACTGTGTGTGTGTGTGTGTGTGTGTGTGTGTGTGTGTGTGTATGTATATATATATATATAGAGGTTGATTACACATGTTTGTTCATTTAAATAAATAATTACATGTACAAATTTGTGAATTGCATCACACCCCACCACATGATACTTGGACACACTTAAAAGTAAACACGAGCCTGACCCACATTCCTGGACTTCCGTTTCTACCTTTGAATTAATTTAATGTTCTGAGGTTACAAAACGTAACACAGTTGTACTCAAGTCCCCTGCCAGAAAATGATAACACAAATGGAAAGTCTTGTAAAGAATCCATTCCGCATGCTTGCCTTCATCAATTGGAGCATTGACCACATCGACTACAAAATTCAGGAAGTTGTGTTCCAGCTGAATAATATTTTAGTTAGGTCAGATTTGGAGTGTTATGTGCAGAACTGGTCACATCACTATGATGAATAAACAGGATTGTTTTCTCTGGTGTCAGATGATGAGAGATGACCTAATAGATGTTTATAAAATTATGAGAGGCATAATTAGAGTGGAGAGATTTTTTTTCCCTGGATGGAAAGAGGCCATAGGTTTAAAGTGAAGAGATAAAAGGTTAAAGGAGATATGAGAAGCAATTTTATTTTTACAGAGTCATGAGTGCCTGGAACATGCTGCCAGGGGTGGTAATAGAAGATGATATGACAGTGATGTTTAAGAAGCATTTATGCAGACATGCAAGCAGGCAAAAGAATCGAGGGATACATACAAACCATGCACAGGAAGATTGGCATCATGGTCACAAGGAGGGCCCTGTTCCTTTGTTATAATATTCTGTGTTTTTCTGCTACACTTGCAACTGTATTGGTGTTGTTTCCTACACTAATAAAGACACAAAAATTTCATTAGTTTGCTGCAGTTTTCACATGGTCCGTCTTTCACCAACTAGTTTGAGGAAATAACAGGGCAGGGTATACAAAGAAGAGTCGGTGAATATTATTTACTTGGATTTTCAGATGGCCTTTGACAAGGTACCGCGCATAAGGCTGCCAAACAAGCTAAGAGCCCATGATGTGACAGGAGAGATACTAGCATGGATAGAAGATTAGCTGACTGGCTTGAGGCAAAGAATGGGAATAAAGTGGATCTTTTCTGGTTGGCTGTTGGTGACCATTTGGTCTCGGGACCATTTTTTTCGCATTATATGTCAATGATTTGGATGGCTGAATTCATGGCTTTGAGGCCAATGAAACAACGATGGGTGGATGGGTAGGTAGTGTTGAGGAGGCAGGCACCGCTCCCTCTAATTGTTTTTATAGCTGCAGGGTTGAAACATTGCTCTTAGCAGGAAACTTTTACATGGCTTGAAAACTGTGCAGCACTTCAAAGGTTTTTTTTTGTAACATACATAGTATGAATATTTAGAATGAAAATTGGAAAACCACATACTTTTGATTTTATTTATTAATTGTATAATGAAATTCAGTACAACAAAGAAAATCTTTCATGTTTGGTAAACTTTTCCTTGTAAGTCTTGATTACAATTCCGTTGTATATAAACATTGTCCAGATTAATTTTGCATCCAGATGAAAGATATGTCTTGATCCTCACTAGATTATCCAAATGTTCCACTTCAGGCCTGTTTCTGGATTTAGATCTGATTGAATTCATATGACTGAATCCACGTTCACGGTGAGCACTAGAAGCTTGAAATGTTCCAAAAATGTCAACAAGAATTGATCATTCTTCAAATTCTTCATTTCTAAGCACATAGTTCAATGTATCAATGAATTCCTTAATTTAACCAATCTTAACTTTCTCAGGAACGACAAATTTGAAATCACAGTATTGCTGAGACACCATCAACCTAGTTTGTAGTAGTAGCTGAGTATTTTTTGTCAGTCGTACAATATTCTCTTTTCCAAATTCAATATTGGTTGCATTTGCAGTAGAATCAAAAGCTTGCATTTCTCTTAACTCATCATCAGGAAATCTATTATCCAAGTGATTACACACACGTTGAATGATTCGAATAATAGTGGCAGTATTGATGCCAGAATTTATAGATCCAAGCAGATCTTTCACTTTAATAACAGGGTATTTCACGGTTATATTAACATAGATTTCAAAATTATGTTAGCATAATTTCAAACTTTTATTAACATAATTTCAAATTGATATTGACATAAATTTAAAATTTTAACTTAACTTCAAAGTTATATTAATATCATATAAAAGAAAATTCCAGCTGCACAGCAACAAAGGCTATGTGTGTGGAAGCATTTCATTTATGGTGCGGCCGTGCGTCCACACAGTTTAGAGGGAACGGTAGAAGCAAGGGGGCAGCAAAAGGACAAGCAGGTTAGGAGAGTGGGCAAAGAAGTGGCAGATTGAATATAGTGTGGAGAAGTATATAGTAATGCACTTCATGAGAAGGAATAAAAGGATAGACCATTTTCTGAATGGAGATAAATTTCAGAAATCAGATGTGCAAAGGGATTTGGGAGTCCTCATGCAGGCTGATTTGGAAGGCAAATGCAATATTAGCATTCATTCTGAGAAGACTAGAATATAGAATCAAGGGTGTCTTGCTGTGGCTTTAAAAGGCATTGGTCGGACCACATATATGAGCAATTTTGGGCCTCTTATCTAAGAACAGATGTGCTGGGATTGGAGTGGGTTCCGAGGAGGTTCATGATAATGATGCTGAGAATAAAAAGGTTAATGTATGAGGAGCATTTGATGGCTCTGGGCCTATACTCGTTACAGCTTAGAAGAATGAGGGGGGATCTCACTGTAATCTATTAAATATTGAAAGGCCTAGATAGAGTGGATGTAGAGAGGATGCTTCCTGTACTGCTGATATCTAGAACCAGAGGACATAGCCTCAGAATAGAAGTACGTTCCTTTAGAATAGAGATAAGGAGGAATTTCTTTAGCCAGAGTGTGGTGAAACTGGAGAATTCATTTGCACAGATGGCTCTGGAGGCCAAATCATTGGGTATATTTAAAACAAGGTCGGTAGGTTCTTAATTAGTAAGGGTGCCAAACGTAATGGGGAGAAGGCAGGAAAATGGGGTTGTGATAGAAAATAAATCAGCCAGGATTGAATAGTAGATCACACTCAATGGGCCAAATGGCCTAATTCTGCTGTTGTGTCTTACAGTTTTATTTGGTAGTTTAATGACCCAACACTTCCTACAAGCCTAGGGGTATCTCAGCTAGATGGCTTTGCACCCGTATTCCAGGAAGCACACATTTCTTTCTCCTGGTTCTATCTCCATTGCATTTGTTCTAATGACAACATTTTCCAAGCTTCCTTGACATGTATTCACACTAACTTGAGCGTGAGCTCACTCTGTTCTGTACACTTGAGTGTGAGTCTAACTCCATGGCGTACACCGTAGCGTCCACTGACCTGAATTTCTCTCAGCCCCTGATCTTTGATTCATCAATATCTGATTCCCTGGCCTCTCCCATACTTTTTTCTTGTGTTTCATCTCTCAAGAATGCCCCACTTTGCTGCTATGCTTTTGTGGCCCATTACATTTCTCTCAGCTGTGGGACATCCACTGTCTTTGCATTTGCACAAGTCCTTGTTTTATAGTTTCGATGTAGTTCTCATGTTATTTGGCCAAAATGCACAGGCTCGAATATAAATGTTACACGAGCTTTATCTGATAGGTTAGTGCTTTTTTTGAAATAGCAAACAAAAGAATTTGGTAAGCCTCTGTGTGCTGACATTCTCAGCTATTCCCTTGCATCCTGCTGTAATCCACTACTGCGAACTTCAATTATTTCATTTCTGAAGTACCACACTGAATTTGTTCCAGAACAATAGTAGGAATGACTGTGAACGTAGCTCTATGTGGAAGGGTAAGGGCTTCTCTTTGGTCCATCAGGATTATGCATCTTTAAGCTGTTACTGAAACCTGATGACACCGATGTGAGTTATGGGTTTGAGAATTATTCATGCTGAGAGAGGATGCATGTTGTTAAGTCCTTTGAGGTTGTAGTTTGGTGTGCAGGTATACAAACACTGTATGCTTTGGAGTGTTTGAATACAGCTCCTAGGTCTACAGTTTGAAGAGTTTTGTATAAATTGTCTTTCTGTGCCATCACATCTCTCTACAGTCAAACTTGTCACCTCTTTGAATCATATAGCACAAAACAGGCCATTCGGCCCATTTTTTCCATGCCAAACATCAAGAATTCATCTATATTCATTGACCCAGCGACTTGACCGTGTGATCATTGATTAGATCGCATTTGATCACATGACAGTGCTCATGTTAATCACATCAATGCTTAATCATATCGCTTGTTCACAGTGCATCTGTAAACCCCTGTGCAAACCAACTCTGGTTAGGAGTGTAAATATCACAAAATTGAAGAAGATGGCTAAATCATAATTTTAGTTGGCAATGAATAGCATGTAAATCAAAAATGTGAATACAAAATAATAATGACTTAAAGAACCAGTGATACCTGGCCAAAAACTATTCTGATGCTTCTAAAATACCAAATGCAAACTGTAAGTGAATAACTGACAGCTAGGCATATATTAGTATGGATGCAGATCGATGTAAGTGACTTCTAACACAAGTTTTGTTACAATTTTATATGAGTTTTTATGAGTCAGTTTTTGATTCTACTAAATTAACAGAAAGCCAGACTTAATTCTGTTACTGTCTGTCACTCCCCAACAATAATGCTTGATAGAATTCGGTTCTCAGATAAAAACATGAAAGTTGACTGATTCATGGAAAATAACTAATTTTACAGCAACACACACAAAATGCTGAAGGAACTCTGCCAGCCAGACAGCATCTATGGAAAAAAGTACAGTCCACGGTTTGGGCCAAAACCCTTCAGCAGGACTGAAGGAAAAAAAGATGAGTAGATTTAAAAGTTGGGGAAGGGGGAGAGGGAAACATAAGGTGATAGGTGAAACTGGCAGGGGAAGGGATGAAGTAAAGAGCTGGGAAGTTGATTGGTGAAAGAGATACCGGGCTACAAGACAGGAAGCCATGGAAGAAAGGAAAGGGGGAGGAGCACCAGAGGGATGGTAATGTACAGGTAAGGAGATATGGTGAGAGAGGAAAAAGGAGATGGGGAATGGTGAAGGGGGGGCATTACTGTAAGTTTGAGAAATCGATGTTCATGCCGTCAGGTTAGAAGCTATCCAGACGGAATATAAGGTGCTGTTCTCCAACCTAGTTATAGCCTCATCGCGACAGTAGAGGGGGCCATGGATAGACATATCGAAATGGGAATGGGAAGTGGAATTAAAATGGGTGGCCACCGGGAGATCTGGCTTCTTCTGGGGAACGGAGTGTAAGTGTTTGGCGAAGCGGTCTCTCAATCTACATCAGGTCTCACCGATATACAGCAGGCCACACTGGGGGCACCAGACACAGTATATGACCCCAACAGACTCACAGGTGAAGTGTCGCCTCACCTGGAAGGACTGATTGCGGCCCTGAGCGGTAGTGAGGGAGGAGGTGTAGGGGTAAGTGTAGCATTTGTTCCGCTTGCAAAGGTAAGTGCCAGGAGGGAGATCAATGTGGGGGGGGGGGGGAACAAATGGACAAAGGAGTCGCATCAGTAACAATCCCTGCAGAAAGTGGGGGTGGGGGGCAGGCGGGAGGGAAAGATATGTTTGGTGGTGGGATCCCATTGGAGATGGCAGAAGTTCTGGAGAATTATGCGCGACATGGAGGTTGGTGGGTAGTAGATGAGGACAAGGGGAACCCTATCCCTTGTGGGGTGGTGGGAGGATGGATAAGAGCAGATGTGTGTGAAATGGGAGAGATGCGTTCAAGGGCATCTCTTGATCATGGAGGAAGGGAAGATCCTTTCTTTGAAAAATGAGGACATATCCTTCATTGTAGAATGAAAAGCCTCATCCTGAGAGCAGATGAGGCATAGACGGAAAAATTGAGAGAAGGGGATGGCATTTTTACAAGTAACGGTGTGGGAAGTAAAGCGGAGGGAGGAGTCACAAATGCAGCAGGTGAATTTGAGGACAGGGTTGAAGTTGGAGGCAAAGTTCGGTCTGTCCAGTGATAGGAGAATATGTTAAACTGCCTGTAGGCTCTATATAACCCTCTGATATTGTGAATCTTATAGACAGGTTCATCGTCTTGACCACAGAAACCTAGGCTAGCAGGCATGGGGATTCCTGCAGAAACAGATGTGTTATATTTGTGTTGGACTCTAAACTAGAGCTCCCACCTGTTCTCTCTGGTGGTACATAAAAGAGCCACGACAGGTGAATTACTTGTAGTGTGCTGGCCAATTTTCATCTCACATCACACCTCAGAAGCAAGCATTTAGGAACATTCTGAGGTTGTGAAAAATGAGGTGTGAATACAAGCTTTTTCTTTTTTCTCTGTTTGGTTCAGAAACACCCACTTCCTAACCAGATGAAAATTTTCCTTTCTGCCCAGGCCAGGAACAGGACTTTTAAAATAACACTGCAGCTGTGCTTACCACAGATGCTAATACGTGTAGCAGTTCCAGAGGCGCTATTGGCTGTCTGATGTCTTCAGACAAGTGCTTGGTCATGGGCACTGAGCATTTTGTCTGCAGCAGGCATCGCTTTGACTCTAGTTTTCAACTGGCATGTTGTCTTTGCGTCTTCATTGGGCAGCAACTGAAAAAGGTGGCAGGTGCATGGTTTTTGAGAACCCTGAACTTATTGTGAAAAGGAATACATTTATATAGTGAATACTAAGGTTTCCAAAACAGCAGCACAATTGCAGTTCAGTAACTTAGAACATACAACAATGTAGCACAGGAACAGGACCCTTGTCCCACACTGTTGTGCTAAACGAATTAAACCGGTAATTAATTGCCTAACTAAACTAACCCATTCTGCCTGCACAAAGTCCATATCCCTCCAGTGTTTGCAATTCATGTTACCTACCTAAGAGCTTCTCAAACATCTCTATCGTAGTTGTCTACACTGCAACCCCTGCCTTTGCATTCCAGATTCCCACCACTCTATATATCTCCTCTTTTGAACTTGCCCCTTCCTTCACCTTAAATACATAGCTCCTAGCATTAGGCACTTAATTAGCTTTTCAGTGAATGGACAAAGTTAATTTATTATCGAAGTATGTGCAGTACACATTATACAACCCTGTGATTCATTTCCTCACAGGCAGCCCAAAAGAACCCATAAAAATTAGGACCGTCAAACACCCAATGTGCAGGGAGAGAAAAAGAATGAATCGTGGAAACAATGAAAGTAAGCAAATTGCATTCAGAATAAAAGCAAGTCCATAGACATGAAGCCCTGACCAGGCCACAGCCTTGGCCTCAATTCAGCACAAGCCCAGAGCAGCTGGAGCAGGCCACAGCCTCGGCCTCAGTTCAGCACGGACCCAGAGTAGCTGGAGCAGGCCACAGCCTCGGCCTCAGTTCAGTGTGAACCCAAAGCAGCTGGAGCAGGCCACAGCCTCGACCTCAGTTCAGTGTGAACCCAAAGCAGCTGGAGCAGGCCACAGCCTCGGCCTCAGTTCAGTGTGAACCCAGAGCAGCTGGAGCAGGCCACAGCCTCGGCCTCAGTTCAGTGTGAACCCAAAGCAGCTGGAGCAGGCCACAGCCTCGACCTCAGTTCAGTGTGAACCCAAAGCAGCTGGAGCAGGCCACAGCCTCGGCCTCAGTTCAGTGTGAACCCAGAGCAGCTGGAGCAGGCCACAGCCTCGGCCTCAGTTCAGTGTGAACCCAGAGCAGCTGGAGCAGGCCACAGCCTCGACCTCAGTTCAGTGTGAACCCAAAGCAGCTGGAGCAGGCCACAGCCTCGGCCTCAGTTCAGTGTGAACCCAGAGCAGCTGGAGCAGGCCACAGCCTCGGCCTCAGTTCAGTGTGAACCCAGAGCAGCTGGAGCAGGCCACAGCCTCGGCCTCAGTTCAGCACGGACCCAGAGCAGCTGGAGCAGGCCACAGCCTCGGCCTCAGTTCAGTGTGAACCCAGAGCAGCTGGAGCAGGCCACAGCCTCGGCCTCAGTTCAGCACGGACCCAGAGCAGCTGGAGCAGGCCACAGCCTCGGCCTCAGTTCAGTGTGAACCCAGAGCAGCTGGAGCAGGCCACAGCCTCGGTCTCAGTTTAGTGCAGAGCTGAGTAAATATCGGGGAGCAGTGTGCAGAACCATCCCGATATCCTGCCTTTTCAATCTATCTGGCCTTGTGTTTAAATCATTCAAACATAGGTCATTCCTCGCACTAGGACCCTCGCATCGATACGTTCTGGGCCTGGATCCCACCGCCATATTCCAGCCTGTACCCAACCATTCCAAATCGGTCTGGTGCTTAGATCAATCAAACCTCGTTCTCAGTTTAAGTGGATAGACCTCAAATTTGCCTCTCCTCTGCTCCAACATTGCTTCAATCTGCTCGCCCCGACTTTGCCTTGAATATGCCTTGACCTCACCCCGACTTTGCCTTAAACATGCTTTGACCTCACCTTGCCTTCGCCTTGCACCCACATGCTTCGACCCTTGACTCAACCTCATCTATGCTCGCCTCTCCATTGTTTGCGGTGATCGTTTACCATAAATTTTTGCAAAAAAAAAGTGTTATTAGTAAAGAATTTAGTTATTTTCTTTGTTTAGTTTGCTGCTAGTAAGTAGTCACTGGGCCATCTTAAATATTGACCTGGAGAATACCCCTGATGTTCATCAATAAATTGCATTGGAGTCTTTCTGTGCAACTGAGGGGGCAGGTGGGACCTCCACTTGTAGTGGTATCTGATGTAGAGGAGAACTTCTTCAGTACTGCGTAGGAGTGTTGGTTAAAGCCCCGGTCTACTACTTCAAAACTTAAAATTATGATTCAGGGAGCAAGAAAGTTTATACTTCATGATAAAGCCAAATCTATTAACATATTTTATTTTCTGGCCATAATTGACTGTGGGATCACATCTGAGCCCCTCCAGAGTACTGGGGCACCACGTCTCAGCAGTTCAATTAACATGATAAAAAGTGCTTCACATTGCTGTATTCACAGCAGATCAGGAGAATTTAGTGGGGAAAAGGGGTCAGAAATATTTAATGCTTTTTTATTCCAGCATGATTGTAGTGTCCCGAGAAAGAGAATATTAACTGCCATCCCTGCCTGCCCTGAAGAAGGCAATGGTGAGCTCTCCTTTTAAACTGTAGTGGGAGAGGAGGATGCACGGAGATTGGAATGGATGAGCTTCTGGTGGGATTTCAAGAGACTTTTAAAGCTGAGTTGTTACTTGATTGTATGCCACTTGTGTGTCAGTGACTACAGGACTGAAGGGTGAATGGGAGGTCTTAAGATCAGTACTGGCAACAGTTTTTGCATGAACTCAGTGTGGTGCAAGGTGGAAGGTCAGCAGGGAGATGATCAAAATCATGGAGGCCAGAGTTCCAGCAGCAGGAAGACTGAGGTGGGGTGAGTTCAAACATTACAAATGTGAAAATAGACTGCTTTAGTCATGGAGTGGTATGTTTGCCTCAGTCAAACACAAACACCATGGCCTCAGAAGGTGTTGGGCTCAAATTTGTATGGTGTTCAGGGAGAGGGATAGAGTGCCTTCTGGTAAACAAACCTTGTATCAGCTACCAAACACAGCGTTTGTAGCCTTCCTGGTGTCTAATTAAAGTGAGTTTCTGCTTAATCAGGACCGAGAGTCAGATAAAGTTGTAGAAATCACAGACAGAAAAGGTGTGAAGTGACTTTGTGTAGGATATAGCTGGATGTACTCAGCTAGGTGTAGAGCCTACTGTCAGGTCCAGGTTGTGAGATGCACCAGGCTGCAATGGAATTCCTGACAGAGTAAACCGTGTGCATGGGAATAATAAATACAGCAATTAATGCAATGTGAGTGGAAAAGAGCAGAATGGTGTAAAAGCTGTGGTGTAAGCTGAAGCAGTGCAAAAAGGATTGCTAAAGTGACAATAATGGGATAGCCGAGAGGGGGAGAGTTGTGAGTATGAGGGTGTGACAGCATTGCCGGGAAGGGCTTGTGAAAGACGTGTTGCTTCCGAAGTCTGATGGTAGTGGGGGAGAAAGTGCTCTTGAGTTGGATCATTCAAGCTGCTCTAACATAAATGGTAGAAAAGAGAAAAGGGATTGGCCAGTGTGACAGGCATCCTTGACGATAGTATTAACGTTTCTGGAGTGGATGGCAGGAGGTGGTGAGCCTGTGATGGATGGGCAGGTTCCAGAGCAGTGTTCTTGGATATAATGTGGCCATGTGGCAGCCTATTGGTATGGAACAAACAGGATTAAAGCAACACTACAGTAGCAATCTGAATCAGGGTTAATGCACCAGCATATGCCTTGAAATTGGTTAACTCTGCTGCAGCAGCAGTACATTGCAATATGTGGTAAATATTGAAATAAAACTGAATTAAGGCAATTGAAATGTTGGAGGAGAAACTATTGCAAGAGGTCCTCTGGCTGAGACTACAAGTAAAGAATCGATCTTCTCCAATGGGTGAACAAGGTTCAGAGGATGTACTTATAAAATTAACAACCATTTAGATGGGAAATTCAGAAGTTTATTTTGCACATTTTGCATTGGAAATCTGGAATGCTCCTCTTATCATAGGCTGGGAACTGTAGATGACAACTGCTTTCAAGAGCTATATTGCAGCTAGAGGCTTTCGTTTGGAGATGGCACCAATTAGCATCCATCACACAGGCTGCTAGAGGAACTTAATTGTTCGGGCAGTACCTATCAAGGGAAATGAACAGTTGACATTTTACGTTGAGGCCCTTCATCTGGACTGTAAGATAGCCAGTACCAGAAGGGGGAGGCGAGCTTGGTGCACGGCCTATCGGGTGATAGGTGGATCCAGGTGAAAAGGGATGATAGGCAGGCGGTGCGGGGAAGAGTGCCAATAGTGACAGAAGCTGAGAGGTGATAGTTAGAATGACAAAGGGCTAAAGAGAATGGAATCTGGTGGGAGAGGAAGGTGGAGCTTGAGTCAAGGGAGGGAGGTGGGAAGCGCAGATGGAAACAGTAGGGGTGGTCAGTGGGTGATGGGGAGGGGGAGTGGGTGGAGGAGGGGTTAGCAGACCAGGAGAGGAAAATAAAGGGATGGGGGAGGGTGGGGAATATGCTTATGCAGAAGTTTATGCTTATGCAGCTGAGTTGTAGACTACCCAAGTTGGAACAAGTAAACAGGTTGATCTGGGGGTGGGCCATAATGTAATTGAAAGACACTGCAGGTTATGACAAGGAATTTATGTTTTCAGTCATGTTTGCTGTGGTTGCTGGAGTTCTATAATATTCAGAATAGAAATGCTCAGCAGGTGAAGCAGCGTTGTCCGTGAGTGAAATGCCATTTCAAACTGATGGTTGCTCCCCTTTACTCTCTTTATCCCACCTTCCGCTGACGATGGGTGGGGCTTTTCAGTGGAATGTAACCTTGCGGGGGTGAGGAGGACATGGAGAGGGAAAGGTGCAGTAGGTGTGTTTGAAATGCAGAGGTATGCCTCCTTAAGAGAGAGTCCTGAGAACTGAGTACGGTCACAGTCAATTGGTTCCTGTGGGAACTTGGAGCCACAGAATAGGACGAGCAGAGTGAAGGAGTTGTGTTTACTCCCTGTTACTGAAAGGCTGAAAACAGATATTGTTAGGCTCTCTATGGAGATCCCATACAAAAAAATTGCTGGGTCTGTCCATTGTCAATTAAAGCACAGGCTTGTCTCAATTGTCTGTTGCCATGGTTCCTGAGAGCTTTGCCCTCATCTCCTCTAAAGAATGTGATGTCTTTTTTTTTGAAAGAATAAATACTGAATGCTGGAATCACTTAAACCCAAGAAGGGGGAAGAAAAAGAATAGACATTAAAGATATTTTTTTTGTAATTTGAGTTTCAGAAAAAGGTGAGAAAATGACACCACAGAGGAAATAATTGTCAAGTGGGTTAAACTGTGACGCTAAGGAGAGGGGTGGGGGTGGGGGGGTGGTTTGGAAAAAAAATTCTGATCCTCACTGGATTTCATTGCCGGTACAGAAAGAAAGTGGGGCCTTTTCCATTGTCACTGAAGGTGGGTTATGAGGAAGAAGGACAATTATGATCATTATCCTGAGGTCGATGTAGCTGGAGAATGGAACTGTCAGAGGCAGCCCCTGTCAGCGCTAACCAATCTCGGGCAGTTACAGCCCGCTGTTCAGAGAAAAGCCTGTAGTTTTCCTGTCCGCCAGATTAAGAGTGAGATAACTCTTCAGATAAGCTGAGGGCTGGACAGTTGTGGAGGCAGGATGTGCCTGGTAGGGCCCCAGACAGGTGGCACCCGTTGTATGCCAGTGAACCCCTCACGGAGTGCAATGATATTAACACCACTTCCACAAATTTCTCAGCTCCCCAGCTGTGAATTCTAGCCAAGTCTGTGCCACACTAATGTGCATCAAGTACAATAGCTCTATTAAAATGAATAGAGAAATTGGCTGTGGGAGAAAGCTTTGCATTTGATTTAGTCACACTTGTTTAAATGTTTTGTGTGTATGTGTGTATTTAGCCTTCTCCTTTGAAACAGTTTTCTCAACTTAACTTTTTAGCAGGTTGTGGATGAAGATGAATACTTATTAATGTTAAAGATATTCCCAGGCATTTAGTAGGATTGACAGCTTTAACAGACAGTGAGGATGAGGCATCAGTAACTGTCAAAAC
This sequence comes from Hemitrygon akajei, assembly GCF_048418815.1. Taxonomy (NCBI): domain Eukaryota; kingdom Metazoa; phylum Chordata; class Chondrichthyes; order Myliobatiformes; family Dasyatidae; genus Hemitrygon; species Hemitrygon akajei. The sequence goes on along the minus strand of NC_133126.1, from coordinate 117,866,881 downwards.
TATTTGACAGCAAGCTCACCAGTTACTCTGGGAGAGAGTTTGCCCTTTGCTGCATTGGATTTGATCCTCTCTGATCTGTGAGAAGCTTGGATCCCAGCAGAATACTACACCCCAGACAATGCTGGAAGAAAGAGCTTGTAGGCGCAGAGATCAGTGGGAATTTTAAAAAATCTGAAAACACCGGAACAACTCAGAAAGTCAGGGAGTACTTGCAGCAAGTGAAGCAGTTACTGTTTTGGCTTTCAAGGCTTGAAGACCTGAAGCAAAGACTATTTTTCTCTCTCCACAGATACTGCATCTTGCTGATGGTTTCCATCAATTTATGTTTTCATTTCAGAATTCTAGCTTTGCAGTTTTTTCCTTATCAGCTTGTCCCGTACACATCTTTTTATGGTAGCCCTTACCAAAAATTTTGAGTTTAATTTTTCAGTGCACTATCCTGTTTAAGAACAAAGTACCAGGCAAAGGGTTGGAAAAGCAAGAGGTGGACATGAAAGCATGCAGATCTCTCTGCATTTCACTGTCTGATTGCAGAGCTGGAAGATACGAGAGGTCTGGAACTCCCATGAAAGTCATGAGAGTCAATTCTGTTAAAGCTGATACATTGCAGGGTGTATGAAACAGGGACAGTGGACAGCCACAAATGAGGTGAAAAGGAATTGGAACTCCTCTTTCTTAAGACATTGAGTGTTAATGTGATAATTCCCTTGAAAGGAACTTGACCTTGAAACATTCCCACTTGGGTATTAAGTCCCAGCACCTCATTCATTCATTAAGTTGAGGGAGAATGTAAGTGACTGAGCATTGGTCATTGCCAAGTTAATTTGTGGCTGTAACGATCCTGAACTCCATGTCCTTCTCCCCATCTCTCTCTCTGCTCCTCCCCCTTTGCTCCCTCCCCTCACCTCCTGCCCCTTCCCATCTTTCCCTTTCCCTTCATCCCTCCTTCTCTCCCCTTTCCCCCATCTCTTTCTCTCTCCCCCTTCCCTCTCCCCCCTTCTTCTGCTCCTCTTCCCTCGCTCTCTTTCTGTCTCTGTCTCCTGGTTTGCAGAATATGATAAAATAAGATCCTGCATTTATATCGCACCTCTTACAACATTGAGTCCTTCTCCCAGCTCTTTTGAGGCAATGGTGTATTTTAAGAATGAAAAATATCTCTCAATGTGCATGTATTTGTTTGCATCTGTCTTGGGTGTTTGATTGGTATGTGATTAAATAATCTTAAGAAGATAAATATTGGCTAACTTATTGGGAAAAATCATCCCTGTGGGATCTTCTGCATTCATCTATGAAGTAGGCCGCCATCTGTTCTGAAAATTAGTGCACCCAACAATGCAGCAGTCCTATTAGTACTGCTGTGAAATGTCACCTTATAAAATAAGCCCAGTACTTTGCAACACTTATTTATATTTCAGGTTTGCTTCTAAGCATATAAGACCAGTATCTGGTGTTCAATCTTACCCCTCAAATTGTTCCTGCATTCCATGACAGAATGGATGGGCCACATGTAGAATTTGGTAACAAGATAGTTTTCACAATTAAAATGGATTATTTACAAAATTTCTCCATGCTCCGCCCCTTCACCATCCACAATTTCCAGTGGCCCTCCAAGTATGTAGATATGGATTTATCACTGAGTCCTACAGAGTGGAAACTTCCAGATCAATAGACATCCTGATTGGAGTTATCTGCTCTCATGCAGAGAGAGAAGTTAGGGTGAGAACAGTTTGGAAGTGAAGCTTAGGATGGTAGGAAAAGTGGTGGAAAAGGCACAAGTTATTCATTGTCTGACCTGATGTAGTCCAATTTCATCTACCCACTTTATAGTTCTGCTGAAGTGTCTTTGACCTAAAGGGTTAACTGTTTGTTTTCCATAAATGCTGAATGATCTACAAGGTTACGACAGGGTTCCATTCCCAAGTGGGAAATGCAGCCAAGAACAGGATTCCCACAGGACGAAGATGTTTGCAACCCTGCAGTGGCTACAGTTCCACTCCACTGCTCTCCCAGCCACTCATTCATGCATAACTCAGATGTTTGTCATCTGTGGAGTACCTGTACTTACATTTTCCAACATTTTGTGATTTTATTTTGTATTTTTACTTTTTTATTTTGATTTTTGTTACAATGCCTTTTGATTTTAAAATTTGGCATGGACAGCTTCCTGGTAGAAAAAAATACTTCCCAGTCTTATACTGCATATTTGATACAAGCACTTACTAATTTTGATCTTGCATAGCCCAGCTACAGTTTTAAGGTATGGCCCCCAGACTGTGGAAATAGCTTTTTGATGTCTACTGAATCATTTTCTTTTATTATTCTAAGCAGCTTAAGATAACTAATCCTCAATCTGACATACGATACTCAAGAACATATGAAGCAGTTCAGTGCACCCATTTAAGACCCAGCCTCATTTTGGGGTCAATACCCCGGGTGTATTTGAGGACTGATAGTGAAATATTTCCCATTCCTGATCACTCTTCTCCAATGCCAAAACACCCTTTCTTAGATAAGGGGCCCAAAACTGCTCACAATCCTCCACATGAGGCCACACATAAAGCCTCAGCATTACGTCCTTGCTTTTATATTCTAATCCTTTCAAAGTGAATGTAACATCACATTTACCTTCCTCACTACCAACTCAACCTGGAAGTTAGCCTTTAGGGAATCTTGCATGAGGACTCCCGAGTCCCTTTGCGTCTTGGAATTTTGAATTTTCTCCCCGCTTAGTAAGTTCTCTATGTTTTTATTCCCTCTACCAAAGTGCATACCACACACTTCCTGACACTGTATTCCATTTGCTACTTTCTTTCCCATTCTCCTAATCTGTCCAAGTCCTTCTGTAGATTCTTTGCTTCCTCAGCATTATCTGCTCCTCCACCTATCTTTATATCATCTGAAAACTTGGCCACAAAGCCATCAATTCTATCATCCAAATCATTGGCACAGAACATGAAAAGAAGTGGTCCCAACACAGTCTCCTGTGGAACACCACTGGCCATCAGCAGCCAATCAGAAAAGACCCCCTTTATTCCCACTCTTCGCCTCATGCCAACAGCCATTGCTCTATCCATTGCTAGAATGTTTCCTGTAATACCATGGCCTCTAAACAGCCTCATGTGTGACACCTTGTTAAATGCCTTCTGAAAATAGAAGTACACAATGTACACTGATTTTCCTTTGTCTATCTGCTTGTTATTTCTTCAAGGAATTCCAACAGATTTGTCACGCAAGATTTTCCTTTAAGGAAACCATGCTGATTACAGCCTTTTTTATCATGTGCCTCCAAGTACCCCAAAATGATAACTTTAACAATCGACTCCAACATCCTCCTCAAACACTGAGGTCAGGCTAACTGGCCTATAATTTCCTTTCTTCTGCCTCCTTTCCTTCTTGATGAGTGGAGTGACCTTGACAGATTTATTGGCCTTTGTTAATTGCCCACAGTGTTCAGGTGAGTTGTAGTATCTGGGGTGAGATGATGAGAACTTGGGGAGAATCAGAAGGGTTAGGGTAATATTGGTGTAAAGTGGGTGCTTAATGGTAATGGTGGTGTCCGTTGAGCAAACGCCTACTGTGGAACCTGGGTCCTAGTGTGAGGCATGATCCAAATTTTGGACACCTTAAACGCCAGCCCAGATAGACTGGATGTCAGGACTGGAGGCAAGAGTCAGGCCGATTTTGTTCACTTCCCCACGATGTTCACTCCTCTCTCTGCAGCACTAGGTCTGTGTGACTGCCCTGGCTGCTATGTTTTGTGTCTGCGAGCTTCATGGCAATTTGTGCTGCTAATATGCTGAACTGAGACAGAGGCTTTGGGCCTACTCCAGGCTGCTCTGGCAATACAGATCTAATGACTCAATTTGCTGTTGTTGCTCTGAACCTAGGTCAGGCCACCCAGCAATTAGCTCTGGGCCTAGACCTTGCCAGTCAGCCCGAAGCCATTCTCAAAATCGGGTTGGCACTTAAAGCAATCGAACCTTGCGTCTGATTTTATTGGACTGGCATCAGAACTCCTCTGCCTTGACTCGTACTCTCCGAATCACTCACTCCAATTCCACCTGCATTATTTCTTATGGGTATACTCAATAAATCCATTGCCCATAATAGAATTAATGAAAGATCGTACCCACAGACTGGGCAACCAGTGTGCAGAAGACAACACTGTGCAAATATAAAAAATAAAGAAAAATAATAATAAATAAATAAGCGATATATATCGAGAACATGAGATGAAGCATCCTTGAAAGACAGTCCATAGGTTGTGGGAACAGTTCAGTGATTGGACAAGTGAAGTTATCCCCTCTGGTTCAGGAGCCTGTTGATTGAGGGGTTATAACTGTTCCTGAACCTGGTGGTGTGAGCCCTGAGGCTCCTGTATCTTCTACCCAATGGCAGCAATGAGAAGAGAGCATGGCTTAAGTGGTGAGGGTTCCTTGATGCGATGTAGGGAGCATCCTAGCGGGGTATCACTGCGGGGTACAGAAACTGCACCGCAGTGGGCAAGAAGGCTCTACAACAGGTAGTCAAAACTGCCCAATGCATCATCAGCACCAGCATACCCACTCCCAAGGACATATACACAGAAAGGTGCTGGAAAAGATCCAAGTAACATCACGAAGGATCCCACCCACCCTGCTCATGGACTGTTTGTCCTACACCCATCAGGGAGGAAGCTGCAGTATACAGCATCCACAGCAGGACCACCAGGCTCAAAAACAGTTTCTAAGGCTAATTAACACCTCCATTCATTAACCCACCCCGTACACCTCCCATCAGAACTACATTATAGTTACCGGTCAGTCATCTAACCTACAGACATTCCTATGCATAGTGTCATACCGTGGATATACAATCTATCTGTGTATATAAGCTATCTTATGTATTTATACTGTGTTTTTTTATTATTGTGCCCTTTGTCTTATTGCATTTTTGTGCTGCATCAGGTCTGGAGTAACAATTACTTCATTCTCCTTTATACTTCTGTACTAGAAATGACATTAAACATCTTGAATCTGCAAGTTACAATAAGAAATAAAATAAGAATTCAGTGCAAATTTAGGTAGTGTTCATAACTTCATGAACCATTCAGAAACCTGATGGTGGAGGGGAAGAAGCTGCTCCTAAAACATCGAGTGTGCGTCTTCAGGCTCCTGTACCTCCTCCCTGATGGTAGTAATGAGAAGAGGGCACGTCCCAGATGGTGAAGTTTCTTAATGATGAATGTTGCCTTCTTGCGACATTGTCTTTTGAAGATGTCATTGATGATGGGGAGGCTTGTGCCCATGAACCCTCTGCAGCTTCTTTCGATCGTGTGCATTGGTGCCTTCATGCTATGCTTAAGGTTGTTGTTGCATCACCCCTTGCACAGTTTGACATATATTACTCTTGTATGCCTCCTTGGCACATTCGAGATCCTGCCTATAAAAGAGGTATCATTAGCACATTTATAGATGGTGTTTGATCTGTGCCTTCCCATACAATTATGTAGAGAGAGAAGAGAAGTGGCCTAAGAGCACATATTTGTGTAAAGTGTAGCTGTGTTGATTGTCAGCGAAGAGGACATGTTATTACGGATAGCTATGGTCTCCTGATGAGGAAGTCAAGCAACCATTGCAGAGGGAAGTACAGAGGCTGACGTTTCTATGCTTGTTGATTAGTACTGAGAGGATGACGGTGTTGAATGCCAAGCTATAATCAAAAATCAGCAGCCTGGTGTAGGTATTTCTGTTGTCTAGGTGGTCCAAGGCCGAATGGAGAGCCAGTGTGATTGTATGCACTATAATCCACCAAGGAGATGAATAGTTCCATTAGCTAATACAGTAAAAACTTCTGATCCCTTGACAGGGACCATCCCATGGACCACCCCTGGAGCCTAACTTTTAATGTTATTACCATTTTGTGCAGAATCATTGCTGCAACTTTTATATATTTTTTGAGGAATACTCTCTAAGGTACCTAGAAAACTTTTTCTTCAAGAGTTAAAGCCTGTGCTTGGTACCCCAAACATACTTTGTCATTCAGACTGATTTTAGATGTGTTTAATTTTTATTTGCATAAACTACGTTTACAGTATATTAATCTTACTGGCTTTGTAAATGGTTGCACCTCCTTTGGACCTGGGTCTTTGTGTTAAGTGTGAGAGGTTTTTAATGTGCTGCAATTGATTAAACCCACATGAAATTTGTCTTAAAATTTCCAGAAAAACAGGAAAATAAAACTGTGGGAACAGGAACATTAGGGTGCAGCTGGACCTGCTTGATGTTGTATCCAAGAGGGTAAAATACTCCAATTTATTGTAATGCCCTTTTACCTCCCAAAGCCAGACACATCTAATGAAACAAAGGAGTTCTATTAAGTAGGCAAATGCAATATCTATTATGTAAGTTCACAAGAACATAGTAAATTGAATCAGAATCAGGTTTATTATCATTACCATATGTCATGAAATTTGTTGTATTCTGGCAGTAGTACAGTGAAAGACACAAAAATTATTATAATTTACCATATAAAAAGAAATAAATAGTTTAAAAGAGGAATAGAGAGTTAGTGTTCCTGATTTCGTGGACTGTTCTAAAATTAAATGGCAGAAGAAGTTGTTTATAAAACATTAAGAGAGGGGTTTTGGGCTCTTGTACCTCTTGCCAGATGGTGGTAAATAGAGATTGTCATGTCTGGATGGCGAGGGCCCTTGTTGATGGATGTCACCTACCTGACGCATCGCCTTCTGAACGTGCCTCATTGATGGAGTGGCTTGTGCCTGTGATGGACCTGACTACGTCTACAACCCTCTGCTATCTATTTTGATTCTGTACCTTGGAGCCTCCATGCTGGGGACTGATGCAAATAGTCAGAATGCTTTCCACCTTCCGCCTATAGAAAATTGCAAGAGACTTTGCTAGCATACCAAATCTGCTCAAGCTCCTGATGAAAGATAGCTTCTGCCATTCCTTCTTCATTAATGCATCAATGTATTGAAACAGAAGTAGGCTATTTAAGGCCTTATGGTTGATCTTTATTCTCAGTGATTTTTTATAGCAAGTCTCATATCCCATGATTCGTTTAACATGCAGAATGCTGTGAGTCTCTGATCGGCATATATTCAGTGTTGGAGCCTCCACAGCCACCTTAAGATTTCCAGGCTTCCCTTACCCAATGGCTGATGTCTCCTGTCATTTTCACCTTGAATGGCTGACATCTTTGTGCTGAGACAACCCAGCTAAGGGAAAAAAATCATCCCTGTGCCTATTTGTGAAAGAAGTAAATATTTGCAATGAAGTTCATCATGTTGATTCATGGGATGGTGGACTTCTCATTTAAAGAAATGTTAATGTTAAGCAGTCTGGCTTATATTCTTTGAGTTTGAAAGAATGAAGGACTATCTCATTGAAGTGCAATTTTCTGATAGGTTTGACAGGATAGAGCATATTTGATGTTCTTTCTGACTTGGGTATTTAAAATCAGGGATTACATTCTCAAAATAAGATCTTGGCCATTCACGGATGAGATGAAATTTCTTAACTCAAGCAAAAATGAATCTTTAGAACTCTCTGCCTGGAACTGTGTGGAGTCATCAAACGATTTTTAGATATGTAGAAAAGTAGAAGAATATGGGATTACTGCAGGAAAGTGGTACTGGAGTTACCAATCAGTTGTGATCTTACTGATTGGCAGAGAAGGTATGAAGAACTTCCATTTGTCCTGATGAAACTTATCAAGTTGTGCAACAATTGTGGATCTTTGTACATTCTCTGGAAAATAAAATTGAAGACCTCAGAGCAAGATTTCAGTGCTGTTGGGACATCAGGAACTGCTATGTACTTTGCTTCAAGTAAACATGGTTCACCCCGCCATTTCAGACACTGCTTCACCATACTCCACAAAAGCAGGCCAGTTGAATATTTTAAAGTTAGAGGAGGGGCACTAGGCATCATGATTATCTTAATTGTGGTACATGGACATGACCATTTGGTCTCAGTCTTTTTCACCTGACCTAGAACACATAGTGGTCAAATGTCATCCATTTTATCTGCTGAGGGAGTTTGCCACCATCGTCCTGGTAATGGTGTACATTTAAGCTCAGGCCACCGTCAACTGGATTTGCTGAGCACCGTGACCAGCAGTCAAGAAACTGCGCACCCTGATGCCTTCTCTATGGTTGTGGAGGATTTCAACCAGGCCAGCTTGAAGAGGTCTCTGAAAAACCATCACCGAAGTATCACCTGTGGAACCAGAGGAACCAACAAACTTGACAGATGTTATACTACTATCAAGACATTTACCATGTCATCCCACACCAGCATTTTGGAAAGTCTGATCACCTGGCTGTACTTCTATTCCCCACAATTAGACAGAGACTAAAGACCACAGCACCAGTGCTGAGGACCAAGAAGGTATGGTCAACGGAGGACCAGAAGCACTTGCAGAACTGCTTTGAGTCAGTGGACTGGACAATATTCAGGGATTCATCTTCGGATCTGAATGAATATGCCACAGTTGTCACCGATGTCATCAAGATTTATGAGGATGAGTCTGTACCTTCAAGAACATACCAGACATACCAAAACCAAAAAAGACATGGATAAACCGAGAGATTCATAGTCTGCTGAGGGCTAGACCCATGGCATTCAAGACCAGTGATCCAGAACTATACAAAAGGTCCAAGTATAACCTAAGGAAGGTTATTTTAAGGGTGAAATAAACAATTCTGTTTGAAATTGGAGACAGAATTGGATGTACATCAGCTCTGGCAGCATTTGCAGGCCATTACTTTCTACAGGGTGAAACCCAACATCATGAATGGCTGTGATGCTTCACTCTTAGATAGGCTAAATGCCTTTTATGCGCGCTTTGAAAGGGAGATTAAAAACTACAGCTGTGCTTGTCTCTGCAGTATCTGGTGACCCTATGACCTCTGCCTCGGAGGCTGACGTCAAAACAGCTCTCAAGAGGGTAAACCCTCACAAGGCGACAGGCCCTGATGCCTTATCATCATCATTATGTGCCGTGTCGTATGACATAAGTGATCATGGTCTATCCATGACCATGATGTTCTTAGCAAATCTTTCTACAGAAGTTATTTGTCACTGCCTTCTTCTGGGCAATGTTTTTACAAGACAGGTGAACCCAGCCATTATCAATACTCTTTAGAGACTGTCTGCCTGGCGTCAGTGGTCATATAACCAGGACTTGTGATCTGCACCAACTGTTCATATGGCCAAACACTACCTGCTCCCATGGCTTCACTTGACCCTGATTGGGAGGCTAAGCAGGAGTTACACCTTGCCCAAGGGAGGTATGCAGGCTAGCAGAAGGAAGGAGCACCTTACACCTCCTTTGGTGGAGACGTGTCTCCAACCAGTGTAGGTTTTTCAAACCTGTGCCAACCAACTGGTGGGAACATTCAAGAACATCTTCAATCTCTCGCTGCAGAAGGCAGAGATTCCCACCTGCTTCAAAAGTATGAGATCATACCAGTGCCCAAGAAGAACAGGGTGAGCTGCCTCAATGACTATTGCCCAATGGAACTCACATCTACTGTGATGAAGTGCTTTGAGAGGTTGGTCATGGCCAGAATCATCTCCTACCCAAGCAAGGACCTGGACCCTCTGCAATTTGCCTTTTGCCACAATAGGTCCACAGTGGATGCAATTTCAGTGACTCTCCACTTGGCCTTGGATCACCTGGAAAACAGCAATACCTACATCAGGCTGCTGCTTATTCATTACAGCTCAGCACTCAACACCATCATACCCTCAGTACTAGCCAACAAGCTCCCAAACCTGAGCCTCTGTGCTTCCCTCTGCAACTGGATCCTTGACGTGCTCACCAGCAGACCACAGCCAGTGCAGATCGGAAATAAGGTCGCCACCTTGCTGACATTCAACACTAGTGCACCTCAGGGATGTGTGCTTAGCCCACTGCTGTACTGTCTCTACACTCACGACTCTGTGTCTAGGCACAACTCAAACAGCGTCTGTAAGACCGAGGAATTGATTGTGGACTTCAGGAAGGAGAAGTTGAGGGAACTCACACCAATCTCATTGAGGGTTCAGTAGTGGAATGGGTGAGCAGTTTCAAGGTCCTGGCTGTCAACATCCCCATCTGAAGATATATCCTGGGCCCAAACAATTGATGCAATTACAAAGAAGGCACAAAAGTGGCTATATTTCATTAGGGATTTGAGGAGACATGGTAACTCACCAAAGACTCTCGTAAGTGTCTACAGATACGAAATGGAGAGCGTTGTACCTAGGTACATCATCGTCTGGTATGGAGGGGCCACTGTACATGATCAGAAGAAGCTGCAGAAAGTTGCAAACCCAGCCAACTCCATCATGGGCATATTGAGGACATCTTCAAAGGGCAATATGAAGAGCCCCCATCACGCAGAAGATGCCCTCTTTTCATTGCTACTATCAAGGAGGAGGTACAGGACCCTGAAGACACAAAATCAATGTCTTAGGAACAGCTTCTTCCCCAATGACATTAGATTTCTGAAAGGACCCATGTAAACTACGTACCTCAGAATTTTTTTTCCTTTTTTTACTCTCCTTATTTAATTTGTATTTAAAAAGAAAACATATTTTAATATATATAAATATATTATTTGTTTTTTAAGTGTGCGTGTATATATATAAACATTTCTTATAGTCATTCTGTCATTCATAGTATTTTTAGTTATGTATTGCAATGTACTGCTTCTGCAAAACAACAAGTTTCATGACAAATGCCAGTGATGCTAAACCAGATCTGATTCTATAATATCCATAGGAATATATAATCACCTTCTTCCTAATATGGCACCTCACATTTCCGCCATCATTGTTTAAATGTTTCTTAAATGCTGTGTCAATGTCTTCCTCCATCATCTGTTCAGGCAACATGTTCCCACTTGCAAGCACTCTAGTAATATTCCCCTCAGATCCCCTCTAAATCTCCTATCTCTTACTGTATCTTAAATCTATGTCTTTGTGTCTTGGATCCCATCTCCATCTGACAAATATACCACCTACATTATCCCTTCATAATCATACATCTTTGTCAGTTCACATCTCAATCTCCTGTGGCCCAGGGCAAACAAACCCAACCTGTCCAATTTCTCTCCATTACTAAAGCTCTCCATTCCAAGCAACATCCTGGTAAATCTCCTCTGCACTCTCTCAAGCACGTTCATGTTCCTCCGAAAGTGTAGACTGCACACAATACTCCTGCTGTTACCTAACACAATGTCCTAGTTCTTGTATGCTAGGGCAGAGCTGCTAACAGAAAGCATCCCATAAGCTTTCTTCACTGCTGTCTTTTCTGCACTACCACTTGCAGGGATTTATGAAACCCAAGGTCCCTCATTCGTCAACTCTCTCTAAGGTCCAAACATTAACTCTTTATGTCATACTTTTTTATGCCCTCCCAAAAGACATCACCATGTCAGGATTCCAGTCGAGATTGTTTATTGTCATTCATCATGGGTGTAAAGGGGAAAAATATGATTGTTACTCTAGATCAGATGCAGAAGAAAAATTACAATAAGCGTAAAAGACAATTAAAATCATAATAAATATAAAATTATAAAATCGTAAGATTAGCTTACAGTGCTGTGTAAAAGTCTTCAGCACATATACTATATATGTATATAAAGGGTGCCTAAGACTTTTGCGTAATACTGTCTATTATGTCCTTACAGTTACCAAGTAACACTTAACACTACTGAGCTAACACAAAGCTAAGTACTCTTACGCAACCACCTGTTTTGTTTCTGTTTGTTTCGCAACCACCTTCCTATTTTAACCAATATACAATACTATGCAAAAGTCTTATACACGATATATGCCTAAGACTTTTGCACAATACTGTACAGACATACAAACAGGTGTTTGTAGACTGCATGTACATAAGGTAATGCTAGGTACAGCAGAATCTGTTCATAAGGGTGTGGTGGTGAAGAACTGTGATAGGATTAGTTAATGAGTGGAGGTATTGATTACTTGTCAACTTTTGAGTTTGGTGATTCTGGCATAGATTTTGCATGGTTGCTTTGATGTAAGTCGGACAATCAGTCCATAAACAGGGTGGTGGAAACCTTCATGATATTGCTGGCCTTTTTTGGGCACCTTTCACTACATATGTCCTTAATGGCGGGTGGGCTGGTGCTGGTGATGGGTCTAGCAGTTTAACTACCCGCTGTAGAACCCTCCTGCGCATCGCAGTGTGGTTTCCATACCACACAGCGATGTAGCGTGTTGGAATGCTTTCAGCTGTGCATTTATAGAAGGTTTTAAGAATTGATGTGCATAGTCCCCTCTCTTCAGCTCCCTCAGAAAGCCGGGGGCATTAGCGAGCTTTCCTGATTGTGTTGGATATGCTCTGGGACCATTAGAGGTTGTGTGGGATGTGCTCGTAATTTCCACTGCTGTGCTGCCAATTTGAAGAGCGGTGTGAGTACTGCAGGTTTTTCTGAAATCAATAACCATCTCTTAGATCTTCTTGACATCGGCACCAGGCTTCGAGCTCTTCCACCTTCCCTCAGGAAGCTGTCTCATCATTGTTGGTGACGAGACATCGGCAAACTTGACAATACGATTGCTCGGATGCTTGGCCTTGCAGTCGTGTGTGAGAAGAGCATACAACAGTGTGCTCAGCACACAGTCCCCGGGGACAGCCGTGTAGAGGGTGATGGGGAGGGGAGGAGCAGTTGTACATCCTGACTATGAGGTCTGCTGGCTACAAAGTTCAGCACCCTGTTGTACAGTGGCCGATTTAGTCCAAGAGTAGGAGTTTGTTCACCATGGTGCGACAGTGTTGAACGCTGAACTGGAACTCAGCAACAGCATTCTGATAGAAGTGTCCTTTTGCATTATTTAATTAATAATTCATTATTCTCATTATTAATTTTCTCTCTCTCTCATTTTCTCTTGCTTTATTCCTTGTTCTCTGTTTGTTTCTTTCACCCACTTACTTCACTTTCTCTGTTCATTTCATACTTTGTGCATGACATGCTTAAACTCAACTCATCTCATTTTCTTTTTTTCTCTCTGCCCAGCCTTTTCCCTCTGCCCTTTTGGCTGCTTCCTGCAATTACGGTGCAATTTCTTCTGTTTTTTTTCCTGGAAACTTCTTGGCTTCAGGAGCAGGTATCATGCCTCTTGTACCTGGCTGTCTTATGGGTTAATTGCTATGATTGGAATTGTGTTATCTATAGTCTGAGTGTGAGATGACCACGATGGCTTTTTCTTTTGTCTTTTTTATTGTTTATTCTTTGTTCTTCTGGTGCTTAATAAAATTGCGAACGGTAAGCTTTATGCCTTATTCTTGACTTCTGAGTAACTTTTGGATCATCTTGTCTGACCAATGCCTCATAAAACCTCAGCATTACATCCTTACATCTGTATTCCAGTCCTCTCAAAACGCATGCTGAGTGGCATTTGCCTTCCATACTACAGACTCAACCTGCAAGTTAACTTTTAGGAAATCCTACTCTACGTGACCAGAGGCCCTTCGCACATCTTATGAAGTGAAACCAAGTGACATAGGTGACAGTGGGGCCTCGCTCCCAGATGAGCTCAGTGCCTTTCATGCTGACTTTGACCATCAAAACAAGGAAGTACCTTCAGAAACTCCCATAGCCCCCAATGACTATATGATTTCAGTCTCTGAGACCAACGTGCGAGTATCCTTCGGGAGGGTGAACCCATGGAAAGCATCTGGCCCAGATGGAGTACCTGGCCAAGTACTAAAGACTTGTGCTAATCAACTGGCTGGAGTGTTCACCGATATCTCTAACCTCTCACTTCAGCAGTCTGAGGCACATAGGACTTCATCCTGGCTAAAGTGGCTGGACCTCTGCTTGGTGCAGTTCCCCTGTGAGCCCAAAAGCTGTTAGCTGATCTTAAGAACTGCCGGCTTGTGGATGTCAAGGACTTCGGGCCATTACCCTGCTCCCCTAGTAACTTCCCCACAATGACTCTGTCAAGCACATACACCACTGTATGTCAGTTTACTTGATTGCTGTGTGAATTCTCAGACCTCATCAAGCCCATGTTCTTCACTACAATCGCAAAACATGGGGTCAAGCACCACGTTCCCACAACTGGCCCACCAGTCCATGCAGACTGGACCCAAAAAAGCTGGCAACCAGGAAGGCTGAGTTTGCCAATGTGGAAAGACTTGGAATTGAATGCTGGTTGAATAGCCCTTGAGCTTCACCCCTCCATATGGTCCTGAAGTCCAACAGTGGTTGCTGCCCATCTGGTGATAACCGGCGCCCTTCGAGGCCACCACCCCTGATCATTACCTGGTCCCACACAGTCAAGGCTTTTTGGCATGTTCAGCCAGAAAGTAAATTCTTTCCAAAGTAGATCTAGTTAGGGGCTACCATCTGATGCCTGTGTGCTGGGAGGATATTCCCAATTTGACCTTTTTGAGTTTCTGTACGTGTTATTTAGTCTGAAAGATGCAGCACAGACTTTCCAACGGCTGATGGACTCTGTATTAAAAGACTTAGAGTTTCTTTTTGTTGACCTAGATGACATGTCACCAGTGCATCCAAATCCGAACATGGATCTCATCTCTGCACACTTTTCCAGCACGTCATCCAACACAGCTTGATTATTAACCCTGCTAAATGATAGTTTGAGTTGGCAACCATTGACTTTCTCAGCTATCGCATCTCCGCAGAAGGCACAAAACTTCTCCCATCAAAGTTAGCCGCTATTATGGGTTTCCCACCACCCCACTCTACTGAAAAACTGCAGGACGTTTTAGGGATGGTGAATTTCTATCACCACTTCTTTCGCGAGCCGCTGAGCTGATGCTTCGCCTGTATAGTGCACTTTAAGGACAATACCACGAATCAAGTTCTTGACTGGTCAGTGGACATGGCCAGGACATCTGATGATACCAGACGAGCTCTTTCCAACATGACCCTACTGGCAGACCCACTCCCCAGTGCACCCATAGTCATTAATACTGATCATTCAGATTGTGCTGTGTCTGAATAGTTGGGCGAAGGCGTGTGGCAGCCACTCGCCGCCTTCAGTCAGCAGCTCTGTCCCCTCAAAAACACATTTGTCCGTGAGCTTCTCGGTCTCTATCTGGCTGTCTGCCATTTTCATTTTCTTCTGGACGGTCACCGTTTCACAGCCGTACACATAGGGGGTGACTGTACTGGCATGGCAGTCCACCAAGCTGCTGACCCAGAGGACCAGGCTTACCAAACGGCAGTCACGATCGGGCTGTGGGCTGACATTAGGTTCAGGGCAGCTGGGGTTTCTCTCCTGTGTGATGTCTCAATGGGTCGCCCTCACCCCATCGTGCCCGCAACCTGGAGACGGACTATTTTCAACTCCATACATGGTTTCTTGTATCTGGGCCGGAAGGCCTCACAGAAACCATCGGCACTAAAGTTTGTTTGGCACGGCCTCAGAAAGGATGTGTTTGATTGAATGTGGCTCTGGCATTTATCAGCACTTGGGTTGCTTGGTTTGACACCTCATCTGATATTTCCTCTGACCACGGTCCCCAATTCATTTCACATCTCTGGGCTGTGATGGCCCGGAGCCTTGGTGCTAGGATACATCGCACGCAGTCCAATGGCCTATGCCAGCGGTTTCACTGCTCCTCAAAGGCGGCTCTGAGGGCTTCCCTGACCGATGAATATCGGCATTCGACTCCCATGGGTCCTGCAGGGGCTCAGAACAGGACCTGCAGTTGTCTGTAGTGGAGTTGTTGTTACAAGTGCCAGGTGATTTCATTGCTGGCCGCCTGTTTGGCCTCTCATCAGCGTTCCACTCTCCTCGGTAAATTCAATTCCTACCTTCCAACATGGCGTTCAGCACTCTTGGGTACCGGTCGACTTACATTCCGCCTCGTTTGTTTCTGTCCACCTGACACACACCAACAACATTTCGGCCCCCTTACTGTGGCCCGTTCTGTGTTTTGGATCGGGAAGGATAGACTTTTATTATACCTGAATGTATTTCGGTAGATCGCCTTAAACCGGCCCACTAAGGTTTGGATTATTCTGCTGCCGTGCCTGTGGCAGCACGACATGTGGCAACGCATCACTGGATGAACCAGAGGCACCTGCGGCTCCTCCACCCATGGAACACAGGTCCTGAGCCAGGCGGCTTTTCCAAGCTCCAGACAGGCTCGCCATGCCAGTTTTGTGAATTCTGGAGGGTGGGGGGGGAGGGGGGCTGGCCTATTGTTGGGCTCAAGTTATGCCCTGTGTTCGTTTAGGAAGAGAGACAACCAACACCGGAATATTACAAAACTTGGGTTTATTGCAGAATTCGTAACCGGCACAGCGAATCGACGGAGTCGCTGGAGAAGGCGCGTTCCGACCTCCCCTTACAATCTGCTCTTATTTATATCCCTTTTCCCCCCAGCACAACCCCCCGCTACATATTAGGTAACATCGGGCACTTGTGTCCATCTTATTGGCCCGATGCCATACACGCACGAGTTACCTGTTTCTTTTGTTTACTGAATCGCATGACACTAGTAGTTTCGGTGTAGCGGAGTCCCCAGTTTCGCTTCCCCCCTCCCTCGCATTACGTGAGCCACTCCTGACCTGTAATGGCAGTCTCGAATTAACCCTAACATTAACCCTAACACTATGTAGAATAGCATAATTGGGAGAAAAGTACTGTGGTAAACTATGTGTATACCTGTCTGGACACGCCCCTCTGCTGACTGCTCCTATGGCTCCTCCCACACACCTCTGTATAAAGGCGATTGGGGCACTGCTCCTCCCTCAGTCTCCGAGATGTTGTGGTCACTTTTGCTGCTAATAAAAGCCTATCGTTCGCCTCCCGTCTCCGAGAGTTATTGATGGTGCATCAAGTACATAATTCACAACCACCGACACTGAGTTCACTTTGAGGCGGTCTGACGTGATGACATTATTATGTAAAAGGTTTTTAGTGTGCTTTTGTGTTTAGATTTTGGAGTTCAATAAAATGTATTACAGGTTTCATTAAACATAAAGCACATTTGGTTTTATTTGCGGAAACCTACATACTTTTGACTGTCATGCTAAGCACAGCACCAATGCCATATTCAATTTGCTGATGACACCACTATTATCGGCCAAATCAAAAGTGGTGAAGCATCATCATATAGGAGGGAGATAGAAAATCTGGCTGAGTGGTGCCACAACCACCACCTCTCAGTCAGTATCAGCAAGACCAAAGAGCTGATTATTGACTTTAGGAGGAGAAAACTAGAGGCCCAAGAACCAATTCTCATCGAGGAATCAGAGGTAGAGAGGGTCAGCAGCTTTAAATTGCTCTGTTATTATTTCAAAGGACCTGTCCTGGGCCAAATATGTAAGTGCAACTATGAAGAAAGCATGGCAACATCTCTACTTTCTCAGAATTTTGTGATGATTTGGCCTGTCATCTAAAACGTTGACTAACTTCTATAGATCTGCATTGCAGAGTATATTGATCAGTTGCTCCAAGATCTGGTAAGTAAACACCAATACCCTTGAATGTAAAAGCCTACAGTAAGTAGTGGATACAACCCAGTCCATCATTGATAAGCCCTCCCCACCTACATGGATGTTGTTGTAAGAATGCAGCATCCATCATGTCTTGCTCTCTTCTCACTGTTGCCATCAGTAAGAAGGTACAGGAGCTTCATGACCCACACCAACAGGTCCAGGAACAGTTAATTACCCCTCAACCATCAGGCTCTTGAAGTGGAGAGGATAACTTCCCCATCACTGAACTGTTCCCATATTCTATGGACTAACCTGCAAGGACTTTCCATTTCATGCTCTTGATATTTATTGCTTATTTATTATTATTATTTTCTCTTTGTACCTATATGCACAGTTTGTTGTATTTTGCAAGCTGTTTGTCCATCAGTTGGGTATGGTCTTTCATTGATTCTACCATATTTCTTGTATTTACAGTGAATGCCTGCAACAAAATAGCATATATGTGCTTTGATATTAAATGTACTTGAACTTTGAACTTCAAACATCCAATTTCTGAATTTGCTTCCCCTTTAGAAAATAGTCTATGTCTTTATCTCTTCTACCAAAGTGCATGGCCATACAGTTCACTTTCTGTATTCCATCTGCCACTTCTTTTCCCATTCGCCTCATCTGTCCTAGTCCTGCAAATTTCCTGCTTACTCAATACCACCCTCCCCTCCACCTATCAGAGTTTAATCTGCAGACCTGGCCACAACATCATCAAATCCTTTCATTTAGAATATTAATATATAACTTAAATACCGACCACTGCAAAATGCCACTAGTCACCAGCAGCCTACCACAAAAGGCCCCGTTTATTCCAACTCTTTGCCTTTTACCTGTCAGCTAATCTTCTGTCCATGGTGGTATCTCTTCTGTTAATACCATGTGCTGTTATCTTATTTAGCAGCTTCATGTGTGGTACCTTCTCAAAGCTCTTCTGAGTCTCCACCGCCTCCTTTGTCTGTTATCTCCTCAAAGAATTCCAACAGTTGGTCAGACAAGATTTCCCCATAATGGAAAACCATGCTGACTTTGGCCATACATGGCCAGCATCCCGAAAACTCATCATTAATAATGGACTCTAACACTGAGACGTTTGTGAATTTCCAGTCTCTTGGAACTATTCCAGAAGGTAATGATTCTTGAAAGATAACTACTATGCTTCCACAATCTCTTCGGCTACCTCTTTCAGAACCCTGGGGGGTAGTCCAGCTGGTGCTCGACTCAGTTCCTCCAGCAAATTGTTAATTGCTTTGACGACAGACATTAGTTCCAGATTCCTACTGACCTCTTATTTAAAATTTTAATTCCTTTATGCCAACTCGCTGGAATCTTGCTCCTCCATTTAGAATCAGAGTCATAGAACACTGCAGCACAGAAACAGATCCTTCAGCCCATCTAGACCATGCTGACCTATTACTCTGCCTAGTCTTACTGACTGCACCCAAACCATAGCCCCCCATACCTCTCCCATCCATGTACTTCCAAATATCTGGACCTGATGCACTACCTTACTTCCCCTTTTCTATTTTCTAATTATGATTTATAATTTAAATTTTTATTATATTTACTTAGATTTGTATTTCAGGGAGCGTGATGCTCAGAATCAAATATCTGATTTAACACTCTAGTATCAATTGTTTGGTGACAATGAAGTAAAGTAAGTAAGTACTTATCCAAACTTCTCTTAAACGTTGAAATCGAACTGGCATCCACCACTCTCGTTGTCAGCTCGTTCCACAGGCTCATCACCTTTGAGTGAAGTAGTTCCCCCTCAAGTTTGCTTTAAACGTTTCACTTTTCACCCTTAACCCATGACCTCAAGTTCTAGTCTCACCCAACAGTGGAAAAAGCCTGCTTGTATTTCCCTTTCTATACCCCTCATAATTTTGTATACCTCTATCAAAGTTCCCCTCATTCTCCTATAAAAAGTCGTAACCTACTCAATCTTTCTTTCCCAAGTTCTCAAGTCCCAGCAACATCCTTGTAAACTTTCACTGCACTCTTTCAATCAAAATTTATCTGTAACCCTTAGAACAGTGGCACCCATCATGCACCCTCACCATCCCCAAGCATCAGTTCATCCATTGGAGTCTAGTTTCTTTGTTTGATTCTCCCATTCGGCCCTTTTAGCCAAGTCTGTCACTGTCAGTATTCCAGTCACTCACTGCCTTCTACTTACACCATTCCAGTTTGTTCCTCTTTCAGTTTTAGCCTCTGTTTACAACTGGTGCTCTTGATCTGTGTCTCGATCAGAGTTTCATTCAATCTGCTGCCGCAAAACCCTGCATTAGGAATTCAGTACCTGACACTTTGTACATAAGAAGTAGAGGTAGGAACAGACATACAAATATTTACATCTAATTGCCTAGCAATTACAAAAATCACTTGTGACTGGAATTGATCTAGTCAGTCAATGTGCTGCACAAGTGATCCAATGCTGCCCTCTGCTGTTGGATTGAGAGTGTTGTCTGAATCGGAGTCTGCTGTGAGAATCAGGATCCGAATCAGGTTTAATATCACCAGCGTATGTCATGAAATTTGTTAACTTTATGACAGCAGTACAATGAAATATATAATAAATGGAGAGAACAAACACTGAATTACATTAAATGTCTATTAAGTAATTAAATTAAAATAAGTAGTGCAAAAAAAAGCAGAAAATAAAAAAGTAGTGAGGTAGTGTTCATGAATTCAATGTCCATTTAGAAATCGAGTGGCACAGAGGAAGAAGCTGTTCCTGAGTCGCTGAGTGTATGCCTTCAGGTTTTTGTACCTCCTACCCAATGATAAGAATGAGAAGGGGGCATGTCCTGGGTGATGGTGATCCTTAATGACGGACGTCGCCAATTTTGGAGACCACTCCAAAGTTAATTTAGGTAACTGATGCCTTCCCTGCGTGTCGGAAGATTCAAGGTAGCAGACACTCTGCTGGAGGAAGAGAGTTTTGCCTTTGTACACCTTTGGCGAAAGGATACAACAGATGAAAGTACATATCGCCAGGCTCAAGGACAGCTTCTACCCTGCTATTGAAATCAAAATTAGGTTTGATATCACTGGCAGATGTTACAAAATATGTTTTTGTTGCATCAGTACCTTGCAATACAGCATAATATAAATGATGAGTTACAATCGGAAGTATATATAATAAAGCACATTAAATTAAATAAGTAGTTCAAAAAAGGAACATGGGTTCATTGTCCATTCATAAATCTGATGGCAGAAGGGAAGATGTTGTTCCTGAATCACTGAGTGTTTGTCTTCAGGCTCCTGTACCATCTCCTTGACGTCAGCAATGAGAAGAAGACATGCCCTGGGTGAAGAGGGTCGTTAATGATTGTCTAATGAAATGTGTCCTGGTACAATGATATGGACTATTGACCTTATAATCTACCTTGTTAAGGCCTTGCAAGTTATCATCTGCCTAACTACATGTTCTCTATGCTGTAAAACTTTAATCTATATGGACATTCCATTATTTTCCCTTGTGCTACCTCAGTGCACTGATGTGCTGAAAAGATCTGTATGGATGGCATATAAATAAGTATTTCACTGTACATCAGAATATAAAACAACAAAAACAACTTGCCATTCACCAGTAGATCCTCAACACACACTGGCTTGTTGTATTTCTGCATGTTGATTCTTAATGAACCTAATGAATTCAAAGCACTTGGAACTGAGTGCAAGAAGCAGCCTGTATTATTGCATACTGTATGGTGAGTGCTGGTAATAAAAGCAGACATTTGCCCACATTCTCTTCCCCCCCCCCCCCTTCCTCACACCATCGGCATCCCAGGGTAGGTTAGGTAGGCAAAGGGAAGGTCATTGTTGGTGAGGAGTAACACACAAAAGGCAGCATCTCTGGGCCGTGATCTTTCCTCAGGACTGGAAAGAAAAGGGAAATAGCCAGTGTAAAAAGGTGGAGGGAGGGGGCTGAGCAAGAGGTGGCAGGAGATGTGTGGATCCAGGTGAGGGAGAGGGAGGGAGTGGGAATGACGTCAGAAGCTGCAAGGTAATTGATGGAAGTGACAAAGGACTGAAGATGGAATGTGATAGGAGAGGACAGTAGGCCATGGAATAAAGGGAAAGAGGTGAGAAGAGGAACTGGAAGGAGTGAGTGAGTGAGTGAGTGAGTGAGTGTGTGTGTGTGTGTGTGTGTGTGTGTGTGTGTGTGTGTGTGTGTGTGTGTGTGTGTGTGTGTGTGTGTGTGTGTGTGTGTGTGTGTGTGTGTGTGTGTGTGTGTGTGTGTGTGTGTGAGTGATATTTGCACTCAGCCTCATCCTGGCAGTAGAGGAGGTCATGGACAGACACGTTGCTGTGGGAATGGCAAGTGGAATTCCAATAGCTGGCCCCCTGGAGGACCAGGCGGTTGTGGTGAATTGAGCAAGCACAGCAACCAGCCCTTCAGCCCACAGAGTCGGCACTGAGCACTGTCACCCATCTAAGCTAATCCCATTTTATGCTCCCTGTAGACCCCACTCACCAGGGTCAAGTCATTTACCAAACTGCATATCTTTGGGTTGTGGGGGGAAAGCAGATTACCCAGGGGAGTCTGTGTACCCAGCCTAACCAGCGTAGGACTTGTACTGTAAATGGTAGAACATATAATGGAAAAGAAAGACCTAGATGTGTATAGCTAATGGAAATTGGCATCATAGACAGGGTGGTGAAAGTAGCATTTAGCATGTTAGTCTTCCTTAGTCAGGGCACTGAGCTGAAGAGTTGAGGCATTATGTTGCAGTTGTAAAAGTTGTTGGTGACACTGATCTTGACATAGCATATACAGTTTTGGTTGCCCTGTTCCAGAAGAGGTTTGGTTAAATCGGAAAGCATGCAGTGAAGATTTATGAGAACATTGCCAGGACTAGAAGGCCTGAGTTATAGAGAGAAATTGGCAGGCTAGGTTTTTATTCCTTGGGATGTAGTAGAATGAGGGTCAACCTTTGTGGTAAACTATGTATACCTGTCTGGACACGTCCCTCTGCTGACTGCTCCTGTGGCTCCTCCCACAGACCCCTGTATAAAGGCGATTGGGGCACTGCTCCTCCCTCAGTCTCCAAGATGTGGTGCTCCCTTTTCGCTGTTAATAAAAGCCTATCGTTCACTTCCAGTCTCCGAGAGTTATTGATGGTGCATCAATTTTATTAACAGCGATTTTAAAACATGGAGAGCATTTTATGACCTGACAGATTGGATCTCGACCCTCAACCCCAGGAAGCTGGCAATGCTTTCGAACTCTGGCTAGCATGCTTCGAATCGTACCTGGAGGAGATTCGTGTGACCGACTCTGCCACGATGTGCAGAGTTCTCCTCCCCAGGGTCAGTCCAAGGGTCTACTCCATGATCAGAGACCAAATGGACTACAAGGGTGCGATGGATGCCCTCAAAAGACAATACTGGTGGCCGGTGAACACTGTCTATGCACGACATTGCTTAGCGACACGGCAGCAGCGGGCAGGAGAGTTGAGCCCTGAGTTTGTCCGGGCCCTACAGACACTCGTGCGGGCCTGCGACTGCAGGGGACCGACGGCAGAACAGCATGCGGAGCTCGTAGTGAGAGACACCTTCGTCACGGGGATCAGGTCAGTGTACGTGCGCCAGCGGCTGCTGGAACACGCCGATCTTACATTACATTCGGCGATCGAGCTGGCTGACACGCTGGAGGCCGCTCTGCACAACACTGACACTGTCCAGGTGCGTGATCTCCCGCCAGCCCCATGGACACTACAGACCCCGCAACCCGCCGGCGAATCAACCTCGGCTGCTGCCAGTCGCGAGTCCATGAACTCCCCGCAACCCACCAGCAAGTCGACCATGGCTGTTGCCAGTCGCAAGTCTGCGCAGTGTTACTTCTGCGGACTCGGGAAACACCCCCGAAAATGCTGCCCGGCCTGAGAAGCTACCTGCTCCAGCTGCCGCAAGAAGGGCCACTGCCAAGGCCTGTAAGTTCAAACCACGAGTGGGGTCAAGTTGCGCCGCGTGCGAGGCATGGGGGTCGCCATCTTGGTCGCTGCCATCTCGCCTGCCCGCCACGTGCGAGGCATGGGGGTGGCCATCTTTGTTGGTGCCACCACACTCCACCTCCGACCCACGGGTGTTTACTGGGCACTAAGACGGCGATTCAACTCTGGCCTCCGTAACCCTTGACCAAAGCGCCCCACACCAGCTTGCAAGGTCAATGATGGACATCCTGGTGGAGGGGCACAGGACTAGCTGCCTGTTTGACACGGGCAGCACTGAGAGTTTTATTGACCCGGACACGGTGCAACGCTGCGGACTCGTGACACGGCCGGTAAGCCAGAGGGTCACCATGGCTTCTGGGTCGCATTCCACAGACATCCGGGGGGGTTGTGCAGCGACACTGGTGGAGCAGGGCACAGAATATCGGGACTTTGCGCTACTGGTCATGCCTCAACTGTGTGCGCCTGTGCTATTGGGGCTGGACTTCCAGAGCCACCTGAAAAGTGTGACAATGGAGTATGACGGGCCCCTCCCACCAATCACTGTCAGAAATCCTCAGTTTTGTGGGACTTCGTCATATACCCTGCTACTGACCACCCACACACCGACCCGCACATCCCACCCAACACCATGCCGACAGCTGCGCTACTGACACCACTTGCAGCCTCTCCACCCTCAAGATCCCTCCCCCACCGCTGTTCGCCAACCTGACCCCCGACTGTAAACCTGTGGCAACTAAAAGCAGGAGGTACAGCGCAGGGGACAGGGCCTTCATTCAGTCGGAGGTTCAGCGGCTGCTCAGGGAGGGGATCATTGAGCCAAGCACAAGCCCTTGGCGGTCCCAGGTGGTTGTTGTTCGGACTGGGCAGAAAAATAGGATGGTTGTGGACTATAGTCAGACCATCAATAGGTTCACGCAGCTTGACGCGTACCCGCTACCCTGCATCGTGGATATGGTCAACCAGATAGCTCAGTACAAGGTGTACTCGACAATAGACCTGAAATCCGCTTACCATCAGCTCCCCATCCGCCCAGAGGACCGCCCCTACACCGCCTTCGAGGCGGGCGGCAGGCTCTATCACTTCCTGCGCATCCCATTTGGTGTCACAAATGGTGTCTCGGTCTTCCAGAGGGAAATGGACCGGATGGTGGACCAGTGCCAACTGAAGGCCACGTTCCCATATCTGGATAACATCACCATCTGCGGTCACGACTGGCCGGATCACAACGCCAACCTCCAATGATTTTTCCAAGTGGCCAAAGCTCTGAACCTTACCTATAACAGGGACAAGTGTGTGTTCGGAACCACCCGACTCGCTATCCTTGGGTATGTCATGGAGAACGGGGTCATTGGCCCTGATCCCGATCGTATGCGCCCCCTGTTGGAACTCCCTTTTCCCACCACCCTCAGAGCCCTCTAACGGTGCCTGGGCTTCTTTTCCTATTACACCCAATGGGTCCCCCATTACGCAGACAAGGCCCGCCCCCTGGTCAAGTCTACCACTTTTCCCCTCTCTGCCGAAGCCCCCGCGGCCTTCAGCTGCATTAAAGGGGACATTGCCAAAGCAACGATGCATGCGGTGGACGAGACCATTCCCTTCCAAGTAGAGGGTGACGCCTCTGACTTCACGCTGGCTGCTACCCTCAATCAGGCAGGAAGGCCAGTAGCATTCTTCTCTCGTACCCTTCAAGGCCCTGAAATTCAGCACTCCGCGGTGGAGAAAGAAGCCCAGGCCATAGTGGAAGCTATTAGGCACTGGAGGCACTATCTCGCCGGCAAAAGGTTCACCACGCTGACCGACCAATGCTCAGTTGCGTTTATGTTTAGCAATGAACAGCGGGGCAAAATCAAAAATGATAAAATTTTGCGGTGGAGAATAGAACTCTCCACCTACAACTATGATACCCTGTACCGGCCTGGAAGGCTCAATGAGCCCCCTGATGCCCTATCCCGGGGAGCGTGTGCCAGCGCACAGCTTGACCAGCTATACGCCCTCCATGCAGATCTTTGCCACCCGGGGGTCACCCGATTTTACCATTTCGTGAAAGCCCAGAACCTGCCTTACTTCCTTAAGGACATCAGGACGATGACCAGGGACTGCCAAGTCTGCGCTGAGTGCAAATCGCACTTCTACCGTCCTGAAAAGGCACAACTAATCAAGGCCACCCGCCCTTTGAGCGACTGAGTGTTGACTTTAAGGGCCCCCTTCCCTCCACGGACCGCAATGTGTACTTTCTTAACATAATCAACGAGTACTCGCGGTTCCCCTTTGCCATCCCCTGCCCCGATACCACTGCCACGTCCGTTATAAAAGCCCTGCACCAGCTCTTCACTCTGTTCGGATATCCCTGCTATATCCACAGTGATAGAGGGTCCTCGTTTATGAGTGACGAGCTGCGCCAGTACCTGCTGGCTAGGGGTATTGCTACTAGTCGGACCACGAGCTATAATCCCCGGGGGAATGGACAGGTGGAGAGGGAGAATGCCACAGTGTGGAAGGCCACACTTTTAGCCTTTAAGTCAAAGGGATTGCCGGTCTCTCGCTGGCAGGAGGTCCTCCCCGAGGTGCTCCACTCCATCCCCTCCCTGTTATATACGTCCACCCATGCCACCCCTCATGAGCGACTCTTTTCTTTTCCCAGGAAGTCTGCCACTGGGACCACCCTACCGGCTTGGGTGACGTCCACAGGGCCAGTGCTGCTCCGGAAACATGCGAGGAGCAATAAATACTCCCCGATGGTCGAGAGGGTTCACCTACTTCATGCGAACCTCCAGTATGCCTACGTGGTCTTACCTGATGGGCGGGAGGACACAGTCTCCATCCGCGACCTGGTGCCCGCAGGAGCAGCAGACAACTACCCCGAACACTCCACGGTGACTATGAACCCCGTACCCACTGATGTATGTATATGTATATATATACATATATATATACATACATATATATACACATACTTACATACATACATAGGAGCCCTACACAGTCTCCTCACGACACTCCCATACCGGGCGCCGGGCACACGCATGAGGGATTACTGACGCCCAACGGGCTGGCACCTCAAGTCAGGCCGGAGCCAGCACAACCACCGTCACCGGTGCTACGTAGATCGCAGCGACAGACTCAACCACCTGATAGACTTAACCTGTAAATATACTTGTGAGAAACTTCGCCCCATGGGGACTCTCTTTTAAAACAAAGAAGGGATGAATGTGGTAAACTATGTATACCTGTCTGGACGCGCCCCTCTGCTGACTGCTCCTGTGGCTCCTCCCACAGACCTCTGTATAAAGGCGATTGGGGCACTGCTCCTCCCTCAGTCTTCGACATGTCGTGCTCCCTTTTCGCTGTTAATAAAAGCCTATCGTTCACCTCCCGTCTCCGAGAGTTATTGATGGTGCATCAACCTTATAAACGTGTTTAAAATTATGAGAGGCAAAAATAAGGTGAATGTTGACAGTTTTTTCCCCGGGGTGGGGGAGTTCAAAACTGGTGAGCACAGGTTTAGGGTGAGAGGGGAGAGATTAAAAGGTACTTGAAGGGCAAATCTTTCATGCAGACGTTGGTGACAAAATGGGACTGAGCTGCGGTCTCCATTGAGGTTGCAGATCAGAGTTTTAGTTTTTATTTAGGTTTATAGAGATGGTTTTGGGGCCAGAGAATGGAGTTACATCAGTTTAGGGTTCAGGGGCAGGGATATGGGACAATTAGAAGGCAGAGGCCAGAGTCTAAGCTTCCAGTCTGTGTTTGAAAGTCAGCAGCAAGAGCATGGTGGGCTGGCTGACCAGTAAGGACATTCAGGGTCCCATCATCGGTGAAATCGGCTTTCAAGGCCTGAAGATCTGGCCAGTATCCAGGGTCCTCATTCGTCTTCATTTGCGAGCCCAGGGTCAATACGGAAGATCGATCGAAAATTCAGATTGATGTCCAAAGGTTGATCAGGAGACCAGATCGAAGCCCGAAGGACAAACAGAAGTCCAGAACTCGAAGCCTGGTGATGAAATTCCGCAAGTCCGCTGGAGAAGTCAAAGCCGTGTCTGAGAATCAATGAGTCCACTGGAGCCTGGAGGCAGAAGATGGACTCTCCTGGCGTTAGAGGACCCTATACGTATGTGGGTGGGTGTTTCCATGGGAGAGAGGGAGGAGGGGCTTGTTTCACTGTTGTTGCTTTGTTGCTTGGCACGCTCTGTTTTTGTCTGTTAATGTAGTTCTACTGAGCACTGTGGGCATTCTATGTTGGCGCTGAAATGTGTGGCAACACTTGCGGGCTGCCCCCAGCACATCCTTAGGTGTTTAGGCTGTTAACTCAACTGACACATTTCACTGTATGTTTGATGTGCATGTGATAACTAAATCCTATCTGGAATGAATGGCCAAAGGTTATTGCTGAGGTAGGTACAATAGTATTGCTTGGATAGGTACATGGAGGGGTGGGGCTTGGGGGGATATAAGTCGAATGCAGGGAATTGGAACTGGTGGGGGGCATCATGGTTGGCATGGGCTGGTTGAGTTGAAGGGCCTGTATCTATGAAACCCTTGTGGTCACAGGGAGAATGTACAAACTCCACAAAGAGAGCACCCAAAGACAAACTGAATTAGCCATGTCTGATACCAATATTATGGTTCATTGGTCATCTATCATGGACAGAGAAGGTGGTCTGGACTTATGTGTTCCATCAAGATCACTGACACTGCTTCATCTGGTTAATGGGACTTGGTTGAGAAGCTGACTATATTTGTTATTATCCTTCTGCTCCAAGATTCTCTCCGTTTCTGTCCCATTGTTCATTCCATTAATTTCCTCTTCATAATCTGATTTTACTCTGTCAATTTTCTGTCTTCATTTTGCATGTTTTTTATTTGCTGTAAAACTGCTGTAAGTGGGGCCAAAAGACTCCCAATATATCTGAGTAGGCAATGTTTTAACAACTCTTTCCCTTGTGAGGAGATTTGTAATCCCATTATAATATTTGAAGAGGAGACTGAAGCAGTAGGTGATAATGGATTGTGTTTTCTGCTTTTCTCTTTTGCTGCTTCAGAAGTCAACTGTGTTCAGGGTTTGTCCCTGCTGCAGTAAGGTCCCACTTTAGTTGTTATCAGATCTGAGAGGTAGAAAAGTGGTACAAAGAGGAGAGAATGTCAAAATGATCCCGAAACTACGGGCAGGTGTAGCGACCAGGAACACAGAAATATGGAGCAACAGACACAAAGTGCTGCAGGAACTCAGCATGTATGGAAAAGAGTAAACAATCGAGACCCTTCATCAGGACTTCAGGTCCCTTCTTCCTCCAGCATTTTGTGTGAGTTGCTTTGGATTTCCAGCATCTGCAGATTTTCTTGTGTTACAGAAATATGAAGTTTGGGCTCTGTTTCATTAATTATTTCTCTGTTTCTTGGTCACTACTCCTTGAGGAATACCCACACCACAAGGACTAGAATGATTCAGGAATGCAGTTCATAACCACCTTCTCAAGGGCAATTAGGGAAGAGCAATTAAATACTTGCTTAGCCTGCGAAACCCAAATCAGTTGAATGAAGTAATGAATATATAAAACTCATAAAGTGTATTTAGTATCAGATTAATGTCAATAAGTGATTGATGGTCTGCATAGACTTGATGGACTGAAGAATCTGTGTGCTCTATGAAGAACTGTATTGGAAGACTGGTGGCAGAGAAGAGGGAGCTATGAAGAGAGTGGAGAGTATGATTGATCTGGGACAAGGGATGAATGATTTGGAGTCTAATGATTGAATGCAGGATGGCGTTAGTAAAGCACAGTGGAGTGAAGTCATTGCAGTTTAGCCTGGGGATATTTTTCTGAACCATGGGCACTTGTTCCATGTTGAATCCAGTACTCTCCTTCTGCCTTTAGATACAGGGTCACCAAAATCCTGCAGCACATGTAGAAGAGGTGGAAATTGTAAAGTGCCTTTAGAATCCGCAGCATGTTTGAATTACCAACTTCACTTTCCAGAACTGTAAAACACAAGAAAATAGCAGGAGGAGGCCATTTGGCCCTTCTAACCTTCCCTATCATTGTTCATAGCTTCTCTACCCCAAGACCTCAGCTCCTTTTCTGTGCCAGTTACCCAGAGTTCTCAATGTCCTGATCTTTTGAAACTGTATCTCCCTCCTCTGAATACTCCTGGTGACACAACCCCCACTACCTTCCAGGAAGGAACTTCAAGAGATTCTACTCTCCAAAAAAAAAACTTAGCAGGCAGGTGCAGCGAGTAGTTGAGAGGGCAAGTAGTATGTTGGCCTTTATTGCAAGGGTGTTGGAGTTCAGAAGTAGAAACATTTTGTAACAATTGTGCAAGGTCATACTTAAAGAGTTTTGCACAGAGCATCTGTCCCTGTACCTAAGAAAGGATGCAGTGGCACTGAAGGCAGTCCGAAGCAGATTCAGCTCTTCATTTGTGGGATGAGATGCTTGTCCTATCAAGTGAGACTAAATTGTCTGGAATTTAGAATAGAGAGATGATCTCATTGAAATACATATCTTACAAACATAGCGTGGATAACTTCACTTGCCTCAAATTTGAACTGATTCCACAACCTACAGACTCGCTTTCAGGAACAGTGCAACTCATGTTCGCAGTATTCTATTGCATGGTTTGTCTTCTATTGCATATTGATTGTTCGTCAGCATTTATTTATGTATGGGTTTTCATAAATTCTATTGCATTTCTTTATTTCCTACAAATGCCTACAAGAAAATGAATCTCGGGGCAGTGTATGATACATACGTAACTTGATAAATAAACTTACTCTGACTTTGAAGATACTGTAGGATCATGGATGAGTAGATGTCGAGATGGTTACGCTGACGGGAAAGTCTCGACTGAGGGGACTCAGTTACAATAAAAAGGCACAGTAGTATGGGGATACATAGAAATGTCTTCATCTCCAACATTCTCAACCTCAGGAGTTGTGCAGGGTGGATCATTGGGGTATTTACAGGGATTAAACTTTTGAATGGTCAGAAGATTAATGACTCTGAAGATCAGACACCGAATTTCCTGAGGCTTGCAGTAGGTCAGGCCTGATCATACTGAATGACGGAACAGGTTTGCGGGTCCAGTAGCCCACTCCTGAACATGTGGTTAGTATGGTGCAAGCACACGGGGATGAATGAATCATTCCCTCTCTTCAATGTATGCTATAGAATGGGTGAAAATCATTTGGCTCTTAAATCCTGCCCTGTCAATTCGGTCATAGCTAATCCATACCTTTCATTGTATGCTCTTTGATTAAAATATCTTTTGATGCCCCAAAAAAAATTGACAACATTCCTGGCACAAAAGCTCCTTTTGTTCCCAACATTGGCAACTTGTTTGTAGAAGAGTTTTTGACTTCTGGAAACTTTCATGAGAGGACACAATTCCTTGCATCTCCCTTCTCAAATCTTTTTCACATTTTAAGTTCCCAGTTAGATGACAGCTCGGTCTTCCATCCACACTGGAGTACAAAGCATCCTGTGCTTCCAATATAACTCTTACAGGCTTGTTTTTTCTTATATAGTGTATCTAGGCCTTGTCACCAATGGCCATTATAGCCTGACGTGTAATAGTTAAACTGGAGCACAAGACAGGGTCTAGTTAACAGTCAATACACTGAGAGGTTACTCCTCCACTTCTGCATTCCTGATATCAACTTTAATTTATATTACTTCAGTTTTGTTTATAACATGTTGCCTCAGCTTACTTTGACCTACCTATGATTTTGCTTAGGATTTATTTAATAGTAATGGCGTTCAGCTTTGTATTGTATACCTCAAGATGAAACAAGACAGTTATTAAACTCACTAATGCAAACATACAAAGTGTAATGCAATTCCATATTATTAATGTAATATTTTCCTCTATTAAAGCTTCAATATATTGACAGTTAACATTTCATTAACAATTGATTTTTTTGGAGCATGGAATCGATTTGGTTGTGAGTTGATAACCAGCTGCAGCATCCCTACATCTCTAAAAATAGTCGAAGTTTGAAGAAGGGCTGAGCATTTTCTCAGGATATTTCTGGTTTTGGCGCAATGTCTTTGGGCCAACACCATCCCTGGGAGAAGCATTGCAACAATGGTCTGTCATCTTCAGGAGTGAATCGGAAACTGAGGAACGGAAGGAATGAAATGAGTCTGGGCTTGAAGCAACAGTGATGGTGGGCAGCCTGCATTCAAATTACAGAAGGTGGTCAGATTTCTATCACTTCTTCATGGTGTGAAATTTCTCCTGATTCTTCAGACCCCGCTTCAAACTGAATATCTCAGGGCTACTGAGTTTCTTTTCCTCTCAGGATGTTTTCTTCAAAAGTGTCAACTTATCCTGTTTTTCTCCCTCGGCCCCTCACTTTTCCTCTTCATTGCTAGTTTTGGTTTGTATTAACAAGGAGACTTGCTCTAGTAACTGCCATTCCTGAGGGATCAATCAGGCTCATGAAAGACAGCACTGATTAATTCTCATTGATAATTAAGCTTGTTTGTGTGGCAAGTATATGGATGGCAGGGCCTTCTCTTGCCTCATCTAAACTGGACACCCGTTCTTTATCTAAACTTAGTTTTTTTGGGATTTGAGTGTTTCTATCCTTAATTGCTCTTGAGGGTGTCATGGTGAGCCTCCTTCCTGAACCACTGCATTCCTTCAGGTGACAGCAGTCCCAACTGCCGGATGGAAAGTTTCCGGATTTCAAAGTTCAAAGTAAACTTTATTGTCAAAGTACATATATATACTGCCCTGAGATTCATTTTCCTGTGTTAAAACTCATCAAATCTATAGAATAGTAACTATAACAGAATCAATGAAAGGCCACTCAACTCGGGTGTTCAACCGGAGTGCAGAAGCCAACAAACTTCCAATATAAATAAATAGCAATAAATAACATGAGATAATGAGATAAAGAGTCCTTAAAATGCGATCCTTGGTTATAGGAACATTTCAATGATGGGGCAACTGAGTGTAGTTATCCTTTTCTATTCAAGAGCCTGATGGTTAAGGGGCAATAACTGTCCTTGAACCTGGTGATGTGAGTCCCGAGGCTCTTGTACCTTCTACCTGATGGCAACAATGAGAAGAGAGCATGGCCTGGGTGGTGGGGATCTCTGATGGTTGATGCTGCTTTCCTACGACAGCATTTCATGGAGTTATGCTCAATGTTTGGGAGGGCTTTAGAACAAATAGTGATTAAGGAACAATGATGCTTTTTTCCTCAATCAGGATGTTGTGTGAAGAAGAGAACCTGCAAATGGTGGTGGTCCTGAAGTCTTTGCCCTTATTGATGGTAGATTTCCCGGCTTTGAGCAGTATTTTTCTAGTGGTCTAGATGAACAGTGGCAACACATTTTGTACATAATTTACCAAAGAACCAGAGCCTGATAGTGGTCATATTTTAGATGGTGGATAAGTTGTCAGTCACCTGATTGCTTTGTCCTGCAAGGTTTTGAACATTTTGAGACATATTGGCACTGCATTCATCTGGTCAAGTGGTAATGTTTCCATTACACTCCTGATCTAATGGTAGAAAGAAATTTGATCAGCAAGGAGCTAGTCATTTGCCATGTGATATCAAACATCCGCGGTGCTCTTACACCAGCAGTGTTTATATAGGTGGTCCATCTGACAGTGCTGAGCCCCAGCATGTTGGTAATGTTTTTTCCAGCTTATCTCTGAGTGCAGCCTTGTTTGGAGAGGTCAGTTCTCGGGCACTGGCTGGGCCCAACATTGTAAATGGTCCACCTGTCTCCAGAACAGCTTTGATGCTCAGTGATGCCCTACTCCTGAACCCACCAGAGTGAGTTGGGAGTCTTCAATAAACCAGGAAACTGTTAAAGATAAAAGGTATGTTAAGAAACTAGTATCTTTTTTTAACAATTTAAAGCATCAGAAATCGTTGCACAGAGAAGTGATTAAATACAGGTGTAGGATCCAGGTATTGGAGTAGTGATATTAAGCTGGGAAGGGTTCTGCTCCATTCTGCTCCAATGAAATGATTGATCCAAAGAGTCAAGTTCCTTATTTTGATCATTTATTAGCAATTAGCAAGCATACAATCTTGAAGCGATATTAAGTGATCAGCAAAGATATGACTGTCTCCGGTCCCAATCCACAAACTGCCACCAAATAAGCAAGAATACATAAATTATTCCCTTAACTTTTACTATGCCCTGCACTCATGTGACTGGTTACCACAATAAACATAATAAAGGCACAACACAGAATACAAAGCAAATAGAGAAAAAGATGGACGTGGATGGACGTGTCAGAGTGGGAATGAGACGTGGAGTTGGGGTGTGTGGCCACTGGGAGATCCTGCTTTCTCTGGTGGACAGAGCGTAGGTGTTCAGCGAAACAGTCTCCCAGTCTGCGCCGGGTCTCGCCAATATATAAAAGGCCGCACTGGGAGCACTGGACACAGCTGACTTGCGGGTGAGGTGTTGCCTCACCTGGGGGGGGGGGGACTGTCTGAGGCCCTGAATGGTGGTGAGGGAGGAAATGTAAGGGCGGATGCAGACTGGGAGACTGTTTTGCTGGGCGCCTGTGCTCTGTCTACTGGAAGGGGCGGGGTCTCCCAGTGGCCACACATTTTGATTCCGCATCCCATTCCCACTCCGATGTGTCTATCCATGGCCTCCTCTGCCGTTTGGATGAAGCCGCACTCAGGTTGGAGGAACAACACCTTATATTCCATCTGGGCGGCCTCCAACCTGATGGCATGAACATTGACTTCTCTAACTTCCGTTGGTGCCCCTCCTCCCCTTCTTGCCCCATTCCTTATTTGTCTATCTGTCTATCTATCTGTTTATTTATTATTTCCCCTTCCCTTTTTTCTTTTCTCTCTTTTTTTCTCTCTCTGCCCTTCTCATAATCACTCCTTGCCTGTTCTCCAACTCTCTCTGGTGCTCCCCTCCCCCTTTCTTTCTCCCGAGGCCTCCCGTCCCACGATCCTTTCCCTTCTCCAGCTCTGTATCCTTTTTACCAATCAACTTTCCAGCTCTTAGCTTCATCTCTCCCCTTCCTGACTTCTCCTATCATTTCGGATTTCCCCCTCCCCCTCCCACTTTCAAATCTCTTACTATCTCTTTTTTCCGTTAGTCCTGACGAAGGGTCTCGGCCGGAAATGTCGACAGTGCTTCTTCCTATAGATGCTGCCTGGCCTGCTGCGTTCCACCAGCATTTTGTGTGTGTTACAGAGAAAAGGATACATGACTCCTTCAAGGACGTTACCAGGATTAGAGGGCTCAAGGTATTGGGAGGACTGAATAGGCTGGGAATATTTTCTCCTGGACATTGGAGGATGAAGGGTATCCTTCCTAGAAATATATAACATTATGAGACATAGAGTAAAGGGGAATAGCCATTGTCTTTATCCAATGACAGGGGAGTCTAAAACTATGAATGTACTGTATAGGTTTGATATTAGTGTCGAAAGGCGAAAGGTATAAAGGTCCCTGAGGAGTAACTTCGTCTCACGGGGTGGTGAGTACATCAAACAGACTGTAGAGGTGGGTACGGTTGCAACATTTAAAATATATCTGGACAAGTACATTGGTAGGAAAGATTTGGAGGGATGCAAGCCAAATGCAGGCAAGTAGGTCTAACTCAGGCAAACATCATGGCAGGTTTGGGCCAAAGAGCCTTCTTCTGTACTTTAACACTATGTCTCTGAATACATTTCAACTCAATTATAAAGCTCTACATGCTGTAACCTACAGCCACCTTTCATCACATTCACCTCAGTGGAGTGTTCTGCTCACCACAGATTACAGTATACCTCTGATAGTTTGGAACTCTTGCTGGTGCTGGACTGGAAGATTTTCCAGTCTTTTGGATATCACTCTTCTACCCAAACATAGGTTTATTTCACTTTTCTTTCTGCATACTACATAGTGGTATAATATATTTTCCAGTGAACCCGGTGAGTTCAAAGGGCAAGGAAAATGCACAAGAACTGTGACCTTAGCTTAAGGCACAAGCCCACCCATGTTCCTGACCTTTGGTATTCTGCACCTTAACCCCAGACTTGTGCATCCTGTTTGCACTTTGGCCCCCCGGCACACAGTCTGGACAAAGGAATGAACCAGATGCCAGACTATTTGGAATTCTGAACAATATGATCTGGCACAATTTCAAGAGATTTTCTGCCTAGGAACTGGTAACTCAGGCTATTTTTGATGCTACACCAAACACCAGTAAAACCACACCAACATCAGTCAGATATCCCAGGGCTGATCCTTACCTGAACTTGAGGGCTGTGCATCAGCCAAACCAATTTGGTGGCTCGAAGATCAGCCCCAGTTACCTGCACTAAATCTGATGACGATGCCCGGCTACTGAGCAGCAACTTTACAATCAAACCGCACCAAAGCGGGTGTGCAGTATAAGATAGGGAGGTAGCAATTGTGCTGGCGGGAATATTTCTCTTCTTGTTATTAGCTGCAATGAAGATGGTACATTTTAATTCCCTCATGACATTGATTAGCGTTTGTCAAGTCATGAACAGGATGCAAGATCTGAGACAGTGCAAATGGCTTTGTCAACAAAATTTAATTGCTGCTTTTAAAAACCAACTTCAGGAAGAGTCTCCTTATTAACAACCATATGTTTTATGTTAAAGACTCTAGCCTGTGTTTTCTATTTCAAGTGGTAGCTAGCTGCGAAAGAGCCACTAAACTTTAAGCTCCTTCGAGAGCTCATTGAGACCGCTCCTGATATTTTTCACAAATTTAAGCAGTTCGCAAAGTGAGAGTGATCTGTTTTGCAACAGGATATACGTGGATTCCAGCTAATTGGGCCATCAGTTAATTAGGGTATATGCTTGTTGGGGACACCTCTTAAAGAACAAAAATTAGTCGAGAAAATAACCAGGATTCCCTTCGTTTATTTGGGACACCAGGCCACTTAGTTGGTACAGGACACTGCTGCTGAAGTTTCTAACTGGCAGCAGTCACATGAACTGTGTGACTGTTAAGCACACACCATGCTTTGAGCAAGCAATTTTTAAATAGCTTCAATAGTATGTGTTTTTATTCAAAAAGCAGTGATTGGACGTCACATGGGTGCATGTTAGTGGAGCTCCGACAACCCACCATAAAATTCTATCAATTAGAGCATATTTATCCTGCCTGATTTGGATACAGCTGTTCTACAGTTAAAAACTGTTTGTTTTTTTCACAAAAAATAACAACTTTGCGAGATAATTCAGTGCAATACCGAGACCTTCAAAGAGCGCTACAGCGAGCCACGTGGCTACAAGACAGGGCCCGCAATCCGAAGCTCAAGGCACGCTAACGCCACCGACGGACCAAGGCTCCAACATGGAGAATTTACTGGCTGTGGTTAGCCGTAGAAGTTCCATTCTGCTCGGGGTGGCAACCGATGTATCTACAATTAAAGGAACGACAACGGAGTTGAAGAACATTGCCATTCAAGAGAGGCTGATGGAAGCCGAGGGTCGCCTCTGCAGTGTGGAGAACACCTCTGTGCAACCGGTGGGTGCCAGCGAGCAGAATAATAAACGCTTGGACCTGCTGTGGAGCCGTGTCGAGGAGCTGGAGAACAGGAGCAGACGGAACAACGTCAGGCTGGTCGGTCTAAAGGAGGGTGCGGAAACGGCCGGTCTGATTAAGTGTGCAAAGAACCATGCCCGAGGGATTTGGCGTCGAACTGAACACAGAGTTTGAGATTGAGGGGGCGCACCGGGTCCCGGTTCCGAGGCCGGGCGAGGATTGCCCCCACCCCCTCCCCCAGACTGGTCCTAATACGATTCTTGCGCTCTTCGGCCAGAGAGAAAGTGCTGCAAGCGGCCAAAGCAAAAAGAGGAGTTGAGTGGGAGGGATGCAAAGTCTCCTTCTTTCCGGATATGTCCAGAGAATTGGCTGAAAAACGGAGCGCATTTACTACGGCTGCAAAGAGTATACACTCGCTTATCCAGCAGTTCTACGCTTCACGTGGAAAGGAAAGAACAAGTTCTGTACTACCGCAGCAGAAGCAGTGAAATTCATTCAGGAAAAGTGCGGCGCTGGCGTTGACTGAGAGACAGTAATAGGTGGAGATAACTTTAGGTAGAACAGGGTGGGTGGGGAGCTGGATAAAGTGGTCTGTTTAGTGCTAGGCTTACTAGCTGGCACGGTACTTCGTGGACCATATCATGTGTCTTTTTCTTTTCTGTTTCTTTGTAGAGTTTAGCCTGCCTATTTGTTTTTATTAGTTAATCTGGCAGGAATATATTATCGCTATGTTTTTGGTTATGTTGGTTGTTTAATTGTTTGAAAGCGCAGCATTTGCAGTGTTTGTTGGCAATAATCGAGCATGGGGATAGCATACAGCAGGTTTTTCTTTGGAATTATTGCATTCCAGACTCAGTCATCAGGGAAAATGTATATTTTTGCACACGTGTGC
The DNA here is from genome assembly GCF_048418815.1 of Hemitrygon akajei. Taxonomy (NCBI): domain Eukaryota; kingdom Metazoa; phylum Chordata; class Chondrichthyes; order Myliobatiformes; family Dasyatidae; genus Hemitrygon; species Hemitrygon akajei. Next base: position 117,829,033 of record NC_133126.1, on the reverse strand, counting down.
ATGAAGTTTAGAACATGAAAATGGTTAATTTCATATCATGGAACATTAATGGGCTGGAAACCCAATCAAGAGGAAAAAAATTTTATCATACCTTAAAAGGTAAACAAATTGATGTTGTATTTGTCCAGGAAACACATTTTAAAGATGTTGAAGCACTGAAATTTAGAAGAGATTGGGTGGACCAGGTATTCTATTCATTATTTAAATACAAACAAAATGGGACAAAGATTTTAGGTAACAAAAAACTTAGTTTTGTATTGCTTGGAGAATTTAAGGACAAGGAAGGCAGGATAGTTTGTATAGATGCACTTAGTGGTGAAGCTAGTACTTTGTAACATATATGCACCTAATAAGGAAGACCCAGACTTTCTTAACAAGGTGAACGAAATTTTAGGTGCCAAGGAAGGAAAAATAATTTTAGCAGGAGACTTTAACCAAATAATGGACCCTGTTATTGATAAAAGCAAATTTCAGGCTTCACCTTTACCTAGGGACAGGGCTGCCTTACATCAACTTTTTGAGGATATCGGTCTGGTGGATATATGGCGATTGGTGAATCCATCCGGAAAGGAATATACATTTTTCTCTCATCGACATAAATCCTACTCTAGAATAGATTTTTTTCTAATATCCAACTCCATTGTTGAACAGGTGATAGACTGTAAAATTGGCCCAATAGCATGATCAGAACATGCTCCGGTTGAAATTCAAATTGATTTAAATATTGAAAGGGGAAGGAAGGGTAGATGGCGCATGAATATTATGCTGTTAAAAGATGAGGATTTTAGTGATAACCTGGCTGAGGATCTGACTTAGTTTTTTGAACTGAACGTAGGGAGCACAGTAAAGCTGTCCTCGGTATGGGAGGCATCCAAGGCCTATAAGAGGGAAATTAATAGACCATAAGACAAAGGAGCAGAAGTCAGCCATTCGGCTCATCGAGTCTGCTCCGCCATTTCATCATGAGCTGCTCCAATCTCCCCTTTAGTCCCACTCCCCCGCCGTCTCACCATAACCTTTGATGCCCTGACTACTCAGATACCTATCAATCTCTGCCTTAAATACACCCAATGACTTAGCCTCCACTGCTGCCCGTGGTAACAAATTCCATAGATTCACCACCCTCTGGCTAAAAAATGTTTTTCGCATCTCCGTTCTGAATGGGCGCCCTGCAATCCTCAACCCATGTCCTCTCGTACTAGACTCCCCCCACCATGGGGAGTAACTTTGCCACATCCACTCTGTCCATGCCTTTCAACATTCGAAATGTTTCTATGAGGTCCCCCCTCATTCTTATAAACTCCAAGGAGTACAGTCCAAGAGTGGTCAAACATTCCTCATATGTTAACCCTCTCATTCCCGGAATCATTCTAGTGAATCTTCTCTGAACCCTCTCCAACGTCAGCACATCCTTTCTTAAATAAGGAGCCCAAAACTGCACACAGTATTCCAAGTGAGGTCTTACCAGTGCCTTATAGAGCCTCAACATCACATCCCTGCTAATATACTCTATTCCTCTAGAAATGAATGCAAACATTGCATTCACCTTCTTCACCACCGACTCAACCTGGAGGTTAACCTTAAGGGTATCCTGCTCGAGAACTCCCAAGTCCCGTTGCATCTCAGAACCTTGAATTTTCTCCCCATTTAAGTAATAGTCTGCTCGTTTATTTCTTCTACCAAAGTGCATGACCGTACACTTTCCGACATTGTAATTTATTTGCCACTTCTTTGCCCATTCCCCCAATCTATCCAAGTCTCTCTGCAGACTCTCTGTTTCCTCAGCACTACCGGCCCCTCCACCTATCTTTGTATCATCAGCAAACTTAGCCACAAAGCCATCCATTCCATAATCCAAATCGTTGATACACAACGTAAAAAGCGGCCCCAACATGGACCCTTGTGGAACACCACTGGTAACCGGCAGCCAACCAGAATGGGATCCCTTTATTCCCACTCTCTGTTTCCTGCCAATCAACCAATGCTCTATCCACATATCTAACTTTCCTGTAATTCCATGGGCTCTTATCTTGTTTAGCAGCCTCATGTGCAGCACCTTGTCAAAGGCCTTCTGAAAATCCAAATACACAACATCCACTGCATCTCCCTTGTCTAGCCTACTTGTAATTTCCTCAAAAATTTGCACTAGGTTTGTCAGGCAGGATTTTCCTTTATGGAAACCATGCTGAGTTCTGCCTATCTTGTCAAATGCCTCCAGGTACTCCGTAACCTCCTTGACAATCGACTCCAACAACTTCCCAACCACCGATGTCAAGCTAACAGGTCTATAATTTCCTTTTTGCTTCCTTGCCCCCTTCTTAAATAGCAGAGTGACATTTGCAATCTTCCAGTCCTCCGGAACCAGGCCAGAATCTATCGACTTTTGAAAGATCATTGCTAATGCCTCCGCAATCTCCACTGTTACTTCCTTCAGAACATGAGGGTGCATTCCATCTGGTCCAGGACATTTATCTACCCTTTATCTATTTATAAATAGATATAAATATTTATAAATCGATAAATAGGTTTATCTATTCAGCTTCCTGAGTACCTTCTCTGTCGTAATTGTTACTGCGCATATTTCTCTTCCCTGACACCCTTGAATATCCGGTATATTGCTGATGTCTTCCTCAGTAAAGACTGATGCAAAATACTTGCTCAGTTCCTCCGCCATCTCCTTATCTCCCATTACAATTTCTCCAGCATCATTTTCTATTAGTCCTATATCTACTCTCACCTGTCTTTTCCTCTTTATATACTTGAAAAAGCTTTTAGTATCCTCTTTGATATTATTTGCTAGCTTCCTTTCATAGTTCATCTTTTCCCTCTTAATGACCTTCTTAGTTTCCTTTTGTAAGCTTTTAAAAACTTCCCAATCCTCTGTCTTCCCACTAAGTTTTGCTTCCCTTGTATGCCCTCTGCTTTGCATTTACTTTGGCTTTGACTTCTCTTGTCAGCCACAGTTGCATCCTTTTTCCATTTGAAAATTTCTTCTTCTTTGGAATATATCTGCCTTGCACCTTCCTCACTTCTCACATAAACTCCAGCCACTGCTGCTCTGTCGTCCTTCCCGCTGGTGTCCCTTTCCAGTCAACCTTGGCCAGTTCCTCTCTCATGCCACTGTAATTTCCTTTACTCCACTGAAATACCGACACATCGGATTTCGGCTTCTCTTTCTCAAATTTCACAGTGAACTCAATCATGTTATGATCACTGCCTCCTCAGGGTTCCTTCACTTCCATCTCTCTAAATACCTCTGGTTCATTACACAATACCCAATCCAGTACAGCCGATCCACTAGTGGGCTCAACAACAAGCTGTTCTAAAAAGCCATCTCGTAGACATTCTACAAATTCTCTCTCTTGAGATCCAGTGCCGACCTGATTTTCCCAATCCACTTGCATGTTAAGATCCCCCACAATGATCATAACACTGCCCTTCTGGCAAGCCTTTTCTATTTCCTGTGGTAATTTGTAGTCCACATCACTGCAGCTGTTTAGAAGCCTGTAGATAACTGCCATCGGGGTTCTTTTATCCCTGCGATTTCTTAGCTCAACCCATAAAGATTCTGTACCTTCCAATCCTATGTCAACTCTTTCTAATGATTTAATATCATTTCTTACCATTAAAGCCATGCCACCCCCTCTACCTACCTGCCTATCCTTCCAATACACCGTGTATCCTTGGACGTTCAGCTCCCAGAGACATGCATCCTTTAGCCACATCTCAGTGATGGCCACAATATCATACCTGCCAATATGTAACTGTACAACAAGATCATCCACCTTATTCCTTATGCTGTGTGCATTTAAGTATAACACCTTAAGTCCAGTATTTGGTACTTTTTGCATTGATTGAACTGCAACTTTATTGCACTGCAACTCATCCCAATGGCTGCAAATTTGCTCCATCACCTGCCTGTCCTTCCTGACTTCTTTACTGCTCACTACCTTAGATCTATTTCTGTTTTCCCTCTCCTTCGCTCCATCATTCCGGTTCCCATCCCCCTGCCCAATTAGTTTAAACCCTCCCTAACAGCTTTATTAAACCTTCCCGCCAGGATATTGGTCCCCCTAGGATTCAAGTGTAACCCGTCCTTTTTGTACAGGTCACACCTGCCCCAAAAGAAGTCCCAATGATCCAGAAACTTGAATCTCTGCCCCCTGCTCCAATCCCTCAGCCACGCATTTATCCTCCACCTTATTCTATTCCTACTCTCACTGTCACGTGGCACAGGCAGTAATCCCGAGATTACTACCTTTGCGGTCCTTCTTCTCAACTGCCTTCCTAACTCCCTATATTCTCCTTTCAGGACCTCTTCCCTTTTCCTACCTATGTCATTGGTACCTATATGTACCACGACCTCTGGCTCCTCACCCTCCCACTTCAGGATATATTCGTCAGAGATGATTTTCCTTTCACAAATCCATGCTGACTTTGTCCGATTATTTCACCTCTTTCCAAATGTGCTGTTATCTCATCTTTGATAACCGACTCTAGCATTTTCCCCACCACCGATGTCAGGCTAACCGGTCTATAATTCCCCGGTTTCTCTATCCCTCCTTTTTTTACCAAGTGAGGTTACATTAGCCACTCTCCAATCCTCAGGAACTAATCCAGAATCTAAGGAGTTTTGAAAAATTATCACTAATATATAAACTATTTCTTGGGCTACTTCCTTAAGCACTCTGGGATGCAGACCATCTGGCCCTGGGGATTTATCTGCCTTTAATCCTTTCAATTTATCTAACACCACTTCCCTACTAACATGTATTTCCCTCAGTTCCTCCATCTCACTAGACCCTCGGTCCCCTACTATTTCTGGAAGATTATTTATGTCCCCCTTAGTGAAGACAGAACCAAAGTAGTTATTCAATTGGTCTGCCATGTCCTTGATCCCCATGATCAGTTCACTTGTTTCTGACTGTAAGGGAGCTACATTTGTCTTAACCAATCTTTTTCTTTTCACATATCTATAAAAACTTTTACAGTCAGTTTTTATGTTCCCTGCCAGCTTTCTCTCATAATCTTTTTTCCCTTTCCTAGTTAAGCCCTTTGTCCTCCTCTGCTGGACTCTGAATTTCTCCCAGTCCTCACGTGTGCCGCTTTTTCTGGCTAATTTGATGGTTTCTTCCTTGGAATTGATACTATCGCTGATTTCCCTTGTTAGCCACGGGTGCACTACCTTCCCTGGTTTATTCTTTTGCCAAACTGGGATGAACAATTGTTGTAGTTCATCCATGCGATCTTTAAATGCTTGCCATTGCATATCCACCATCAACCCTTTAAGTATAATTTGCCAGTCTATCTTAGCTAATTCACGTCTCATACCTTTAAAGTTACCCTTCTTTAAGTTCAGAACCTTTGATTCTGAATTAACTATGTCACTCTCCATCTTAATGAAGAATTCCACCATATTATGGTCACTCTTACCCAAGGGGCCTTGCACGACAAGATTGCTAACTAACCCTTCCTCATTGCTCAATATCCAATCTAGAATGGCCTGCTCTCTAGTTGGTTCCTCGACATGTTGGTTCAGAAAACCATCCTGTATACATTCCAAGAAATCCTCTTCCTCAGCACCCTTACCAATTTGGTTCACCCAATCTATATGTAGATTGAAGTCACCCATTATAACTACTGTTCCTTTATTGCATGCATTTCTAATTTCCTGTTTAATGCCATCCCCAACCTCACTACTACTGTTAGGTGGCCTGTACACAACTCCCACCAGCGTTTTCTGCCCCTTAGTGTTATGCAGCTCTACCCATATTGATTCCACATCCTCCAGGCTAATGTCCTTCCTTTCTATTGCGTTAATCTCCTCTCTAACCAGCAACGCAACCCCGCCTCCTTTTCTTTCCTGAATATCCCTCCTGAATATTGAATATCCCTGGATGCTGAGCTCCCATCCTTGGTCACCCTGGAGCCATGTCTCTGTGATCCCAACTATATCATATTCATTAATAACTATCTGCACATTCAATTCATCCGCCTTGTTACTAATGCTCCTTGCATTGACACACAAAGCCTTCAGGCTTGTTTTTACAACACTCTTAGCCCTTATACAATTATGTTGAAAAGTGGTCCTTTTTGATTTTTGCCCTGGATTTGCCTGCCTGCCACTTTTACTTTTCAACTTGCTACTTTTTGATTCTACCCTCATTTTACACCCCTCTGTCTCTCTGCACCTGTTCCCATCCCCCTGCCACATTAGTTTAAATCCTCCTGAACAGCAGTAGCAAACGCTCCCCCTAGGACATTGGTTCCAGTCCAGCCCAGGTGCAGACCGTCCTGTTTGTACCGGTCCAACCTCCCACAGAACTGGTTCCAATGCCCCAGAAATTTGAATCCCTCCCCCTTGCACCATTTTTCAAGCCATGTATTCATCTGAAATATCCTCCTATTTCTACTCTGACTAGCACGTGGCACTGGTAGTAATCCAGAGATTATTACCTTTGTGGTCCTACTTTTTAGTTTATCTCCTAACTCCCTAAATTCACCTTGTAGGACCTCATCCCGTTTTTTACCTATATCGTTGGTACCTATGTGCACCACAACCACTGGCTGTTCACCCTCCCATTCCAGAATGTCCTGCAGCCGCTCAGAGACATCCTTGACCCTTGCACCAGGGAGGCAACATACCATCCTGGAGTCTCGTTTGCGGCCACAGAAATGCCTATCCATTCCCCTTACAATCAAATCCCCTATCACTATAGCTCTCCCACTCCTTTTCCTTCCCTCCTGTGCCACAGAGCCACCCATGGTGCAATGAACTCGGCTGCTGCTGCCTTCCCCTGATGAGACATCTCCCCCAACAGTATCCAAAACAGTATATCTGTTTAGGAGGGAGATGACCTCAGGGGACTCCTGCACTACCTGCCTACTGCTACGCTGTCTGGTGGCCACCCATTCCCTTTCTGCCTGTGTAGCCTTTACCTGTGGTGTGGCCAACTCACTGAATGTGCTATTCACGACTTTCTTAGCATCGCGGATGCTCCAGTATGAATCCAATCACAGCTCCAGCTGCTCAATGCGGTCTGCCAGAAGCTGCAGCTGGACACACTTCCTGCACACATAGTCATGATAGTTGACAGGTTAGGAACTACAAACAATTTAAAGGTATTGTCAATCATCTTGAATGTTACAATGAAATTGAAGATTTGGAGGATGCAATCATCAAAAGCTTTGAATGAAGATAGTCCATTAACTGCACTCGTTGCGCTGATTTTGTTCATTTACAGTCAAGCAAAAGAACATGGCAGCGTACACTGGATGAATTCCTCCATTGATAATTATTAGGAACTACAGTTTTATAGTACTGTAATAGTATTGTTAGTGTTCTAATGTGCACTACATTTCATTTAAATACATAATTTGTTACTCAGTTAACCAGTAGTTGGGCCTTTTTATACATTTTTAATTGTTTCCATGAAACTTCAGCTAATTGGGGCAGCCATTTATTGGGCCAAAATGGACTTGTGCCAGTTTGTCCCAATTAACTGCATCCACTATATTGCCATATCATATCTTTGGACATAATCACAGTTTTGAGTTAGTGAAATGTATTTCTAATTTAATTTTGTAAAAATCAGCAATCTAAAGTTCCATCGAAAACATATAAAATATGAAAGTTTTAAAATTCATTTTATGAACTAATTGGAAACCTCAGAAGGTGCTTAAAATGTGTCCTATTTTATTATCAAAGTACATATGTGTCACCATTTACAACCCGGAGATTAATTTCTTGTGGGCATACCCACCAAATCAATATAATAGTAACTATGATGGAATCAATGAAAGACCATCTAACTAGGGCATTCAACCAGAGTGCAGAAACCACCAAACTGTGCAAATGCAAAATGAAGAAACAATAATATACATTTATAAACAATAAATATCAAGAACATGAAATGAAGATTCCTTGAAAGTAAGTCCATTGGCTGTGGGAACATTTCAATGATAAGGGCAAGTGGAGTTGAGTGAAGTTATTATGTTTGTTCAAGAAACTGATGGTTAAGGGTCAGTAACTCTTCCTAAACATGGTGGTGCAAGTCCTGAGGCGCTTGTACCTTTTTCCTGATGGCAGTAGTGAGAAGAGTATATGTCCTGGGTGGTAGGGGTCCCTGGTGATTGATGCTGCTTTCCTGTGACAGCTTTTGATGTAGATGTGCTCAGTGGTTGGAAGAGCTTTATCCGTGATGGACTGAGCTGTCTTCACTACTTTTTGTAGAATTTTCTGTTCAAGGGCATTGGTGTTTCCATACCAGGCTGTGATGCAGCCAGTCAATATACTCTCCACTACACATCTATAGAAGCTTGTCAAAGTTTTAGATGTCATGCCAAATTTTCACAAACTCCTAAGGATGTAGAGGTGCTGCCGTGCAATCTTTGTAATTGCACTTAAGCAAGTCCTCTGAAATGGTAACACCCAGGGATTTAAAGTTGCTAGCCCTCTCCACCTCTGATCCTCCAATGAGGACTGGCCGGTTTCCTTCTCTTGAAGTCTATAATCAGTTCCTTGATCTTGCTGACATTGTGTGAGAGATTGCTGTTATCAATCTTCCTCCTGAATGTTGATTCACCCACAACAGTGGTGTCATCAGCAAACTTGAATACGTCAGTGGAGTTGTGCATAGCCACATAAAGGTGAAGTGGGTAGAGCAGGGGCTAAGCACACAGCCCTGTGATGCACCTGTGCCAATGGAGACTGTGGAGGAGATCTTAAAATAGCAGTGTGCAAAATTATAGCTTCTGCTAAACTTATGGGAGATCCGAAGATTTTGCAGTTGAGTTTTTACAAGTAATCCCAGCAGATGTTGAGGGTATGTTAATTTTTTTATATGCATTCAATGGATGTGGAAGTTATAGGTGGAGCCAGCATTTACTTACCTTTTCCTAATTACCCTTGTAAAAGTGACCGTGAGCTTCCTTCTTGAATCGCTGCAGTCCAGGATGGAGCGTGGCTTGGAGGGCAGATTTCAGGTGATGGTGTCTACATGATTGTCCTTCTAGCTGGTAGAGATCCTAGGTTTGGAAGATGCTGTCTAATGGGTCTTGATTAGTTGCTGTAGAACATCTTGTAGATGGTATAAGCTACTGTGCACTGGTGGTGGAATGGGGGAATGGTTGTGGATGGGATGTCCATCAAGTGGACTGTTACAACCATGATGATTATTAGAGAGATTTTCATTTTTTACCATTTGGATGGAAGGAGAGAAAAGCTTTTATGAGTGTGCACAAACATGTAGTCAGTGTTAGATAGCCCTCAATAGCACTTGATCCTTCAAGTTTGTCAACCAATGGGGACATGTTTTCTTTATCAGAAAAAATGTATATTTTATCTTAAAACAAAAAAAACAGAAAACATTGGAAATGCTCAGCAGATCAGACTACATCTATTGAATGAAAAACAGAGTCAGTGTTTCAAGTGAAGAGACCCTTTGTCACAACTGAAAGGGGACTAATTAAGCTGTGAGGAGGAGGGAGGTCTCTGAAAGGTAAAGCTTTTTTGCATAAAACCAAACCACAATGCAGTGTGCTGGAGGCAACTACTGTCTGTAACAGTTTCAAGAAGAAGCTGGTTCTGCGGAAGATGTTGTACCTTTTAGTGAGGAAACTCACCAGGAACCAGAGGAAACAAAATTGTGGTGCTTCTCATGTGTCAAACTCATTCTTTGATACAACTCTAAAATACATCAATGCATGTGGAAAATATACAGATGGTTTGAAATTTCACGTTCCTGATGTTAAGGAAAGTTTCTTAAGTTCTGAGTTGGAACCTGGGAGAGCAAGAAAGATTTGACACTTAATGAAAATTACCAGAATATGAAATTACTGCAGTAGAACTGGTCTCTACCTGACTGTGGTACCTCAGACGAATAGATATGTCTGTACAAATGGCCATTGGACAATGGAGGAATCCAGATCCAAGGATAAAACCTGAGAAGGTATTTAAACAAATTAGGTCAACAGTTCTTCAACCATCTGGGTAAGGTTTTAAAATTGTGAAGCAGCTACACTTATTGGGGCAATTTAGTTAATCCAATGTTCTGTACTCTTGTAAACTTTGATTGGTGGAAGACAAGCTGGATTGTGTTGCCTGCAGCTACACTAGAATATGATGAGGAGCTGCTGTGTGCTTGTTTTTTCAGAAGCATGGTTCCGGGACAACATCCTATGCACCATCAATCTGCAGACCATGCCACTCGGGGACTTGGGCTATATTTTTTGTGACTGTCTTTCTGCTATTGTAAATATATGTGCTGCGTGTGACCGTTTGCACCGTGATTTACAGCTTGCCCCGGAGGAGTGCTCTTTCCTTTGGCTGTATTCACGTGTGTGGTTGAATGTCAATTGAACTTGAACATCAAGAATATTGGGACACATTTCAGTTGGATAGCACTCAGTAGCAGGAATGTTATGAGGATTATAATATGCAATTTACTGCCCCTAATCTAAATAAGGCACCAGATTTTCACTGCCTGCTTAGTGGAAGGAACTCTGCATCTAACCTGCTGTTTGCTTTTTCAGCCAGCGGAGGTCTGGTTTTCTGAGTGCATCCCCAAGCTGTATCGCAACCAGAGCTGCTGGTAGATGTCATTGTGGCTATTTGGCAAAAGTGTAAGGCACAGCATGGAAGGGTCTGGTCTCAATAGAGTTTGACTCTTCACCAGTGGTTTTGGTTAAGGAGGAGGAGAGGAGGGGATCCCTTGTATGCACAGGGGGAAGGTGGATTTCCGAACACAAGGCAGTGGAACCAACAGCTGTACACATCAGTGCTAACAAAAAGAAACCTTGAGATAGTAGATGCATTGTAAAAAGACATTCAATGACCCAGTCTGAATGTCAAGGTCAGTGAATGATTCTTCAGATGCCAACTTCCACTAATTGCAGCAGTAGCTCCATCTGCTATAAACTGTAATGAGACTGTGTAGCCCAAACCCTAGTTCAGGTCCTAAGCCACTCAAGTTCATCCCACACGGCCACTTGCTGAAAGTCAACATCTTCTGCCATCAATGTTCCTGGGGAAATCCAGCAGCAATGCTCAAGGACAAAGGTATGGAAAACAGGGATTAAGGGGGTGCACAGGGGTTATTAATTAATGGCCATGAGCAGCTTGGCAAATTTCGATCTGTCCGTTTGAAATTGAACATTGGCTTTGTGTTTGTATAAAATGTTGGCTCTGTATGCATGAATAGATGTGGTACTGGGGAAGGAAGGCAGGGTTCTGCAGATGGCTGTGATTATGATTACTGGTATTGCTGTCACACGAGATGGTCATAGAAGGGAGCTGTCAACATTTCTTCCACTTCCTCGACTTTATCCTCCTCTTCAACATCTAATTTGGAGCTGAACAGCATCAGCACCTATATACAGCCAGCTGGTAAAGCAGATGAGGATCTTAACACCTGCTATGCTCTGCTGTTCGAGAATGACCTAGCTTTCTGGTCCATGGGAACATGGTATTCGTTATACATAGGTTGACCCAATGTACATGAGTTGACTATAAGAATTAAGAGCGGGGAGATCAGCGTTATCCCTTGTAAATTGCCCATTATTTCTTTCAGTAGCTGAAGTCACCATGGACTGCCACAAGGTGAATATTGATGACAAGGCACTGAGGATTGACACATGTTCTGCTGAGTTTTGCAAGCCCTGTTGGCTGGAATGTACCTCTGGTGCCAGACAAAGTTACCGTAGATTCCGGACTACAGAGCGCACCTGATTAAAAGCCGCTGGCTCTAATTTTAGAAATAAAATCAATTTTTTACTTGTACAGGCCGCACCGGATTTTCGGCCGCAGGTGTCCCACGTTGTAATATGAGATATTTACACAGAAAGATATTACACGTGAGGATTTTTTAACTTTTAATTAAATCCATATGGTAACATAAACAAATACATATTGCAAATGCTTTTTTTCGAACCGTGCCTGTAACGCGGCTACTTTTAAATATACGTTGCGTATACTTCTTTACTGAACAACATTCCAATATCTCCTAACGACTGGTAAAAAATATATATACTGCAGCCTACCAGGAAAAGTTATTGATCGCCTTTAACTTAAAAGCAGCGTTTTCGCTCTGCCACTCGCCCCCGCCTTCCCGTTTATCGCAAACTGGTATCCCACAAGACGCGGCGAAACCGGGTGTGACGTCATAGCATCCCGCGATGTAGTACAGAAAACAAATATAGTTAAAACAGTTCTAACTTTAACTAACAAATGAATTACTAAGCGAAAATATTATAAACTAAATAACTGCCATAAAGGCAGCACAATGCTTTTCTTCGAGTGTTTTCCATGTTGATGAGGGTGAGTACAAATGACTGATTTACAATAATTTAATTGTGAAAGTGCGCTTGATTTATCGTACAATTTCATTGGACCTCTGTGAACTACTCATCAATTTTTTTGGTCTACTGTTACGAGGCAAAATGTTTTTGGCGGCATGAAAAAAAATAATACATTAGCCGTATTAAAGGCTGCAGAGTTCAAAGCTGTTCAAAATGTGGGAAAAAAGTAGCAGCTTAAAATCCAGAATCTATGGTAATTCAGGCAGCCTGTGCCTGAGGAGTTCTGCATTCTGTGCTTGCTGTCTGGGAATGTGGAAGGAAACACATTAAACATTCTCAGAATAAACAATGTCATGGGCTCCCTTATGTGACCGTTGAAGGCAAACTGTAAGATATTGCAAGTATTGAGTCAAGCCATCCAGGTTGGAAACAGGCCCATCTGCCCATCTTGTTCATGCTGTCTAAAGTGCCTTTCTAAATTCATACCTTTTGTCTGCATTTTGCTATATCCCTCCTATTTGAGTCCCAGTTCAAATATCTTTTAACTTTTGTAATTGTGCCTGCCTCTTCCACGCCTAGAACCATAGAACACTACAGCACAGTACAGGCCCTTCAGCCCTCCATATTGTGCCAACCCATATGATCCTTAAAAAAAGTACTAAACCCACACTACTCCATAACCCTCTATTTTTCTTTCATCCATGAGCCTGTCCAAGAGGCTCTTAAATACCCCTAATGTTTTAGCCTTCACCTCCATCCCTGGCAAGTCATTCCAGGCACTCACAACCCTCTGTGTAAAAAAAACTTAACCCTGATGTCTCCCCTAAACTTCCCTCCCTTAATTTTGTACATACGCCCTCTGGTGTTTGCTATTGGTGCCCTGGGAAACAGGTACTGACTATCCACCCTATTTATGCCTCTCATAATCTTGTAGACCGGTATCCCCTCTCATTCTTCTATGCTCCAAAGAGAAAAGTCCCAGCTCTGCTAACCTTGCGTCATATGACTTGTTCTCCAAACCAGGCAACATCCTGGTAAATCTCCTCTGCACCCTCTCCATAGCTTCCACATCCTTCCTATTATGAGGCGACCAGAGTTGAACACAATCCTGTCACAGTTCATTCCATTAAGGCACCATTTTCTGCCTCAACTCCAGTTTTAAACATTCCAGTCTCATTGGAATCCTATGCTCTTTAGTTTTAGACCCCCTACTCTGGGGGAAGAAGAGTGTAACCATTTGTTGTTTTTTCTTGCTCCTCATGATTTAACTCCAGCTGCTATCTGCAGGGAGTTTGTCAAAGTTCAGCACTGTGAGAACACTGACAGTCTCCAGCTTTTCTGGTCCTCACCCTGTTCTGAGTCAGGTATACCACAGGGTATTTCAATGGCAGCATCCTCAGGCACCCCAAGCATTGGATGGTAGCAATACTCACTGAGAAATGTGATCCTCGACACTCATGGATGTGAAGCCTCTGCTATCTATCAGCAGCTTGTTCTACATTGTGTCCGTGCTTGTGGCATCTACGTGTGGCTACATACCATAAAGATAGTTTGTGTTTCCTTTACTGGGGGCACGAGACACTACAGATGTTGGAATCTAGAGCACCGAACAGTCTGCTGGAGGAACTCAACAGGTCATTCAGCCTCCGTGGAAGTAGGGCAAGCATGGGATTGCAGAACTCGGGCACATCAACACCCTGGATCAGGACTGTTCCTCTCGTCAGTAGTCCCTCTGCTCCTCCAGATGCTGTCCGAATCAGTAGATTCATCCAGTAGACTGTTTATTAGTATTTTATTATGGATTGGCACAATGATGAGTGGCATTCTTTCCACTTCAATACACACATGTATAAAATCAATTTGTTTTCCTATTGTATCATGCCACTAGGTGGCAAACGTTATTTATGTTAATTTTTATTAAAATGGCAATGCTCATTGTGCCTGTATTATCTTTGGACTGTGCTCTGCTTGATAGAGGTCACGCTCTGAATGCAGTCAAATACCAGCATCAAAAGAACACCAGACTAATTTTCTGGAAACAAAAATTAAAGAGCAGCCATTAAAAAATTGTGGAAAAGTAAATGGCTTGGATGGTGATGTGAAGAAAGAGATTGTCTAAACAAATTGTGTAGAAAAAGGATGCAAGCAAACTGATGTCCTGATAGAATGTTATTGTATTATTCATAATCAGTGTCTAAGTCTGCGTCAATAATGCAAGAGTATATCCATGGTAATTAAATACACATTTTGTTTTGTGTTCTCAATGTCTGAGTGTAATTGTTAACGTGAATGCTGCTGGAAGAGTTTGCCATACCACCTGTGTATTCCACCTGGCTTTTTTTAGTATTTTCAAATCTGGTTTATGAAATATTGTCACCCGATGTCAGGTCTTGGAGAAGAAATTATTAAAAGCAAAGGTCCCTTTGAATTATTTATCAGAAGTGCATTTTGACATTGAATTGTTAGCAATCCAGTCTACGGTATTTGTCAGGCCCAGTCTCTCTCCTGCACCCGGGGACTTGGTTCTGGTTGACCAGTTACTGGATGGTGTGTGCGTGTGTCACTCTAGACAAGACCCATGTTGTGTCACAGTTTGCATCTGCTTCTTAAACTTTTGTTGACTTCACTACGTACCTGAAAAGTATTATTGGAGCTTTCTATATTTCCTCAGAGCAGCGGAGATCATTTCAACCCATCAAGTTACGCTGGCTCATAGAGCAATCTCATTCCCTTGGTACTTTCTCTTGTCACCTACTCCCCCCACGTTTGCCAACAATTTCATCATTTGCTTACACACTCAGGGTAATTAATCTCCCAAATTGCACATCCTTGGGAGAAAACGAGAGACGTTGAGCAGGCTGCGTGAGCCTGGGTACGGGCAGGACCTGGAGCTGTTTGGGCACTGCTGTGACGTTTGCACGTCTCAGAAGGGGTTGGGCTGCCAGTCTGGGGTGCCAATGCAGCAGGACACGACGGACGTCCCATCATGTGTCTACTGCCCCTCCCGGAAGAAAGGACTGTCCCCCAGGCTGGGAAGCCACTGGAAGGGGCCGGGAGAGGTATATCGGGTGCGGTTGCCTGAGCGGCGGGAGGCAGTCGTGCTGCACCGGGACCGGCTGGCACCGTGTCAGTCCTTGGCCACCGCTGACCCAACGAGGCTGAAGGAAGGAAGTGACACTCCGAGTGCCCTGCCTCTTGCCTCACACAAACAGGTGGCAGTGTCAATGCCCACTGGAACTTTAGGACCTTGCTGTGGACTCTGGGGTGGCCGGGGATGGCTGACCCCTTCAGTGGGGGCAGTGAGATGGGGGTGTGGTCAACAACTTACCCCTGCATTTCTAATGACCAGTACTGTTTATTGTTCTTGCGTTAACATGCTTTTTTGGGGTTATAGTGGGAAGTTCCAGTTCATTTATTGTTACATTTTAGCTTGGGTTATACAGTTACTTGATTGTGTATTTGTGGGACACCCTGACTGTGACGGTCACCTCCCCCGTCGGTGTGAGACTGGTTGGGTTCACTCTCCAGGCCATGGTGCCCGGTCTGTTTGTGCCTAACACAATAAAACTGTTATTGAGTTAAAGAGCTTCCTCATCGGTCGTTATGGATCAAATGCTTGCCACAATATTGTAGTGTACAGAACAAATTATCTGGTGACTCTTTGAATGCGATGCTGCAGAGAGTTCAGAGCCTAATGGCCTGAGGGAAGAATATGTTTCCCATCCTGACCATTCTTGTCTTTGTGCATCAGGGTCTCCTGCCTGAGGTAGAATGTCAAAGAGGGTGCCGGATGGATGGGTGGGATCCTTGATCCCTGCAAATCCACAAGGTCCTGATAAATTTCCCTGCTGGGTGTTAGGGAGACCCCTATGATCCTCTCATCTCTACTAACTGAATCACTGTGTCATTCAGCAATTTGCATTCGTGTGACTCTGCCTAATTCCCGCTCTAATCCATTTTGTTCTCCTCACATTCCCAACAGCTTCCTCCCAATCCTACCACTCTCCCACACACTTAACCCACCTCATGCACGTCTTTGGGAAGTGGGAAGAAACCAGAGGATCCAGAAGAAGCCCATATGGTTTCAGGGAGAATGTGAATTCCACCCAGATTGCACCAGAGGGCAGGATCAAACCCGCGTTGCTGAAGTCAAGATGCATTGGCTCCACTGACTGCTTACTCTGCTGTGTCACTTAAAAATTTGCATTCTGTGCCCCAGCCTCAGGAGCTAGAGGAGAGCATGAGAACATTTGTTGTATTGATACAAACTTCAAATTAGTAACTTCTTACAACAGAATCTTATCACCTAGGGATCCAAGGATAGATAGATAGATAGATACTTTATTCATCCCCATGGGGAAATTCAACTTTTTTTCCAATGTCCCATACACTTGTTGTAGCAAAACTAATTACATACAATACTTAACAGTAAAAAAATATGATATGCATCTAAATCACTATCTCAAAAAGCATTAATAATAGCTTTTAAAAAGTTCTTAAGTCCTGGCGGTAGAATTGTAAAGCCTAATGGCATTGGGGAGTATTGACCTCTTCATCCTGTCTGAGGAGCATTGCATCGATAGTAACCTGTCGCTGAAACTGCTTCTCTGTCTCTGGATGGTGCTATGTAGAGGATGTTCAGAGTTATCCATAATTGACCGTAGCCTACTCAGCGCCCTTCGCTCAGCTACCGATGTTAAACTCTCCAGTACTTCCTTACCAGCTTATTAAGACGTGAGGCATCCCTCTTCTTAATGCTTCCTCCCCAACACGCCACTACAAAGAAGAGGGCGCTCTCCACAACTGACCTATAGAACATCTTCAGCATCTCACTACAGACATTGAATGACGCCAACCTTTTAAGGAAGTACAGTCGACTCTGTGCCTTCCTGCACAAGGCATCTGTGTTGGCAGTCCAGTCTAGCTTCTAGACTAGTCTAGAGGAGAAGCTGTTCCTCCATTCAATCAGATTGTGCCATCTTGATCCTAATCTAAATACTTTAGTTATTGAAGATCCTATCAATCACACCTCAAGAGCGATCTCATTACTGCTGATATCTAGTGGCTCCTAAAGGAAAACAGTCCAATTTTGCACTATTCATTTAGTGAAAAAGACTATTTCTTCAAATTACCAAGTTCAAATTTTAAGGATATATTTCCTTTTACCTAATATATCCCCTGTGGAGGAATAATTGCTCTTTTTCAGGCTCCTATTTTTCTTTTACCTCTTAAGTATCTTGATCGATCACCATCAGCATCATATGCTCAGGGGAATATGATTTCTCTTATCGTCC
This sequence comes from Hemitrygon akajei, assembly GCF_048418815.1. NCBI lineage: Eukaryota > Metazoa > Chordata > Chondrichthyes > Myliobatiformes > Dasyatidae > Hemitrygon > Hemitrygon akajei. The sequence continues at coordinate 117,811,442 of NC_133126.1, read as the reverse complement.
TCTTGCTCAATTACCTTTCAGCATGAATTTTCTTCCAATTTATTCTGTTGAAGAAGTTCTGGCATTTGGATTCTGCCAGTCTGGATAAATCTTGACACCACTGCCAAACACAGGAAATTCTGCTGATGCTGGAAATCCAAAGTAACACCCACAAATGCTGGAGGAACTCAACAGATCAGGCGGCATTGGTGGAAATGTACAAACAATTGAGTTTCGGGCCAAGACCCTCTTTAGAACTGGAAAGGATGGGGGAAGATGCCAGAATAAAAAAGGTGGGAGAGGGAAAGGAGGACAGTTAGAAGGTGATAGGTGAAGCCAGGTGATTAGGTAAAGAGCTGGAAAGGAGGGAATCTGCTAGGAGAAGAGAGTTGGCCATAGGAGAAATGGAAGGAAGAGGGGATCCTGGGGGAGCTGATAGGCAGGGGAAAAGTGATGAGCTAGAGTGCAGAATAGAAGAGGGAATTTTTTTTAATGGAAAGAGAAGTCATGCCATCAGGTTGGAGGCTACCCAGACGGAATATAAGGTGTTGCTCCTCCACCCTGACGGTGGCCTCATCATGGCACAAGGGAGGCCATGGACCAACATGATAGAACAGGAATGGGAATCGGAATTAAAATGTTTGGCCACTGGGAAGTTCAGCTTTTGGCGGATGGACTGAAGGAACTTGATGAGTCTCACTGATGTAGAGGAGGTTGCATCTTGAGCACGAGATACAACTGATGACCCCCCTCCCCCAACAGATTTGCAGGTGAAGTGTTGCCTCATCTGGAAGGACCGTTTGAGGCCCTGAATGGAGGTGAGTGTGCAGGTGTGGCACTTTTGCCACCTGTAGGGATAAGTGCCAGGAAGGAGATTGGTGGGGAGGGTGGAATGGACTAGGAATTTACAAAGGAAGCAATCCCTGCAGAAAGCAGAAGTTGGGGGGGGGGGGGGCGGGTTTGGAGGTAAAGATGTGTTTGGTGGTAGGATCCCTTTGGAGATTGTGGAAGTTGTGGAGAATGATGTGTTAGATGCGGAGGCTCATGGAATGGTAGGTAAAGATTAAAGGAACTCTACCACTGTTAATGTGGTGGGGAGATGAGGTGATTGCGGTTGTCTGGGAAATGGAGGTGATGCAGGTGAGGCAGCATCAATGGTTGAGGAAGGGAAACCCCATTCTTTGAACAACAGGGACACTCTGATGTCCTGCACAGGAAAAAATCATCCTGGGAACAGATTTGGTGGAAGCAAAGGAACTGAGAAAAGGGAATAGCATTTTTACAGGAGACAGGGTGGGAAGAGGTATAGTCAAGGTGGCCATGGAAATCACTAGGTTTAAAAAAGATGTTTGTTGATGGTATGTCTCCAGAGATGGAGACAGAGGGATTGAGAAATGGGAGGGAGATGTCAGGGATGGACCAAATGAATTTAAGGGCAAGGTGGAAGTTGGAGGCAAAGTTGATAAAATTGACGAGCTCAGCATGGATGTATGAAGCAGCATCAATACAGTTGTCATTGTAATAGAGGAAGAGTTGGGGAGCATTACTAGGGAGGGCTTGGAACATGGGCTGTTCTACGTAAACAACAAAGAGTCAGGCATAGCCGGGGCACATGGCTCCCCCCATGAGTCTACAGAACATGGGAGGAGCCTAAGGAGAAATTGTTGAGGGCGAGGACCAGTTCTGTTAGATGGAGGAGGGTTGTGGTGGAGGGGGTACTCGGTTGGTTCTTCTATTGAGAAAGAAGCGGAGAGCTTTCAGGCCTTTTTGATGGGGATGGAGGTGTATAGAAACTGGACATCCATGGTGAACATGGTCAGATGTGGTCAGGGCCAGAGAATTGAAAGTTACTGAGCAGACCGAGAGCATCAGAAGTGTCGTGGATATCGGGAAGACACTGAACCAAGTGGGATAGAATGGAGCTGACGTATGGGGACACAAGTTCAGTGGGCAGAGACAGTAGGTCTACCTGGACAGTTGGGTTTGTGGATCTTGGCAAGGAGGTAGAAATGAGCATTGCCAGGTAGAAGGACTGAGTTTGGTGGCAGTGGATGAGAGTTCTCCAGAGATGATGAGGTTAGTGATGGTGTGGAAGGCAGTTTTCTGATGGTATTGAGTGGGGTCCTCTTCAAGGGGTAAGTAAGAGGAAGAGTCCAAGAGTTGCTGCCTGGTTTGTCAAGGTAGAGGTCAGTCTGCCACATTACAACAACACCACATTTGTGGGTTTGATGGTAAGGTTGGGATTGGTGCAGAGAGAGTTCAAAGGGGATAAGGCACCACTCCAGCCTCCGTTATAGACAGATGGATTCATCTTGCTATGTCCTGAAATTCATTGACAGACACCTTCTGCTTGAGAAGGGTCAACAAGTACATGTTTCCGAACCCAAAGTTGTTGACATCTGTTGGAAGTATTATGTGCTTATTTCTGACAAATCCTGGTGAGACCAGGATACCCAAGCTAAATTACCACAAAACATCATATCCTGTGATGAGATATTCCTAAATGTTCCTCAGTTGGTTTCACACACAAAATAAGCTATCGCTACTTTGTTCACTAACTAAATGATTCATTGCTGATTTGTCAGCTAAGCTTGTAATTCATTTTTAACTGGATAGAGTGTAAGGTCAGAACATTTTTCCCAGACCAGAAATGTCAAGTACGAGAGGACATACATTTAAGGTGAAAAGGGGAAAGCTTGAAGAAGATGTGCTTAGTAAGTTTTTTTTGCACAGAACAGGCTGCCGTGATTAGCGGTGAAAGCAGGTACGTTCGCAAATAGTGCTGAAGAGGCTGTTCAACACATGAGTATGCAGGGAGGAAGTGGAGAGACATGGATCATGTACAGACAGGAGAGGTTTAGTTTAATGCAGCATTGTGTGTGGTGCAGACATCATAGAGGAAAGTGCCTTTTCCTGTGCTGTGCTGTTTTGTGTCCTGTCAGACAGGGTATGGAAATACTTGTAGTGAATCTGTCCCATTGTACAGTGCTTGTCTAAGGCAAACGTTTACTTTGATGGAGTGAAATCAGTAAATGCTCGAAGCACTCAGCAGGCCAAGTGCATCTGCAGAAAGAGAACCAGTCAATATTTCAGACCTATGACCCTTCATTACAACTCCTGTCAGAACGGATGATGCCTGACCTGCTGGGATTTTTCCAACATTCTCTGTTTTTATTTCATTGACTAGTTCCCTTGTGCAATAATATAGACTTCTGACCTCACAATCTGCCTTATTATGACCTTGAATCTTAATTGTCTGCCTGCACTGCACTTCCTCTATCGCTACTACACTTTATTCTGCATTTTTTTACTGTTTTACCGTTGCTTCGTCAATGTATTGTTGTAGTCCAATCACAAACAAAAGAAAATCTGCAGATGCTGGAAATCCAGACCAACACACACAAAATGCTGGGGGAACTCAGCAGGCCAGGTAGTGTCAATGTAAAAGAGTACAGTCGACGTTTCAAGCTGAAACCTTTGAGCAGGACCTGATGAGTTCCTCCAGCATTTTGTGTGTGTTGCTTGCATTGTTGTAATGATTTGTTCAAGTTCAAGTTTATTAACATGCTACTGTCTACAGGTACACTACCAATTTAAAGAACATTGCTTCGGACCAAGGGACAGCACACAGTACATGTATCTCACACACAACACATAAAGTAAACTTACCACAAATAAATTAACAAATAATAAGGTTTATTCCTGAAGACTGACATTTATCATAAGGTGTATTTACGATGCAATAAACAGTATAATGCTACTGGCACTTCGTACGTGATGAGACCTGGGTGGTGACAGGGAGTTTCATGTTCATTTATTATCAAAACGTGTATCCATATACAACCCTGAAATTTCTACTCTCCAGATAGCCACGAAGCAATAAAAGAGCATGAAAGTCCTTCAAAGAGAAACATCAATCCCCCTACCATACAAAAAAGAACGGCATCACGATTGTCAGCCCCCACCCTCAAGACCCCTCTCCCTGCACAAAACAGAACAGGAACATTGACCCCTACTCCCTGCACAAAAACTAACAGAAGACAACAGAACATCAACCCTCCCCTGGCACAACAAAACAGAAAAGGAATGGGTGATATAAAACCTCAGGTCTCAAAATGTCCACAGTCCATAAACACTACGGTCCAATCCATAAATGCAGAACCACGATATCATCCTATGATATCACCGACATTCATCGAAAGAGAGGGATACCACACGAGCATCAGTCCTTGTCCTAATGCTATGGTACCTCTTGCTTGATGGTAGGGGTCAAGGGGATTGTTGGATGGCTGGGAAGGACACCATGCTCATGGACTGTTTGTCCTACTCTCATCAGCGAGGAGGTTACGTAGCATCCACACCAGGCTCAAAAAAGTTACTTTCTTCAAGCACGCAGGCTGCTCAGCACCTCCACCCACTAACCCACCTCCGCTATCGTTTATATTTCTATTTATTGTGTGTTTTTTATGCTGCATCAGATCGAGAGAATCAATGATTTCATTCTTTTTATATTTGTCTGCAGAAAATGACATTAAACTATCTTGCACTTTACTGCAGCTGGTCAGGACATGCTCAATAATGCTCCTGTAAAAATTGTTCAGAATTAGTGAGGGAGCATTACTCGTTTCAGTCTCCTCAGGAAGTGGAGATGCTGCTGTGCTTTCTTGATTTATGTGGTGTTGAAGGACCAGATGAGATTGTCTGTTATGTGCACTCCCAGACCAGAAATTTGTGGTGCTTCTAACTCTTCACAGAAGAGCCATTTATGTGCGGTGAGATGTGCTGGCCAACATGGACTGACTGTCGTCTTCCTGTCAAGGTCCAAGATCCAGTTACAGAGAGAGTTGAGGACACTTTATCCACCAGCTTCTGAGGGATGACCGCATTAAATGTCAAGCTGAAGTCAGTAAATAGCATCCTGGCATAAGTTGACATCATTTTCCAGGAGGGACAGTACAGACTGGAGGGCAGAGGCTATGGCATGTTTGATATGTATGCAGAGTTCGCAAGACAAACTTTTCACTGTACCTCAGTACATGTGACAATAATAAACCAACTACAGTTCCATTTCCTGCGTCTGCAGGTTTTTATTGTTCTGCTTTGGATGGAGATATTTCAGTGATTCCTTTATTGACCTCTAGATATCCAGCATTTCAGGTTTATCAACATGCCACTAAAATTCAGGAACTTTAGATATCCCCCCCACCCCCATGTTTCAGCTGGACTAATAAAGGTCAACACAGAGCAATTCGCATAAAGTAAGTCCAATGCAGTCAACAAGATTTGGGGAAGAATGGGCTGGTTGGCTTTGTATTCAGAAAATCATATGAAATCATATAATTAGTCTGGACAGTCAACTATCTGAGGTAATGGGGAAGGAAACTTTGCATATTTGACATGGATTTAAAATCTCTGACAAGACCCAACATTTTGGCATCAAGGCAAGCAGGGGTAAGTACAATAGGCAGGCGTGAACACGATGGGCATAAAGGCCTGTTGTTCTGCCATACAATTTAATGAATCAATGACCTATTGAATTTTCCGTGAAAAGCAGGCGAACAGAGCTTGCACCTACATTCAGCAACCACATTATCAAGTACCTCCTGTACCTAATAAAGTGGCCACTGAGTGTACGTTCCCATCCACTTCAAGGTTTAATGTGTTGTGTGTTCAGAGATGTTTTTCCACTGTTGTAATGCATGGTTATTTGAGTTCCTGTAACCTTCCTGTCAGCTTGAACCAGTCTGGCCATTCTCCTCTGACCTCTCTCATTAACAAAGCATTTTTGCCCACAGAACTGGAGCTCACAAGACTTTTTTTTGCTTTTCACACCATTCTGTCTAAGCTCCAGAGACTGCCGTGTGTGGAAATCCCAGGAAAGCAGCAGTTTCTGAGAAACTCATCTGGTGCCAACAATCATTCCTGGTCAAAGTCACTTAGATTACATTCCTTCCCCATCCTGATGTTTGATCTGAACAACAGCTGAACCTCTTGACCATGTCTGCATGTTTCATATATTGAGTTACTACTGTACAATTGGCTGATTGGATTTTGCATAAACGAGCAGGTGTACCTAATAAAGTGGCCACTGAGTGTATATGACTTGTATCTTCAATGATTCCACTTGATATCAGAGAAGATATACAAAATACAACCTGAAAATCTTACTCATGGCAGACATCCTCGAAACAGAAGAAAACCCCCAAAGACTGAATGACAGAAAATAGCGTAAGAACCGCAATGCCCCCTGATCCCTCCCACGCACAAGCAGTAGCACCCTCCCCCAATCCAAATTATTCCAGCAGAAAGCATCAACATTCCCACCACCCACCAAAAAGCAACAGCAAAGACTCAAAGAGACCGTGGTCTACAGTACATCAAAAATTACTGTTCATCCCAACAGTTCAACAACCCTCAGTCTCTCTCTCTCTCTCTCTCTCTCACTCTCTCCCTGTCCCTCTCTCTCCCTCTCTCCCTCTCTCCACCCCTCTCTCTCTCTCCCCCTCTCCCTCGAGATCGATCACTCCTTCCACAGCAACAGGGGAGACAAACTCACTGTTTCGATGTTACAGTCTGTAGCACTGTTTTTAGTTCAAGTTTCTCCTGCCTTAAGAATCAGCAGCAACCCTCACTCACCATCGAGAGAGAGATCACCTGAGTGCAGAGGCCTCCGACAGCCAGACTCGCTGTCTTGATGTTCTGACTTGATGTATCTTTCACAAGGGCCTGACAGCAAAAAAATGAATAAAGTTATTTTGAGGATAATCACAATTGTCATGTAGTTGCTTTACAATAGTTTTGAAGTTAAACAAGATACAAGTCAAGATGAAACAATTGGAGAAGATTTATACTGGACTGAAAGTTTATAAAACAGAAGCATTTCTAGGAACAAGGAAGTATTCTGTTAACCTTAACAGAAAGGCATCTTGTCCCAGCGGACTCTGTTCTATCAAAAACAAATTAAACTATTTCATAGGAAGGGGTGGGCCATTCAGCACGTCATCCATCCCAGCATTTAGTGAAATCTTAACTGACCTTTGACCAAAGGAATGGAACATTTTGTGGGAAATGTCTATTTTTGCACAGCAGGATCCCATTACTAGTAATAAGATAACAATTAAGTAATTTGTTTCACCTGTTAGTTGAGGGATTGATATTGGCCAAGACTTGGTAACCTTTCTCCAGGTTAATTTCATGGGATCTTTAAGGTTTATCCAAGAAGGCAGGTAAGGTTTTGGTTTTATATTATAGTATCAGGAAATTGCAACACTTCCTCAGAACTGTGCTGGACTATCATGGAGACATTGGTCAATAGAGCATGGAAACAGGTTGTTCAATCCAACCCAGTTGCTTCCCTGAGTTAGGCCAATTTGCCTGCATATGGCCCATATCCCTCAAAGCCTTTCCTATCCATGTACCTGTCCAAACGTATCTTAAACGTGCAATTGTACTCAGTTATGCCACTTCCTCTGACAGCTTATTCCACATACCGGCCACCCTCTGTGTGAAGAAGTTGCCCCTCAGGTCCCCTTTTAAATTATTTCCCTCTCACCTTAAAAATATGCCCTTTATATTTAGACTCCATCACACTGGGGAAAAAGACCACGACCATGCCCCCTTGTTTTAGATTCCTCTATAATGCCATCTCTCAGTCTCCTCTGCCCAGTCTCTCCTAGTAACTCAGGCCTCAGGTCTCCAGAACATCCTGGTGACCGTTACTGGGATCATTCTGGACTCTGGTTGTGGAAGTGGCAGCAATCAAGCCCAGTCCAACACTACAGATATTGCTCATGGCTTCTTGTCACAAAGCACGGAAATATTGTCTCCTTGGGGACTTCACTAACATCTATTATGCTGGGATCCAAAGGGAGACTGGCCCTGTGTCGGGATAGATATTTCATTCCTCAGCTTCATTGCTTGTGATCTTAGATGGAAGTCATCAGGTCAGTGGTTCAAGTCCCTTGAGACCTATCTCTCCTCCCATGGAACATGAGAAATCTCAGGGCTTTATTTCCAGAAAGCCAGAATTAACCTTAAATTTATGATTTTAAAAATATCTGCTTCGAAATTAGATTGATTAGAATCTATTCTGCAGCTCATCAAAACAATTTTGCCTGCTTTAGATAATGAGAATGATCATTTCTGGGTGAAGTTGTATCCATGGGGAAGCTAGCCTGGCCACCTGTCTGAGCAATTAACCTTAACGTTGCTGATGTTTTCCTGGCATTGAGCACATACCTACTGATAACACAAGTCACAGCCCAAAAAGAGAAATACCATGGAATTTTGCAAAAAAACTGTAGTTAAACAGACAGATTGACAAACAGCCAGTGTGCAACAGAAGACAAACCGTGCAAATAAAAATAGTGCTGAGAATATGAGTTGTAAAACGTCCTTGAGAGTGAGTCTGTAGGTCATAGAAACATTTCAGAGAAGTGACAAATGAAGTTATCCTTGCCAGTTCAGCAGCCTGATGGTTGCAGGGCAGTAACCGTTCCTGAACTTGGTGATGTGGGATGTAAGGCTTCAGTATCTCCTGCCCAATAGTAGTAACAAGAAGAGACTGTGGCCTGGACGGTGGGGGTCTTTGATGGTGGATGCAGTGCTCCATCTCATCGGTCAACAGTAAGATGTCAATGAAGGGGTTTTGATAGTGGCATCAATGTCTTACACCAGGTATTTGCCAGTCTCAGTGTTCAGTACTCAGAATGTTTGGGTTCTCATCATTCATCACTCATTGATGATGGTCTTTCTATTTCAAAGCTGCATGCTGCAGTCTACTCCCTGAATCATCTCGTATCTCAGAGTGGTGTGGCAACTGTTGCTGGAGGTTTGGCCACACCTACTGAAGATCACTGTGAGTTCCTCCTCATTTCTGTTCTCCATTGCCTCCAAGGATCTCTTTCATGCAGTTGTATCATAGAGAGAGCTCCTCTAAAATGAGGCGCACATCCTCGTGATCAGCATGGCAAAGACACGACAGGTACACAATTTTACGCAGCTCCTGCAGGAATTTCTTGGATTCCTTCTAGCACATGGTTCTGGATGTAAACGCCATTGTGCTGTTTTTTTTTAAAACAGGTTTTTAGACAGTTCTACAAATGTTTGTAGGGGATCCAATTAGGCACTAAAAAGATCTAGCTTCTTAGTAATTACATTTTTATTGCCTTTGGGAACTTGTTCTGCAGAAATTGTGTCCTGCGTTTCCTGTATTTTAACTCTTCAGGAGTAGTCCATTAGCTATAAAATGGTTTGGGGTTTACTGAGATAATGGGGTTGAGAGGAATATTAAATCAGCTATAATTGAATGGCAGAACAGACTTGATGGGCCGAATAGCCCAGTTCTACTCCCGTGTCTTATGGTCTTTTAAAGAAAGGGGCTTTGAAAATTCAAGTGTTTAAAGAATCTGTGCTCTCACCCTTGAAGAACTGAGTGCAAGAACACATCAGGCAGTTCAATGCAGCTGGAGAGTAAAACTTCAAGCTACATCAGGCTACCTGGTGTTGGCTGGCTCTCAGTGAAAGAGACCAGACTGCAGAGAATGAAGCTGTTTCATAATGCAGTGTTTAACATGGGCTTTGCGCTGTTCTCTCAGCTCTCTTTCAGCTGTCAGTTATACCTTTTATTATAGGATCTGTTCATACATATCCAGTGCCCTCAGATACGTACAACTCTGCTGCGTGAAAAATATTCTGCCACACAATGATAGCATTTAGTTTTATACAGACAGACACAGACACACACACACAGACACACACGTACACACACTTACAAACACACTCACACCCACACACACTCTCACACTCACACCATCGCTTTTCCCATTGTTTGTCTGTGATGTAGGCAATGGAATTGATGGCTTTGTGGCAAAGTTTGCAGATGATAGGAAGACAGGTGGAAGGGTAGGTAGTGCTGAGGAAGCAAGGCGATTGCAGCAGGACTTAGACAATTTGGAAGAACGGGCAAAAAAGTGGCAGATGGAACACAGTGTTGGGAAATGTATGATAATACATTTTTGTAAAAGGAACAATAGTGCGGACCATTATCTAAATGGGAAGAAGGTTCAAACGTCAGAGGTGCAGAGGGACTTGGGAGTCCTCATGCAAAACTCCCAGGAGGCTAATTTACAGGTTGAGACGGTGATAAAGAAGGCAAATGCAATGTTGGCACTTATTTCAAGAGGAATGGAATATAAAAGCAAGGAGACAATGCTAAGCCTTTATAAGACACTAGTCAGGCCACACTTAGAGTATTGTCAACAGTTTGGGGTTCCTTATCGCAGAAAGGATGTATCGTCATTGGAGAAAGTCCAGAGGACGTTCATGAAGATGATTCTGGGAATGAAGGGGTTAATATATAAGTTGTGTTTGGCAGCTTTGGGCCTGTACTCGCTGGAATTTAGAAGAATGTGGGGGATCTCATTGAAACCTACCAGATGTTGAAAGGATAGGTTGTATGTGGAGAGGATGTTTCCTGTGGTGGGGGTATCCAGAACTAGAGGGCACAGCTTCAAATTTGAGGGGTGGCCCTTTAGAAAAGAGGCAAGGGGAAATTTTTTTAGCCAGAGTAGTAAATCTGTGGAATGCTCTGCCGCAGACTGCGGTGGAGGCCAAGTCCGTTCATTTGTATTTAAGGTGGAAGTTGATAGTTTCCTGTTCGGTCAGGGCATCAGAGGATATGGCGAGAAGGCAGGTGTGTAGGGTTGAGTGGGATCCGGTATCAGCCATGATGGAATGGAGGAGCAGACTACTCCTGTGTCTTATGGTCTCTCTCGCTCTGTCCCTCCCTCTCTCCCTCCCCCTCTCTCTCCTCTTTCAAACAAACACACACACACTCTCACTCTCTCTCACTTACTCACACACACACTTCTCTTGTAAAGCTTAATACACCAAAGCTTCAAAAGCCACTAATTAATGTTAGAATATTGCTTCAGAGTTTATAACAGCATAGTCAATGTTAATGCAGCAAGTTTCAGCTCTTCACCTTTTTACTGGTTTCCCTCTTTCTGATCAGAACATGCACCCCTTGATGTTGTCAAAGAGCTTCAGGTCTGTGTGTACGGGAGATAGCGAGTAGGTGTTCATTACACTGCTTGTTCCCCTCATAAAGCAAGCACCGTTCAGACAGTGGGTCTCCTGTCCTTGCTTGCAATTACAACTGATATATTCAGTGAGATTACACTCCCAGTGGACATGGGAGAGTCAGGTATTTAATGTTTCATTCTCTGACCCTTACGAGATTTAATCCCGATTCTTAATTCAGACTCCTTTGGACGTGAAACACAGAACAAAAAGTAATTACCTGTTACTCTGCATAAATGTTTAATAGGTTTTTTTTCAACTTCTGCCTGATTGTGCTTGATGGGACACTGAAGAGGGAGCTTTAACTTTTGTCAATACCTCAGTATACTTACGCTGGAATTTTGCTGAAACAATCTCGAAGAATTTGACGACACAAAGGAGATTTACTGTTATGGAGTAAGTCTCCTCAACTCACAATGAAATATAACTGCTATCATGCCTTCTCTGTAATTGCTTCAATTTGTTGGGCCTCGGTGGTATTGACACCCAGGAACTTGAAACTACTCACCCGTTCCACTTCTGATCCCTTGATGAGGACTGTTCTGTGTTCTGTTGACTTCACCTTCCAGAAGTCCACAATCGATTCCTTGGTCTTACTGACATTAAGGTTATTGCTGTGACACCACTCGACCAGCTAATCTATCTTGCTCTTGTATGCCTCCTCATCACCATCTCAAAATCTGCCAGCGATAGTTATATCCTCAGCAAATTTGTAGAGAGAGTAGAGCAGTGGGGTAAGCACGCATCCTTGAAGTACGCAGTGCTTGTTGTCAGTGGGGAGAGGACATTCCAGATCCACACAGACTGTGGTCTCCCAGTGGGGAAGTCAAGGATCCAGTTGCACGTATAGAAGCCCAGGTTTTGGAGCTTGTTGATTAGAAGTGGGGGTATGATTGTGTTGAACACTGAGCTGTAGTTTATAAACAGCAGCATGGCATAGATATTGCTATTGTCCAGGTGATCCAAGGCCGAGTGGAGAGCCAGTGAGATTGCGTCTGCTGTAGACCTATTGCGGGGATAGGCAAATTGCAGCAGGGCCAGCTCCTTGCTTAGGCAAGAATCAATTCTAGCCAGGACCAACCTCTCAAAGCACTTCATCACAGTAGATGGACACACAAAATGCTGGTGGAATGCAGCAGGCCAGGCAGCATCTATAGGGAGAAGCGCTGTCGACGTTTCGGGCCGAGACCCTTCATCAGATATGAGTGGAACTGGGTGATAGTCATCGAAGCAGCTCACCCTGCTCTTTTTGGACACTGGTGTGATTGTTGCCCTTTTGAAACTGGTGGGAACCTCTGCCTGCAGCAATGAGAGATTAAAGATGTCCATGAACACTCCCACCAGTTGATTGGCACAGGTTTTCGGGTACAACATCAGGGCCTGACACCTAACCATGCTCTTAATCCATATGCCCAAATGTTAGTACGAAGTCCAAAGGAAGAAATTCAAATGCCACCTGCAATCTCTATAGTATCGTCGCATAGTCTTTAGTACTGCTGCTTCATAGGTTCAACCCTGACCTTGGGCACTGTCTGTGTGGAGATTGCACGTCCTCACCATAATTACTTGGGTTCCTCTGGTGATTCAGTTTGAGGTGTGCAGGTGGGAAGGTTAAATTGCCCGAGGTGTAGCTGGGTGGGGCGGAGAAATGCTGGGGGAGGGGTGGTGGAGCATGGGCTTTAGAGTTTATGCTCACGTGAAAGAGAATAAATTACAGATTGCAATTAATGGGAAAGCTTGTAAATCTAGCAGAGATATAGTGGGCTGAATACTTTCTTGAATGTTGTAAAAGGTGTGGATTCCCAATTTCCCCATTTGCTTTTTTCTCCAAAGAAAACACTCACCTCTAGTCCCAGGTTTTCCATTATAATTGTTTTGTTGTTGAAACTGAAAAAAAAATGACAGCACCAGGTCCAAAGTCCAAGCATGATGATGCAGGGAGTGTCAGTTGGAGTTCATTAGACCGGAGCAAATGTTTTGATACAATGAAGGTATTGAAGACAGATGGAACTGGGTTACAAATCAGGTATTAGCTAATTAGATGGCAAAATAAAATCAATGAGCTATCTGTCCTACGTGATAAAATCTAATTAAAAATGTCTCTGTTGACTTAACCCATTCTGACGTGCTTGTGTGACCATCCAAACAGAAGCTTAATCATCTATTTCTTGTTACGCATCCATTATTCTTACTTGCTGGTTTACGTTATAAGTCAGTGTTAGTCTCTGGGACACTTGTATTGTCTGTTCAGACAGAAACCACAGCAGAATGGTGCATAATGTATTGGGCTAACAGATGGAGTCCAAAGTTCGATACCTGGTCTTGGCATAGGTAGCCATGAAATTACTAGGCTGTTGTAAAAACCCCTCCAGCTCACCAATATGCAAATGCACCAGTGTGACATTTCTTAACTGCCTCGTCACTTCAGAGTCCTCTTTACATGAAGGGTCTCAGATTCAGTTTGCCTTCCCCTGGCCTGTAACGTGCTATTCTATCACCTACCATCCCCTGAGTGAATGTATAAAAATGGGTTTCCATGTTGGGAGAGACATTAGGAAGTACTGCGAGGATGGGAGTTGTTCTGAGAGGGACAGCAGGTGTGAAAGAGATTGGGAGGGACGTTTGGACTGAGAGTGCCAGTAGAAGGAGTGGGGGATAGTGACTGGAGGATAGTGGAGTTTGACAGTGTTGTGAGTCAAGGAGGAACATTGTGCCTGGTAGTGATTAATTGATTTTGATTCCTCCACAGAACCTTTAGAGTGGGATCCTTTGCCTTGAAACAACCTTATGTGGGTGTATACAGTGTGGGAGTAAGGAGTGAGGGAAAGAACGTAGACCAGCCCAAGATCACCAACTCACTTTCTGCCCTCACGTGTGGGGGTGAGCCGTTGGAATGCAGCTTATTCTGTGGTCAAGTACTGTCAACTCGCAAATGGAAATCTGCTTAGCCAGGCTGTGGGGAGGGTGGGGATTAGCCTGGCCAGTTAGAAATCCAGTGAGTGGGGGGACGGAGAGGAGGTAGAAATACGGCTGAAAATGTCCACAGGCAGAACATCGAGAGCAACGCAGACGGAATACCGAAGTAGCTCAGCAGGTCCGGCAGCATCTGTGGAAAAGAGTAAACGGTCAACGTTTCAGGCTGAGATCCTTCCTCAGGATTGAGAAGGAAAGGGGGAAGTGTCAGGATAAAAATGCGAGGGGAGGGGAAGTAGATTAGCTGGAGGGTGATAGGTGAAGCCAGGTGGGTGGGAAAGGCCAAGGGCTAGAGAAGAAGGAATCTGATAGGACAGGAAAATAAACAATTGGAGGAGGGGACCCGGGGGGAGTAATGGGCAGGTGAGAAGAAGTAAAAGATCAGAGTGGGGACTAAAGGAAGGTGGGGGGGGGATTTGTTCACCTTTCTTGCCATCAGGTTGGAGGGTACCCAGATGGAATATAAGGTGTTGCTCCTCCATGCTGAGTGTGGCCTCATCTTGGCACCAGAAGATTGACACACCAGAATGGGAATCAGAATCAGAATTAAAATATTTAGTCAACAGGAAGTCCCACTTGAGGCAGATGGTGTGGGGGTACTCGATTCACTTTTTCATAAAGGTTCTATGAGGCACAAGAGTACTGATTATCAAGTGAGGCAAGCCATGCATGGGCTCAGGTCTATCAACTGCACATCTCTGTAAAGCACATGACAGCATTTACTTCGTAGCTCTGCACAAGAACCTTTTCCTGACCACAAATTCTAGGCTCACAATGAAGTATCCCCACCCCATTTCTGAGCCTGTCAAGATCAAAGGATCCATGGCTACATTCAACAAATCAGCCTATGTTCCTGACAATACTATTCTGACTTTCTGTAGCTAGCCAGGTGCCCTACAGAGCCCCAAAGGAGAGAGAAGATTTGTTCAGGCAGATATCAGGTTGTGTTGTAAAATGATACAAAACTAAAAGATCGAGTCCAACAGGTTCAGGGTAACCTTTGAATGAGGGTTGAGTAACTTTCTTGTTTGTTTAAACACTTTATTATGAAACGGTTGATATGTGTGATGTGTATTTTTGCTTTAGTCATTGGCAGAGATTCTGAAGTCTGGTTATAGGCAAATCTCAGTGATACACTGGCTGCAGCTACAATCATGAGTTTATAATGTACCCTTAATACAACTCCTCTCTGCCTGACTTGACCCTGCCTGCTGCCCCAACTATTCCTCCTCTTGATGTTCACACTCTAAATTCTTAAAGTTCCATTTCGCTTTACACAAACGTTTGTTCCAACTTTGGAAACCACTGATCTAATTCACTGTGACCCCAGAAATTATATAGAAAAAATGAAATATTCTGTTATTCACCAAATATTGGAATAATAAACTACATTTTTCATGCTGGAAAGGTAATTCATACCTGTCAGTCCTTCTGACCCTATCTCAGTTCTTGCAATTTAGAAAGCATTCAATTCCTGTGTGCTAAAGTATCAGATGATCTGTCTTGGGCCCAACACAAGGATGGTACGTATGTGTCTTTTCTACAAAGGTTAGGCATGTCGCTGAATACTCTTTCACAACCTTATATGGATGTACTCTTGAAAGTATCACGATTGTTTGCTTCATGGTACACCAAATTGAATGCACACAAATGTAAGAAACTGCAGAGAGTAGTGGATTCAGCTCAGTACATTAGGGGCACATCCCTCCACACCATCAAAAGTATCTACGTGAGGTGCAGCTTCAGGACGGCAGCATCTGACATCATAGATGCCCACCATCCAGGTCATGTCATCTTCTCACAGCTGGGCAGGAGGTGAGGTCCCAAACCATCAAGCAGCTACTCCCCTTCAGCCACTTGATCCTTCACTCCTTTAATCTCCACCTCATCACAGCCACATTGTGGCCACTTCGCATTCCAATAGAATTTGTGTTCTTTCATATATAGTATTATGTAATTTATATATAATGTGTTTTTCTTGTGATTGTTGGGTCTTTGGTGCTGCTGCAAGCTTATCATTGCACCGTACTCCTGCATATGATAATAGCTCAACTTTATACAAATTCTATGAGATTGCATACTTCCTTCTCAAGCATCCCCCATCATCCCCTTGCACAAAAACTATGTATGACTTTTCTCTTGTGAACGCTGTTTACTGATGCTATGTGCCTCTGACATTGGTACAAGTAGGCTTACCATTGCATGGGTGTGTATGTGTACCTGTGCATATCATGATAACCTCAACTGATGTACAGAATGGCAAGTTATGAAGGATCCCTGTCTGGAATTCTTCTATGAAACTGAAACTTCTGTGCCTGGGATAGCCTTTGTTATTTCCACCACATTCCCAACTTTCCCTTTCCCCATTGCAGTTGTTCTGGACTACCTTCTATTGCCATGCTTTACCTTTGCATCTGTACCTCTCTCGCCATGTAATCCTTTTGTTCAAACCATAAACAAACTTCCCATGCACTCCTTCCACTTTCTCTTCATATTCACATGCTCAAAACCTGTGATAGTTCCAGCAACTCTCAGTCACAATTCTGACGAAGTATCAGTGATGTGAAACTTTGGGGGAAATTTTAATCCAAGTTTTAGAAACTGACACTACTTCACTCAATCTTACTGCTCAAGTCTGTGGAATTCATTTAGTTCAGTTATCATTGTAATTATACCTATTACATTTATTTCAGTCTGCTTAGATGTTGAATAGCCTGCTGAACAATTCCTGCACTTCCTATTGAATTGAGGGGAAGCTGAGGTCAGATGGCAGAGTAGCCATTTTCAGGAAGCACCTGTTTCAATATGGATTGGCATGATTGAGAGATGTTACAGCCAACACATACAATTAGCTGAGATCCTCAGTGTTTCAGCAAAGCAACATCGATGAACATTGCAGCAAGCTTAGGTAGTTTGATGGGGTGATGAAGAAGGCTTATGGCATGCTTGCCTACGTAGGGGTCATCGATTATAAGAATTGAGAGATTATATTTCAACTTTACAAAACTCTGGTTAGACCATACTTGGAGTTTTGTATGTGATTCTGGTTGACTAGCTATAGGAAGGATGTGATTGCATTGGAGAGAGGGCAAAGGAGATTCACCAAGATGCTTCTTGGATTGGCAGACGTTAGTTATGGAGAAAGATTAGATAGGCTGGGCATAGTTTTCCTGACATCAAGGAGGCTGAGGGTGTCCACAAGGAATTATATGTGCTTATGATAGACATAGAAAGGCTAGATAGTCAAAATCTTTTCCCCATATTTGGGGTATTACAAACAAGAGTTTATAGGTTAAAATGCGAACTAGGTGATTTCAAGAGGATATCGGAGATAAGGTTTTTTTGCACAATGAGTGGTTGTTATCGGGAATCCAGTGCCAGAGGAAGTGGTGGAATCAAACACAATGACTACATTTAAGAGACAATTAGAAACAGACTTAAATAAGCAAAGCATAGAAGGATATGATCCTAATGCAGGGAAATGGGTTCATGTAAATGGGCAAAAAAGTCAGTGAGAATATTTTGGGCTGAAGGACCTGTGGTCTATGCAACTATGATTTACGAAATCAAAATGTATTGTTTTACATGCAGAGTGTGTAGGACAAAGGTGGTAAAGTGTTGTCATTCAGAGCTCCTGACTGTATAATACTGTCCACTCAATAACAAACCATATCGCCCAATCAACATCAATCTTACATATGTTCTAGAAAATAAGCCAGTATGCATCGCACACCCATTAGCTCAAGCCATTTCTTTTGTCTGGATTTCCTTTTGATGCAAGTGATAGTTTGTTTATATCTTTCAATGCAAGCAAAATTCACATTTTAAAACTGAATTTTGGGAGGTTTTTTTTCTGCTTTGCATCAGGAAATTAAGGTTCAGGTGGGGAAAATAAGTTCCAGTTTTGACTGTTAGCTACATAAAAGGGTAAGTTACAACTTTAGCTCCTTGGCACCAAGGCATGCAGCTTGGGACACCTTTCAATATTATGTCAAGGCAGGAAGTGAGAGTCTTCATTAACCTATTCCCTTTAAGGCCATGAACTGAGGGTTCTGTTGCATGACCTGGAGAACTGTCAGTGTGGTGGGCAAAGAACCCTTTCTTAGTAATTGGTTTACTACATCAGATCTAAGTTGTGACTGATTCCAAGGTCTGTATATAATGCACTACTGGAGTTGAAGATTGTTCTCATTCACATTGAATCCACATTAACTGAAGACATCTTTCAAACTCAGTATGACTTTCAGTTTAGTCTTTTCAATTTTGACATTAACCTCCCAGCAGGTTTTTACTCCAAATTCGCTGTCATGACTATAAAATAAACATACTCCTAGTAAAAAGAAGGAACATTTTAGTGAGGTTGTGAAAATTTTATAGGGATATTGATTGGTTAATAAAATCAGAATTTCATTGGCACAGGAAAATAAAAAAAACAAGTCTAAGACTTGTACAGTTGACCCCTGTGATATAGCATCTTGGGTAATAGAAATATGCCATTATGGAATCCACAGATCACTATCAAAAACACTGAGATAAAGA
Organism: Hemitrygon akajei; assembly: GCF_048418815.1. Classification (NCBI taxonomy): domain Eukaryota; kingdom Metazoa; phylum Chordata; class Chondrichthyes; order Myliobatiformes; family Dasyatidae; genus Hemitrygon; species Hemitrygon akajei. The sequence continues at coordinate 117,792,869 of NC_133126.1, read as the reverse complement.
ATAAATATTTGCTCACATGGAATTTACCTGATTAAAAATAAATAAAGAGCCACAATATATTGTGTTGAGCATTAACCTTTAAATATTCATACAGTTTCTTTTTGAAATTTACGATTTAATCTGCTTTCACTGCCCTTTCAGCAAATGCATTCCAGATAGTAAATACATTATAAGAATGTTTCTTCGTGTCACCTGTGATTACGGCTGAAACTGTCCATGACTCTAAGCACCTTCATCAAATTTCTGCTTGACCTTTGCTCTGGGAAGAATGACCCCAATTGCCCTGGTCTCTCCTTTACTGAAGATCTCCACTCAGTTCTAGTAAATCTGCTCTGGAAAGCCATGACATCTGTATGTGTGGTACGCAAACTAGATTTACAATGGTCTTATAGCTTATCTTCCTTATGCTTCAGGTAATAAAGCCAAGGATTTATTTCTATAAGTCCTTGCCAGGTTGCAAGTACTCAAATTAACGACAGCCCATACATATGAATGAGCATTTGGAGGACAAGCAGGATGGATATGTCTGTTGTTGTAAGGCTGCAGATACCTTCTGTCATATAAGAACTCAGCTTGTAGCAAGATCATTGCAGTTTACAGGGAAAACAATGTTTGAGTGAAAGGTCCTGGTTTAACTACATATTGTCGTTGGTTGGTTCATGCTTTTATTTAAATACTTTGCCACGTGGCTTCATTTCTGATTCGTGAACTGTTAAGTTTATAATGAGTTCACAGGAACAGAGCTCTGTCATATCCTGGAGTGGACATGGACCTTAAGCAGGCTTTCCCACTGGGCCAACTCTTTCAATACATCTATCTCAGTCAATAGAGAAGCAGTGAAGAGATAGCATTAATTATATAAACATAATAGGCTGATTAGTGGCTCCTATTCCATCATTCTAAAACTGTAACAGCAGAGCATATTTAGGTAACAGGATACAGATCTCATCAGCAGGTTTCTCAGGATCCCATTTCTAGGCTTCATAGTTAAGACCCGGTTTGTATTATGTCTTATTTCTTCTTCTACACTAATCAAATCTAAATTTGGCAGCATGGTAGTGTAGTGGTTAGCTCAATGCTTCACAGTACCAGTGACCCAGGTTCAATTCCTGTTGCTGCCTGTAGGGAGCTTGTACCACACTCCCTGTTGGTTTGGGTTCCCTCCAGGTGCTCCAGTTTCCTCCCACAGTCCAAAGATGTACCAGTTGATTGGTTAATTGGTCATTGCAAATTGCCTGTTGCTGGGTAGCACAGCTTGAAGGGCCAGAAGGGCCTACTCGGTGCGATATCTCAATAAAAATTAAAAATCAATTTGGCGCAAAGAAGATGAGGAGTCGGAGGAAGAAGCACAAGGCAGCAAGTGGTAGGTGAAACCGGGAGAGGGAAGGGTGAAATAAAGAGCTGGGAAGTTGATTGGTGAAAGAGATAAAGGGCTGGAGAAGGGGCAACTGAGTCACACTTGTGAGAGACAGAGAATAGCTTATAGATTTGCCTGCTGTAAAATATATACAACACCAACTGAAAACCCAAAGAGCTTCAACAACATTGCATTGTTCTTGTACTATTATATCTGTTAATTTTGCTTCCTTGTCCAGAAAAGAAAATACATTTTTGTGTATGAGATTTAGACCAGTTGAGTGAGTGGATAAATATAACACTGTTGCAGTATAGAATGAGTAGAAGTGAAGCTATCACCTTTGCTGGGGGGAAAAATCCCTGCAAGTCAGAGAACCATTATTTAAACAGTGATAGACTGGGATTGTAGTATCAAGGGACCTCAGTGTTTTGAAAGCAAGTATGCTGGTACAGCAAGCATTAAAAAAACAAGTGGTATACTAGCCTAAAGTACAAGACAAAGATTTCTTACTACAATTAGTTCGGGCTTTGGTGAGATCTCACGTAGAGAATTTTGTGCAGGTTTGTTCTCCATACCAAAGACAGGATACATTAGCTAGATTGATACCTGAAATGTTACACTTTTATAGCAGAAGATTTTGAATTAATTAGAGCTAGGATTTAGAATAAAGGAAGATAGTCTTTTAGCAATGTACCACATTCTGACAGGGATTGACATCATAATGCAGAGAGGTTTTTTCCCCTGGCTGGAGAGAGGGGTTATCTAGCTCTAGATGCAAAAGGTATCCGTGCTGAATAAAACTTGCCTTATAAAATGTGGTGAACAGATACTTTACTCAAGAAGAGGAGCCTACCAAAAGACCTCAGCGATGCTATAACCATGACCATCTACAAGAAAGGAGGCAAATCTGATTGAGATGACCACAAGCCATCTTCCTGCTGCCTTCTGCAGGGAAAATCATCACTTCTCGTCTATCTCCTCCCAGAAGAAGATCTATGATCATAGTGTAGGTCTAGTCTATGAAAAGGAGCAGTAGAAATGATTTTCATCACGAGTCAACCCCTAGAGAGAGATGCAGCAAGAATTATGCAACATCTCCTTTGCCCTCATAAAGGGTTTTGTTCTCATCAGTCACAAGGGACTGGAAACATACTATTCAAATTATTTCCAGCAGAAATTCATTTCAAAATCACTTCAGCTATATGATTGGTGCAAACTGCGATCTTAATCAGTGGATTGATGACAGATTCAAATCTCAATTCAGATTGGAAGCAAGCAACGCTGGCTCATCAGCTTTTTCTCGCTGCAAGGTTACAGATAATGTGCCCTTTTTAACTGCAGATCAGTATGGGGTGGTGAGATTGGATTTGGTAACACTCAAGGGTGAAGTCAAGCAGACTTGTCTTAAGAACAGAGTCACTACACTATTTAAGAATTCTTTGAAATGTTCCTTGGAGTAGGCAATGACTGTCCATACTTGATATGTTCTCCTCCATTTTTGTCTCAGCACAATGGGCCTTTGGATGTTCAAGCATCAACAACACTGGAGGATGCACATGTTGTCATTTTCAGTGAGTCTCTGTGCCTCCTGTGTTCGTTCTACCTAAAGACTATTGGACAACAGATCACCCATACCCATTGGTGATAATTAAAGAAGTTGCAGGTGCTGGAAAATAGAAGGTGCTCAACAGATCAGGCGGCATCATAAATCTATGCTTCTTACTCACTTGAGTCATAGACCACCTACAACAGACACTTCAAAGTACTGTCACCATTGTTTTGTAGGTCCCTCCATGTCTATGAACCCTTGTCAGCATCTTCCTCTCTCAGCATAACACTGAGTCCCTAAGTACATTCAGTTGACTCTGGTCATCATTCACATGCCTGCCACCAGCTTCCCCAAACACACTCTCTACATTGAGGTTAATTAAGGTAAGAGATTTCAATAGAAACTGTCTGACCTGCTAGTTCCTTCAGCATTTTGTACGTGTTGCTTTGGATTTCCAGCACTTGCAGACTTTCTTGCGTTTAATGTAAGAGATTATATTAGATAAAAAGAGAAAAAGATTCAAGTGGTTCTCAAAGCTCTCTTGAAAATTCTTGACATCATTTTGGGAAATCAAAAACTAGAGGACATAGGATTAAGTGAGAGAGGAGAGATTTAATAGGATGCTGAGGGATTTTTTTTTAATCCAGAGGTTATTAATGTACCTGTCTTAATCACTTCCTTGGGTAGTTCATTCCCTCTGCAGAAAAAGATGTCCATCAGGTTCCTATTAAATCTCTCCCCCTTCATCTTAACCAACACCTTCCTGTAATTGATTCCACACGCACCATATATCACACATAAATCAAAATATTATACTATAAATAAGTTAATAGAATATTATACTATAAATAAATTAATAAAATATAATCCAAAATGCTTGTAGCAATGGACAACCCAGGTAGATAGTACACAGCTCATTGTCCCAAAGACAAGACCTTGGTGGTAGCAGACTATTCATTGGTCTCACAGCCTGAAGGAAGAAGCTTTTACCTAGTCTGGGAGGGCTGATGATTCAATAACTCCTTCCAAATGGGGAGAGGGTCCAGGAGGTTGTGGGATAGCTGGTAGGGATTCTCAATATAGTTTTGGGTCCTTTGTCTGCAACACTCCCAGTAAATGTCACAAATGGAGAGAGGGAAACGCTGATGGTTTTTACTGTCCTCTGTAGGGACCTATGGTGTGATGTTTCTGTACCACACAATAATGTAGCCAGGACACACTCTGTGGTGCTGCTGTAGAAAGTTGTTAGAAACGGGGTGGGGATCCTTGCACATCTCAATCTCCTCAGAAAGTGTAGATGCTGCTGTGCCTTCTTGACTAGAGAGCAGCTATTGTAGATCCAGGTTAAAGCATCTGCTATGTGTACACCAAGGAATTTTGTGCTCTTCACTCTCTCCATGGTAGAGCCACTGACGTGCAATGGAGAGTGGTCGACCTGTGCCTTCCTGAAGTCCACAATCATTTCATTTCAGTTGTCCATGATGAGACCGAGGTTGTTGTTCTTGCACCATTTGACATGCCTTTCTACCTCCTCTCTGTATGTCAGCTCCTCATTGTTGTAGATGAGGCCAGCCACTGGTGACGCAGTTTAAGCTGAATCTGGCAGTGCAGTCGTGAGTCAGCAGCATGAACAGCAACAGACTGAGCACACAACCCTAGGGGGCATCAGTGCTCTCTGTGATGGAGCTTGAAATGTTGCTGCTAACTCGGATTGACTGGGATCTTTCAGTCAAGAAGTCTGTTTTACAGAGAGGGGTGTTGAGTCTCATTGAGGACAGTTTACTAACCAGACTCTGAGGGATGATCATTAGTAAATGCCAAGCTGAAGTCGGTGAACAACATCCTGGTGTACGAGGCATCGTTTCCTAGGTGGGACAGGACAGAGTGGAGGGCTGAGGCTGTGGCATCATAGGTGGACTTGTCAGAGTGGTAGGCAAACTGAAATGGGTCCAATGCAGCTTTAACATGGGACAACACAGTGTGTCAAACTGGACACACTGGAGACTGTGGTAGAACGGAAAACCCCGACAATTCTGGACAATGTTTCTCGGCCTCCGCATGCCACCTTGGCTGAACAGAGGAGCACTTCCAGTAACAGACTAAGACAATTGTGTTGCTGCAAATAACTCAATATAAGGTCACTCTTACCCTTGGCCATTAGACTTTATAATGAGTCTGATTACCCCTTCCTGTTAGTCAGTTTGTAGGAACTTATTTTTTATTCTTTCTACTTCTCTTCTAATATTTGTATCTGTACACTCTTAATGCTACTATGATACTGTAATCTCCTTTGGGATCAGTGAAGTATCTGTCATCGTAAATGGTCTTGTGGTTAGGCACAGATTAAATTGGAGGAATTGCTGGGCAGCATGACTCAAAGGACCAGAAGGGCCTATTCTGTGCAGTTTCTCAATAAGTAAATAAAATTTGACTGAGGAGGTAGATTCTAAGAAGAAGAAACATGAGTATCATAAGAAGGGGCTTGTACAGGTTTTATGAGAAGTAGGAGTTCAAGAAAGCAGAGACTTTTGAGGAATGTTCGGCTGGAGGAAATTATTGAGACAGCACGTTAGCCTAGATTACTCACAACCTTACATCTTCAGGACAGGAATGTCTCCATTTGAGCCAAGCTGATGCTTGAAAAAGCCAAGTAATCAATTGGCATTGGAACTAGATTCAAACAATTTTCTACAACAGGACAAATGAAAGATAGCAAATCTATTGTGTGTTTGAAGTAACTTCACCCTGTCAGTTGTAACTGAAGCAATAGCAAAAATAGAAAAGTAATCATGTAATGTGAGGTAATTATTGTGTAATTGAAATGGTAGACGATTCTTCAATTTGCGAATCCTTCAACATTTCCACCTTCCGCTATAAAGGAAGGTTTTGGGCAATAAAGAAACAAGAATGGCAAGCAGTCTCTGTGGTATTTTTAAGGTGTTGATTATGCTGCGTTGTTGCATATCACACCAGGAATTATTACAGCTTTGCTCACATTCAGTACGAGAAGACCGGAAATACTGAACTTTTCAATTCTGTAGTTTGGTGTTAAATTAAAATCATTCTCAAGACAAGTGCTTTGAGTCACATAAAGGGAAAATGCAATCAGCGATTTATCTTTAATTGTAAAGTCATGTCCTTTTTAGTGTCCTTGCTGACTCCTTCTGACTCAATTATTCACTCACTGAACGTTTAAAACACTGGAGTAAGGCCGGAGTTTTATTCCCACATGTACGCTCATCTGGTTAATCTCCTGCAAGACAATCTTCGGAGCATTATATCTACCTTTTGTGTCCCCTAGGTTAAAGAAGAGATAAAGTCTACACTAAATTGCTCGATGATGAAAAGCAGTTATTTTAATGTGCCCCGATGTTGGCTCCTTTGATTATAGATCCCAATTTGGGTACCTAACAAAAGAGACACAGTCCAAATATATTAGCAAATGAAGAATTGTCATGGGTACATCTCTTAAAAAATTAAAGTTGGATTGAAAATCCTGTGAAAACTGATAATCTGACACACTCAGGACCTTTTTTTATTGAGATAGTGTGAAAAAGGCCCTTTGAGCTGTGCTGTCCAGCAGTCCCCTAATCTAATCCTATTTAATCATTTTTAATTTAACTTAATCATAGGCAATATAAAATGACCAATCAAGTTACCAACCGGTATGTCTTTGGACTGTGGGAGAAAACCGGTGCACCTGGAGAAAACCCATGTGGTCACAGGGAGAACGTACAAACACCTTACAGACAGGGGCAGGAATTGAACTCAGGTCTCCTGTACTGTAAAGTGTTGTGCTAACCACTATGTTATTGTGCCTCCCCTTTGCTGGTACTAGACCAACAAATGCTCAGTCCTATTGGATTCCACACTGACTGGTTGTGAAGTGGCTTTACGTGTAGTCAGTATGGTTGTAATGCCACTTTACGGCACACAAAGACAGGACGCTACAGAAAATAGTGATCTCCGCTTGCACCATCAGAGGCTATCACTCTCCTCACATCGAGGGCATCTACAAGAGGCGATGTCTCAGGAAGGCAGCATCCATCATCATGCCCACTTCTCATTGCTGCCATCAGGCAGAAGGTACAGTAGTCTGTGCCTTCAAGGTTCAAAGCAGCTTCTACCCACCGCCATCAGGTTCTTAGGTTTATTACCAAAATATGTATACCATAGACAACCTTGAGATTCATCTTCTTGCAGGCAGCCACAAAACAAAGAAACATAATAGAACCCACTAGAAAATCCCACACAACAAAGACCGACAAGCATCCAATGTGTGAAAAAAGAGCAAACTGTGCAAACAAGAAAAGCGGTAAACAAATAGTACGCAGAACATCAACCTGAAAGTGAGTCCAGAGCCACGGAGCAAGTGAAACTGGTCCGGGAGCCCTCCATCTGCAGAGCAACAACTACCTTAGCCCTAACACAACCTTCAACCACATTCCTTCTTCACTCTCTCAATTTTGAACTAGTCATTATGTTTATTTTGTTGTTTATTTTTTGCACACACATAAGCTACGTATAATTTATAGCAACACACACAGAATGCTGGAGGGACTCAGCAGGTCAGGCAGCATCGATGGAAATGAATAAACAGTCGACATTTCAGGCTGAGACTCTTCATCAGCACTGAGAAGGAAGGGGGAAGGTGGAGAGAGGGGAAAGAGGCTAGAAGATGATAGGTAAAGTCAGGTGGGTGGAAAAGATAAAGGGCTGGAGAAGAAGGATCTGATAGGAGAGGAGAGTGGACCATGGGAGAAAGGGAAGGAGGAGGGAGCCCGGGGGAATGATAGGTAGGTGAGAAGAGGTAAAAGGTCAGAGTGAGAAATAGAAGAAGAGGGGAAGGGGAGGATACTTTTTTGTTTACCAGAAAGAGAAATTGATAGTCATGCCGTCAGGTACCCAGACGGAATACAAGGTGCTGCCTGATGGTGGCCTTGTCTTAGCACAGGAGGAGACCGTGGACTGACATGTTGGAATGAGAAGGAGAATCACAATTGAAATGTTTGGCCACTGGGATGTTCCTGAATATAAGGTGTTGCTCCTCTAATTAATAATTTGTAATTTATGTTAACTTAGGTTTGTCGGTTTATAATGTACAGTGCTGCTGTTACAAAAAGCTAATTTTCAAGGCATTTCTATCCTGTGTATGTTTGCCTATGAACAATAAACATACATTTACACTATTTCTGTTAATATCTCAAATCCATTATAATTCACTTTTTTGAAGGTGATAATGCATTTTCCATTGCATCAGCTAAATTAAAAGGGAGCAGAGCAAGTGAGGATCTGGTGAGTTGAAAGGGTTTATGGGAACTGGAACACCATCTGAGTGGAAAGTGGGAAAGGGAACCAGGACCCCAGCAAGTGAGACGGGAGCCCAAGAACCCAGGGATCTATTTTCTAAACAGAAAGAGAACAAATTCAGAAATTGGAGGTGCAAAGAGCGTCCTACAGCAGGATTCTCTAAAGGTTAACTTGCAGGTTGACTTGGTAGTAAGGAAAGCAAATCCAATGTTAACTTTCATTTCCAGGTGAGTAGAATATAAAAGCAAGAATGTATTGCCGAAGTTTTATAAGACATTAGTCAGACTTCATGTGGAATATTGTGAGCAGTTTTGAATTGAATTGAATTGAATTTCGGTTTATTGTCATTTAGAAACCACAACTGCAATGCAGTTAAAAAATGAAACAACGTTCCTCCAGAATGATATCACAGAAGCAGCCTACACCAGAAAATCCACATAACATTTGGCAGTCCCCAAATCCAGAGTCCGGAGAGGCTGCTGCATATTAATATCACGCTACCATCTTAGTGCGTTCCCTGGAAAGGAGCTCCAAACCCACCAGACAAAACAAGACTACCCAGACACACCAAGTCAGGAGACCAACTCTACCACCCAACAAACCAAAAACTAAAGCTACAAGACCTACACAAACCCACACAGTTACAACATATAGTTACAACAGTGCAAACAATACCATAATTGATTAAAAAAAAACAGACCACGGGCACAATAGAAATAGTCCAAAGATGTTAAAAGACTATAAGTTTGAAAGAAACCACCACACAGTTTCCACAAGTCCTCAGGGTCCCGATAGACTTGTCATCCCACGCAGGCGGCAGAAGGGAATGCCCCCGCTATGGACTTCCATGGTGCCGCCGGACCCAGCCTCGCAGACGCCGCACATAGTGAAAGCGCCCCGACTGCAGCGGACTCCGAATCCGTCGAACCTCCGAGCCTCCGTCTATCCCCTCCGGCACAGCCTCTCTGAGCACCATAATGAAGAAAGGATGAGCTGGGATTGGAAAGGGTCCAGGAGAAGTTTGTGAGAATGATCCCGTGAATGAAAGGGTTGACATATGCGGAGTGTTTGAAGATTCTGTGTCTGTACTCACAAGAGATTAGAAGACTGAAGGGCTATCTCACTAAAACCTACTACATAAATTTTGAAAGAGTTAAAGACTGGATTTGCAGAGGCTGCTTCCAGTAGTCAGATAATCTAGTATCAGGAGGAATGGGCTGAATGCCCTAATTCTTCTCTTACTTCATATGGATCATGGAGAAAGATCTTGGCCTGAAACGTCACAGTTTGTCCTCTTCCAATGAGGCTGCCTGACTTGCTGAGTTCTGGCATTTTGCGTTTGCTGCCTAGGGAGCCCCTAGACCTTTGTGAATGGAAAGAGAAATGGCAAGATTTCCCTGGTGAGCCCTGGGTTTCCAAATAGCTGATGCAGAGTCAGAATTTAGCTGCACAGTAAGTATATGAATGGGAGAGGTTTAGAGGGATATTGGCAAAGTGTGGGTAGATGAGACTAGCTCACTGGGAAGCACAGTCAACCTGAATTAGTTTTGCAAAAGAATTTGTTTCCGTACTCTCTGACTCTATAGATGGTCTGTTGTTCTGGTTTTAACGCATATTTCAAGACCTTAAAACTTCTCAAACTGATACAAGGCCAATGGAAAGTAACCCACATCATTTGCTGCTTTGCTTGATGCCCTCTAAAAATCTAAATGATAAATAAAATTGGACACTATCCTCTCAGCCTACAGCGAGTTACTGTGATGAACAAGCCCTTCAGCCCATTGTGTCAACACAAACCATGGAGCACACATCTCCAGTACGCCCATTTCAATTCTTTTCATGTTCCCAGCAGCTCCCCTTCAGATTCTACCACAGTAAGAGTAATTTACAGTGGCCAATGAACCTATCAACCCCAATCTTTGGGAAGTAGGAGGAAATTGGAGCACTCAGAAGAAGGACATGGTCACGTAGAGCATGCAAAGTCCACACAGACAACACCAGAGGTCAGGACTGAACCCAGGACTTTGGCACTGTGGAGAAGTGATGAGCTATGCCCTGTGCCTATGTTTTGCAGAACGGGGTTATCGTAGTAATGGAAATATGAATATTTTATGTACTAAATCACTAGGATTGTTCTGAACTATATATCTGATTTTTTTTTTGTCTGTACCTGATGGGATTTACAGTTTGAGACTAAATAGACTGGTAGAAAGTTATAAAATATATTCAGAGTTAAATCTCAGGAAATGATGTCCAGTTCAGTAGTATTACAGCTTGTATGGGAGGGAATATTCACCCAGGATTGAAATCCTAAAGGTAATTGGTGGGACTTGAAGATACTAATGTTGAGATTCAGATTGCAACACCACCCTCTGACTCAAATATACCCTACCCAAATCTGCGCTAGGATGTTTTCAAATATACCCTACCCAAATCTGCGCTAGGATGTTTTCAAATATACCCTACCCAAATCTGCGCAAGGGGTTTGCCTCAGGATGTCTTCAAGTGGAATACTGAAAACAAGAAGAATTCTCCTAGCCCTCCAGGGGAGAATCCAATACTGCTACACTAATTAAATGTTAGCTCAACTCATATCCCTTGCACTGTGTTTACAGTGCAGACACGCATTATCTAACTGCAAATAGGATGGCCTGGACTTAGAAGTCCTCCACTCCAGTATGAAATTAAAATCAAATCCAAAAACCAGATTTGTACATGTGTAATGTAAATCTGACCTGAGTACATAATTTTTTGTTGACCGGCCTGACCTTGTACAGCACATATCGTTGGGCTCAGTTGGTAGCCAGACTCAAAACACAGGAGGATTGCATCTTGAAAGGTTTATTGCTTTATCAATAATATATTGAAATACCAACTGGAAAAACCTTTGATTGGATCCTTGTAATGAAGTGGTTGAAAGGGAACACTAACAGGCAGGCGGTGGTGGAGGTTAGGGCACGGTGTAGAAATTAATGAATGAAACATCAGTTCTTGAAGGTCCACTCTCAAGTCAAGTTTATTATCAGGTTCAATGACAAGATGTAGACTCAGATAACACACAGAGCAGGAAGTATATGTGAACTACACATGAGAGTAAAGGAAAAGTGTGCAAAGCAAGACATTGCTGCAAAAACAGTGGGAAAGTAGCTGTTCCTGAACCTGGTGCCAGTGGTAGCAGAAAGAAGAGGACATGGCACGGGATGGTGGGGATCCTTGATGACAGATACCACCTTCTTAAGACGGCAGCTTTCTTTCAGTGGTGGGAAGGGCTGCATAGACCAGTACCACCTGCACCTTCTTGCCTATGATGTGTATTGTTATATGCTTTTCTTAGACAAGATCTTGCTCTAAAGTAGGTGTGACCTTTTGAATGCATTACACCCCTCCCTATTGTTGGTAGAATTTCAGATGGTGATGAGGGGGCACAAGAGCGAGATGGATCAGCCAGTTGAGTTGTGTCGCAACAACAACCTTGCACTCAATGTCAGTAAGACCAAGGAATTGACTATGGGCTTCAGGAAGACTCAGTCAAGGGGGCACACACTAGTTGTCAGAGAGGGATCAGCAGCAGAAAGGATGAGCAGGTTCAAGCTCCTCCTGGCTGTCAAATTCTCTGATGATCTATCCAGGGCCAAACATATTGATCCAATTACAAAGAAGGCATGACAGGCCTCTTCTTTGTGGTGGCGTGTTGGGGAGGAAGCATTAAGAAGAGGGACGCCTCACGTCTTAATAAGCTGGTAAGGAAGGCGGGCTCAGTCGTGGGCAAAGTGCTGGAGAGTTTAACATCGGTAGCTGAGCGAAGGGCGCTGAGTAGGCTACGGTCAATTATGGAAAACTCTGAACATCCTCTACATAGCACCATCCAGAGACAGAGAAGCAGTTTCAGCGACAGGTTACTATCGATGCAATGCTCCTCAGACAGGATGAAGAGGTCAATACTCCCCAATGCCATTAGGCTTTACAATTCAACCGCCAGGACTTAAGAACTTTTTAAAAGCTATTATTAATGCTTTTTGAGATAGTGATTTAGATGCATATCATATTTTTTTACTGAGTTAAGTATTGTATGTAATTAGTTTTGCTACAACAAGTGTATGGGACATTGGAAAAAAAAGTTGAATTTCCCCATGGGGATGAATAAAGTATCTATCTATCTATCTATCTATCTATCTATCTATCTATCTATCTATCTATCTATCTATCTATCTATCTATCGACAGCAGCTATATTTCATGAGACATTTGAGGAGAATTGGTATGGCACCAAAGACACTTGCAATTTTCTACAGATGTTCCATGGAAAGCACTCTACCTGGTTGCATAATCGTCTGCTATGGAGGGGCTTCTGCACAGGATTAGAAAATGCTGCAGAACATTGTAAACTCAGGCAGCTCAATCATGGGCACTAGCCTCCCTAGCATTAAGGTCACCCTCAAAAGATGACGCCTCAGAAAGGTAGCAGCCACCATTAGGGACCCTCATCACCCAGGGCATGACCTCTTCTCATTGCTACCATCAGAGAGCAGGAACAGGAAACTGAAGATGTTTTTGGAACAGCTTCTTCCCTCTGCCATCAGAATTCTGAACAGACAATGAACCCATGAACACTGACTTACTATTTTTGCTCTCCTTTGTACTACTTATTTCATATATAACCAATTATTTCAGGCTGAAACATCGACTGTCCTTCTTTCCATACATGCTGCCTGGCCTGCTGAGTTCCTCCAGCATTTTGTGTGTGTTGTTTGGATTTCCAGCATCTGCAGATTTTCTGTTGTTTATGACCAAGTCTGCAAATGCTGGAAATCCAAGGCAACACACACAAAATGTTGGTGCAACTCAGCAGGTCAGGCAGCATCTATGGAAATGGATGAACAGTCAACATTTTGAGGCAAGACCCTTCTTCAGGACTGAAAAGGAAGGGGGAAGACACCAGAATAAAATGTTGTGGGGAGGGGGAGGGGAAGAAAGACAGCTAGAAGGTGATAGGTGAAGCCCGGTGGGTAGAAAAAGTAATTTAGCTTCTAGTATTTTTTTAATGAAATAATTGAAGAGAGGGAGAGGAAAAAGTAAAACTAACTTCAAATATCTGGGCCAACTTTGTTATGAGAGAGAATGTTTATTTTCCCTGGAGTGGAGGAAGCTTTTCTTCATATAGGAAACATTTAAAACCAGAGGGCTTGGATTTAAGGAGTGATTTGTGGGCATATTTTGAAAACTGAAAAGCCACTTTCCATTTGGTCCCACCCATCAGCATTTTGAACTGGACACTTCTGGTTGTGATCTATAATGTTATATTTCACACATGATGACATTATTAAAGTTTGATGAAGGTGTTATTTATCATGGCAGCCAAAATTGAATCAAGCTGTTGTGATTTACGACTAAAATGCCTGGCTTGAGGCTCCCTATCAGAACCTTCCAAAACATAGGATTAACTGGTTTGAGTAAAGGTGGTTGTGATCTAGGAGAAAGGTTCATAATGTCGTCTGTCAGACTGCTAATGGCCTGAGAGACTTTACAAGTCAAGAGAAAGAGAAAACAAAGAACAAACAAGCCACAAATTAACCACAAGTATTTAATGCTGGTTTCTTGTTTCTAGTTATACAAACAGAGTCGTTGGGAATGGACTCAAAGAACAGGCCAACAACCCAGAGGTGAAAGTCCGAGGACCTGACCCGATGGTTAAGCAAGTCATTGACAAGCTCTTGTATATTAACAAGGTAAGACTTTAGACCCACATCGACCCAAGAACTATTCCAAATGCATGGGTAACTGGGATCCAGTAAAATGGTCTCCACGTTGGATAATCAGAGAATTACTGGGCTGTGGTAGTTGTTATGCACCAACATCTCTTCCTGTGGCAAATGGATTCTCAGCTGTTCTCCAGGGTTTGCTTGCATTTACATCACACTCTCTTTGTTCATTCTTTCATTCTCTGTTTCTGTCTCTTTGACTCTTTAGTTCTTTGATCGTATGTCCTTCCAACTTCCCTCTTTTCATCTCATTTCAATGATTTCTGTCTCTACATTTCCACATTTGGAGCTATTTTCTGTCTACCTCTGTTTCTCAGTGAGCTCTTTATCTCTATGTTTCTTTTGTTCTCTCTGAATCCTTTTTGTCTTTTTATTTCTGATTTTACTTATATTTCATGTTGCTCTCTATCCTTGAAATTGGATTTGAGAAGATTAATTTACCTCCCCCCTTTTTTAATGCATTAATGGTGTTTACAAAGTAATTTTGGGCATGTTTTGAAATGTTTTCACCTACTTCCAGTTCATCGAAAAACGGGACTGGACCCCTTCCTGTAATGACTTACTATATCCTACAAACACACACAACATGCTGCAGGAACTCAGCAGGCTAGGCAACATCGATGAGAGACAGTGGACATTTCAGGCTGAGACTCTGATATCCCACTTCTGCTTCTCATTTGTGATCATATTATCAATGTGCACAGTGCATACTACTTAACAACAGAAAGTTGATCAAAGTATTGTCATTTGCAACCTTCATTGTTAGCTCGTAAGTCGGCCAGCTGTACTTCACTCTTAAAGTGGAGAGGATCCGATGTGATTTAAAATGCCTCCCTGAGTGTGCATCCTTTTGTGCTTAACATCATCCTATAATCATAGAGTCACACATCATAGAATCTGGCCCTTGGCTTGCTGATTCCCTGCCAACTGTTGCTGTGGTAGTCAATACTGTTGTTCCCATGCCACTCAGCCACTCCCACATGGGAGGAGTTCACATCCTGTACAAGGAGAGTTATCAATAAAGTTTGGTTGAGTATCCTGCATGCTGGTGTCCTGGTGTGCTCTGCACTCTCCCTCAATATCGAACACAACAACTATAATCCACCCATAACATTAATTCTATGTTTTATTCTTTCCACATTCCCATTAAGTTCCTCCTGAATCTGTCACTCACTTGTATATTAGCAATTTACAGCAACCAATTAAACCGCCAACCTGCACATAGAGTAATACAGCACAGAAAAAGGCCCTTCGGCCAACTTGTCCATGCTAGACAATATGCTCTTGCAAGCTAGTCCCATTCACCTGTGTTTGCACTCACTGCCCCTCATAAATACGAGGCCATATTCCCTTTCTCTTTTTACCTTCTGTTCCTTGTTTACAACTCTCCCTGTCCCTCTTCCTATTTGACTGTGTATATAAGTCACTGAACTCTCTGACTTGATTACTTTCTCCCTTTGCCTACCATGTTTTCTTCAGTTTCTTTATTTGCCTCTACCTTTCTTGCCATGTCCACTTACTTTCTGAGTCAGTCATTCTGCTTATGTTCTCCTTCACCTCCCTCTCACACTCTCTCTCACTGTCCCTCCCCTTCATCCTGTATCCTTGGCTCTGTCTCTCTCACCCTGTCTCACCAGCTCTTACTCGTTCTTTCACTTTCTGTCCCATTGTTTCCTATTCTCGATTTTACACTATCCACTCTCTCTCTCACGTCTTTAGCATATTCCCATTATCTCTCATTTCTGTTTCTCCCCTTTGCTATCCTCTTCCTTCTGATTTTGAATTAAGCTTGCTTTGCACTCTCCAGCAATAGACCAGTAAGCAGTGATTTTTTTTGTGACAAACTTAAAGTGAAGGACAACTTAGTAATGATTGGGTTCACTGATTGTATCTTGTGACCCAGAGCTATTCAGAAAAAGTTCCTATATCAGGTTAACCCTCATCTAACACCAGACTTCACCTAACAGCAGTTCCATAATTACAAGTAACTCCTTCAGGAGATATAACCTTCGGGTGTCTTTGAGATCCTATTGACATTGTGCCTTTGTTTTCAAGAACATCTGGATTGAACGTTGATAGCCGAAGCATGAGATGGACATGTGAGGGAGAGGTGATAGTTTGTCACATTCTGCACCTCTCCTGAACGATGCCACTCTAGCAATCCTGGCTGAAGACAGAAATGACTGACATTTTTTTCAATTCATTTCAGTATTTCCCTGTGTTCTTCTGCTGGTGAAGCAGATAGAAAGTACCTAGGCTTGATGACTGGCCTGTGTTGAACTGTCCAGTTCCTGCGAGGAGTGATATACTGTATTAGACCAGAGATTGGTTGAAGAGTGGGATAATTCACCAGGCTTCCACATCCAGATTGTTATTATATTGTCATAGAACTGTACAGTGATACATCATGGAAACAAGCCCTTGGGCCCTCTGAGTCTACACTGTCACACACCAATTTTCACACTAATCTCCCGGATCTATTTCATCCTCCCCACTTTTCTAACAACTCTCTCCAGATTCTACCCCATCTGCATGCTAGGGGGAGTCTGCAATGGCAATTTGCCTAGCAGCATGTATATCTTTGCATTGTGGGGCAAAAGTGGAGCAACCAAATGGTTCAATTTAATATACAGTCTGTATACAGTATACAACCTGAAAATCTTGCTCTTTGCAGACGTCCACAAAACAGAAAAAAATACCCAAAGAATGAATGACAGGAACATCAGAACTCCAAAGCCCCCCTCTCACGCATAAGCAGCAGCAAAAGCATCAATCCTCCCCACCACTTGTTCCAGCAAAAGCACTGACCCCCTCCCCCCGCCATGCAAGCAATAGCAAAGCCACCATTGAGACCTTGATTTAGAGTCCATCAGAATCTATTGTCCATCTTAACACTTTGACATCCCAGAGATGCTCTCTCTCACTAGCAAGGGAAAGAGAAGGATGATGACAGATGAGAGTGGGAGACCAGCAGCTCACTTTCTGAATGTTGCAATCTGCTATGTTGCATATCCAAGTTCCCTGACTTGAGGACCAACAGACTCTCACTTACCACAAGTGAGAGAGAGAGGGAGATCACTCAAATGCAGGAGCCTTCTGGCAGTAGTGCATACTGCCTGCTGTCTCGCTGTTTCAATCTCCTTCAACGCTTACTTTGGTCACATTAGCAAGGAACATGGGACTGCGCCCCGAAGGTGTGCGCCTTCCTGGCTGCACCTGGAGATATCAAAACACATGGTGAGTCTGAGAACGAGAACACACTACTCGTGGAGAACCCTCGTTTGAGCTGCAGCTGTGGATTATGGACTCTGACAGGACTCCAACCACCTTGAAAAGAAAAGAGGGATATGAGAAAAGAATAAGACTAAACTGTTTTGTGGGCAAACTGGAAGCAGTCGCCTGAGTCTCCAAAAAGTCAGCACCATCTGTTTTAGATCCTCCCAGGAAGAAATCCATGCCATTGAAGGGAGGAGGTAGACTCCACCCAGTCTACCTGGTCAGAATCAAACCCAGGTTGCTGAAGCTAAATGGCAGTAACTCTGATAAAAGTGCCATCATGTCATCACTCAACAATTTACATCATTGTACCTCAGCCTCATGGCCAGAAGGGAAGGATGAGAATATTAGTTGTATCAAAACAGGTTGCAAACTTCCGATTAGTCTGTGGGGAAGGGGCATTAAGTTTGTCAAAATAAGACCAGCCGACACCTCGTAAAATGGCCAAATTGCTTACTTTTGCTCTGAATTCCAAAATGCATACTTGAGTCCAGCAGAATTTCTGTAGAAACCTTTTCTAGCTATCTCCTGGATTCTAGAGCAAATCAAAGACTGTAGAAGAAATATCACAAAGATTCTTCACTAGTTTGATGGCATTTATGTCTTTTATGGGATATATTATGTGGAAAGTGTGTGCACTGAGGAATAGATACCTTGGTTTGCTGAAGGCTATAGAGGCTGTTCAGCCTTCCAATGCAGGATGCATTTGAAGTACTTATACTTGAAAAGCCTTGATGCCAAGTAAGCCATTAACTATCTAACTTTGTTTCTCTCTTAGCAATTTAACATAGAATACATTTTAATCAATCTTATCATGGACAGTTTGAGAAATTTTATCTAGAATGTGCCTTGAACAATCTAATCTGAACCTTGAATTGCCTATATAGAATGGATGTCACAAGGATGTTTCTAATAGTGGGAGAGCCTAGGAACTGAGGGCACAGCCTCAGAATACAAGAACATCCCTTTAGAATAGAGATGGGCACGAATTTCTTTAGCCAAATGGTAGGTGAATCTATGGAATTCATTGCCAGAGATGACTGTGAAGGCCAAGTCATTTGGTATATTTGAAGTGGAGCTGATACATTCTTGATTAGAAATGGTGTCAAAGGTTATTGAGAGGAAACGGGAGAATAGGGTTGAGAGGTAAATGAAGTAATCTGTGATTGAATGGCAGAACAGACTCAATGGGTTGAATGGCCAAGTTCTGTTCCTACATCTTATGGTGAAACCTTGAACAATTTAATCATAAGGAGGCCTAGGGCTGCCTGATCTAGAACATTCCTGGCACAATCTAAACTTTGAAAAGCCCTCCTCAATTTACCCTAGAACAGCCCTCAGATGATATCGTGCTGAGAGGCCTTCAAACAACTAGATCCAAAAAAAAGCATATCATGCTACCTTGAAGCAGGATATGAAGAAACTAACTTCGTGATGCACTGGCTGGAGTAGGATAAATTTCTTTTTCTGTTGTGATAAAAACTGCAGGATTTTTCACATTTTGCTGTGTCGCTGGTAGAAAGTTACCGATTTAGCCAGGGATGTGCATCTTTTGCCATAACACCTGAAAGTGTGAACTTAGCTTGTCAGAGGGAAACTTCACACCTAAGCCTGGCCTTGTTTCCACATTTAACAGTGACCTTGAGAAGGATTTCTGTTTTTCCCTCCTCATTCTGCCATTCACTCTGCCCAACCTAACTTCAACACCTGCCAGGTTGGAGGAAGTATAAACACATGTATGGATTGTTCTTCTTCCAACCTGGCTGAGGTCAACTCATTCGGAATGTGATTGAACCCAGCGCAGAATTCAGTCTGTTTAGACAAGTGTCATAATTAGGAATACCATAAAATTACCCTCCACCTGCCAGAACTGGCCCTCACCCTCAACGATTTCTCCTTCAGCTCCTCCCATTTCCTTCAATCCCAAGGAGTAGCCACGGGCACTCACATTGGTCCCAGCTATTCCTGCCTTTTTGTTGGCTACGTGCAACAGTCCACGCTCCAAGCTGACACACGCATCAGTCCCCAACTCTTCCTACTCAACATTGATGACTGCATTAGTGTTGCTTCCTGCACCCACGCTGAGCTCACCAATTTCATCAACTTTGCCTCCAACTTCCACCCTGCCTTCACATTTACTTGTTCCATTTCTGACACCTCTCTCCTTTTCTCAATCTATCTGTGGAGATAGCCTGTCTGCTGATATATTTGATAAACCCACTGACTCTTACAGCTATCAGGACTATGTCTATTCCCACCCTGTCACTCGTAAAAATGCCATTCCCTTTTCTCAGTTCCTGCATCTCCACTGTATCTGCTCTCAGGATGACGTTTTTCATTGCAGAACAACTGCGAGGTCCTCCTCCTTCAAAGAAAAGGGCTTCCTTCCTCTACCATCAACACTACATCTCACCCACATCTCTTCCATTTCACACACATCTGCCCTCACACCATTCTCCCGCAACCACATTAGGGATAGGGTTCCTCTTGTCCTCACCTAACACATCACAGGCCTTCGCATCCAGCACATAACTCTCTGGAACTTCCACCATCTCCAATGGGATCCCACCAACAAGCACATCTTCCCCCCAACCCACTTTCCACTTTCTGTAGGGATTGTTCCATACGCAACTCCCTTGTCCACTCATCCCTTCCCACTAATCTTCCCCCCTAGCACTTATCCTTGCAAGCCAAACAAGTGCCTCCTGCCCCTACACCTCCTCCCTCACTACCATTCAGGGCCTCAAACAGTCCTTCCAGGTGAGGCAACACTTCCCTGTGTTCAGTGCTCTCGGTGTGAGCTCCTGTATATCGGTGAGACCTGAAATAGATTGGGAGTCTACCTCGTTGAGCAACTTTGCTCCATCCACCACAAAAAGTGCGATTTCCCAGTGGCCACCCATTTCAATTCTACTTCCTATTCCCATTCTGACAAGTCAGTCCATAGCCGCTTCTACTGCTACAATGAGACCACACTCTGGTTTATATTCCGTCTGGGTCGCCTCCAATCTGATGACATAAACATCGATTTCTCAAACTTCCAGCAATTGCTTCCCCCCTCTCTTTCCCCATTCCACATTGTTGTTTCACTCTCACACCTTCTCCTTACCTGTCCATCACCCCCCTCTGGTACTCCTCCCCCTTCCCTTTCTTCCATGGTCTTCTACCCTGTCATATCAGATTCCCCCTTCTCCAGCCCTTTACCTCTTCCACCATTCAATTTCCCTGTTTTTTCACTTCATCCCCTACCACTCTCCTGGCTTCACCTATCACCTGCCACCTTGTACTTCTTCCTCACCTCCCTGCACCTACTTCTCTGACTTCTCCCCTTTTTTTGAGTCTCAATGAAGAGTCTCAGCCTGAAACGTCAACTGTTTACTCTTTTCCATTGATTCTGACTGGCCTAATGAATTCCTCCTGCATTTTGTTTGTGTTGCTTTGTATTTGCAGAGTCTGCAGATTTTATGGAGTTCACCATAAAAATTAAACTTTCCAGAAGTTATTGAACAATCAAGAATTTAATTCTGTCTGTACTAACTCTTTCCACATACAATCTACTTAATCTTTCAGAAGAGATTTAGTTTAGCTTCATATCATGTTCAACATAGACATTGTGGACCAAAGGGCACTTTGCTGTTGTGGTCCTGTTCTATGTTCTCCTCATCTATGTTCTGTCCATTTTTTTTCTCACTTCAAATATTTATTTAATTTCCTTTTGATGGAATCTGTACACACGAATATTTAAAGCAGTGTATTCCAGAAAAGAACCACCTGTTGCATAATCCTCTTGCTAATCTCTTGTGATAAAACTCTTTTGATCCCTACTTCAGATTTCTTTTCCTTAAAACAGCCCACTTTGTGCAGTCCACTGGAAGGGAATGAGTTCGGCATGTAGCTGACAAAAGCTGTATTTTATGCATTACTCTCAGCTTGTTCTGCATTAATGACCCACTGCTCATGATTCATGCACCAAAGAGCATAAATATGCAAATATTTCTGCTGCTGAAAAGATATGGAAGAATTTTAAGTGGAAACTTGTTTGCTGTCTGCTACCCCTTGAAGGTTGCATGGTTTGACATTTACATTCAAAGCAGTAAAGTTTAGTAATCTGCTGTGATATCGTTGCAGGTACAATGTCACTCTTTCTAACCAACTTATGTTTCTGCAGTGTAATGTGAATTACTGGGAACATTTCAGGAAAGGAAATGGGTGGGCAAGAAGCATTCAAAGCAACTGTCCCTACATGAGGCTGCAGAATACAAGGATTTGCCTCATGCCACCAATCAAATCCCTTTCCACTTAGCCCATTGTATAGAAACTCAAAGAACCAAGCCTCCCTATTCACTCTCATTGTACAGAATCCTAAAGAACTCAGTCCTCACTGTTCATTCTTTGTATAGAGTTTCAATGGACCAAACCACTTCCCATTCATTCCTATTGTACACAATGGCACTGCATTCAACCCCTCTCATTGTGAACTATGGCAGTGGTTATGATACACGAACAAAAAACTTGAGTTGGTATCTCATTTTGGCATATCATGGGGCTAGAAATTAGACACTACAAACATTTACAGGGAAGGGCAATTTTAGGGACATCCTGTCCTACCCCAAATTGTTTCCAGATCTCCCTTGGGACTGCCTAATACGGTCTTAAAGGCCCTTGAACCAGTAATTAACTGCAAGCTATATATTCACATGAATAAGTCTCAGCCCAAAAAGTCGACTGTTTACTCTTTTCTGTAGATGCTGCCTGGCCTGCTGAGTTCCGTCAGCATTTTGTGTATTGAATTGGATTTCCAACATCTGCAGATTTTCTCTGATTTGTTGCCCCACTGTAAAGTCTCTTTGAGGGATACCTACCCTGAAGAAGTTTAAATCTTCCCTTCAACAACTTCTGAAGAAAGGTCTTGGCCCATCTCTTCGAGGGATGCCTATCCTGAAGAAATTTAAATCTCCCCTTCAGCAAGTCCTGAAGAAAGGTCTTGGCCCAAAGTTTCTGCAAAGTCTCTTCAAGGGATACCTCCCCTGAAGAAACTTAAATCTTCCCATCGACAAGTCCTGAAGAAGGGTCTTGGCCTGAAACATTGACTGTTTACTTTTTTCCATAGATGCTGCTTGACCTGCTGAGTTCCTCCAGCATTTTGTGTGTGTTACTTTTATTCGCAAGAGATCATTATTGCCAGATCTAGAGTTACAGAGCAATACTGCACAGAAACAAGCCCAATGCTGACCATTGTGTCCTCCAAACTACAGTCCTAATAGCTTGCATTTGGCCCATGTTCCTCTGAACCCCTCCTATCCATCTACTGGTCCAAATCTCATTTCAATCTTGTTTCTTTACCTACTTCAACCACGTATCCTGGTAGCTCATTCCATTTATGCACAACCATCTGTGTGAAGAGGTTGCCTCTCCCAAGTCCCTTTCACTTCACACTTTAAATCCATGCCTACTCAGAAGTTCCCCTTCCCTAGTAAAAAGACTGCCTTTACCCATCGATACTCCTCATGGTTTCATATATGATTTCCATAGGTCACACCTTAATCTCCTCACCCTATGACTGTCCAATGTCTGTATCACCCTCCTTACAACCCTGCCACTGTTCCCTATGGCAAGCAATACCTTACTGACAGCTCTCAGTCTCTATGGCCCTCTCTGGTCTCATCAGGCACATGCCACAGCTCATTCTAACACATTCCTTAAGTCTGAAATTCTAACGGATACTGTGACAGTGGAATAATGACCCAGAATTAATGAGTACAAACCCCATATTGGTTGAATGGTGAAATTACAAGGAGCTAGGAAAGTATGGGACAGCATCAGGAAACTGGATCAGTTGGTTCAGTACAATGGGAAGGGAACCTGTACTGTTGTCCTGCCAAGCCTATAAACCACTTCAGCCTTTTGCTACCTTGTTGACTTTTAGTGCCTTCAAACCACCAGGACTGGAACAATGCCATGTTGTTTCCACACACAAAATGAAAACTCAAAGAAAAATCTGTGCACTGATTTTTGGTAGAATATCCCTGCATGGACTTTGTATGGACTATATCTCATTCTCATTTACAGTCATTGTAGATTCTCAATGAAATAAACCCATTCCCATCATTTGGATATCTTTATATCTATTATTTCTAACCAGGTATTTTCATTTTACCTGGTTGGGGGAGGGAATGGAAGTTGAATTTACTATGTTTGGAAGGGAACAGACCAGCACAGTCGTGACCAATGGAACAATGTTCATTGCTAGAGCAATAACGGATGTATTTTCACCTGGAAATGCATCATGCATACTCCTCCTGAAAGATGAGTGCAAAGATCACAGGAAATTTGAGTGTCGAGGACAACAGGTATCTTATACTAGCCATGATAGAGGGAGATGCAGATTTGGAGATACAAGAATCTGCCTATGCTGGAATCTGGGGTAACATGCAGAGTTGGGCAGAAAAATGGCAGATGGAGTTCAATCCAGACAAGTGTGAGGTGATGCATTTTGGAAGGACAAACCAGAAGACTGAGTACAGGATTAATGGTCAGTTACTTAAGAGTGTGGATGAACAAAGGGACCTTGGGGTTCAAATCTATACATCCCTCAACGTCGTTGTGCAGGTTGATAGGGTAGTTAAGAAAGCCTATGGGATGCTAGGCTTCATTAACAGGGATTGAGTTCAAGAGTAGAGAGGTCATGTTGCAACTCTACAAATCTCTGGTGAGACCGCACTTAGAGTATTGTGTTCAATTCTGGTCACCTCATTATAGGAAGGATGTGGAAGCTATGGAGAGGGTGCAGAGGAGATTTACCAGGATGTTGCCTGGATTGGAGAACAAGTCATATGAAGCAAGGTTAGCAGAGCTGGGACTTTTCTCCTTGGAGCGTAGAAGAATGAAGAGGGGACTTGATAGAGGTCTACAAGATTATGAGAGGCATAGATAGGGTGGATAGTCAGTACCTGTTTCCCAGGGCACCAATACGCCAGAGGGCATATGTACAAAATTAAGGGAGGGAAGTTTAGGGGAGACATCAGGGGTAAGTTTTTTTACACAGAGAATTGTGAGTGCCTGGAATGACTTGCCAGGGATGGTGGTGGAGGCTAAAACATTAGGGGTATTTAAGAGCCTCTTGGACAGCCACATGGATGAAAGAAAAATGGAGGGTTATGGGGTAGTGTGGGTTTAGTATTTTTTAAGGATTATATGGGTCAGCACAACATGGAGGGCTGAAGGGCCTGTACTGTGCTGTAGTGTTCTATGGTTCTATAGTTCTATGCACTCTGCTGGAAGAACTCAGTGAGTTAAATAGTAGCTCTAGAGGAAAAGGAACTATCAATATTTCTATCCTGATGCAAGGTTTTGATGCAAATTTCAACAATTTGTTTCTCTTTCGGCCTGCTGAATTCCTCTACCAAAGTGTTTACTGATACAGGTATAATCTTGCTTCACTCACTCTAAAGCTACAATCAGAAGATTTTTAAAGTCGATGTTTTATGGTTTAAGCAACAAACTGCTGGTGGAACTGAGCAGCTAAGAAGCATCTGAGGAGACAGGAATGGTCAAATTTTTGGATTCAGACCTTATATAAATCTTATGGTTTAAGACGTTTCAGTTCCTATCTCAAAAATCTTTAGCAAATTCTAGAAAGTTCTGAACTCTAGCCAAGGAGTTAAATCGATGCTCCCTGATCTCTGCTGGGATGCTTGATCCTTTGAACACTGAATGCAAGCCAAGTGCACAGTAGGCTGACCACAATATTCTGCATCACTCTTAAGCTGGGAGCTCTCCAGTGGAAGAGGAGTTTTTGCAGCTGCAGTGAAGGTACAAACTCTCTTGTTCCCTTCACTGGCTGGGACAATGGATTTTCATTCGGCCTTTTCAGACCAAGTAGTTTAGTCACAGAGTAATGTAGAAGTAACCTCAGTAAACCTGCAGCTGGGTTGATTTGCATTATTCATCGCAACCTTTTAAATAATGAATAAAAATAGGATTGGACAAAATTTAAAAAAAGTTGGACAAAAATTAATTACAGTTGGTTTCCGCCAACAATTCTAGCTGAATGAGGTTTGTATATTTTATTAATGTATTGTGATGCAGTACAAATGTTTAGATTTTACCAGATGAACATAATCAATTTGAAGGAGAGATGAAGGAGAGGTTAGAAAGTTCCTTTGGAAGAAAAGCCACAAAAATCCACAGCTGTCTTTTGTTTTGATTCCAAGGAATCAATAAGTACCCGAATCAGACCCTTCGGCCCACCATAAGCATGCTGACCTCCAGGTAGTTACCTACACTAATCCCATTTAACAATACCTGGCCCATAGGCTTCTGTGTCTTATGATTCAAGTGCTTATCTAAATATTTCTTAAATATTGTGACAGTACCTACCACCACCACCTTCTCAAGCAGAGCATTTCAAAATGTCGATGACTAATGACACTATTAAAAGTTTGAAGTAAATTTATTATCAAAGTACATATATGACAGCATAGACAACAGTGAGATTCAGTTACTTGTGGGCATACTCAGCAAATCTATAGAATAGTAACTATAACAGGATTAATGAAAGATCAACCAGAGTGCAGAAGACAACAAACAGTGCAAAAGCAAATATAAATAAATAGCAATAAATAACGATAACATTAGATAATGAGATAAAGAGTCCTTAAAGTGAGATCATTGGTTGTGGGAACATTTCAATGATGGAGCATGTGAATGTAGTTATCCCCTTTTATTCAGGAGCCTGATGGTTGAGGGGTAGTAACTGTTCTTGAACCTGGTGGTACGAATCCTGAGGCACCTATACCTTCTACCTGATGGCAACAGTGAGAGGAGAGCATGGTCTGGGTGGTGGAGATCTCTAATGATGGATGCTTCTTTCCTATGACAGCGTTTCACATAGATGTGCTCAGTGGTTGGGAAGGTTTCACCTGTGATCAGATAGGCTGAATCCACTACCTTTTGTAGGATTAGTGTTTAAATTAGTGATTAATGGCAATTTTTCAGAGAAAGAATGTAGGGTGCATATTGGTTAATCCAGCTATGATTATTTTAGTGTACAATTGCTTGAAATGTGGGAGCCTGTCTTAAATTCAAAAGGGTTTTGGCAACAATGGGGAAGGCAAAAAGTTTAACCGACCTCCGACTGCATATATCAGAGTAGTGTTCTCAACTTATTGAGATTCCAAAGACATTGGCCGTGTAATTTAGCTGACATATCAGTACTGAAGAAGTTTGGCACTGTTAGAAGCCCCAGCTTTCAGATAAGAGAAGGCCTCATCTGACCATTCATTTATTTTCCTGAGCATGTTTCAGTCAGCCAGACTACTACATCTGCATTTGACAAGGTCCTGCATGGAATGCTGGTCAAGAGGTTTCAGTCAGTCAGCCTTCAGGGTGAGGTGGTAAATTGGATTAGCCATTGGCTTTGTGGGAGAAGCCAGAGAGTGGTAGTAGATGGTTGCCTCTCTGACTGGAGGCCTGTGACTAGTGGTGTGTTGCAGGGATCGGTGCTGGGTCTTTTGTTGTTTGTCATCTATATCAATGATCTGGATGATAATGTGGTTAACTGAATCAGCAAATTTGTGGATGACACCAGGTTTGGGGGTGTAGTGGACAATGAGCAAGGCTCTCATGGCTTGTAGAGGGATCTTTATCAGCGGGAAAAACGGCAGATGGATCTTAATGCAGACAAGTATGGTTTTGCACTTTAGTAGGACCAACCAGGAAGGGCTTACACAGTGAATGATAGGGCACTGAGGAGTGTGATAGAACTAAAGGATCTGGGAATACGGGTACATAAATCATTTGAAAGTGGTGACACAGGTAAATAGGTCTTAAAGAAAGCTTTGGGCACATTGGCTTTCATAAATCAATGGATTGAGTACACAAGATGGGGTTTTATATTGAAATTGCAAAAGACATTGGTGATGCCTAATTTGGAGTATTATGTGCAGTTTTGATCACCTACCTACAGGAAAGATATAAATAAGGTTGAAAGGGTGCAGAGAAAATTTACAAGGATGTTGCCAGGTCTGGAAGACCTGGGTTACAAGGAAAGATTGAATAAGTTAGGACTGTATTCTTTAGAACTTAGAAGATTGAACAGACATTTCGTAGAGGTATATACAACATTATGAGGGGGATAGATAGAGTAAATGCAAGCAGTCTTTTTCCACTGAGGTTGGGTAGGATTACAACCAGAAGTCACGGCTTAAGGTTGAAAGCTGAGAAGTTTAAGGGGAACATGAGGGGAAAGTTCTTCACTCAGAGGGTCGTGAGAGTGTGGAATGAACTGCCAGCACAAGTGGCCCAGGCGAGCTTAATTTCAACGTTTAAGAGAAGTTTGGGTAGATACATGGATAGCAGGGTCATGGAGGGCTATGGTCCCAGTGTATGTTGATGGGAGCAGGCAGCTGAAATGGTTTTGGCATGGACTAGATAGGCCAATGGGCCTGTTTCTGTGCTGTACTCCTCTACAACTCTGTGAGTCTACGCTTAGAAAACATTATACAGGCATAGAACAGTATAACACAGGTACAGGCCTTTAGGTCGACAATGTTGTGCCAAACCAGATATGAATTAAAATCCTCAATAATGAATCCCTCCTATCTACACAATGTCCATGTCTCTCCATCCACCTCATATTCATCTACCTGTCTAAATGTCTCTTAAAAGCCTCCAATGTATTTGCCTCTACCACCACACCAGGTAGCACATTCCAGGCATCCGCCACTCTGAGTAAAAAACTTACCCCTCACATCCCCTTTAAACCTACGCCCTCTCATTTTCAATGTATGGTCTCTGGTCTTGCAACAGAAGCAACATATTACACAGTCAACTGTACTGACTAACCATACTGTTTCACTCTGTTAGAGAAATTCACCTTGTCACGCACATTACCTTCCCCTACTTTCCCTATTTCCTCGACTAAATTGTTTTCTTCTCTCTCACCTCTGATGCAGGGTCTCAGAACTGAAGCACTAACTCTGTTTCTCTTTCCACGGATGCTGCCTGGCCTGCTCAGTTTTCCCAAGAATGATTTTATTTAGGATTTCCAGCATCTGCAGCATTGTTTTGACTTTGGAAGCTCAGTGGAGCCCAGCTGGGGGTTGGTAGTTGCTGGTAACCCATGAGCCTTACACCAGCAAAATTCAGGAGGGGCGATGTAATTGAGGAACTGAGGTGTGCTGGGGGTAAGCCCAATAGCCAGATAGACACCAGTTAGAACAGAACACACCTCTAGCAATTTTGCAGTACTTTCTGATTTCAAACAATCCCTCTTTTCTCATTAAAAAACTGCTTCTTGTTTCAAAATTATACCTATTGTGCTGGATAAAATATCAAAACTCTACAGTCTGTGAAACCAGTCCCTTAATCAGTAGATGATAAAACATTTCATGATCTTCAATTAATTTTTGTTTTGTTGAAAGCTTTTCGGACCAGCTGTATGGTAATTAAAATGTTGCCCATACTCCCTGACGCATTAGTTAACATCGAGCAATGAATTGTTCTTTAATTGTTCTGCTCTTTCTCCAATGGGACTCATCTGTTACTGATATAACTTATGTGCAAGCACACAACCCAGCTTAGTTATTTCAGTGGTCTACAGCAAGATAAAAATGTGAGCCTGTGTATTAGCTTCTGACACTATTGTGCTTTCCTATATCACTTCTCCATTAAGTCAGTGACATATTTAGAGCTGGTTACGAATGGATGTTCTTCAACTTGGGAATTGCTAATATGGTTGTGAATTTGTGAAAGTGTAATCATGTAAAATACATTTCAGGAATGTAAATCTTCTGTCTGATAATTCTTATCTTTATGACAACACAGTTGTCCACTGGTTACAAACTAGACCAGTAATCCACAGATTATGAGATAAACTCCCATAAAGACAGTTTTAAGAATTGGATTTTATGTACAAATAGGACCTGTAAGTAAAATTCCAGTCTCAAAAAGTGTGAGTCAAAACCTTTCAATTATTGTAAAAAGCCAAGATTTTCATTAACTATTGGCAAGACCTTGCAGTGGATAGTGAGGTCAGCTGAGAAGATCATCGGGGTCTCTCTTCCTGCCATTACGGACATTTACACTACACGCTGCATCTGCAAAGGAAACAGCATTATGAAGGACCC
The DNA here is from genome assembly GCF_048418815.1 of Hemitrygon akajei. NCBI lineage: Eukaryota > Metazoa > Chordata > Chondrichthyes > Myliobatiformes > Dasyatidae > Hemitrygon > Hemitrygon akajei. The sequence continues at coordinate 117,763,491 of NC_133126.1, read as the reverse complement.
CATGCACCCCTCATACAATCTCTTCTCTCTCCTGCTGTCTGGGAAAATGCTCCAAAGCATTCGGGCTCTCACGACCAGACTATGTAACAGTTTCTTCCCCCAAGCTATCAGACTCCTTAATACCCGAAGCCTGGACTGACACTTTGCCCTACTGTCCTGTTTATTATTTATTGTAATGCCTGCACTGTTTTTGTGCACTTTATGCAGTCCAGTGTAGGTCTGTAGTCTAGTGTAGCTTTCTCTGTGTTTTTTTATTATGTAGTTCAGTCTCGTTTTTTGTACTGTGTCATGTAACACCATGGTCCTGAAAAATGTTGTCTCATTTTTAATATGCACTGTACCAGCAGTTATGGTCAAAATGACAGTAAAAGTTGACTTGACTTGACTTGACTTGATAGGTGAATCCTAGCTTCTAGCTATATCAAACTTGGAACATTTAGGGGACAGACCACAAGTAGGTAATGTTGCTCCCACAAACACTTTGCCAGGCAATGGTCATCTCCAATAAGGAAGAGTCTTAACTTTCATGCTTTGCATATAGTGGCATTGACATTATTGAGTCCCCCAGCATGATCTCCTAGAGAATTACCACTGACTTGAATCTCAGGAGGACTAGGTGCATAAATACAAGAATGGGACAGAGGCAGGGAGAATCCACAGTTCATTATTCTCCTCCTGATACTATGTGCAAGGCACAAGTGAAGAATATGAAGGTATACTCTCCGCTCTCTGGGTGAGTGGAGCTCTGTCAACTCTCAAGAAATTTGACAAAGCAACCCACTTGATTGGCACTAAATCTACCACCCTTAACATTCATCGCTTCCATCACCAGGGCGCAAAATGCCCTGCAGAATCAGAGTCAGGTTTATTATCACTAGCACGTGTCATGAAATTTGATGTTTTTGTGGCAGCAGTACAGTCCAACACAGAAAATGCACTATAAGTTATAGTAAGAAATCCACAGCAACACACACAAAATGCTGGAGGAACTCAGCAGGTCAGGCAGCATCCACGGAAATAAATAAACGGTCAACCTTTCAGGCCGAGACACTTCTTCAGGACTGGAATGGAAAGGGGAAAACGCCAGAATAAAAAAGGTGGTGGGGGGAGGTGATAGGTGAAGCCAAGTGGGTGGGGAAGGAAGGAATAAGATATTAAGGTACAAGATATTAAGAGGAATAGACAGAGTGGACAGCCAGCGCCTCTTCCCCAGGGCACCACTGCTCAGTACAAGAGGACGTGGCTTTAAGGTAAGGGGAGGAAAGTTCAAGGGGGATATTAGAGGAAGGTTTTTTACTCAGAGAGTGGTTGGTGCATGGAATGCACTGCCTGAGTCAGTGGTGGAGGCAGATACACTAGTGAAGTTTAAGAGACTACTAGACAGGTATATGGAGGAATTTAAGGTGGGGGGTTATATGGGAGGCAGGGATTGAGGATCGGCACAACATTGTGGGCCGAAAGGCCTGTAATGTGCTGTACTGTTCTATGTTCTATGTTCTAATATGATAGGATAGGAAAGTGGACCATAGGAGAAAGGGAAGGGGGGGGGGACCCAGGGAGTGGGGGGTCCTTAATAATCGATGCTGCAATTTTGAGGCATCGCCTTCTGAAGGTGTCCTCAGTGGTGGGGAGGCTAGTGCCCATGATGGAGATGGCTTTGTTTACAATCCTCTGCAGCTTTTTCCAATCTTGTGCAGTGTCCCCCCCCACCCCATAACAAACAGTGATGCAACAGTTAGAATGTTATCCACTGTAGAAATTTGTTATAATCTTAGGTGACGTACCAAATCTCCTCAAACACCAAATGAAATATACCTGCTGGTGTAATTGCATCAGTACATTGGGCCCAGCATAGATCTTTAGGGATGTTGACACCCAGGAACTTGAAGCTGCTCACGTTTTCCACTACTGATCCCTCAAGAAAGATTGGTGTGTTTTCCCTCGACTTCCTCTTCATGAAGCCCACAATCAATTGCTTCATCTTACTGACCTTGAGTGCCAGGTTGTTTTTGCAACATCACACAACTAGCTGATCTATCTCGCTCCTATCCACCTCCTCATCACTATCTAAGATTCTGACAACGACAGTTGTGTCAGCAGCAAATTTATAGATGCCGTTCGTTCCATGCCTAGCCACACAGTCCTGGATGTAGAAAGAGTAGGGCTACAGTCGAAGTGAGATGTTATTTGCAATCTGCACTGACTGTGGTCTCCCGATGAGGAAGTCAAGGATCCAGTTGCAGAGGAAGGTACTGAGGCCCAGGTTTTGAAATTTTTTGATGTGTATTGAAGGGATAATTATGTTGAATGTGAACTGCAATTGATAAACAGCAGTCTGACGTATGTATTGCTGTTGTCCAGGTGATCCAAGGCCAAGCAGAGAGCTAGTGAGATTGCATCCGCTGTAGAGACTCAGATGCTGAGTACAATCAAAACAGATCAATAAATTCTTGGGTATTAAGGAAATCAACGGATATGAAATTTATGCGCAAAAGTGGGATGGAGGTAAAGGGTTAGTCAGGATGTTACTGAATGAGACGATGAATTAAAAGGCCTGCTCTTGCTCCTCTTCCTTGCATTCATCACATTCTTCTGCTACTGTTTCTTAACACTGGTCTGGATCCCTAACCATTTCTCCACTTGTCTCAGAACCATCTCAAACCCGAAGAGGGACTTTCACTTCTACAGAATGTATAATGATCTTGAAACACCAACTCACAGTTAAATTCCATCTTCGTTATTGTTTTGCGATAAAAGGATCACTACAGCAAATATTGGCCTAAGTATCAAGCAGACCCTTGATATTTTGAAATTACACCATCGCATCTGCTATGCCCTCCTAAAAGAGTAAAAGGAGCAATAATATTACTCTGGCATAGTATTCATGTTATTAGCTCTTCACTCCTGGCATTGACCCCATAAGCACCTTCCAGCCATTTGCATTCCAGGATGGAACTGGATAACTTAATAAGCACTTCTGCTTTGTGAGAAACAGACTGTGTATTAACTGGCACTAACTAGCTTTAACCTTACCATCAAAGCAAGGCCCTGAGACCCCTAAGAGTCTTAACAGCCCAGGCCCTGGTACCATATAACTTACCCTAAGCTACCAAAATTCATTAATTTTCATGCTTCGGTGAAGAATCCACTGATTACTAACTATAATTGAGATAAATAGGAGCAGACATTAAAAATAAATTAGAGCTATCAATTTGAGTTTAGCTTCCAGCCCCAGAATTACTTAACATGAATTCTCCTTCAATATAATACCTTTTAAATAAACTGATGTTTTGCCTGCAACAAACAAGACACTGGAGAAACTCAGCAAGTCAGGCAGCATCCGTGGATGGAAATAATCCAAATGAAGGGTCTCAGTTAGAAATGTTAATTTCCTTCCGCAGATGCTGACTGACACATTGAGTTCTTCCAGCTTCATGTTTGGTGCACTGGGTATCAACAGCTGCAGCCTCTTGTGTCTCCCGGTATCTTTTTGTTTGTCTGGACTTTCGAGAGGAACTCAGTTTGGGTGCAAAAATGGAAGTGAAATTGGATTAAGGGAATGTAGATGGAGGCCACATCAAAGGGACAGTTAGCAATGAGTCTGATGATCTCAGGAGGGAAAAAGAACAGACGAAGGGACATTGTCTGCAAATTGAAACCCTCACCCTAGCACTGCACAGGTCACATTCCTGCGGTCCAGCACTGGGGTATAAAATTAGATTATGTGCTTGAGTCCTTGGAATGACATTTAAAGCACCAAGGTTCTGTTCAGAGCGAGGGGTGCTTTCACCACTGATGTTCAGAATCAGGTTTATTATCACCAGCATGTGTCGTGAAATTTGTTAACTTAGCTTCAGCAGTTTGATGCAATACATAATATAGAAGGAGAAATAATAATAAATAAGCAAATCAATTACAGTATATGTATATTGAATAGATTAAAAATAGTGCAAGAAGCAGCAATATATATTAATAAAAGTGAGGTAGTGTTCGAGGGCTCAGTGTCCATTCAGGAATCAGATGGCAGAGGGGAAGAAACTGTTCCTGAATCATTGTGTGTGTGCCTTCAGGCTTCTGTACCTCCTTCCTGATGGCAACAGTGAGAACAGGGCATGTCCTGGGAGCTGGAGGTCCTTAATAATGGACGCTGCCTTTCTGAGACACTGCTCCTTGAAGATGTCCTGGGTACTTTGTAGGCTGAGTTCACAGCAGGAAGGCACCATGTTTTGTAAGTGGGTGGAGAGGTTTAAGTAAAGACTTCCTCTGAGTTTAATTCAGCTCTCAGTATTCCTCATCATGGCATCATCAACTTAATGCTTTCTCCGTTCACTGGTTGAGACGAGCAATGGATCCATCGATCTCCACCAGCACAAGTCATTCAGTTTCTCAAGCAAGAGATGAACAGTAGGTGATTTGTTGCCCAAGATATTTCTGTTAGCTGAGATAACAAAACATAACAGAACACCACAAAGGAGAGCTAGTACTGCAGAGGATGACAGGAACTGGTGAGTGTGAGGGAATATTAAATAATACAGTAAAGCTCTTTTGAATTATTAATAGTGAGACAGTTGGTAAAGCTGCTGCCTTACACCTGTTTCATCCTGATCACGAATGCTGGCTGTGCTTTCTCCCTGTGTCTCTGGCTGCTGCTCTTTCGTCCCATATTTTTTTAATTGCTATTGAGATACAGCATGGAATAGGCCCTTTTGCCCCTTTGAGTTGTGCCGCCCAGCAATCCCTCAATTTAACCCGAGTCTAATCACTGGACAGTTTACAATGCCCGGTTAACCTACCAACTGGACAGTGGGAGGAAACTGGAGCACCCGGAGGAAACCCACATGATCACAGGGAGAACGCACTGTCTCCTTACAGGCAGCAGCGGGAATTGGATCCGGGTTGCTAGTACTATAAATCATTCTGCTAACCACTACGCTACTGAGTTTCCCTCTCAGAAATGCATATTTCAGTCGGTTAATTGGCCACTGTAAATTGCCCCTGTCGTGTTGGTAAGTGGTAGAATCTGGGGAGAGTTGATGGGAATGTAGGGAGAATAAATTCTAACCAGTAATGGATTAGTTTAAATATGTGCTTAATGGTTAGGGCAGACACAGTGGGTTGAAGTGCCTGTTTCCATGTTGTCTGGCCCCTCTAAACTGTTGGCATGCTTTGGGTTGCATTCTTTTGCAGCCTAAGAGAATACCTACCTGTGACCTCCTTACATCTCACATATGAATGAGGCACAAGCCCTACCTCTGTAGCATGGAGTTCCCAGTGCTTTAGACACCAGGTTGCTTCCAGTTTCAGTCAAGAATCACGAGCTGCTCGCATGAACCAGCTGACTGAATAGCACAGCAGCACACGAACATGCTTGTGATGTGCGGAGGAGGCAGTAAAAGGTGTCAATCATCAAGGAACGATGACTTCAGGCCAGCATTTCAGGGGAAGTACTATTAACCATACATAAATCCTGTTTGGAGAATCTAGTGTTTAGCAACAGGAAGAACTTGCTGCTTAAAGGAACCCCCAAGGATTTTCAGGAGAATGGTGACAGCGTAGGAGGCCGGAAAGTTTGTGAGAACAATGTGGGGAGTGTATTTTACAAGAGGTGGGGTGAGAAGCTTGGTGCTGCAATCCCATCTGGACTCCAGCAAGGACAAGGCAGAGCAGAACACCCGAAGAAAAACCTCAGGTGTAGAAGATGTGGTGCAAGCATTTTTAGGGCCAACGTCTTCCTGAGGGTAAAAATCTATAGAGATTGAGGTTCTTTGTGGGGATGATAAAACTTAAGACTTGCCTGAGTCAACCATATCTGCTGAATCACACTAATCAAAAGTATCTAGGAATATGTATAACTTGAGGTCTGAACTGAATTGGTATTGATCTTAATTGAACCTTGGGAGATGGGAGTGATTGGTATATTTGTCAATCTTTCCTTGATGATTCAATCTTCCCTGGCATGCCATTGACTCTTGTGTCTTCACTCTGAGCAATGACCCCAGAAAGCACCTTCAGCCACACATGGTTCACTATGGAGTCAGATGACCCAATGAGAACATCCTCTTTAAGAGGCCAAGCTATGCATTTAGTTGCACTCATTGTCTTCAATTAATACATTGACTTTACAGATTTGCACTCTTTGTAATTATACCTTGAGAGAACTGTTGAGATCATAAACTTTGTAGTGTTGCCTGTCTGGCTAATGCATTCATGATAATACAGTGCAGGATAAATTTTATGTTCAATGTGATGTAAATTTATGGCTTATTGATCCACATCTTCTAAAACAATCCAGTTACCCTCTCAATGTATCTGAGCTTCACCAACAGGGAGATGCTCAGTGACATTGCCAGGATGTGCAAATTCTATCCATTGACAGTGCCATTGGTGCAAAGTCTTTCGTCAAACCTTTTCATCTGATTTTCTCCCATGTACTTTTGAAGCCACATTCAGTATTTATTTTAAACACTCTCCCACTGGTGCTACCATCAGGAATGCACAAACTAAAAGAGAGGTGAGATCCAGTGACAGCTTTCAAAGGGGAGTTGGACTTGTGAGTAGAGATAGCTTTGGTCATGGGGAATAAGCAGCTTTATGGTTCTAGTATTGGTGTAATGGGCCAAATGTCCTTGATATTCCTGCTGCACATTTCTATGAAGCTCTTCGTCATTACAGTGATGCTGATGTTTGAGCCTTTTCTGGGTGTCTCGATCCACACTCAAACTCGTTAACTCTTCCTGATAGCAGTTTATTTCGGAGCCAAGATTCTGCTCAACTATAAGTAGAGGACCGATATATAACTGTTGTTTTAATTTTCCCTTTTCTTTGATTATGGAATTAAAGTTGTTGCCCAAAAGTTCATTCAGGCATTGCGCCTAAATTGACTGTCAGGTCTTGTTAATCCCATTCTCCTACTCTTCTCGTGTTTCATTTCAGGCAAGGCATTTTTGCTCATAGAATTCTCCACCTTTATAGGAAATATCCTGGAGTTGGACACTCATCTTCTGATGCATGTGTTATGCATGTGCATTGAACACTAAACTTTAGGCTGAATATGCATGTGTTACTGCATTGTGCAATGAATGCATAGAACTGGGAATGCATTCCAATTCCTGTTTCTTAGACCACTCATCATGTGATCTCCAGTTACTGTCTTTCAAACTCAAATTCAAAATCACCTGCACAAGTACAAGTACGCGTAAGTCCAATGATAAAGTTATTTGCAGCAGCTTCAAAGGGATATGACATCAGATAGGCTGCATTCACAAGAAAAACACAACTTGTACAAGCAAGAACAATATTTGAACCAAAAACAGCAGTGCAAAGTGATCAAAGCATCCATAATGTTGCTACACTGAGGTAGTGATTACGGTTATTCAGGTTGGTTCAAGAACTGAATGGCTGAAGGGAAGTATTGCTCTTGGACCTGGTGGTGTGGGACTTCAGTCTTCTGGTTCTCCTGCCCAGTGGTAGCTGTGAGTAGATAGCAAGGTCCAAATGTTAGGGATTTTTTGGCAGTAGCGTTGAGGCAGCACCACAAGAAGGTATTTCTGATGGTGGGGAGAGATCTGCCCATCATGTATTCGACTGTGTTTGCTACTCTCTGTAGCTTCTGAAGTTTCAGTGTATGTGAGTTGCCGTACCAGTTCATGATGCAACCAGTCAGCAGAACATGTAAAGTTTAAGTATTTGGTGACATGCCAAACCTCTTTAATCTGCTAATAGAAATAGATTCTCCTTGATGATAGTTTGAAACAGCTCTCAAACTCTAGTGGCCTACTCTCCTTTTGAAGGACACTAACTGTTATTGGGGGCAGTGGAAGTGGGAAATGCAAAGTAAAGTTGAAAAGGGGTAGAAATGTCAGGTCCCCTACATTTTATGGCTGTGTGATTGGAACTTCTCTCAGGGTCTAGGGAACTGCATGAAAGCTGGCCACATAGCTGAGGCAGCAGTCTGGAGCCTTTGCACATTGCAAGTTTTAAACTATGGAATGCTGGAGTACCAAGGTCACGTGCTAGTTAATCCTGATTAAGTTTAATTGGTAGGTTTAGCAGAGTGGTGAGACTCCCTCTTTAAATGATATTCATGGTCATAAACCCAGGCATAAAATGGTCTTCATTTTATTACTGCAGAATTGTGTTAATTAATTGAATTCAGTTAATGAAAACTAAAAAGTACAGTTCAGCAAAAGGGACTATTACCTGCAAAGGAAGCAGTGGTACTAATGAAAAAAAATTATGCTGTTTCTATTCAGCTGGCGTGTTGTAAACTTTAATTAGCAGGTTTGCACTTTTTGGCTGTACTAATGGGGGTTTACTAAGGTTCAAGTGCTGAAGAAATCATTGTCAGCTTTGCAAAAGAAATTAGCACATTTATTAATACTGTAATGATTAGTGATATTCCTCAGGTATCAGTCCTCTCTGTTTTACATTGATCAGTTGATCTGCCTTGGAAAGATCTATAGTCATTCCCTTCTTTGTCCTTGGGCAAGGGGGAAGAAAATAATTTTCCCTTCCAGTGACTGCTAGGAGGAGTGGTAGAATATGACCAACACTGAAGCTTAAGTATTAAGAAGCTCCAGTCTTCTTGGGGGGGGGGGGGGGGGAGAGACAGATGAGTGGACATCATAGGCCAGTTAGCCTTACTTCAGTGGCTGGGAAGATTTTGGAGTCTATTATTAAGAATGCGGTTTTGGGGTACTTGAAGGCACATGATAAATTGGGCCAAAGTCAGCATAGTTTCCTTAAGGGGACAGATTTGCCTGACAAATCTGTTGGAATTCTTTGAAGAACTAACAGATAGGATAGACAAAGGAGAGTCAATGGATGCTGTTTACTAGGATTTTCAAAAAGCCTTTGACAAAGTGCCACACATGTGGCTGCTTATCAAGATAAGAACCCATGGTATTACAGGAAAGATATTTGCATGGATAGAAGATTGGCTAATTGACAGGAGGCAAAAAGTTGGAATAAAGGAGGTTTATTCTGGTTGGCTGCTAGTGACAAGTGATGTTCTGCGGGGATGGTGTTGGCACTGCTTTTCATGTTATACATCAATGATATAGATGATGGAATTGATGGTTTTGTAGCCAAATTTGCAGATGATACAAAGATAGGTGGAGGGGCAGGTGGTGATTTGGAAGCAGGGAGTCTGCAGAAGGACTTGGAGAGATTGGAAAATGGGCAAATAAGTGGCAGATGGAATATAGTGTAGGGAAATGTATGGCCATGCACTTTGGTAGAAGGAATAAAGACATAGATTACTTTCTAAATGAGGAGAAAATTCAAAAATCAAAAGGTGCAAAGGGACTTGGAAGTCCGTGTGTAGGATTCCCTAAAGGTTAACATGCTGATTAAGTTAGTGGAAAGGAAAGCACATGTAATGTTAGCATTCATTTTGAGGGGACTAGAATATAAGAGCAAGAATATGTGCGGAGTCTTTATAAGGCATTGATTAGACCACACTTGGAATATTATGAGCAGTTTTGGCCCCCTTATCTAAGAAAAGATATGCTGGCATTGGAGTGGGTTCAAAGGAGGTTCGCTAGAATGATCCTGGGAATGAAAGGGTTAATGTGTGAAGAGCATTTGATGACTCTGGGTCACAGGAGTTTAGAAGGTTGAGGGGGGAATCTCACTGAAACCTATTGAATATTGAAAGACCTAAACAGAGTGGCTGTGGAGCGGGTGTTTCCTATAGTGGGTCTAGGACAAGAGGACACAGCCTCAGACTAGAGGGACAACAGAGATGAAAAGGAATTTCTTTAGCCAGAAGTTAGTGAATCTGTGGAATTCATTGCCACAGACAGCTGTGGAGGTGAAGTCATTGAGTATATTTAAAGCAGAGGTTGATAAGTTTGTGGTTAGTCAGGGTATTAAAGGTTATAGAGAGAAGGCAGGGGATTAGAATTGAGAGAGATGATGGATCAATGATGATAGAATAGCAGAGCAAGTCAGTGGGCTGAGTGGCCTAATATTGATCCTATATCTTATGGTCTTCAGTATAATGTACTTTATTCTGTTGGTCACCTTCAAAACAGTAGGAGCGAAAGCATCAAGCAAGCTGTGGTGGAAAATATAATTCTGAGAAGTATAGAGAGGGTAGATAGTCTATGCACTAAGGTGGAAATATCAAATACTAGAGGGCACAGCTTTAAGGTAAGGGGTAATAGTTTAAAGCATATTTACAGGACATTGTTTTTACACATAGCTGGAGTGCTTACAATTTGCTGTTAGGGGAGGTAGAGGATTCCCCTCAAATCCACTTTATAACTGCCTCCTTCCACTTTAAACCTGTGCCCTTTGTTCCTACCATGGGAAAAGGGTTCTGACTATCTACCTGATCTATGCTTGTAATGTTATCTACCTGTATCAGGTCACCTCTGAACCTCCTTTGTTCCAAGAAATAAAAGCCCAGCCGATCTAATTCCTTCCCACGACTATGGTCCGCCAATACAAGCAACATTCTGGTGAATCTCTTACGTGCTCTCCAGCATGATTACATCCTTCCTATAGTGAGACAACCAGAATTGTAGACAGTTCTCCAAAATGCAGCCTAACTTGTGTTTAGTAAAGTTGCAACAGAATGTCTCAGTGTATGTATTCTGTGCATTGACTGAAGATAAGCTTATCACATGCCTTCTTCAGCATCCTACCTACCAATGTTATCATTTTCAGAGAACCATGGACTTAAACTGCAATATTCATCAATATTCCTCATCACCCTCCCTCAGCCCAAGCATCCCACGCCTCCAGCTCACTTGCCCAAAATCCCAATTGCCTAACCATCTACCATTCTCACACACTCATCCTTTGGTTCTCTTAATCCAATATCTCATTCCCCCAGTGCAACATTATAGATCACAAGCCAGCATCGCATTCTGCAGTCCAGCATACTCTTTCAACAAGTATTGTGATAGGTTGTAGAACAAAACAATTAGAATGTACCTAAGTCCAGCATCCCATTAACCCAGCCAACATTAATCTCCCAAACCCATCATCCTACTCTCCAATGCAGTATCACAGTTCCTAGCCAGCACCAGGAGCCCCAGTACCCCTTCCTAGTCTCAGACCTCATTGTGTTCATTCAAAGTTACGTTTATTGTGCACAAGTGCAAGTCTTTCTTCCACGGTCAACCTGAGTGCCCTAACTGGGTGGCAATGGAGTTGAGCTCCACTAAAGAATTATCTATATCTGCACTTCTTGGCTCTGCACTCCCTAGCAGTCTGCCCAGATCAATAGCTAATCCTCTGGTTAGACACACTTTGCGTATATGGGCTCAGTTCAGGAAATGCTATGGTTTCCAAGGGTTTTCCATTTCTAGCCCTGTCGCACACAATCACCTTTTTTTACCTACCACGTTCGATTCAGCATTCCATGTTTGGTACAGGAAGGGCATTAGACATTTTGAAGATCTCTTCATTGATAACCGCTTTGCTTCTTTTCAACAGCTCTCTGTTAAGTTCAACCTGCCTAATGCTCACTTTTTCAGATATCTTCAAATCCGACACTTCACTGCTCCTTTAATTCCTAACTTTCCTGAAATGCCTGCGAAAAATGCTATGGACCTATTTCTCTCCATTAATCCACTAGGTAAAGGTTTAATTTCAATTATCCAAGATAAACTAGCAGCCTTACGACGGGCCCCTGTGGATAAAATTAAAATGGCCTGGGAGCAGGATTTAAATATCACCTTATCCGAGGAGAGCTGGGACTCAGTTCTCAAGTCGGTTAACTCAACCTCTCTTTGTGCTCGCCATTGTCTCTTACAGTTTAAGATTGTTCATAGAGCCCATATGTCTAAATCTAAACTATCTCGATTCTACCCTGGCATTAGTCCGCTCTGTGATAAATGCAAGAGGGGCGTGGCCTCTCTCATCCATATGTACTGGCTCTGTCCTAGCTTGGAGAAATTCTGTAAAGATGTCTTCACTACACTATCGGGTATTCTGAATCAGCACCTAGAACCTAACCCCTTAATTGCTCTGTTCGGTTTTTGGGGCGAGACAGATTTATGTCTGGGTCCGACCAAATGCCGAATACTATCCTTTGCCTCTCTCCTGGCGAGACGCTTGATCTTCCTTAGCTGGAGAGATGTTGCCCCGCCCACTCATGCGCAATGGCTTAACGACATTATGGCCTGCTTGGACCTCGAAAAAATTCATTATTCAGTTCTCAATTCGGATTTAAAGTTCCATAAGGTCTGGGGGCCTTTTATCGAGTACTTTCATAACCTTCCTCTTGACTAGGGTTTTTTTTCTTTTCGGTCCCTTGCTTTCAGCTCCCTTTTTTTTCTTTCTGGTAGTAGGCATTATTATCCTCTGTTGCTAAGTGTATTTACAGTCTGGGAGTTTGACTGTCCGGACTTATACTCTCTATATTGTGTGGTGGTTGGTCTGGAATTGTTGTTTTTTTTTCTTGTGTTGTGGGGTTTGGGGAGGACACTAAGCTCACTTGTCTTTAATTTAGGTGCTTTTTTGTTAAATTCTCTTCCTTTGTAGCATATTGTTATTGTATGCTTAATCTTGCTCTGTATTAATGCTCCTCACTGGGATTTGGGGTTTTTAATTTTGTAAAATGTTTTGAAAAACTAATAAAAAAAAATAAAAAAAAAACAAAAAAAACACAGTCTCTCCTCTCCGGCAGCAGAGTGATCCCACCAGTGATCAGAAGGCAGTCTCCCCTCTCCGGCAGCACAGCGATCCCCCCAGTGATCAAAAGGCAGTCTCCCCTCTCCGTAGCAGAGCGATCCCACCAGCGATCAAAAGGCAGTCTCCCCTCTCCGGCAGCACAGCGATCCCCCCAGTGATCAAAAGGCAGTCTCCCCTCTCCGGGCACGGAGCGATCCCACCAGTGATCCTCTCTTTGTCGCAGAGTGATCGCACGAGCAATCGAAAGGCAGGCAGCCACTACTCACCTTCTGCATTTGTCTCAATATTTCAATCTCCCTCATCGCTTTAATCGGTGAACAATGGAAGCTTTAATCAGTGAAATAGAGTCGAACATTGGCTCGTGCCCCGCAGTCTTCTTGCCACGAGGTTCGTGCACGCTGCCTCTGCCACCTGGAATCCGCTCGGAGACTGCAGAGTGCTGAAACACCCACATGATCTCTGAATTGTAAATCACAGGCTCCAACAGTTCCAGAATTACATTCAAGACTGAAAACAAAGGTAAAAGACAGAAAATAAGTGAAAGATATGGTTTCATGATCTATCCAGAAGATGTCGACTGAAGGAGCGTTGTACATAGACGTTGTCTTGACCAGAAGATTGGTAGTTTTTTTTTCCTCTGCAGAAAGAGGAAATTGACAGTGTAATGTTGTGAATTAATGTTATTGTTCATTCTCATTAAGTGTTTTTCCTGAGCCAGTAACTTCTTCCATCAGAGGGTGAACTTCTTCACACAGTGCATTTTATTGGAAGGCTAAGCCAGTGACAGATTTCTCATTTCATCCGCTTTACAACTCAGTATGGCTAATCTCTATGGAATTTACAATGTAGTTAAACCATTAGGCTATGGATGGAGAGAGATGGAATCACAACTGTAAAACCATTAATAGGTGTTCTTTATAAAATTTAACTTTGGCTTTGATTTAAATTTTATGAGTACAGATAGAAAGCTATTTGTATCCATTTGCCTGGCATCCATATAGTAACTTTCATCGTAATGTTAATAAAACACAAAAAATAAAGAATAAAGCTACATTTATACACTACCTTTCACAACCCAAAGCCAATTAAATATCTTTTGTAAAAGAGTCACTGCTGTATTGTGGGAATAATTACAGCCAAGTTCCCACAAACAGTAGTGTGATGATGAATAGCTTATCCATTATCTGTGTGATTTTGGTTAAGGAGTACATTTTGTCTAGAGGACTCTGAGATTGGTTCCTTGCCCTTTTCCAAAACAGTTCCATGGAATAATTTAAGCCCTCCTGAGATGATAGCCATCACACAGAACAGAGACTCTATTTGTACAGAATCCGCTCATCCTGAATGCTCAGCCCTCTCATTTAGGCCAGGCATGGATATTATTTCCTCCACTCTCTCTAACCAAGCCAAGGCATTCGATGAAGGGAACTTAAGACAGGTTTTGCCTCTCGCATTGCATCAGTAGATGTACATTGCTCAGAACAGTGGTGACTGTAGGCACAAACAGGTAGAGATACTACCTCACAGCTTCAGCAACCCAGGTTGCTGTCTCTGGCACTGTTTGTGTAGAGTCCAAGGTTCAAAGGTCGAATTTAATGTCAGAGAAATGTATACAATGTACAGTTGAAGTCAGAAGTTTATATACACCTTAACCAAATAGATTTAAACTCAGTTTTTCACAATTCCTGACATTTAATCCTAGAAAACATTCCCTGTCTTAGGTCAGTTAGAATCACTACTTTATTTTAAGAATATGAAATGTCAGAATAATAGTAGAGAGAATGAATTTATTTCAGCTTTTATTTCTTTCATCACATTCCCAGTGGGTCAGAAGTTTACATACACTTGGTTAGTATTTGGTAGCATTGCCTTTAAATTGTTTAACTTGGGTCAAACGTTTTGGGTAGCCTTCCACAAGCTTCTCACAATAAGTTGCTGGAATTTTGTTCCATTCTTCCAGACAGAACTAGTGAAACTGAGTCAGGTTTATAGGCCTCCTTGCTCACACATGCTTTTTCAGTTCTTCCCACAAATTTTCTATCGGATTGAGGTCAGGGCTTTGTGATGGTCACTCCAATACCTTGACTGACTTTGTTGTCCTTAAGCGAATTTGCCACAACTTTGGAGGTATGCTTGGGGTCATTGTCCAGCTGGAAGACCCATTTGCGACCGAGCTTTAACTTCCTGGCTGATGTCTGGAGATGTTGCTTCAATATATCCACATAGTTTTCCTTCCTCATGATGCCATCTATTTTGTGAAGTGCACCAGTCCCTCCTGCAGCAAAGCACCCCCACAACATGATGCTGCCACCCCCATGCTTCACGGTTGGGATGGTGTTCTTCGGCTTGCAAGCCTCACCCTTTTTCCTCCAAACATAACGATGGTCATTATGGCCAAACAGTTCATTTCTCCAAAAAGTAAGATCTTTGTCTCCATTCGCATTTGCAAACTGTAGTCTGGCTTTTTTATGGCAGTTTTGGAGCGGTGGCTTCTTCCTTACTGAGCAGCCTTTCAGGTTATGTCGATATAGGACTCGTTTTACTGTGGATATAGATACTTGTCTACCTGCTTCCTCCAGCATCTTCACAAGGTCCTTTGCTGTTGTTCTGGGATTGATTTGCACTTTTTGCGCCAAAGTACGTTCATCTCTAGGAGACAGAATGCGTCTCCTTCCTGAGCAGTATGATGGCTGCGTGTTCCCATAGTGTCTATACTTGCGTACTATTGTTTGTACAGATGAACACGGTACCTTCAGGCATTTGGAAATTACTCCCAAGTATGAACCAGACTTGTGGAGGTCCACAATTTTTTTTTTCTGAGGTCTTGCCTGATTTCTTTTGATATTGTTTGTGAACTTCTGACCCATTGGAATTGTGATATAGTCAACTAAAAGTGAAATAATCTGTCTGTAAACAATTGGTGGAAAAGCTACTTGTGTCATGCACAAAGTAGATGTCCTCAACGTCTTGCCAAAACTATAGTTTGCTGATATGAAATCTGTGGAGTGGTTAAACAATGAGCTTTAATGACTTCAACCTAAGTGTATGTAAACTTCTGACTTCAACTGTACATCCTGAAATGTTTTTTCTTTGCAAACATCCACAAAAACAGAGAAGTGCCCCAAAGAATGAACAACAGTTAAACGTGAGAACCTTAAAGTCCCTCCCCAGTTCCCCCCTCCCATAAGCGGCAGCACGCAACGATCCCCCCTCCCCCCACTGCTAAAAAAAAACGCATCGATACTATCCCCAAGCCCAAGCGTGTGCTAAGCCATAGCAAAGACACAGACCAAAGTTACCCCAAAGGCTTTTCATTTCATCCGATATTCGACAAACCACAGGTTCTCTCTCTCCCCAGCAAGGGAGAGGGAGGTGTTCCCCATTTTCACAGTGAGCGGGAGACATAACAACAACCCACTGGCTTATGATGTTAAAAGTCTGTTTCATCACTTTTTCGAGCTCTGTGTCCGAAGATTGCAAAGACCTTGGGTCTTCAGGCCCACAGTGAAAGATTTTCCCTCCTCCCCGACAACACACGAGTCTCCTGCTGTGACACCAACCCTCGATCCGCCCGTCTCCAGAGCCCCGACATCTTAGGCTTCAGAACACGATCGAGACTCTCAGGCCGAACCCTTGGCATGTCGAATAACGGCCAGTCGTGGAACCCCGAGAACGGGTCCCATTCCTGCAAAGAACCGAAGCTTGCTTTTAACTCCAGGTCAGGGTCTTCAAAAGAACCCTGAAAGGGAAAAATAAAGATATTAAAGGTGGAAATAGTTTGCACATTCTCCCTGTTCCTATATGGGTTTCCTCTGGGTGTTCAGGTTTCCTCCCACATTGCAAAGTCATGCGGGTTGTAGGTTAATTGTCCGCTGTAAAATGCCCCTGACATGCAGGTGCATGGTAAAATTTGAGGAGAGTTTTTTGGCATGTGAAGAGAATAAAATGAGTTAGGGTAGGATTAGTATAAACATGGGTGTGTGATGGCTTACGAGGAGTCAGTGGACTAAGAGGATTGTATTATGCCATATCTGCTTTGCCTAATCTCATTTCAGTGATCAATTAAAGTTCAGGTGGCACCAACATCTCTGAATGGAAAGCCACGTTCTCCTCTCCCAAATGTCACCCGGTGCCCTGGATATCGTGCAGGTTGATAATTGAGTTAGCACTGGTCCAGGATGAGGAGAATGTTTTGCTGGAATCTCTGGCGGGGAACTAGTTAAACACTTAAAGGTGAATATTTCTGCATACAGAAAACAACCTGTGGATTACGTGTGGCGAGTGGCAGTCCGATGAGATCTTGTGGATTGAGGCTAAGGGTCTGTGTTTATTTCTAACACCATAGACTTTCTTACGAGGTGCTGCAGAATATTGCCCCTCAGCCAGGTATCTCTGTGCAAAAGCTTGAAGGCGAATTTCCCGCCCGTGTAACTCGATACCACGGTAAAAGTCGTAACGTTAGTGGAGTACGAGCAGCTCTGAAGGAGTTTGCCACCACCCCTACCCTGCCTTCAGAGACGGCGTCTTTAAGCTAAGTGCCCTCATTGCCTTTGTACTGTACAGTATGCCAGAGACAATTAGTGACATCGGCCTGATGATTATCACAGCTAGATTCTTGCTATGATCCAAAGAGTGTGCAGGACATCGAAGAGGCATTCCCCACTCCGTATGCCTGGCCTGGCCCGGCTTCTGAAGTACACGATTGCATGACTTGGATGCCCTCCAAGACCGTTCCTGGCTGCTGCTCAGATGACAGAAAATTCATTTTCACCCTCAGCCACATTTATCAGATGATCTAGAATAGAATGCTACTGTTTAGATTGAGTTGAAGCCCCACAGCCATCTGTGAGATGAAAGCAGCTGTGTACGCTGCCTGTGTGTGGTCTGCTTTCAATATGAGCTCTCCTGAACCAATAGTCATTTCTAGGCTTTTGATAAATGTTTATTTGGACTTTGCTTCATGTTCATTGCTAATTAGCTGCATTTCGGTGCATGTTGTTGCTTCTGTGTTGAATGATGGGAAGAAAGTTTGGAGGTCTGAAGCAGAGTACATCTGTGAGGGCTTCCTGCTGATGGTGATGTGTGCACTCTGGAACCTCCTTAGACTGTCCTATTGACTAGTCCACACAAGCTCAGCTCCAAGGGGATATTTAGTATTTTATGTGACTGCCTGGTTCTTAAAGGCTCAACTGGGGCATTATGTGGGGGAAAGGGGTGAGCTAAAAACTTGATGATGCATTTGTGCTGAGAAAGTAAACTGGGCAGAGTATCTTGTATCACTGTACCAAGCTCCAAGCCATTTATAATCACTTCAGATGCCCAAACACAAGCATCCATCATGTTTCCTTCCCCTTATTGTAATAGCTCACACCAAATCCTGGATAAGCGCACCCACCACACCACTCAACGTCTCACCTGTGCACAAAGAGCTCAACAAACAGACCAGGGAACTTTGAGTTTCCTCACTTGACATCCACAGTCTTTGATGGGCAGAGGTCAGCGGGGGCAGGCCCAGTTAATTTTAGTACTCCTCTTGGCCTGACACACTGAGTCCACCACAGCAGAGATCCAGGGATTAAACTAGGAGCTGATCTCAACAATCTGCAAAGTATGAATCCTGACAATACCACAGTGTTGATAGCACTGGACCGAATCTGGGTAAATGGGATTGATGCAACAGGATGAAATGGACACCATTTCTGGCCTGTTTCTGTGTACTACAACACTATGACTGTAGGTCAGTACAGGAACCACAGACCTTCTCATCTATCCTGAGGGAGCAGTCTACAGTGCCAAGTTTTGATTGTTCTATCTCCATGGTTCCAATCTAATCTCCTGTGAATTTCTGGCTGTTTCCATTGAAAACTATTTTGGGATTCAGCCTGATAATCTCTTTGGCTTGGTGTAGTGATCTCACCTTTGAGGCCATCCAACTCATCAGGTGAGAATTCTGAAGCAGTGGGTTTAATATTTCAGCTACCTCATCTTCTGCCAGCAGAGGGCGGTATGGTCAAGTGATAACCCAGGCTCTGCAGCTGGTGTCATGTTGAATGGTGAGGGTTTAGACAGCCAACCAATACAGCGAGAATAGGACAGCCTGATGGAGAATATCAATGAGAGGCAGAGACTGACATGGGGATGGAGAATGTGACCGTTGGACAAGGGCACAAGGTATTGAGAAGGGGGGAGAAATTGTTTGCAAAAATTGTGATCAGAGTTGGGGTGTACTACTTGGAGTTCAAAGGATTTAAAGTACATTTATTATCAAAATATGTATGCAATATACATCCGTGAGATTCGGCTTCTCCACAGACAGCCAGGAAACAAAGAAAACCATGGAAGCCTTTCACAGAAAAAAAACCATCAACCCACCCAAAGTGCAAAAAACAAATTCCGCAAACGGCAACAAGAAAGAGCAAGTGAAAACACAAATTATAAAACAGAAGATCAAAAATTTAGTTCAGCTCGGTGTACATTATCTGCAGGCTGCCGCAACTCAAAGTCACCCAAAATAGCAGCAGGAAACAGAGTGACCAGGAACTCCAATCCACAAAGCACAGACCCAGAATTTGGTACCATCCTCTGACAGCATCGAGGGAGAGAGAGATCATTCAAAGGCAGGAACCTTCCCTTGGGAGCAAAGAGAGAGACTGTCACACCCAGACACCTTCCTCTGACAGCAGCCAGTGAGAGGCTGGTAGGCAGTACTGACCTCTCGGTTGACTTCCGCACTTGCCTTGATGTTTTCAATCTTCCTTGACGCTTTGATCAGCGAGATGGGTGAGAAATGGAGTCGATCACGGGCTTGCACCCCATCTCTAAGCTTCTGGGCCTCGAGGACGTTCGCCTCCCAGAACCTTCTCGGAGACGGCAAAGCGCCAGATCGCTCAATTGGCCTGAAAACACACAATCAAGCTGTAGATCACAGGCTCCAACACCACACATTTAAAAGAAAAAGTAGAAGTGAAAGAAAGAGCTTCGAAGACCATCTGGAGAATGTCGCTTGCGGTAGCATTTTTGGTTGGCACCATCTTGAAAGGGAAAGCTAGCATTAGGAGAAGGGGGACGAGTGGCACTGGGAGTAGGGTCAATATCACAGGACACGGAGTAACAACACGAGAAGCAAAGGTGACCTCGGCAATTCTGAGAGTGGTCAGGGAGTGGGACAAGGTTATGCAATAGTCCATTAATCTAGCACACTCAGTGTTATTGGATGTTACTCCCATTCATGCTCCAACATAACTTCACACCACTTTTTATCCATTGAACTCTGTAAGCTTAGAGGGAGCGTGGGAGTGCAGGAATCAGGACCCAGGTGTGTTTTAATAGAGAGCAGAAGTTAAGTGTACAGTGAGCCAGGTGTTGAGCCATCAGAGATTCTGAAAAGTTTGATGGTGTAATATCAGAATTTTACTTTATGAGGAGTGAATATAGATAATTACCATCAGCCACTGTACCCAGAAACAGTTACACAAGGGGCAGGTTACTTTGAAATTCATTTATAAGCAGACACCGGCTCTCATTTTGTTCAATGAGATGCTAGCTCGGGAATGGTGCACATGAGCTGCGGACATGTATTTGCGGTGGTGTTAATTAAAGCTGGAATTGAAAGCAGATTCAGGCACAGAAAGAGAAGATTAAAGGTTAGCTTTATTTATTGCATGTACATTGAAGCATACAGAGAAACGTTTTGTATCGACGTCCAACATAGTCTGAGATGAGCCGGGGGCAGCCCTCTGGTATCGTCATGCTTCTAGCGTCAACAATTAACTAACCTACATATCTTTGGACTGGGAAGAAACCACAGCACCCGAAGGACACCCACATGGTCACAGAGAGAACATATAAACTCCATACAGACAGTAGTGAGAATTGAACCTCGATTTTACAGCTGGCACTGTAAAGCGTTGCGCTAATCTCTACACTGTCGTACTGCACCCCCCACCAATCCCTGAATAAGGGCATTTATATCAAAATAGGCCAAAGGAGTTAGCTTTTGTCATTTCAGGTCAGAGTTTTACTAAAACAACACTAAAATTCAGCAAACACAAGAAAATCTGCGGGTGCTGAAAATCCAAAGCAACAGACACAAAATGCTGGAGGAACTCAGCAGGTCAGGCAGCAGCTATGGGAAAGAGTAAACAGACGACATTTCAGGCCAAGACCCTTATTCAGGACTGGAAGGAAAGACGATAAGATATAGGAGCACAATTAGGCCATCTGGCCCATCATCTCTGCTCTGCCCTTTTAATCATGGCTGATCCAATTTTCCTCTCAGCCCCAATCTTCTGCCTTCTCCTTGTATCCCTTCTTGCCCTGACCAATCAAGAATCTATCAACTTCTGCTTTAAATACACATAAAGACTTGACCTCCACAGCTGCCTGTGGCAAAGAATTCCACAGATTCACCACTCTCTGGCTAAAGAAATTACTCCTCATCTCCATTCTACAAGGACACTCCTCTATTCTGAGACTGTCCTCTGGTTTTAGCGTCTCCCACCATAGAAAACATCCTTTCCATATCCACTCTATCAAGGCTTTTCACCATTCGATAGGACTCAATGAGGTCACCCCGCATTCTTCTGAATTCCAATGGATACAGGCACAGAGCCATCAAATGCTCTTCATATGACAAGCCATTCAAAATATGTTTAGTAGTAGAATCCCTTTGGAGATGCCGGAAGTTGCATAGGATAATGTGTTGGATGCGGAGGCTGATGGGGTGGTAGAAGAGAAAAGTGAAAGTGTTCAACACCTCTCTCCAAAGATGTCTTCAGCTGTCCAGAAATAACAAGCTTAAATTAAAGGTAGAATGGGATGAGGGTACAGGTAGGAAAATACTTGTGAAGAGGATGGGTTTTCCTTAAATCCAAACCAAAATGATTTTATGATCTTTTCTGCACATGTCTCTTCATCCATGGTTGGGTTTCTAATGTATTTTTGATACAAAGTGGGCTATTGCAATGTAGGGTTGTCCTGTAGCAGAGAAGAGGGTTTGGTGAGGAGGAATGAAAAAAGACAATAAATTACAAAAGAAGCTTTAGTCAGAAAGAAGGACAAGTGGAGCAGAGAACCTTCACGGTGCTCAAGCCTCAATGTAAACATGTTCCAAAGGGCCTGTTGACTTGGCTGGACTTTAAATATGCATTCAGTGGCTGCTCTATTCGGTATCTAATAAAGTAGCCAGTGAGTGTATGTCTGTGGTCTTCTGCTGCTGTAGCCCGTCCACTTCAAGGTTCAATGTATTGTGCATTCAGAAATGCTTTTCTGCACATCATCACTCTTGTAACATGGGATTATTTAAGTTACTGTCACCTTCCTGTCAGCTTGAACCATTCTCCTCTTCTTATCACAAGACGTTTTCACCCGTAGAACTGCTGCTTACTCAATTTTCTTTTCTTCTTTTTGCACCATTCTCTGTAAACTCTGTAGAGGTTGTTGGGTGTGAAATTCCCAGGAGATCAGCAGTTTCTGAGATTCTCAAGCCCCCTGTCTGGCACCAACAATCATTCCATGGTCGCAGTCACTTAGATCACATTTGCTGTCCATTCTGATGTTTAGTCTGAACAACAACCGAAACTCTTGATCACATCTATAGCATTTACTTTGACCTGCAGGCTTCCATTGAACTCAAAGTAACATTTAATCTCCAACTAAATAATACTGATGAATTCACCTTTGATGTATTGTCCTGTCCTTTATTGTTGATGGACATTCTCTATTCCTGGTTTAGTGTTGTTATCAAAGTACTAGTGAAGCAGTTGCTACCTTAAACATCCCACCTTGATTTGATACCCATTTCTCTGTTCAATATATCCATTTCTCTCATCCCTTCAGAATATCTGCAACTTAAAGTTAGAAATGAATCTACAGGATTCAGAGGTAAACTATTAGAGGTGCTAGAACTCTGAATTAAAAACATGGAATATAGAAAATCATTGGTCAGGTACCATCTGCAGAGAAAGAAACAAGGTTAATGGTTCAGAGTAACGCACACATAATGCTGGAGGAACTTAGCAGGTCAGGCAGCATCTCTGGAAAGGAATGAACAGTCAATGATTTGGGCCAAGACTGTTCATCAGGACTCTGATGATATTTCATTGTGATGATTTGTCTTTGCGGGATGTTTACACAGCAGGCTTCCCTTTCCAGAAGCTACAGAGTGAGCTTTATCCTGGAGATTTATAGAATCAAGGATCTGTGGAGGTGGGTTAGATCTAGAAGGTAGCTGAAGGGTTCAAATGTACAGTTCCACCCCAGTTTACAAAGTCCCAAATACTGTATGTACAGCCTACACATATGAACAAGCATTGGGAGAACTGGTGGGATAGATTTGCCAGTTCCTGTAGGGCCACAGGCATTTTCTGCTCTGAGGTATTTGGTTTGCCACATTTCTGACTTGTGAACTGTCTGGATTATGAACAGTCAAAGGAATGGAACCCTGCCATAAACTTGGGAGAATCCGTGTGTCAGGGAACGAGTCATGGGACGGGGTGTAGTCTGGTTCACAAGGTTTATAAGTGTAATAAAGGATGGCTAAGAGTGAGTTTCCATTTTGGATAATGAACCTATATAAAGGGTTTGTTGTGAATTAGTTGAACTGGTGTAGTAAGCGGCAGAATGATGTGGTAGTGATCAATAATTTCATGTAACTTATTTCTAACTTCAAAATTCGTCTCATTTGGACAAAGATCTCTGCAAGTACTGTTGCTTATTGGAAGTTGAGTAGAACGGAATGCTCTGTCCTGCTCCCTGTGCTCTGGGTTAGATATGTTTTATATCGTCTCCCTGTGTGCAATGTAACTTTTATTGAAGCTGTGCAGTACGGATACTCTCATGTCTACACTAAATAAAAATCAAAAGTGTGAGGGCTCAATGGCTTCAGTGACGAGTTAGAGACTTGGACTAAATGTCAACTAACAGCACTCCTCCCATCCACCTCCCCCAATCCATGTCTTCATACGCTAACGCACTCTCGATACTAAACAACTGAATGCTTTGATAGCTACTAGGCCTTTGCTTCCATTGGGTCTGCTCCAAGCTACAGTTACACAGGGCATGAATTTATTGCTACGATCGAATAAGAGGAGATCTCTTTGTGCCAAGAACGGGTTCAAATCATGAGTCAAACACTTGAAGTTTAAGTACTGAACAGACAGAGGTGCTTGTCATAGAGTCATAGAAAAGGACAGCACAGAAACAGGTTCTTCAGCCCATCCAACCCATGCTGATTTATTTATACTGCCTACTCCCATTGACCTGCATTGGGACCATAGCCCTCCACACCCCTATTATCCAGAGCTTTTATAGACACTGGAGCGCGACCCTTCCAGAGCCTTCATACACCCATCTCCTAGTAAATGATTCAATGCCTTTAACTCAAAGAAGTTCTAACACAGCCCCAAAGTTAATACAGCACAGAAGTTAATTCTACACCTACTATGTACATGTCTACCGTCAAGTACCAATCTGTTCTAAATCTGTTTTCCAGCGCTCGGTCAGTAGCCTTCTCTGCCCTAGTAATTCAAGTGTTTGTGTAGATACTTATTAAATGTTGTGAGAGTGCCTGCCTTCACCACCACTCAGGCAGTGCATTCCAGATTGCAACTACCCTCTGGGTGAGAAAAGTTCTTCCACAGATCCTCCCTGAACCTCTGTTCCAGAGAATAACTTCCAGCTGTCTACTCTGTCAGTATTCCTTATAATTTTCTATGCCTCTTTTGGCTTCCTCTTCAGCCTTCTCTGCTCCAAGGAAAATAACCCCACCCAGCCTATCCAGTCTCTCCTCAAACAGAATTAGTTTGTCCTAGCAATATCTCCTCTGTACCCTCTCCAGTGCAAACACTTCTTTCCTTTAGAATCACGACCAGAAACAGGGGCGTTGTGATGTTATTAAAGTGCATCCCCTTATAATAACAGGATTAAACTGCATATGCAATTGCTTTCTCCATCTTACTAACTTATCAATATCGCCCTGCAGCCTAAGAGTAGCAGAGTAGTATGCGGGACTTTACCAAAGGTCTTACTGAAGTTCAAGCAGACTACATAAACTGCACAATCCTTATCAAAACATTTTGTTAACTCCTCAATAAATTCAGTCAATTTAGTCCAGCAGGATCTTCCCCCTTCCAAAGTGATACTAACTATCATTGATTAATTCCTGCCTTTCCAAGTGCAGATTGATTCTGTCCACTCAGAATCTTTTCCAATATCTTTGTTAGCATTGCCAGCAAATACCTAGCTTCCACCTTCTGCCCTCGTGAATAAAGGTACTTTAAATCAATCTTTCGGAACGAGGTTGTATATTAACAGTTGCTTGTTGGTGGTATAAAAACAACTTTCAATTGAAATATCTCCTGCAGCATTGCAAAAGGTTTCTAAGCAGGCGCACAGGAGGAGTGACAGACAACACGCCAAGCAGTAAGATTTTAGTATAGATCGTTAAACATATGGTCAGTAAGGAACTTCTTAAAGTAGGGAATTCGGAAAAAGATGTAGATTGGCAGAATTTCAGATATACTAATGGCAATTAAGGAGTATGCAGGATGCCCAAGGCACAATATCAAAAGCCAGAACTGCATGTCAGGTAGTGCTCTTACTGATGGTGAGATGTGACATGCGACTTTGAATTTTAAAATCATATAATACATGCCAGTGTAAGTCAGTGAATACATGGGACTTGTTGCAAGTTATTACACATGTACACCCCTCTCTGGGCTCAGATGCAAACTTGGCTCGTTAACTGGCTCTGTTAACAGCCACAGGACTATGAAATGAAAAGGCCACCTTTCATAAACGATATACATATGATATGAGTTTCAACCAAACAGGGGCGTCGTGATGTTCTGGTTAAAGAAACCTCTAATGCTGTGTAAATACTGCTCATACACAATTGTCGATCGTACACTGCATAACATTATAATGAAAGTATATTTACAAATTTCAGCTTTATGGAACAGTTAGTAGAAAAGAGAAAAGGAAGAATAAGATAAAAGGGCCCATCACAATTCACCCAGTCCAAACCTGCACATACAATTGGAGCTCACCCTGGAGTTGTCTTTACTCACACGCTAAGCCCAAAGTACACACCACACTCTGAGCTTCACTCAAAATTTATCTCGAAAAAATGGACTCTCTCTAGGGACTATCGGCCCCTCCTTGTTGAAGCCATTCATCCGCACAGAGCACTTCATGCATCGGGGACGCTCCTTCCCATGGCATTCTCAGCTATCTTCCCTCCTGTCCACTCCGCAGCTCCTGCCAAAAAGACCCATGAGCCACACTGTCCTTTGCAATTCTCTCTCCACCCCGGAACTATCTCCCAATTCCACCATCCTGATTGGCTAGTACAACATTCCTAAGCAGAACAGCGAGGGCTTTTACCTCTAGCCGAAACCAAAGCATTATACCAGCAGGACACCCTGCCTTTGCAGAAGCTGCTGAAATGAAATACCTACTGCATAATAGCAGAAACCTTAACCAGGACATTACATGCAGGCAAGAGAAATTTGGTTAAAGTGATGTTTTCAGTGAGTTGAAGATGGTGTTGAATTGGAATTGATTTAGCTCAGAGGTTTAGTGGTTAACATGATGCTTTACGGCACCAGTAATCATCAATTCCCACTGCTGTCTGTAAGGAGTTTGTACGTTCTCCTCCAGATGCTCCGGTTTCCTCCCACATTCCAAAGACCTATAAGTTAGAATTAGTGAGTTGTGGGCATTCTATGTTGGCACTTGCAGACTGCCTCCAACACATCTTCAAACAATGCCTTTCACTGTATGTTTTAATGTTTCAATGTACATGTGACAAATAAAGCTAATCTTTAAAATTTATTTTTGTTTGAACAGATCAAATCATCACACAGAGCCCTGAAGTAGTGCAATGTTAAACAATAACAGAAAACAGAATAGTGTCAACAGCTACCAAAAAGTGCAGTGCAGGTAGACAACAAGATGCAAGGTCATAACAAGGTAGATTGTGAGGACAGGAATCCATTTCATTATAATAGGGGACCATTCAGTAGTCTTAAAACAGTCAGACTGAAGCTATTCTTGAGCCTGGTGGGACGTGCTTTCAGGCTTTTGTCTCTTCTACCGGCTGGAAGAGGTGAAAAGAGGGAATATTCAGGCTGGGTGTGATCATTGATTGTTCTGGCTGCTTTCTGAGGCAACAAGAAGTGTAGACAAACTCTGTGGGGGGGGGGGGGGGTAGGCTGGTTTCCATGATGTGCTGAGCTGTGTCTACATCTCTCTGTTGTTCCTTGGGGTCCTGGGCAGAGGTATTGCTATCCCAAGCCATGATTCAACCAGATACGATACTTTCTATGGTGTATTAGTAAAAATTGGTAAGAGTCAATAGGGACATGCTAAATTTATTTAGCCTCTCGAGGAACTGGGGGTGCCGGTGAGCTTTCTTGCCAGGGCATCTACAGGATAGACTATTGGTGATGCTTATTCCTGGGAGCCAAATTTTAAAAAGACATACAGAGTTTAATACTAAACAGCAGTAAGTGAGAGTGAACTTTTCTCCTCTTCCTGACTATGCCTTCTGTTTTATCTCAGATGCAACACGGCAAATCGACCAAGGCAGCACAGTGGTCCTCGAGTCAAGGTGGCAGTGGTGAGGGCGAGGACACGGAGTCAAGCGGAGAGTGCGATGACGAAGATGGGTGTACAGGATCTGGAAGTGGAGCACCAGGAAGGCAGAAGAATACATGTGAGTGGCATCTTTCGAACAAGTAGATTGTTCTAAGTGACATGCAGTGAAGTGTAAGGCTCGCCTCTGGAGTTAGTCGGATACTTACAAAACTACTGAACGTCAAGCAAGCAGTTGTTGAGTGCATGATTAGAAAGGAAACTCTCTCACATTTCACAATAACAGCAGTGTCGCCTCTGACCACCATGGGGTCTTGGAATTGTGAATGATATTTCATATCTATATGTTAGTCAGCAAACACTTGCAGTTCTGTTTGAAGTATTTGCAGTTCTAAGCAGAACATGTTGAGGTCAGGAATGAGATGTTTGGCACTTCAAAGTTCCCCTTCTCTTGCAATATTTTATACGTGGTGTCTTGTTCCCACAACCACTGACTCTTCGGGAATGTATTGGAAAGGTTGGACGCAGAATCGGTTATCGTGTTTGTTGCTTCTTCACTGGAAAAGTGTATTTTGTGACCATGTTCATTCAAGACAGGTGTGTGGCTTCATACTATTGCTGCAGGCAGTGTTGCTCTGTCTTACTGATGGACAGGGTATTTAGCAATAATTATAAAGGTTCAATCACCTGACAAGATGTATGTTTTTAATTAAAAATTAATTTAATGAGTCAGCAGCATGTTGCCATTATGGTGGGCAACTGATGGGCTATCATTAGTCTGGCCCACTCTCGACCCCAATGTGTGACCTACAGTGTTAAACCTTACCCTTTTAAAAGACACAGCAAGACCTGAGGACCATCACAGGGCGGTTCTCTGTCTTCACACTGAGATAAGACTTAGCAGCATGAACACAGCCAGTTGTGAATTGGATAAGTTCTGTCCAATGGCAGGTAACATAGATCGAGCAGCCAATGTAACTGAATCCCCAATAGTTATGAAGCCAAGTCTAGAGACCTGAGTCCCAATGGTTGGAGCAACAACAGAACTCAGAGATCCAGCGGGCCATGAGCTTAACTAGTCGCCACTAGAACCCTAGCGATTGAAAGCCTAGACATCAGAGCCCCAACAGGGGGTAAGCCTAAACATAGAATATCAATAGTCAAGTTCAAGTTCCAGGGCAGAGGTGCAAAACACAGAAACAATGGTCATACACAGCACATATAGCACACATAAGGTAACAAGAAAATAAAGTCACACTAAAAAATATAGTCCAAGTTCCTGAGTTGATGAATGTTGCAGTAGTCTGCAGTCGGACACAATATGGCTTGTCTTCTGTTGAGCAAACGCTGGGGGACAGCACCTGCTCCAGCTTGGACGCTGCGCCCCACCACCTCTGGCACGCCATTGGTACTCCTGAATCTGATGCCTCTCTCCTGGCGGCTGGAAACAGGCGACTATGCGGCCTGAGGCCTAGTGCTGACTACGACAGAGGCCGTGCAGCTCTCCCGCTGTCTGCCTCTACCGTCCGCCAATAAATCAGTGACTCAAGCTCGTATCGTTCTGACTACCTTTGATTAATCTGCCTTTCCATGTTTAGATGGATCCTAGCCCTCGGAATCTTTCCCAACAACTTCTTTCTAATTGCCTGTAAATATTCCTGCTGTCATGTTGTAGTGTTTTGACCTGATATGTCAATGAGTCCAAATGTAGGGGTTTGGTCTGAAGCATCAGCTGTATATTTCCCATAGATGCTGCTGGACTCTTCAGCAGGTTGATTATTGGTCCAACAGACAGTAAAGTATGAAATGGAGGTTCCAGCTTTTGATGCACGGTAAACCTTAATGTTTGAGGACCAGCCGTAAGCCTGAATGTTGTCACAATAAGAACACTAGAAAGCTCAGATTGAATGGTGAAACTCGCGGGAACCTGGACTGAAATTTTGTTTGCAGTTTATTACTTTTCTCTCCCTGCAAACTGAAAAATCATATCAACCTCTCTGAAACGAAGAGATATCAGCTGATCAATGAATTCTCTGCCAATGAAGTCAAGAGTCAAAATGGACTATAAATTAATGTAACAATTAATCTGAATTTGATGGAAGTGTTAACTAAATCCACCAACCATGCCACCTAGACTGAGCTTTGCCATTGATGAGCAAGTAATTTGGTATTGAATTATTTTGACTGTTTTATCGAAAAGGAACGTGAAGCTGAAGTTTGAGATTCAGATCAACAAAAGGCCTGAGACAGAGTGTGACTAGTGGGTATGAAGGGTGCAAGGTGTCAATGGATCTCTTCCCTGATACCAGTATATGCACAAGAATTAGAATCACAATCAGAATTAGGTTTAATATCACTACCATATGTCATTAAATGTGTTGTAATGTAGCAGCAGCACATTGCAATACATAATTTAAAAATCTGTGAATTACAATATATATATGAAAAAGTTAAATTAAGTAAGTAGTGCAAAAAAGTCACACAAAATGCCGGTGGAACACAGCAGGCCAGGCAGCATCTATAGGGAGAAGTGCTGTTGATGTTTCGGGCCGAGACCCTTCGTCCTGACGAGGGGTCTCGGCTCGAAACGTCGACAGCGCTTCTCCTTATAGGTGCTGCCTGGCCTGCTGTGTTCCACCATCATTTTGTGTGTGTTGTTTGAATTTCTAGCATCTGCAGTTTTCTGCGTGAGTGCAAAAAAGTAGTGAGGTAGTGTTCTTGCCCATTGAGGTAATGTCCATTCAGAAATCTGATGGCAGAGGAAAAGAATCTGTTCCTGAATCTTTGAGTGTGTGCCTTCAGGCTCCTGTACCCCCTCCTTAATGGTAGCAATGAGAAGAGGCATGTCCTGGGTGATAGGGGTGCTTAATAATGAATGCCACCTCTTTGAGGCATTGTTCCTTGCAGATGTCTTGGATGCTGGTGCCCATGATGGAGTTGACTGAGTTTACAACTTCCTGCAGCTTATTTCAATCCTCTGCAGTAGCGCCCCTCGCCCTCGCCTGTACCAGATGGTGATGTATATAATTAGATTGCTCTCCACGCTACTTACATAGAAACACAGGAAACTTACAGCACAATTCAGGCCCTTCAGCCCACAAAGTTGTGCCGAACATGTCCTTACCTCAGAAATTACTAGGCCTCTATTTTTCTAAGCTCTATGTACCTATCTAAAAGCCTCTTAAAAGACCCTATCGTATCCGCCTCCACCACCGTTGCTGGTAGCCATTCCACGCACTCACCACTCTCTGAGTAAAAAACTTACCCCTGACATCTCCTCTGTACCAACTCCCCAGCACCTTAAACCTCTGTCCTTTTGTGGCAACCATTTCAGCCCTGGGGAAAAGCCTCTGACTATCTGATCAATGTCTCTCATTATCTTATACACCTCTATCAGGTCACCTCTCATCCTCCTTCGCTCCAAGGAGAAAAGGCTGAGTTCACTCAAATTATTCTCATAAGGCATGCTCCCCAATCCAGGTAACATCCTTATAAATCTCCTCTGCACCCTTTCTATGGCTTCCACATCCTTTCTGTAGTGAGGCGACCAGAACTGAAGACAGTACTCCAAGTGGGGTCTGACCAGGGTCCTATATAGTTGCAACATTACCTCTCGGCTCCTAAATTCAATTCCACGATTGATGAAGGCCAATACACCATACGCCTTCTTAATGACAGAGTCGACCTGCACAGCTGCTTTGATGTCCTATGGACTCAGACCCCAAGATCCCTCTGATCCTCCACACTGCCAAGAGTCTTACCATTAATACTATATTCTGCCATCATACTTGACCTACCAAAATGAACCACCTCACACTTATCTGGGTTGAACTCCATCTGCCACTCCTCAGCCCAGTTTTGCAACCTATCAATGTCCTGCTGTAACCTCTAACAGCCCTCCACACTATCCACTACACCTCCAACCTTTATGTCATCAGCAAACTTACTAACCCATCCCTCCACTTCCTCATCCAGGTCATTTATAAAAATCACAAAGAGTAAGGGTCCCAGAACAGATCCCGGAGACACTCCACTGGTGACTGACCTCCATGCAGAATATGACCCGTCTACAACCACTTTTTGCCTTCTGTGGGCAAAACACAAAACAATGTCCCCTTCTTTAGAAATCTGTGAGTGACGTTCCAAATCTCCTCAAATTCCTAATGAAATACAGTCACTGTCATGTCTTCTTTGTAATTGAATCAGTATGTTGGGCCCAGGATAGATCCCAGAAATGTTGATAACCAGGAACTTGAAATTGCTCACTCTTTTCACTGTGATCCCTCCATGAAAACTGGTGTGTGCTCCCTTGTCTTACTCTTTCTGGTGTCCACAATCAGTTCTTTGCTCTTGCTAACATTGAGTGCAAGGTTGTTGCTGTGACACTACTCAACTAGCTGATGTATCTTGCTCCTGTACATCTTCCCGTCACCATCTGAAATTCTGCCAACAATAGTTGTGACATCAGCAAATTTAAAGAAGGCATTAGTGCTGTACCTAGTCGTACTGTCATGGGTGTGGAGAAGTAGAGTTGTGGGCTAAGCACACATCCTTGAGGTGCACCAGTGTTGATAATCAGTGAGGTGGAGATGTTATTTCCAATCTGCACAGATTGTGATCTTCCAGTGAGGAAGTCGAGGATCCAGTTGCAGAGGGAGGTACAGAGGCCCAGGTTTTGAAGCTTTTTGATCAGACTTATAGCAAATGATTTTTTGAATTGCTCTGAAGTCAATAAACAGCAGTCTGACAGAGGTATTAGTATTGTCCAGGTGATCCAAAGCTACATGGAGAGCCAATGAAATTGCATCCACTATTGTGTTGATAGGCAAATTGCAGTGGGTCCAGGTCCTTGCTGAGACAGGAGTTGGTTCCAGCCATAACCAACCTCTCAAAGCAGTTCATCACCATAGATGTGCTACTGGGTGATGGTCATTGAGGCAGTTCACCTGCTATTCTTGGGCACTGGTATGATTGTTACCCTTTTGAAACAGGTGAGAACTTCCAATGGTGAGAACATCACCAAGCCACACATTACAGTCTATACTTTAAGAGTCTTTTAAATGTGGTAATGGAATAATGGTGGGACATCTTAAGAGGTTTCCACCATGCCGCCCATGGAAATTGAGAGCTGAGACTGCTGTGGTTTTGTTGCTTCAGAGCCTGCTGACACCTGTTGCATCTGTAGTTTATGAAACAAACACAGTCAGTGTGCGTGCAAGGAAACAAGTCACAAGCCCATGGCTTCGTAAAGCAAGCCGCACAAAGAATTGTTCGGGTATCCTGAAGCACTGCCGGATCAGCACAAGCAGCAAGCTCTCTGCACCATGCTCTCCGACATCACGTGTTTGTACCCTTCTCGCAGAGCCATTAGAGCCAGGATTAGGGGATCATCATAGAATCCATTATGGGTTTGTAATAGTATCAATGAGTCATGCGCCAATGCAACAGTCATTTTGGGCAGTTTTGGAGCAGCTAACAACATTTGGGTTATGGACAGTCTAGAGCCCATGGATAGCGTGCTTCCAACTTAGGGAAACTGGGGACTATCATCAGGGTTGAGCCAGAAATGAACATTTGTGTCCGTTCTGGGTATTAAAGGTTCAGAAATATGTAAAACTTCGCAGCAGGCACAGAGAATTCCTTGAATAATTTTGGTGATAAGGCACTTAAAGATAGATTGAATAGGCAGATGGATAGGTAGGTGGATTGCATAGCAGAATGGCCTTTTTAGACACTGTAACCTTTTAGTGACTCTGTATTCAGTTAAGTACTCCAGTGTAGTCATACCTAACTTTATACAGACTTGGGAACTGCTCAAGTGACCTTTAAGACCAGAAGATACAGATTTTTATTCTAAGTTGTGCACTTTCATTCCCATTGCATCTGACCTACAGGTTAGATCTGGTGTAGAAAGGCCTGAGTTAAAATGCATCTGACCCAACAATAGCAACAGACATCTAGGGAACCTAGTTATTTCCATGTTTTGCTGGAGACTCTAGATCAAAGTACTACTCCAGTCAAGTACCACTGGTTTTCTTGACACTTTCTTCCCAAGCACAACTAAGCTAGCAGAAGTGGGTGTCTAAGATGGAGCATATTTAAATTTACCACGTGATGGGCATTTATAATTGGAACTATTAAAGATAAAGAGACAGCATTTGGCTCAGTTTGGTCCAGTTGTTGAAATGGTGGGCTTAGTTGGTATGTGAAAATAGCCCTTGACTCACACTGACAACAAAACTGATATAAATTAGAATTCTTGTGTGTAATTCAACAGTCTATTCACAAAGAGATCAGGTATCACACAAAATAACCCAGGGCTGAGGTTGAACTGACAATACAGTATAATTGATCATTCTTTAAGGATTTATACTGCAGGTTTTGACTGTGACAGTAATTAATATTGGCTGTGACAGTCCCCAGGCTAAATACCAAAAAGGTTACACCCTGGAAGGGTTATTTTTCTTCAGTGGTGAATACAGGCAATAGTTATGCAAATAGTTTCATATCTATTCAAACACATAGATTGGAAACACAATCTATAAATTCCTCTCAATAATCCCTTTCATGGAAATTTTTAAGGTTTAAAGTATTAAATAACAGGTCCTGAGTCCTTTAAGTAAACCATGTTTTAGAGGTTTTAAGCCTTGTGGAATACCAGGTGATAGGCAGCAGGTAACATTTGTGCCACAGAAGTCCTTTTCTATGATGTTATCCAAAATAAATGTGCAAAATTCAAAGTAAATTTATTATCGAAGTGAAAATATGTCTCCATATACAACCCTGTGATTTGTTTCCTTGTAGGCACACTCAGTAAATCAAAGAACCATAATAGAATCAATTAAAGACTGCTCTGCTGACGTCCCTGCCAGCACCTCCTTCCAGTTTACTTTGGCCAACTCCTCTCTCACACCACTGTAACTTCCCTTACTCCACTGAAATACTGCTACATCAGACTTTCCTTTCTCCCTATCACACTGCAAGTTGAACACAATCATTGTGATCACAGGTTCCTAAGGATTCTTTTACTTTAAGCTCCCTAATCACCTCTGGTTCATTACGTAACACCCAATCCAGTATAGCTGATCCTCTGGTAGGCTCAACGACAAACTGCTCTAAAAAGCCATCTCATAGGCATTCAACAAACTCACTCTCTTGAGATTCATTTCCAATCTGATTTTCCCAATCAACCTGCATGCTGAAATCTCCCATGACTACCATAACATTGCCCTTTTGACACGCCTTTTCTATTTCCTGCTGTAATCTGTGGTCCACATCTCAGCTACTGTTGGGAGGCCTGTATACAACTGCCATCAGGGTCCTTTTACCCTTGCAGTTTCTTAACTCAACCCACAAGAATTCAACATCTTCTGATCCTATGTCACATCTTTCTATTGATTTGATGCTATTCATTACCAGCAGAGCCATGCCACCCCCCTTCTTGTCCCTCCGATACAACGTGAACTTTGGACATTCAGCTCCCAACTACAACCATCCTTCATGCATGATTCAGTGGTGGCCACAACATCATACCTGACAATCTGTTATAGTGCAACAAGATCAGCCACCTTATTTCTTATACTCCGTGTGTATTGAGATATAACAGTTTGAGTATTGTATTTGCTATCCTTTTTAATTCTGCATCCCTAATGCACTGATACTCACCCTGCTGGCTGCAATTTTGTCCTATCATCTGCCTGCCCTTCCTGACAGTCTGACTGCACACCATCTTTGCTTTTTAACCATCTGTCCTATCCTGAGCCCCTTCACTCTGGTTCCCATCTCCCTGCCAAATTAATTTAAATCCTCCCCAACAGCTCTGACAAACCTGCCCATGAGATTATTAGTTCCCTTCAGGTTCAGGTACAATCCATCACTTTTGTACAGGTCATACCTTCCCCAGAAGAGATCCCAATGATCCAAGAACCTGAAGCCCTGCCCCCTGCACCAGCTTCTTAGCCACACATTTATCTGCCAAATTATCCTGTTTCTACTCTTGGTGGCACATGGCAGAGGTAGTAATCCAGAAATTACTACCCAGGTGGTCCTGCTTCTCAGCTTTCTACCTAGCTCTCTAAATTCTCTTTTCAGGACCTCTTTGCTTTTCCTTCCTATGTCATTGGTACCAATATGTACCAAGACATCTGGCTGCCCTCCCTCCCTCTCCAAAATGTTGGAGGAAGATCTTCTGATGCTTTACGCCCTTCCAATGCTCTCTAATTCCTGATTCTCTTTTCCATACCATGACAAGGGCCCTCTGAAAAATCTTGAACATTTTAGTCCTTTCTCTGTGAACTATGGCCTTCTCTGTGCCCTCCTGGCCTCTTGACTCCCTGATCCACCATGGTCTATGCATGCTTTGATCCTCTGTTCCTCATCAATCATCCTCCATATACTCCAATCTCTTTCCATCAGTAAACCTCTCCACCAATCAATCTTTAACCCCAGATGTCTCTACTCCTCGCAAACATCTTTATCCTTGGCACTGCCTTATCCCTGATCTCTTTAATCCTAAACCTCTCTACCACCTAATCCTCTGTATGTGCACTGTCCATTTTAATGCCTCCATCCCTCTCTATCCTGAACTTCATCACAATCCTCCCTACATGGGCCTTCACTAACCTCTTCATCCCGATTCTCGCTATCCTGATCCTTTCTAACTGTCCAATACTCTCTATTCTCTGACCCTGCCTACACCCTGATCATTTCTACCCCAAACCCTTCGGCCTCTCTAATCACAAATTTCCTGGCTCCTGAGCCTCTCTAACAATTTGATCCTTTCTACGTCCTGAACCTCTCTACTTCCCTGATTGTCTTCATAGCATCCATTTTTCTCTAACTCCATTTTCTGCTGCTAATCCTTTCTCCATTGTCCATTGTAACAGTGACCTCACTTCAAAATCAGCTGCTCTCTCTGTGATTTCAGGTGGTTCAAGACATGGAAAGAAGCTTTTTATTACAAAATCCTTCTTAATGTAAAGGAATAATCAAACAAGATGTCTATATCATTAAAAAATGTGAAGAATATAAAAATAAGTTTATCACATTTAAACTCCTTACTATGATAAAGTTCTTTCTGAAATTCTATTACAGTAGGCTTAATAAGCAACTAAATTCCTTTCAGAACCTTGGCAAAAATGTGTAATTAATTCTTTTGAGAAATGTAATGGATAATTAATTGATTCATAATCCCTCGAATCACTTGCTTTTAACACTAAATTGAAATTCACAAGTTTGTGAGCTGTTTCTGTGTGTGGTGGCTGCTGAAGTAGCAGCATAGTTCCTAAACAGACTTAAACGCAGGCTGGTGTGGAACTACAGGGAGTAGATGGCTAAGCAGATTGGGTACTCAACCCTACTGGTCAGACGTCCTTGTTCAGTCATTGATCACCTGTGAGCTGGTGGAGCTCAGCCAGTGTCAAGGGGGTGAATCAAGAGAACTCTAGAGATTTGGGACAAGGAAGGAGGAAAATCATTTTTCTGGATTTGACCCAAGATCTGCCATAATTTATGGAAATTTCAAGTGAGCCTAGGTTTAAATTACTTCATGTTAATTATGCACAAGTGCTGCATTGCCAATTGCACAATAACTTGATTCCTCTACATGCTGATGACTAGCAAGATGATCCTTTTATTGATATTTTGGAATGAGAGGGTACAAGGGGGACAGAGAAGTTCAGATTAGTTTATTGGTATATATACTGGGGTATGAAGTTCTTTGCTGTTTTTGCCTTATCAAATATGTACAATGATAAATATAGTAATGAGTATAAAATAATGAAATGGAATAAAATATATTAGAGCAATCTGAAGTAGTACAAAAAGAAGTGCTAAAGTGACTGTAGCTTTGTGAGTCCAAGAATGTGGCAACATCACAGGGAAGTGGATGTGGAAGAAGTGATTGGCTCAGAAGTCTGATAGCAGTGGGGAAGAAATCATTCCTGAGCCTGGACATCTGAGCTTTCAAGCTCCTGTATCTTCTCCTTGAATGTAGACAAACGAAGAAGAAATGGTCGGAGGGCAGGCATGCTTGACAAGCACATTAGCCTTCTTGATGCAACCACTGTGAAAATGTCCTGGATGGACAGAGTGAAGGGCTTTTGAAGAACTGGGCAGTGTTTACCACTCTCTGCGAGTTTAGTCAGTCCGGAGCAGAGCAGTTTCCCACCAGGCTGAGAAGCAACCCGCCAGGATACTTTCTATAGAAACATTGCAGAAGTTGAAGAGAATCCTTGTGGACAAGCAAAATATTCTCAGATGCTTAAGAAAGTAAGAATGCAAATGAAGAGACATTTAGCCATGTAATAATGGATGTTACTAATTCCATTATTACTAATTTATTTGGGAGTGTTTCTCTCTTCCATACCAGCAATATCTTCATCTAGATTTGTTTTGAACAAGTAATAGATACTTTATCCAGCTGTACCTAATGTGGCTGAACTAAGATCAAGGCATCCACCATGACATATAATCCATACATGAAAAGATATGCCAGAATCTACTCTTTTAAACATGGACAAGTAAAAGTCAATGTATTGTATCAGTTCTTCCACTTGCACCCTTAAACCTGGCCTGCTATTCAACATGGCTGATCCCCTCTTCTGTGCAAGTTGATCTTTCAAAAATGTATCTACTTTTTTTTTAAACACTCCTAGTGTTCTAGACTCCAGGACAGAGAGATTCAGCACACTCTGCAAAATAATTTTTTTATATATCTAATGCAGTTTTAAATGACTTCTACCTAATTTTGTGACCACCATATCCCCTTGTTCAAGATTCTCGCTCTAGTTCAAACACCTCAACTGCAACCCTTACATGCCCATGAAGGATATTGGCTGTTTCAAAAAGTTCACCCCTCATTTTAAGATCTAAAGCATGCAGATTAAGACAATGCCAAACAAATCACCAACCTTTTGTTGTATGCAAACTTATCTCAGTAGTCAGAAGTTGTAGGAACTTTGGTTCATAAGACTGCTATATTTGCATCTGCAGAAATTGTGCCTACCATGAGATCATATTCTTTGTGTGTTTAAAAGCAGTCAATAAATGTCATTTGTTGCTCCAGTAATTAAGCACAATCCTGTGATGACAGGTAAAATTTTGCATTTTGCATCAGCAGATCAGAGTTTGAATCAATTCTGTCCAACTTCAAGGAGAGAAAACTGGCAGGGTGCTACATTTGTACATATATTAAGGAGCATTTTACCTTTGTAGCTGAGTGAATGAATCAGTCCAGGTAATTCTAGATTTATATATTGTTTTGATGGCATATCACTCTTCCGTTTCACAAGGACATGCATTTTTAAAAACAAATAATTTTCTGTTTTGTAGTTGTTAATGAGTATTGTCCAAATCATCTTAAAGAGATGACACAGTTATAACACATCTGCATGCTTTAACTAATAATCCTTGTTATGGGGTAGAATCCACTGTTGTATTGCACATTATTTGGTACCTGTACAACAATCCTTGTGTTGCTTTTCCACTCATGCTCCAGGTCACTTCTGTCGCATATTGTTGGACAGAAAAGACATAGTTTTTTGATGTAAAAAAGGTCATGAGTTCATCCCTGAGGGAGGGGTGGAAGGATGACAAAAGGTTGAGCAAGTTGGGCCAACATTCATTAGAGACCAGACAAACAAGGGATAATCTCTTTGAGGCAGGATTCTGAGAGAATTTACGCAGAGGGTGTTGAGCAGATGTTTCCTCGGAAAGGTTATCCAGAGCTAGGATACATAATATCAGAGTAAGTGGTTGCCCACTTAAGATGGAGATGAGAAGAGTTTTCTTCTTTTTGAAGATTGTAACTATTTGAAACTCTAACCCGGAGATCAATGCAGTCAAATCTATTGAATACATTCAAGAAGCAGATTACCTACTACTTGAGTAACATGCAACTCGAGGGTATGAGGAGAGAGCAGAAGAGTAGTTTTGAGACCAGGATTTTATCAGCTGTGACCTTATCAAATGGTAGAACAGGCTCAACAAGCTGATAGGCCTACTCTGCTCCTGGAAAGAAAAACAAATAAGTATACAGAAAAGGAGAGAATAGAGGGGAATTACATGGACCCACAAAATAATCAACAAAAAAGCCGGGTGGGGAATGAGAGAAGGACACAAGACGAGAAGGTCAAGAGAGTACTAGGTACAGAGGAAACAAATGTTTGGTCAATTTTAAGATGTGTATTCTATTCATCAGAAATTGCTTGAGAGATTTTATTTTAAAAAATAAGAAATTTATCTTATTACAGTATGTCTAGATGAAGGGTTCCTACCAGAAGCACCAATTATCCATTTCCCTTCATGGATATGTCTGATCAGTTCCTCCAGCTTTTTGATTGTGCTCTAGCATCTGCAGTCTCGTGCGTTCTATCTTAATTTTGAAGGCTTTAAGCTTTTCAGAACAAGCTAATAATGCCATGAGCATTAGTTGATGAGTGACATTGTCTCTGAGATAATTATGTTATCTGGTGTTACCCATCAGTTGAGTGGACAGTCCATCATGGTTGTGTTCAGTGTCAGCAGTGGTGCACAGTAAACACTCGGCCAGTTGATCCATCTGCTGTGCTTTGGGCCCGTTTCACATCAGGAATTCAAGATTCTGATGGACAGTTCAGGATCTTCTGGGCTTTCTTCCTCCAAGATGTGTCAAGCAGATGTTCTATTTCTTCCCCTTGCTCATCAACCATACTTCTCTCAATTACAGTTGATAGAAGAGAGATATAAAGATGTATTTTTCATCATTATTCCCAGGTATTTATTTCCATTGCTTAGTGCATTGGAACGCTTGTCATCCCTTGTATATTGTTTGCAAATCCCAAGAGCTCCTTCCCAGTTCTCTTTTAGCTTATGCGTTTGTTGTTGGCTTCTTTCCAAGAGGGTGCTCCTGCTGATCCATGGTCAGAATCACATTCGTTTAAATAAAGGGACCCTGTGCCTCCCCATAATACAGAGACCATCTTTGCAATAACTTATGGAAGTTTCAACTTTCATAAGAAGTGTCAATTGCTAATAAAACAAGGTAAAAGGAGGATTGATATTTGCAATTGCAATGAGTGAGATTACAGCAAATGAATTTCAATGGGAGCCCATCGATTTGGGGCTGATCTGCAAACGTTAGAGATCTAAAGTGGCATGGAAAATTTTAAAGTCTTGAACAGAGACAGAAACACAATAATAAAATTCAAACAATTCCCATCATGCTTTCAGAGCTGATAAATTAAAGTTCAGCAGAATGAAAGCTATGCAGAAACTGTACAAAGCTCTAATTGGAACACATCACAGCAAGTGAGCAGTTCTACTTTTGAAAGGATGCGAGGGGTGATTGATAAGTTTGTGGCCTAAGGTAAAAGGAGTCAATTCTAGAAAACCTAGCACATTTATTTTTCCTACATTTACACACTTAGTCCAGCGGTCGTGGAGCATACGGATCTTTCTTTGTAGAAGTCGGCGTCTTGGACCTCCAGAAGTGGTCCACAGCAGGGGTGATTGATAAGTTCGTGGCCTAAGGTAGAGGGAGATGAGTTATTAACTTCAAGCTTTCTGCATTTTCAATCAAAGAGTTGAACTGCACGTGCACGTAACAAGAGCTGTATAACTCATCTTCTTCTACCTTAGGCCACAAACTTGTCAATCACCCCTGCTGTGGACCACCTCTACAAAGAAGAGATCCGTATGCTCCACAACTGCTGGACTAAGTGTGTACATGTAGCAGGGGACTATGTTGAAAAATAAATGTGCTAGGTTTTCTAAAATTGACTCCTACCTTAGGCCACGAACATATCAATCACCCCTCATATACTGGCTTTGCAAAAGTGCAAAATTTACCACGTTCCAGGGGTTAAATTATAAATCAGTAGTGTTTGATTCCTTGGAATTTAAATGGTGAAGGGCAATATGATTGAAGTTATCAGTATATTAAAGTGAATCGGTAGATACTGGGCCAGGCTAGGATTGGATGAGGAATATGTCTAATAGGGTAAAACTGGGGTGATGATGAGGATAGACTGTAAACAAAGTTATCTTTGCCAACATGGGAATCTTTGCCAGCATGGATTGTTTGGGACAAATGGCCTGTTTCTGTGCTGTATAGCCTTGGAATCGTGAAAGAGCTTTGGGCTTAGTATTGAGAATCTTGGATCCCTTCACAGGAAGCAAAAGGAGACCAGGCTAAATGACAGAATAAACACACCATCTTCTAGACAATCTGCCCATCTACCCTACCAAGCATATCCTGCCTCACTAGTTGCAGGTCATTCACATATTGAGATTATCAGTCACCTAAGAAGACACAGAATTGGAGTGGAGGTATGTCATTCATGGCCTTGGAGGACTGCCTAGGAAAGAAAAGAATGATGGAATAGGTTAACTCATCTATTCCTATTCCCCGTGAATGCTATCTAAAAGCATATCTTGAGGACAAACTATAAGAAATAGAAATTTTGTCAGCTCATTGCTACATCATCATTCTGTATGATCACCACTGATCTTACCTGACACCACGTTGTTCCACTAACCACATATCCATTAATACCCTTCATTCCCAATGTTTCCTTTATTGTGTACATTACATATCAATGTTCCCCTCTATATTAATATAATATTGGATTCTGATGGATGACTCCAAGGTTCTTTCAGAAGTCAGGAACAAGGCACAGAACTTGTTACTTCATGATAATTTTGTTAAGAGTTGATAGAACAAATTTGGTGGGGTGGAATTACATTTCTACCAAAGGAGGTGTACAGTGCTCCTTCCCTCTGCTAGCCTGCAGGTCACCCTTGGGCAAGGTGGAAGCTGCTTAGCCGCCCGATCTGGTGAATGGTCATATGAGCAGCTGGTGCGTATCAGAAGTCCTGGTTATGCAACCACCTACGCCAGGTAGACAGTCTCTGAAGAGTGTTGATAATGGCTGGGGTCACCCGTCTTGTAACGACACTGCCCAGAAGAAGGCAACGACAAACCAGTTCTGTAGAAAAAATTGCCGAGAATAATCGTCGTCGTGGAAAGACCATGATCATCTACATCATATGACTTGGCACTTAATGAATGATTGAGAACAAAGGGAAGTTGAAACAAATAGGGAAAGCGGTCTACTGGTTGAGAAACTAAAAGATGGAACCTCGCATAAAGCAGCTAATTTTATTGCCAGAAAAAAAAGAGAATTCCATTCAAATTTATAGATAAGAGACAACCAATTAGAGCATTCTTGAGCATTCCAGAATTCTACTTTGAGTAGCCACGAGAGACAGATTAAACTTGTATAAACTTACAAGCAGATAATAAATTCTTAAATTGCAAAGAAAATGAGAGTAAAACAGTAAACTAGGAATTAAACAGTTGGATCCAACAATGCCCCCTTTGATTCTAAGTCACATGTTTAAAATCATTACATCTGAAAATTGAGAGACATAAAATCTTGTGGTATCTACGTTAAGTATAAAATAATCAAAAACTACTTTAGTCATGAAATATCAAAGGGTATATATTCTTCTAAGTATTTGTAAGATAATGTCATGGTTAGGCAGATTAGTAGCGACTCTTATGTGAGTTTGAACCATTCTATTAATGATCGTCTTTAAACAAGTAAAAAAGGTGTAAGTGATGATATGATTTATTAGTACGAATAATATAACTCATAATATTGAGTAACTCTAGCTTCTCAAACTTAAATAAATCCAGTCAACGAAATCTCATTCATCAGATTGATGTATTTTAACCATTTCCTTATGGATATGATCAGCCAAATTACTTATGTCTTCAGGTGTGTAAGTACAATGCTCTTTGCCTACAACCGCACACTTTCTCTCCTTAACTGCTAGGTGAAGATCTAATGACATACGATTTTGAAGAACCATCTTATGCATGGTGACTATTTCTGTTGTTAATTTTCCCCAAGGCTTCGGCAGTGTTATTGTTTACTCTTTTTAAGGCTGCCGCAACACTTTTAGTCTCTCTTATACCCCTTGCAACACCATAAAATGGAAATAAAATTGATGCAAAATCATCTCCTTCTAAAATGTCTTGTTTACTTCTAGACTCGGGAGGTAAAGGCGAGATGTGTGCATGTCTTGTGACAGGGAAAAACTACTCTAAATAACAACATCCTAACCAATTTTGTGGACGAGAGGTTTAGGCTCCATTTCTACTCATTAAGTCATACTGTTCCATGAACTTAGACCATTTCTTATTACTTGTTGAAATGTAATAATTTTCTGATCATCAATGGAAATTCCAGAGTCATCACCCCATTTAGGACAGTGTAAAATGTAATTACATGAACTATGCCAAATTGGAATGGTATCTTCTCTACTCAGGCAAAAGTTAGGTTTTTTTTAGTGGAAAGATTTATTAGCTTTGTCGTGAACCCTAGTTGTGGATATATCTCAGGATAAGACATGAATAGGGCCAGAAATAATATTCCCTAAATCATGCTGATTATATGTACATAAATGATCTAGTTTAAGACAGTAAGTAGGGGGTATTATCATCGTATATCTATATCTTTCTTGAGATTAATGGATCATAGGCATAATGTCAACCTCACCATTGCTGGAATGTTTAATAAAGAAGGTGCATGCTTATTCTGGGTCCACAGGAATGCCCAGCATTAGTGAGTAGTTTGAAGTATGTGGTATATATTGACATACCCAACAGCTAGAGGCATTAACAGCATCATGTGAGACTCACAAGTATACATTATGAGACATCTAACAAATCATTTACATGGCCAACAACAGCTGGAACATCAAATCCCAAACACCCAACCCCCCCCCCTTGCAAAAAAAGAACAGCAACAAAAGCATCAAACCCCCAACCCCCTCCCTGATACACAAAAACTAACAGATTGCCCACATGGAAAAAGCACCAAGAACAACAGACCCCAAATCCCCAACCCTAGATAATTCCTGTCATGCATGTGTCCCTTGGTCAGAGTCCATGTGGCATGGCAATCCCACAATTTTGTGTGTGTGCGTGTGCGTGTGCGTGTGCGTGCGTGTGTGAGTGAGTGTGTGTGTGTGTGTGTGTGTGTGTCGGGGTGGGCAGGGCTTTCCTTGCTGGAATAGCTTCCACCCATCCTCATGATCACTTTGGGGAATTTTATCCAGGCCAGCTTGATAAAGTCAATAGATAATCATTATCAATAAATCACCTGTACTACCAGAGGAAATAACACTGGACCATTGTTACACTAAATTCACAAGAGCCTACTGTGCTAATTCACGCTCACACTTTGGTAAGTCTGACCACTTGGTTGTACTTCTACTCCCTGAGTATAGGCAGAGACTGAAAACTGTAGCATCAGTAGTGAGGACCAAGAAGGTACGGATCAGGGAAGCACAGGAATATCTACAGGACTGGTTTGAATCAGTGGACGGGACTGTATTCAGGCAGTCATCTTCAAGTCTG
This sequence comes from Hemitrygon akajei, assembly GCF_048418815.1. Classification (NCBI taxonomy): domain Eukaryota; kingdom Metazoa; phylum Chordata; class Chondrichthyes; order Myliobatiformes; family Dasyatidae; genus Hemitrygon; species Hemitrygon akajei. The sequence continues at coordinate 117,718,841 of NC_133126.1, read as the reverse complement.
GGTGAGTATGCTGCAGTTGTTACTGACTTTATTAAAACCTGTGTGAGTGGGTGTGTGCCGATGAAAACTTGCTGTACATTCTCAAACCAAAAGCCATGGATGAACCAGCAGGTTCGTAGTCTGCTGAGGGCTAGATCTGTGGCATTTAAGTCTGGCGACCCAGGCCTGTACAAGAAAATCTGGTATGACTTGCAGAGGACTATTTCAAGAGCCAAGAAACAATTCTGGGAGCGGTTGGAGGCAACATCGTATCCACGTCAACTCTGGCAGGGTTTGCTACAAAGGTTACTTCTTCCAAAGCAAATCCTAACATGAATGGGAGTGATGCTTCACTACCAGAGGAGCTCAACGCCTTTTATGCTCGCTTTGAAAGGGAGAATAAAACCACAGCAATGAGGATCCCTGCAGCACCCAATGAACCTGTGATCTCTGTCTCAGAGGCTGAGGTCAGGCTGCCTTTCGAGTGGAGAAACCCTTGCAAGGCAGCGTGGCCTGATGAAGTACCTGATAAGGCTGTGAAATCCTGTGCCAACCAACTGGTGGGGGTACTCAAAGAGATTTTCAATCTTTCATTGCTACGTTCGAAAGTTTCCACCTGCTTCGAAAGGGCAACAATTATACAAGTGCCCAAGAAGAGCAGCTTGGGCTGCCTCACACTGGACTATCGCCCAGATGCACTCACATCTACCGTGATGAAATGCTTTGAGAGGTTGGTCATGGCTGGAATCAACTCCTGTCTCAGCAAGGACCTGGACCCACTTCAATTAGCCTTTCGCCACAATAAGTCTACAACAGACATGATCTCAATGACTCTCCACGTGGCCTTGAATCACCTGGACAATACAAATACCCATGTCAAGACGCTGTTTACTGATTATAGCTCAGCATTTAAGACCATCATTCCTACAGTCCTGACCGAAAAGCCACAGAACCTAGGCATCTGTACCTCCCTCTGCAACTGGATCCTCAACTTCCTAACTGGAAGATCAGAATCTGTGCAGATTGGAAATAACATCTCCACCTCACTGACAATCAATGCTGGTGCACCACAGGGATGTGTACTTATCCCCACTGCTCTGCTCTCTCAATACCCATGACTGTGTGACTAGGCATAGCTCAAATACCATCTATAAATTTGCTGATGATACAGCCATTGTTGGCAGAATTTCAGATGGTGACGAGAGGCGTACAGGAGCAAGATATACAAGTCAGTTGAATGGTGTCACAGCAACAACCTTTCACTCAACATCAGCAAGACCAAAGAGCTGATTGTGGACTTAAGAAAGGGTAAGATAAGGGGACAAGCCTTTCCTCATAGAGAGATCAGAAGTGGAGAGAGTGAGCAATTTCACGTTCCTCGGTGTCAATATCTCTGGGGACCTAACCTGGACACAGCATATTGATGCAGCTATAAAGAAGGCAAGATGGTGGCTATGTTCCTTTCGGAGTTTGAGGAGATTTGGTTTGTCGACTAAAACACTCAAAACCTTCTACAAGTGTACCATGGGGTGCATTCAGACTGGCTGCATCACATTGACTACTTTTTTCCCATTGATGCTGCCCGGCTTGCTGAGTTTATTCAGCGGTTTGTGTATGTTGTTTGGCTGCATCACCATCTAGTATGGGGTGGTGGGGAGGCTACTGGACAAGATTGAAGTAAGTTGCAGAAACTTGTAAAATTAGTCAATGAGTCAAAGGTTCATTTATTATCAAAATATTCAGCTCTGAAATTCTTCCCTAAATAGCCATGAAACCAAGAAAGAAAAGAAAGGCAGCACAATCATCAACCCCCATTAAGAATCCCCACCACCCAGGACTGCCCTCTTCACACAGTTACCATGAGGATGGAGGTACAGGAGCCTGAAGGCACACACTCAGCAATTCAGGAACAGCTTCTTCCCCTTTGCCATCCGATTCCTAAATGGACATTGGCCCATGAACACTACTTCACTACTAGACATGCATATACTTAATGCAGTTCTGCTTTTTTCTCCACATTTATTTATCATATATTTCATTGTACTGTTGCCGTAATGTTAACAAATTTCACGACATATGCTGGTGCTATTAAATCTGATTCTGATCTTGAAAAATGTCCACTATTACCAATATATCTGAGTATCCATGACACTTTGGTAAAGAAATATAATCCACCTGTAGGTGTAAAAATGGACTAAGTGAGCCGAAGCACTTAATTGTGGTAGTTTTTCTACTGCTTCAGGATTTGTTTTCTGGCGTGTCATGCAACATACAATTGTTTGTCAAGGTTGTGCCTTGAATTTTGGATTCTGCCACCACTGGAAGTATCTTTTGCACTCCAATGAGTCCTAGGGAGTGTTTTTGCTGTGCAAGATAATCTTGTGTATTTGCTATGAGTCAGAGTTAAACTTCATTTTCAAAATTCCAGTTGTCAGGTTCATTGTATAGGTTCTCAATAGTTCTTTTGTTTCTTTTACTCCTTCCTGTGCAACTTTTTTTTCAATTTCATCTGCAAGTTAATTTCCATAGCTTCTCATGGTAGTCATTTTGGAGTGGATTTTACATTTTAATACAGTAACTTCTGATGGCAGTTGTACAACATCATTAAGTTCTTGTACTAGTTGCCCATTCCTGCTTGGGGTTCCTATAGCTATGAGAAATCCTTATCGTCTCCAAAGTCATGAGCAACTCCAAAAGCATATTGAGAATCAGTGAAGATATCAACTGATCTCCTTTCCACCAAGTCAGAGGCTTCAATCAAAGGTTCAAAGGTTCATTTATTATCAAAGTATCCAACATCTGAAATTCTTCTTCTCTAGATATACACGAAACCAAGAAAGAGAAAAAAACAGCACAATCATCATCCCCCAAATCCCTCCTCCCGCGCAAAAAAACCCCAAAAATTGAACATACACATCAACCACCAAATCCCCCACTTCCACACACAAAAAAAGAGAAAAACCAGGCAAAAAAAAACACACAATATTAAAGAAAACTGTTAAAAAAGTCTATATCCAAAGTGCAGAAAACGGAATGACATTGACCGGGGCACTGCAGCAGGCCTTTTCCTCTCTGAAAGCAGAGCCATTCCCACCAGCGATCAAAGGCAGTCTCCCCTCCCCGAAAGCAGAGCCATTCCCCAGTGATAAAAAGGCAGTCTCCCCTCCCCGAAAGCAGAGCCATTCCCCAGTGATAAAAAGGCAGTCTCCCCTCCCCGAAAGCAGAGCCATTCCCACCAGCGATCAAAGGCAGTCTCCCCTCCCCGAAAGCAGAGCCATTCCCACCAGCGATCAAAGGCAGTCTCCCCTCCCCGAAAGCAGAGCCATTCCCACCAGCGATCAAAGGCAGTCTCCCCTCCCCGAAAGCAGAGCCATTCCCACCAGCGATCAAAGGCAGTCTCCCCTCCCCGAAAGCAGAGCCATTCCCCAGTGATAAAAAGGCAGTCTCCCCTCCCCGAAAGCAGAGCCATTCCCCAGTGATAAAAAGGCAGTCTCCCCTCCCCGAAAGCAGAGCCATTCCCCAGTGATAAAAAGGCTCTCCTTCTACATTCCCCTCGATGTTTCAGTCTCCCTTGTTGCTTTAATTAATGAACAGTGGAAGCTTTAATCAGTGAAATGGAGTTGAACTTGGACTCGTGCCCCTTGCAGCCTTCTCACCACGGGGTTCATGCACGCTGCCTCTGCCTCCTGCAGTCCTCTTGGAGATTGCAGAGTGCTGAAACACTGATACCCAAACTGCAAAGCACATGTTTCCACAGTTCCATAATCTAATATAAGGCAAAAAAAATGTAAAAGACATAAAAGAAGTGAAATATACGATTTCATGATTTATCCAGAAAATGTCAATGGAAGGAGAGTTGTACACAGGCACCATCTTGACCGGAAGTCAAGCCTTCCAAAGCTTTCGGTTTTGCCTGTTGTGCTGAGGTATCAGGACCTATGCTTCAGGTTCAGAAATAACTGCCCATCCAGCCTTTCTAATTCCTATATCAATCACTGAGGAGCCATCAGTATATAGAATCCAATCTCTGACAGGGTAATAACCAACAGGATGCTTTTGGTCTGCATCTTCTCGAGTTAAGACTGCTGTTATGTGTTTCTTGTTGACAGACAGGACAAATGTTTTACCTGAATCAGGGATTTGTAAGGCAGGTGCAGTACACAATGTCACCTTTAAAGCTTGAAACACCTTGAGTTGCTCTTTATTAAGAGTCATAGGGTCATCTAAGCACTTACTGCCCCTCAGCAGGCTGTTGAGTGGTTGGACGATAGCTGATGGATAATGCACTAGCTTGCCAATACATTGATTAACAATGACTTCATCTTTAGTCCTATGTGTCTTCACTTCCTTGGTCTTTATCGGTGCAAGTTGCCAATCCTATTGTTTCATCACTGTGATTCTCACTTGACTCACTAGGGACCGCTGTAGAATTCATGGCACGTTCATTCTATAATTGCTCGGAGTTCAGATCATGTCACTGTCTTGAAGGACTGTTTGATGTAGGCTGTAATTCTCAACAGCCGGTTTTGGATGTTAGCGTTTTCTCCAGAGACTGTTTCGCGTAGGCTGCAGTTCCTTCAGCAGAGCTTCAGGAGTAGGTGTTTCCCTGGGCAGAGGGCCAGCTACTAGTGCCATTAGCAGCATCACTGGAAGGACCACCTACTTGAAGTTGCAGTTGCATTTTTTACATTGTCTTTTTGTTTCAAAGCCCCAAACAATGCACTTTGATTGAATTACTGTATTATTCTTACACTCGTTTGATTAATGGAAAGATTTGCTACTTAAACATTTTACTGCCTCTATCATACTGTATTTGTAGTTTATCGTAAATTTTGCATTTCTTCCAATGAGTAAAATACTTTATTTGTCCTGTTAACTGTTAACTCAATCGAGGAGTAGCCATGGGCAACCACATGAGCCCTAGCATTGCCAAGCCTTCTTGTTGACTATGTAGAACAGTTCATGTTCCAAGCTTTCCCTGGAAATGCTCCTCAACTCTCCTGCACTACATTGACAACTGCATGGGTGCTGCTTCATGCACTCACGCTGAGCTCCCCAATTTCACCAACTTTGCCTCCAACTTCCACCCTGCCTTAAATTCAATTGGTCATTTCCAACACCTCCCTCCCTTTTCTTGATCTCTCTGCCTCCATCTCTGAAGACAGACTGCCAATCGATATCTTTTATAAACCTAACGATTCCCACAGCTGTCTTAACTATACCTCTTCCCGCCCTATTTCATCTGAAAATGCTATCCCCTTTTCTCAGTTTCTTTGTCTCTGCCGCATCTGTTCCCAGGATGCAGATTTCCTTTCCAGGACATCGGAGATATCCTCCTCCTTTTAAGAAAGAGGTTTCCCTTCCTCCACCATTGATGCTCCCTCAACTGCATCTCCTCCATTTCCCAGACATCCGAGCTCACCCCATCTTCCTGCTGCCTTAACAGTGATAGAGTTCCTCTTGGCCTTACCTACCACCCATTGAGCTTCAGCATCAGGGATATACCACCAAACATACCCTTAGCTCCATCCCTCTCTCTCTCTGCTCTCCGCAGGGATCCCTCCCTCTGTGATATCCTAACCATTTGTCCTTCCCCACTAATCTTGTTCCCAGCACTTATCCCTGCAAGCGGCAATCGCTATACCTGCCCATTCACCTCCACCATCACCTCCATTCGGAGCCCTAAACAGTCCTTCCAGGTGAGGCAACACTTCACCTGGGCTTGTCTATTGTGTCCGGTGCTCCTGATGCGGCCTTCTCTACATTGGTGAGACCCGTTGTAAATTGGGGGACTGCTTCGTTGAACACTTTAGCTCCATCTACCAAAAGTGGAACTTCCCAGTGGCCAAACATTTTAATTCTGATTCCCTTTCCTAATCCAAATTGTCAGTCCATGTCCTCTTCTTGGGCCAAGATGAGGCCATTATCAGGGTGGAGGAGCAACACCTTGTTTTCCATCTGGATAGCCTCTAGCCTGATAGCATGAATAATGCTTTCTCCTGGGGAAAAAAATCCTTCCCTCCCTCTCCTCTTCTATTCCCCACTCTTACCCCTTACCTCTTCTTACCTGCCTATCATCTCCCATTGGGTCCCTTCCTCCTTTCCTTCCCACCAGCCTAAATCCTAGCAGCGTAACAGGCAGTAACTATTAGTACCACCTGGCTTCACTTGTTACCTTCTAGATAGTCCTCTTTTCCCTCCCCCCCCCCACCATTTTAATGCTGTCTTCTTCCCCCTTCCTTTCCAGTCCTGAAGAAGTGTCTCTGCCTGAAACATTGGCTGTTTATTGATTTCCATAGATGCTGCCTGACCTGCTGAGTTCCTCCAGCATTTTGTGTGTGAAACTCCTTCAAACACTCACACATTTGATCAAACTGACCACGCGGTCCTATTTCTAAGTCAGTAGTAGGTATTTCCTTCCCCTCAAGCATTTTCTGCATCTTAATAAACTTAATATTGTTGGTATAATTCGTTCGGACTTTTTCAATAATTTTATCACTGAGATGTTTCACTCAGGTAAGAGTTTTGATTAAGCTTCATGACTTTGGCCATTGTTTTGATTCGATCTTAATTTATACACACCTTTATTACTCTTTATTGCTAATACCCATAAATACCCATTGCTAATACGCAGGTTGTCCTGCGACCTAAATTTGATTCTTCTCCCCCATGCTGCACTAGCTTGCGCATGCAGTATTTAAGTTTTCTCATGCCTTCCACTGGCTTGTCTGCATTTAACTTTTTTTTAATCCATGCCCCACTATTTGTGTGAATTTAATTTTTGATGCTCCATGTTTAATTAGTGTGCTACCAGCTTGCACATAGATCCACCGGCTTGCATTTTTTTGACAGGTCTGTTTTTCTTTAAATAGCAGTGTAGCAGTTTCTCACTCCTAACTCCCATCCAATGATGTAGAAGCCAAAACTAGTTTTCTCTCAGACAATTTGGAACATAAAATAAAGCACTTACTCATTTTATTGTGCGTTAAAAATTACCACTTTGTCTTCGATTGTTCCGAGTAACTTTGAAATGCTGCCTATTATGCCACTCTTTGGATTCTAGTGTTTTAATCCAAGGCTATTTCAGAAATCAGGAATGTGGCACAGAAATTGTTGCTTCATGATCATTTTTATTAAGAGTTGATAGAACAAAAGGAAGTTGAAACAAATAGGGACAGAGGTCTACTGGTTGAAGAAGAGAAAAAAATAAAGATGACACCTAGCATAAAATAAATATTTTTATATCAAGAGATAAGGAAAATTGCATTCAAATCAATAGATAAGAGACAATCAACTAGAAAGTACTTGTCTGATACTGCAGTACCAAGTTAACCAATGAGAAAGCACTTATTCACTTAGTGCAGAACAAAGAAGCTTCCAGAGCTTTCCAGAATTATTCTTTGCATAGCCACTAGAAGCAGGTTAAACTTGCAAAAAATACAAGCAGACAACTAATTGTTAAACTGCAAAGAAAATAACAAATAAACAGTCTAATCTAAGAATTAAATTGTTCGATCCAACATTTCCCCCCCCCCCCCCCGATTCTAAATCACTTGTTTATAATCATTATATCTGAAAATTCAGAGGCAAAAAAACTTGCCTCTACATTAAGTATAAAATAATCAAAGAACTACTTAAGTCCAAGAATTATACAGTCAGGTACAATAGTAAGAATCAATGGATGGTTAAGGATTAGTGAGTTGACTGGCCTGTTTCTGCGTTGTATCTTTCAATGACGCTCTGTCTCATACTCTCTTCCAGAAGAAAGGCAAACAAGTGAAATGAAGCATATTGTAAATGAACAGGGTGGTTTACCTAGGTGTGATACATCAGAAAAAGCAATATTATCTATGCGGTGCAAAATTAATTGCAGTGCTTGTGAGTTCAGCTAGAGAGACCTTTGAAGTTGATGGAGCTGTTAAAGAGCATATGGAATCTTTGGGTTTATGAATAGAAGTATATTATACTGAAGCAGAGAAATTCCACTAAACTTTTTAAAAATAATGGTCAGCTGCATTCAGCTCCTGTATACCACACTTTAAAAAGATGATAAGGCCATAGGGAAACTAAAGGAGATTTGTAGAATGGCACCAAGTTATCTGGAAAGCCCAGAGAGACGCTTTTGAACAGTAAAGATTAAGGGTGATTTACTAAAATGTTCAAAATTATGAGGTAGATAAGAAGAGATAATTTCCAAAAGCAAGAGTAATGATACTGAAAGGGCACCGATTTAAAGGAATTGGTCAAAGAATCTCAGTGGAGATAGTTTTTTTCTGTTACACAGCAGCATATTTAAATTGAAATGACCTCCTGAAAAGTGGGTAGCAACAGATAGCAAAAGGTTACTTTGAAAAGATATTTTAGATATCTTTGAAAGGAAATAAATTACTGAGCTATGGGAACTGAGATGACTTCAATCCTCTTTCATAAGGAGAAATCTTTTCTGTCTCCTATAATTCCATGATTTAAAAAAGAACATAATTTCCACTATAATTTTTACCTCTTTCTTCATAGTTTGAAATATGATAGATTGGTAATCCTTGCTCTTTATACCACTTGTTCACATTGTGAATCATAAATCAGAACAGAAAGTTTCTGGCATTTTCAGTGTCACAAGTTAAAGCCTATTGAAGACAATCACTTTTACATTGATAAAATGCAGACAAAGACCTGAGAGCTTAATTCCTAACTTCCCCAGAACTTTATGGTGAGTACAATTTTACTGAACTGCCACTCAGCATCGATATCCCCAGCCTGAAGTGGGATAATGATAAACCACAATGTTGACCCACTTAGGTTTCCAGCTGTGATCAATAAATCAATCCAACACCCATGATATGAAAACATGAGTGAATCTGCAGATGCTGGAAATAAATAAAAACACAAAATGCTGGCAGAACTCAGCAGGCCAGACAGCATCTATGGGAGGAGGTAGTGACGATGTTTCAGGCTGAAACCCTTTATCAGGAGTGAAGTAACATGGGATGGTCGAGGGGGATAAGAAGTAAGGGGAGGGATAAAGTAGAGAGCTGGCTAGTGATAGGCTGGAGGGAAATGGGCTAGAGGGAAGGTGGAGAATTATGGGAAATAAAAGAGAAAGAAAGGTGGGGCTGGGGGGAGATTATAGTGAGGGGGGAAAAGAGAGAGGAAGAGAACCAGACTAAAATTATAGATAGGGATGGGGTGGGGGGGCAGGGGTATCAACGGAGGTCTGTGAGTTGGATGTTCATGCTGGCAGGTAGGAGGCTACCTAGGCGGGAGATAAGGTATTGCTCCATCGACCTGCGTGTGGCCTCATCTTGACGGTAGAGGAGGCCATGGACAGACATATCGGAGTGGGAGTGGTCTGTGGAATTGAAGTGTGTGGCCACAGGGAGATCCCGCCACTGCTGGAGGACTGAGCGCTGGTGTTCGGCAAAATGGTCTCCCAGTCTGTGGCGGGTCTCCCCAATGTATGAATGGCCACATCGGGAGCACCGGATACAGTTCTCCGGCTTGCGGAATTAGTCCTCACCCTTAATAATTTCTCCTTTGGCTCCTCCCACTTCCTCCAAACTAAAGGTGTAGCCATGGGCACCCGCATGGGTCCTAGCTACGCCTGCCTTTTTGTCGGCCATGTGGAGCAATCTGTGTTCCAAGCCTACACCGGTATCTGTCCTCCTCTTTTCTTACATTATATCGACGACTGCATTGGCGCTGCCTCCTGCACGCATGCTGAGCTTGTCGACTTCATTAACTTCACCTCCAACTTTCACCCCGCCCTCAAGTTCACCTGGTCTATTTCCAACACCTCCCTCCCCTTTCTAGATCTTTCTGTTTCTATCTCTGGAGACAGCCTATCCACCGATGTCTACTACAAACCTACAGACTCTCACACAAAGTGCACTGCAGATGCTCAGGTCAAATCAAGACGTACAAAAAAGCTGGATGAACTCAGCAGGTTGGGCAGCATCCGTTGAAAGAAGCAGTCAACGTTTTGGGTCGAAATCCTTCGTCAGGACTAAAGAAGGAGGGGGCAGGGGCCCTATAAAGAAGGTGGGGGGAGGGTGGAAAACCAGTCAGAGGAAAGATCAAAGGGTGGGGGAGGGGAAGCAGGGAGGGGATAGGCAGGAGAGGTGAAGAAGGAATCTAAGGGGAAAGCACTATGAGTAATAGAAGAAGGCAGAGTCATGAGAGGTGATAGGCAGCTAGAAGAAGAGACAGAGTAGAGGTGGGATGGGGAAGGGAGAGGGAGGGAATTACCGGAAGTTGGAGAATTCGATGTTCATACCAAGGGACTGGAGACTACCCAGACGGTATATGAGGTGTTGCTCCTCCAACCTGAGTTTGGCCTCATCATGGCAGTAGAGGAGACCATGTATGGACGTATCCAAATGGGAATGAGAGGGAGAGTTGAAGTGAGTGGCAACCGGGAGATCCTGTCTGTTGTGGCGGACAGAGCGTAGGTGCTCGACGAAGCGGTCCCCCCAATCTGCGTCGAGTCTCGCCGATGTAGAAGAGGCCACACCGGGAGCACTGGATGCAATAGATGACTCCAACAGACTCACAAGTGAAGTGTTGCCTCACCTGGAAGGACTGTTTGGGACCCTGAATGGTGGTAAGAGAGGAGGTGTAGGGACAGGTGTAGCACTTACGCTTGCAGGGATAAGTGCCAGGTGGGAGATCTGTGGGGAGGCTACCTAGACTATTCCGCCTCCCACCCTGTCTCCTGCAAAAATGCTATCCCTTTCTCTCAATTCCTCCGTCTCCGCCACATCTGCTCTCAGGATGAGGCCTTTCATTCTAGGACAAAGGAGATGTCTTCCTTTTTTAACTCTGCCTTCCATCGCATCTCCCGTATTTCACGCACCTCTGCCCTCACCTCATCCCCTCGCCAGCCCACCAGGGATAGAGTCCCCCTGGTCCTCACCTATCACCCTACCAGCCTACAGATCCAATGTATAATCCTCCGTAACTTCCGCCACCTCCTACGGGATCCCACCACCAGACACATCTTCCCCTCCCCCCACTCTCGGCTTTCTGCAGGGATCGCTCCCTACGCGACTCCCTTGTCCATTCATCCCCCCCCATCCCTCCCCACCGACCTCCCTCCAGGCACTTACCCCTGCAAATGGAAGAAGTGCTACACCTGCCCCCACACTTCTTCCCTCACCACCATCCTAGGCCCCAGACAGTCCTTTAGGCACCACTTCACCTGCGAGTCAACTGGGGTGATATACTGTATCCGGAGCTCCCGATGTGGCCATTTATACATTGGGGAGACCCGCCGCAGACTGGGAGACCGTTTCGCCGAACACCGGCGCTCGGTCCTCCAGCAGTGGCGGGATCTCCCTGTGGCCACACACTTCAATTCCACAGAGCAATCCCACTCCGATATGTCTGTCCATGGCCTCCTCTACCATCAAGATGAGGCCACACGCAGGTTGATGGAGCAATACTTTATCTCCCGCCTAGGTAGCCTCCTACCTGCCAGCATGAACATCCAACTCACAGACCTCCATTGATACCCCTGCCCCCCCACCCCATCCCTATCTATAATTTTAGTCTGGTTCTCTTCCTCTCTCTTTCTCCCCCCTCACTATAATCTCCCCCCAGCCCTACCTTTCTTTCTCTTTTATTTCCCATAATTCTCCACATTCCCTCTAGCCCATTTCCCTTCAGCCTATCACTTCCCAGCTCTCTACTTCATCCCTCCCCCCATTTCTTATCGCCCCTCGACCATCCCATGTTACTTCACTGCTGATGAAGGGTTTCGGCCCGAAACGTCGTCACTACCTCCTCCCATAGATGCTGTCTGGCCTGCTGAGTTCTGCCAGCATTTTGTGTTTTTACCCATGATATGAACTTTCTTAATTGCATTATGGGCTTTGCCCACTCGTTCAAACTGGTATCGTCCTGTGATTGTGCAGAATTCTGTGAATTAACTTTCTCTGATAACTGACTAGCTTATGTGAGAGTTATGGGTAGAATTTAATTTTGTAGCAGTGTCAATCTCAAATTCCTTGGGGAAAATTCTCAAGTTTTAAAACTAATTCTTTCAAATCTAGTACTTCTGTGTTCAGCAATTAATCTGGATTGACAGTGAATTCCATCCAGGAATTCACATGACGATGGTCTACAGCCCTGAGATCACATCTCCCCTATGTTGTTAGACATTTATTGATCAGTCATGCCCAGCACATATGACATCATATGCCATACCCAAGTGGTTGCCTTCAAAACCTCCACAATATGCTATTTAGGTATGGTATATCATAGTCTGTGGACTGAAGCCAGACCACAGACTTCAAACAAGACAAAAAATATTTATTTTCAATTAAAGAAATATATCCAAATACTAAAAATAAAAATCTAAGCTCTTTTACAGTTTTAGCCACAAAATTGATAAGTATGTGATTTGATCTCCAAAGATAGAGGTAAAATTTGCAGAATGTCATGTAAGGGAGTTGGCCACATCCTGACAGTGTAAGTGAGTAACTAGGTGCAAGAAGCAACACCCCTTTTGATAATGGAACATCCTCTGATTCATCAGCAGGAATAACAGAGTTCTAGTAGTAGGTATTATAATACCAGCCAAGAGATTTGGAGAGGCCAGGCAGAGTTGAGGATCCTCACTCTGCAATAAAGAAGGTAACCCATTTCCTCCATGACAGATCACATTTGGAAGATCAAATGTTGAATTGCTTCTGTCTCTTTTACATGGTGAGTTTGTTAGCCTGCTATAAAAGAAGTAGATAAAATATCAAGAAACAAAATCGAAGGAACAGGATTTATCTTTACTTGGAATCATGGGAATTGATTTGGGATAATCAGCATAGCTTTGTTCATGAAAAACCTGTCTCAGGAATTTATTGAGGAGATAACCAAGTATAGTTATCAGGGTGTGTGGTAGATGTTGTCTTTGTGGACTTTGTTAAGGTGTCTCACAAAGGTGGTCCAGAGATTTGAGTCCATGGACCTACAGTTGGCTAACAAATTGGTTATAAATTTGGCTTAGTAATAGGAGATAGGGGATGGTGGTGAAGTGATACTTTTCTGATTGGAAGACTGTGACCAGTGGCGTAAAACAAGAATCAGAGCTGAGACCTTTGACGTTAGTGATAATACATAAACAACTTGAATGTGATTACAAGAGGTATGATCACTACATTTGCAGATGATACTATAATTAGTGGTGTCAGATAGTGAGGTAGGTTGAGGCTGCAGAATGTTACAGATCAGCTGGAAAGTTACATAGATGGCAAATAGATCATGACGCATGTGAACTGATACATTTTGGGAGGATGTCTATAGTAAATGATAGGGATCTTAGGAGTGTTGACAAACAGAGGGGCCTTCAGATATAAGATCAAAATTCCTGAAAAAGGTCGATAAGTTGGCAAAGGAGGCATAGGGGATACTTGTCTTCCTTGACCGTGGCATAGAATACAAGAGCTGTGACATAATATTACAACTTAATAAAATATTAGTTAGGTCACACCTGGAATATTTTATGCAGTTCTGGTCATCACAGTATAAGAACAGTGTGATTGTACTGGAAAACATGCAGAGGAGATTCACTGGTTTGGAACATTGGAAAAATGAAGAGAGATGAGCTAGGCAGTGTTTGTTTCTCCTGGAACAGACGAAGCTGAGAGTTGACCTGATAGTTATATAAGATTATTAGAGAATCAGATAGATCACATTTTTCCCCTGTGGTGAGGATTTCTAGGGCAGGAGGACATAGCTTTAAGGTGAGAGGGGAGGTTTAGATGGGATCTGATGTGGATCATTTGCACATAGGGGGCGGTTGGAATGTAAGATGCACAGCTGGAAGAGATGGCAGAGACAGATATGTTATGTAAATCCAGAACATAAAACTGATTGCAAGAAAAACAAGGGAGTCTGGAATGAGAGTCTAACTTTAACTCAATCTCAATAATGGATGCATCTCAACTTATATAGCGTAGAGGTTAGCACACCGATTTACAGCACAGGCGGCCTGGATTCAGTTCCTGCTGCTGCCAGTAAGGAGTTTGTACGTTCTGTCCATGACGACGTGGGTTTCCTCCAGGTGCTTCGGTTTTCTCTCACAGTCCGAAGACGTACCAGTTAGTAGGTTAGTTGATGATTGTAAATTGTCCCGTGATTGGGCCAGGATTAAATTGGGGGTTTGCTGGGCTGTGTGGCTCAAAGGGCAAGATCGGACTACTCTGTGCTGTATCCAAATAAATAAACAAACAAACAAACAACATGTATATAGTATACTATAAAATACAACTACAATATAGATATCCACAGCATAGTAATCCCATTCAGGCCTGAAGGTTTAATTGCTTTGGAGGATTTCTTACTCTTGTGTGAAAATATCTTTCCTGACAAGGGAGGTCATACTACTTGGCAGGTGAAGCTTGTGGCTCTAAAACCATCTCAGGTTGAGGGGCCTCCTCCACTGTGGTTGTAAGAGTTGACTCAGGGACTGTAGGAAGAGGTTCTGAAAGCTCTGGAGTTGACTCTAGCCAGCTTTCTTGTTGGTATCCTGAACAGTGCGTGGCAAGTTTCACTGGACAATGTGGATCATAATGTGTGAGTACAGTGTCTGACGTCTCAAGTTCCTTTGCCTTTTTAAAAGCCACCTCACATTGCTTTGTCCATTGCCATTTCTTCCTGATCTGTAGTAATAAGTTCAAGCGGTGGAGCAAAGTAGCCAGAAAAAGGACCTATGACCTGTAATTTGGCCTTGGAACATCCACCACTGCTTGAACTTTCTCAGCACCCTTCTGCAAATCTTGGGCATCAATGCTGTGATCACACCTGGTCCATAGCTTTCTGCCAGAGTTCAGTGCAGACGCTACTCAAAAAATAAGCCTATTACAGTGATATAACTCTTCATGAGTGGGTGAGAAACACTGACTCTTCTTCCATGTCCATCTGTAGGTTGGCCTCAGCTAGGTCCACTTTGCTGAAGTGTTTCCCTCCAGAGAGGTTTGCAAAGATATCCTCCCTCCTGGGCAGAGGGTACTGATCTACTTACAGTACTGAGTTGATGGTGACCTTAAAATCACCACAGATCCTTCAGACATTCTTGGCTACTGGGACCACAGGCATTGCTCATGGGCTTCACTCAACTTTGAAAAGAATTCCTTCAGCCTCCATGCAATCTAACTCACTGGCTACTTTTTCATGCATGGTAGATGGAACCGGATGGGCTTTGTAAAACCTGGGTATGGCATTTTCATTTTACACAATTTTACCCTTGATGTGTTTGTGTTTTCCAATGCCATCCCTCAACACTGCTGTGGCATCATCCAGTACCTTTCTTAATTTGCTTTTAGTCGATCATATTGTAGGGGATGCGTTTATCAAATAGTGGATGGATCTCCAATCAAGTTGTAGCTGTCTCAGTCAATCACATCACAAGAATGCTGGCCCTGCTGTTTTTAACCACATAGAAACAGAATGCTGCTTGTTGGTTGTTGTATTTCACTGTTACATATGCCATTTCCATAGGAATGGTCTTTTCTCCAGTATAAGTACTTCATTGGCTATTTGCAGGCTGTAGTTGAGTATATTTGAAACCGTGTTCAAACTCATTTTGTGGAATGACTGAAACAACTAAACCAGTGTCCAATTCCATTTTAGTTAATTTGCCTTTCACTATTGGTGTAAGCCATGTTATTTGTCTATTGTTAGTTCTCATGTTGTAGATATCAAGGCTACCCAGTCCTCTGTCACACTCATCACCATCAAGTTTTTCATTAACAGCATCCAGGTGCTTTTTTATTAGTTTTTTCTCTTCTCTGTGCAGTCTATTTATTTTCATATGCCTGACATGTTCTTTGTATGTGTCCCACTTTGTTGCATTTTCTGCAAGTTTCACCCTTAAACCTGTATTGATCTGATGTATGTGACCCCCTGCCATAATGGTAATGGAATTTCTGTTCAGAAACTGCAATTTTGTTCACGTGCACTTTCATTCCTGACTGCAATTCAATTGCTCCTCTGGCTTCTGTTTCCATTGATACAGCAACTTCAACTGCTCTTTTAAATCTGAGTTTTGCTTCAGTTAGGAGCTGTTTTTGAATGCTTTCTTGTAAGATTCCACCAACTGAACAATCTCTCAGTCCATCACTAAGCCCATCATTGAAATAACAATACTCAGACAATCTCTTCATTTCAGCCACATACACTGAAATGGGCTGCCCTTCCTTTTGATTACACTTATAAAACATAAATTGTTCTGGATTCAACAGTGGTTTTGCTTCTAAATATTCCTGCATTACTTTCACAATATCAGCAAAGCTCATTTTGGCTGGTTTAGTTAGTGTAGTCAAACATGCAAGCAAACTGTATGCCTTTAAATCCAATGTACTCAGCAAAACTGGCATATGCTTCTCATTGGCTATTTCATTTCCTTCAAAATACTGCTCAATCACACAGTATACAATATACAGTTATCTGTTGTCTGATCAAGTGCATCAATCTTTCCAATGTAGCAAGCTGTTTGTGCTTTTTTTAATGATTATTATCACCTGGTACACGCTGCTTATCAACCCATGAATTCTTCTGTCTACTGCCTTTTTTAAAAAAACTTGAACATCTTGCTGTGTTTCAACGGGTAGCACAGCCTGTTCTCTGCACACTGGGACCACATAAAAAGGGTCCATTTCTCTTCCCCAGTTGTTCTAAATCGCTCATTTAAAATGACTTGACTGTTGTTTGAAGTAAAGAAGTGGACCATTTGTACCAATCTGCCCAGTTACTGTTTATTTGTCACACAAACTGTAGGTGTAATATTTATTATTCTGCTTTATTTGTGACTGAGGAAAAACATAGTACTAACTTCAGTGATTGGAAATGGTTTTGTCATCTGTATTCATTAGCCTGATATGAGTAATACAAGTTGCATTCATTGACAATATACCCAGACCTGAAACACTAACTCTGTTTCCCTTTGAACTGATGATGCCCAACACTCTGAGCATTTCCAGTGTGTTCTGTTTTTGTCTCAGATTTCCAGAATCTGCAAGGAGTTTTTAAAATTTTCCTTCACTGATTCTAATGACTTCATAGTTAGCCTGGACGTAACTTTGTTCTCGTTCAATTGCTTTTTTTTTAACTATGCGCCTGTCTGTACAGATGAAGAGCAAGCTCTTGTAGGGTTATCACGGTAGGAAGGAATACCCACAGAACAAACAAAATTAGACTCACGGATCTGAGTGCTCCACTCCTGCTCTGAAGGTGTAAGTCAGAAAGAGTTGCAGAACTCAAGTTTAAAACGTCCCTGCTGAGGTTAGACAATCTAAGTAAATGCTGATAATTATGTTTTATATCTAAATCTATCTATATAAATGTATATATAAAATATACCCATACCCCAGATTCCCACTGGATGTCACTCAGGCCATGTTGCCATATCCAAGTGTCTTTGTCCTCTGGCTGTGGATGAGATGAGAAGGAAAATAGCTCTTTGTCCATTTGAGACATTCCTTGAATTCCAAAGGGTTCTCGACTATAAAGCCTCATCCAGTGAAGCCTTTCATCTGACCGCCAAGCAGTCTTCTCAGACCTGATTAAGTCCTATGCATTTGACCCACACAAAAGGCCTATCTGAATCTCTTGACAGCTGTTTGTACCCAGAGGTTAGTGGTCACACAGTCTTGCTCTCAGTGCCGGTGGTGGACAATGTGAGTGCATTTCATATGTCACCTCGCTCTGTCTCCGACACATCTGTGGATCAGCAAGTGCGGGCCTGTCCTGATAAGTTAGCCTTTCAGCAAGGGATTCTTTTCAAGTCTTGCATGAAAGAAGCAGCATTAGGTACACGGCACAGAGTGAATGAGCACCCACAGATCAGCAAAAATTCCATTTACTATTTCAAATGCTCTAATTGCATAAATATTCTTGTCCTGCCTGCTGAAAGTGTTGTCAAGACGGGCTTTTCTCCCCCCTGCTTTGTAAGAATTAATAAGGCTACTTTTTGTGAGGTAGTGCGGCTATACATTGGAGACATAGAGAAGGAATTTCGACCCAGGATTTCGCCTCCTGTCTGAATCATATTGCTGTTTTATAAAACTGCCCTCAAATGTAACCAGCCTTCCCCCTTTGAACTTGTACTTCATTGGATCTTATTCCTCACTTAGCTTTGGAGAACTGGCTTATTTAATAACTTGGTGTTGCTTAACAGATAAAATATTTAACAAAGGCTCCCCAATGCTTATTTCATAACTGTGCAAGCTAGCTACAGGCAACATGACTATTATGTTTCCTCCATTGTAATAGTGAATACACCTCAAAAAGATTTAATTCACTGTAAATCTTTGGGATGACCGGAGGTCATGAAAGCAAATGAATACATTTCTTTTCCAATGAATCTTTCAATTCAGTCAGCCACAAAGAACCAGAAATTACATGATCTAGTCATAGTTATGGTAGCTGCAAGTTTTGGAGTAAGGTTTGTTGATGGCTGGACCTAGATGAGGGTCTCTTCTTGAATGCTTCCAGTTATTATTTAAGTTTCTGAATTTAAAATGGTATTCTGCTGCTGTTTGAACCACCTGCTGGAACCATGGATCTACTCCAGCAGGAGTCATAGATTTTTGACCCACAGCCCTGCATTTCAACTAGAACCATGGACACCTGGAGTATAGAGGGATACAACACGTTAACAGATCCTCCAAACCAATTAGTCCATGATGACCATCAAACACTATTCACACTGATCCCATTTTGGCAACTCCTCTTTCATGATTGTAGCACTCAGCTACACACTTTGGGCAGTTTACAGTGGCCAATTAACTTGTCAACCCATACATCTTTGACACGTGGGAGGAAGTCCACACAGTCACGGAGGTAACAATAGAGGCATTTAGGAAGTTCTTAGATAGGTGAATGACTAGGCAGAGGTTGGAGGAAGATGGACCATGTGCAGACAGAAAGCTTTAGCTTAATTCATTTGGCACAAAATCGTGGGCCATAGGGCCTGTTACATGTTCTCATGTGCAAATTTCAGAAAGGTAGCACCCAAGTTCAAAATTAAACCAGACCATGGTAGCTGCATGGACTGTGCTGCCAGGGGTGCTGGTGGAAACAGACACAATAATGGTGTTTCAGGGCCATTAGGTCAGGCACATGAACAGACAGAGAATGGAGGAATATGGTTCATGGACATGCAAAGGGGATTCATTTAATATGGCATCAGGGAGACATTGTGGTCTGAAGAACAGTGCTGTTCTATCTGACTATCTACCCATCCGTCCATTTAGAGGTACTGCACAGTAACAGGCCCCTCCAGCCCAGCAAGCCCATGATGTCCAACTGCACCCATATGACCACTCTAACTACTAACCCATATGTGGGAGGAAACCTGAGCACCCGGAGGAAAGCTACACGGTCACAGGTGAAGTCCACGTAGTCACAGGGGGAATGTACAAGTTCCATACAGGCACTGGTGGGAATTGAACCTGGGTTGTTGGCACTGTAAAGCATTATGCTATCATGCCGCCCATTTCTATGCCTCTGGTGCTGTGAGCCATCACGAAACCGCTATGCCACCAATCTGCAAAATTTGTGGTTCACTCCTCCAACTAAATCACACATCATCAATGTGGAAGTGGTCCCAGCAGGAGCTCAGGAGCTGTGCTGGTCCCCTTGGATCAGTGTCTCTGTGAGACTGGTGAGGGGGAGAACAGGACTGCGCGGCTTTCGTGTATGGAAGCAAAAAAATGAAAGTGTGCAACATGCTCTCGTATCAACTGACTAGAAATGATTTGACCTTTGACATTCTTGCCTTCGAGGAAACTATAATCAATAGGCTGAGTAGGTGAGTGTACTGCCATCATTCTGTGCAGCTGTTTCTGCCTGTGTGAAATACTTTCACTATCAATTAGTACTTTCAATACAGCTTGAATTATTCAGGTAGGTTAATGCACAGGAGTGTGTGGAGTCTATCAATTCTCCTTAATTAACCAGAGCTACTTTCAACTACTGTTAGTCTTCAACCATTTTTACACTTCTCCAGGGGAAGAATCATTCATCAGGTAGCTTAGTTTGTAGGAGAAAAATTCTGTCCTGTAACTTAATTTTTGTTTGGTGTCTCTGTGTGAACCTAGTGATGCCAGGTTCGAGCTGAAGGATGCTCTACTCCCTGGACAATGAATGGAATGAGTTGCATCCATTTTTAGTTGTTACATGCACACAAACACACACATACACACACACACACAATCACATACACACACAGACATTCACAGAAAAACACACACACACCTACATACATACACACACACTCACACAAAAACACACTCATACACACACAAACATACACAAAAACTCAAACATTAATACAAACACACACACAGAAGCATAGAAATCCTACAGCACAATACAGGCCCTTCAGCCCACAAAGCTGTGCCAAATATGTACTTAATTTGGAAATTATCTAGGGTTACCCATAGCCCTCTATCTTTCTAAGCTCCATGTACACGTACACATACACACACAAAATTTCACACTATAACACACAAGCATTCACACACACACACTGTCTAGGGGCAAGCTGGTCTGACAGCAACATGTGCTTCGTCAAGCTCGATAACATGAAAGTAGTTAGGAGCCAGAGTAGGCCATTTAAATCCTCAGAGCAGCCCAACTATTCAATATGATCTTGGCTGATCTGCCTCGGGGCTCAATTCCTCTTCTGTGCCTCATCTCCAAAGCCCTTGGTTGTTTGATTGTTGAAAACGCTTCTTCATTCTCTTTACACAGGCTCTGCATATTCATGTATCTGTCTAAAAGCCTCTTAAATGCTTCTTTTCTGTCTGCTTCCTTCACCTTGCCTGGTAGCAAATTCCAAACACCTATCACTCTGCTTAAAAACTTGCCTTCCACATCTCCTTTAAACATTCCCCCTCTCGCTTTAGATGCACGTCCTCCAGTACTCATTTTTAAATGGCCACCCCCTAATCTTGCAACTATAATCGTCCAGCCAGCCACCTCTTGTGGCTCAGTCAGCTGGACGTTGCTGCATGACATGTCCTGTGTGAAGTTCTTCCCCACCAGCACCTTTGCCCATCAGGCAGTGGCAGGCACAGAACTTACTGCAGAAGGACTCGATGGGTAGAGTGGTTGGTTCGCTGAACAGACTGTCCAGGCCATCAGGCAGAATGCCTTGTCACCCAATCTCACCAACAGATGCTAAGATCTTGTTTAACTGGCAGTGAGAGGGGACCTCCCAGTCAGATCCTTCCTGCATGCTCGGAACACCACTCCCACCACATGCTGTAGTGGGGACAAGATGGCCACTCACTTCTTTGCCGACTGCTGCTTGGCACTGTTCAAAGGGCCAGAAAGGCCTACTTCACATTGTATCTCAATAAATAAACATCATTAAACACCAAACACCTTATCTACGAATGTAACAATGAAAAGGCATTGCATGGTTTATGCTTGTAAATAGTGTTTAATCACGAATAAAGTTTATTTTGGTTAAAAGTAATACCAGCCAGAGCTAGTTAAAGAGATCGTCAACTGTTTACGAGTTAGTTGCTGATTAATATATTCTTGCCTTGGAGTTGAGCTGAAGCAGTTCTAGACTCAGAAGGTACAGCTTCTGCCTGCAATCCTGTCCAAAGGAGGTAGCGGTGTAAACTAGCTGGTGGTGGAGCTGAGAACACGAGTGCTGTCATCCAGAGAGGGGACAGCAGCTTTATACTTGGTTGTGGTGCAGCACAGAGTGTTCAGAGCTAGAGCCTGGTGTGTGCTGAGCTGGACATTATCAGCAGCCGAGATTCCTCTGGCCCTGGTGTCAGTTTTAATACCTCTAAGGTTCTGGAGTGTGCTTCCCTCCATTATTGCAAAGCTCCACCATTCTCTGTGGCCAGGGTGAGGAGCCATGAAGCTCATACCCCAGGAAATATAAACTGAGTCTCAATGGTGTGGCTCCATCTTTAACCCCTTGACTGAAGGTGTTGATACTCAGAGATTTATAGAGTTCAAAAGCATGGGCACAGGACCTTTGATTCAACTTGTTAATGCCAACCAACCCCCACTGCCTGCATTCTGCCCATATCCCTTGAAATCTTTCCAGTCCAGGTACCTGTCATCTAAACAGTGTAATTGTATGTGATTCAACCATTTGCTTGTTCCAATTCAGAACGCTAACACACAGTTCAGGCCCTTCAGCCCAAGATGTAATGCCAACACATATAAACCAACTCCGTGATCAATCCAACCCTTCCCTCCGACACAGTCCATAACCCTCCATTTTTCATGTATCTAAGAGTCTCTAAAATGTCCCAGTTGTATCAGCCTCTACCACAGCCCCCAGTAATGCATTCCAGGCAGTCACCACTCTGTGTAAAAAAAAATTCACTCTGACATCTCCCCTACCTGTTCCTCAACTCCCCACTGCTGCCCTGGGAAAAAAGACATTGGCTGTCTGTATGCCTATCACCCTCTTAGTGAAAACTTGCCCCTCAGATTGCTTTTAAATCTTTCCCTCTCACTGTAAACCTATGCCCTCTAGTATTGGATTCCTCTACCCTGGGAAAGAAGACTGCCTCTCATAATTTTAGCAGGTCATCCCTCTTTCATCTTTCATTCCAGGTAGAACAGTTCCAGCCTATCCGTCGCTCCTTCATTTCAGGCAACATCCCTGCGAATTACTGCTGCACCCCCTCATGCTGTTATGGCCGTAATTCATAGAGCATGGAACAGTGCAACATAAAACGGACCCAGTAGTGGTGAGGGAATGGTAATATTTTACCAATTCAGGATGGTGTGTGGTGTGGTTCAATCTCACCTGGCCTCTCTTTGGTCCGGTGTCTCCGCTTCCTGAGGAGAGATTGATGTGGGGGTGGCTTCCCCAATACCACCCCCCAGCCTGATTTTAACGATTTTTTACAGGAGCACCATTGAGAGTGTCCTGACCAGCTCCATTACCTTGTGGGACAGGAATTGCAAGGCATCTGGCCACAAGTCCCTATAAAGAATTGTGAGGATTGCTGAGAGGATCACTGGGGTCCCTCTTCCATCTATTAGAGATATTTGTCAGGAGTACTGCCTATGCAGAGCCTTCCCACCTGTCCAACACTCTCTTTGACCCCTTAGCATCAGGCAGGAGGTACCATAGTATTGAACAAGGACTGTTAGGATGGGAATCATCTTTGTCCCTCAGGCTGTGGGACTGCCACCACCCAGGTCTCATCACGCCAGTAGCATCATACTGTTTATTTTTTACATTTTTGTAGTATATGCACCTTATTAATGGTTAGTTTATTTGAGGTACTATTACCTTATGTGTTATGTGTGTGCGTTATCTGAACTGCATTGTGCACCTTGGTGTGGAAGAATGTTGTCTAGTTTGGTGGCAAACGTGTACAGTTGAATGACAATAAACTGAACTTCAGCTTGAACTTGAGAGCAATATTCTGTTCCCCTGCTTGTGTTGCCTTTGGCCTTCTAGCAGGTAGGTGTTATGGATTTGGAAGGTGCTGTCTAACGAGTCTTTTATATTGACAGTGTTTCTTTTCTCCAATGTTCTCAATGGCTTAGAGGCTAGTTGGTGGAAACTCCACAGGAAGCTCCAGCTACTTATCTACAAACGTTTGTATTTAACCATTAAATGAGCCAAGACAAGGATCGTAACCCATCCTACCCTCGGTGTTTGGTTTATTACAAAGGCCAGCGGCTTCCATACAGGAAAGCAAATCCTGAAATGAATGAAGTCGCAAGAGACCTGGAACGTTCCAGAATATATTGAAGGTGCACTCAGTAGATTGACCGATAAGTGTGGGTGGTCTCTTCCCATGCCATAATGGTACAGAGTTACAGGGGAATTACTGCAGTGCCGAAGAGTTGACAGACTAAAAGAGCTGTCTGGCCTCCTTCCAACCCAGACTAAGGTATAAGTGAAGAAAGCATACCAGGATAATACTTTTTCATGGTCCGCTGTTGTTCTGATGTGTCTTGCAACCCAGAAAGTGCCTTATTTCAGAAATACAGCAGCACACTATCTAATCACTAGAGCTTACATTTTGTTGAGGAATAAGTATTTCTCAGGAAATTAGGACAATTCAGCCCATATTGCCTGCATGATCTTTGACTCCAGGTAAGAAAGCCAACTAAGTCTATATTTAACTAAATCTGGAGCCCGATGTCTGTGAGTTCGAGTCGGCTGGAGGCTGTAGGTAGCCAGCCCTGGAGTTCATGAAGGGAAGATCCTGCCTCACTAACCTATTGGAATTTCTTGAGGTAATCTCGAATAAGATTGACAAGGGAGAGGCTGTGGATGTTGTGTATTTGGATTTTCAAAAGGCCTTTGATAAGGTGCTGCATAAGAGGCTGCTTAATAAAATGAGGGCCCATGGAATTACAGGAAAGATATTGGAATGGGTGGAGCATTGGCTGATAGGCAGAAAGCAAAGAGTGGGAATACAGGGATCCTATTCTGGTTGGTTGCCGGTTACTAGTGGTGTTCCGCAGGGGTCGGAGTTGGGACCTCTTCTTTGTACACTGTATATTGATGATTTAGATTATGGATTAAATGGTTTTGTAGCTAAGTTTGCGGATAACACCAAGATAGGTGGAGAAGCAGGAAGTGTTGAAGAAACGGAAAGGCTGCAGAGAGACTTGGTCAGTTTGGGAGAGTGGGCAAAGAAATGGCAGATGAGATACAATGTTGAGAAATGTACGGTTGTACATTTTGGAAGAAGAAACAATTGGGCAGATTATTATTTAGATGGGGAGAAAATTCAAAAATCGGAAGTGCAAAGGGACTTGGGGGTCCTAGTGCAGGATACCCTAAAGGTTAACCACCAGGTTGGATCGGCAGTAAGGAAAGCGAATGCTACGTTGGCATTCATTTGAAGAGGAATAGTGTATAAGAGTAAGGAGGTGTTGATGAGGCTGTATGGGGCACTGGTGAGACCCCATTTGGAATACTGTGTGCAGTTTTGGGCCCCCTATCTTAGAAAGGATGTGCTAATGTTGGAGAGAGTTCAGAGAAGATTCACGAGGATGATTCCTGGAATGCAGGGACTAACATATGAGGTAAGTTTGTCGGCTCTTGGATTGTATTCATTAGAGTATAGAAGAATGAGAGGGGATCTCAAAGAAACATTTCGAATGTTGAAAGGGTTGGACAGAGTAGATGTGGAAAGGCTGTTTCCCTTGGTGGGTGAGTCCAGGACAAGAGGTCACAGTCTTAGAATTAGAGGGTACCCATTTAAAACAGAGATGAGGAGAAATTTTTTTAGCCAGAGGGTCATGGATTTATGGAATTCGTTGCCAGATACAGCTGTAGAGGCCCGATCATTGAAGGTTTTTAAGGAGATTGACAGGTATCTAATTAGACAGGGTATCAAGGGATATGGGGAAAAATTGGAACTAGATGGGAGAATAGTTTAGCTCATAGTGGAGTGGCGGAGCAGACTCAATGGGCTGAATGGCCTACTTCTGCTCCTTTGTCTTGTGATCTTGTGAGTTGAAGGACTGTGTATATGTGCGTGGATGGGAAGGAAGAACGGGGCTCAATTTTCTGTTGTTCTGTTGCTTGTTGTGTTCTGTGTCGCTCTACCAAGCGTTTTGGGTGACATATGCAGTTTGTCCCCAGCACACCTTTGGGTGCCCCCAGCACAATACTGTATGTTTTAATGCACACATGATGAACAAACTTGAATCTTGAATCTTCAAATGTGATATCTCATCCAAAAGACAGCAGGTACGACAGCATTACACACCCACACTACTGCACTGGATGTTCAGCCTAAGCATGTGATCAAGTCTCTAAAATGACGGTGTACACATATTCTGACTCAGAATCAGGAGTTCTGCTCTATTAAACCACGTTAAAAACAGAAGAGTCTGGGTCCTCGAAGTAAAAAACAAGATAGCCTACATGACAACACTTCTGAAATGCATCAGCTACTCAAGGTCAGTTGAGATTATTTCTTCACCTGAAACATGAACACACAATCCCCTGACTCAGACTAAGTAATAACGATCAGCGTGCAGCCTAATAGAATACAAACGCAACAATATGTGACGTGGAGAGAACTTTTGGTCCTTTTATCCTGTCCCACCCTATTCTGTGAACCACAATTTGGACATCGTAATCTGAAAACAGCAGAAAGTTGGGCCAACTTTGAAAGGAAAAAAATCTGGGAACTTCTTCAGGTGGCTGTTAAGGCGAAACAAATCTAATTCAAATACTACTCACTCTGGGCTGAACTACCTGAAGTGCTTATTTTTATAAGACTGATGCTTGGCTTTAAACAGAAAAATATAGATCGTGAAGGAACATCACCACACAACACAGCAACCTGTTCCATTGGTCAACAACTCTCTGAAACAAAACAATGTGCTGTCATGTAATGAAGATGGTGCTGAACAAAACATTTTCTTTGTCTGAATTCAAGTTTTCTGGGGATGAGGTAGGAAAGTGAAGTTGACAACACTATCAGATTAGTATGGTCTTTCTGAATGGCAAGGATTATATGACGTACACCCAGTGGCCACAGACAGGTGGAAAAACAGATTATAGAAAGTTGCAGAAATAACAAGGTTGTCTCTGTTCGGGACTTTAACTTCCCCGGAGCGGATTGGAACATCATTAATACCAAAAGCTTGGATATGGCAAATCTCCTCAAGAGGGGTTCTTGAAACAGTTTGTGGAGAGCCCAATTAGAAGAGAGAGCATACTGGACCTGTTTTAGAAAATGAACCGGGCAAGGTGACAGGCCTTACAGTGGCTGAACATTTTGGCAGTAGTAAACAACTCATTATGCTTTATGTTTTGGGATAAAATTGGATCTTGCGGGAAGTTAATAAATTGGGAGAGGGCAAATTACAGCAAGCTAAGACACCAATTAAAGGGTGTTGGTTGGGAGCAGGGTCTGTTGGACACGTCCACGTTTTGGAGTTGCTTTAAGACAAACTAATCAGTTCAGGATCAGCACTGTTCCACTTGGCGTAAGGACAAGGATGGCAAGTTATGGGAGCCTTGTGTGGTCCAAGAGGTCTGGACTGGTGAATATTCTAGACTATTGAATTGTTAGCTTTAATCCTCTGATGCACTTCTGATTTTTTTTGAGATGTCAAGCAATGCTATAGTAAATTTTCCAGTGAACTAATTAAGTTTAAAGAGAACGTGGGAACTAGGTTCCTTTTGAGTTGGGAAATGAGAAACATTGGTGAGGCCAGGATTTCCAGATTATCAATCAACAGATTATTGGAGTTTTACTGGCATATTACTTGGAACTGAGAAGTCCCAACTCTTACAGTCTATCTTGGTAACTAAGATCCTTTATATAGGGCAGTAGATTTGTGGTTCTCTTCTGCACCCTATCCAAAGGCTGAGTGTCAGGTACTGTACAAGAAGGCCAAAACCCAGCATGTTCCTTCTTCCAGCTACTGATCCACTCAGTTAACCATGCCACTCCCAGCTGTCTATCCCACTTCCAAACCAGGTTAGAACAGTTGGGTAAACACAATGATAAATTAAAGTTAAAACTGAAAGCTACATCCGTATTTTAGTGAGCCAATGAGTGCTTTATTGATGGGGAAATTCAGCGGTGTACATAAGCCAGCATTTAATTTGCTGCTATAAAAGCCTGCCACACTCATAGCCTGCATCAGATCTCTGAGGCCAGGGTGTTGGAGGGGAGAGTTGGCAGAGAGAAAGTGATAATTGGTTTATTATTGTCAAATGTACTGAGATGGCAGAGAAAAGCTTTTGGTTTACATGTTATCCAAACTAATTATTCCATGTATAAGTACATCAAGGTAATATAAAGGGACATGTAATGAGAGAATGCAGAATATAGTCTGCAAGAGACATGGTGAGGTGGACTGAGAGATCAAGACTTCATGTTTATCAAGAGTTCATATATTAATGTAATAGAAGCTGTCCTTGAACCTGGTGGTATGTGTTCTCAAGCGTTTGTACTGTACCTTCTGCCTCATGGAAGGAGGGAGAAGACAGAATGACTGGGGTGGGAAGTGCCTTTGGCTTCTTTCCTGAGACAATGTGAAGTGTAGAGAGTGGTGGAGGGGAGGCGGGTTTACATTATGGACTGAGCTGTGTCCATAACTCTCTACAGTTTTCTGAGGTCTGGGGCAGAATAGATACCATATCAAACTGTGTGCATCCTGATAGGGTGTATCTGTTTGAAGATTGTGCCCAAGTGTTTTGGATTCCTCATCAAAGAAAGTACTCCTCATCTGCACCATTCAGTAGTTCCACTATTCTTAACACTGTGATGAACTCATTATGTTAAGAATAATAAAACTCATACAGGGTGACATTGCAATTAAGAAATCTGACTAAGTGCTACAATTTGTAGCTTTAGTAGTGGAAAATAAATCAAATGAAACTAAGCTGCCTCCTTATGGATTCTGATCAGTGTGAATACAATGGATTGGAATAGAGTGTGATGCCACTGTAAGCTTTTCATTACACCTGTGCAGACATGTATTTGTGCATATGACAATAAACTCAACTCAACTATGCTGTTCTGAATTGTTCAGGGGATTCAATCTAACACAGCACATCTGGAATAAAGAAAAGTCTTCACTGACTTTGTCTTTGATGTATGGGAAGTGATAGACAAAGAAAGTGTACTACTGTACTGGGAGCAGACATCCTGAGAGATATTTCCACCCATGTTCCACAAAGTACATGAATGGAACATAAACACAGAGTTTATGGAACTGACCAACAATGGAGGGTGAGCTTTACATAAAATAAAAATAAAATCTAAAATTAAACTGCTTTAGGACAGTCAAATTCTCTGTCGTACCAGCAGCAACCAGATATCTGAGCTTCCCTGGCTGCTGTTTAACAGTTAAGTTGCCACTCAAGTACACCACTACTCAGTTTCAGACCTTTATAGACTTGACTGTTAATCAGTCAGCTACCGCTTCTGTGAAGTGCAGAGTGGAAAAAAGGAAGCCTGTGTCACCTTGTGAAGATGTGAGGCTGTTTCAGTCCCCCTGTGGCTTCACTATTGTTTCAGAGTCCCATCAATAATCTTATGACAAGGTTAACACTTGTCATGTTATCCTGAGATGACAAAAGGCCTGATTTCTCAAGGTTTGCTAGAATTGAAACTTGCTTCCATTCATTACACAGTTCACCAGAAACTGGTTGAAAAATAGCAGCTCAACAAGAACTTTAATTGGGCTGAGTATTTGAACAATATGGCAAAGCCACAACCTGTGTGGATCAAATCATTTAACATTCATTGTTCATTCCTCCATTATACTCTCCCAATCAAAGGAATAAAGAGTTCCCTTAAAAGACCACACGAACAGAGTCAGTCATCATTTATATTCTTTCCTGGCTCATTTTAATTTCAACCCTGTCGTGCTGTATCAAGACAAAAAGCTCTAAGCCAAATTAGCCTGAGATGCTCAGTCTTGTTCCTGGTTGACCAAGGGTCCAGCCATAGACACGTAAATCTCTAAAAGCAACCGCATTGTGTTTAAGAGGGGGAAGGAAGCCCATCCTGGCAATGGGGTGATGTTGGGGGCATTTCTTTTGAGCTTTGGACTGAGGCAATTTTTTGGGGTACATCACTAAATAAACTCCCATTGTTTTGCCTCTTATCCTACTTACAGTTTGTGTGTGCCCAGCTTCCGTTGCTCAGTATATTTATGACTCCTCGTCTGCAATCTCTGAAGTATGTTATTTTTGAAAAAATATAAAACAAAATACTTGGCATTTATGTAAGACACCTTACATCTTCAGACTACCTCCTTACTTGCCTACTATGGGATAACTCTCACAGTCCAGCTTGATGCCCCGAGCTGTAATAGCATCGCGCTAATCACTACACTGCTGTGGCTCCCAGAGTTCTTTGGGTTTTGGAAGGCAAAGACAAGTATAGCAATGTAGGCGCATTAGGAAACAAACTTTGAAATACTCCGGTTAAAATAACTCAGACTTCAATATAAGAAGTATATCAAAAAGACGTTATGCTAATGGATGTCATAGGGTCCCATATTTGAGGAATTATAGATGTAGGGATGGTATACTGTAGGAAATAAACAGATTTATAGACAGAAATGAAAAACAATAGGAGTGTGCAGAAGCACTGGAAATTAGCATGGTCAAAGTTGAGATGTTTCAGTATCTGTTTCTTTGGTTACTTCCGTAGGTGAGCCACAATATCTTGTGGCCTCCTCTCTAAATATTGAGCTCTCAGTCAACATGCATTTGCCTGGACAAGAAAAACAACAGAACACTTGTGTTAATTATTGAATTACTGGATAAATCTAATTATTTTAGACAATGATATTAATTGCACTGTACATTAATTGAACACAAGTTAATAAACAATCAATAATATAAAATACACATATCCATTGTAGAAATTACATTGCTTCACCGCAGGAGAGAAGAGAAATGTTTTGGCAAGCTCTACACTGAATCTCCTGTCCTTAAATTGATCTTTAATCCAGTTCTTTTCTCAACTCTGTAACAGTCATCCTGAAATACTGAAGGTTCCAAACCAAATCTTAAATTTGAACATTTCAATTTTGTTTGTTTGCCCTCTGTAACAGATCAATTGCTCTTTGAATTTAAATAACTGACAACTAGGTTGTCAGTCACATACAATGGAAACCATTACAAATTCTTTATGTTTGAATTATGCCGACAGTCCTCCCCCCCCCCCCCCCCCCGCACCATCAAGCTTGTAACCTTGGATACGTGACCAAGTCTCCATGTTTGGTTGAGGCTGGACAGGAATTTAACAGAGCTTCCTTTTTCGTGAAGACAGCATACAAAATGGGAGGAGTAGAACATACAGATGTTTGAACCTTATCAGCCACTGAATAAGGTGATAACTGATCAGCAAACTTTACGTGACACAAGAGATTGCAGAAGCTGGAAATCTGGAGCAGTCCTGAAAATGGAGGAATTCAGCGGGTCAGGCAGCATCTCTGGAAGGAAAAGGATGGTCGATGTTTTGGGCTGTGAACGTTCATCTGAGCTGTACTTATCCCTTAATACAGATATGTGAAAATCAATCAATTATAGTCCTCAGTATCCGTAGCAACAAAATGTCTGGAACCATTTCAAAGATTTGCAATTTTCCAAGGGGAAAAATTTCTCTCTATCTCAATCCCTAATGACCAATGCCATTATGACCCTTACATTACAACCAGGATAGCTGTCTGCAAGCATTGAATTGGAAGAGCAATGAATTTTTATGGTATATAAAAAGACCATTCAGCCTACCTAGTTTAGGGTGGCTCCATTTAGCCTCATAGCCCTGGTCTTTTCTCATGGTCCTTCAAATTATTTCTATTCAAACCCCTTCTGAAGTTACTACTTGATCATGCTTCTCCCATACTAGCTGACAGTGAATTCTTTTGTAGCTGCAGTCCAAGTAAAACGTTTTATTTTCCTCACATTCTTCTGTATCTTTTGCCCTCAATCCTTGAGCAGTCCCCTCATGGAATGGCTTCATTTTATCTATCTGATCTAAATTGGTCATTTTCTCAATTAAATCTTCTCAGGTTTTCATTCTCCAAGAATAAACTAATCTTTTCCAATCTAATCCTTTTGCTGAATCACCCTAATCCTTAGAAGTATTCCAGTGATTAGTTTCTCTGCACTTCCTAGGGCATCATATCCTTCCTAAAGTGTGGAGACCAAAATGGGGCACATTGTTCCAGCTGGGTCTAACCAGTATATCACACAGATTCAAATAATTCCCCTGCGTTTGTGCCCTCTGATTTTGTTTCTGATTCCAGGATGCCCGATGCTCTACCAAGCACTTACACAACATCTGCTGCCACTTTCAAGAATTTATGCACATATAAACTCAGGTTCCTCTCTTCCTGTGTAGTTTTAAAAATTGTGCCATTGATTCAGTATTGCGTCTCATTGTACTCCGGTGAGCTACCTCAGAGTTCATATGCTAACTTTGTCTGCATCTTCCTGCAGTTCATTATTACCCTTGTCAGTGCTAAACACAGTTTAACGTTGTGTTCCATCTCTAAATTTGGATTTTTTTCTCTTAATGCACATGTCAAGGTCATAAATGTAAATGCAAAGAAACCAATAGTCTCAGAATTGAGTTGAAGACAATAGCTTCCTGAGTTCATACATGCCTATTCATTACTGTTATCTGCTTTCTAGCAATGAGCTAATTTCCCTTCCGTGCTGTTACTGATTTTAATTCTAAGGATCTCAAATTTCCCAGCATTTTGTGTGGAACTTCTAATTTCTTTTGAGAGTCCATGTATATGACTTTGACTGCACTCCCTGTTGACCTTATCTGTTACCTCATCAACGCATTCAGTTTGTTTAAATACAGTTTGCCTTTATCAGAGCTTGCTGCTGCTGCTGCCCCTCTTTCATGAGTTTATCCAGGACCTGGGTCTCAGTACCTCCCTGTGCAACTGGATCCTCAACTTCCTGTCCTGCAGACCCCAGTCAGTACAGATTAGCAACAACATCTCCTCTACAATCACCAAACGCACAGGTTCACCACAAGGCTGTGTGCTTGGTCAGCTCCACTCACTTTATACTTATGACTGTGGCTAAGTACCACAGTTGTTGGCTGAATCAAAGGTGGTGACAAATTGGCATATAGGAGGGAGATTGAAAATTGTGTTGTGTGATGCCACAATAACAACCTCTCACTCAACATCAGTAAAACTAAAGAGCTAACTATTGGCTACAGGTGGAAGAAGCTGGAGGTCCATAAATAACTCCTTGGTTGGAGATCGAACATGGAGAGGGCCAGTAACGTTTAATTCCTTGGCATTATCATATCAGAAGATCTGTCCTCCACCAGCATATATGTACCATCACCAAGAAGCCACAACAGTGTCTCTACTTTCTTAGATGTTTGCATAGGTTTGGTACATCGGAAAAAACTTTGCCAAACTTCTGTAGATGCACAGTGGAGAGTATCCTAACTGGTTATGTCATAGCCTGGTATGGATGCCCAGAAATGGGAAGTCTACAGATTGTGGTAGATCAATATACACAAAATGCTGAAGGAACTCAGCAGGTCAGGCAAAATCCGTGATAATGAATAGACAGTCAATGTTTCAGGCTGAGACCCTTCATCAGGACTGGGGGAAGATGTCAGAATAAAGTTGTGGAGGGAGGGGAAGGAAGACAAGCTTAGAAGGTGGTGGTAAGTAAAGGCAGGTGGAGTGAAAAGTTAAAAGGGTTGGAGGAGAAGTAGTCTGATAGGAGTGGTGAGTAGACCATGAGCCCAGTACATCACAGGAAAAGCTGTCCCCACCATTAAGCGCATTTACATGGAGTGCTGCCACATGAAAGCAGCAGCCATCATCAAGGGCCCACACTATTTAAGCCATGCTCTCTTCTCTCTAATACCATCAGGCACGAGGTACAGGAGCCTTATGACACATGCCACCAGGTCCAGGAACAGCTATTACCCCACAACCATCACAACTCTGAACTGATTCCCCAACTTACAAATCACTTTCAAGGACTCTACAACTATTATTCTCAGTATTTGTTATTTTTATTTGCATAGTTTGTTTTCTTTTGTACATTGGTTGTTTGTTGGTCTTTTTAATGTGTGGTTTTTCATAAATGTTATTATATTTCTTTATTCTCCTGTAAATATCTGCAAGAAAATGAATCTCAAGGTAGCAATTGCTAGTACATTCACTTTGATAATAAATTTACTTTGACTTTGAATTTAAACTTCTCCAGGTGCCTAGAGATACAGGAGGCTGCAGATGCCGGAATTTGGAACAACAGGCAACTTGTCGGGGGAACTCAGTGGCACAGGCAGATGCAGCATCTTGATCCAAAGTGTTGACTGTCAATTTTCTCCCATTGATGCTGAGTTCCTCCATCAGCGTGTGCGTCTCAAAAATATCTAACATTTTCCCCTCAACATTAAGGTGTAGTGTAAGAGATTGTATTGAACTGGTGGTGTAATGGATGCAGTGAAAGGCACAACACTTTTCTACACGCTCTAGATCAGGGCTTCCCAAACTGTAGTCCATGGGCTCCTTGGTTAATGGAAGTGGTTCATGGCATAGAAAAGGTTGGGAACTCCTGCTCAAGATATTATGAGCAATTTATATTTCAGGAAATTAAAGGTCAGCCAGTCCTACTACTAATATTTTTATCAATGTTAATTCCATTCATTATCTCCAATTCCTTCTCTTCTATTGATGTTTTGGCAGCATCATTGGGAAAGGGCAACTTAATGTATTCATTTAATATTCCATCTGTGTCTTCTAGCCTTACACACAACTGGAATACTATCCCTGATTGCCCCTGCCCTTTCTCTTACTGTCAACCTGAGATGCACATTCCCAAGTTAGATTAGTTAAAACTCCTTTATGCTTTCATTCGCTTCACATGCTCACTTAGTCGGTCTTACTTTCTTTTCAACTTCTCCAAGTTCATTCGATTCAGTGTGGTTCTCATTGGAGTTATTCACCTTCTTCATTTTCATTTTTAGAATCTTTTTATTGGTACATAATTTTCTGCAGCTATAAGATGATACAAAACTTCAACAAATTTATGTATATACAATTAATAAAGCTGAAGAAAATAAAAACTGATCGTAATATATAAAAATGAAAAAAAAATTATATGTAAGGAATAGAAGGAAAAAAACTAACTAAGAAAAAAAACCCACTGACTACAAAAAAAAGGGGAAAAACCCCATTAGGAATCAACACCTGGAGCAATACATCTTACCATCATCTATATATATAAAGAAAAAGAATCATCAACCACCAATTCATGCTTATATAGAATAAGACTGGAGGGAAACCATATTATAGTTCGAGGGATCAGAGCTAACCAAGAGTTTTTTTCCACTTGATGAAATAACTGTAAATTATCCAATTGAAACTTATTTTAAACATATTCATCTGGAATATACAGTAGAAAACTGGCACAAATGTGGCAGAGTTTAGCACATTGGTTTGGTTGGAGTCAAATGTGGGACCTATAGGATTAATGACAGTGTTCAATTTCACAGCACTAACTAGTCCCAATCATGGAATCGTTCAGCATAACAAAGGCTGTTGACTTTTGACAGCTCCTGTGCAGAGCTTCTAGTATCTTTATTAACATGTTTTTTTAAATTCAAAAACAAATTGAACTTGATTTTTTTTTAGCTGCATTTGTATATAGCTTAGAGTTTCCTTTAAATCAGCCTCTGTTGTAGTATAGAAGTTATGAAACTCAAAAGTTTTGCATAGTAGGGGAATTAAGTGTTATGGGGAAAAGGCAGGTAGGTGGAGACGAGTCCATGGCCAGATCAGCCATGATCTTCTTGAATGGGGGAGCAGGCTCAACGGGCCAGATGGCCTACCTTCCTATTTGTTATGCCATTTTCTCCCAGCAATACCCACAAACACCAATGTGAATTGACTTAAAAACCTGTCTCCATGTGACCACAAAAACTGATTTTTATTGATGTTGGCCAGGACATTGAGAAAAACTCCCCTGTTTGGTTTTGCATTGAGAACTTTCATTCCACACAAGGACTAGAAGAGGTTCGCTTTAACGATTTACCTGAAAGACATCCCGGTGGGACTTAGCTGTACTGTGCTGGAACATCAGCCTAAGTTACATGTTCATGTCTGCCATGAGGCCACAGTCTTTTATCACTTTATTCTCCAAATTTCCCTGTCAATGGCTGACAAGTGAAAATAACCTATTTTCATAATTGCACACTTAACAGTAATGTAAAACTGAAGCAGCTGTTTGATAGGTAATTGAAGATCAGTGAGTGAGAATTATGCGTTGTGGATCTGCCACTTGAAGATCAAATCATGATGAAAATTAGTCTTAATATCAGCCTTTTTTTATATAAATTGTGCTGCTCTTTTGTGTATATTTGTTTTTAATTTTCCCTTAGTGTTGAACACATAAGCCCTTCCTCTTGGTGTCAAAGTCTCCGTCAGGCAGTTTAACCCCACATGACTCTACTCAGTAGAGGCACCTGTTAGTGTATAATAAGATTGTACAGAAATGACTAGATCCAGTGGGATATATGTTCAAGTCTACTAAACCATCAGCTGGTGTCATGCAGTCACATATCAAAACGTTGTTGAGCAACTACCTCAATAATAACCTCCAAAATGTTCTATCCCCTTCCTCTTCACTCCAGAGTTGTTGGAAGTGTAAGCACAAAGGAGTTTCTGGGATCTTGGTGAACAATAAGACCACATATCTATCCCATTGACCAAATGGATCTAAGGATTGTTAACACAGAAGGAAGTAGGTAGGAGTTGGGTGAAGCAGCACAGAATCACTGCTTCATGGCACCAGTGAACTGGGTTCAATCCTGACCTTAGGTGCTGTCTGTGTCGAGCGTTCATGCTCAACCTGTGATCGCTCAGGTTCCTCCTGTACTCCAAAGGCATGCAGGTGTCGGCGGATTAATTGGCCGTCGTAAATTGTGACAGGTGTACTGCTGATGAAAGTGTAGCAGAATAACAAAACATGATTAATCTAGGATTGGCATGAATGGGTTTTTGATGGTTAGTGTGAGCTCGACAGGCTGAAGGTCCTACATCTGTACTTTATCTGAGTTTGTGACTAATAACAACACTTCAGATACATGGAGAGCAAAAGAACTAAACGTGAATGAAAGCCATGTGGATTTGAAAAATATATAAATGTTACATTTTAAAGCCTCTAAAACGCATCGCCCACAGTGCTGAGATCACATGGCTCTGTTTGTGCAGCTACTGGACCTCTATCATACAGTTATATGTCAAGAACATACATACATACAATTTAGAATGTACTTGGCATTGTGAGATCCTAGTTCTAATGTTCTGTGTTCAGTTTAATTTATGTTTGCAATGCAATTACATCAATTTCTTTAAGTTCATGGTGAAGTTGAAACTGTGGTTAACTGCAGAAAGGCACAAATTGCCCAGTAGCTTGCAGCGATTTGCAATTCATTACAAATTGCTGTTTTTTGTGTGTGTAATAAAGCAGTAATTATGGGCTGCCCTTTAACAATTTGCTAGCTCAACAGAGTCAATGTTGGCAATTCGTATCTAAGCATATGTCTAACCTAGTGGTGTGCCTGCTCTGAAAAATAAGGGGAACCAGGTCAGAGTTCTGGCAAAAAGAAGTGACTGAACTTAATCTAGGGACTTGTGAAAAATGAAAGAATAGACTGGAATACTGTAGCTTATCTAGAAGAGCAGACAGAGAGCCAAATTAATCAGCAGTAAAAATCCAGCTTGCGGCATACTGCATGATGCCTTGCTCCTGCAAGTTCAAGCCAATTGCCATAAAGTTTACATCTTTACAGCAGTTAAATTCTATATCCTATGGTGTAAGATGTATGTTGCATTTTATATAAAAAATTATCTGCCCTCTGCATTATTCTTTTTTTTTTAGCCAAAGGTAAAGGTTTGTGTTGAGGTGGGCTTGTTAAATTAACAACTAAGGGTACATCAATGAAGTTCAGGAATATATTTTGTCTGCTGCATCGGTCTGTTAGACTGCGTGAATGGCAGAGAAAGTGGGGAAGGATAAAATCAAAGTCGATTTTGTCATAGGCATAAGTACATGTGCACAGAGACCGCGAGAAACTTAGCATCAAATAGGTAATATTCAGAGGAAAATATAAATTAACAACTAATTATAGAAAGGACCTCAGTTAGGACTCTGTGCCATTGAACAATGGGGGACAAGGCCCTCTGTAGCAGCCTCTCAAACACTTCAAGGGTGCATTGTTTAAAAAAGGAGGAAACATGAGTGGTGCTTACATAGTGCAAGAGAAAACATTGAATTAATAGTGCAATGAAAATAGAGAAAAACTCATTGTATATCCTGTATGTATTAGGAATAAAGAGCTTTTTAGGGAAACAGTGGGGAAACAACCAATCAAGTCACTTCAGAGAAATTTTTCAAGTAGATAATACGTACAGTCAGAGAAGTTCACAAGTGGAAAGTATATCCTTTGTGTGTTTCTGGAGTCTCTGCAGGCAAAATGACTTTAAAAAGCACTGTCTCTAAAATTCAAATGATTTCTTTCAAATGCAGATATTGATAATTTGAAACAAAAACAAAACATGCTCCAAACATTCAGCAAGTCAGGTAGCATCTGTGGATAGAGAAGCAGACTTAACATTTCAGTTCTGACACCCATCAACCTGAAATATTAAATTGGCTTTCCTTCCCACAAATGCTGCCTAAACACCAAAGTTAGGACCATTTTTGTTAACAGAAATTGGGATGCAGTTGGTGCACTGGTCTGAATTTTCCTTTTCCTTGATTCTGCCTCATAACGGAAGGTAGTAAATGCAACACAGATGGATTGAACTAACAATTTGTCTATCAGTAGAGCGCAGAGAGGGGCTTTAGTTATGAGGAAGGAAAAATTGGGGCTGCTGTCATCACAACAGGGAACATGTAATCATGGATCTATGGAGTGCTCAGTGGGAAGAAGTTATAATTATGTGAATTTCAAAATATGTTTCCAGTACATTTCAGACAAATGGTGAGAGAACAATGTTTTGATTTGGCTTGTATTTCAATATTTCAAAGTAAAAGTTGAAGCTGTATCTTACTACCATCCCATTGCTACAATAGCATACCCAGATTGTCCAAATTAATTCTACGTTAACTAGAATCTAGCAAATATTTTTTCCTGATAAAATAAAGATCACAGATTTCCTTCCATAAATAAGTCTTTGATAAATTAATGGAATGTAGCTCACGTCTGCAGGGATACATCCATTAATTTGCAAGTGTTAATTAACGACTTTGTGTTTTTGGACTCCTTGTTTCTGCAGCCCATAAGACATAGGAGCAGAATTAGGCCATTCAGCCCATCAAGTCTGCTCTGCCATCTCACCACGGTTGATCCCGGATCCTACTCAACCCCATACACCAGCCTTCTCACCATAACCTCTGATGCACATTTTCACTTCATTAGTTCCCTTTATAATGTTGTAAGAACCCGCTACTTCTACCAGCACCATAAGTTCAACATTAGGAAAGCAGAGTGCCTACTTTGCCCTCATTTCTCTGATCAGTGCCCCGAGCCATATAACAAATTCCAACAGGTTTTAGGTATTGAGGATTATTAGCTCTTCTTCCAGTAATGTTTAATGGCAGTTGGCAGACCACATGAGGTGCATTACTGCCATTTACTGAGCATCATTCAAGCACACCAAATACTTTTCTTCCAGAAACTCTTCTTTCACCATCCCTTTCACATTTGTGTCATCACAACCTCACATAGTTCTATGAGCATTAAAATTCCCTGACCAACAGCTAACAAAACTTCTGGCATATCACTGTAGGATTTAAAAAAAAGAAAAGAGAAAAGAAAACATAAACAGCCCTTCTCTGACCATTAGCTAACAAACCTCTAGCATTCTGTTGTAAAAGAAAAGAAAAAATTGAAAAAATAGAGAAAAGAAGGGAAAGCATTAACAAGCTTCCTTTGAAGTCCTGTAAATATTCAATATAATAATTCTTACCCCTCTTTTAAAGCTCTATTAATAACTTCCAGAATAAAATATTTTATCTCTAGATGTTTTTCTGCAGCTTTTAATATAGGTTTAGTCTTTTTGTCTTACCTTTAGTTTGTACTGTGCAATTTACCACATCTGCCATGAAAGTGACAAACTTTAGTTTAACTAACAAAGCCTTTTGAAACACCCTGGTTTCCTTGGCTGCGTAATTCTAGGGAAGTCAACCTCCAGCCCCGCCAAACTTGTGCGACCTAGGCGCACTTGATCCCACCCCAAACCCCAGTTTGTGTGGATGCTGTGTCATTTGCTACCCTGTTACAAATTAATGCCACAAAATAACAGACAGTACACTGCATACGATTAAAGGAATTATATTTACAAATCTTAACTAAAGGTTAATAAAGAATAACAAAACAAAAAAGGTCCATTCTAATTAAACAGTCAAATCTGCATAAGTTGGAGCTCGCATTGAACTTCTCTGTCACTCACACGCTGGGCATGAAAGTCAACATGAAAGCACACTCCACCTTCCAAACGTTGCTCGCAATCCACCTCGAACAAACAGGTCTCCCACCGGATTGTATACTACAACCATCTTCTCTCTTCATCTCCTCTCAAACAAAAGCTCCAAGCCCAACCTTAGTGTCCCTCACCAGAGGAACCTCCCCTTAATCTGACCGTCCTAACTGAATGGCACTCCAGAGATTACTCCCCAAAGCCACTGTCTTTGAATATAATTCTTTTGTGTTACTTCCTTTCTTTCACTCTTTTTAACCCTTATGCTTTCTCATGTTGCTTTCTATCTTTACAGAACACAAAGAGTGCCCTATTTGTTAAAAGTTTTGAACCACAGTACCTCCTAACCCTTTTTTCAAATTCTTAGTTAATCTAATCGGATTGATATCAAGAATATCTTCCAAAACTCAGCAGTACATTAAACTTTTTCTTTCTTCTTTCATTTAAATCCTGTCTACTGTCTTCATCACTGGACAATAAATCACTCCAATCCTCA
This sequence comes from Hemitrygon akajei, assembly GCF_048418815.1. Lineage (NCBI taxonomy): Eukaryota > Metazoa > Chordata > Chondrichthyes > Myliobatiformes > Dasyatidae > Hemitrygon > Hemitrygon akajei. Next base: position 117,678,397 of record NC_133126.1, on the reverse strand, counting down.
ATTTGTCACTTATTTTCCTGTTCCCTAGGAACCTGCCACTCGTCTTCCTCCATACAACTCCCATCACACGGTACCGTCTCCTGTTCACTACTTCTGTCTTCATGATCACATTCTGACATCTCTACCCCGCAATCCTCGACTGAAAGCCTTTATCCAGCTCTGCACCTGCTCACCATTCAATGATTAGTTTTGGTGCTTTAAGCTGCCAACACCACCTACATTAACTGTGATTCGGCAAGGGAAGGATTGCATTCAAGGCAACCTAGCTGCACAATTGGAGGAATTATGTGCAGACTCTTATGCAAATAGCACTGGGCCAAACTGGCAATGGGTCAGCCAGGCAACTCTTTACTTCCATCTCTTCCTTTATTAACTTATAGGCTGTGTGCAATGCTGCTAAAGTCAGCATTAATTTTCTTAATTGCCTCTGAAAAGGTGGTGATGTTTCCTGAGCTACTGCAGTCTCTTTAATGGAGGACCCCACTGTGCTGTTAGGTAGGGAGCTCAGGATTTAGACGCAGCAATCTCAAACAGACTACAATATATATTTCCAATTCCCCTTCTAAGAGCATTCCTTCACACTTTTGACTGGTGTCTTCTAGAGGGTGTAAAGGCCATGGGTGTCAGAGGTGAGTCACTTGTCAAGGACACCTGGCCTTTGACCTTCTCTTGTAGCCTCTGTCTTTATCGAGATCGTCCAGTTGAATTTCTCAACAATGCTGACCTTCAGGATATTCTTAGAGAGGTTCAGCAAAGCTATTGCTATCAACTGAAGTAGGTAGATGTGATTTCTAGTTGGAAAAGTTTATGGGCTTGCACTTGTATATTGTCAATGCCACTTGCTTCGCCACAGTGCATGTAAGTATGTGGTCCAGGTCTTGTGAGCAAGCATACTTATTTTCAAAAGGAAATGATCAGTTGGAACTCCATCTCTCAGTTTCTCCTCCCTCACGTCTTTAACAGTGGTTATCAGCCTCACAACATTTATCTCTGCCCAGCACTTAAATGGCTTATTCATTGATGACCAGGACTGAACAGCGATTGGGTTATCAACCCTCCTGGATTTTCCATGGTTCTCTAATAACTATCAAATCTCTTGGACATTTCTGATGAAAACTTTATGATTTCATGAAACAAAATTCTTCAATTTCCTTTGAGGAATTAAGTACTTTATTTACATTGAGAAAAAAATGTTTGAATTGATGGGGTAATTAGAGGTCCAGAAATATATCCAGTCAGAAGCATGCAGCATTTGACCAGACCCGCACCCGAGTCGCTGGAGGAACTCGGTGGGATGAGATCCAGCTGAATCCAAATCAGATGTCTCTTCCCAAAACATTAACTGACTGTTTCACTCTGTAGATGCTGCTTGACCTCCTGAATTCTATTAACATCTTACATGTCACTCCAGATACTACAACTATAATCTTTTATTAGAATTTGATAGTTTCTTTAATGCCAGGGTGCTGCTTTGGTTTGCCTGGGTCAATGACTTGTTTTCTGTAAAGTGCTTTCAGGTATACAAATTCACAGCATGCCACACTTCTTGAAAAACTGGTTCTACTGTGTTTAACAATGGAGCATGGAGCTATACATTGACAAATGAAGCTGTTACAAGTTGGCCTTGAGATAGCAGGCTTTGGCAGCATCTGTTTGCAGGCTTGAAGGGACTTGCTCGAACACGACTGCAGCATCTTTGTACATAGGTAAATCACACCCTTGGAAGCAGCTTTCTTTCTTTCTGATTAACTCTTCAGTTTCCAGACTCTTTCTGAGATGCACTTCCTATATTAAGCATGAAGCAGACTCAGTGGGTCGAATGGCCCAGTTCTGCCCTTATGTCTTATGATCTCAAATGATCTATTCTTCTACGCAGGTATCTTAAGAGATAAGGCACAAAAGGCTACAGATGCTGGAATCAGGAGCAACAGGCAATCACAGTGATTCAAACAGCATCTATGGGGCGAGAGGAGTTGGCAGTGTTTTGGGTCAAAGCTACGCATCAGGACTGAGGGTGGAGAGGGGAGATTGTCAGACAGTGATTGCATCCTCCACAGTGACAGGAGTCCGAGGTAATTGATGGACTGAAGAAGGTGAAAGATGACAGGCAGATCGCACCAGCAATCTGAGGGAGTCGGTGGAGCTGGGGAACAGTGGCAGGTGAAAGATAGATGGAAGCAATTAAAGGGAAAATAAACAAGAGAGACAGATGGAGCAAGATGTGGGGAGGGGAGTGTAAAAGTCTCAGGAAGTACTGGAAGGAAACGCAGGTACACAAGTGAACAGTTGCTAGGATTTGGAGGTGAGAGTTGGAACCAGTAGGGGACAGATGAATGACCAGTGGAGGCAGAGCCAGAAATTAAGATGCCATCTTTGAGGTGAACTGATTGAATTCAGTACAGAATATATTGGCTCCCACCGCCCCTGCACTATTCAACTAGTCTCTCCCCAATAAATGTAAGAGACTGCAAATCTGAAATATCAACAGAAAAAACTGGAAACATTCAGCAGGACAGGCAGAATTTGTGGAAAGAGAAATAGTTAATGTTTCATTTCCAGAATTAGCCATACAATTATCAATCTCGCTCCATTCCACTGCAGAAGTGTTTTGATTCTGTCAAATCAAGGTCCCCAATTCAGTATCACACAAATATAAACACAAGAATTTCTGCAGATGCTGGGAATCCTGACGAGCACACATAAAAGTGTTGGAGGGGAACTCAGCAGATCAGACTACATCTATGGAGGGGAATAAGTCAACATTTCAGGCCAAGACCCCTGATCACAAATGTTCCCTATTTAATTGCCTGGCTTACCACAGCCATCATTCATCACCACCCCAAATCATACGCAGTCAAGTAATTTTTTATTCCAGGACAAGTAAACCAAGGCAGTTAAAAAAATGGAATTTCAACTCTCCATTTCTTTTACTAGCCTTTTGACTTCTCTCCAGGGTTCACCAAACCAGGATCCAGAAAACAGCCAACATAATTAGGGACCCCTACCACCACATACATTCTCTCTTCTCCCCTCTCTCATTGGGCAGAAGGTACAAAAGCTTGGAAATACGTAGCAACGCACACAAGGACAGCTTTTATCCTGTTGTTATCTGATAAGTTTGCAGCCTATGTTGCCATGGCCCTTGCACTTTATTTGTTAATCTGCACTGCCCTTTCTCTGTGGCTGCTACACTGTATTGTGCATTCTGTTTTATAGAACATTGAACAGTACAGCACACATAGAGACAGGCCCTTTGGCCCACAATGTTGTCCAGAACCAATTAAATTAGTAATCAAATGCCTAAGTAAACTAATCTTTTCTGCCTACACAATGTCCATACTGTTCCATTTAACTCACATCCATGTGCCTATCTAACGTCTCTTAAAAGTCTCCATTGTTTCTGCCTTTACCTTCATCCCAGGCACCCACCACTCTCTGTGTAAAAATAAAATTGTCCCTCACAGGTCCTTTGAAATTACCTACCCCCTCATCTCTATTGCTTGTTTTCATTTTAATACCTTGACATGCCTACATATAGGATGTTCTGTCTGAATGGTACATTAACCAAACTTACTCACTGTATCTCAGTATTAAACCAATTCCAATTACAAGATAGGACTATAGATAGTATAGGAGTATAGAGTATAGGATAGAAATTCATCATTTCTGGGTGGGGTTATAGAGTAAAAACATGTAAACAGCATTTGGTCCTGATCAGATGGAACACCAGAACAGTTTTGAGGTGGAAAACCAACCACAGCTGTTTCTAATCTTCTTACAACCATATCAAAAAAATTGACTCCTGATAAAACTAGCTTGTCATTTGGATTATACTTCTGGAAATTATGAGGTCTAGCCCTTTGACTTCCCAGTGTAGAGCATGGTTCTTAACCCTTTGTTACAAAGTTAGAATTTTCTTTCTTTCTTCCTTAGGGGACACAGGTTAGCCTTAACGTTCCTCGTGTGCCATCATTGAGGGTTATTGGGAATGTGCAAAGGAAAGTGGAAGAAAACTCTGTGATTGCCAGAAGGCCTTGAGACGAAACCTTGGGAGTAACTTTCTGACCCACATTGTGATCTTTCTGTCTGAGGAACTTCCCTCTGCCCTCCAACATGACCTCTACCCTCCCCTGTAGCCGCTGCCCTGTTTCTGCATATAGCCCCTGTTGATGCCCTAGAAGGTGCTCTTCCACACAGTTAACATTGAGATAGCACACTTCTGATCATATCTAACACTACTCAGCAAAGGCCAAGGAATTAAACATTCCTTCTCAGCACGGGGAATATCCTGTACCATTGAATTTAAAACCACATTATTTCTGATTAAAGGCAGAGTCAAAAGTTGAGTTTATTATCATGTACACATTTATACACAGGTGCAATGAAAAACATACTTGCAGCAACCTCACAGACACAACATGAGAGACACAACATTCACACAAAGAACATAAATTATACAAGAAAGAAGACAATTAAAACCAATAAAAGTCCTTTGGAGTGCAAAGTAGTCATAATGTTGCTACACTGAATTAGTGATCAGGGTTCATGATAGATATTGCCTTTTTGAGGAACTTGCCTTGTAAGTATTATTTTGCGTCTTTTTTTTGTTCCTGCATGTTCAAATCGCCATACCAGACTGTGATGGAGCTAGTCAAGATACTTTCAAATGTACACTTATAAAAATGTATTAGTCTCTACATTGACAAGCCTCTTTAACCTTAGACACAGAAGCAGAATTAGACAACTTGGCCCATCAAGACTGCTCCGGCATTCCGTCACGGTTGATTTATTATCCCTCTCAAATCCATTCTGCCTTTTCCCTGTAACCATTGGTGCCTTGTGTAACCAAGAACCTGTCAACCCTCTGCTTTAAATACACCCAACGCCTTCACCTCCACAGACGTCTCTGGCAATGAATTCCACAGACTCACCAACCAGTGGCTAAAGAAATTCCTCCTCATCTCTGTTTTAAATGGACTTTCCTTTACTCTGAGGCTTTGCCCTCTAGTCTTAGACTCTCCCAATATAGGAAACATCCGCTGAACATCCACTCGATTTAGGCCTTTCAATATTCAATAGCTTGCAATGAGATACCCACATTCTTCTAAACTCCAGTGAGTAAAGGCCCAGAGCTTCTCAATCATCAACCCTCTCGTTCCCAGAATAATTTTTGTGAACCTCCGCTGGACACTCTCCAATGCCAGCACATCTTTTCATAGATAAGGGGCCAAAAACTGCTAACAATACTCCAGGTGCAGTCTGACCAATGCATCAGCACTACATCTTTGTTCATACATTCTAGTCCTCTCAAAATGAAAGCTAACATTGCAATTGCCTTCCTTACCCCCAACTCAACCTGCAAGTTAACCTTTAGGGAATCTTGCCCAAGTCCCTTTCCACCTCGATTTTTGCACTTTCTCCCTGTTTAGAACATAATCTATGCTTTTATTCCTTCCACCAAAGCGCATGACCATACACTTCTCACACTGTATTCCATCTTCCAGTTCTTTGTCTACTCTCCCAAACTGTCTAAATCCTTCTGCAGACTCCCTGCTTCCTAAACACTACCTGCCCCTCCGCCTTGGCCACAAAGCCATCAATTCCATTATCCAAATCGATAACATATAACGTGAAGAGAAGAGGTTCTAACACCAACCGCTACAGAACACTACTAGTCAGTGGCAGCCAATCAGAAAGGGCTCCTTTTATTTCCATTCTTTGTCTCCTGTCAATCAGCCAATGCTCTATCCATGTAATACCACAGGCTCTCATCATGTTAAGCAACCTGTCAAAATCCAAGTGTACAACATCCATCAGTTCTCCATTGTATATCACGCTTGCTATTTTCTCAAAGAATTCCAGTAGATTTGTCAGGCAAGATTTTCCCTTAAAGAAACCATGCTGCCTTTGGCCTATTTTATCGTGTGCCACCAAGTACCCCAAAACCACATCCTTCACCATCGACTCCAACACCTCCCCAACCTCTGAAGTCTGGTTAACTGGCCTACAATTTCCTTTCTTCTACCTTCCTTCTTAAAGGGTGGGGTGGTATTTGCAATTTTTCAGTCCTCAGGAATCATTCCAGTATCTATTGATTCTTGAAAGATCATTAATGCTTCCACAATCTCTTCAGCCATCTCTTTTTGAATGCTGGTGTGTAGTCTATCAATCCAGGCGACTTGTCTACCTTTAGTCATTTCAGATTCCCAAGCACCTTCTCCTTAATAATAGCAACTACACTCACTTCTATTTCCTGACACTCTCAAGTTTCTGACCGTATCAGCGTCTTTAACAGTGAGCTGACACAAAATTTCTTTGTCTCCCATTACAACCTCTCCAGTGTCAATTTTCAGTGGTCCAATATCCATTATCTCACCTCTCTTATGCTCCTTATATATCTGAACAAAAAACTTTCTGTACACTTTTTTATATTGCCACCTTACCTTCATATTTCATCTCTTCTTTCCTTACGTATTTTAGTTGCCTTCTGTTGTGTTTTTTAAAGCTTCCCAATCCTCTAAATTCCCAATAATTTTTCCTATGTTATGTGCCCTCTCTTTTGCCTTATCTTTGCCTTATCCTCCCTTTAGAATACTCATTCATTTTTGTAATGTATCAAGCCCGCACCTTCTGAATTTCCGCCGAAACTACAGCCATTGCTGTTCTGCCATCATTGCTGATAGTGACCCCTTCCAATCAATTTCGGCTAGCTCCTCTCTCATGCTTCTGTAATTCCCTTTATTTCACTATAATATAGATAGAGCTGACTTTATCTTCTTCCTCTGAAACTGCAGGGTGAATTCTGTTAAGATCACTGTCCCCTAAGGTTTCTTTACCTCAAGCTCCTCATCAAATCTGGTGCATTGCACCACACCAATCGAGATTTCCTTTCCCCCTAGTGGGCTCAACCACAAGCTGCTGTAAAAAGCCATTTCATAGGGGTTGTAGAAACCCTGTATCTTGGGATCCAGTACCACTCTGACTTTCCCAATCTACCTGCCATGATATTGATATTGCCATGACTATTGCAACATTGCCCTTTTTACATGCCGTTTCTATGGCCCATTGTAATTTATATCCCACTTTTTGGCTAATGTTCTGGTGCCTGTATATAACTCCCACCAGAGTCTTTTTACCCTTGCATTTTCTTAACTCTACCCACAAGGATTCTACATCTTCCAATCCTATTTACTAAGGATTTGATTTAATTTTTTAATGATGGAGCCCCTCTGCCTACCTGCCTGTCCTTTTTATACAAGGTGAATTCTTGGATGTTAAGCTCTCAATTATGATCTTATCTCAGCCATGACTCAGTGATGCCCACAACATCATACCTGCCAATCTCTAACTGCACTACAATATCATTTACCTTATTCCATATACTGTCTGAATTTGTATTCACATTCAGTCCTGTATTCATTGGCCTTTTTGAATTTGCCCCCATGGTACACTTCAACACTGACTGCAATTTTGGCCTATCATCTGCCTGTCCTTTCTCACAGTCTTACTGCACAATGCATTGACTTGTATATCAATTGCCCCAACCTCAGCCCTATCATTCCCGTTCCCATCCCCATAACTTTGTGTGATTTTGTCTGTGTGCCAGGCCCAGAACAGGTCATCCAATATGTTAACACTCAGGAATTTAAAGCTGCTGATCACCAATATAGGCAGGCACTCACCCTGTTCTGATGAAGATGAATTGCATCATCCAGTTTTACAGCCAGCTCTATTCTCGCCAACCATATCAGCCCTGATCGAACGATGGAGTAGACTCAATAGGCCGATAGCCTTTTTCTGCTTCTAAGCTTTATGTCCTTTGTATTAATGTTGCTTGTTCAGAGTTTGATTCCAAACAACTCATTTGCTATATTCTGAGAGAATTAATTATGTTCAGTTGGTTGTTCGATGCACAGGCATAGCTGGGCTGCTGTCTAGTTAAGTCTCGGTAGTTTCCTCAGCTCTAGCTTTGTCTTTCGCATTTGTCAATGACATAGGAGCCAGCAATTAGCAGTGTGCCCTTGGCGTTCAATATGATCGTGGATCATTGAGGCATTTTGGAAGGCATGGACAAGATGGATGAAAAAGACCTGATTCCTTGCTGCATGGCACTATGATCTACAATTACCTCAACTCCTCTTCTGTGTACCTGTTACTTTCCTGATATCACAAAAACGTCCATTTCCACCTTAAATATTTCTCATGATTTATCTCCTACAGCTGTCTGGGGTAGAAAATTTCAAAGATACTTTACCCACTATAAAAAGATGTTCTGCACGTATTATTTCACAACTGTTTATCTTTTAACTGTCCTTTTTTGAGACTTACACTACTGAAAACATCTGCCCTCAAGTATGAGAGGGCATAAGGTTAAGCTAAGCAGGGGAAAGCTTACTGAAGATTTGTGAGGCAAGTATTTTATTAACACAGATGTGACAAAGCTGCCAAAGAAGGTATTAGAAGCAGTTACGATAGCAATTTTTCAGCGTTGCTTCGATTCACACAGGGAAGAGAGGAATACGTACTGTGTGCAGGCTGTTGTGATTAGCTAGATTGGTATGATGGGATGAAGGGCCTATCCTTGTACTGTATTCTGTAATGGCCTTGTGCAAAGGGAGAGGGAAGGGGTCTTCGGGGACCAATGTTTCTATCATTCATTCTAAAGTGTTCTCGTTTCATGGCTCTCTGTGAAGAGTAAGAACTTCAGGTTGTATACTATATACATTTCCTGACATTAAAATGAACCTTTGATCTTAACATGTCTGAAGAGAGACACTTTTTACTTTATACTAAATTCTCATGGATCATCAGAGGACTGTTTGGAGCTAAAGAGATTCCAGAATTCACATTTTTGTTTAGAACCATAAGGAACGTGAATAATTCTGCCGTCTAGAAAGGATGTTTGCACAGGGCTGTGTTGGAATGGAGGTAATCTCAGATCTGAGTCCCTTGTCAAGTTTTTCATTACTGAGGGACCACTACACTAATGAGTTTGCAATTTAATGTTTTGTTCAGTGACAAAGAATAACAAGCAAAAGTTTTGAAATAAAAAACTAAATGATTCAAACAAAGACCACTGCAAGTTGGATATGTGGTGGTCTTATTGCGTGTGTTCTTCAGTGAATTCTATTGTTTTCTTTGTTTTGTGAGTACCTGCAGGAAGATGAATCTCAAGGTTGGATTTTACATACTTTGATAAAAAAAATTTGAACGTTGAACTTTGAAGTAATGAAAAAGCTTGAAGCTCATTGCCAAGTTGGCTGTGAAACAAGACCACTTAAATCATGTATTAATCCTTGTGTATTACATCAGGTGACATACAAAATGCACCTTCAGGCAATGTGATGTTAACCAATTCATTAAGTCCCTACCAAAATTCAGATTCTGCAGAAATCGTAGATTCTGCAATATTTACCACAGTCTGTTACTCTGGGTATCATTAATGAGTCCTGCCCAAATCAGCTCCTGGTATTCACTGGAGAGCATTAGCTGATAGATGGGGTAGCAGCCAGTTCTCAATAGAAGCTAGAAGCCAACAAAAAATAACTTAATTTTAAGTATAAAATGCAATTATACAGTCCCCTTACTTCCATCAATGCGTGGAGTGGGCTACTCAGCTATTGAGGCTGAGCTGGCTCCCATCCAGTCCTTCTGCGATTTAGTCTTCCTCACATTTCCATCAACCACTCCCTCGCTTTTAACTGTTTTGCCATTTTACAGTCATTGAGGGCCAGTTTACAGCAGGAAATTAACATAAAGTTTGGGATTTGGGAGGGGACCAGAGCATCTGAAAGAAACTTGCGAGGTCACAGGGAAACCAGGCAAGCTCCACTCAGACAGCACCGGAGGTCAGGATTGAACCCACTTTGTGGAGGTGTCAGGCAGTGGCTTTGCAAGCTGTACCACTGATGTGTTCACACTTGCATTTTACCAGATGGTTTCCAAACAGTCCAACCTGACCAGTACCACTGAAACGACAACAGGTTGACATCAATTCCACGCCAGAGAATTAGAAGAATAGTGTGCTCATTTTCAGTAGCTCACGTTTCAATCTATTTAAGGAAATGTGATGAAAATAGTTTGGGACAGATATTACAGATCCTGGAATTAACTGCATGTAATTCTCTCTCAAGGGTACTGAGCCAGAAGCACAGAACCTTGTCAGGGTCTCTTATTCCCCGAGAGAGTCAATAAGGTCACGTTTGTTGGAAATAAAGTGGCATCATAAGTGGGAATATGTCAAATGTCTGACTTACATGGAACCCGACCTAATCCTGATGCTGGCCAGCACATGATGGTACCAAGTTTCGGTCCTGCCGTTGGCAGTCTCTGGCCAGGCATATTTCTGGAGCTTTCCTCACATGACTTACCCCTTATTTCCTGCTATATAGGGCTGACCACCATCCCGATTTGGCCACAATACCCCTGCAGAGATCCAGGACCTTTGCTGAATGGCTGCAGGACAACATTGATCCAGGAGAGCAGCTGCCATCTCCAGATTCAGAGTCAGGTCCTAATCCTGGAAATTTGCCCTCTTGTGGCAGTATGGATACAACTCCATCATATGGAGTGTACGTCACCACCACTTCCTCCAGGACATTTGGATATATATAGTAAATGTTTGACTTGTTATTTGCACCCACGGTTAAATATTAACAATAAAAATTGCTAGCTACATTTTTTGCAGATTAAATCTTCCATAATCCAATTCCCAACAGGGCTTTGAGGGGTTGGGACATTAAGAATTCATCTTTAGCATTTTACTGTATGAGAGGTCCATTTAAGAGTCTGATAACAGAGGGACAGAAGCTGTTCTTGAATCTGGTGGTTCAAGAACTTTGTCTGTTGGCACGTGGCCTAGTGGGTAAGGCATCAGACTAGTAACCTGAAGGTCACTGGTTCAAGCCTCAGTTGAGGCAGCGTGTTTGTGTCCTTGAGTAAGGCACTTAACAACACATTGCTCTGCGATGTCACCGGTACCAAGCTGCATGGGTCCTAGTGCCCTTCCCTTGGACAACATCGGTGGCGTGGAGAGTAACGCCAAGACTAAAAAGAACAAATTTCTACATGTCTGTGTATGGCAGTAAAGTTCTGTTTGATTCTCCATGTGGTAGAGCAGCTTTGCGTTTCTCTTTGCCTTGTTATCTGTTTTCTGGGCTTTGCTGGCATATTTACTATAAGAAGAAGCTTCCTCTGAACAATTTTGCAGCTAATTTTCAGCTTCCCTTCTCTCAGCATGCTGTGTGTGAATTGATTTCATGACTTCTCTTGAACCTCCAAATCTGTAATAGAGGTATAGAGAGAAACAGCACAGAAACAGGCCCATTGGCCCAATGAGTCTATGCCAACCAAGATTACAATCTATGCTAGTCCTATTTGCCCATGTTTGGCCTTTATTCCTCTATACCTTTCCTATGCATGTACCGGTCAAAGTACCTTTTAAATAACTTCATCATGCCAGCCTCAATCACTTCCTTTTGTAGCTCATTCCATAAATTGACTGCACTCTGGGTGAAAAAAGTGCCCCTCCAGTTCCTATTAAATCTCTTCCCACGTTCTCTAGTTCTTGATTCCACAATCCCAGGAAAAAGGCTGTGCACATTCACCCTATCTCAAAGTTCGAAGTTCACAGTACCTTTACTATCAAAGTATGTATACTTTATACAACCTTGAGATTTGTCTCCTTGCAGGGAGTCACTGAATGAAGAAATCCCAGTAGAATCCATTAAAACAAAAGACCATCAAACACACAATGTGCACGGTAATGGTGAGCACAGATCAGGAATGAATCTGGGTCACTAGAGCCACAAGCCAGTGGCTCCACCAGCTGCATTGATGTGCTGCCCAGTCTTTTGTTTTAATTCTTTCTCCGTATCTTAATACAAATAAAAGGAATCTACTTCTTTATAGAGCCATTGGTGTTGAAGTCAGTTCTTTTGATAGCACCATTCCTAATTTCTTGGAGACTTCAACACAATCATGAGTGGCAGTTAGGTGGTTTGCAATTCTAATTGGACAATCTGTCAACTTTCCTACTTCTTTATTCTATTCTGTTGTGAGTACTCCTTTCCATCTGAAAGTACTGACTCTTCCTCTGTTTGAAGCAATGATAGAAACAGTGTCCTCTATATTTCTTCTTGGGCAGACCATTGGATGACTTGTTTCCACTCGGGTTTTCTGTGTTTTGTGGTTGCTAATGAGGCCAGCATGAAAACAGCAACCTCTTCCACAGGTGAGGAACAGGATATAGACAGGTGATGATTCTGAATTGTGCTCTCTTTACACAGGGCCTCTGTGTTCTCTGAATGCACGGCCTCAATGTACTCAAGGTCAACTTTAGTGCTCCCATATATTTTGAGTGGCCAGAATTCAGTGGAAATCTCACCTGTTTTCAATGACGCTTTAAGCACAACCTCTTTTTCACAGGCAATCTCTTCCATGGCTGACTTGGAATAGATTGCCACACACACACAATGATATGGTTCACCCATCTGACTGAGCTTAAGTAGGGCTTCAGTAGTGGCTTGGTCAAGGGTACTCATATTGGTTCTCTTTCCTCTAATATTGCCTTCCCTTTCAAAGTCAGCCAACACATAAAATCTACTGAAAAGTAGAGAGCTTCACACTTGATGCATGGTTTACAACAAGGCTTTATATCTGAAAAAAAGTGGGAGAATTAAAAAGAGGTGAGTCTCGTTGCTTGCTCAAAACTTTCACATGCAGCATTTTAAAAGAGCTAAGTCACTTAATTGTTAGCTAATAGGTGATTGGCTGCTGTTAATTAGCTATTTAGCCACTAAAAAGAAGTTAGGGTAATACACAGATGACATTTTGGAAGGGGTTGCTTCCTAGTCAAAGTGCTGTTGGCTTGTTAAGTGTGAGTTTTGGTGACTACTGGACTCTGGTGAGGAGGGTAGGATTTTTTTTGTATTTTTTCTCCCCCAAAACTTAATTGGTATAGTAGATGAGCTCAGACCTGTGTCATGTTCTTTCTATGCAATATGGGAGTGCAGGGAGGCTGCCAGAGTGTCTTGATAACTACGTGTACAGGATGTGTATCCGGCTGCAACTCCTGCCAGACTGCATGATGGCTCTGGAACTGCACATGGATTCACTTTAGAGCATCCACAATGCTGAGAATGTTATGGATAACATGTTGAGTGAATGGATCAGACTGCAGTTTAGGTGCCTAGAGAAAGATAGGAAGTGGGTGACCAGCAGACAGACCAATAGCAGAAAGGTGGTGCAGGAGTCTCCTGTGGGCATCTCCCTCCAAAACAGATACTGTTGGGAGTGATGGCTCATCAGTGGAAGGCAACAGTAGCCAGGATCATGGCTCCATGAGTGACTGTACTGCACAGGACGGTAGGAAAAAGAGTTGCTGAAATATTGCAGTAGGGGATTCTGTAAAGTGTGGATCTTTCACAGCAATGACACCACCCCACCCCCCCGGCACTAAATATTGATCTGTTATCTACACATGCACTCTAATCTCTCTCCTCATGAATATACCAGTTGAAGCCATCTCCCATGTGGTGTGATTTCATTTAATATACATGCAGTTGTGCACAGACAAAACAAATTCGTAATAAGCATGAGCCTGAATATCACCAAATGCACCAGCAGTTACGGTGTGATTATGGAATGAAGCAGTGAGAGTTAAACAGTACAGAGAAGGCTGTCATGGATGCTAACAATGGCATGAGTACAGTGCATGGTACACAGTGAAAGATGTGCTGAATTTAAAGTGAAAGTAACAATGGCAATGACTTCAGCTGGGAAAGTTGACAAATTTGATAGTTGCAATGAAGGCTGGGAGTCATATCGAGAGGGTTGAACTGTATTGTAATGTGAACAACATGCAGGAGTAGAGGAAAGCCCCTATGCTTCTTGGCTTAATGGGTAGAAGAACATATAGTCTTTTATGTAATCCAGTAATCCATGCAAAGCCGGTAAACAAGACGTTTGATGAAATTGTTACAATTTTACAAAATCACTTGAGCCGTAAACCGCTGGCAATAGCTGAGAGATTTAGATTTTTACAAAGGGAATCAATCAAGAGGTGAAAGCCTTACTGAATGCATTGCAGAACTTTGCAAACTTTCCCAGTACTGTGACTTTATAGCTGGACTTTCTGATGTATTAAGGGACAGGCTTGTATGTAGCATGCATTGTCAAAGCACTCAAAGGAGGCTATTATCCAGAGGAGACCTAACCTTAGAGCAGGCATTGGCCAGTGCAATATCGTTAGAGACTGCAGCAAAGGATGCAGCAGAATTACAGAAAAGGAGTTTAGAATGTGAAATGCACAAATGTCCCTAAATGGTGAAAAAAGCCAAAAATGTTTTTGATGTGGCAAATTCTCCCGTAATGCAAATGTCTGCAGGAAGTGTCACCCATAAGGTCACGTGGAGAGAAAGTGCAGGGCAAACAAAATGCACAGCGGAGGGAAAAGTCTGAAACACAAATCTAAGCAAATGCGTAAAGTTACCAAATATAAAATAGAATTAGATAACATAGAGTCTGACAAAGGTGAACGGTCGTGCCTAGAACTGAGTATAACTGAAGCAGATCACAAAATCATCTGGATCATAATAGATGTGTCCTGAGTAAAACTGAAAATGGATCTGGATACAGGGTCAACTTTGCCCAAAATTCCAGAGACTGGCTGCAACAGACTGTTTTCTAAGATGCCATAGAGAATACCTCAGTGATACTAAAGACTTACACAGGCGAAAAGTATCTCCCAAAGGCAAACTGAAAGTAAATGTGACTTATGGAGGCCAACCACAGTTTATGTATTGAAAAGTGGAGGCCCAGCACTTTTCAGATGTGAATGATTGAGAAAAATCCAAATAGACTGTCACACAATCAAAGCTTTCAGTGTGACATCAACAGGCAATGGTAGCACTAACCAGAGACTGGCACAGGTGCCTAATGCTGATGAGAATGTGTTTGAGAAAGGGATTGGTAAATGTAAAGGCACGAAGGCTAGAATTGAACTGGATGAAACAGCAACATAAAGGTTCCATAAAGCACATCCAGTTCCTTCTGCACTGCGTCCTAAAGCGAATGCTGAACTGCAGAGCTTGGAGGCATCTGGATTTCTCTCCAAGGTTGAGTGGAGCGATATGGCCATGCCCATTGTCATGGAGATCAAGAAGAAAAAGGCTGAAGCTGTTCACATCTGTGGGGATTTCAAAGTGAGCATCAACCCGGTGCTGTGTACTGTGCAGTATCCCCTGCCACGAATAGATATTTTTTACATCTTTGGCATACAGGGAAAGGTTTTCAAAGATTAACTTATCACAAGCCTATCTGCAAATGGAGATTGATAGGTCAAGCAGTAAGTTCCTCACAATCAACACTCACAAGGGACTGTTCCAGTATAATTGTATTGTCTTTGGCGTCACATCAGCTCTAGCAGTTTGGCAAAGAGTAATGGACCAGATGTACCAAGATATTCCAAGAACACGATGTTACCTTGATGACATCCTCATAACTGGCAAGAGCACCTCCAGAACCCTGATAAAGTGCTTACCAGGCTGAGTGAGTATGGTCTGCATGCAAAGAGAGAGAAATGTGTGTTTTCAAGAATGAAATCTAATATTGTGAACATATAATTGACAAGCATGGCTAACATAAGTCACGAGAAGATTGAAGCAGTGCTACAGGCACCCAAACTAGAAAACGTATCAACTCAAGTCATGTAAACTACTACCACCAGTTTCTCCCAAACATTGCTACAGTGCAGCACCCATTGAACACACTGCTACAGCCAGGAGCAAAGTGGGAATGGTCAGAAAGATGTGAAAAAGCATTCACGGAAACAAAGAGACTAATAACATCAAATGAATTGTTCACCCATTATGTCCCATCTCTGCCTATCAGACTGCCATGTGATTCGTCCCCTTATGGGGTTGGAGAGTTTTGTCACATTATGAAAGATGGATCTGAATGGCTGATTGCGTTTGCTTCAAGATCACAAATGTAGAATGCAACAACGCGCAGATCGACCTAGAGGCCTTTAGTCTAGTATGGGGTATAAACCTTTATGGACAAAAGTTTATAATAGTGACAGATCACCAGCTCTTTATGTCCATTTTCAATCCCAGGAAGGGAATTCAAGTGATAACTGCTACCCGGTTACAACGTTGGGCACTGTTCCTTAGAACCCATTCTTATGACATAGAGTTCAAGGGTACCAAACAACACAGCAAGGTTGATAGCTTGTCATGTTTTCCACTATTGGCAACTGAAAAGAAAAGTCTTCATACTGTGACCCAGCAAAAGTGTTCCACACATCATTGATGGACCAGTTATCAGTAACAAATTCCTTAATACAAAGGGAACCAAGGAATAACCCAACATTGTCAAAAGTCTATGAAATCACCATACAGGATGGTCAACCCATGGTAACCCTATGTTTCCAGAGTTCTCAGCAAGGTGAGACCAACTGTTGGTATGTCAAAGAGTGCTAATGAGTGGATCTCATATTGTGGTTGCCTCTAAACTATGCACCAGTGTGTTAGAAAATCTGCATAAAGGACATGTAGGTACAATCAAAATGAAGCGTCTCACCTGAAGCTACGTGTGGCGACATATAAAATACTGGAGGGACTTAGCAGGCCAGGCAGCATCTGTGGAAAGGAGTTGACGTTTGGGCCAAAGCCCTTTGGCAGAGTTTATACCAATGAAGTCAAGCACCTCAGCAAAGAATGACTCCACTTTGAAAACTACCTTTGGCTGACCAAAACAAATTGAGTGACAACAGACCACAATACATATCAGAAGTAGTCAGAGCGTTCATGGAGTAAAATGGCATCAGACGTTTCAAGTCAGCTCCTCACCACCTAGCAACAAAAGGGTTTGCTGAAAGGTTTATACAAACATTCAAGAAGTCCATTAAAACAATGGACAAGGAGGACATTTCTCTACAGCAAAAGATGGACAACTTCCTTTTTGTTTAACAGAACTCTGTTCATGTGATGACTAATCAAACACCTGCAATGCTGTTCATGAGCAGGAATCTGAGAGCTTGCATAGACCTCCTCAAACCAGACCTCTGGAGGGAAGTAAAGAATAAACAGTTCAGCCAGTTGCCAAGTGAAGCAGCAAGGAGCTTTGAGATTGGACAGTAAGTCCAATTGCGTGATTATTGAGAAGACAAGTGGACAGTTGGTAGGATAGCTACAAGAACTGGTCCACTGATGTACACAGTGGATGTTGGAGATCAGATATGAAGGTGTCATGAGGACCAGATTCTGGATGCTTAACCAAAAGAACACACCTGAGTCGATATCACCCAACAAGGCGGATACATTATAGCCACTGGACTTTCCTGTCAGTGATGATCATGCTACTGACAGCAACATGACACAGGAAACCGAGAGCATTGTCTTCGACAAGACACCTGCCAAACCTGATGCCACTCCTCAGGTCTAGAGACACTTTCCTGAAAGAAGCAGAGCACCACCCAAAAGACAGAACTTTTAGCATAATGAGGTTTGATCTGGACTGTTATTGTGAAAGCATGTTTATTTGCAATATGGGTTTATGAACAAGAAATTGAATGTTTTGTATTTGTACAGTGTTATGTTGCGTTAATCTAAAGAGAGACAGTGTAATGTATGGGTCTATTTCTTTTAGAGCAATGACCCCTAAATTTATCTCCCTAAAAGGAGATAAATTTAAAAAGTAGCACCTCAAAGGTTATAATCTCAGGATTGCTCCCTGTACCATGTGCTAGTCAGAGTAGGAAGAGTAGCGTGGATAGGTTGAAGATGTGGCTTGACCAGTGGTGCTGGTTAGAGAGTTTCATATTACTGCGATATTGGAATCAGTTCTGAGGACCAGTACAAAATGGACTGTCCACACCTGGGTAGAACTGGGATCAATATCCTAGGGACAGTGGTTGATAGCACTACTGGGGAGGATTTAAACTGAGGATGTGAATCCAGGCAGAAAGAAGAAATGCAGAGATCAAAGTAAAAGTTAGAAAAGAGCAGTCAGAACAGAATACAGAAAAATAGAATGCAAAGGACACAAAGGTTGGTATCACGAAGGTTAGTATAAGGACGCTTTATCTGAATGCCCTCAAAGCAAGGTACAAATCTGTACAAAGGGGTATGATTTAGTGGCCATTACAGAATGTGGTTGCGGGATGAAGATGATTGGGAATTAAATATCCACGGGTATCAGGTAATAAGGAAGGATAGGCAGAAAGGTAAGGGAGTTGGGATACTGCTCTTAATTAAGGATGAGATCAGGGTAATAGTGAGAGATTATATTAGATCTAAGGAGCGAATGTTGAGTTCAGCTGAGAAGAGATTAGAAATAGTAAAGGGAAAAGAAAATCACCAGTGGGAGTTGCCTATAGGCCATAGAATAATAACATTGTGATGGCATGGGCAATAGAGCAGGAATTATCTGATGCATACAAGAATGGAACAGCAGTTGGCATGGGTGACATTAACTTGCACAAAGAACCCACAAGAAGTGTTATTTCACATCTGGTCCTGTGCAATAAGACAGGTAGAATTAATGACCTTCTAGTTGGGGATCTCTTTGAAAGAGTGGTCACAGTATGATTGAATTTCTCATACAAATAGAGGGTAGGTAGTTCAATCTAAAACCAGTGAATTGCGTCTACAAGCGGATGAGAGAGAGGAACTACCTGGTGTAGACTGGGTACTACAACAAGATGTAGTATTCTGGTGTAGGTTGGTCTCCGGTTATAATCTGGGATCACTGAGAAACAGTGGAAGACTTTCAAAGATTTTCACAGTAATCAAAGTATATACCAGTTAGAAGCAAGGACAGTAAGAAGGGAAGCAGAGAACCAGTCTTGGATAACTAAGGAAATAAAAAAGGGCATCAAACTAAAAACTCATGTATACAAAGTTGCCCGGAGTAGTGGGGAAACTGGGAGATCTGGAAAACTTTTTATTTAAAAAAAAAACAAACAAACAACAACAGATGACCATAAGTAAGCAGTCAGGAAAGATAGATTATGAAGTAAACTGGCACAAAGTATAACAAATAGATAGTAAAAGTTTTTATAACTGTTTAAAGCAGAAAAGGGTGGTTAAAGTGAATGTAGATGTCTTGGAAGATGAGTAGGGGGAATTAGTATTGGGTAATGTGTAAATGGCCGAGGCTTTAAACAACTATTTGTTCATTCTTCACTGTGGAGGATAAATCTCACATGCCAAAGTGAGTTTTTATGGATGTGATGGCAGGTGAGGACCTCAACACAAGTTTAGTGTGCAGTTGTGCAAACTGACTTGGGGGTCTTGTTCATGAATTGTAAAAGGTTGGTTTGTAGGTGTAGTAGGTTATCAAGAAGGCAAATGGAATGTTGGCCTTCATTGCTAGAGGAATTGAATTTAAAGGCTGAGAAGTTATGCAACAAGAGTACTGGTAAGACCCGCAACTGGAGTACTGCATACAGTACTGGCATCCTTACTTGAGAAAAGATGTACTGACTTTGGAGATGGTGTAGAGGAAGTTCACTAGGTTATTTCCAGAGATGGATTTAGCCTATGAGAAAAACTGAATTGCCTGGGACTATACTGGCTGGAATACAGATGTATGAGAGGGGATTTTGTAGAAATGTGTAAAATTGTGAAAGAGATAGATAAGGTAGAGGAAAGTAGTTTCCACTGGTAGGTGAGATGAAAATTAGTGGACATAGTCTCAACATTCAAAATTGATTTACAATAGAGATGAGAAGAAACTGCTTTTCCTAGAGTACTGAATCTGTAGAACTCTCTGCCCCAGAAAGTAGTAGAGGCTACCTCATTAAATATATTTAAGGTGCAATCAAATAGATTTTTCACAGTAGAGGAATTAAAGTCTATAGGGAAAAGGCATGTTGGTGGACCTGAGTCCATGGCCAGATGAGCCATGATTGTAATGAATGGTGGAGCAGGTTTAATGGGCCAGGTGGCTTATTTGTGTTCCTATTTCTGATATTCTTATGATAACTTAACAGAAGAAAACAACAACTGGAGTAGGGTTCTCGGCCCTTCAAGCCTGCCCTGCCATTCAAAATCATCATAGTTGGCAGTTGGTTTATTATCATCACTTGTGATGAGATATAGTGAAAAAGCTGTTGTTTGCATGGCTTCCAAGCAAATCATTCCATATACAAGTACATCAAGGTAATGTGAAAACCAAAATGTTAACTTCATGAAGAATATAGTGTTGCAAACAAAGTGCATTGCAGATAAACAAAGAAAGGGTAAGGGCTATGATGATGTTGATTGACAAATCAAGAATTCGTCTTTATTGTAGAGGACATCCCTTGAAGATCCTTACCTTACATACAGTATATCTCAATATATCTATTACATCAAGCAGATGTATACATTATATTCCATTTGTGTCAGATAGGGCCTCTTCAGTTTTGGCAATCAAAATCTACACCAGATTCATGTAGATTCCCCTGAGCATGGAATATATTTAGCCACCAAATGACGGAATTTTCCTGTGGCTTTGAACAGGGTCAAACTGCTGTCTACCAGATGATGGTGAATCATACACACAGCACAAAGGGATAATATTGTTTGACACTTCTCTTTCCATTTGTGGGAGATAATATTGAAGTCATCCTATTTCAAAGTGGTCTTGTTCAACAAATGTGATGAGTTTATGTTAAATTGTATTATGAGCACAAAGTGCTGTTGGTAAAGGTTTGAACACCCTTGGGGCACCATCAGACTGACCACACAAAGGTTTATTATCCCTGGTAATAGGGATAAACAAACCTCAAACAATTGCAACTTCACATGAAGTGCAGGATTAAGAATATTGTAATAAATAATTTTCCTAATGTAGTTATTACCCGGTCCTAGCACTATGAATGCTTTGAGTGGCTGAAAGGTTATATAAAATTAGCCAGGGAATGGAAGGGTATCAAATGAAAAATGCATGTGGCTCAGAATTACTGACCCCACAGTGAAGTGGGGTCTTTTAGATGTTAATTGTACAAGAAGAATTGTGTTGTAATTCATAAGACCATA